>NC_054476.1:122998322-124361847 GCF_017639515.1 Carcharodon carcharias
TAGAAACTCCTGATTCCTATTCAAGGCCCAACCTGAAACTTCTTCCAAAGGAAGTTTCCATTTGGAACTACTGTGAGTCCTTGTTGATGGAATTTACTCGTAATTTTTAATTCATCATGGCCATCAAAGTGGCCTCAGAGTTCTTACCTAAAGAGATTAGAGAGCTAAGAACGTTTCATCAGTGGAATGTAGAAACTTTGAAGAAACCTTTCAGCAAAAATGTGGGGTGAATTTTGCTTTTTCAGCAGTAACTGCAGCCAAACATGTTTCTTAAGTCAAGAATAATGAGATGGAAGATGTGATCTTAGCCTTTTGTGGCTTGTGTGAATTAATATATTCAGAACCAAGGGAATCATATGAGTTAGAATGTTAGTATAACGCAAGGATGGTTTAGTACCTGACATTATCCTGCTGATAATATTCACAAATAAAGATACAGAGCAAATTAGCATTAATATTGGAATAAATACATCAGAATTTAGCCATGATTTCAGATACCTAGGAAGCAGTGTCATCTATGAGGCCAATTGTAGTTGGAGGTGAGACCTCCTATTGCCATGGCACCTGAAGCTCTTCAAAAGCTCGAGATATTATAATATCAAAGGTAACTCCAGTTACCATAAACATTGGTGCTCACCGTCCTGATTTATGAGTGTGAGCGCTGGGTGATGGAGCAGGTGTTGGGGAAGCAAATGCAGCAATTCAAAATATGTTGCTATTGAAATTTGCTTTTTTTTAAAAGCAACTTCTATGTCACTGAGCTATCAAAGAATAAATCTGGTACCAAGTAAACCTGCTCAAAATATGATCACATCAGACTTTGGAAGCTTTGTTGGTTTGGCTATTTGACAAGGTTGAAAGGAGGCTGGCTGCCAAAAATGACACTGGTTCAGGATTTGCGAAAAGGTTAACAAGCCTAGTGTAAATGGCAAAATGACCTATAGCACTGAGCCAGTCAGAGTCTTTGAATGCCACTTAGAAGCAAGAGACCAACAATGGCAACAAGACAAATAAAACAGATGGCAGCAATGCATAGGCCTCCTCCACTGGCAATGAAAGTTTTGGAACTGAACAGAAATGGAGCAGTATGTACAAGACTTTGTCCTGCATATAATTTGTATCTTTAAAAAAAAAACACATTTGTACACAGTGTGAGAAACACATTTTGCTGTTTTAATATAATGTTAGAACTTCAAGTAATGCCTTCCAAACTTTGATGGGAAAATAAATACGATGAAAGAGTACTGCATTGAGTCTTGAGAGATAAAGTATGAACATTCAGGCCTGGATTTTGCAACAACAGAGAGCCCCTCCATCATTGTGAAAATGGTGTAAGAGGCCTGAATCTAGAAGTCTTGCCCCCGCACGCAACATCTACTGTTGTTACCCGGGTAGGAATGGGTCCTGGTCAGGATTTATGCATGTACATTACATGGAGGCAGCTGTCCATAAGAATGAACAACTGCCTCTACTTGTGTGATTTTGGTGTCAGAGGTGTCTGAAACCTGACATGTGCAGATTAGACCTGGTAGGAGCAGGCCTGAGCTTTGTGAATTTGTTTGGATAGCTAGGGTATCTTTTTGGACAGGTAAGGTACCCCTTTGGCTTAGTCCCAGGACACCTTTGGGATAGGTCAGGTGCCCTTTGGGAGAGATCTGGTGTCCTTCAGGGAGGCCTTGTGCCCTTAGAGAATGGTCAGGTATCTTTTGGGATTTCTAAAAATAGGCATGAATGTGTGTAAAAAGTGCATTACATATTTCATTGGAACTGTGAAAAACAGGTGTCAAAAGTACCAAGATGAACAATCAAAGGGAGCTGTCAAAGTATTTAAAACTCCAGCCTTTTGACTCTTTGAAAACAGTGTGGAGTGTTTTTAAAAAATGATTGGTTGCTATTTCATTCTTTCTGTTAACATAAGCCTTAGGATCACCATTACTGGATTAGTGTTACATGCTGATTTCACAACTGTCCATTACCACAGTACGGTGCCTGCCATTTAACAGTTTGATTGACAGCTCCAAGTGGTTATGGATGCTTTGAAGTGGGATCATTAATTTCAGTGCTTGTTTTAAAAGGGATTGTGCAATTGAATGAAATGTTTGTTGTTATAAGGGATAATGTAGTTGAAGGAATGTAAATGGATTTCAAAGAATGATAGTATTTTTTAAAATTAAGTCTGCAATAGACAGTTGGAAATTTATTCTATTTAATCTCAGCAGCGTGTGTCCATGATGCATACTGGGTGAGTTGATATGGTAGGTGTAATGGAAAAGGGTGGTAGGTGGGGGGCAAGGGTTGGCATGAGTTGGCACTAAGTTGGCATAAAGGTCATGGTGTGGGTGGAGGCATAGGCTGGCATGGTGCGTTTGAGGGACCAAGCGTGGTGGGCAGAGGGGCATCAGTTGGTGTGGAGAGTATGAGGGGCCATGGGTGGTGGGCAGGGTGCCATTTATTGGCATGGAGGGGATGAGGGCTATGGGAGTTGGGTGGGGGAGCATAAGTTGGCACAGAGGAAATGAGGGACCATGGGGCTGGGTGGAGGGCATAAGTGGCATGGGTTGGCATGAGTGGGGCATCAGGACGGTGTAGGGGTGTGAGGGCTGGAGTTTTTCAGATTTTTTTCCAACTTCGATACAATACTGGTACACTGAGGCAGACCTTCACCCAGCCCCCTTCTGTACCTGGCACCCACTGAACCCATTCCAGGGTCACCCGGCCTGACTCTTGGGGAAATCACCACTCTGGAACGAAAATCCAATCTTCCAGCCAGTTTCTTTTGGGTTGGGTTTGCAGAGTCGGAAAATGCCTGGAACTGGGAATGAAAATTCAGGTCTTACTGTGTAGTAAATGTTCGTTACTTTCATCCCATTGCAACTTTCCACTTCTCATCGAACATTTATCTAGGACCTGAAGTTTTGGACTCTCTTTCATTATAGTTGAGAAAAGTTAGTTTTAAATGCCATGTAATCTTTCCAGAGGTGCAGTGAACCATTTCTGTGGAACAGATTTCAATAGTATGATAAAGAAAAATACTTTCACCTTCTAATCCTGTAGTTTGATATATTCCTAAAATAAAAAAATCAAATTGATTGCCACCGTTTAGCTATTATAACCATTGTTCTTTATGACATACCATAGACTAGACTCCATCTTCAAAACTGCCTTCATGTTCAAAAGTATCTCCCTGCCGACAACTGCGCCCCCCTCCCCTCACAACCCTGAGCTCTAATTCTTTCCCCATTCAAGTATTTATTCAATTCCCTTTTGAAAGTTACTATCGAATACATAAGCTCATGCAACGAGAGAAATTTCCTTCTGTTCAAAAGCAGTTTGATGTAATTGGGGAGTTGGCTTTGGTTGATTATTTTTTTGTGAAGCTGGACAGATTCAGAAAGAGGAGGAATTTTCTGCATGTGTTGGATAGGTTAAAAAAAGAAACATCATTATATGACATATCGTGGGGGGAAAAAACATCAGGGAAGGTGATTGAGTGGATCAGAACACGGTCCTTTCACTTCTGGGGCCTGGATTTGAATTCAGCTCAGACTAATTGAATGAAAATCTTCTCTTTCTGCCAACTGCAAAAGTCCTAAATGAAACGAGATTAAACAGTTTCTCCATCCAGCTCCCAGTAGGCCTGAGTCCGCTACACAAAACTGCCAATAATTCTCCACTAATTGAGTCTAAATTGGCAGTCTTACTTAGAGAACCACTAGGATGGCCCTCAGATTCCTCTCCTCACTCCCTGTGGCAAAATGTTCAGCCTCTTCTCAGCACCTTCAGCTGATGAGCTTGAAAACCTCACTGCTCAGGGAATTGTCAGTGCCAATTTGCATCCTGCCACTATTATTAAAAGGCTTCGGAGCTCCAGTGTGCCACCCTGCAGCCCATTTTCTTCAAAGCATTACTACAAAGAAACAAAGCTTTGCATTTCACAAATTTGAACCAAATAACATGAAAGAACACTTTAGCATTAAAGCTTTCCTTAAAACTCACTTTTAGGTCAGTTGAATCATGTGCATGCATTTTATAATGATAAAAGCCTATTGCTCAGAAGAAAGCATCTGAATCATTTTTGCAAAAGTTGACATGCTTTGCATGGATGCAGTTTTTTGTAGGACCACACGTTTTGCACAGGGGCATATTTTGTTTTACAAAACCTTTCAAAGTGCTGTGAAGCTGGGTGATCCAATACATTTTGTGACAATATATAGTCGATGTGCAACACTTTCATTGTACTTCCCCAAATCCATGAAGCTTCAGTTTCTAGTGGGGAAAGGGGAGCGTGGTGGGTAGGGGGGAATGCTTGCTCTGAAAATCAGCTAGCTCTCATTGCAACAGTGCAAGCATGAAATGTAGCCAGAGAAGGAGAACAAAGAAGGAATTTTTAAATAGTAATATCTCATGATAAAAAGAAGCAGCATTTTCCTCTGAATATGGCACAAAAAGATGCAAAAGGTATGTAAATTGAAGCAGAAGGCTGCATCTGGACACGTGCGTATATCTGAACGCAGATTGTGATATTCATATTTCCTCACTTGGATGACAAGCTGTTTGCTGTCATCTCCCATCTTGTCACACTCAAGTCCTACATCTTGTTCCCCTTTCCACCAGCTGCTGTTTTTTTGCTACCCTGGCAGATGGTAAAAATACTTATGTTAACTTGCTTGGAGTTTCTGGTTGTGTGCCTCTTGCAGTATTCAATAACTCTTTCATTGCTGTCTACTTATTAGCACTTCACACAATCCTGATTTGATTTTTTCAAGTGCTAGATCAATGAGGCAATACCTTTGAATCAGAACAAGCCTTGAATGATGTGATGTATTTAAATACTGTACGATTGCTTCTGTGGGATGGCTTTTGAATGAACCTTTTATGAAGAAAGTTAAGTACCCTGCTATAGCATTATGCGTGTACATCAGGTGTTAGCCATGGCCAGAGGTAGCACATATGCTTCTGAATCAGAAGGTTATGTGTTCAAGTCCCACTCCAGGCAGTTGAGCACATAATCCAGACTGACGCTCCAGTGCAATGCTGAGGGAGTGCGACATTGTCGGAAGTGTCAGCTTTCCGATGAGACAGTTAAACTGTCCTCTTAGATGCCGTAAAAATCCCATGATACTATTCAAAGAAGACTGGTGTGCTTCTTGTTGTCTAACCTAATATTTGTCCCTTAACAACAGATTACCTTGTCATGATCTCATTGGTGTTTGTGAGACCCTATCATTTGCAAAATTGACTGTCGCAATTTGCTGCATTACAACTGTGTCTATGGGCAGAATTTTATGGCCCCATTGTGGCAGGGTGGGGCTGGAAAATGTTCAAAACTCCTTTTGACTTCGGCAGGACCAGAAGATTCCATTAGCGGGAGGGGCCATAAAATCCCAAAAGTACTTCATTGGTTGTAAAGCGCTTTGAGATGTCCTGAGATCATGAACGGTGTTATAGAAATGTAAATCCTTCTTCCGTAATCAGAATTGAGCATTTTTGAGATGACCAACAGCAGAAGCATTCATGGCAAAATCATAGAGCAACTTCCTGTACAAAATGTCAGCCACAGGCAGCTCAGGTTAGATATTTGAGTACATGAATCCTCTTTTATATTTGCAGTACTGTACCACCAGTTCTTGCTGTCAAATCTGCTGAGGGTTATATTGAGCCCATTATTATAGCTACATTAGGCCCATTAAAAGCAAAAAGGTCTAGATTATAGGTTGAATATGTGAATTTCTCCTGAATAAACAGTGTATAATGATGGTGGGGCATGTATCATTGTATAATTTATTATAGAACTTATGATTTGAAAACTCAGTTGGATAATGGTTATACCAGCTGTTTCCAAGCTGCACATAAAGCCCGCAGATGTTTGGTTTGTTTTGTTCGGATGCTGTGTTCATACTATATATATATATATATATATATATATATATATTTATATACACACCTTTTTCAACATTTAGGATTATATATGATTATGTCTAATTCAGAACATTGAGTGGCATTGAAAAATGTCATTTACATCCTTGTTCTGGATTGGTCCATATTGTTCCCTTTTCTCCAACTGTGAGTTTCTATTAACCTTCACCCGGCTGTATATTGGCGTCTCAAACACATTTTCAGCAATTGGGGGCTAAATTTCCAGTGACCCTGCAAAATGTTTCATTATTTTTGGCTGGTTGAGTGAAGGGGTGATGCACAATGTTACAAAGAACCCTGGCTGTTGCTGGCCAAAATGACTCCTCGGTGATGCCGTCTGCAGTACATGGGCTATTCTGCTTACATGGAAGCTGCTGTCATGACGTTACAAATACTGATGTGAGTTTGATATTAACAGGCTTAGAATACGAATTAAATAAAATATTACAGGTGGTTCAAGAGTGTTAAACTTTATATGGTGCCGAATCGATTGGGACTGGGATTCTAATCCAGACAAACATGGACTGTAAGGAAAAAAATACCGTTCATCATAATCATTGCAATTGATTTTAGTCTGATTTATGTTGTCACAAGCGTATGCAAACTCTTCCCAAAGGCAGAATGAGGAAACTTGGCCTCAATTACAAACCTCTTTTTTGGAAATCAAGGGCATGTCTATAATAACCTCCTTTAGATGTGGTAATGTTGTTCTGTACAGGACTGTTCTGAATTTGAGCTTAACAAAGCACACAAAAAGCTGCAACAGGAGATTTTCTTTTACAGGGAACATTCATTTACAACCCATTACCACATGCAAAGAAATATTCAATCTGGCTAGCATGTCATCATCAGTGAAGCAGTCTGTATGAGCGATTATTCTACAGAAATAAAGCAGTGTGTGATACAGACAACCCAGAATATAATTCATGTCTTGGGAACACTTAGTTTCTCTACACCCCGTCCAGTTTGTATATGCATGAATCCATGTGTAATATCAGCTGTACATAATTTTAAAAATGTTGCAACAGACCAACACAGCATGTTGGAGACCAATGAATTGTGCCATAGTATGTTGAGACATGGGCTCAGACGCAAAGACTGCGGACTGAGGTTTGCAGAGTAAAAGACAGCAATTTCTCACAAAGGAGGAGTGGAAATAGGTCAGCAGACCACTGCTGATGGCCATTTGGATTATCTTTTGTAAAGTTCTAAAAGCAGATATCTGAACTCCTCTGAGATTGTTGGTGCAGACTTGGAATAATAACAACTTGAACCTTATCTTCAAATACGGATTAAAGTGGATGGAATAAAAGTCAATGTGGAAATTTCTGGGTCTCGCAGTCCATGAGAAAAAAAGTCCATAATTTTCTGTCCAAATCTTAGAGAGAGACCCAAAATTTCTGACATTCGGGGTTACTTTAATTCAGGCTTCTTTGATTGCTCTGTTGTAACTGTAAGAAAACAATGGGGGGCACTTTTCCTTCAATTGCTGTTGGCACAAAAGAACCATGTTGGCCAAGATGGGGTATTAAGCTGAAGCACTGGTTTAACCTGGGTTTAGCATAAGATGCTACCTCAGTAATAGAGTTGAAGCTTGTGCTAGGAACGATCACCGGGAGGATTGTTAACCTGCTGATTGCCGCTTAAACTATTTGTTCGTTATCAAGGCTGCTTGGCATTTTGTTGGCTAGTGCTTAACCTAACACCTTCTCCTAACAGCGATCAGCTGATCAGGAGTAAACAGGTTGTTGCTGAGGGTTTCGAGTGCTACTTAAAGGTATACCATTTTTGACTGTGCATATGCTGCTAAAAGTTCACGACTTTTGCAACACATCAGGAAACTTCCTGGGACACTTTGTCATCACTTCACTAATGCTGCATCAACATTTATTCTGGAAATTCTGAGAATTCACCTAAAAAGAATAAGTGCGGTGTTACTCTGCCTTATTGGACATCTTTTAGGCATCACCAGATATTTGGTCATCATCTTGCTAGGAGTCCCCTTCCTCTGCAGGAGGAATGTGAGGAGCATATGAGCAGAGCAGCGCTGGCTGCTGGAGGAGAGAGATAGAGAGATTCATTATGACTTGCTGCATGCTTCACACGCTGGCCGTCATGAGAAACCAGCTATTGCCACCAACAATTCTGCCAGAGGATCAAGCTCAGGACCCACAAGAGAAGGAGGAGAGAGGGACAGGGGAACAAGGAGGACTGCCTTTCTCACCTGGGCACAGGACATTCCTCCTCTCTGGGCTTCCTCCGCCAGGGACTCCAGTACCCTCCCTCACTCAAACCCTGACTCTTTCTGAAACTTGCCTCTGTGTGTCAGCTAGCCCACTCCATATCTTCAGTAGAAGTGGATGCATGGAGCCCTCATATACTGCTTCATGAAAATTGTGTTGAATCAGCACTTGATGGGTTGAAATTATGGTAATCAGCAATTAGGACCAAAGATTGTGTGCTAACAGGTGTGTCTTATTAACACACAACATCCATTTTGTGCCTGTTTTCAACCTTTCAATCAAAATAAACCCCTAAATTCCTTAAGCAGGCTTAAACAGCTGATTCTCAATATAAAAGCAAAATGTCACTAATCTGAAAAAGAACAGATTAAAAAAGAATGATTAAAGTGTAAGTTATTACCTCAACAGATGTACCACAGCTTCTTCTGCTAATGTGAATGTAACAAATTCCCTTGTAAAATAGTCTACTCTTCCAAACATTGCCCTTTTATCTTTTCCAAAAAAGCCTTTCTCAGTTCCTCTGAGGCAAAGAAAGTTGCAGATTCATTTTAAAGCGAAAACTGTGGGTCTAGGTAACACACAGGCAATTCAAAGGGATTGGCAGAGGAAATAAGTGACAAAAATTGAGAGTTTGAGGGGGCAAAGTACTGTGGTATCAAAAGTAGACATTAATTTATTCTCTTTATTCTTTAATGGGATGTGGCATTGCTGGCAAGACCAGCAATAGTTGCCCATTCCTAATTTCCCTTGAACTGTGTAGCTTCCGAGCCATTAGAGAGGGCAGTTAAGAGTCATTACTGTGGGTTTTGAGTCACATACAAGCCAGACCATGTAATGATGGCAGATTTCCTTCCCTAAAGGACATTAGTAAACTGGATGGGTTTTTTTTTACAACAATTGAGAGTCTCATGGTCATCATTACTGATGCTAGCATTCAATTGCAGAATTATTAATTGAATTCAAATTCCACCAGATGTCATGGTGAGATTTGAACCCATGCCTCTAGATTACTAGTTCAGTGACATTACCACAATGCCACCATCTCCCCATATTTGATCCAATATTAATTACATTAAATATGTTTACTATACTCACAATCTGAATTAACTGCGCCATAGAATTAACAGCTGCTATAACATAGCTCAAAGTACTGTTAACCTTGTTAGTAAGAGAACTGGGCACCCATCTATTGATTGAAGTCAGTGATGGTTTTTACCATAAAACCTACAACTTTTGTTGGCTGATATGTTATAGATGTAGTGCAAACTGTTGAATATGACTTTTTCAAAGCAGCCAAAGTGAGGAGGATCATCCCGAAGGGATTTACCTTCTTCCATAATGGATTGAGGAAGCATGACAGCTGTTATAGATTGTAAAAGGTCATGCAGTCACTTTGGCTGATGAGAGAATCAAAGATTCTGTCATCACAGCAGCTGCTTAGTTCTTGGATTGATGGCCAACCCTGACGTGCACATGGAAAAGAGCCTTGACAGAGCAAGACTGTCAATTCTGGCAGCTGTCACATCTCTCTCCCTGCCAGGAGAGTTTTATTACTATCCTTAGAGACCAATTGTTCACTCGCTGAATTGTGTTGGAAGATCAGGGTTAGTTTTTACAATTGGGAATATCAAGTTAAGCCAAATGATTCAAACCACTCCAGGGTTTTGATCAACAACAACGACAGTTTGTGTTTATAAAACAGCTTTAAGTTAGCAAAATGTCTCAAGGTGCTTCACAGAGGCGTAATAATAAAACAACATGGATACTGAATCACTGAGAGGAGGGACCCTGAAAATAAATGATGGGATAAAGGTTGCAGAGACAAAGGATCTTAGCTTGGAAATTCAAGACCTGGAATCAGTTTGAGTAGACAAGAAGGGGCAGAAAACATTGGCGAGTGATCCATTCCCAAAGAGTAGTTTTGGGCAGAATATAAATCAAGAATTTTTTTTTATTCATTCATCGAATGTGGGCATCATTGGCTAGGCCAGCATTTTTTGCCCATCCCTAATTGCCTTGAGAAGGTAGTGGTGAGCTGCCTTCTTGAACCTCTGCAGTTCATGTGAGGTATGCTCACAGTGCTGTGGCTGATCTAGAAATTAAAGACTTATGTAACAATAGTAACATATGGGAGACTTTAATCCTTGTATGGATTGGGCAAACCAAATTTGCAGTAAAAGTGTGGAGAGAAAATTCATGGAATGAATGTAAGATAGTTTTCTAGGTCAGTATGTTGAGGAAACAGACTATTTTAGATCAACTATGAGAAAGAGCTAATAGTAACCTTGTGTAAACAGATCTCTAGGGAAGATTGATCATAATATGATGGAATTTTACTTTGTGTTTGAAAGTGACTTAGTTGAGCCCAAAACTAGAGTCATAAATCTGAACAAACTAAACTATGTTTGTATGAGAGGCGGGTTGGCTAAGATGTACTGAGAAATAACATTAATAGATGCAAAGGCAAATAAGCAATGGCTAGCATTTAAATAGTTAATTTGGAATTTGGAATAAATATATATTCCCTTAAGGAATGAAAATTTCCACAGGAAAAGTGATTCAACCAATGCTAACAAGAGAAGTTCAACATAGTATTAGATTAAAGATAGAAGCTTATGTTGTTGCCAAAAAGAGTAGTAAATTTGAGGATGAGGAGGATTTTATAATTCAGGCAAGTCACTTGGTAGTATGGAACTTGAGTATTGCTGAAAAACGAGGCATTGTTGTCAAAACTTTTTGCCTTGCACTCATTAGGCAATTTGTAAGAATACCAAATATACATGGAACAACAGTTGTTCTTCCCTTTACATTTGGTATTCTTGCCAATTGTCCTCACGAGCACAAGGTGAAACGCTTTGACAAAAATGTCTCTTGTTTTTTCAGTAATACTCGGATTCAGAAAAGAATGACCAAGAAATTGATAGAGAAAGTGAAAAGAGAACATGAGAGTAAATTAGCAAGAGACATAAAAAACAGATTGTAAAAGCTTCTATGGGTATATAAATAGAAATAAGATTAACAGAAGAAAATGTGGGCCCATTAGAGGCAGAGACAGGGGAAATTATAATGGGGAATAAGGAAATGGCAGAGAGATTAAAAGAATATTTTGTATCTGACTTCACAGTAGAAGAGAGAAAAAAAAATTCCAGATATAGTGGGGAACCACTGTCCAGAAAGAATGAGGAATTTAAAGAAATTTGTACTGGTGAAATTAATGGGATTAAAAATTAACAAATTTCCTAGACCTGATCATCCACATCCTAGGATTTTAAAGGAGGTTGCTGCAGATAGTTGGCATGCTGGTTTTGATCTTCTCTAATTCCCTTGATTGGAGAACAGTTCCCATGGATTGAAAGGTAGCAAATGTAATCCCACTATTCAGGAAAGGAGGGAGAGAGAAAACTGGTAAATATAGGTCAGTGAATCTGACGCTAGTCACAGAGAAAATGTAAGGATTTATTTGGGGGGAGGTGGTGGTGTAGCGATATTGTCACTGGACTGGTAATTCAGAGACCTAGGGTAATGATCTGGGGACCAGGGTTCGAATCCCACCAAGGCAGATGGTGGAATTTGAATTCAATAAATATCTCGACTTAAAAGTCTAATGATGATTGTCATAAAAAACCCAGCTGGTTCACTAATGCCCTTTAGGGGAAGAAATCTGCTGTTCTCACCTGGTCTGGCAATGTGGTTGACTCTTAAATGCTCCCTCGCCCAAGGGCAATTAGGGATGAGCAATAAATGCTGGCCTAGCCAATGATGCCCACATCCCAAGAATGAATTAAAAAAAAATCTATTATTCAGGATTTTGGCAACAGGGCACTTAGAGAATCAGAATATAATCAAGCAGAGACGGCATTGATTTATAAAAGGAAAATCCAATCTGACGAATCTGTTAGAGATTTTGGGCATATAATTAGAGTGGATAAGGGCAAGTCAATAGATATTAAGTATTTGGATTTTGAAATTCATTCAGGTTATTAGACAATATTAGAGGTCATGGGATTAGGTTGGCATGGATTTAAGATTGGTTAATGGACAAAAAGTAGAGAGTAGGAATAAACATTTTCAGGCTGGCAGGCTGTAACTAGCAGGGTACCACAAGGATCAATATTTGGGGTTCAGCTATTTGCAATCTATGTCAGTGATTTAAATGAGAAGACTGAGTGTAACATCCAAGTTTGCTGATGATATACAGTTAGGTGGGAAAGTAAACTAAGAGAATACAAAGAGGCCATAGAGGGTTATAGACAAGTTGAGTGAGTGGAGAAGATCATGGCAGTTATAGTGATAAGAAGTGTGAAGTTATCCACCTTGGTAGGAAAAGTAGAAAGGCAAAATATTTTTTAGTTGGCGGGAGATTTGGTAAATGTTGGGATTCCGAGGGATCTGGATATTCTTGTAAGTGAATCACAGGAAGTCGACAATCAAATGCAACAAGCAATTAGGGAGGCAAATGTTATGCTAGCTTTTATTACAAAGGGATTGGAGCAGAAGAATAAGCAAGTCTTACTGCAATTATATAGGGTCTTGGTGAGAGAGAGCACACCTGAAGTACTGTTTGCAGTTTTGGTGGCCTTTCCAAAGGAAAGATATAATTGCCTTAGAGTAACTGCAACAAAGGTTCACTAGACTGAATCCTGGAATTAGAGTATTGTCTTAAGAGAGATTGAGTAGACTAGGCCTGCATTCCCTAGAATTTAAAAGAATGAGGAGATCTTATTGAAACTTATAAAATTCTTAAGCAGCTTTACAGGGTAGATACTGCAAGGAAATTTTGCCTTCATAGGAGTCTAGAACTGGTAGCGGAGGGTTGGAGGGGTGTTACAGTTTCAGAATAAGGGGTTGGTCATTTAGCGCTAAAATGAGTGGAAAGTTCTTGACTAAAAGTCTTCTGAATCAGGACAAAAATAGGTTCAAATGGCTGAATGGCCTAATCCTGCTTTTTCTTTTAAAAGTGTAGCATTGGAGAGGTGTTTGAAAGCTTGTTTCGAGGTGGGTTTTCAAATTGACCTTAACTGAGGAGAAGAAGGTGAATGGGTTCATGAAGGGAATTCTGAAGCATGGAGCCAAGGCAGCTGAAGGTACTGTCACCAATGGTGGAATAAAGGGAGAGGAGGGGGTACATGAATCAGAGGGCTGTGGAACTGTGGGTTAGAATCTCAGACTACAGGAGATAACAAGAAGTGAAGTCACTAAGCGACTTGAACACAAGAATGATAATTTTAAATAAGAGGCTTTGGGGAACAAGGAACCAGTATAAGTCGGTGAGGACATGGTTAATAGGTGAATGGAACTTTGTATGGGACAGATTGTGGGCAGCAAACTTTTAAATTGGTTGAATTTTACAAAGGGTGGGGGATGGGAGGTTGGCCTGGACATTATTCAAATAGTCGAATGTTTTTATTGATTCATTTATGACATGGGCATTGCTGACTAGGCCAGCATTTATGGCCCATCCCTAATTGCCCTTGAGAAGGTGAGCTGCCTTCTTGAATTGCTGCAGTCCCTATGGTGTGGGTACACCCACAGTGCTGTTAGGCAGGGAGTTTCAGGATTTTGACCTGGCAACAGTGAAGGAACGGTGATATATTTCCAAATCAGGATGGTGAGTGACTTGGAGGGGAACTTCGAGGAGGTGGTGTTCCCATGAGTCTGCTGCCCTTGTCCTTCTAGAAGGTGATAGTCGTGGGTTTGGAAGGTGCTGCCTAAGGAGCCTTGGTAAGTTTCTGCAGTGCATCTTGTAGATGGTATACACTGCTGGCACTGTGCGTTGGTGGTGGAGAGACTGAATGGTGGTAGATGGGGTGCCAATCAAGTGGGCTGCTTTCTCCTGGATGGTGTCAAGCATCTTGAGTGTTGTTGGGGCTGCACTTATCCAGGCGAGTGGAGAGTATTCCATCACACATCTGACTTGTGCCTTGTCGATGGTGGACAGACTTTGGGGAGTCGAGGTGAGTTACTTGTCACAGGATTCCTAGCCTCTGACCTGCTCTTGTAGCCACACTGTTTATATGGCTAGTCCAGTTCAGTTTCTGGTCAATGGTAACCCCCAGGATGTTGATAGTGGGGGATTCAGCGATGGTAATGCAAACAAATGTCGAGGAGCGTTAGATTCTCTCTTATTTGAGATGGTCATTGTCTGGTACTCATGTGGCGTGAATGTTACTTGCCACTTTTCCAGGTTTTGCTGCATTTGGACATGGACTGAGGGTGTCTGAAGAGTCGCGAAAGGTACTGAACATTGTGCAATCATCAGCGAACATCCCCATTCCTGACCTTATGATGGAGGGAAGGTCATTGATGAAGCAGCTGAAGTTGTTTGGGCGTAGGACACTACCCTGAGGAACTCCTGCAGCGCTGTCAATGAGCTGGGCTGACTGACCAACAACCACAACCATCTTCATTTGTGCTAGGTATGACTCCAATCAGCAAAGAGTTTTCCTCCTGATTCCCATTGACTCCAGTTTTGCTAGGGCTCCTTGATGCCACACTCGGTCAATTGCAGCCTTGATGTCAAGGGCAGTCACTCCCACCTCACCTCCTGAAGTTCAGCTCTTTTGTCCATGTTTGAACCAAGGCTGTAATGAGAAACTGAGTGACGCTGGCAGAACCCAAACTGAGCGTCATTGAGCAGGTTATTACTAAGCAAGTGTTGATTGGTAGCACTGTTGATGACCCCTTCCATCACTTTACTGATGACTGAGAGTAGACTGATGGGGAGATAATTGACCGGGTTGGATTTGCCCTTTTGTGTGCAGGACATATCTGGGCAATTTTGTACATAGCTGGGTATATGCCAATGTTGTAGCTGTACTGGAACAGCTTGGCTAGAGGCGTGACAAGTTCTGGAGCACAATTCTTCAGTCCTATTGCTGGAATATTGTCAGGGCCCATAGCCTTTGCAGTACCCAGTGCCTTCAGCTGTTTCTAGATATCATGTGGAGTGAATCACATTGGCTCATGAGAGTTTTAGCAGAAGCTGGGCTTGAGTAGGGGCAGAGATAAATGATGTTAGGAAAGTGGAATTAAATAGCCAGTTTGGTAAAGGGAATATGGGTCAGAAGTTCAGCTTGTGGACATATGGGATGCCAAGGTTGCAAGCTATCTGGTTCAGCTGAGACACTGGCTGGTGAGGGAAATGAATTGATAGTACAAGTGACAAGGATTTATGGAAAAATACATTGCCAGCCAGAGAGCATCAATGACTGGGGAGGTGCAGGGGTGTGCAACCTTTTGTAAGACGCCACCAAAGTCCTTAGCTGATCCTTGGAAGAAGCCAGAAAGCAGAGGTTCAAGGCCACAGTGACTTTGATGGCTACTGGCAGGGCATGGCAATCAGTGCTGCGTGGTGTAATTCTTTGGCAATGAGAGCACAGATATCGGTGACCATCTGCCTAGAGAGTCACAGTTTCCTGTGGTCATCGGTTTTGGTCATCTCCAGATAGCTCCGCCTTATATGGTGGATGCTGAGGGTATGACCTCTGTTGCCTCTCTGCCCCTCTTTGGTCTTCTGTGCCTGGAGTTCCATCCTTCCTGTGAAGGGTGTTGCTCCTCAGTGCTATTGGGTCCAAAATCTGACAGGTCATGTCCCAATGCCAGCTGCAGCCATCCATTTAAACTGGTGGCCCTATTGTGATTGGCTGTCTTGCCCCCTGCTTTCCTGCCCCTGTACTGCCATACAAGTGTCAATCCCATTTGATGCATGAGTGTTGAGTACCCAGTCTTCTTCCCACTTGCCAAGGGCACCCGCTTAGCATGTTAGTGGCCCCCACCTCCCCCTACCCCGCCGAGTCCCCAGTTCATGTGCAGTAGCACACAAGAATGCTGAAGCTTGGATTTGCAGGGAAAGAGAGAAATGTTTGTTTCTGCACCTGATTTGCATTCCAGTGGACTTGTTTCTGGTCTATTCAGTTTTTATGTTTTCTCTTCAAACCTCTTTGTAAGTGTTTGGATGGGAACATTGGAAGAGGAGTCAGCCATTTACCCCCCTGAGCCTGTTCTGTCATTCAATGAGATGATGACTGATCTGTGACCGAAGTCCTGACTATCCCGGGGAAGATTTGGTTCACAAAAATCTTAGCATTCTCAATTCCAAAATTAACAATTGATCAGGTATCAATTGCCATTTGCAGAAGAAGTTTCCAAACTTCTACCACCCTTTCTGTGAAGAATTGTTTTCCAGTTTCACTCCTGAAAAGTCTGGCTCTAATTTTTAGATTCTGTCCCCAAGTCCTAGACTCCCTAATCAGCAGAAAAATTTCCTCTCTATCTACCCAATCTGTTCCCTTAGTATCTTGAATACTTCGATCAAATCTCTTCTGAACCTTCTGAATTAAAGAACTACAACCCTCTTTTGTTTAATCTCTCTTCATAGCTTAATCTGTGGAGTGCATGTGCCATTCTGGTAATTATTCAGGTTTCATGCTGTATTTTGCTATGGACAGATTTTAGGGCCTTCCTTACTGCCCATGACCAGTGTGTTTTAAATGTGAGGAGTGTGTTTTTTCTTACCCTCAGAGTAATTGTCCCGATTTAAACAACTTCAGCAGCAAGCTTTTTGTGAATTTAAAAATAAGGAAAGTTCTTTGACCCAGAGGTTTAAGATTGTAATGTCTCACTCACTTGTCTCTTACATAGTGGCATAGTGATATTGTCACTGGACAGGTATTCCTGAGACCCAGGGGACTTGGGTTCGAATCTCACCATGGCAGATGGTGAAATTTGAATTCAATAAAAAAAAAATATGGAATTAAAATTCTGATGACCATGAAACCATAGCTGAGTTTGGTAAAAACCCACCTGGTTCACTAATGTCCCTTAGGGAAGGAAACCTGCCATCCTACATGTGATGCCAGACCCACAGCAATGTGGTTGACTCTTTAAAAATGACCTCTGAACAAGGGCAATTAGGGATGGGCAATAAATGCTGGCCTAGCCGGCGACATCCACATCCCATGAACACAGAAAAAAAACACGCTGTTACTCACACAAAGATTAGATGTGGATGAGGAAAAGACAATACAATTACAATTTATGATTGTCTCAGTCTCTTTCCTGGTGGACCTGTAGTTTCTTAGATGAGTTGATGTTTTGGTTGAAGGGAAGGTCTTGTAATGTGAAGGATACTCAGTAAGCTGCTTGCTTTCTTGTGGAATTTCCTGGAGGTTGATTCTCAGCTGAACTAGAAGTTGGAACAGGTTGGAGAAAGCCCTTCTCTGTTTTAGATACCTCCCACTTTAAAGATATTGCTGTCTATTACTTTGGCTGCTTGGATGTCTTGCAGCTGATTGATGACTTTTGGTGGAACCTGTCTGCAGAACAACTTGCTGTATTAAAAGCAGGAAACAAATATGGCTGTCTCACCATGTGATCTGTTACAAGTCCATAGTCCTTTTCCAAATAATGTGGGTGGCAAGGTCAATTATACATCCTGTGTGATGAAATTCACACCTTGAAATTTTGAGACATCTAGTGTCTTTGCATCTGAATGACTCATTTAATTTGAAATTATCCTTTTAAATTAATTTCAGGAAAAGCCATTGGGTCAACATCAGTCTGGAAAGTTCCTTTTATTTCCTCTTGACTGGGAAGTGTTTCAATCCACAGGAGAAGTCAGGTGATCCTTGGGCAGCCATCTTTTTGTAGCCTTTTGTGATTACAGGAGTTCAAGGTTTTTGTCCTGGCAACAGTGAATGAACAGCAATGTTGTTCAAGTCAGAACAATGTGTGGCTTAGAGAGAGGAATTTGCAGGGTGTAATGTTCTTTGTACTCCTTCCAAGGTCAAAAGAACATACCCTTACTCAAGTAAGGTTTGTCAGAACTGCTCGCAGTACTCGAGTATTGTCTAACAGATGCTCTGTTTGGTGAAGAATGAATCCTAACACCGCCTGCCCCCCCCACCCCCTTGGATTTAGTCCTCTTGATTTAAAGCCCAGAATTACATTAGCCTTTTTAATTATTTTCTATAACTTCATGACACTTTAATAATTTATGTATCTGAACCCTCGAGTCTTTTTGGACCACCACTGTTTCTAGCTTTTCACTATTTAGAAAGTACCCCGTTCTATCCTTTTTAAGCTCCAAAATAGATGGGCTCGCTTTTGTCTACATCAAGATCCATTTGCCACAGTTTTTCCCATTGACTTAATATCTCTTTGTAATTGTATACTTCTGCCAACATTGTTTATGATACTACCTATCTTTGTGCATTGGCAAATTTAGATATGTGATTTTCTATAACATCAGCTAAGTTGTTAATGAATATACAGACTTGTTCAGACCCCAACATTGATCCTTATGAGACACTACTAGTCACTTTCTGCCATTCAGAACATTTAGCCTCATCCCTGCTCACTGACTGGTGCAACTCAGCCAATTTCCTAAGCAGGTCAATAATTTGCCTTCAATTCCATAAGCCTCAACTTTAACCAACAGTCTCTTATGAGGGACTTTATCAAATGCTTTCCAAAGTCCATACAAACGACACCCATAGACATTCCCTGTCCTATAGTTACCTCTTCAAAAAATTCAATCAGGTTCATCAGGCATGACTGCCTTTTACAAATCCACACTGGTTCTTTCTGATCAGCTGAGAATTTTCAAGGTATTCAGTCACCCTATCCTTAAATAGTAGTAATTCATAATTTCCCCACGCCATATGTTAGTCTCATATAATGTATCCTCTACAGTTGGTATTCCTGCAAATCTGTCCTGACGAATGCAAGACAAAAAGCTTTGACAACATGTCTCTTTTTTCACCAATACTCAAGTTCTATACTACTAAATGACTGTTAATATAATTCCCTAGTTCTCCTCTGTCATCTTTCCTAAATAGCAGAGTGACATGTATAATTTTCCAATAAAAAGTAATGGTTTCAGAATCAAGAGAACTTTGACAGATTTTAGTTCAGACATCTGCAATGTTCTTATCTACTTCAAACCTTGGGATGGAAACCATCTGGCCCTAGAGATTTGTTGCTCTTTTGTGCCATTAATTTCTCAATTACTGTGACCTTATGTGTTCATGTCCTTGATTCAGCAATATTTCTTGGGATGTCTGGCATGCTGATCTCTTCTTCAACTATCTTCTGAAACATTCTGAAGTATGGTCCACTCCTGGCGACTTGAAAATCTTGTGTAAATGAGCCCTGCCTGTCTCCTACATTTGCCTACCTCAGTCCAGTACAAATGGCTGTAAGCAGACTCTAATCGTTTAGCTGAAGAACAACTGACATTGTCTGTCCTGTTTTATATTTGCTTCCTTATACACAACCACAATGGAATTTACGATAATTTTCACAGCCCAGATAATAGAGTAGATATATGGCTTTATGTGCTGTTGTTAAAATCATGGTGCCACTATTGTATCCATCTTTTTCGATCGGAAGATCCTATTAATTATTTCCCTTTGCCATCTCTGCCCACTGTGAGAGGACTAAGACCTCACACTGTATATTTTTATAAAATATATATAGATATCTGTATGGCTATTTCTAAAATTTTAAAACTGGACAAAGACCTTTTAAAATGGCTGAATCTATGTCTGTCTGTGATCCTTGAACAAAAGGAGCAATCTGGTATTATTTCAGAAATTTGCACCTCGTTTTCTCTGAAGAGACATTAATGAATGTTGTGGACTGCACAGATCAAATTCAAAGAGAGCAATACAAAGGCCATCTGCATTTGTAAATCTCGGTTGGCCAATCAGCGTCTAATCATTTGCTAGGACGAAGGGCCCTGCCAGCTACCTTTCAATTCTTAATGGTTGAGACATTTAACCATCTTGGGGACCCAGACGAGGGATACACACCCTTTGTCAAAAACACTGAGGAGGTGGGAGCGATGTGACATAGACCTCTAGCTTGAGTAACCAATAATATTGCCTTGCCTTGTACTGCAAATCTCAGTTTGCCATTTATTATCTAACTAGCAGAACCAAGAAAAAGAACTCTGTCCAGATTGAATACCTGACTCCACCTGCACTGTTTCTGTACCATCGCCTAAAAGATTGATTCTTCACTGATTGCCTATCTCATTGTGTGAAATGAACTCCACCAGAAAAATGAATTATACAGCATAGGTTTCATCCTGCTGACCTCCATGAAGGAATACCTCATTGGACTTTGATTCTGGAGCTTGGAACCCACATGAAACACCTTTTCTTTTCTCTGTGGCCTCTGCATTGTAAATCTTTCTTTTCTCTCTCCCTCTTTTACTGTATGAATGCACAGGAGGTAATGTGGTGACTGTCCTCCTGTGGTTTGAGAGTGTGCAAATCAACTAACCCTTTGAGTTCATCCTACCTCGATGTTTCTGTGGAGTTATTAATAGAAAATTGATCACACCAAAACTGAGGGGTTGAGAAATATGCCAACACCTTTAAAGGGGGAAGCAAATCAAAACACCTTTACCTTTATGGATGAATGGCGAGAGGAGAAATCAGAGCTGTTTAAATTAACCCCCCTCCTGTCCACAACAGAAATTGGGAGTTCAAGCCTGGTATCACCCATTTGAATTTGACCAAGCAGACGTGGGCCAAATCTGATTTAAAACAGTCAATTGGAAACTAAAAAGGAAAAATTCAGTGCTGGAACAAATTTTCAAACACAGTAACTTACCACAAAAAATTCCTTATCCCTAACATTAAGAAAATGGTAACTTTTGATGCCGAGGTTTGGGTCCATCAAGGGAATTTGAATGGTGAAATTTTAGTGGTCCTTGGCGCAGAACAACTGAAAGCTGTAGCTAGGGAGGCACAGTTAAAATTTCCCAGTAAAGTGAAATGAAGTGAACTGACCCAGTTGTTGGTAGAGCAGTTAGACGTGGGGCTTAACCATGACTCTGAGTTCCACTCCCCGCCCCACACCGCCCAACTCCACACCCCATTCAAGCAGCTAAATTCAAGCTCAATTGGAGCCCATTGACTCCAGCTTTGCTAGGGCTCCTTGATGCCATACTCGGTGAAATGCTTCCTTAATGTTAAGGGCAGTCACTCTCACTTCACCTCTGGAGTTCAGCTCATATGTCCATATATGAACTAAGGCTGTAACGAAGTCAGGAGTGAATGGCCCTGCCGGAATCCAAACTGAGCGTCAGTGCCGCTTGATAGCACTGTTGATGATCCCTTCCATCGCTTTACTGATGATGGAGATTAGGCTGATAGGGCGCTAATTTGCTGGGTTAGCTCTGCCCTGCTTTTTTGTGTACAGGACATACCTGGGTAATTTTCCACATAGCTGTGTAGATGCCAGTGTTGTAGCTGTACTGGAACAGCTTGGCTAGGGGTGTGGCAAGTTCTGGAACACAAGTCTTCAGTACTATTGCTGGAATATTGTCAGGGCCCATAGCCTTTGCAGTATCCGGTGCCTTCAGCTGTTTCTAGATATCACGTAGAGTGAATCGAATTATTTGAAGACTGGCATCTGTGATGCTGGGGACCTCTGGAGGATTCTGAGATGGATCATCCACATGGCACTTCTGGCTGAAGATTGCTGCAAACACTTCAGCCTTATCTTTTGTACTGATGTGCTGGGCTCCTGCATCATTGAGGATGGGGATATTGTAGAGCCTCTTCCCCCAGTGAGTACTTTCATAGTTCACCACCATTCATGGCTGGATGTAACAGCACGGCAGAGCCTAGATCTGATCCATTGGTTGTGGAGTTGCTTAGCTCTGTCTATCACTTGCTGCTTATCCTGTGTTGTAGCTTCAACATGTTGGCACTTCATTTTTAGGTATGTCTGGTGCTGCTCCTGGCATGTCCTGTTGCACTGTTCATTGAACCATGGTTGATCCCTTGGCTTGATGGTTATGGTAGAGTGGCCCAGCCATGAGGTTACAGATTGTGCTAGAGTACAATTCTGCTGCTGCTGATGGCCCACAGTGCCTGATGGTTGCCCAGTCTTGAGTTGCTTTCTGATTTCAAAATCTATTCCATTTAGCATAGTGGTAGTGTCACACATACGATGGATGGTATTCTCAGTGTGAAGATGGGACTTCGTACTGTCATGGACAAATGCATCTGCCGCAGGCAGGTTGGTGAGGATGATGTCAAGTATGTTTTTCACTCTTGTTGATTCCCTCACACCTGCCACAGACCCAGTATAGAAGCTATGTCCTTTAGGATTCAGCCAGCCTGGTCAGTAGTGGTGCTACTGAGCCACTCTTGATTGAAGTCCCTCACCCAGACTACATTCTGCACCCTTGCCACACTCAGTGCTTTCTTCAACGTGGAGGAGCACTGATTCATCAGCTTGGGAGGGGTGGGGGGGAGTGGGAGGGCAGTACTTAATCAATCAGCAGG
The DNA here is from genome assembly GCF_017639515.1 of Carcharodon carcharias. Classification (NCBI taxonomy): domain Eukaryota; kingdom Metazoa; phylum Chordata; class Chondrichthyes; order Lamniformes; family Lamnidae; genus Carcharodon; species Carcharodon carcharias. The sequence goes on from NC_054476.1 coordinate 123,020,788, forward strand.
ATGTTTCCTCGCCCATATTTGACCCGATGCCAAGTTACTTTATGGGCTCCAGAGTTGACGTTGAGGACTCCCAGGGGAACTCCCTCCTGACTGTATACCACTGTGCCGCCACCTCTGCTGCGTCTGTCTTGCCGGTGGGACAGGACATACCCGGGGATGGTGATGGTGGTGTCTGAGACATTATTTGTAAAGTATGATTCCGTGAGTCAAGCTGTTGTTTGAGTAGTCTGTGAGACAGCTGTCCAAGCCCCCACATGTTAGAAAGGAGGACTTTGCAGTTGACAGGGCTGAGTTTGCAGTTGTATCCGGTTCCTGGGTTGGTGCCAGTGGTCCCCCTCAGTTTCATTCCTTATTGACTTTCTAGCGGTTTTATACAACTGAGTGGCTTGCTAGGCCATTTCAGAGAGCTCTTAAGAGTCAACCACATTGCTGTGAATCTGGAGTCACATGTAAGCAAATTCCACCATCTGACATGGTGGGCTTCAAACCCGGGTCCCCAGAGCATTACGGTGGGTCTCTGGATTACTAGTCCAGTGATAATACCACTTCCACCCCCTCCTCCCACCTCCAGTCTGTAACAAGCAGGCTACAGCACTGTAGTCCAATCTGGTATAGATGTGGGAGAGGCCCCTTCCAGAAGGTCATCTTTCTATCATCCAGGTCCAGAAAGGCTGCCCCAAGTTCCAGAGCAGATTTCCCGCCTATTGCTGGGCCAAACTAAAGCACCTAGCAACAGAGAGTGGAACACCCCAGTTCTGCTAGCAGCCAAGCCAGACATGGAACTTGAATCCTTGAGAGGCCAAAATCCCATTAAAGAACCCCAATCACCTGACAATCAGCGCAATACAGCCCCTGGTTTGAACAGCTGAACCCTCAAGTTACCAAGGTGGACAGGGAGGAGCTACGCCCTATGATCAAAGGACTTGGTACTCACAGAGTGAGATACCCAGCATTCCCCTGAAGGTAGCCCAGAGCAGCTTGACCATCACTCATTCCACCCCCCGCCTCCCATGAGTGCTAACCACCCTGTAAAACCCCCAGACCCTTTACCTGTCCAACACCTCATTAAGTTTCCTGTAGAGTTCTGAAACCATTGCTTATGCCTGACTCCACCCCCACTCCCAACAGAGGAAATCCAGAACTCTAACCTTGAATAAACTTCTCAGAAAGACAGATTTGAACCTTCCCAAGTCAACCTACCCATTCCACATCCCAGGAAAGGACAATGTCCTGCTTGATGCATTAACCCAGATTTAAACCTCAAAAGAAGGAAGATGCAGCAAGGAACTGCCATTGCCGCTGCTAGCTGTGTGTCTGATGTGCCAGTGTGAATGAGAGAATGAATGCATGCTTCTTCACTTCCTAGTCTTCCTTCAAAAGATGATATAAAAAAATGAAGTAGAGTTTTTTTCTCTGAGGCTTCAAGGACTGTGAGGGAACTAAGACCTCACATTGTATATTTTTATAATATACATATAGATATTCTCATGGCTACTTCTAAAATTTTAAGAACTGGACAAAGACCTTTTAAAATAACTAAATCTATATCTGCCTGTGACCCCTGAACAAAAGGGACAATCTGACAGTATCAAAGAAATTTGCACCTGTGGTGTGACATGGATCTGTAGCTTGTGTAATCAGTAATACGCCTTGCTATACTGCAAAACCTCAGTCTGCCATTTTACCATCTAACTAGCGGCAACACAGAAAAGGGGCTCTGCCCGGGCTGAATATCTGGCCCCATCTACATTGATTCTGCTGGAACTTCTGTACCATTGCCTACAAGACTGATTGATCTCTGCCTGCCCATCTCATCATGTGAAGTCAACTCTTACCGGAAAAGTGAATTATACAGTATGGTTTCAGCCTCCTGATCTCCATGAAGGAATACCTCACTGGACGTTTGATTCTGGACTCTGGAACCGACATGAAAAACATTTCCTTTCTCTGTGGTCTCAGCACTGTAAATATTTATTTTCTACAGCTCTCTTCGTATATGAGAGCACAAGAGGCAATGTGGTGACCCTCTTCCTGTGGTTAGAGATGGTGCAAATCAACTAATCCTTTGAGATCATCCCATCTCAAGTTTGCTGTGGGGTTATTAAATAGAAAATTAGATCATACAAAAAGCAAGGAGTTGGGAAATAAGCCACTGCTTATAAAGGGGGATATCAAAATCTAAGCACCTTTCTGTTTATGGACAAGTGGTGAGAGGGGAAATCAGGGCTGTTTAAATTTAAACCCCTCTCCTGTCCATAACACTACATTAAAGGAACTGGCTCTAAGTCTCTGCCAATACTGTTTGGACAGCCATAGGCAAATTGTTAAAAGCCCTCCCCCTCCCACTTCCTGTAAGGCCTGCACTTAGTCCTTCTCCCAACGTAATGACTCACTATGGGGTAGTTCTCTGGGCTGCATTACTTACAGGCAGCCTTAACCCATTGGCATTGCACGTCAGAAATCGAAGTGCGCACTGTCTTTTCCAACCAAATGTTGAAAAAAAATTGCAGATCCAACTCCGTGCACTCCTTAGGGTTGCCACCCCTCCCTCCAAGATTGGCCTGGAGTCTCCAGGAATTGAAGATCCATCTCCAGGAATTGAAGATCCATCTCCAGGAAACTGCTGTGTGCAATTCTGGAGAAAAAGCATCGGGACATTAAGAAAGCTTCTTCACTTTTGGTCATTTTCTTTGTACATTTCTCTTTAGCAGATATAAAAATATTTAAAATGGGGAGGAAAAAAAGGCTGTTTGGCTGACAGTCAAACATTATCCAATTGGGTAATGAGTATTTTTGCTTTCCAATTGGCATAGGAAGGCAGTGTGTGACTGGGAGGGATGTGTTGGCTGACTAATGGCTGGAGCGTGGGGGCAAGCCATTTGATGAAACCTCCAGGAATACATTTAATCGCTGTTGGCAACTCTAGTATCCCTACAAGTTCCAATGTGCTCTGTCCCTGATGAGCATGTTAAAAATTTTACCTCACCAGTAATAAGCCCAGTGGCCACAACAACCTTTAGTAAAATTGCAATAGTGAACCTCAACAATGACTTATGTTATTGGGATCGCTGTGGTCTACATAGACTCTTATTTGGAGAGGGAGAAGCAAACAAACTCCCATCAGCCTTGCAGCCTGCACGCTAACCATAATGAACATGTGTGCCCAAGCTAATTTGTCTTTTTTCTCATTGATATATGGTAATGCACTGTAGAATTTTTAGGTTAGACTGGCTGCCAAAACCTTCTGCATAAATCGGTTTCGCCTAAGTAATTGGAATTGATTCAGTTCAGTACAAATTAATCACGGACCTTAATTGGTGAAACCTTTAATGTGCAATGAAGGAAAATTGCTAATGTAATAGGACTGGAGAAAGCTGCTTTTAGTTGTAATGTATTAAAGGGAGAGTATCTATATTTGTCAGTCTGCTTGTGATATGCACACGACCCCACTTGCAAGCAGCTAATAAACTGCAAGCTTGATCTGAGTATGGATCCACTCATTCATTGTTATGGCACTAAATTCCTGTTAAATGCAATTGGTTTTGTTTGCAAGGAATAATTTTCCATTGCAACATGACTGTGCAAAGGCAACGTTTTCTTTGTGTGTCGCCTGCATTGAATCACACGTGAATGACCTTCAGGCACGTAAATGCCTTCAAGTGCATTAGCTTTTATTGCCTCTCTTCAGCCGTATTATTTAACAGTGGCTGTTTCTATGAAGGTACCTGATCATAACTCACTTCCACTGTAGAAGATGTTGATATCTTCCGTCTGTATGCCTCGTGTAGTGTGGGTTCTTGACTTCCTGTTCAGTTTTTTGCTTTTAAAAATGTTAGGCCTGTTGCGTGCTTTAGCATGTTGCAGTATCAGTGTGAGATAAAATAGTGTTGGGGTATGTGATGCAAGGTGACCAACCATCCCGGATTTTTCAGGATTGCCCTCTAGGTAGGCTGGTTGCCCCATGTTCTGGGTTGTTTGAGACTGGACCTTTTTCCTGTATTTTTAATGTTCAGAGGAGGAAGTTATCTGGTAACAAGAGCAAGTTTAGCATTCTCCAGGATACTGCCTTCAGTTCTGGACACTGCAGTTCAGGAACAATGTATTCACTTTGGAGAAGACACAGTGCAGATTCAGCAGAATGATACCAGAGTTAAAAGGGTTAAATTATAAAGACAGATTGCATGGTCTAGCTTTCCTGTTTGAGTACCTGTTTAAAACCTGTCACATTTCTAACTTTTCGCAGTCCTGATGCCAGGTCATCAACCTGGCACATTAGCCCTGTTTCTCTCTCCGCAGATGCTACCCCGACCTGCTGAGCATTCCCAGCATCATCTGTTATTCTTTCGGATTGCCAGCAGACTTAAACTTTTGTGTAGATTAGGCTGGCATTTCCTTGAACCTAGAAGATCGAGGGCTGATCTAATTGAGGTTTTAAGATTATTAAAGGAGTTGATAGGGTAGAAAGAGAGAAAACATTTTGACTGGGGGTTAGGGGGGTGGTATGGAAGTCTAGAACAAGGGAGCATAACTTTGTAATTAGACCATTCAGGGGTTATGTAATGTGTGGAAACAATTCTTCACACAAACGATAATGGGAATGAAATCCCCTGCCCCTAAAAAGCTTTTGAGGCCAGCTCAGTTGGAAATTTCAAACTTGAGATGCATAGATTTTTCTGATTGATAGATCAGTCCTGATGAAAAGTTATCAACCTGAATCATTAATTCTGTTTCTCTCTGCATAGATGCTCCCAAACCTGCTGAGTACTTCCAGCATTTTGTGTATTTATTTTGGATTTCTGGCATGCACAGTATTTTGTTTTTGATAGACTTTTGTTAGGTAACGATATAATGAGGGTTATGGAACCAAAGTGGATAAATGAAGTTAAGATCGCCCATGGTCTAATTCGATGACAGAACAGGCTTGAACAACTGAACGGTCAACCAATGTCTTGTGCCCCCCTCTCCTGCAGTTGGAGCAGTAGGCTTGAATTGACATTGTTGGATCACCATTCATATTGGTACACATTCTCTGTTCAAAAATGGGTTAAAAAAGAGTGGCATCACTATCTTGGGTTGCATTTCAGACAGGTTCCTTCCCTGGAACAGCCTGCAGGAGCATTCCAACATTACAGCTGCCAGGGCAACACTTCAAACTGCAAACAGGATTGCTGTGAACAGTAACAGTGAATTGAAACATGATGAAGGATGACATTGAATCAGACAGTAATTATACATTATTTATAAGTACTACACTGAGTACAAACAAAAGATTTAATTACTGCTAATGTTTTGAAGTGATCATTTTGGGTTGGAAATGAAGGCTTGTTTGCAGATATATTTTATGACAGAACGTAAAAGCCTGGGGGTAATTGAGCTCTACTGAGAAGTTCATATGAAAAGAATCAGTGAGAAAGAAAAGCAAAGCTCCTTTCAGTCTGCATGGCTGTCATCTCCATAATATCAAAGATACATTTGGAAAACATGCAACACTGCAGCCTGGCTATGGGGGTCACCATATTGGAATGAAATGGGCAAATGGCCATTCATCTCAAAGGCATGTGTGGAGATGCACCAATTTCATAATTTAGAGAAGTGTTGTTCACAAACTTTTTGCAAGGGGTCACAATCCTGAGCAACATGTGCTGACAGCCTAATTCAGTTTTGCCCAACCCATGCTCTGACATGGACTGATGGGGCAGTTCTGTGTATAATACTTCCCACATTGAGAACTTATTTCAACAGTTCCCCACACTACCCACCTTTGGAGCTTGGCCATGATGGCTTCCATTGCTTGACAATGCTGATAGTCTAACCTCACGCATGGCAAATGGTCACACAGATAAGGTCTGTTGACATCAGTGAAACTAAAAGGTCAGCTCCTTCAGGAGCCTTTAAGGGAAATAATGCAGGAGCCTTTCACTTGTACTCTTCAATGTTGGGATAGCTGTGCTTCCTAGAACCATTTCCTTGCTTTCTGCTACTGGATGATAGGAGAAGGAATGCCAAACGTAAAATGCAAAGTCTTAGCATCATTGATTAGTATCAGTTAAACTCTTAATTGCAATATTGTTTATTCAGAATTTCCACCCAATGAGAAAACAAGTAATTCATCTTAATTGCTCTGTATTTCAGCCGGCAACCACATGGAGGCTGTACTTTTCTCAAAGACTATTATTCAACGAGAATATTTTTTGCAAACTATTAGTTTCTTCCACAAATTTAATTTCTATCTTAGTTCCATGAAATGTTAGAATCCAGCGGTATCAGGTTTCAATGATGTGTCAAGTGAACTCCAGCAACACTTGGTCCATTTGCAAAAGAAGCCAGATCAGAGGATTAATTTGCCCTATGTCATCCACTGGGCTGTTTGGTATTTTGAGCATCACTACTGTAAAAGCCTGGGAGAACTGTGTTTTCATTAGGTGCACAGTTGTGACACCACAGTCATTGGATGACTGGTGAGCAATGTGTTCGTATATCCTTCATTGAGCATCAGTACCAAGGCTTGATGAGCCTGGATTAGGCTGAGAGGTTGGCAGGAGACAAAGTTCTTCCTGTTGGCCCTTTTTCTCAAATCAATATATGGCACTATTTTCCATCTACAAAAGCAAAATACTGTGAATGCTAAAAATCTGAAATAAAGGGAAAATGCTGGGAATACTCAGCAGCTCAGGCAAATGGGGATATTCACTGATGATTGCACAGTGTCCAGTACAATTCACAACTCCTCAGATACAGAAGCTGTCCATCTAGGCATGCAACAAACCTGGACAGTATCCAGGCTTGGGCTGATAAATGGCAATAACATTTGTGCCACATGTATTGACGATCTCCAACAAGATAGAACCTAACTATCCCCCCTTGATGTACAATGGCATTACCATTGCAGAATCCCCCACTACCAACATCTTGGCATTATCATGGACCAGTAACTGGACTGGACCATCCAGGCCTGAGCCTGGGTGTCCACCTCCCGATTCCCCAAATCCTGTCCACCATCTGGAAGGCATAAGTCAGGAGTGTGATGGAATACTTTCCATTTGCCTGGATGAGTGCAGCACCAACAACACTCGAGAAACTGGACACCATCCCGGGAAAAGTAGCCCCTTTGATCAGCACCCCTTCCACCACCTTAAACATTCACTCCTCCTGCCGCTGAAGCACTGTGGCAGCAGTGTGTATCATCTACAAGATTCACAGCAGTAACTCACCAAGCCTCTTTCAGCCGTACCTTCCAAATGTGTTATCTCTACCACCTAGAAGGAAAAGGGCAGCATATTCATGGAAACATCACCACCTGCAAATTCCCCTTCAAGCCATACACTATCTTGACTTGGAAATATATCACCATTCCTTCACTGTCACTGGATCAAAACCCTGAAACTCCCTCCCTACCAGGCCGATCACGATCACCTTCTCAAGGGCATTTAGGAATGGGTAACAAATGCTGGCCATGTCAGCGATGCCCGCATCTGTGGAGATGGAACAGAGTTAATGTTTCAGGATGAAAGGTCATCAACCTAAAACATGAATTCTCTTTCTCTTTCCTCGGGTGCTGGCTGACCTGCTGAGTATTTCAACCATTTTCTCTTTTTATACCATTATCCATCTGTTAGTGGTTGGATGCATCGAAAAGCTAAAGAGGCTGCTTCAGTCAATTTGAGATGACTTAAAGGCTGAGGAACCAATCTCAACCTCATGTTGTGTTGTAATTCTGCAATCATTTAGTGAAAATTAATATCTCATTTGTGTTCAAGCTACTCCGGGCATTAAACACTCTGAACTTAACAATCCCATTTATGATGCAGGGCAGTTTCACCCATACAGTATGATAACACATGACCACGGTGAGGAAACACAAGGTGGTGGTTGTTTGGCATGAATGACTCAGGATGAGTATGTTTTGCATGCTGTTCACTGCACTATCTCCCTCAACTATCTACTTAGAGTGCACATCTCCTCTATGTCATTGACATTATTGCATCTATTGAAGTGGAGTGTCTTCCAGTCTAGTGATTTTACTCATCTGAAATTGGCCGCCTTTGATGAACCTCAGATGAGGTTGAACAAGTGTGATGGGGTGGGAGAGATTGTCCATTAAAAAATGTAGCAGCATGTATGTTAACATACTCTATGTAAATGCAGTATTTTGGGATCTGCAGAGTTCTAAAAATAATGCGTCTTCAATCTGAGTTTATATCAGGGAAGATGGCTTGTGTCAAATAGCAACAGATTAAACCTCTGAGCAGGAAGGTGTCAAGATTAAGATTCAGAATTTGGAACTATCAACAACAGCCTGTTATATCTATCCTGTTTCTACGCCTTTAGGGAAATTAAACTTTCCAAGACTATTGCAGGAGCATTATATAACTGTGTGTGTCACGAACCACATAAGGAGATATTAAGGCAGATGACCAAAAGCCTGGTTGAAGAGGTAGGTTTTAAGGACTGTTTGAAGGGAGTAAAGTGAGGTAGAGGCCAGGAGTTGAAGGGAGGGTGTTCCAGAGCTTGGATCTTAGGCAACTGAAGGTATAGCCATCAACGGTGGAGCAATTAAAATTGGCGATGCACAGGAGGCCAGAATGAGAGGAGTGCAGATATTTCAAAGAGCGGTGGGCTGGAGGAAATTACAGAGATAGGGAGCGGGGAGGCTACGGAGAAAATTGAAAACAAGGTTAAGAATTTTAAGTTCAAGGTGTTGCTTGGCTTTGAATCGATGTAGGTCAATGAGCACAGGAGTGCTGGGGAACAGGACTTGCTATGCAGAGTTTTGGATGACCTCAAATTTACGGAGGGTAGATTGTGGGAGACCAACTGGGAGTGTGTTGGAATAGTCAAGTCTAGGAGTTAATGAAGGCAAAAACAAAAACCCTCATTCAACTCTCTGAGCTGAGACGGGAGAAGTCGGGCAATGTTACAGAGGTGGAAATAGGTGGTCTTAGTGATAGCACGAACATGAGGTTGGAACCTTATCTTGAGATCAAATGTGACACCAGGGTTGCAATTAATTTAATCTCGTACTGTTGCCAGGGACATAAATGGAGTCAGTAGTGAGGGAAAGGAATTTGGAGTGTGGACTGATAAACAAAGTCTTCAGTCTTCCAAATATTTAATTGGAGGAAATTTCTGCTCATCTAATATAGGATGTCGGATTGTCAGTCAGATAATTTTGCAACAGCGGAGGAGTCGAGAGAGAGGTGGTGGTGAGGTAGAGCTGGGTTTTGTCAGTCTACATGTGAAACCTAACGGTGTGCCTTCGGTTGATGTCACCAAGGGGAATCATGTAGATGAGAAACTGAAGGGGGCTCAGGGGAGATCCTTGGGGGATATCAGAGGTAACGGTATGGGAGCAGGAAGAGAAGCCATTGTAAGTGATTCTCTGGCTATGATTAGATAGGTAAGAATGGAGCTGGTGAGTGCAGTCCCACCTAGCTGGACAGCACTGGAGAGGCTATGGAGGAGGATTATGTGGTAAACTGTGTCAACGGCAGCATTATTTCAGCAGTACTCCGTCATGAATTCTGTAGTAATGTTGGCAAAAAAAATTGGGTTTCTTTCTTTTATATTTGCTGTCTTTTTGTGGCTGACAATGAACGAAAGAAAATACACACACTTTTTCTGAAACACAGTAAATAAACATACTTGCAAATTAGTGATCATAGTTAAGGGAGAGGGGGTATGACTCTGAATGATTTTAATTTACCAGAATAATGACGATTAGCAGAAATTGACTGATCCATTTTCTTTATTTGACAATTTAACTCCAATATCACGGCACACAAATTCTGGACAATATAAAAGGTAGCAACAAAGAGCTCATTCCATTTTCCATCAACGCCATGATTTTCTATTATCCTATAAAATTTAACAGAATTGTGGGATACAAAAGCCAAAACATCAGCAGAAATTTTGACTTAGATTTTAACATGCAATCTATCCATCCTGTAAGCTTTCAACGGTCTCTCTTTAAACTTCCCCAGTGCGGTGTCTAATCAGTTGTCCATGAAGTGCCTTATTACCTATTTTTGTACATGAAAATTGCTTTTTTTATGAAGGTTATCATAAAAATTGAATTCAGTGTCTTCAGTCATTACACCCAGTGGTTCTGCAAATAATAAAACCATTTCCCTTTTTAATTTTATCCCATGCAATGCGGTAACCAATAGGAGTTTAAATTTCAATGAGAAATACCTCAAAAAAACTATTTTGCTGGTACAGGGTTAAACGCTCCCAGCTGCTGCTTCAAGTGAATTGGTCAGTGAATACCCCACCATTTTCTGAAGAAATGATTTAAAAGTGGTCAATTCAGTGCGTGACACTTATCAGTTCAGCCTCCAGCCGATTATTAGATTCAGATAAGTGCATGCAGTTGACAAATTGCTTGTAATGATAGTTTAATCTGCTGTTTGCCATTCGGCTCAGAGCATGTAGCCTGCTTACTTGTCTGTTTCCCAGAAACTGGTGCTGCAAGGCAGCTCTTTCTCAATTTCACTTCATTAAATTGGCTCAACTGCATTTGAGATGTATTTCAATGCACAGTGGATTAAATTAGACTGTGAGAGAAACTTGGGTTAAAATTAACGGTTTTAGCAACATTTCTTCAGCTCTCAATAACAATGCACTTGCTGAAAAAGCGAAAAAGGTACATTTGTTGCACCAGCAATGACTGCTAACTTGTGCGAGCTGGTTTCTAAAATGGCTACTTATCTAAGCTTGTTAGCTGTGAGTATACCTTGCCAGCATGCCAGTGTCAAAATGGCAGCTTTGCTGCTCTTGAAAGGAGGGAAGCAGTTTCTCAAGTGCTTTCATCTGCGAAAGAGCTGCAGCATGAATCACGAGAGCGTTTGCATGGTAAATTGCTGTCTATCAAGCTGTAAATTGCTTGAGTAATTTGTTGATTTGTGTGGTAAGAAGTGCATATTCAGTGAGCATATTTGCTTTTTCTTCCACGTTCCCAAAAGCACTGTTTGCAAGGATGCAATTAATTCAGATTGAATTGCTATCAGCTGTAGATCATAGTTAAAATGCAGTGCATAAATGGTCTGGAACTTCCTCATTCAGATTCAGTGTAAATAAAACAGTTTTATTTACAGAGGGGAAAAAAGTGTTCTATGTACCACAGGGATATACTCCAGAAGAAGATCATTAAGAGGAATTCTAATCATGGCCCTTTATCTAACATGAATATAATCCATTAAAGTCAGCAAGGGCTTAAAATGGAGGAGATTGTGTGGGACTAACTGATTACCATGATGTCGGGATGTCGTCAAAGCAAGACACCAGGGAAATATTGCTGATTATTTTTGGATAAGAGGCAGGGCTCTTCAACTCCACCCCACTTCATTCTCTTTCACCCTGCTTCACTCCCCTCCACCCCCGCCCTGTCTCACTCCTCTTCATCCCTACCTGACTCACTCCCCTTCATCCCCCGCTCTGCCTCACTCCTCTTCATCCCTACCTGACTCACTCCCCTTCATCCCCCGCTCTGCCTCACTCCCCTTCATCCCCCGCTCTGCCTCACTCCCCTTCACCCCCGCCCTGCCTCACTCCCCTTCATCCCTATCTGCCTCACTCCCCTTCACCCCCGCCCTGCCTCACTCCCCTTCACCCCCGCCCTGCCTCACTCCCCTTCACCCCCGCCCTGCCTCACTCCCCTTCACCCCCGCCCTGCCTCACTCCCCTTCACCCCCGCCCTGCCTCACTCCCCTTCACCCCCGCCCTGCCTCACTCCCCTTCACCCCCGCCCTGCCTCACTCCCCTTCACCCCCGCCCTGCCTCACTCCCCTTCACCCCCGCCCTGCCTCACTCCCCTTCACCCCCGCCCTGCCTCACTCCCCTTCACCCCCGCCCTGCCTCACTCCCCTTCACCCCCGCCCTGCCTCACTCCCCTTCACCCCCGCCCTGCCTCACTCCCCTTCATCCCTATCTGCCTCACTCCTCTTCACTCCCACCCTGCCTCACTCCCCTTCACTCCTGCCCTGCCTCACTCCCCTTCACTCCTGCCCTGCCTCACTCCCCTTCACTCCCGTCCTGCCTCACTCCCCTTCACCCCCGCCCTGCCTCACTCCCCTTCATCCCTATCTGCCTCACTCCTCTTCACTCCCACCGTGCCTCACTCCCCTTCACTTCTGCCCTGCCTCACTCCCCTTCACCCCCGCCCTGCCTCACTCCCCTTCACCCCCGCCCTGCCTCATTACCCTTCACCCCCGCCCTGCCTCATTACCCTTCACTCCCACCCTGACACAATCTCCAGGACATTGCTGTGTGCAACCCTGGAGAAAAATCATTGGACATTTTTAAAAAAAAAGAATTTTCTTTGAAAATTTCTCTTTACCAGATGTAAAAATGTTGAAAATAGAGGATAGAAAAGTCAACAGTCAAGCATCATCCAAATGGACAGTGAGTCTTTTTGCTTTCCATTTTGGTGTAGGTAGGCAGTACATCACGAGGATGGATGTGTTAGCTGAATAATAGCTGGAAAGTGGGGGCAGGTCGTGTGATGAAACCTCCAGGAATGCAGTTAATCACAGTTCCCAGAATGAAAAAACAGTGAAAGCTGGGGAATAAGAAAACTGGTTGGAACTGGTCTTGTATTCCTTAAAATGGAAAACCAGTAAAAACTGGGAAATAAGAGTAGTGATCCAAACTGTTTTTTCCTTTTGGGTTGGCAACCTTACACTCTACTAACTTCCATATTTCCCTTCACCACCTTCCCTTCATCCCTGTTGTAGGGTGGCTATGTTGCTATTATTGTTGATAAAGTTGATCTACAGACATTTCTTGGGTGGAAACATGAAGCTTATTTACAATATACTCAGCAGCAACTACACATGTGCTTTCAACTCCAAATCTATCTCTACGCTGCTGAGGTAGCCCATGCTTCTCTCCTGTTGGTTACTACAGATCATGTGATCTTTCCTAACATATTATTCTTAAAGGTGCATTATGCACTAAATAAAACCATAAATACTACAATCCCCATCCAGTTTCCCTCCCACAAACCCCTCCCTTCACCCTACTACACTTCCCCCCACCTTCACTGACACTTTTTTCCCCTCTCTCTATCTTGGCCATGTTCCCATTCATCCACTTCTTGTTCCCACTTCCCTTCTTCCCCCACCATCCTCCCATTCCCTGCCCTTTTTAAGCTACCTTTCCTGATTCTTCTCTGACAAATCCAGCACAATCAGTTCAAAAGTCAGGAGTGAATTCTATTGTTTTAAAAAAAACTTTCAACATCTGTCAGATGAACCCCAGTTGACTGAAATTAATCACTGTTTTTCCTCCTTGCTCTGGCTTCCTCCCTATCCCCCACGTTAGTCATTTGCTGCCTGGGATTTGCTTTATCCAAGCATATGCTGATCTATAACCAAATTGGAACACAGAAGGACTGTAGATCATCATACTTCAAAGCTAGCTTTTGATCTTTCAGGTTGCATTATGAGAGTAAAACCGGCATCATGCCCCCTCCCCACCCCCACCCCTCATCCAAAGAAACATGTTGGGCTGAATTTTACACCCCGTGGGCAGGCGCGCGCCCGACTCAATCGGTTGTAAAATCTCACAAGAACATGTCAGGCAAGCATCCCGACGTCATCGCGCACTGGCGCAATATTTCGCTTGGCGGGCGCATGCAAAAGTCAAGCGCACCCGCCAGCAATCAAGAGGGCAATTAAGCTCATCGATGGCGCAATTGTCTCCAATCTTCCGTGGCCCGTCCAACCTTACGGTTGGCGGATGGGTGAATCGGCCAGGTGGCCTTTACTTTTTTCATCAAACTACATCCAAGGGTGGGATTTTTAAAAATTCATCCACGGGATATGGGCTTCGCTGGTGGGCCAGCATTTATTGCCCATCCTTAGTTGTCCTTGAGAAGGTGGTGATGAGCTGCTTTCTTCAACCGCTGCAGTCCATGTGGCACAGGTACACTCACAGTGCTGTTAGGGAGGGACAGGATTTTTATCAGCTATATTTTCAGCTGCCTGACTGTGATGTATGGACATTTTTTTTGCAGCTTTTTAAAACTTTATTTGATGATTTTCAGGTCTGCAGCTCTCTGGGGCAGCTGTCTGCCTTCGGGGAGCTTTCTCGCAGTATTCACCCACGCCCATGGAAATGTCACTGCCAGCCCTCTTCCTGCCCCCACCCCGGCAGTGCTGAGCTTTTCAGAGCGCGTTTCATGCTGGCTGACCATTAATTGGCCAGCCGGAGTGAAATTACAGTCAGGAGCCAATCGTGGTCGGGGGCCTGTTTCTCGAGCCCTCCTTGGCCCACCGATCGTGCGTCCCCATTAAAGGTAAAAGTCAGGCAAATGTGCCAAACGCTTCTTCCAAATCCATCTGCCTGTATCTGAGACAAGGAAAATTATAAACCAGATAAACTCAAACCAATAAATCGCATGCAGTACTTAGTTTATGTTAAAATAACATTTTTGGCTTTATAAAGGTCTTAGGATGTTCACAGATGTGGTTAAACTTGTTTGAAGTTTAGAGGATGTATGCACATTTTGCTCTTGTCTTACTTGGGGAGGGCATTTCTTTTTTAGAGATGGAAAAGCTTAACTTCACACAAGTTCAAACCAATATCTCATTGGCTGAAGGCTCTCAGCCTGTGTTTTCCTTGATTGTTGTTGCCTCCCAAATTCACTCCCATCTTTCCTTGAATTGCAAGCTTGAAGCCCTCCAATCACTACTGAGTCGGCATTTAGGAAACTCTCAAATGGCACCCTACGTGACTGTGACAGAGGTAAACTTTCTCTTATCACCCTTCTTGACCTGCCTGCAACCCTTGACACAGTTGACCACACCATCCTCCTCTTACACCTCTCCACATTCATCCAGCTGAATGGCACTGCTGTCACCTGGTTTCATTCTTATCTAACTGTAGCCACAGAATCACTTGCAATGACTCTCTCCCTGCTCCTACCATTGCCTCTGGTGTCCCTCGGGAATCTTTCCTTGGCCTTCTCCTAATTCTCATCTGTATGGTGCCACTCGGCGACATCATTCAAAGGCACAGTATTCGTTTTCTCATGTGTGCTGATGTTGTCCAGCTCTCCCTCAACACCATCGCTCTTAATTCCTCCACTGTTGCTACATTATCTGACTGCTTATCTGAGATCCAGTGCTGGATGAACAGTAATTTCCTCCAATTAAAGATTTGGAAGACTGAAGCAATTGTTTTCAGTCCCTGTTCCAAATTCCATTCCTTAACTACTGATCTAATCCCTTTCCCTAGCAACAGTCTGAGATTAAGCCAGTTTGCTTGTCACCTTGGTGTTACATTTGACCCTGAGATGAGCTAGTGATTGTGCTAGCAGTAAGACCATCTTTGTAACATCACCTGGCTTTGCCCTGGTCTTAGGTCCTCTGCCTCTGAAACCCTTATTCATGCCTTGATATCCTTTAGACTTGGCTATATCAATACACCACTAGCTGGTCTCCCACTCTCTACCCTCTGTAAATTCCAAAAACTTAACTTGCAGGAAGTCTCATTCCCCTACCACCCCTGTGCTCACTGACCCACATTGACCCCAGGTCAAACGACATCTTGATTTTATAATTCTGAACCTTTTTTTCAAGTCATTCCATGGCCTCACCCCTCCCTACCTCTGTAATCTCCTCCAGCCCTACAATACTCCGAGGTATCTGCACTCCTCTAGTTCTGGCCTCTTGTGCATCCCTGATTTTAATTGCTCTGCCATTGGTGGCTGTGCCTTCAGCTCCCAAGGCCCCAAGCTCTGGAATTCTCTCCCTAAACTTCAAACTTCTCTATCTTGCTTTCTTTCTTTAAGACGTGCCTTAAAACCTAGCCCTCTGACCAAGCTTTAGGTCATCAGACCTAATATTGCCTGATAGCTCAGTGTCATACTTTGTTTTGTAATGTTGCTGTGAGGCGCCTTGGGACATTTCATTACATCATAAGCAGCTAGATAAATATAAGCTGTTGTTTTTTATGGGACCTTGCTATGCACAAATTGGCTGCCATGTTTTCTTCAAGAAATACTTCATTGGCTGTAAATTTTGTTGGTACGTCCTGAGGTTGTGAAAGGTACTATATAAATGCAAATTATGTCTGTTGCTACTGTATGGTGCATCATTCTGTGTTTTCGTCCCAAACATCCTAAACCTTAACTTATACAAATTTAATTGCTATATTATAAACTGGCAACCTGGTGCTCCGTTATGGTGGACTGAAAATGTCATAGGATTACACAATGCAGTGATTATTGCTGTATAAATTTGCCTGCAATGGATGAATGTCATGTGAAAATTCTGGATGCATGTTGGAAGACCCGTAATAAGTTGTTTGTGGAACTGTTTCTACAGCATGCTTCAGCTTTGTGGATTCTCAGGAGAACATTGCAATAACTGGGCTAAACTGCCTCATATCTTAACTTGGACTTTAGTTTGGAATCATAGCAAGCGAAAGAAAAAAAGAGAAGAAAATTTGCGTTTACGTAGCAGCAGAAGTCTGGTAAATGGATTTCAACATAGGCAAATATGAGGTCATCCAGGATAGAACAGATTGCTTTCTAAATGGTTAAAAGCAGTGGAGTTCCAAAGAGACTTGGGGGTCTAGGTATACAAATCAGTTAAATCTCATGAACAGGCACAGAAAGCAATTAAAAAGGCTAATGGAATGTTGGCCTTTATATCCACAGGACTGGAATACATTTGGGGTTAGGCGTCATGCTTCAGCCATTCACACAGGTTACACCGCACCTTTGAGCACTGTAACCTGTCCTGGCCACCACACCTTAAGAAGGATATATTTGCTTTGGAGGTAGATTAGTTTAAGTTTTCTGAATGATAGCTTCATCATTGGGGTCCAGATATGAGGAGAAACTAATCAAACTGGAATTTAGAAGGTTAAGGGATTTGACCAAAGTTTTCAAGATGTTAAGAGGAATAGATAGGATAGATAGAGAGAAACTATTTCTGCTAGTTGAGGAGTTTTAGAACATAGCCTGGGATATAGTGAAAAAATTGGAGCAAACCCTTTCAGGAAGCACTTCATGTGCAATGGGTGGTAGAAGTTTGGAAATCTCTTCTGCAAAAGACAATTGATGCTGGTTCAATTTCTAATTTTAAAACTGAGACTGATAGATCTGTTTTAGCCAAAGATATCAAGGAATATGGGGCAGAGGTTGAAGATCAGCTATGATTTCATTGAATGGTGGAGCAGACTTGAAGCGCTAAATAACCTGCTGCTGTTTCTATGTTCCTCCGTCTTCCTTAATTGTCTAGTGTTTAGAAGAATGAGAGACAATCTCATTGAAAAGTACAAAATTCTTAAGGGGCTACACAGGTTAAATGCAGAAAGGATGTTTCCCTAGGCTGTTGGAGTGGGTGGGGTGGGTCATCTAGGCCAGGGGACACAGTCTTAAAATAAGAGGCAAGTCACTTAGGACTGAAGTGAGGAGGAATTTCTTCACTCAGAGGGTAGTCAATCTTTAGAATTCTCTACCCAGAGGGCTATGGAAGCTCAAGTCATTGAGCATGTTCAAGGCAGAGATCTTCTGGATACTAACGACATCAACAGATATTGAGATAGTGTGGAAAAATGGCGTTGAGGGAGATGATAAAAGCCATAATCTAGTTGAATGGTGGAGCAGGCTTGAGAGAATGAATGGCCTACTCCTGCTTCTAGGTTCCTAAGACCTCTAGCGTCCCAAAGAGCTCTACAGTACGGTAGTTTCCAAAGTGTAGTCACTGTTGTAACATGGGAAATGTGGCAGTCAATTTATACACAAAGCTTCCACAAACAACAATGCAATAATGACCAGATGATCTGTTTTAGTAATATTGATTGAGGGCTAATGTTGGCCTGGACACCAGGGATAATTTCACTGTTTTTCTACAAAATAGTGCAGTGGGACCTTTTAAGTCCACTGTGTGAAAGCAACAGGGCCTCGGTTTAACATCCCACCCAAAAGTCGGCACCCCCCTCGATACAGCACTGGAATGGCAGCCTAGCTTTATTTTTGTGCTCAAGTCCCTGGACGTGAACGTAGAATCTTTGGACTCAGAGGCCAGCCTGGTAGCAACCCGGTCATGGCTGATAGAATGATGCTGTTGACAGAGATGCATCAGAAAAAAAGAAGCTATCTTTTTCAGATGTTGTTACTAGCTCAGTATACCATGAATTATTCAAACCCAAACTGAAAAAGAAACAAAGGGATAACCACCCCATTCTTTCCCAATGCTCAAGTGTTAAACTGGTATTGTTGGCAACATCACGTAAACCTACACCTAATGCATTTGGAACCACAAAGCCCAATACACAAAATCATGAAGATTTCATTCCCAAAATAAAACACTTAGTGAGGTTATTTGACTCTAGAGGAATCAAAGCCAGCTAAGTCTAAGTATACAGGGATTAAAATACTACTACTTTTCTAGCTTTCATGTGAATAGACCTGTATCTATTATAACAACAGGGTGGGTCCATGCCATTGGGCCAGTTGAGGCCCTTAAGGAAGCCAAAACCAGATCAGTCAGGATATTCCTGAATCATGGAGCAGGTTCAAGGGGACGAATGGCCTACTCCTACTCCTGCTGATATTTCTTGAGTTCTAGAGAAACAGCTACAGGAAGACCCTTGCTCTAGGGGATCATCTATATGACACTAATTATATAAAAGCAAAAAACTGTGGATGCAGGAAATCCAAATCAGTTTCCTCTACATTGGAGAGACCAAACGCAGACTGGATGACCGCTTTGCAGAACACCTTCGGTCTGTCTGCAAGCATGAACCAGACCTCCCTGTCGCTTGCCATTTCAACACTCCACCCTGCTCTCATGCCCACATGTCCATCTTTGGCCTGCTGCATTGTTCCAGTGAAGCTCAACGCAAACTGGAGGAACAGCACCTCATCTTCTGACTAGGCACTTTACAGCCTTCCGGACTGAATATTGAGTTCAACAATTTTAGATCATGAACTCTCTCCTCCATCCCCACTCCTTTTCTGACACCCCCCCAACAGTCTTTTTTCCAATAATTTATATAGATTTTTCTTTTCCCACCTATTTCCATTATTTTTAAATGTATTTCCATCCATTTTTTTATCTCTACCTTTTAGCCTATTTCAATCCCTTCCCTTCATGCCACCCACCCCAACTAGGGTTATCTGTACTTTGCTTGTCCTGCTTTCTACTCTTAATTAGCACATTCCTTAGATAATATCACTGCCTTCAATACCTCTTTGTCCTTTTGTCTATGACATCTTTTGGCTATCTCCACCAATCACTGGCCTTCTATCCAGCTCTACCTGTCTCCCTCCCCCCCCCCCCACCTTAATCCAGTTTATATTTCACCTCTTTTCTATTTTCCTCAGTTCTGTTGAAGAGTCATATGGACTCGAAACGTTAACTGTGTTCCTCTCCGCAGATGCTGCCTGACCTGCTGAGTTTTTCCAGGTATTTTTATTTTTGCTTTTGACACTACTTATATGTTGCATATCGAAATGCTCCTATTATCATCAAATAAAGCCATCTCCAATTCACTGAGAGCAACACTACCGTAGGTCTGCTGGCCCATTGATGTGCATAGCAAGTGACTGATGCCTTTTTTGCTTGAACAATCGACCTTTTCTCCTTCCCCATGCAATTTCCCACTGGTCGTAGATATCCACACATCCCTCACCACATTCAAAGTCAGCCATCCCCAATAATACATGTGTAGTCATCACCTTACAGAGTGGATGCACTTTATTCCTCTACTATCTCATTTGCAGTTCAGCTATTGAACAATTGGGAAACTTATCCTCCGGGTGTTCAGGATAAAAAGCAGTAGGCCTGACATTTGGTAAAAAAAAATGGCTGATCACTCTTGGTTGGATAAAAATTGTTTGGAAGGATGCATCAGTCAGAACAACTTCACAGACAGCAATGTCTGCTTGCAGTATTCTGTGCTAATATGGTTGAGAACCAGACTTACATAAAATAGTGTATGTGGCTGCATTTGGATTTATGAATGCTACTCTTGTCAAGCTATGCTACAAACCGCTTGTTGTAAAGTAGATTCTGTGCAAACACACCAGATCAAGCAGGACAGAATTGCAGCTTTTACATGGTAGGGCACAAGGTCCACAGATTTGAAATCACTCAAAGAAAAAGCATTGAAAACCCAGAAATTATAACACACTGGAAAAGATTGCTGATTTAGTATCCTCTCATCAGAGGTCAGTGTTTAGCATTTGCTTCCTATAGTACAAAAATTCTTTAATGGTTGACTTTAGCCATAGTTACGGAAGGCGATCATACTGTACAGTTTTCACGTTGCTATGGAACCTTTCAAAATACCATTACAAGTGTAAATGTCAGTGCATCATAATAGCACAAGTGACAGACTGCCTCCCAACCAGGTAACATTGTTGGAGAACTTCTATCTACTTTGCTGGGACGCAATTGCTGTTGTGGCTTGGCTGGAATGTTAGATGGAGCTCTCTAATGGCTTGCTTGATCTTTGTGGGGGTATGGTGAGAATTGGGCCAATAGTAAGTTTATAGCTTTGGAATAGATCATAAGGTTTGACCATTTCAGCCCTCCTGTCTGTGGCATAATAATCCCTCTGAAAAGATTGTAGGGAAAATGTTATGTTTGGCTTGCCTGAAGCTTGGGAAAGATATATTGACCACCGAAGGATAACATTGTAGACTCACCGAAATGATTTTGCTGCTTAAACGGTTAAGTTATGCATAAACTTGGTTTTTATTCTGCTGAGTTTAGAAAATTGAAGGCTGATCTATGGAGATGATTAAAATGATAAAGGAATTTGATAGGGTCGATACAGAGAAAGCATTTCCTCTGGCAGACAAATCCAGAACAAACGGCATAATCCTAGAATTAGACAAGGGCATTCAGGAGTAAAACTTAGAAGCATTTTTGTAAGCAAAGGGTAGTGTAAGTATCAAACTTGCTCCCCCTAAAGGCTGTGGATGCTGGGAGTCAGTTGAAATTTTGCAGACTGAGTTTAATAGATTTTTGGTAGGTAAGGCTTAGGGATAAGGAACATAGGTGAATTGCATTGAGGTACAGAGCAGTGACAACGTCATTGGAGGGATTTTTCCTGTGTTCGCTTAGCAATGTGGGTTTCAACAGCTAAGTTGTGAACGCTTTGTTTCCAAGCATTTATTTTGATAAAATGGATTAGAAATTCCTCTTGGGCAAAGCACAAAATTCTTTTGAGCATTCCTCTTACACTTGTTGGGGGGAAGAAGAAGAGGTTGAAAGGAGGGATGTGTGAGACCAGTTTCATGGACAGAATTTATGGGTTTCTTTCACTGCCTGCAATCAGTATGTTTTGTATGAAAGAGATGTGAGTTTTCCTAACTTTGGTGTATGAATCCTAATTAAATAATTCCAGCAGCAAAGAAGGTCATTTATTCTCTCACACTTACCCCAAATTTAAAATGTGACATCTCACGCACTTGTTGCCACATGCACAGTCACACACACAAACATTGGTTACAGTTAAAGGTAGTACACTATACAAATTATGAATAACTCAGTCTCTGGTTTACGGTTCCCACTCTCCCATGAGGCTAGCCTGGTTTCTTGAAGCAAGTTGGTGCTTTAAGATTGAAGTGCGGCTCTTGTAATTGAATTTCAAAGAAGTTATGTCTCAGCTGAACTTGAAGTTGGAACAAATTTGGGGAGTCCTCCTCTCTGGGAGAGGCTTACAAGGCATTTCTGTTAATTACCTTGGCTGCTTGAATTATTTGCAACTAGTTTGTTGGCTTGTGCTGATTTTTTAAAAGCAGGTAGAAACATGGCTATGTCATCACGTAACTTTCTACAAGTCCAAGCCATTTTTCAAATAAGGGTGGTGTTCATGTTGATTCCAACTGTGTTGTGGTTTAATACCTTTAGGATTTGAGACAGTCGGAGTCTTCGTTTTTGAATGACCTGTTCAATTTGATAATACATTTTTGGATTGCTTTCAGGAAAGGGCATTGATTCACATCAGTCTGGAATGTTCCTTTTGTTCCCTTTTGAGACAAAGGACTGGTTTCAAACCACAAAAGAAGTCAGTTGCCCCTTTGGTGGCCATCTTTGAAGCATTTTGCATCCAGTTTTAAAATATAAAAATTAGTTTGAATTTTAGAACAGGGAATGCCAGTACTGGACATGACACCAATTTCCTTGTACCAATAACAACTTGTATTCAAAGGCAGCATCGTGGCAGAAAATTTTCCTGATGGAATATGTCTGTGAAAGTGACTATTTTCTTATTGACTTCAGGAATTTTCTGGGGTTTTTTTAAACAACAACTTACTTTCCTACAGCACCATGAATGTATTAAAACATTCTAAGGTACATCACAGAAGCATTATCAAACAAAATTTGTTACTTAGCCACGTAAGGAATGTAGGATATTGTAAGAGCTGAGCGATTTGTCATACTGCCCCCTCTGTTGGGGAGGTATAAATAAATTGTTCACCATTTGCTGTTTACAATGAGTCCACACGTTGAATGTTTTCTCAATGCAGAACACAACAGGGAGGAACTAGAACAAGTGACCAAACACTTGATTGAAGAGAGAGGTTTTAAGGAACAACTTAAAGAAGGGGAGAGAGGTAGAGATGCTGAGGGTTTAGGGAGGGAATTCCAGAGCATAGGGCTCAAGTGGATGAATGCATTGCTGCCAATGGTGGAGGAAATAAAAATTGGCGATGCTCAAGAGGTAAATTGCATTGAGGTACAGAGCAGTGACAATGTCATTGAAAGGATTTTTCCTGTGCTCACTTAGCGATGTGGGTTTCAACAGCTAAATTGGAGGAGCGCAGAGATTTTCAAGGGTTATAGGACTGGAGGAGCTTAAAGAGATAGGAAGAGGTGAGTCCATGAAGGGATTTGAAAAGAATGAGAATTTAAAAATCAGTGTGTTGCTGAATCAGGAGATAATGTAGGCCAGTAAGCACAGGTATGATGGGTGAATGAGACTTGATGCGAGTTAAAACACAGGCGCCAGAGCTTTGGATGAGTTCAGGTGTATGCAGGGCAGAAAGTGGGTGGCTGGCCAAGTGAGCATCGGAATAGTAAGGTCTAGAGGTAACAAAGGATGGATGAGAGTTTCAGTCAGAGCCAATCGTTCACATCTACTTGGGCACACTGACCGCAAAGTGATCAGGATAAATATTTTTGTAGATTCCACTTCACCAGGAAGACAAGACACTTGACACAGTCTGACACAGACTTGTGCTGAGTTTGGAAACTGGTCTGCGGACAACCTCCATGACAGTGACAGCTCTGTGACTGGCAGTCAAGATCACAACAGCTCTGAAATGTTATGCTTCAGATTCACTCCAATTTAATGCAGGGGATATTAGCAAGTCAATCCATAGTGCAGTGATACATCAAGGAAGTTACTGATGTCTTATTTTTCAGGGTAAACACTGTCATTGTGTTCTCCAAGAAAACTGGCAGCGAAATGAGAAATCCTGCAATTTCTTTTCACACTGCGCGGTCACTTGAAGTTCATGTTATTGAAAACGACCATATGCCCATCTCATGTGACAATACCACTACGCCGTCACCTCCCCTACTGTAGGATTTAGCGCCACGGGAACATGGAGGACTGGCTATGAAAGTGACCGCAGTGCTCAATTTTTACGCCAGTGGCTCCTTTCAGGGCTCCACTCTCAAATACATCCATGAGGTCACGGATGCCACCTTCGTGAGGGCACACAACTTTGTGCATTTCACCCTGGTCCAGAACAGCCAGGATGCAAGAGTCAGTGGATTTGCTCAGATCTCAGGTTTCTCACAGGTGCAGAGTGTGCTCGATGGCACTTCTGTTGTGCCCAGATCTCCATCACAACAAGCAGTCAACTATGTCAACCACAAGGGCTTCCATTCACTGATGGTGTGCGACCACCACAAACACACCCTGCAGGTCTGCACATGGTTTCCAAGGAGTGTCCATGACTCCTGCATTCTCAGCCAGTCATAGACTCCTGACATCTTCCAGGGTCTACACAGGCTGCAGGGATGGCTCCTTAGGAACAAGGGCTACCTGCAGAGGATGTGGCTAGTGATGCCCGTGCAGCAGCCTCAGACTGCAGCAGAGCGTGGGTATAACGAGGCTTATGCTGCAACTTGCAACTTGGTAGAGCAAACCATTGGGATGGTGAAAATGAGACTCTGGTGCCTGGACTAGTCTCGTGGAGTTCTGCAATATTGTCCACAGAGGGTGCATGCATACTTGTCACTTGCTACTCCCTTATTAATCTGGCGCTGCAATGGGGAGAGGAGTTGGCTGAGGAGGAGCTGGAGGTCTCCCCCCAATGAGGAGAACGTTGGCAGTGATGAGGATGAAGAAGTCCTCTAAGGTGACGATGATAGTGATGAGGCCCTCGCACTGGCCAGGTGAGGCAGGCACATTCAGGAGACCCTCGTAGCTGCTAGATTTGTGGAGCATGATGACGGCATGCAATGAGGAGACACCATAGACCCTCACATTGCATCTAAGAAGCCATAGGCAGAGAGACATTGTTGAGAGTTTATTTACAATAGTGAACATTATGTGCAAGTGATTAACACTCCTACCCAGGTTGTGCAACTACATCTTCTTAACCTTCCTAACCCGCTATGTTTCGGTGCTCCATGGCCATCCACAGTGGAGGTGGAGGCAGCCTGCTGACTGCAGCGCCTTGTCTGTGATTACCTTCACCAGGCATCCTCTGGAGTGCTGAGAACTGGAGGGCACCATCCTGCTTTCAGCGTCCTGCTGGCAATGGCAATGTCACCCTCAGCCTGTGAGGCTGAAGCTGCTGGGGTCACAGAAAGATGGGATTCGGATGGGCCGTACACTCCCAGAGTCACCTGGGTGGAAACCCCCAGGGTGTGCACCTGCTGATCCTCCCCCCTACGGGTGCCCAAGGGCCACTAGCTGACTCCTTGAGAACAGGTAGCTGGAGTGAGATCGAACTACCTGGCACCCTTCTCATGTACACACAGTTGGAGGCTAACTATAGTATCAGTGATGGGGTTGAGCCTGCGCAACAGTGCAGGAGAGACGTCCTGGACCAATGTCTCCATGGCGTTGCCATCCTGCCAGTGTTGACCTTGGTGCATTAGGCATGCTGACGCTATCACCTTAGCCTGAAGGCGAACAGACTCCTCTATCATGCCTCAGAATCTGAGGAGTGCAGCAGACATCCCTTCCTGATGTTTCCGAGCCTGCCTTTGCAGCTCCAACAACTGAGATATGACCAAGTCCAGAGGCTCGTCACCATCAAGGATGGCGACTTCAGATTCTTCTTCAGAGTTTTCTTCGGGGCTTGAGTTAAGGACCAGCATTTTAGACTCCCTCGTTTGTTTCTCAGATGTGCCTGCGAAAGCAAGGAGAGATAATTAGTGTGTGGCAGTGGCCTGTGAAACAGGACACATCACTCAAAGCATTGTTGTCTGATGGATCCTTACTTAGTAGAGCACCGCCAACCTCACCATCAGCACAGGAATGGTCCAGATCGTCACAGGCTAGCTGGATGGCTCTGTTTTCAAAGTCCATGAGGACCTTGATTTCAGGCATTCCTCCACCAGTCTGCAACCTCTCCCCCTTGTTGTGTGCCAGCTTGTCCTGCATGATTAGAGATAGAGAGAATGTAAGCAGGACGCCTGCCAGGCCAGACGATATGTATGCCTGGGCTGAGTGGGTGGTGAGTGGTCCCATGGATGGGATGAGGATAATGATGGTGAGTGGTCCCATGGATGGGATGAGGATAATGATGGTGAGTGTGAGAGAGTGAATGGTGATGTCCCTTGAGCTGGCAGTGAGTGAGGGCCCTGTGGATGTGTGATGGGTTTGTGAGTGTGAGTTGAGAATGATGAAAAGAGTGACTTACCCTGGCGGCCTGAAGAAGATCATTCATCCCCTCTCGGCACTCCATGGCTGACCTCTTTTGCAGGGCATTGGTGCTGACCACTGCCTCCCAAACTGGATTTTTGATGCCGTGCCCCTCCTGTGGCAGGAGCGGTGGTAGAGGACATTACGGCTAGCCTCCATGGCATCCAAAAGATGCTTGAGGGGTGCGTCACTAAACTGGGGTCTGCAGTCTTCTTGTCTTTTGGGGCTATCCTGTCTTCCACGGGGCAGTCCTGGGCTAGAAGCGCTGAGAGGTGTGCGCATGGCTACACTTTAAATATGGCGCCTGGTGTGATGAAGCAGCGAGGTGATGGCCTGGCGTGTAAATGAGAGCCTGCCCACCATGGAAATGCATAATTAATACAGCGGGTTGGGACGATATGGTGTGAGAAGCTGCCATTGCGTCATTTACCCCGCCCACTACAGCACTTAGTGCTGGGACGATTCCGCCCTTAGTCTCATAGAAATCCGGTTTGAAAAGCAACCCCTTTCGTGTAGCATTTTAACATATGCCCCAAAGGAGAGAATTTACTACATTTTAGTGAATGTATTTTTAAGGAAAAATATTTTAATGTTCTCTGCTTCAAAACTTAAAAAAGTTGAAAATTTCACACCTGGTTCAACAGGTAGCACCTTATATATTTGCACTGTCGTCTTAATAATCCCAGATCTTGACGCCAAAAGGAACTGTAGGATTGAGAACATGACAACGATAATAAAAATCCACATCAGTACATGCAACAATTCACACCAAAAAGTGATCGGTTTTGAAATAAGTCATTTTTATAAGGACAGCTTTGGCGACATAAGGGCATTGAGTTCTCACCAGGTGGACTTTTAGAATCTGTTTTAATCAGTCTGGAAATCAGAGGGAAAATGAACATAATGTTTTATTTAGAAGTATATTTGTGGGAAACTCAGATATGATCTGTTGATCGGTTGATTTGTTGCTGACAGTAGGAGTGTAGTGCTGCCGGAGCGCACCAGGGTGCCCCTCCAGCACCTCCTATTTAAAGGCTTTAATAGCTAGTCCTATAATCCACCACCCAGTGTCCCTACATGATTCAGAGGGATCATAATGAATACCAACACTGCCTGAGGCAATTAGATTCCCATCCTTAACTCAAAGAGCTCTTGGGCCAGCTCAACCTGTCCAAATCCAGTCTCTCTTCCCTGATAACAATACAAAATGTTGCCAAGTAAGTGAAATCGCTCATGAAAGACGTATTTATATAAACTTCCAGGGGTCAGCTGTAAATTTTGAAACTAACATGAGAACAGTATCAAGTGGGGAGGGAGGGCAGTTAAAAATGCAAAGTGATGAAATCTCTAATGTCCTTTAGCAGCAGATTTCCTTTAGGGAAGGTTATCTGCTATTCCTTGGACTCAAACTCAAGTTCTGTTGAAGGGTCATGAGGACTCAAAACGTCAGCTCTTTTCTTCTCCGCCGATGCTGCCGGACCTGCTGAGTTTTTCCAGGTAGTTCTGTTTTTGTTTTTGTTTTGAATTTCCAGCATCCGCAGTTTTTTTGTTTTTATATCTGCTATCCTTACCTGGTCTGGCCTGCATGTGACTCCAGACCCACAGCAATGCAGTTAACTCTTAAATGCTGTCTGAACAAGGGCAATTAGAGATGGGCAATAAATGCTGGCCTAGCCAGCGACGCCCACCTCCCATGAATGAGTGTTAAAAAAATAAACTGCTGTCAGGCTGAAAATTCCAAATAAGTAAAAATATTTTAAAAATATATTTCATAATAAACAAATCTAAGGCTTAACAAGAAACATGAGCATAAAAAAAATGGAGCTTGACTTTATCTACTTTCAGATTTCTTCGTTCTTCACCCAAAATGTACTCATCCCTAAGATGCGGCAGAACAAATGATAGGATTGTTCTGACTAATTCATACAAACATGTGAAATAGGAGCAGAAGGAGGCCATTCAGCCCCTTCAGCGCCGTCATTCAATAAGATCATGGCTGATCTGTTTGTGTTTTGAATTCCCATCTACCCTCAATAACCTTTGATCTTTTATTCCCTTGTCTAACAAAATTCTATCCCCCTCCGCCTTAAAAATATTCAATGACCCTGTCTCCACCACCTTCTGATGCAGAGAGTCCCAAAGTCGCATGAACCTCTGAGAGAAAAAAATTCTCCTCATCTCTATCCTAAAAGGGCGACCCCTAACTTTAAAACAGTAGCCCCTTGTTCTAGATTCACCCACAAGATTCATCCACGTCCACCTTGCTGAGACCATGCAGGATCTTATATTCTTCAACAAGGCACCCTTCACTCATCTAGACTCCAATGCAAACAAGCCCAGTCTGTCCAACCTTTCCTCAAAAGAAAACCCGCTCGTTCCAGGCATCGATCCAGTAAACCTCCTCTGAACCGCCTCCAAAGCAGTTACATCCTTCCTTAAATAAGGAGACCAAAACTGCACAGTATTTGAGGTGTGACCTCACCAATGCCCTGTATAACTGAAGCATAACATATTTACTTTTATGTTCAATTCCTCTTATAATAAAGGATCCCATTAGCAATGCTGAATGAATTTATTTCCTATGTTCACATTGAAGTAGTCAGAGCAATCCTATCATTCAGTTCTGCTACACCTTAAGGATGAGTAAATTTTGGGTGAGAACTAAAAAATCTGAAAGTGGATAAAGTCAAGCTCCATTTCTACCATGCTCACGTTTCTTGTTAAACTCCAGATTTGTTTATAAAACACCAGATTGTCAGTTATAGTGCACCTTTGCATGAAAGGCGACACTAGGGGATACATCCTTCATGTATTGTACGTATATGGTACTGGAGCTACTCGCCACACCTATAGGAAGTATGTATGGTGCGAATGGCCACCATATTTTTGCTTCAATCAACTTAGATACCAGCAAACGGAACAGAGCCTTTTTCTTGCTACCAGCAGAGCCTGTCCAATAGTCCCAAAGATTAGTAACTAGGAAAAGCTAAGCTTTTCTGTAACTCTAGCTTCAGCCTCATCCCACTTCCAATACCTAATATTTTACCTTCGGCACCTCCTATTTAAAGGTTGGATGGTAAACTCTCCTTTGTTGATTGGCCATCCGTTATACGCCCCACTTGATTTTTCATTTCACTGATCTCAGTGGAATCCACTCCATTAATTGTCTGACTGGATTTTTAATCTCTAATATTGGTGTTGATTTCAATCCTCACTGCCTCCAATATTGAAGCTACTTGTTTCCAGGTTGCAGGGGGATTTGGCTTATAGATGGCAACAGTCAGAACTGAAATCCTCTCTCCTACAATTGGGGCTGCATGACTTGTGACGCAGAGGCAGCCAGCGCAGGGTTCATGTAGAGTGATTTCAACCTGCATTATTATTTGGGGCAAAAGGACAAGTATGTAATAATATTATATACATTAATAGTTTCATGACAGTTCCACACAAGCCTCCTCCCACCCTTCTTGATCATACTATCGGGGTAACCTTCAGCTTCTTTCTTCGTCATGTGTTTATTAAACTCCTTCACTGTATCTATTCTAGAATTATAGAATGGTTACAGCGCAGAAGGAAGCCATTCAGCACATTGTCTCTGTGTCATTTCTGTGCAGCAGCAACTCAACTAGTCCTACACCTTTTCTCCCATAGCCCTGTAATTTTTTTTTGTTTTCAGATAATTATCCAGTTCCCTCTTGAAAACGGCAATTGAAACTGTCATCATCACACGCTCAGGCAATGCATTCCAGACCCAAACCACTTGCTAAGAAAGAAGCTTTTCCTTATGTCGCTTCTGGTTCTCTTGTTAATCACCTTAGGGTTCACAACCTTCTACTGATGGGAACAGCTTCTCATTTACTCTATCTAGATTCCTCATGATTTTGAACATGTCTAACAAATATCCTCTCAACCTTATCTTCTCCAAGGAGAACAGCCCCAGCATCGCCAATCTTTCCACATATCTGAAGTTTCTCATCCTTGGTACCATTCCTTTTATGACACCCCTCCTGGTTCTTCTGACCCAAAATATATCACTTCACACTTCTCTTTATCAAATTTCATCTGCCACGTGTCTGCCCATTCCACTAGGCACTCTATATCCTCTTGAAAGCTATCACTATCCTCCCTCACCGTTCACAGTACTCCTATGTCTTGCATCTTCTTCAAATTTTGAAATTGTGCTCTGTATGCCCAGGTCTAGGTTATTAATATAAATCAAGAAAATCAGTAGCCCCCCAATATAAGATCCCCCAGTCAGAAGTAATTTTTTCTGTAATTCATGTTTTAATAGGCTTGAATTAAGTAATTAAACTGTTGCATAATGAAATTCTAGCTATGCTAAAAACTAATTATTCAAAATACCAAATGATTTGAAATAAAATGCTTACTAGCACGAACGTTTTTCATTTAAAAAGCATAGTTTTACTGACATTTGAGAGTTCAAATGATTAATACGTAAGAAAACAATGTAATACTGGAGTTAGAAATGATATGGCCAACACATTTCCTTAGAGCTCCTGTACCTCAAATTTGGTACTACACCCCTGGCCAACAGAATGGGATAATAGGTGATTGTGGTCCAGTTGTCTCACATGATCAGCTTCTGACCTCAGCTGTACTGTCTGGAGATAGGGGGTGACATGAAGTAGCACTGAATTTTACTCCGAAAAAGAAGTTTAATCAGTACCCTCATGCAAGTGGCCTCTTGTGCTGGTTGCATAGCAGGTTTGGCAGAGGCTTGCCAAGAGGTTAGCTCCTCGCCCTTTGTTGAGGATATGACGTGCTACATCAGCAGAAGGATAGAAGCACATAAAATAGGTGTGGGGATCTATGTGTTGGTAAAGATGGCAAGGGGTCAGTTACAAGACTTGCTTACCTACCCATAGTGTAAATAGCTTTCAAGCAAACCTTAAATAAATTACATTGACTATATGATTCATTATTTTGTGGTTTAATACTGAAATTCATTCTACAAAAAGTTAATTACTCAGACTGCTACCAAATGCATCTGAGATTTCCCAAGTGTCCTGTCTTAAAATAAAGGGATACCTGTGGGATAGGAATACATGGATTGATGGCAACATTGCTAAATGTTCTGCCACAGAAATGCTACTTTTGACCCTTTAGGGGCCAGAAAAATGATCAGCCTAAATCCTCAGGAAGGTCTGAGGTTTTGTCAAAAGATAGTTTACTAGCACCATCTGCAGGATGTTGCAGCATTGACATGTCTGCCATTTCGAGCCTTAAGACCCATTTGCTACACACTGGCTTGGAGTTGTGGCTTTGGGTGCAATCAGCTATTCGTTTACAAATTGCATGTGGAATTGCACAAGTTTGAGAAGTGGAGCTTGGAGTTTCTTCTTGGCTGCACCCTTTTCAGCATATTTGGTCAGAACCAGTGCAAAAGATCGCAGAATTTTAAGTGCAAATTGCATCCAGTGCATGTTGAATTTCTATGAACTTTTGTGCTAGTTTGAAAAACACCATGCTGGAAGTTAGTCCTGCCCACAAAACTGGCCATGCAGCCATGTCAAATTTTTCACCATTGGGAATTTTCACTAATTGCCCTCATTTGCAGGCCTTCAAGGAGGCTTTAAAAGTTAAGCAGGCTTATAGGTTACCACTCGTCATTGGATCAAGGAATACTTTTTCAAAGCAGAATGCTTTTTAAAGTTTCATTTTTAAACACTGCCTGATTGCATTGCTTCTTGGCAAGTTTTACGTTTGGTAACGAGCCAATGAGTTTGAGTGGCAAATTTCAGGGAAAGAAGGCTTCGTAATATAAACATTAATTTGGATGCAATTTGTACCTCAATAGCTGATTGCATCCAAAGCAGAAAATGAGCAGAAATGCCTGCCCGCTGTCCCAAACTTTTAATTTCCTAAGATACAGTTCCATCACTTCTATTTAATCACATGAAATTCAAGGTTTATAAAGAGTTGTAACATTTACATTTCTCTGCTGAGATTACTGATGCTTGTATTGATTTTTATTTGTACAATTTTTGGTTTACTGTATTTGCTGTTCACAATGCCGTCTTCTCCATGTTAGGGAGACCAAACGCAATTTGGCTCATCACTTTGTGGATCACCTCTGTTCAGCCTGAAAGTATGACCCTGAGCTCCAGTCACTGGTCATTCTAATTCCCTGCTCCACTCCCACTCTAACATCTCTGTCCTCCGCCTTCTATACTGTTCTAATAAAGCTCAACAGAAGCGCGAGGAACAGCACCTCACCTTTTGATTAGGCAATTAACAGCCTTCCGGAGTCAACACCATTCTTAATAATTTAAGATCATAATCCCTACCCCTGTTTTTATCACAAAATAAGTGCTGGTAATGGTTCTGTTGTTGCCGGTTAACTCTAGACCTAGCTTTTGTCTCTTTTCTTGCCTCATTATCATCTCCCTTTGCCTTGCAACATCATCCCTTTTGCCATTTAATCACTCCTCCCTTCTACCCTGTCACAGGCCTTCCATTTTGTTTATTTCTCCCCCCTTTCACTTCATCTGTACTTGCTAAAAACTTGTTACATCTGTAACTTCTCATGAAAGCTCATCAACCTGAAACGTTCACTGTTTTTCTGTTAGATGCTGTCTGACCTGATGAGTATTTCCAGCATTTCTGTTCTCACTTCAGCCTTCCAGAATCCGCAAAGCGTTTTGCTTTTGTATTTGTATTTTATGCGCTGTATTGTGGCAGCTACCAATCCCTTTTGTACATCCACATTTCATACATTTTTGTTACTTTTGGTTGGGTTTTCTAATGGATCGGTTTAGGAGTGGTCTACACGGCTTTGTCACAACAAACCATCAGTTCCAATCCTGAATAAATTGTGCAACAGTGGATAGCTTTCCAATCCACCTTACTAGCTAGGGTTGCTAAACCTCCAAAATTGTCCTGGCATGTTCAGGAAATCAAGGCTAATCTCCCGGACACTGTTGCAAAAATCATGGTGGCATTTAAAAATTATGGGTCATTTTCCCCAACTGTTTTGAGCATTCGTTCATTACTTTAAAAAAAATGCTTTTGGAGCTGGGATAAAACGTTGTTCGGCTGGCCCAGTGCCGATGGAAGCAGGCGGCCATGTGATGAAATCTCCAGAGTTGCCAACCCTGTTTGTGGCTGATCCAGAACAGTGCACTCCTAGTCTAAGTCAGTTCAGAGTGTGGCATTAACAGTGGAACTGGGGGCAGGTCCAGATAAGTGAGGTACCATACCAGGCTGATAATATCCACTAGGGCCTAGGTTGGACAGAACTTCTGTTAGACCCACATTTGCTCTATAAAATTGGGGAGATTGCTACGAAAGGGAAGACATTCCTGGGCCATGGCTTTCTTAGATGCTGGGGTGAACCTGGGACACAGGTTAATTAAAGATCATAAATGGTATGATGTGAGGTCTGAAGGATGGGGTCATGACTTGAAAGACTTCAGAACTGCAACCTTCAAAAGCCTTTGGCACATTTTACAAAGATTCAGTTGCAAGTGGACCTGTTCCAATCCACTCTCTTTTGTGTGATCGGATCATAAATATATTTTCAGGCGATTATTCAGACAGATGTAAGGAATACATTAGTGATAGGAATAGAAAGTTATATGTGTGAATTTTAAAGGGATGGATGCAATGCGGTGAAGTGTCACAACAGCATGCCAAAAATTTAGAAAGAATATGGCATTCATAGGCATTTTAATGCATCAGCCTTGCTAAATTTTGATGGTGCAGGAGACTAAGGTGTCAACCAAATTGAGGGAGAGGAAATCCAAGTTGCTTACGAGTGACAGCAGCATTCAATATCCTGAAGGTTGGCTGCTCTTCTTTTAAATACACCTGACAGGGAAAATTTCCATTGGGAAACCTATTGGTGCCAGCAATAACACTGAGCAAAAGTATAATGGTTGGATTTGCAGTCAGCGGCAAATCCACGACACTTGCCACTGACCTTAGAGAATGCTATCATCAAAGATCTAGTGATCACTGTGACGTGGATTTCCCTTTTCCTGATCCATTTGAATTGGGTGCCAGGTCAAAGGGATCTCCAGCTGTCCGGCAAAGTGATGTCATCAAGCAGGGTAAGCTACCAATCACATTGAAGCATTCTCATTGACAGCAAACCAGGAAGTAAGCTCACTGAGCCCCTTAATTTTTAATTTTAAATTTTGCAGATAGTGAAATAAATGATTAGAACTTACTAATGGGATTAACTTAGAAACTAAAATAAAGAAACTTTTAAAAATATCTTTAAAATATGTGGAATTTCTCATAATGAAGAAACTTGAGATTCAGCAAGCATAAAATTTGTCTCTCAAAGCCAGTGAGGGTTATTTAGCAATCATTATTTATTTAGTCGGCCATTTAAAACCCAATTACATCTCTAAACAGGTTGTAACTTTTTGAAGGGTTTTTAACAGTAAGGCTCAAAGTGTAAGAGTCAAAGTTTTCATCAGTTTAATGATTTCTAATTCATTTCATTCTGGGGGGACCTCAACAGTGCACCTGCTGCACAAGCAGAGAAATACTGATAACAACTTCTGGGATTCCTGTTTAACTGCACATATGTAGACTCCCAAAGTTGCTGTCTGTTTCAGTGGAGTAATGAGGGCAAGCGCTGACAGTTTTTCCACCATTACTACTACAAAGCCCAGTCCAATAATTTATAATTGAATTAAATGCTCTTGACTGAGCTGTCAGAAGAACAGACAGAAAATGGCTAAAATGCACTTAGTAACATTATCGTAACAGCACTGTGTCCTTTTAGTAATTTTCCATATACTTGACCATTGTCCAGCAACCTTGATGCTCATGTGATTTATATCTGATGTCCTGTATGTGGGATTGTTGTGCAGGAAAGAGCCGTTCCTGCACTGAGATTGATGTTTACCCAATTCTGGCGCTGCCACTAAATAGTGCATTAGGGCAAAATTCGGTGGGAATGGGTGCATTCTGATGAGACAGAACTTTTGCTCATTTTTCTCTAGCAGCTGCTTTCAAATAATGAAGATGTGGCAGACAGTTGACAGAGGAAAATCCAGGCCAGTGTGGCTGTAGATGTGAATTCGCCAGTTTTTTAAGCTAAAATATAATAGCTCTTGGAGACACAAGATGGAGTTATTTGCACACCGTATTGAGCTTGAATCTCATTTAAAGAGTGTTAAGTCAGTCACGGAGTATTCCATAGTCATTCGTCTTAAACTGAGAAAACTTCAGCTCCTGTCTGTCACCTCTTTAAAAGAAATCTTGCCACTAAAATGTCAACGTTCATCATACATTACATGTAGCTTTAGAAAATAAACAAATAGAAAGTAATAAATGTGGCTGATGCAATGACAATGTTCAGAAGAAATGCTTTGGAAATATTTTCTGGAATAGTTTTGTTTTCTGCGATTTTTGCATTTCCTGGGAGATTGCATGATGGGGGAGTGAAGGCATCGATAGTGTACATTTGCTGCACCATGCCTGGATGGAAGAAGAGCAATGGACCATATGGTCTTTACAGATCTCCTTCATATGGTGATATATTTGGAGAAAAGGGTGTTGGTTCCCTTTTCTGTTCCTTTTTGAAAACCATTCTCTCCGGAAGTTTTCTATTTTATCTTTTACATTTCCCTAACCAAGCCAATAGAAGGCAAGAAAGGGCAAGCACTAACTCTCTAATCCATGAACAATACCTTTAGGTGCAGAAACCAACTGAGTATTAATTAGCAAAAATTCTAAAATCTATACCGACCAGTTGCCAGGTTACCAGTCCTGTATGGAAATATTTTCTTACTTCCACTTTGTAGTCCTACCGGTTTCCCTTGAAGATTAACTTCAAAACTGTGACCATGTACAAAATAGTTCTGAGAAATCATGAGGGAGTGAGGTGGTGGCCATTTTGTTTCATCCTGTGCATGTTTATTAATTTAGCACAGGTTTCTTTGTTTGAGATAATAGCCTTTATTTTAAACAGCTGAAATACTTTCCACTGTGCAGCCCTCCATCATTAAATGTCCTACACTCAAATCAGTCTGGATCAACACACTAAGAATGCTGCCTTGAATAAGATACTTGAAGACTGCGCTGTACCCCTGTCCAATTCAGTGTCTGGTGAGGCAGAAGAGTCTATGCTCCAAATGTTTTGCTGAGATTGAGAAGTGTTCATTTCGCTAGCACTGACAAAAACGCCTTAAAATCAGAAAAGAAACAAAAATGCAACATATGAGGACAGAAGAAAACTTTGTAATAAAATAAAGAATTTGTGCCCAGATATTTTCTCTCAGAAATCTTTCTTGTGCCACCCACTACATTTTGCTTCAGTAGGTGCCGGACTGAAATTTAAATCAAGGTGAGAGAAACAGTTAATGTTTCAGGTCTGTGATTTTCATCAGCATTGGGAAAGACTAGACACGCAGTAGATTTTGAGTGATAGGGGTGAGAAGAAGGTGGAGGGTGGGGAGAAGAACAAAAGGATAGGTCTGTGGAAGGGTGGACAGCACAAGAGATTAAATAACAATAGTTTCATCATGCAAAGCCAAAGTGAGTGGTAATGGGACAACTGAAATAACAAAAGATATGTCGAGAGGAGATGTGAATGGCAGGATCGTGAATAACTGCAATGTGAATGTAAAGGATCTAAGAGAGAGAAAAAAACAAACCAGCAAAGAAGACCAAAACAAAATGTAGACAGAGGTGATAATCTAAAATTCTTGAATTCAGTGTTGAGTCCAGAAAGGCTGTCAAATGCCCTGTCAGAAGATGAGGTGCTGTTCCTTCAAACTGTGTTGAGCTTCTGCATTGCAGGAGGAACACTGCAGGAGGCTGAGGACAGGAAGGTCAGCGTGACAGCAAGATGGAGAATTAAAATGACAGGTGACTGGATGCTCAGGGTCACAATTGCAGATGGACAGAGGTGTTTCACTAAGTGGTTACCCTGTCTGCATTTGGTCTACCAATTGGAGAGGAGACCACACTGCGAGCAGTGAAAACAGTCTACTAAGTTGAAAGAAGTATAAAAAAAAATCACTGCCACGTCTGGAAGGCGTTTTTGGGGCCTTGAGTGGTAAGGACAGAGGAGTTAAAAGGTAGGTTTTGCACCTCCTGCGCTAGCACAGAAAGTTGCTTAAGGAAAGGGGGTGGCGTGTTGGGGGTGATTGAGGAGTGGACCAAAGAGTCACGGAGAAAACAGTCCCTTTGGAATGCTGAAAGGGAAGGGGAAGACATGTTTGGTGGTGGCAGCACTCCTGGGGTGGTGGAAATGTTGAAAGATGATTGATTGAACACAGAGGCTAGTGGTGGGGAAGGTGAGGACAAGGAGAACCCGACTGTAGTCCTGCGAGGGAGGGTAAGAGGAGAGAGCAGGAGTGCTTGAAATAAATTGGACGATGGAGGAGAATCATCAGTTGAGGAAAAAAGAAGTAGGATGGCTAAGATGAAGGGTTGCATCGTCTGAATAGATGCAACAGAGACAGAGAAATGGAAGGAATCAAATAGAGTCCTTACAGGAAGCGGGGTATGAGGAAGTGTAGTCAAGGTAACTGTGACAGTCAGTGGGCTTATGGTGAATATTGTTTGATAGCCTATCCCGAGAAATAGAGACAGAGAAGTTGAGGAAGGGAAGAGTTGGGGGCGGATCATGTGAAGGTGAGAGAAGGGTGGAAATTGGAAACAAAGTTTTTGAAATGTTTTGAAGTTTGGGGCAAGAGGAGGAAATGGCACTGATACAGTCATCAGTGTACCAGAAAAAGAATTGAGGGAGGGGGTCTGAATAGGATTGAGGAAAAAAACATTCCACATATTCCCCCAAAAACCAGGCCAGGACCAGTGCACGTACCCACTGCAATACCTTATATTTAGAGGAAATAAGTGGAGTTAAGCGTTCTGGTTCAGTGCAAGAACCAGATCAGCCAGGTGGAGAAAGTTGGTGGTGGATGGAGACTTTCTAAAATTCATTTTAGGGATATGGGCTTCACTGGCTAGGCCAGCATTTATTGCCCTTCCCTATTGCCCTTGAGAAGGTGGTGATGAGCTGTTATCTTGAACCACTGCTGTCCATGTGGTGTAGGTACACCCACAGTGCTGTTAGGGAGAGAATTCCAGGATTTTGACCCAGTAACAGTAAAGGAACGGTGATATATTTCGAGGTTAGGATGGTGAATGACTTGGAGGGGAATGTCCAGTTGGTAGTGCTCCCATGTGTCTGCTGCCCTGGTCCTTCTAGATGGTGGACGTCGAGAGGGTAAGAGGCTAGAAGGAGAGGGGTCCAAAAGGAGGGAGAATATTGGAGATGAATAAAAGGTTTGCGGCATGGGTGAAGACTCCTGACCAAAGAAGTGGGCGTGGAGGCAAAGGTGAAAGAAGAGCTCAGTGTGGTACCAAGCTTCGAACTTATTGAGGTTTGGAAGGCGTTGCCTACAGAGCCTTGGTTAATTCCTACAGTGAATCCTGTAGATGGTACACACCGCTGTCCTGTGCATCGGGCATGGAATGAGTGAATGTTTGTGGATGGGGTGCCAATCAAGTGGGCTGCTTTGCCCTGGATGGTGTCAAACTTCTTGAGTGTCGTGGGAGCTGCACTCATCCAGGCAAGTGGGGAGTATTCCATCACACTCCTGACTTGTGCCTTGTAGATGGTGGACAGGTTTCGGGGAGCCAGGAGGGGAGTTACTCTTCGCACAATTCCTCGCCCGGGACTTGCTCTTGTAGCCACAGTATTTATATGGCTAGTCCAGTTCGGTTCCTGGTCAATAGGATGTTGATAATGGTGGATTCAGTGATGGTGATGCCATTGAATGTCAAGGGACGATGGTTAGACTCTCTCTTGTTGGAGATGGTCATTGCCTGGCACTTATGTGGCGTGAATGTTACTTGCCACTTGTCAGTCCAAGTTTGGATATTGTCCAGGTCTTGCTGCATTTAGACATGGACTGCTTCAGTTTCTGAGGAGTCGCGAATGGTGCTGAACATTGTGCAATCATCAGCGAACATCCCCACTTCTGACCTTATTACGGAAGGAAGGTCATTGATGAAGCAGCTGAAGATGGTTAGGCTTAGGACACGACCCTGAGGAACTCCTGCAGTGATGTCCTGGAACTGAGATGATTGACCTTTAACAATCATAACCATCTTGCTTTGTACTAAGTATGACACCAACATGCAGAGAGTTTTCCCTCTGATTCCCATTGACTCCAGTTTTCCCAGGGCTACTTGATGCCACACTCGGTCAAATGCAGCCTTGATGTCAAGGACAGTGACTCTCACCTCAAATTAGGCCTGCATTCAAGGAAGAGCAGAGAGCCCTAAGACTGTCTTGGTGGGGATGGAGATGTAGAGGGATTGGACACCTGTTGTGAAAAGGAAATGATAAGGGCCAGGAAACTGGAAAATGTTAAATTGACAGAGGGCATTGGAAGATTCCCACATGTAGATGGGGATAGACTGAGCAAACAAAGCATCAAGATGGGATGAAATCAGTTTAGTGGATCAGGAACAAGTTGAAATGATGAGTCGACCAGGGCAGTCTGTTTCTGAATCTTGGGAAGGAAGTAGAAACTGACTGTTGCCCCAACCTCGAACAATGAGATTGGAATCCATGGAAGGAACATCTCCAGAGGAAGTGACACTGAGGAAAGTGCTGGAGATTGCTTGTTGCCTGGTGGTAGGATCATGGTCAGAGGGAGCAAGAGGAAGTGTCGGGGAGTTGACTTTCAGTCTTTGCTAGGTAAAGGTCGGTTCACAGACAACAACAGCATCATCTTTGTCAGTGGATTCTACCTGATAGAAACGTGTGCTGCATGTCCAGAGGGAGAGAGGTTAGAGTGAGTGAGGGAAACAGAGAAATGAAGGTGGCCGATGTCATACCAGCAGTCTCTATGAAAAGATGTCAAGAGGGTAAGAGGCTAGAGGGAGAGGGGTCCAGGAGGTGGGCGAATATTGGAGATGAATAAAAGGTTTGCAGCATGGGTGAAGATTCCTGACCAAAGAAGTGGGCATGGATGCAAAGTTAATGAAAGAAGAGCTCAGTGTGGTACCAAGTTTCGGATTTATTGAGTTGCGGGGCATAAGGGGGGGGGTGAAGCTGCAACCTTTGCTAAAGCATATTCTTGAGGGTCAGAGAGGGGAAGATTGGAGGGTGTTGTGAATACATGATCAGTGGAACAGCATCTAATTTTTCATCTGGGCACTTTACATTGATTCAGCAATTTTAGATCACAATCTCTGGCCCCATTTTCTTTAGTTTTATTTCTTCTCTTTTGTTTCTCTCTTATTTCCTTTGCTTTCATGTGGCAGCTATTCTGAATCCTGGCATTCACATCTCCTGCAGTCACATCTTTAGCCTCTTCACTTGTCCCATTACCACTCCCTCTGGGTGTGAAACATTTTGCCCTCAACCCCATCACAGACCTTCCATTTTATTCATTTCCTCACCCATCCCCTGCCTTTTACTTGTTCAAAACCAATTATATTTCTAATGTTTCTCAGCTTTGATGAAAGGTCACAGATCTGAAACATTAACTCTGTTTCTGTCTCCACAGATGCTGCCTGACCTGCTAAGTATTTCCAGCATTTTCTGTTTTTATTCAGGTTTGCAGCATCTGTGGTATTTTTCTTCTGATGTTTAAATCCTACATGGATGAGTGTTATCAACATCAGGAAATATTATAACTATAATAAAAATGAAACAGTAAAGCTAAGAATAAACACACCTACATGAGAGATCAACCCTGATATTGTTTGTACTGTGCAGGTTGCTTTCTTTCATTCCAGCTTGTCGTTCATTCCTGGAATAAATTGTGTTTAAGATAGATACAGAAAATGTTACCAAGGAAATAAACAGAGGTTCAATATGCAGGTTATCGTAATTTATCTAATTTATTATCTGCTGTTGGTGCTTATCCAAAGTTTGCGCTCTTGTATTTTGGGTTATTGCAGAGTGGGGAGAGTGTGGTAAGGGGAAGAAGTACTGAAATAGCACTGATGGATGCTAACGTCTGTTATACATGCAATAAATCTTAATCATAACACTATACACCACGGGAGGCCATTTGATCCAACTTACCAGTGTTATCTCTTTTAAAGAACTGTCCAATTAGTCTCACTAACCCATCCTTTCCCTGTAACCCTGAAAAATTTGGCCTTTCAATTATTTATCCTGTTCCCTTTTGGAAGTTATTATTGAATCCACTCCACTGGCCTTTGAGAAAGCTTTCCAGATCATAACAATTTGCTGTGTGAAAAAAAGATTTTTTTTTCCTCATGTTGTCTCAGGTTCTTTTTCCAATTGT
Source organism: Carcharodon carcharias (assembly GCF_017639515.1). Taxonomy (NCBI): domain Eukaryota; kingdom Metazoa; phylum Chordata; class Chondrichthyes; order Lamniformes; family Lamnidae; genus Carcharodon; species Carcharodon carcharias. Next base: position 123,061,902 of record NC_054476.1, read on the forward strand.
TTTTAACTGGTGTTCTTTGGTTACTGATCTTTCTGCCAATGGACATAGTTTCTCTTTATTTAATCTTATCATTTGAACACCTTCTGAATTCTCTTCTTAACCTTCGCTGCTTGAAGGAGAATAATGCCTGTTCCTCTGGTGTCTCCATCCTGCATCTCTGGTGCATTTCTAGTAAATCTCCTCGGTACTCTAGCTAAGGCTTTGACGCCGTTCCTAAAGTGTGGTGCCTAGAATTGGGCACAGTACTCTAGTTGGGGCCTAACCATTGATTTATAAACATTTAAAATAACTTCCTTGCCTCTATGGGCTGGACATTTTTGTGGGCTTGGGAAAACCTGACCGCACTTTTGTGCCTTCCGGAATATACATCTGGCTATGTGTGACCTTGCCCAGGACTTTTGTCTTTTCACATGGGGTCAGGTTTACAGTGCGTTTTACAAGCCATAGTGGAGGGCATGAGGAATGTGGGTTGATTAGAAAGCCCATCTCGGTTCTCCAACACAGCAACCCAGCTCCCAAAAGCATTTAAAGGCCTCTTAAATCTCACCCTGCACCCTCTCTCCCTCCATATGCCACCCCATGCCCCTGTAGTTCCCTCATGATCCTCCTTATCACCCAGTATGCACTTTGTCCAATCCTCAGGATCCGTGCAAGAGCAATGGGAAGCATTCGGAAGCGTCTAATAAAAAGTGAATTCAAACTATTATTGGAAAAGAAATTTTAAAAAACTACCCCAGTGCAAAGAAAAATTGTAATCCTTTAAGCACCTATTAGGTTTTAAAAAACCAAGAAACCACATAAAAGACACATTTTATTATTGCAACCTCTTAAGAGTTTCAATCTTCCATGGATCAAAAGTCCACCCACTGAGCTGAAGCCATTATTAGCTTTTGAAACCCAAACAAGCATTAATAGCTGTTATAACAAAATCTCACAAGCACATTACCTGAAACTGACAGAACAAAATGGTGATTATTTCCATTTCAAAATAAGAGTGCCTGTAACTCGTTGGAGGAGAGCATGTGTAGAGATTTTTTCAAAGTTCAAAAGCAGGGTTTTTTAAACCAGAGCTATCAGCTAAATAAAATCACAGCATAAAGCGAAACAACAGATTTTTTTTTTTACACTTTTAATGCGTTATGGCACTATCTCTAATGGAAAAAGTACTTTAGTGTATGACAACACTTACACAATGATGGTCAATGTAAGGGTCAATTTACATTTGCAAGACAGATCCCAATGATGAATTACTGCATTAGGAACACATCTACATTACAATATGTGTATAATAGTAACATTTGAAGGTTTCAAAACATTTACACTTACCTTTCAGAATGTTCACAACTCCTCAGCAGGCTGCCCCCAGTGATCATGAACTCTCCAAGGAGGTTCGTTGCTTTTAGGGCTTCCAAAACACAGATCAGGACATGAAAATTACATGTGGGGGGAAATACAATTTTCCTGTGGTTCTCACAATGGAGGTTCCGACCTCGGAAGAATTTTGCACCCAAGGCCTTCCTGACTGATGAAAAGGCAGCATAAAAATGGTGTGCTTTGGGAAGGCAGAGGAAAATTGTTTTTCCAGCAAAAAAAAGTCTGTGTAATAGGAGAGCTGAGCAGGACCTTGGCATCCTGACTTCTGACTGTAGCATGAGGCCAGGCCCTGCCCACTGCAGGGCATTCCCTGCAGGGCACTGGGTCCCCACCAGCAGAGGACGTTGGCCTGGGCGGATACCAAGCAAGGAGACTTGGTTGGTCCTGTGGGGCCCTCTCGACACACAAAGCGATGTTCTCAGCAGTTTGGGGGCGGAGCCTGGAAACAGAGGCTGAAGAAGGGGTGGAGCCTGAAACTAGGAGCGCAGGCTGAAGAAGAGGTGGAGCAGAAGAAGCTGAAGGGGTGGAGCAGAAGCCAAGAGGAGGGAGAGAGAGAGTAGCAACAAGGAGCAGAAGCATGGGACTTCTCAGTTGCGGTGTGGAGGAGCCAAGGCCACAAATAGGGCAGCCCAAAGCCTCTGACAGTGGCTAGATACTCGGGAAATGGAAGTGGAGCGTGCATACGGCTGCTGGAGACCTAGGTGGACCAGCCATCCTGCATTCGAGAGACCACGAGGAGAGAAAGATTCTCTTTGTGTCAAGGAGACAAAGTAACCTGGTTCACCTGGTTAATGGGAAATTACCATTGGAAGATCCACCAATGTTTATAAAAATTTGATGCCAGAGGAATAAAGGATCCACTTTTTATTACCTACAGTGTGCTTGAATCTCACACAAAATCTAAATTCAATGTTTTGCGACCTAATTCGCACCTCCGCTGGGGGACAGAAATCCAGCCCTGTATCTCTGTTTGTAAAGCCAATGATTCTACAAGCTTTTTTTTAAAACAATCTTCTCATCATTAATGAATGATAACAGAAGCTCTCATTTACAGTAAACCCACTGACAAATCATTGAGTCATTTAATTTTTGTGTTGTGTAACCTTTTAAGTTTTAACTTATAAGATGAGCAGTTGTAAAATTTAATGAGACTGTGATATCTGCATCTTGATTATAATTTTGTCATCTCTTTTCGTTCTTTTAAATTGCTTTGAACATTCTGAAGATCAATTGGATGTCCATTTAAGTGAAACATTGCTCTGGGGATGGAAGATTGTATTCTATGAAATCCTGGTGGATTTTTTACTATTCTCAAATCAAGCAGTGCCTGGGAATTGTTAGCTCTTTATTTTCATCCAATAGCATCTTGCATTTATGCAGCGGCTTTGACATAGTAAAACATCCCAAGGTTCTTCATAGGAGCATACTCGGACAAAAATTGACATTGAGCCAAAGAAGGCATTATTAGGACAGGTGCCCAAAAGCCTGGTGAGAGAGATAGGTTCTCAGGAAAGGCTGGAAGGAAAAGCAAGGCAGAGAGGCTTAGAAAGAGATTTTCAGGACTTATGGTCTAACTAATTGGAGGCATGGCTGGCCATGGTGGAGCGAGGGAAATGGGGCATGCAAAAAAACAGTCCCTTTGATCACCCCATGGTCACAGATATTATGGGTAAGATACAGTTTAGAGTTGCTTCTACACTGCACCAGCCATCAGACTAAATGTGACTTCTTGCTCTACTGCTCACTGTTCTAATGGACATTTGACAGTTTCAACATGGGGGCCTAGGTTCTTTATCTCTTTTCTCCTGCTCTCCCCCATTGATTTTTCAGTGGATTTGGAAAGCAGTTGGCAAAATGCTAAGCTACGTCCCCATTTCCATTTCCCCGCAATTTTCCACCAGTCTGTCCTTCACAGGGAACATAATAAAGAGGGATATGAGGTCTTACACTGTTTCAGCCATTTGCACATTTAGGCCTTGGCATTCAGAAATCAGCAAATGAGACTGGGAGGCAAGAATGAAAATACTCATGCTTTATGCACAGCCACACTCTATTAGCGAAATTAAGAGTTTATGAAGTAAAAGAAAAAATATTATGGCAGCTCCCTGGCCACTTCTTTCTCCTGAAGTCTGATGCAACAACTCTCCAATCTTTGGCACAACTCCCCAACAGATGCTGGAGAGCCCATCTCCACTATGCAAATAACTGTAAGGCCAGAGATGTGAGCAGGGTCAGTGGGCACCTTCAGGAAGTTCCCCCGCCTCTATCATACTGAGTTGTGCCCCAATTGGGAAAGTGGAAGAAAATCTATACAAGGGACTCGATCCAATTTGTTAACTTATCTTTTCACTTTCCTGTTTTATATCTTATATTCAGAGTATATGGTGCTGAATTTAATTCTCAGCAAAAAGTGAAGTCATTTTATTCTGGGCACCTTGTGGGGGACTGCCCTATACATTCAAGATGCCAGAACCTGAAGTGGATTCTCCTTCCTTTAAAGGACTGAACTATAACTAGAATTTACTGGATTGCGATTGCCAATTAGTGCAGGATTCCAGATAGTTTTGTCCCACAGATTGACTTCCAGTGGGACTGGGACTGAGCTGCCTCGAACTGATTTCAGCTGGAACCTTTCACCGGTCCCGAAGAGAGGAAAGTGGCATTCCATTAACCTGTGTAAAATACAATTCTTGAATCCTAACAGTGAGAGGGTAAGATTAATGTTGAAAGAGGCCAAAGGTTTTAGAATGCGATTTTGGGATCTGAGGAATAAACTTTTTTTTTACATCAAAATGGTGATCCCTATACGGCCCTGAAATCTTCACCTTTTATCATATCTATGCATCTGTTCATATTGTAATGCTATTTCTGTTTACAACAAACCAATAAACAATGTTTCCTGCAGTGACTGTTGTTTCCTATGAGTAGCTGTTTTCAGAAGTTTGTATGTATCCCTTGGGAGACTGCCAATATTGGTAGGTGTTCTACAGTAGGACTGCAGTATTTTTAGGACATCACAGAAGCCTCTGTCTGTGATTGGGAATGTGTTAACATTTTGTAATCAGTGGCGAAGCTCCAACTCAAGGGGGTGTGACCAGTGATGTCAACAAGCAGTAAGCAGCCAATCACATTGAAGTATTCACACACAGCAAAACAGGAAGTTAAAAAGAAAAGACTTGCATTTATATAGCATTTTTCATGGCCACTGGATATGTCAAAGTGCTTTATAATTGATACGTCTTGTGCTTTCCAGAAGTTTGAAATAATCACAATTTTAGACTTAAATGCTGGAATTCAGGTGTATTTCTTGCAGCTCTCCATGTGGCTGGTGGAGTGATACATTGTTGCTCAGTATTCTGACTAGTGAAGTACTAAGTGATGTGGCATTATGGATATATATGTATACATGTGCATAGGAATATCATTTCTAACTCTCTGAATAAGATAACAATGTAGCATCTCTCCTTCTTTAAAAAATATAGTGCCTCTATATATCAATATAACTTCCAATTTTAACTTTTTTATATTTGTCCAAATGAAAGAAGATTAACAATTGATTTTTATAATTAAATTGAACACTTAGAGTCTTTTATAGCTTGGTTTCTTTTCTCAAAATATTAGGCACAGAATCAGTAAGCTGCTGTGCCTCCATCTCATGAACTTGGTAGTCATCAATCTCAGTGATGAGTTGGTATGCTGTACTGGCCATGTTGTCCATGTTCTCCTGGTGTTGTAGAAGTTGTGCTTAATGTTGCTGATGTTGTGTCACGTGTTTGTGATGTTGATGATGCACCGCTTGTTGGCGATGTTGTTAATGTTGTCACTTGTGAGTGATGTTATTGGCGGTGTTGATTATCTTTTATGCTTTTCCAGCTCAGGTGTAGGCCGAATATGGACTCTGTTCTTTCTCATTTGTTTACTCGTTTCAGTATCGGTGATGTATGACTTTGGAGTCTCAGCTTCACCAACATCTTTTACTGGGTTCCAGTTTATCATGATTGGATCCTGTACAAGCACAGTTTATCGTCTCAACAGCTCACATGGATTTAGCATGCTTGTTAAGTGTTTACCTCCTTCCACCTGTGCATCATTGAGTTGTTGCCTCCCTTCCTCCTGGTGAATCAGAAGGTGTATCTTGCTTGGCAAGGTTGTCTTGCACTTTCTGCCATTGAGTAGACCTACAGGTGATTTCAGATCAACTTTGAGAAGTGTAGCTCAGAGTGATTAGTAGGCAAGGTTTGAGTCTTCCTTTGAGTCTAGGCATTTCACAAGGGTTCTCTTGACCATCAGCACATATATTTCTATAACACCACATTACTTTGGGTAATGCGGTGATGAGGTGATGATATTGAACTCACACTATTCTTCAAATTCCTTAAACTGTCTGGAGGCAAATTGGGTTTCATTATCATATATTACTCTTTCAAGAGTCCCTTGCTCAGCAAATGGAACTCGTACTGCTAGGGTGATTGTTATAGCTCTCAAATCTTTTACCTTTCTGATAAAAGGGAACTTTAAGTAATATTCTGCTGCTATGAGATGTCATTCTTGATTGTGTGTGAATAATTTGGCTCCCACAATATGCCATGGTCTGGATGGTACTTCAGTAGCTGTCATCTCTTTTGCTGTGTATTTCTACATTGCATGTAGACACCATTCTTTCAATGTCTTTGTAGATGTCTAGCCAACACAGCTTATCTGTCTCTAAGTTTACACTTCTCCATTCTGTGACTGTCACACCGAGCAGAAGACCACTGCTCCAAAGGGTTTTCCCCAGCGGCCCACAATTCAGAGTAAACAACTTTCCTCTGCATTTTCACTCTCCAGGGCTTCTCCCAAGCTTTCAGTAATTGGAGCCTGCCAACCACTTCACTTTTACTGCTAGGAGCCTCTTTCTTTGCTCTTCTCCCCAGTGGTTCCTACCAGTGGTTGTCTTCTCCCAGTGGCTCCTTCCCCAGATTTATCTTTCTCTTTCCCTTTCATGCTTTCTCTCCCTATCTCTCTCTATCTCTCCCTCCCTCTATCTGCCTCACTACCTTTCTCTCTCCATCTATCTATCTCTCTATCTCTCTCTCTCTCTCTCGGACCTCTCCATGGGTTTCCTCTTTGGAACATCTCCTTGTCCCCTCTTACTGTCCTGCGACTACTCTCTGGCATGGCACCCCACTCCTGGGTCCTGTGACCCAGTTTCCTTACCATTTTTTCCCAGGCAGGCACACTGGGCACTTGCCCCTGGCCTGAATATCTCTAAGACACTGCACCGTGCGTGTGCAGCCTGCTCCTGATCTGTGCATGTGCAGAAACTCCTGGGGCACCCTGGGCCTTGTAGCTCCTGATCTCAGCTCAGGAATCAGGTAAATCCCTGTTTCTTGACACCCTTCATCTTTGTTGATCTCATCTCTAATTTGACTTAGTCTTTGTGGTGTTACCTTCATTAGCTGCTGGATCTTCACATCTGTTTCTTTTGTCTTGTGTTTCTTATGTGGCAACAACTGAGATAGGGCATCTCCCAGCTCCATTTCTCCTCTTGGCTTGTATTTCTGAGTGAAATCGTAACTCTGAAGCTTCAAGCATAACTTTTGCTGTCCTGTTACTGCTTCACACAGATTTTCCTTGTAGATCTGCTCCAGTGGAACACGATCACTCTCTACAATGAGCATTCTCCCATAGAGATATGTATGAAATCTCTCACATGCATACATGACTGTGAAAAGCTCTCTTTCTATGTTTGCATATCGAGTCTCAGCTAATGTTAGAGCATTTGATGCGAATGCTTCCATATTTTCTTCTTGCACCAGGCCTGCTCCCATGATAATGTCCATGTGATGTTGATTGAGGGATAAATATTTACCAGGACACACAGGATACCTCCTCTGCTGTTCTTCAATATATGCAATGGGACCACTTGAGCAGGCAAATCTGGCTTCGGTTTAATGTCTCATCTGAAAGATAATGCCTCTGGCATTGCAGCACTCCGTCAGTGTTGCACTGGAGTGTCAACCTTGATTGATCTTTGTGCCTAAGTCCTAATGAAGGTAACACCACAAAGACTAAGTCAAATTAGAGATGAGATCAACAAAGTTGGGGCTGGATTTTCATGCCCCTCTCAAGCATGTTTTTGGCAGGAGGGCAAATAAAATAAAATATGACCCAGCCCACCACCTTCCCACCCACCCTTGATCTCACCCCATAACATGTTAAGTGGACAGATGCCAAAACTGGCAGCCTGCCCGCCAGGGTTAATTGAGCATGATAACAAGCCAATGAACCCCTGATGATATGCTGCACATGCCATAGTATAGTTGATGTGGACTGGCAGGCAGATGTGGGCAGGCTTTTTTTTTAATACGTTTTTAAAAGGGCAGGAAGGAAGAGGAGTGCTATCTTTGTAAAGGACATCCCCCAAAAGACAGTCTTCCCCCTTCCTTTCTACTCACCTCCTCTCCAAAATTCATCAACCCAACCCCCACCCCCCCAAAGCTGGCAAAACCCTCCCCGCTAAATACCCCGGACTTAACTCACTTCGGGATCCATTGGACTGCCTTCTTGGAACTGGTTGCTGTTCTGGCAGTGCCCACTACAGAGCGCTTGGTGCCGCCAGCCAGTCTGATTGCTGGCAGCTCCCGAGAGGCGGAATTCTTCCCCAGTGAGGGGCAGAGGTCCCATTGTTAGCCAATTTAGCCTGCTCACATCGTGTTATGGCTGAGGGGTGGGCTTGCATGGAGTGAATTGTCCACCCAATCAACCCAAGACTGTTTGTTCTTTCTGCTTTTATTGACCAATAACTCTAATGTTGGGAGATCTTGGGACCAATTTGTAGTCCTTTTCAGTTGACCACAATGTGGAGAGAGGAACTTGAAAGAAAGGGGGGAAAGCTCATTTTAAAATTGTGGGAGGAAATCAATACCGTTTTTTTTAATGATCCGATCCATTGGCTCAATGGCAAGCACTAACCCCCAGCAGAGTTATAAAGCTCAATTTTAAAATCAGATCCATGCACATTCTCTGAGATGACATACTGGCCTATCTAGTGACAAGTATCATGAAGGAAAGCATAATTTCTATTCTCAAGCTGATTAAAGCATTCAGCTATCAGCTCATGTTTTATTCAGTGTGTGTGCCTCCTGTTTCAAAATAGGACTGACTTATTCAGACATAATAGGAAATGTTGAGCTTGTAATTTATCTATCAGTTGTTCCTTTAGTGTTCTTGCTTATTCTTCAGAGATTTGACCAGGGTTGCCCTTTTTATTTTCTGGTCTTCTCTATTTTTCATCATGTCTTATATTTCCCCCACTTAGGTAATTTCTACATGTACCTGCCTTCCATTTTTGATGTGTTTTCTATCCCTGTGATTTGCATTTGTGGAAGGTTAAACAAAGTTTGTGCTAAAAGGGAATCATTGCACTTTGTGATAATGAATAGATAGGGAATTCAGTTTGATTGTTAATGATAAAGCAATATTGTAATTGAGGGTTCACAGGATAAATTGTGACAGCAGAATTGAAGAAGCAAATTTGAATCTTGGAGTTCAATTCCTGTCTATAATCCGCTGACACACAACTAACATGCTGCATCGTGTGGAGTTCTGGCTGTGCTGGCAGCTGCATCTCTTAATATTCTGGTTTAGTGACGTAAGATCATGCAGAATTTGAGGCTGTGGTATGGAACTTCACAGGAAACTGGGCTATTTTGAGTAGTGAGTACAGTTATCTCTTTTTGCTAAGTCTAAAGCTGGACAGGGGGTGGGATTATTCCTTCTGTTCTGAGACTTATTTCATTGATAAGTTTATTAAAATTTTAATACATTTAATGGCTCCACATTTTGAAATATGGAGGTAAGGGAAACATTTGAGTTTTATTTCAATACTAGCAGAGACCCACAAAACATTTGTGGTCAAATTATTATACTTACTTCCATCTTCTCATCCACTCCTCCCATGCCATTCCCCCCTCCCACACCAACCCCTTGCTCCCATGCAATCCCCCTCTTATGCCATCCCCTCCCTCCCATGCCAGCCCTCTCGTGGCATCCCCTCCCTACCATGCTATCCTCATCTCAGTTGAAGCCGTTGGAGTTTTATTTTCCCATTGTCTGCTTTAGATTTGAGTACATTCTGTATAACTTGTTTAAAAGACAGATTATCTGGCCTACAAACTAATAGGTAACATCCTTAATGTAGAAATTTTCAACACTTTCCATGCAGTATTCAGCCTGTTGCTGCTCATTTTCTCAATGTGTTAAAGTCTGTGCAATCATTTAAATTTGGCTAGCATGTTAGGTGCGAGGTTTGAGGAGCTTTGCAGTGTCATGTGCAAGGTTTGAAGAATCCATTCTTCTCTCAGCTCACTTTTGGTGTGGTGTTGCATTAGTAGACATCTTGTGGCACAATGGGTGGTGTTCCTTCCTCTGATCCAGAAGGTCCGAGTCCCATCCCAGGACTAGATTCCCAAGGAAGGTGCATTCGTAACATGGCCAAATAGGTTGAGTATCAACCACTAAATCCTTCCAATACACATCATTGGCAGGCCGTAATAGCGGGAGAGGTTCCTGGCCAGCCATGTGATGGAAAGAACATTGGAGCCTCTACCATCATTATCCATATCTATAATAAAGGAACAAAGGTTGTGTTCTTTTACTATTCCCAGTACCACTCGCTGGCTGTTGCATCATGAAATCTTAATCTTTCCTGCTTTCCACCCTATCACAGACCTTCCCTTTTGCTCTTCCTGCAACCATCCCATCCCCGGCATTTCTATTGACTTAAAAACGCTTTCTATCTTTCTTCAGTTTTGATGAAAGGCTATCAACCTGAAAGGTTTTCTCTCCACAGATGCTGCCTGACCTGCTGAGTATTGCCAGAATTTTTTGTTTTTAAACCAGTTTAGATCATGTGCGGTTGTGTTTTCAATGCTTTGTCTTAGTGAAGCAAAATGACAGAAGATGTTTCGGGCAGTGCCCATTCTAATACTGTCTTGAATAACTCATTTGGAATCCAATGTCTCCCTATACTATGGAGAACGCTGTATGCTTGAGGTCTTGCAGATAGAGTTTCAGTCATTAGACACGAGATGAAACATTGAGACTACAGGGATGGAAATGTCTGGATTGCTTCCTATTCAGGAGGGAAACATGGCATCCAATTCATATATAGCAAAAATCCAAACACAACAAGGACCAAATAATCTGTTTTAGTAATGCTCATTGAGGGATAAAATTGGCCAAACTTCAGAGGTACTGTGCTGCTTTTCAAATCTTTTATGTCCATTGGATCTTTTGCATCCACCTGAGAGAGCCTCAGTTTATCATCTTATCCAAAAGATAACTCCTGTTCATTACTCCCTCAGTACTAAAATGTCAGCCTGTAGATCAAGTCATGACTCAGAAGGGAGAGTACTATCACTGAGCCATGACTAACCCCTCAGACAAAAAAAGCTAGGAATGACATAACAAACTTAATAGAAAGACACTGAAGAGAGACTTATTAATTCAAATATGTAGTTCCTTGAATGTATGAGTGCATGTAGAACAGACGATAAAAAGCAGTGAAATTTTGGGTTTTATAACTAATATGTTTAAACAAAACAAGCGACTTAGCTCAACACAGTTTCATGTAACAGGACTGTAGCAGCCTGCTTCTCCTTCACCCTGCAATCACTGTCATCGATGAGATGACTATGGACCCATATAGTTCAGGAGAGTTAGAACCTATCTATTGCTAAAAGCAACGTGAAAAACCTTGACTGCCATTTTAACTGGTGCCTGCCAGATACCCGTTTTGTTTGAAATTAATTCTTGGGACATGGGTGCCACTCGCAAGGATAACATTTGTAGCCGATTCCCATTTACCCAATTGCTGCAATTCTATGTTATTAAGATAGTTGGGAGTCCCAGGATGTTGATCCAGCGACAATGAAGGAACAGTGGGAAAAAGTCAGGTCATGTCAGGTGTGTGACTTAGAAATGATCCTGGGAGGAGATGGTGTTCCCATTCACCTGCTCCTTTTGACCTGTAAGGTGATAGAGGTCATGGGCCTGGGAGGTGCTGTCAAAGAACTAAACCCTTATGGTCAGACTCCTGGTACCATGTATATAACATGAACTGGGACCATACACCACAGCCTCACATTACAGCACTTCATAATTGTGGGATGATTCAGCAGTGTGCATTCTCCCTTTTAAGTTAACAAGCTTGACACTGGTCAGTGCAGTGTAAGACCTTGCGTGTTGTTTTCCCATTTGAAATGTGTTCACTGTGCTCAGATGTCCTCCTAGGTATGTCATAAAATATTAAAAATGATATGAATTGCCCCTGCTTGACCCTTTTTCCCTTTCTCAGATTGTGGCTCTATCGTATCCTAGAGCTGGAGGGTGTCATGGTGCTGCCTCATGGCTCACTGGAACCAGCGTAAAGTCAGAATTTCAGTGACTTGTGCAGGGTCCTGAAGTTTGCACAAATGTTTGTGGCTGAACAGATCTCTGCAGCATGTGCTGTAAAATGGATGCTTCAAGGCCAGAGATGAATAAGGACCACTAGTATGCATCTTCATTTCACATTCTGATTTTAAATCATTTTGTGAGAGCATTTATTATTTAAAAAAGTAGTAGGAGGTAGAAAAAAAATAAAGACTTGGGTACTGTGCCAGTTATGTATCTGGTATGCAAGATATCTTGTAAATTTATAAATACACAAAGGGCCTAAGCAAGATTTTGAGTCATTATCTTATTAAAAATACATTGCTACAGAGTGATAAAAATTGTAAGTTAATAATGTACAAGTTGACTCTAAGCAATATGTGTCTGAGGAAAATCAGCAGATTACACCAATGTTAAAGAAAGATTTTGACTATTTGTCCAAATGGGTCTGCAGACTCTTGTTGGGTACAAGTACTGCAAATGGCAACCTTACAGTTCCTTAGTTATTTTTCACGTCTGACCAAGATAGTGAGTGTTGACCATGGGTGGCTTCACAGCTAAATCCAATCTTGAGCACTGTGTAGCACTTGTGTTTCCCCTCCACCAGCCTGGAAACCTAGTCAGTTGAAACAACACTAGCTGAGGTGAGAGATTGAATTCAGAACCTTCTTGCGCCATCGAGGGTATCAGCCGAGAAAGGGAGAGGAGCCTCAAACTTCTACGGCCTGAGGACACACAAACATCTGGGCAATTGAAGGCTTAATTTTAAGTGGTACTTGATTCAGTAGCTGTATACTCCATTTCATACCTGTCAAGAAACACAAGGTAAGTCCAGGTGAACAACAGAACTGCGCACCTACAGCAGGTGTATTATGACATCGTACAAATCAGATAAATAAATTATGGGACATATTTTCTGTCATTTGCACCTTAGCAATGCTGAATGCAAGGATAACTGGATGTTTGTGGCCTTCAGTGAGCTTAAGGACTTGAATGAATTTAAAGTGCAAGACACCAATAGGTTTTAATACCCCCTCGCTCCAACTTAACTCACCAGGTTTAACTATTAACACATCCTCTAAATCTCATAAATGTCTTCTGTTTTCAAAATTTCTCTTATCATGGTTCTTTTAGTTGTACACACTTCTGTCCTTTACTTATCCCCTGTTGCCCGCCCAAATCACTTTACAGCACATTCCTTTAGTTTTCTTGTGTATGTGCCTCCCCCTTTTCTTCATTCAGTCCCTCCTTATAAGTTGTTCACCTGTAATATCTTCTGGTTCTACTGAAGGGTGATTCCAGAAACATTAACATTTTACCTTTGTTTACAGCCTCTGTCTGGCTTGCTGAATGTTTCCAACGTTTTCTACTTTGATACAGCATTTAAACCTCACTTTCAAACAAAGAGTACAATTACACCGAACACATTGCATGGACCATTCATTTATCATTTTGAGCCTTTCACCTTGATAAACCAATGTAAAAGAATTAGCTATGATTGGATGGAGCATGTGCTAGGACGCCATTGGTCTCAGCATGGTGTCACTGCTATTCCAGGAAGTGAGCCTGTCCACAGACCTGCACTTCCAAGTTTAAACATCTGCATAATTAAAGGCCTTGCAGCTGCTGAAGTTCACATCCAACTGCTCTCTAGCCCTGGTGCAGCCTGCGAGCCTCCTCCTTGACTCACCATGGGCAACACCGAAAGAAGCCTGACTTACAAATGAATTTTGTGACTTACTTTCTGTCCATATTGCCACTCGACTGTTTAACAAAGTTCAATGTTTCCAAATTTGCTGCATACACCCAGCCATCCTGTATTTACCCAAGCTTATTTATAGACTCCACTGAGCCTTCACTATCTTGCAATTCCAAAGACCTTGACTCCTATCTGATGCTTTCGATCTATAATAAATTTAGCTACAGGCGCTTAGACAAAAGAAATATTGTGACAGGGGAAGCATTTAAGTTGGAGGAGGCAGCCCAAGCTGTTTTATTACTTAGGCCTGTTTCACCTGTGATGACCCCAGAGAGTGAAGACTATCGATCGCTTGTCACTCAAGGCATTCAGCAGATTGCATTGACAAAGCTTGTCAGGGCTCTAATAGTAGGGTTAGCTGCTTCAGCCTCTGCCCAGGAGAAAACTCAACAGAAGCCTATTACTTGGCAGCTTTTAACCATTATATAACAGCAGAAATGAAACGGCAAGTGAGAGGTAGTAATTTCTCCTGTTCAAGCTCCCTGACAGAGCCAGCCTAATATGCTTTTGTATGTTTCCCAAGCTGCGCTGTACGGGCAAGTCTATTTTTAAGGAGACATTGTCCTCTGTAATCTTCCTTAGTAATGCATATGTGAACAGTTCAACCTTGATATTGGAGCTTCCAGCTGAATTTCCCACTGCTTAAACTTTTCAGAAATACTGTCATCATGAAACACATGCAGTTAGACAGTGCTACTGCTGCTAAGAGTTTTAAAACTGTTTCAATAATCACTTCTATCCCTTCCTAAGCAGGGCTGCAATGCCTTGATATGCAGCTAGTCCATTTTTAACTTCTGTCTTGAATGGTTTTCTGGTCCTGGCCTTACTAGAAGACAATTGGCCAGCTGCCCAGCACTTGATGAGTACTTGATCTGGCAAACAGTAAGCCAAATAGGAGGTTGGTAGTAAAAGGAGCGTCAGGCACACTAGTGGGACCGCAAGAATGCTTCCCCCACCCCCTACCACCCCAAATTTGGTCCAGACTGTTGTTGGAGTAGCTTCCAGCAGCCCTTTTAAAGACGACAGCTTAAGTCACCCAGTACCTGCATATGTGTCAAGTATGAGCAGTTGAGGATCCTACAACTAGTGTAGAACCGCCATTCTCATTTGTAAGCAGCCTTTCACCTGTTTCAGATGAGAGGTTGGACATCCGACCTGAAAACCTTGGGACTCCCATTACTTTTCTTCTCAACAAGGTAGCCAATGTTGGAAAATGCTCTTGCTTTTCACCCTACCTGCTTTGTATATTTTCAGCATTAATACTGAAAACTGCGGCAGTAAAACTGCAACTTATGGCCATTGTAGTCACTCTAAAACACAATTTTAAATAAAATCTTTAAATACTTTTATTCTGTTCACCTTCTCATTCATCCTTTACTTATTCTTGGCCTCCTCTCTGCAGAGCTTCTTCATCTGAATTTTATTCTTTTGGTAATTAGCATTTTCTGTTTTACCGATTTAATGTTGATTTTCTATTTGTAAAACTAAAAACTAAGGCTCGTGTCTTTTGCCCCTCCAGTTCACACTCTGTTTTGGAGATTAGAACAACTTTGGAAATAATTGCCATTTGATTGGCCAAAAATGAGCCCAAAGTCAACCTTTCAGCCAATTGCACGACAATGATTGAAAAGCAGACTTTATTGGAACATGAAAAACACCACGTAGTTATATACAAAATAAACCATGAATATCACTTCATAGAAGGCAGGAAAGTAGGACCTGAGAATACCAATTTAAATGAGCGAAATTAAATTTAAATGGATTTTTCCTCCTCATTTACTGAAAGTGATCAAAGTTTGGAACTATCTGGCAAGTGGGGCGCTGAAGACCAAATCATTAGGGAAGTTCAAAATACAATTGGAAGATAAAATGGGAGAATTAAGGTGTCAGAAAGATGAGATTGATGGACCGAATTCCCCTTTCCACATCCTTCACTTTTCTTCTGTCTTTGCGCCTCTGGGCTGACAAATGGCAAGTACCATTTGCCCAACACAAGGGCCAGACAATGACCATCTCAAACAAGAGAAACTGACCATCGCCCTTGACATTCAATGGCATGACCATCACTGACCCCTGCCTCCCTCATCAACATCCTGGGGGTTACCATTGACCAGAAACTGAACTGGACTAGCCATATAAATACTGTGGCTACAAGAGCAGGTCAGAGGCTAGGAATCCTGCAGTGAGTAACTCACCTTGTTGACCCCCCTGCAAAACCTGCCCTCCATCTACAAGGTACAAGCCAAGAGTGTGATGGATTACTCTCCACTTGCCTGAGTGAGTGCAACTCCAACAACACTCAAGAAGGTCAACACCATCCAGAAGACATATAAAATTGCCAGAAAAAGCAGCAAGCCTGAGGATTGGGAGCAGTTTAGAATTCAGCAAAAGTGGACAAAAAGATTGATCAAGAAGGGGAAAATGGAGTATGAGAGTAAACTTGCAAGGAACATAAAAACTGACTGTAAAAGCTTCTATAAATATATGAAGAGAAAAAAATTAGCGAAACGAAGTCCCTTACAGTCAGAAACGGGGGAAATTTTAATGGAGAACAAAGAAATGGCAGAAGAATTGAACACATATTTTGCTTCTGTCTTCACAAAAGAGGACACAAATCATTTCCTAGAAATGTTAGGAAACCAATGTTCCAATGAGAGGGAGGAATTGAAGAAAATCAATATTAGTAAAAGAAAAATGGTGCTAGAGAAATTAATGGGGTTAAAAGGCTGAATAATCCTTTGGGCCTGATAAACTATGTTCTAGAATACTAAAGGAAGTGGCCCTGGACATATTGGATGCATTGATGGTCATCTTCCAAAATTCTATAGACTCTGGGGCAGTTCCTACAGCTTGGAGGGTGGCAAATTTAATTTATAAAAGGAGGGAGAGAAAAAACAGAGAATTACAGACCAGTTAGCCTAACATCAATAGTGAGGAAAATGCTAGAATCTATCATAAAAGACGTGGTAACAATACTTGGAAAGCATTAACGGGATTAGACAAAGTCAGCATGGGTTTATGGAAGGGAAATCTTGCTTAGCTAATCTACTGGAGTTTTTTAAGGATGTAACTAGTAGAATAGATAAGGGAGAACCAGTGGATGTGGATTTTGGATTTCGAGAAGGCTTTTGCTAAGGTCCCACGGAAGAAGCTAGTGGGTGAAATTAAAGCACCTGGGAATGAGGGTAATATACTGGCATGGATTGAGAATTAGTTGACAGACTGGAAACAGAGAGTGGGAATAAATGGGTCTTTTTCTGATGGCAGGCAGTGGCTAGTGGTGTACTGCAGTGATCCGCGTGTGGGCCCCAGCTATTCACGACATATATATGACTTGGATGAGGAAACCAAATGCAATATTTCCAAGTTTGCTAATGACACAAAACTAGGCGGGGTTGTGAGGAGGATGCAAGAAGGCTTCAGGGTGATTTAGACAAGATGTGTGTGTGGGCAAACACATGGCAGATGCAGTATAATGTGGATAAATGTAAAGTTATATACTTTGGTGTGAAAAACAGAAAGGCAGAGTACTATTTAAATGGTGATATATTTGGAAATGTGGATGCACAAAGGGATCTGGGTATCCTTGTACACCAGTCAATGAAAGTAAATAGGCAGATGCAGCAAGCAATTAGGAAGACAGATGGTATGTTGGCCTTCATTGCAAGAGGATTTGAGGTCAGGAGTAGGGATTTCTTACTGCAGTTATTCAGGGCCTTGGTGAGATCACCCCTGGAGTATTGCATGCTGTTTTGGCCTCCTTACCTAAGAAATGATACTTTTGCCATAGAGGGAGTGCAACAAAGGTTCACTAGGCTAATACTGGGGATGGCAGGACTATTAGATGAGGAAAGATTGGTTCAACTGGGCCTGTATTCACTAGAGTTTAGAAGAATGAGAGGGGACCTGATTGAAACATATAAAATTCTAACAGGACTAGACAGATTGGATGCAGGGAGGATGTTTCCTCTGATTGGGGAATCTAGAACTAGGGGTCACAGTCTCAGGATATGGGGCAGGCCATTTAGGACTGAGATGAGTAAAAATTTTTTCACTTAGAGGGTGGTCTACCTGTGGAATTCTCTACCACAGAAGGCTGTGGAGGCCGGGTCACTGAGTATATTCAAGAAAGAAATTGATAAATTTTTGGATATTAGGGGCATCAAGGGGTTTGGAGATAAGGTGGGAATATGGCATTGAGATAGAGGATCAGCCGTGATCGTATTGAATGGTGGAGCAGGCTCGAAGGGCCGAATGGCCTACTCCTGCTCCTAGCTTCTATGTTTCTATATTTCTAGAACACTTGATTGACACCCCTTCCACAAACATTCACTCCCCCCACTCCCCCCACCGACGCACAGTGACAGCAGTAAGTACCGTCTACAAGATGCACTGCAGGAACTCACCAAGACTTCTCAGACAGCACCTTCCAAGCCCACGACCTCTACCATCTAGAAGGACAAGGGCAGCAGTTACATGGAAATACCACCATCTGCAAATTCCTCTCCAAACCACACATCACCCTGACTTGGAAAGATATTGCTGTTCCTTCACTGTCGCTGGGTCAAAGCCTGGAACTGTCTCCCTAACAGCACTGTACGTGTACCTACACCACATGGAGTGGTTCAAGAGGCAGCTCACCACCACCTTCTCGAGGGCAATTAGAGATGGCAATAAATGCTGGCATAGCCATTGATGCCCACGTCCAATGAACGAATATAATACATGTTAATACCCTTGGCCTGCTGGATTTAGCTCTGCACCTATCTGTTCTCGGATGCTTCATTTTCATGTTTTTATATCTCCCCAGCTTTACTTAACACAGACTTTGTAAGGCCTAAAAGGAAGTTGAAATGTGGTTTCAACTCTTATGAACTGTCCATTCTGGATTCAGTTGCTGCTAATGATATAAGTAACCCAGCTGTTATTGTGGAGAGCTGGGCAATAAATTAATTGAAGGGTCAGGATGAAGAAAGAATGCCGTTTGTTTTAGTGGATGTCTTATTTCACTGCATAGCTTTTATTGCTGTGATTTCCCCAAGTGTTCATATTATTTCTTATCCCCTCCTTATTTGTCCCTCTTAGAATTTATTCAATATTCTTAAATTGCTTAAGCATCCCCGAAGGTCCATTTTATTTCTCTGACAAGCTTTCAGTGTTTGATAACTGTTGTGGACATTATAAAATGTTCAAACCCAGACATCTTCAGCAGTTGATCTGTAGATTATATTTTTCAAGAAAGTGAGAATAATAGCCAGCTGCAAAGTATAAGTGAGAAATGTAGATAATTTTAGAGATGAATTGGCGTAATAAACTTAAAAATGTAAGTGATATAGTTATTCATATTTTTAATGTTTGTATGAATTGAGATACTTTTTGAAGATAACACACACTTTAGATGTGTAATGGAATTATATAGAGACTGCAGTTAAAATCATCACCTCTGCATACCTTAACGTGACACGTCAATAATGTCTTTTTGCTCATGGTGGATGTTTCCATAACGATTTTAGTTTCTTATTTCATGCTTAACCCGATTATGTCCTAGAAACACAGAAGCTCTTATTTTCACCATGACGAATATTCAGTTCTGAGTTCATGTTAATATTTTAGAGGTAATGTTTAATTCTGGGAAGATTGTTCTTGTGAAGGTAAGATAACTGAAATCCTGGGCTATAGAGATTACCAGAACACCTAAAAGAAAATGGTAGTTCAGAAGGTTAGCCATGTTTGTTCAATAGGGTCAGAATAGAAGAGATAGAGCCATGAAGCAGCATGTGGGCTTACTTAGCTGGAGAAATTGAGATGTAATGTCTTCACTGCTTTCAAAGAAGTGCATTCCAGAGAAATGTTTTGTTTGAGGAGTTAGACTTAAATTACTTTGAAAGCATTCAGTGAACCCTGAAAGGCTGTGGCGGCATGGAGATGGGTGGAGCTTAAGAAGGTGCTCTGGTTTCAATTGATCTGAGTGTTCTACAATAGGAGAAGTGGCTGGGGACTGAAAAGGTGCAGCTATTAGCTGCAGTTTGGACCTTGCATGGTTTGCAGTTACAGAGAAGCCCTGAGAGCCATTCAATGCAGTTAGGGCTCAGATAAGGCCTGGGGAGCTGAGAAGATAATGGAAGGTCACTGGTGCTGTGCCAGGTGATTAGGGCTCAGGGAAGTCCTGGGAGCGATTTGTAGCTTGAAGCAGCGGCAGACTGGAGTTTGGAGAAACCCGGGGCAGTGGCAGCTTAGTGAAGCTAGTGGCCTACAAAAGAACTGGAAATTGTGCCAGTAATGAAAGGCAGGAGTGCAGCTTTGTGAATCCCATGGAACACAGAGTCAAGAGACCATCAGGAGATGAGCAGTCAGTGAGGCAATCTGAGTCAGAGTAGCTTTTGAGGGAATTCAGAGGCTAGATCTTCAAAAGTGAAGAGTTGAATTCCCTTGTGAGGGAGACAGAGTTTTAGCAAGATTTTGTGACTAACGATGGTCACTGATGGCTGGATGGGTTGCTGAGAAATCCCTGGGATCTGTCTGGTTGCATATGCCATCAGTGTTCAGTTTGCCTGTTAATTCATATTTACCTCATGTTGCTTCTAAAGCTAGAGTATAAGATAGATATTGTACAGGTTGATTATCTTTTATCCAAAACACTGGGCCAATTGAGTTTCAGATTTGAGATAATTTTGGTTTTCGGATACTGCGGTTAGGCCTGGGCCTACTTTTGTGACAAGGTCTAAGCCTAAGCTAATTACAGTCTAAAGTAAAGAAAATGGCTAGAAAAGTAAAATGTACCACCGAATAATAAAGGTCAAGTGCAGTCGGTGAAGTTCGTGTTGGCTCAGGTCACAGACTTCCTGTGCTAAATATGTTCAGTTTTCGTACTTACAGATAAAGGATGCGCAACCTGTAGATTGTTTTACCTTTTTAACTTTGTATAGTAAAGTTTATTTTGTTTGTTAAAAATGTGGAACCCTGTTGCTTTATTCTCCTAGTGGTTAACTGGGATTTCAAACTTTGTGCACTTTAAACAAAATGTTGCTGGTCCTTAACCAGATTGTACCATACCAAAATGTGTTGTGATTCTGATGACGACCTTGATGAAGAGTACCAATTATTGCTTTGTGTTTCTTCTCCTATCTATGCAAAGTGCCCCTGCAGACATATACTAAACCTGAGCTGATTGTCATTGTGTGGAGACACTTGTGAAGCTGATGGAAGCATAACTAATAATATTTTGTTCAGTAGCTTCATAAAATAAAATGGCCTAGTCACCATTAAAACCAATTAGGAGTTCAGGAGAAACTTCTTTACCCATACAGTGGTTATAACTTGGAACTTGCTACCACATGGAGTAGTTGAGACGATGAGTATATATGCATTTCATTGAAATCTAGATACGCCCATGAGGGAGAAAGGAACAAAAGGATTTGTTGATAAGGTGAGATGAAATAAAGTGAGAGTAGCTTCCTATGGAACATAAACACTGACAGAGGCTATTTGGATCAAATGACCTATTTTGTAGAGGTCTTTTGCAACTTCTTATTAAGTCTGTTAAATCTGGTATCTCCTAAAGATCTATCCCTGGCTCCTCTAATTTCTCATCTAACTGCTTCCCCTCAACAAAATCATCTGAAAATATAGTATCGGTTTACACACGGACATTGACAACACCCAGATCTACCTCGTCACTCCCTCTCTTGACTCCTCCCCACTATCCAAATTATCAATCTGCTTGTCCAACATCCAGTATTGGATGAGCAGAAATTCCTTCCAATTAATTATTGGAAACACTGAAGCCATTGTCTTTGGTTTTCACTAAAAACTCCATTCCCTGACTACTGACTCTGTCCCACTCCCTGGCAACAGGGGGGTGGCATAGTGGTATTATCACTGGAAAAGTAATTCAGAGATGCAAGATAATTCTCTGAGGACCTGGCTTCAAATCCCACCACAGAATTAAAAGTCTAATGATGACCATGAAACCATTGTCTTAACATCTGTGCATGACAGTATCGAAAGGAGTGACCACCGCACAGTTGCTGTGGAGACAAAGTCCCACGTTAAAAATATCCTCCATCATGTTGTGTGGCATGACGATCGTGCTAAATGGGATTCAAACAGATCTAGAAACTCAAGACTGGACAACCATGAGGCACTGTGGGCCATCAGCAGCAGCAGAATTGTACGCGACCACAATCTGCAACCTCATGGCCCGGCATATCCCCCACTCTATCATTACCACCAAACCAGGAGATCAACTCTAGTTCAATGAAGAGTGCAGGGGAGCATGCCAGGAGTAGTAGCTAATGATAAAGTGTTAACCTGGTGAAGCTACAACACAGGACTTATTGCATGTCAAACAGCATAAGCAGCAAATAATGGACAGAGCTAAGCGATTCCACAACTAACAAATCAGATATAAGCTCTGCAGTCCTGCCACATCCAGTCGTAAATGGTGGTGGACAATTAAACAACTCAGTAGAGAAGAAGTGTCCACAAATATCCCATCCTCAGTGATGAGGGAGCCCAGCATATCATTGCAAAAGATAAGGCTAAAGCATTTTCTACAGCCTTCAGCCAGAAATGCCGAGTGGATGATCCATCTCGGCCTCCTCCAGAGGTCCCCAGTATCAGAGGTGCTAGTCTTCAGCCAATACGATTCACTCTATGTGACATCAAGAAACAGCTGAAGGCACTAGATACTGCAAAGGCTATGGGCTCTGGCAATAGTACTGAAGATTTGTGCTCCAGAACTTAATGCACTCCTAGCCAAGCTGTTCCAGTACAGCTACAACTCTGGCATCTACCAGGCAACGTGGAACATTGCCCACGTATGTCTTGAACACAAAAAGCAGCACAAATCCAACCTGGTCAATTCCCGCCCCATCAGTCTACTCTCCATCATCAGTAAAGCAATAGAAGGGGTCATCAATAGTGCTATCAAGCAGCACATGCTTAGCAATAACCTGCTCACTAATTCTCAGTTTGGGTTCTGCCAGGGCCACTCAGCTTCTGACCTCATTACAGCATTGATTCAAACGTAGACAAAAGAGCTGAACAACATTGGTGAGGTGAGAGTGACTGCCCTTGACATCAAGGCAGCATTTCACTGAGTGTGGCATCAAGGAGCCCTAGCAAAACTGGAGTTGATGGGAATCAGGAGGAAAACTTTCTGTTGGAATCATACTTAGCACAAAGGAAGATGGTTGTGGTTGTTGGAGGTCAGTCATCTCAGCTCCAGGATATCACTCCAGGAGTTCCTCAGGGTATTGTCCTCAGCCCAACCATCTCCAGCTGCTTCAGCAATGAGCTTCCCGCCATCATAAGGTCAGAAGTGGAGATACTTGCTGATGATTGCACAATGCTCAGCACTTTACATGATGACTCAGATACTGAAACAGTCCATGTCCACATGCAGCAAGACCTGGACATATCCAAGCTTGGGCTGATAATAACATTCATGCCACACAAGTGCCAGGCAATGACCATCTCCAAGAAAAGAAAATCTAACTATCGCCCTTGACATTCAATGGCATTATCATCGCTGAATTTCCCACTATCAATATCCTGGGGGGTTACCATTAACTAGAAACTGAACAGGACTAGCCATTTAAATACTGTTGCTACAAGAGCAGGTCAGAGGCTAGGAATCCTACGGTGAGTAACTCAGTTCCTGACTTCCTGAAGCCTGGCCATAATCTACAAGGCATAAGTGAGGAGTGTGATGGAATAATCTCTACTTGCCTGGATGAATGCAGCTCCCACAATACTGAAGAAGCTGGACACCATCCAGGACAAAGCAGTCAGCTTGATTGACACCCAATCCACAAACACTCACTCCCTCCACCACCGACGCACAGTAGCAGCAGTGTGCACCATCTACAAAATGCACTGCAGAAACTCACCAAGGCTCCTTAGACAGCACCTTCCAAACCCATGACCACTACCATCTAGAAAGACAAGGGCAGCAGATGCATGGGAATACTACCACCACCACCATCTCCAAGACACTCACCACCCTGACTTGGAAATATTTCGTCGTCCCTACACTGTTGCTGGGTCAAAATCCTGAAACTCCCTCCCTAACAGCACTGTGAGTGTACCTACACCACAGGGACTGTAGCGTTCAAGAAGGCAGCTCATCACTAACTTCTCAAGGGCAATTAGGGATGGACAAGAAATGTTGGCTCAGCCAGTGAAACCTATATCCCTTGAATGAAGAAAAAAAAGACTGACTTAAGTTGAACCAGCCGTGACAACCTTGGTTTCATATTTGACTCTGAGATGTGCTTCAAACTGCACATCCACACCATCACTGGGCCATCACTTTCTGGCTCCAATTTTAATCGTTCTAATATTGCCCAGACTCTAAGCTCTGGAATTCCCTCACTAAGTGTCTCCACCTCTTGCCTTTCTTAAGATGCTTTTTCAAACCTAACCCTTTGTCCAAGATTTTGGCTATCTGTCTTAATATTGTCGCGGTATGTGGCTCAGTGTCAAACTTTACTCAATAATGCTCCTATGAAGTGTCTCTGGACATTTTATTAAGTTAAAAATGCTTATATAAATATAAATCTTTGTAATTCTATTTTACTCCAGTAATGACAAGGGATGTGGCTGTCCTGAATTACATCAAAGAACCACAATTTCTTATTCTGAAATGGCTTACACTCACCATTTACATGGAGAGCAACTCACTACTGGAAAATGTACTTGAATGTTAAGAAAAATAGAATGTTATTTTTAACTTCAAGCAGAAATATTTGAAAAGCAACAATGTTGCTAATAATTCCTGATCTCCTTAGGACGTGTGTCTGGTGTAGCATGTCATCCCAAACTGGATCCCTCATGTAGCCTTAAATTCTCCACAAGTAACACCATTTTACATTTAAAAATCCAGGAGGCAGTACAAATACACAAATTCTGGTTAGTGGTTCCACCTTGTAACATTAAATCCGACAGGGTCCTATAGGAACCAATTGTCAATGAATGGGGTGAATTGGGTATTACTTTCTCTTGGATCATAACATAAAATGGGCAATAGTGCATTGGCTGCACCTTAAAGTCAATGGGAAAGAAAATCGGGTAGATCACTACTCAAGCTGCACTACTGGCCAAGGCAGATTTTTATTGAATCAGCATATTCATCACATGCAGTTTTCATACATGTTGTGCAATGTTAAGGGACAAAGGGGAGAAAGAGAAACTGTGAGAGATTGAGCAGCATGGGGGTTTTGCATGAAACACCGACAAGGCGACTCCCACACCAAGACCAAGACTCGGCGAGATTGCAAGTACTGTTGTGACTTTTGACCTTTCCTAACACATTAATGACATCCCAAAGTGCCTCAGCAAATCACCCAGCCTACTCATCAGTGAAAGCAGACACAACATTCAACAGCTGTGTGCTTCAGCTGTGGAGAAATACTTATCCTCTCTTAGCAAACTCTGGGTGATGACCCATCAAGAGTATACTTAAGAGGGCTTCGCTAGTACTTTTTACCAAATTTTATCTAGCTTTTTTAAAGATTTAATAGATCTAATTCATACCTTAATATCCAAAAAAAGGGAAAAGCCTTACACTTTGCACATTTAAAGCACAGTAGGTCAATAACATACTAAGAAATGCTGGTAAACAGTTGACCAGATTGTAAGCCTCAGATACTATTAGAATTAATAGCATTACTGGCATTGGTTGAGATGTTAAAGAAACATTGTTGGTCTTTCTGGAGACCCAAGCAGGAAAACTCTGAACCAGTCAACGACTTCATCCACGTGTCTGACAGCCTCTCAACATCTCCCAGCTGTCTTTATTGTGTGTAATAATGCAGATGAAAAATCCTGACAATTGAATTGCAAGTGTCCTTTTAAAAGAAAAAATGCATTACCCCTTTAAGGATAGGGATCTGCATAGGTGCATATACTAACGACATTCAAGAGTATTTGCTTAAAAATTATATTGCACAGATATAACTTTCCTACTTTTTGTGCTATCAAAATCTTCAAACTGGAAATGTTTGTTTATCAAGTTACGTATGAGCTTTGCGCCAACCTGATCCAGTGTTAAGTGTCTGTAGCAAATTTCATTGCTTCAATATACTGGAAGTCTTGCCAATGTACTAGCACACAATTCCTAGTGGAAAATGAATGGCAATAAAAAGAGAAATGATAGTCTAAGTGAGCAGTAAAGAGTGCATTTTTACAGGGACTGGCTGCCCCCAGAGATGTGACTTGGCATTTGAACGCATACTGAAATGAGTACAAGTGAAAGCTGATATTGGAGTAATGGCTTTGTGGTGCAGACATGGGAATAATTTAATTAATTGCACAGAAATTTCTTTAATGAACAGTTATGCTGTAATAAGAATGAGGTCGAACAACAGAATGTGATTCAGCAGTTAATGGCTTCAGACAGCTGCAGTTTTGGATGGGTTCCCATTTTGGTTCTCTGCAGGTCTGAAGGAAGGATGCAGGGCTGAGTTTGTCAGTTCATGGCAGGCGTGTGTGCACCATCCCTATGAAAGCATAAATGTTGCCGAACACTTCATTTTCTTCAAATCGGCTCATAGTAAATTTTCCAAAAGATTGCCATGTTTCTGCATTGGTTCGATTAATTTTTATCAGAATTTGTTGAACAATTCTGAGCTAATTAATGAAAGTGCCAAAACACAGGAGACATTTCCGGCCTGTCTTTGCTGAAATGATTTGAACTTTTGAATCATGATTGTTGTCAGTAAATCCACGTACCTTTAACTTCTTTTCTGATTCACTAACTTTCAGCGCAGTATTGCACTATCCTTCCTAATTTTCCAAACATAGCCTTTAATTAGAGACAATAACTTAAAAATTGCCACAGTCCTGGCAATTATATCTGGAGTCACATCTGCCAGAGCCTTTCAATGCTAACCCTGTGGGAGTTTGTGAGATTAGTGGCAGCACATCTGGTTTACATAGGATGATTCCATGCTTGTGCAACTATGGGTGTGGATTTGGCATCATTAGTCCCACATGATTGGCAACATTTCTGGCTACTTGCCAAGGCCGGCTTGTTAAGGTCAACTCAATGCCCCAGCCATCTATCCTTTGGCCTCCTGTAATAGGGCTGATCTCAATTTTAGTAAGAAAAATAAAGTTACATTTTTTGGGGGGGGCTCCAGGGTGATCTCCTGGTCTGGACTTAAGCCCAGCTAGAGGCCAGTACATGTAATTTTATTTGAAATGCTTGCCTCTAGTCTCACAAGCCTCCCCATGCTGTCCCTCGACTTGTAAGAGGCACAAAAAGGTTCCACTCCCTATAATGTCAATCAAAAAATCCCACCATCAGTGGCAGTTTTGGTAGAAATCTGGGAAAATCTCCGAAGAAATGTGGAGCCATTGCAACCAATACTATTGCATTGGAAAAGCCTAAAAACAGGACATCAGGGTATATGGCTGGGGAAGTAGTTATAGTTTGGATGTCGTGGTTAACAGTCCATTCAACAGTTTCAGCTGATGCAGTGTGAATGTTTGTGATACCACCAGGGTAGAAGTTCAGTATGTGGGTGATGTTCTGACTTGGATGGTCACAGTCACAACTTGAATGTTCCTCATGTTCCATTTGTGGTGCAAGCGGCTATGTCTTCCCTGGCCTGAGCTCAAGCGGTTGAGGATTTGTCCACATTTTCCATGGATGGTTGAAACCTGGGACTTCGCCAATTGGGTCAGTTACCAGGTTGCGGTTGGTGATGTTTCCTGTCAACCAGGAGGTACGCCATCAAGAAATGGGACTGTCGTCAGTTTGTACGGTGCTGGGTATGTTCCAGCAGGGGCTATGGGATTTCAGATGGATGCATGGATTTTTTTTGATGTCCTGTGTCAATGGGAGTGTTATGTTAGCTGTCAGCTGATGGTGTTGTTTGAGGAGGATGTTTTCCCTGCAGGCATTTGGAGGTTTGATGTGTGCTAGCACAGGAAGCCAATCAAACTGTGTTGATCTCAATGTCCCAGAAATAATCCTTCCAGAGGTGGATATCTACCATGTTTGTGAGTGGCTTCTGAGCCAGTTTGAGCAGCAGTACCCCTTGATGTAGGGTAGACCAGGGCAATTGAAGCTGTGTGTAGTGTATTGGCTCTACTGCCCCAGGTGGTACCTGCCAGTTTCCGTGCGATATTTACTCTTGTTGTGACCTTGGCTCCGGTGTCCTGGAGGTGTTGCCGGTGGCTTAATGTATGCTGAAGAGTGATGCCGAAGTATATGAAGTTCTGGCCTTTGAGATGTTCTGGTGGAAAGCTGAAACCACAGTCTTGGCAGTGTTGGTCAAAGTCTTCTTTTTTTGAAGTAGGCTTCTGGAGAACATGCATCTTCACTTGTTGAAGATAGAAATTGATCTGCAATGACTGCATGTAAATAGGTAGCTTGGACAATACGTTTTACAGTTTGAGTCATAACATACAAGACATTTTCCTACTGTTTTAAAAAGAAGTGGCTCTTTGATATACCACATGATTCCTTCACGAAACCTCACACTGGTTAGGATGTTCACTTGAGACTGCATTTTCTGACGTAGGGTTAAGCTTGAATAATGCTGTGCTTGCATAACATTCCTTAAGCCATGATACCTTTAGTGCAACTTAGCAACACGATGCACTTTTGCTATTTCATATTGAGATAAGAGTCTAGTCAGGAAACAATAATGGGCACTAGGAGGAAGTTATAAGGCAGTAATAAAGTTAAGCTGTTCACATGATATAATAAAGCAAGAGGACAAGAACTTTGCCTGAATTCTTTAGATGTCTGTTTTGTTAAATCATTATTCATCTAAGTGATACAATTTTTCAACCCCAATGACATAATATTCTTGAGTTAATTTCTTCCTGTCTGGTGTGTATTACAACTGCTTATAACCTAAGCAAGTAAATCAGATCATGTTACTCGAAGAATTATATGAAAAGGCTGGGTTTTTTTAACAAGGTATAAGTAGGACTATTATTGATGTGAACAAGTAGTTATCTGATTGGATAATTTTGGCCTGGGTGTCTAATTAAATTTTTAAAATCAAGAATCCAGTTGTCTGATCTCTTTAGGCCTATATAAAGAGTGTTCATCATCATCAAGTTAAGCTATTCTAAGGTAGAAACAAAAGACATCTTGTTAACTGCCAAAATTATTTCATTGAATTCCAAGTGAACAATTAAGCCAGCTGAAGTTATAAGATTGCTGTCTTAATGATGGATAATAATTGCTTCGTGCTATTGTGTTCTCTAACTTCTCTTCGCTGGTACCTGTGGATGTTGATGGCAGCACTTGCTGGATAAACAAAATTTGAAAAAGAACATTAGTTAATTAGTGAAAAGCACTGCAATATTACCAAGTGTTCAGACTTATAAAGAGGCAAATCTTCCTTTTAGTAATGGGTTCTATAAATACTGCAAAAATAAAAACAGCCTATCATGACCTTCATTACAATCAGTCAAAAGATCAAGAAAATCTAAAAAAAAAATGAAGGCAAAGTATAGACGTAAAGTGCAGCATGATGATAAACAGCCAGCATGCCATCCAGGGAAACGACATGGGAAGTCTGTAGTACGCTAATAAGGCAACTAAGTGCACTATGGCTTTTTTAGTTGGAGCCCTTTTAAGTAGCACCTGGGAACTCTGAGTGAATGATTGATTGGAGCCAGACAGTCTGGAGTTGTTGAGGACTGTGTTTAATTTCATTTTTACTGAAGTTCCCTGTAGGAGCCCAGCAGGAATGAGAGTCTTTGGTATATGATTTGCATTTGCTTTTATCCGAAGCGAAAGAAAGTGGAGTATTGTGGATTGAGTTTATTTACACCCAGAAAGTAACATAGGCCAAACCTTTTGTGCACCATGACCTGCTCCAAACAGCAGCGTTCTCCTGCAAGCACCACCTAAGGCAAAAATAGTTTATTGTTAACTCTTAGCAGAGGTATGCTTTAAATAAGTTTAAGATGATGTTTCCTCTTGTGGGGGAGTCCAAAATGCTGCGGCTGTATATATGAGGTTGTCATTAATAAACCCAATTCGGAATTCAGGAGAATCTTCTTTACCCAGTGTTAGAATGTGGAACTTGCTACCATAAGGAGTAGTTGATGTGAATAGCATATATCCATTTAGGGGATTAGGTAAGTACATGAGGGAGAAAGGAGTAGAAGGGTATTCTGATTGGGGTTTGATGAAACATGGTGGAAAGAGGCTCATGTGGAGGCTAAACACTAGAATGGACCACCTGGGCCAAATGGCCTGTTTCAGTGTCCTGAATACTACATAACTCTTGGTAATTCCAGAACTGACAAGAATTGGCTAGTATGTGACTGTCCTCAATCACATCAGAGAAGAATAATTTGATTTGGATATGTTTTCTGCCACCTTTTAAAGGTGACTTCTATTTTATTCTGCTTAACGCAAATGCATAAATATATATTAACTTGTAATAGAATATGACCCTTCAGTTACCGACAATTTTAGATTGGCTCGAGTTCCTCCAGCACCAACCTATGGTGACATCACACATGATGTGCCCTACATGTGAATAACAAAGGAGTTAACTGTGTAAAATACTTTTGCTTACTTTGAGTGTTGCTGCACTGTTGCTGTCCTTTAGTAATCAGAATAAGTGCCATGGGCAAGGTTCATTATCTACTCTCATTTATTAAACATTATTGGCCCTAGGAATACAAATTCCTCTGATTTAGGACAATAATCATAAGTGCATCCATTTTAAAATAGCTAGACATAACACAGGTTATTACTGTAGATGGATTATATGCATGATTTTTGTTGTTGCCTTAGGCAGGTCAGATTGTATTTCTCTCAAGATCATTGCTAAGGTTTTGTGTGTGTTATTTTCCTTCTGAAAACGCAAATGTTCGGGATAATTTCAATGGCTTTGAGCTGGGTAGAACACAATTTGGCACTTCAAGAGGGAAAATTTCCACTTCACTCTTTGTGGCAAAATTGTAAATGTGTGACTGAAGAGCTGGGCCCCGATTTTGTGGGCTGTCCCATTAGCTAGACTCCTACTGAGTCCAAGTCCTACGTAGGAGTGCAGGCATTTCCTGTGGCCTTGTCTCTACCACCCTCCCAAAAACGGCTGGTCACTTGAGGGAAGAGGCCTGAAGACTCACCACACACAGTGAGCTCAGCTCCCCCAGTCTAAAGTGGGTCGCGGCATATAGTTGGAAGCCAGTATTTGAAGAAAGAGTCATCACTTCAGTCTCTTTGAGGGCAGAAATAGCTTTCATTGGGTGGGAATGGAGATATGGGGTGAATTAAGTCTGGGGTATAGGCTTTTGTGGAAGCACTCCACATCCTTCCCTGGGCCGGACACCTTCTGGTGGGTCGATTGGACGGGGGGCAGCTGCAGATGTGTTCCCTACATGCCCCAGGTCCTTTGCCTTGACTCACTGACTTTGATAAAATCATCAGTGGAATTTAGTGGAGTATACGATCCTAATCTAATTGACATTTTTATACCTTGCAGATTATTGGGGCCCCAGGTTTGTGATTGGGCTACAGAGAATTACTTTTTGTTGGATTTTCAGCAGCCAAATTCATGACTTAAATTTGAATTACAAGGACAAAATCGAGAGTGTGAAAGATTTGAACATGCAGCCAAGATCAATAAGGGAATTACTTAGATATTCCAATCCTGTTTCACCACCCAAGAACTCAGATGAATACACTTCCCTCTAATAGAGAACTCTGACACTGATGCTAATTATTGGTTTCTTAAAGACTTTCTTTTTCCCCAGTATACCATCAGAAGCTTGGATGCAAATTCTCCCCATTTTTGTATCAAAGTGATCCCCTCCTCCACCAAAACAGCTCAACTTTGAGTGGTAACCTCCTCCATGTCCATCCCTTTCCCCCATCTATATCTCAAAGGAAAAAAAATCAATGCGTTAATCTGCAAAGGCAAGTTCTTCTCTTAACCACCCTTCCCTCCAAAATAAGTCGCTGACTGCTAACAGGAACTTGAGCGTAAGGGCCCTTTCATGCTGCTGCTGGATACTTGATTTTTTTACCGTGTAACGTGAAAAGGAAGTAAGTGTAAGGACTGGCGCTTGGGCCATCTTTTCTGTAGAGATAATGTGGAGTGGGAAGAATCTGATCCTCATCCTGCCATAGGACTTGAGTGTTGCATCAGTAGGTATTTTTTTCAAGCTACATGGAGTGAGCTGAGAAACATTTCGCCAAGCCTTCATTTTGTCTTTGTGGTTTTTAATATAGCCCTAATTCTGATTCAGTTTTCCTACAGGGTAGGCTTGATGGGCTGAACGGCGTACTCCGGCTCCTAATTTTCCTGTGTAAAATGCAATGAACCTGCATGCAATAATTATTAAAAACACAATGTACTTGTCCATGAGGTGACTTTCATACTCACCACACTGTGCATGATCAGAGCACCCCGTTCCCTTGAAGTTTCTTTTGCCTCAACAATCAAGAGGGGTCAATGTCTGATAATTTTTTGCAAATTAATCAGTCTACTTTTTTCTACAAGGGGAGTGTCAATCCCAGCCGCTTGCTCTGTGCAAATGCTGAACAAAAGTTTCATGTAGTATGAACTTCAGTACTGAACATTTTTTCCCAGAAACAAATTCCATGACACCTGTTGTTGTAGCTGCCCTATTTGCCTTTGGTTCTCAAGTGCTGTGTATCTTTCAGATTGAGCTAATAGTCCAACAGCAGTCTGGTCTCATGCAGTGTTAAGCATTACATGTCTATTCTGTGCATATGCTGAACAGGGATGCAGAATACTGAAAAAATTCACAATGTGTATACATTTTTATTGTACAGTTCAGTTGTGACACCATATTTGCAGAACACCCTGGATAGTACTGTCCATTTAGCAGTCAAAAACAATTGTTTTAACCTATTTTAAATGCAGTTATATTAAATTATTTTCCATACTCGTGAATTTAACAGGTTATGGATTATGTGGTATGGAGTTGATCTGTGGTGTGAGGCTACTGTACAATGCTCTTGATGAATTCAAATTACTACAGGGTTATTGACAAGAGGCAGATTAGTTATTCATTCTACCACTTCATCTCTTCTGCTTCTGGCCATTCCACTCCCTGTGTAAGAATCGTGATAGGCCAGGATATGTAGCTGATACTTAACTTGTTTATCACAGCTAATTTTTCCAGCATCTACTTTCAAGGAGCATATTAAAATTGAAAAAGGCACATCTTTATTTTCTGTTAACTATGTCCATTGCGTATTTATTTCTCTTTCCCTCCCAAAATGGGAATTTATGCGGTAACCTGACAAACAATCTGGAAGTAACATTCCTTCCCCTCCTCTGAAGTAGCAATGACGATAGCACACTGCCTATTCACAGATGAACGCCAAGCAGACAATTTATGACAATGGCCCTCAGTAGCGCACTAGGTTAAGTATAAAATCTTCACAGCCGTTCTTGAGTGACACGAGGCCATAAAATTTGCTTGAATAAGGGACTTGTTAATTTACTTGTTAAATCAAATTAAAATTTTATAAACGCTTTTAGGTAAATTAGATCTCCTCGTTGCAGCTCTCAAGGGAGTGTAGGATCCTAGGATGTAAGAATGCTGATGCTTAAACATTGATGCAGAACAATAAAATCCATTAAACTCTCCCAGGTTTATTACTGCAGAACTGTGCAGCTGTTGCCAGGCATTGCTAAGGGAGACCAAGAGCTGATGACACGGAATCTCAATGGCTGAAAACTGCAGCATACCTTTCTGCTGTCATAGAAAGGCAGGATTTTTAACAAAACTCTCAGTTTCAGCAACCATTTTATCTCTGTCAGCCATCTTCCCAGCGCTAAGTCAACCATCATTTTTCAACCCGTTAATTAGCTTTAGGCTGAAGTGCTATATTTTCTTCTTCCTAATTAATTGGAAAAGTACTTGGGAAAACAAATGGAGCTGTGGGAGAGAATGCTACTTTGAACTCATGCTAGTTTATTGTTGAAGAAAAATAGAACTTGCATTTATATAACACCTTTTAGGACCTTGGGTCATCCCCAATTATGCAGCCAGTGACGTACTTTTGAGGTGTAATCACTGTTCTAATGGAGGAAATGCAGCAACCAATTTGTGCACAGCAAGGTTCCATAAACAATTAGTGATGATGACAAAATAATTAATTTTATTTCTAGCATTCAATTTTAGCGATGTTGATTGAAATATCAATATTGACCAGGGAACTGAGAACTCTCCAGCTCTACTTCAAAATAGGGCTGAGGGATCTTTTTATGCTCACCTGAAAGATGGCAAACCCTCAATTTAAAGACTTAGCTGAAAGACTCTGAGAGTGCAGCACTCCTTCAGTACTGCAACGGGAGTGACTGCCTGGTTTATGTGCTTATGACATATTGACTTTGAGGCATGAATGTGACCAAATGAGCCAAAATTTACACAATGGAGGGAAATCTACTTATAAATCATTGAATGCGCATTCCAAAAGATCATCAGTTTGAATTTTAGCTCCAGCAATATGCATTAAAATTCACTTGTAGCATTGGGTATTTCAGAGGGCTTTTATTTGCTCTACTGGTTGGAGTAGCTAACTACGTCATCTTTTAAGGGGAACTATAAGGATCAACTTATTTTCAAAGAACATTGATGAGCAAAAAGTTGCCAACAGGTAATTTTATCATAACCCCCTCTTGTGGAATGTTGGATAAATCTGCAGTTTAATCTGTGACAGACCTGTGTCCTTCATGCACTTGCATTGTCATTGGTTTATATTTAGTGCGGTTTTGAATTATATCAGCTTTCTTGAAGCTATTGGTTAGCTTTTTGTCAGAGTTCCAAGTCAGCATGTGTGCATTTTGCTTTTTTGCCAGTGTGTATCCTGGATAATGGTTGTGAAAAGAAGGTGCTCTACAAACATCCTGCCTCCCAGGTGAAGGAGGAAGCATGGCTGTTGGGGGCAGCAGAGAATGCTTAAATATTCTTCTTTGGCAAATTATACTTTGCTTATGCCTTCGACTACCACAACCCCGTTGGACTTAATGTTAATACCTTTGTTAGCTTACAGCATAATAAATGCAGTATGAAAATCCCATTACAAAATCCACCAAATCCAGAGCATTTTTGACTGTCATACTCATAAGCTCATAGTGAAAACATCGACTGCTTAACACTGTGTTCTTGAACAAGTTCTGTAGTAATTCCAGGAGCCCATGATACCTTAACTGCATTGATCAGTTGATCAGCACTTAGTTCCCCCTGAAGTCCTCACTGATGGTTAAGTAATTGGGGCTGAGACCAAGCTTTGGTGAGCTGAAACCAAACCACAACATTTTTTTCATGTAAATTCGGTTTCACACTTTTTGGCCTTTTGAGCACCCTCAATTTTCATTGCTTCACCTTAAGCTGCATAGGCCCTGAGCTCAGGAATTAAGCTTCTTAAAGCTTTCTACCTCTACTTCTCTCACCTACTTTGTGGCACTCGTTAAAACTTTCCTGTTCGGCCAAGCTTTTGGGCACCTCCCCTAATATCTCCTTATAGAAGCAGAATCATAAAAACATACAAGACAGAGATAGGCCATTCAGCCCAACGTGCATGTGCTGGCTCTCGAAAAGAGCTATCCAACTAGTCCTGTACAAGAATAAGATCCGAGCCCTGTCATATTAAGAGTTGTGTTACTGACCTTGATGTTCCCTCACTGAATCTTGATTGCAGGAAAAATCTAAATGCATAAAAATCTAATTTTGCAGCAGCAAATATGGCAATTTGTGAAAGTGGATATGAGCACTCAGGTGGAGATTTATTTCTAAGGCTATGTCTCCTCTGGAATTTTATTTTACATTCTATGCTCTTCCAGAATTTTGGAGCTCTTATATTGTTCTTTTGAAAAATAAAATTAGATATTTTAATTTGCGTAAATATTATATACAAGTTGCAATTAACTCTTGACTTTCACATCAGAAGGTAATGGATGGTCAGCATAAGGCAGCTGCCATATCCAAATGAAGAAATAATGCAAACAGCAGGTGGTCCTGGATCTCTCACATGGGCTAAAGCAAGTCCTTCCATTATGTGCCTAGGAAGTAGTAGACTGATTGAGTTGGGTAAGAAGGGGATCAATTAATGGGTAAATGATTCTTAGCTTACTGATAGATGTTTTTAAATGACAGGGGTTTAAATATTTGCTGACGGTCCTTGGTGGTGGAACCATTGTTCAGCCTCCAATTGTCTTTGATAACGCTCTTGTGAAATGCCTTGGGATGTTTTACAACGTTAAAGGTGCTACATAAATGCAAGTTGTTGTGTTGTAAACGAAAGTGCCGCAGAAGTACCTTTTCACACAGGAGTCGCAGCTTGGCAAATCTAAACAGCCCAGCTGCAGAGTTCTTGTGGCACACATCTACGCTACAAAACTACACATCAGCTTTAGCTTGTTAACCTTTGTTGCTTGGCAACTGCAAAGGATGGGTCTATACTGCGGTCACTCCAGATACTAGCATAAATAATGCTTAGCAAATTGCACTCCAGTCCATCTGACAGTTGGATGTTTTGCTAACTAAGCGTGCCAATGTTTCTTCTTGAGCTGTTTTTTCCACTGCACCTTGCCATCCTGTACCTTACTTCTCACTGCCTCATAAGAGTTAATGAAGTTTTTAAAGTGTTAACAGGTTTGTGCTCATTTTTCTTTCAACAGCTAACCATTAAACATCAAAGAAAGAGAAATTAGGTTTTAAAAAACCATCAGTAACGTGGCTGTGGTCTTGTTCACATTATTCCAGGGATACATGCTGATTGCTTATTAAAAACAGTTGTAAATTGTGCATGATAAACTAAAACGAGACAGAGTGGAAAAAATTCTTCCTTCAATAACAGTGTTATAAAAACAGAACACTTGCTGCGTGGAAATCAATGACAGATGTAGTTCCTGGCAGTTTTGATGGTGCAAGTTAAATGAAAAGGGTGCTGTATAAGTTAATTCCTTGCCATGTTTTGAAGAGTGAGTAACTTAGCCTATTGGTTGTTGTTAAATGGCTGCATTTAGTGAAAAGAAAATTGCATTCTGGCATAAATGAAGTAAGCATTCAAGTTAAAGGTGGGAGTAGAATATACTGTGTTGGAAATTTGCATATACAATATTGCTGCCAAAGGAATACCAACATTTTACATTAAACTGGAGTTGTAGATTTTTAGTCTCCACACACGATTCTAAGAATTGTTTGGGATTTTTAATTTCTGTCGTTTCAAGTACCCATGCAGTCAAGATGTGGAGCTAAAATACTCAGTGATAAGTGTCTGAGGATTTAAAAGGGAGTTTTGCTGAATGATGACTATGTTGGAAAGTGTTTATATATTTTCTAACCCTACAGGTAGATTTCGCGGGTTTTTGAGAACTATGCCATTCTACCTTACATTACAAATGTGAATATTACTGTGAAATGACACTGTTCCCCATGTAATTCCTTTAGGATTTTTAACACCATTCTGATCCTGTCTTTTTCGTTGGTCTTACAAATAGGACTCACTTGCTCTACAATTCTTTGCTTATTGATCGGCAGAAATGAGTGGCACAGAGTGACATTCACAATCTCCTGTGTAAACCAAAAAGGACAACTTCCTGTCTCTGCATTTTATGTCAGGATGCTGAGACACAGGTTTCTGTTCACAATAAGCTACCAGTTTGGCAAGGCTGTACAAGGAAGATTTGAGAGAGTCAAACATGTCATTTCTAAGAAAGGAGGGAATACCTATGAGTAACTTACCTTGAGCCCACTCTGACACACCTTTTATACTGCATAGTTAGAAATTATCAGGAGTCTACAGATAGATTTTGTGCTTACCCTCAATTAGAGAACGGTGCATGGTGCAGGAAACTGAGTATAAATATATTTAACCTTAGCCTATAGATTTCCATTGTGTATTGAAATGATTTTCCTCAACAGAAAGGTTAAACGGAGGAGAAGTAAAAAATCTGATACGTAATGAAATTTCTGATCAATGGTCTATGATTCTTTGCGAGCGTAGTTTGCAGCTTTTAGATCACTTGTGTGGCGATTTTCTTTGTTGTATGTAACAATATCATAAACATATTCTTTATACTTGTGTTTATGATTCATTACAAATATTGAACAGATAAAATGTTTTCTCCCATCTTGTGATGATCAGTTTTATTGCATCTTTGCTTTCTTCCCCTGGGTAAACATGATAAGGTAGAAATTCCAACTGTTGAACGCTTAACATGCTTATATTACAGCGCCTCAAAGTGCCATTTTTACTTTCGTGTTAGCACATTATTTTAAATTCACTAATGCCTTGCATAAAAATAATGCACCAAGGAATGTACCATGAGTGTACTAAGCATTCTAATGTAAAGTTCGCTGTTCAGAATTTCTACCTTTCTGTTCATGCAATTTAGCAATCTTAAAACCAAAAACTTCAGCACACAAGATTCCTGGGTGCAAGTTTGTAGGAAGAAATTGCTACACAAGTACTGTCAAACTCTTCAATCACTGAGTTTCTCCTATTTTTTCTAGTGCTGCTTTTGACGGCCATTTTAAGCTTACTGAATTCCCACTTCATAATTTATTTTCTTCATCTTACATTTTTAGATTCGCGAATCCTAAGGACACCGTTGAACAAGGCAACTGCCAAGTTCAATCTTGGTGCATTTAATGAAATGTTTGCAAATTTAACTACCAAAGGTGTCACTTACCTCTAATTGGAAAGTGCAAAACAGAATAGCTGGAAAGAGAGCCTTTAAACTGTTGGTGCTGACACATTGACTTTGCAGGAGACTAAATTACCGCCTAATGGGGCAATATGGCAAAGTGACAAGCTTAGTAAACATCAATATCAAATACCTTGATATATTTTATAAAACTGATGGATTAGACTTGGCATCATTGGTGAAAATAAATTCTTTGTTCAGACCACTGTGCTCTCCGCACCCTCAAGTCTTTCCTTACTTGTGTATTCTGAAACCTTGTATTTGTCTCCCCATCAATAAAGCAGCTATGGATAATACAAATAGTGGAATCAAACCATTTGCCCCCTCAACCCCATCAAGAGCGTGCCCTCCTCTTTCCATCTAGTATATTGTGTCCCCTTCAGCTATTTTTGTGTGGCAAGTTACGCGCATCAAGCTGAATAGTGGCTTCGAGTGGCATGTCGTTCTTCTCACATTTCCTACTAAGGCGACAAAGCGATTCGCTGCCTTTGACCCAGTTGCAGTCCTCCTAGGAAAAGCATCCATTCAAAGTGCTAATGGCTACAAAAAAGGCTGTTTTCATTTTAATTATGTGTTTTACTCCAGGGTGTTTCTTTTTTCCTCCTGTTTGCTGTAAATGATGGATGGCGTTGGTAAATGGCAATTTTTTTCTCTCTGTCCTCATTTTTATTGTCCTATAAAGTACAACTTGCGCAAACCTGCTGCCACATGAAAATAGCCTATCATGGTAAACAATCCCTCAGAGCGTGTTTTGTGATGCACCTGCTTCGCAAATAGGTGACTTTTTGGCTTGGTTCATTTGGTTGGCTTTTGAGGCAGAAGCAGTTAAGGGTGCTTTTTAAAAAGAATCCAAGGGTGTTGGCAAAGGTGACTGGTTGAAAAATGCACCAAAGCAAGCTAGGCAGCTAATAAATCCTGCCTTATCTCTGATGAAAAGTTCACAAATATTATGTACTGTTCTCCAAACTGTTGGACTCAGATACTTGGGCCATATCATTTTCCGTTTTATAAATGTCTTTTTTACTGTGTCTGGAAAATGACTTCCACTGCTTTCTACTTGCTGCTGAAGTATGATAAGACCGTCCCTACCTCCATCTTTATAGCTTTCATCTTTTTGCTTTGCTTTGTAGCTCAAACCTTCTCAACACAGCTGCAGGGATAGTGACAGTGAAAGTATCAGCAGTGATTCTAAGGCTTCCAACCGGAGCTGCTCACATGAAAGACTGAGTGATGTAAGTATAAGACATCTGGCTAATGATCTTCACCACTGCGCCGCCCTCCATCTCCCACTCCCCCCCTCCCCCCACCCCGAACATCATTCCCTCCCTCTCCCCCCCACCCCCCCAAGCATCCCCAAACTCTCCTTAAATATACACTGTTATCAGCAAGAACTGGGCACCATGCAAACATATGCACATACCTTTATGAGAAATGTTGGGTGTTTAAATGGTTTGTGTTTGATGTGCTAATTATTCAAAAGTGCAATCAAATTCATGTCGTAATTAAAATTGTCAGTTGGCAGACAAGCTAAGAACTGAAAAAACATGGCATAACAAATGAAGTGAAATGATTCTGTGTGTAGCTATATGATGCTTCATCAGGCGTGAAATTAAATAAGTAATTTGATGTTAACGTCGGAAATTGAATTGATGCTTGCTGTCCCTGTTCTGATGATCCTGCATTTAAAGTAGCCCTGCACTTATACCGAGGCAACCCCTCCCCAGTGTACAATGTATTTGATAAGACTATATGTTTATATTAAATAAGTTAGGAAAAGCAATCAATGCACTGAATGAGCATCGGTCCATGATGGGGCCTAGTTCCCTCTTGGCCGCAGTTACTTTGACTCTCTGGCTCTGTGTGTGTGTATATTCCTCAAATTCAATTGGATATCTGTTCATACTTTCGCTTTGTGGTCTATTCAATTTAACATTTAACCCTTTGGCATTATCCTGTTACCTGCCGAAATGATGATGCCTTTCGTAAATGCTATTTTGCTCAGTGACATAGAAGCAGATTCATTAACCCAGTTGTCACTCTTACTGTTACCATCATGAGGTCTCATTGACAACTGCTCCCATGTCAATACTGCAGAGCTGTACAGAGAACCAAGTTCTGTACTTCTCAATTACTGATTTTTGGGGTGTGGGTGTTGCTAGCAAGGCCAGCATTTATTGCCCATTTCTAATTGCTCTTGAGAATGTAGTGTGAGCAGCTTTCTTGAACCGCTGCAATCTGTGTGGTGAAGATTTCCTTGTTGTTTTGATACAACTAAGTGGCTTGCTGAGCCATTTTGGAGGGCAGTTAAGACAAGAGGCAATCACATTGGAGACTGGAGCCACATTTAGGCCTGATCAGGTAAGAATGGCAGATTTTCTTCTTTAAAGGATATGAGTGAAGATATAAGGACATATTACAGCAATACAGAGAACCAAACTCTTTGCTTAAAATATTTTAGAGGCTATTTATAATTATCAATGTAGGGTTCAATGTAGATCCATTCATGAGAGAAAAAAAATGAATAAAATATCATGTTTTAGAGAAAAGATCTAGAGCTATACAAATACTATTTTGCACTGTGTATCATTAAAAAGTAAAGACTGGCATTACAAAGCTCAATTCAAGAAACCAATTTTTCTCTAACTTGACACATGCAGTAAATAGACCACGAGATTTGTTTTCTTGAATGCGTGCTGAGGTACATTTTTAAACTGATTAGTAATTCAGCCATGTCTTAATGGTAGTGCACTTGCCTCTGACTCAGCAGGTTGTGGGTTTAAGTCCCACTCAACGCACCTGAACACAAAATTTAGACTCAAAATTTATTCCTTTGCAGTGGTGAGCAAGCTCTGCATTGATCTATTGGATGTGACATTAAACCAAAGCACCAAATCCGTTCCCAGGTATTTTGAGAACAGCAGGGGAGCTATCCCTAGCACCCTGGCCAATATTTACCACTCGTCCAATACATATAAACAGATCATCTGGTCATTATCATATTGCTGTTTTTGGGCTTGCAGTGCACAGAATGGCTGCCATGCTGCCGACATGAACACATGATGCTTCAAATGTATTTCATTGGTGTAAAACACTTGGTGACCTTCTGAGGTTGTGAAAGGTACTGTATAAAATGGAAGTCTAGAAGTGCTTTGACTGAACAATGCATGGCCAAATAAGAGCCAGATAAGTATTTAGTCTTGTTTTATTTTAATTTTTAAAATTTTAAATACATTTTTGAAAATACGGTTTTGTTTGATATTTTTCTATGCACTTTCCTTTTACAGTTGCTGGGCCGTGATAGGAAATGCAACATGTTCAAAATTTTACATTCAGCATGTTAGATTTAGTATTATTTAGATGCAGAGTAAAGGCTCCTATCCTTTAGCCTTACAACTTGCTGCAATTCCTGCATCAGGTGAGGCTGACAAAAGTTTGCTCCTTGGGATTCTATTGGATTGAGGGGAATCTTCTCTTTCCCCACCCGTCTAGGCTGATTTTGAACTAGGCTCCCGGAACGTGTACTAACCCTTGTGAATATGTCTTTTTAAATAAACATCATCTTCACTACTCTGTCAGTAGTTTCCTGCAAGGTGATAGTGACTGCATCCGACAACCAAAGTAGATAATTTAATGTTGAATGCCCTTGGCTGGTTGTGTATTGTTGGGGGGCATGGTAGGGGGCTTGGGGGGGTGGGGGGGTGGTGGTGGTGGTGGCATCTGATTTCTCATGCAAGTGTACCTAATCCTTAACCATCTATTGGAAGAAAAGTGTTTTGTTGGCTTCTAGTTCTTCAATGAGCATGTCTGATCTCATGGCTGGACTTATAAGGAATGTGCTCTGATCATTCCCCTAGCCACACCCAAGTGCAAATACTCCTGGACAGCCTTGGGACTCGAGGGCATAATTTAGTTTTCACCGTGATACTTGGAATAATGACCTGGATTTTCACCTTGGAGATGGTTAGTGGGAGTCAGGAAAATCCCCAGCTTTGTACATCCGCCTCAAGAGAAATTATCTGTAAAGATGGGATCTCCATTGCCAGGGTGGCGGGTCCAGGATGCAGCTGGGTCAGCCGACCTGGGAAAGAGGTCAGAGGCAGCCACAGGGGCTGCTGGGTGCCGAGGCAGGCTGTTTAAAAAGCCCACAATCGTGCTGTGGGGCTTCATCCCAGTTATAATTTTTATAGAAACGCTGTCTAGCCGTCA
Organism: Carcharodon carcharias; assembly: GCF_017639515.1. NCBI lineage: Eukaryota > Metazoa > Chordata > Chondrichthyes > Lamniformes > Lamnidae > Carcharodon > Carcharodon carcharias. The sequence goes on from NC_054476.1 coordinate 123,104,334, forward strand.
CCCCTCACACCCCCTCATCCCCCCACACACTCTCCATACACAATCCATGTCACCTTGTGCCCTTCCACCCACCCTCCATGGCCCCTCATAATCCCTATGCCAAGCAGTGGCCCTTCCATGCCCATTGACCTACTATGCACTGTATAGAACCAATGAACCATTTGGCGACAATAGGATGTGTGAAAAAACAATCATTCGTTCATAACTCCACAATGTTAAAAAAAGTCTGTTCACTACAGGGCAATATAAGTATCAATTATCCAGATCCTTTAAAGTATCAATAGCCGAAATTGCAAGCAATTGAAACTTCTCAATTTTGTGTAAATGAACATTGTACAATTGACAGCAGAGATCAGAGAGCCAGAGTTGTCAACTAATGTTTTCCCTGAAGCTCAGATGTTTTAGTACTCTAATGGATTTCTGAGCTGTCAGCTAAGTGTACATAATGTGGCTTGGCTGAGAGCCTAGAAATCCATTAATCTGTTGAAACACCTGAATCGAGACCCGCCTGCTATTTTTAAATCATCCTCGAGTCATTCCGAATTGGCAAAAAATCTGGGCCAGTGTGTTCCTGCAGCAGTACAACTACTCTCAAATGAACTAATCTCGTCTGATAATGCAAGGACAATTTATTTAAATGTATTTGAGGTACTGCTGTTATGTAGTGCATGATATGTTAAGAGTGCCATGTAGGTCCAGGCTGGGTATCTGGTTGCCGCAGCCTTTTAAGATGCAATCATTTTCTTTCCCCTAATTCTTCTCGCAGGATTTGGCCACTGGCAGGCGAAAGAAAAGGGTCCAGAAGCAAGGGTGGTCCAATATCAAGGAGAGAATCACCCATTGATATTTTTCACTTTCTAGATAAGAACACGTGTAAGCATTCTTCCAGTTGAGCACTTAGTTTCTGCAGCACCACTCAGGTTTGTTAGCCTGTTCTAATTATATGCCTCAGATTCGCAGAATGGTTACAGTGCAGAAGGAGACCATTCTGAAGGAGCAATTCATCTAGTGCCATTCCCTGGCCTTCTCCCCATAGCACTGCACATTCCTTCTTTTCAGATAATAATCCAATTTGTTCTTGAATGCCTTGATTGACACTGTCTCCACTACAATCTCAAGCAGTGCATTCCAGACCCTAAGCAATCACTGTGTGAAAAGTTTTTCCTCATGTTGCCATTAAATCTTTTGCAAATCACCTTAAACCTGTGCCCTCTGGTTCTTGATCCTTCCACCAATGGGAACAGTTTTTCCCTATCTACTTTGTCCAGACCCCTCATAATTTTGGATACCTCTACTAAATCTTCTCTTAATCCCCTAATGAAGAAAAAGAGGAAGACAGGTTATAATGGCATCCAAAACAAAAACAGAATTAGCTGGAAAAACTCAGCAGGTCTGGCAGCATCGGCGGAGAAGAAAAGAGTTGACTTTTCGAGTCCTCATGACCCTTCAGCAGAACTGGGTGAATCCAAGGAGAGGGGTGAAATATAAACTGGTTTAAGGGAAGTGGGGGTGTTGGGTGGGGGGAGAGAAGTGGAGGGGGGGTGGTGTGGTTGTAGGGACAAGCAAGCAGTGATAGGAGCAGATCACCAAAAGATGTCACAGACAAAAGAACACAGAGGTGTTGAAGTTGGTAATATTATCTAAACGAATGTGCTAATTAAGAATGGATGGTAGGGCACTCAAGGTATAGCTCTAGTGGGGGTGGGGGGGCATTAAAGATTTTTTAAAAATGGAAATAGGTGGGAAAAGAAAAATCTATATAAATTATTGGAAAAAACAAAAGGAAGGGGGAAGAAACAGAAAGGGGCTGGGGATGGAGGAGGGAGTTCAAGATCTAAAGTTGTTGAATTCAATATTCAGTCCGGAAGGCTGTAAAGTGCCTAGTCGGAAGATGAGGTGCTGTTCTTCCAGTTTGCGTTGGGCTTCACTGGAACAATGCAGCAAGCCAAGGACAGACATGTGGGCAAGAGAGCAGGGTGGAGTGTTAGAATGGCAAGCGACAGGGAGGTTTGGGTCTTTCTTGCGGACAGACCACAGGTGTTCTGCAAAGCGGTCGCCCAGTTTACGTTTGGTCTCTCCAATGTAGAGGAGACCGCATTGGGAGCGACGAATGCAGTAGACAAAGTTGGGGGAAATGCAAATGAAATGCTGCTTCACTTGAAAGCAGTGTTTGGGCCCTTGGACGGTGAGGAGAGAGGAAGTGAAGGGCCATGCATGGACATGGGGAGGTGCCATAGGTGGGGGTTGAGGAGTAGGGAGTGACCCTACCGGGACACCCTCGTCCACTCCTCCATCACCCCCTACGTAAACTGGGCGACCGCTTTGCAGAACACCTGCGGTCTGTCCGCAAGAATGACCCAAACCTCACTGTCGCTTGCCATTTTAACACTCCACCCTGCTCTCTTGCCCACATGTCTGTCCTTGGCTTTATTTATATAGATTTTTCTTTTCCCACCTATTTCCATTATTTTTAAATCTTTTATGCCCCCCACCCCCACTAGAGCTATACCTTGAGTCCCCTACCATCCATTCTTAATTAGCACATTCGTTTAGATAATATCGCCAACTTCAACACCTCTGTGTTCTTTTGGCTGTGACATCTTTTGATGATCTGCTCCTATCACTGCTTGCTTGTCCCTACAACCACACCACCCCCCTCCACTTCTCTCCCCCCACCCAACAGCCCCCCCGCACCCCCCACCTTAAACCAGCTTATATTTCACCCCTCTCCTTGGATTCACCCAGTTCTGCTGAAGGGTCATGAGGACTCGAAATGTCAACTCTTTTTTTCTCCGCCAATGCTGCCAGACCTGCTGAGTTTTTCCAGGTAATTCTGTTTTTGTTTTGGATTTCCAGCATCTGCAGTTTTTGTTTTTATTATAATGGCATCCATATTGTTAGGAACTAGAGTTAGTTTTCAGTAAGTTATATTTGTGTTTTGTGTGTGTTAGGAACAAGATACAGCTTTAACTTTAACTTATATATTTTTTTTATTTCCCTGTCAAGAAAGGTGAATCCTGGGTTTGAATTCATTTTAGAGATTCTGTAAAACGGAGCTGAGAAGACTCTAAACTCCTTTTGTATACCTGTATTTTTAATGCAGCTTTACAACTCTTGGGCCTGAATTTTCAGCTCGACAGCTGGGCACGATCGACAGGCCCAGGAGTGTTTGGGGAATGGATCACTGACCGCGATCGGCCCCCGACCATGATTTCACGCTGGCTGGCCAATTAGTGGCTAGCCATTAAGAAAAGCGTGCTGAAATGCTCAGTGCCGCTGAGGTGGGGGTGGGAGGAAGGGGACTGCTGAGGTCAGCGCGGGTGTGGGGGTGCACTCACATTAAGCTCCCTGAAGATAGAAAGCTGCCTCAGGGAGCTGAAGAATTCAAATCCAATCAAAACAGATTTTAAAATCTGGAAAAAAAACGCCCATGCAACAGAAACAGACACCTGAACATATACGAGGTGGAAATTCTGTGCATACATTTTTTTTTAAAATTAATATCGGAAAGCTCATCCTGCCCTTGGGTGAGGTTTCCTCAAAAAGGAAAAGCCGCCTGGCCAATTTGCTTGCCCGCCAACCGTAACTTTGGATGGGCAGTGAAAAATCAGGTTACATTAATTATTACGTTAATAGCCTTAATAGCCCTCTTAATTGTTGGCAGGCACACTCGCCGACAGAAATACTGCATGAGGGTGCGATGACGTCGGGACACTCACCCGACATCACCATGCATTATTTCGCACTTGAGCGTGTTGGGTGCGCCCGCAAGCCAAGCGAAAAATTCTGCGCTTAAAGTGAAGAGCTGCGGTGCCAAGGTGGGGTTAGTAGCTTAGGGAAGTTAAAACAAACCACAAGGTAGAAAAAGCTGTGCTGTTGCTTAGCCACAGGGTCGAGAGAGAGAGAGAGAGAGACCCACAGAGAGACAGGGAGAAACAGAAAGCAGTTTTAGTTCAGTTGGTATGTGAAAGCCACAGGGCAGAATTTTACGACCCAGTTTTGGCGGGGGTGGGGCCGTAAAATGCGGCGAGCCGTTCAAAAGCCCATTGACTTCGGCGGGACCATAGAATTCCACCCACAGTGTGAAGACAGAAAGGTCTCAGAGCAAAGAAGAAAGATCTCAAAGCCAGGGAGTGGGACAGAAAGCAGGTATCAGGAAGACCTTCCAGTCAAAGGAAAAGAACAGGAATCTGAAAAAGGTCCTGTTAAGTGAAGTTAAGAGTGAGGAGCAGAGGAAAAGGCTTCAATTTAAAAGACAGAACTGCAAGAAGCAAACATGGAACAGAGTGGGCTTGCGAGAAGCCGGCAGATCCGAGGAGACAGCCAAAGGTGGGTGACTCCTTATTATCGGCCTGTGAAGCAGTGGTGTTCTTTTGGCATGGCTGAGTATCTGGGAGAGTGAGTGGAAGGCGAAGCTTGAATGCACATAGCGATCCAGGATAGAGGAACATTGGAAGGAGAGATCAAAACCCTGGAAGTGGATCCTTGTGGAAGATGTCTGAGAGAAAGTGTCGTTTGGGAGAAGATCCAAAGTGAGTTCTTCAAGAGTGGCAATTGGAAACCCTTGTATGAAAGACGGAGTTCAGTGAGACTGATTGACTCATGGTGTAACAAGCGCCTGGGGGAGATGATAAGATATCCATAGCATCTGCTTTGGTTGGTATCTGCCACTTGGTTTCGGAGTATGATGTACCTGACCACAGTCCGCCTATTAGTTCACCTGGATTGTAAACTTACTGGAAAATTAGAGAATAAGATAGATTTTGTAACTTGTGTTATTCTTATGATTCTGTATATATCTGTAAAGGTATTGTAGTGGGTGAAGGAGTGGTGTAATATAGTTGATCTCTTGTTTTATTCTTTTGTTAAAAGTTCATCAGCTGACTCAGTAACTCTTTTCAGTAGCTGCCCTCCACGTTTCTAAACAAAAAATAAAAATTAGGATCAATCAAACCAGGTCCCACCCTGGGATCTGACTTGTCCAGCAGTGACATCAGCTGGGATCATAACAATATGAGCAGCTGTCCATGGAATGAATTTCATTAAGTATATTAAAGCAAAATGTGGATCCTGGACATCTGAATGAAAGCAGAAAGTTATGAAAATACTCAGCTGGTCAGGCAGCGTTTGTGGAGAGGGAATTAGGTCACACTTCAGGTCAATGAGCTTCTCTGCCAGAACAAAATGCCAGCTGGTTGCGGCAGTTAATGGACATTAAGTATCTCTGGCGTTAAGTGAACGGGAGATTAAAGTGAGAAGGTAGAGCAGCAATTAACCCAGAAGTGACCCCAGCCATCCTCCTCCTACATCCTTGGCACCTACCGCAGACTCTCTTTCAAGGATTTTTAGGGTACTTGCTCATACAGAATTAGTAGCTGAATTGGGGGAGGCGGTGGCACAGTGGTTTTGTCACTAGACCAGTAATCCAGAGACCCAGGGTAATGCTCTGGGGATTTGGGTTTGAATCCCATCATGGCAGATGGTGAAATTTCAATGCAGTAAAAATCAGGAATTAAAAGTCTGATGATGACCCACGAAACCATTGCTGATTGTCAAACCCCAGCCGGTTCACTAGGGAAGGAAATCTGCTGTCCTTACCTGGTCTGGCCTTCATGTGACTCCAGACCCACGACAACGTGGTTGACTCTTAAATGCCCTCTCAATGAGGGCAATTGGGGATGGGCAATAAATGCTGGCCTAGCCAGTGACACCCACATCCCATGAATGAATTGAAAAAGAGTTAAGGATTTTTCCTTTGCATGTTCTCTCTTGCTTGTTGTCAGTTGTCTTCTGCAAGCAGAGTAGAAATGAATAGTTCCAATTGTTGAGACATCATGCAGTGATATCTATATCAATGTTTGGTCCCTAGTGAATATGTTGACTTGTAAACTCAGGGATATTTGATGGGCAGATTATTTTAGGCTCAGTGCAGAAATGCCAACTGCCAGCAGTTCACACTGCCAGTCACTGCTGCCTTCGTCCTGTTGACATGCATTTGCCACTTCAACTCAGTGTACTTCTACAGCCAGCTGCACTTGAAGCCACATGTTAAAATTACTCTGCAACAAACACCTGTTGATTCAGTACGTGAAATTTTTGCATATGCATGAATCAGCAATACTTCATGAATACTCAGAATTGTTTGTATTTGTGAACCATGAAAATCTTTGTGCACATGCATGGAAGCCAAAGAAGCACATGGGTCCCTCCTCTTGGATCTAGCTCTTGCTAGCAGACAGGTGACAGGATCTATTGAATTTGTGAGGCCTCCTTATTTCAAGAGTAAGGATTAAATCAGTGGAGCATTGTTCATCTGAAAAAAGATCCCTCACCTCTTAAGAACAGATTAATAAAAATTAAACTTTAGTGGATTTTCACTATTATTCACTTATCACTAAGTACTCTGAGGGCATTAAGAGTCACCTATGTATGTGCAAAACTACTGTTACAGAGGCCAGATGGGTAGGTTTCCTGTCCCTGACAATATTAGTGAACTAGTTTTAACAATCTGACAGCTTTGATGATCACTTTCTGCTGTTAGCCCACAAATCACCAGACTTGCTGACCTCGATTTTACAACTTACAATGATGGAATTTGAACTCTCAACCTCTGGACTGCTAGTCTAATGCTTTTCTGACCGACCACCCGCCTTCACCCTCATCCAAAACTCTGCTGCCCGTATCCTAACTTGCAGCAAGTCTGGTTCACCCATCACTCACTGACCTGCACTGGCTCCCAATCCAACAATGCCTCAATTTTTAAATTTTCATCCTTGTTTTCAAATTCCTCTATGGCCTCACACCTCCCTATCTCTAAATTCCTACAGAAGGTCTCTGCACGCCACCAATTATGGCCTCTTGCGCATCCCCAATTTAATCATTGGCAGCCATCTTTCAGCTGCCTAGTCCCTAAATTCTGGAATTTCCCCCTTAAACCTCTCCATCTGTCTCTGCTACTTTAAAACGCTTCTTAAAACCCAATTATGGAATCAAGGCAATGAGATGTTGTTAAGGTCATGGTCAACCATGATCTAATTGAATTATGGAACTGGCCTGAGGTACTAAATGGCCTTCTCCTGTTCCCATTGTTATTCTGGTGGAAGTGGACGCCTTTTGTCACAAAGAGTATATGGAAGCATAAGTTTAGATCAGGGATGAGCAAGATGCCAGGGTTGCCTGCAGATAATCTCATGCAGCTGCGTTAAGATAGAGAAGAGGAGAGAGCCAATGATATATCCTTGGGGGAGTCCAGCAATAAATGTATGGAGGTGGTAAAAGAAAATCATTGTTGGAACTAAGACTATGATCGTATGAGTGCAAATAATGAGAACAATCCCATAAAGCTGGACAATGGAGGAGAGTTGTTGAAGGCAGATGGCAGGGTTGAATATGTCAAAAGAAACAGAGAGGACACAAAATGAAGTGTAAGGTGTTAAAGTCATAATGTCACAGTCACAGAGACTTTTGTTTGTGCTTGCCTGTTAGGGTTGTTCCAGTACTGTAGGATGGAAAACTAATTGGAAAGATTCAAGTGGGAAGTTTTAGAAGAGATGAGCATGGATTTGGGGACAACAGTTCATTCAGCAGCTGTTTATAAGGATTTGTAAGGGGTGGGGCAGGTTGATGGAGGGGTGATGGAAGTGCTTTTGACAGGACGAAGCACTGTCAACTACTATGTGAGGCCGGAAGGGTTGGTTGGTCAGTAATTTAGTGAGAATGGGGTCTAGGGAGAAGAAATATTGGTCGTCCGGACAGGATGAGCTTGGAGAGAACATAGGATAAAGGAGAAAGTAGAAATAGAAAGCGGTTCAAGGTAAGGCTGAGGTCAAGTAACTTGGAGAGAGCCTTCATTTGACAGGGTAGAGTGGAAAGCAGTAGAAGCAAGTGACTGGACTCTCTCTCAGTAGCAAAGAAATAATGTGCTTTGTGTTGTTAGAGGTGAGGATTGAGGGGGCAAGGGAAAGGGGTTTAAGTAGATAGTTGTTGGTGAAGTAAAGAAATCAGGGGTTAGCTTACCTCTCCTAGAATATTGCATAACTTTGGTAGAGCGGATTGCGGCTCAGTGGAGCTTGATGCTGTGCACCTCATCTGATGGTGGATTGCTAAGCCAAGTGTGCAATAGATATACGCTCAAGTCTGTGCCCACTGGACATAAGGGATTGAAGATGAGGGTGGTGGGGTCTACACTGTGTGACATAGTATAGCTTTAAAAAATGAGTAAAATGTGGGGAAATACAAATGAAAAGCTTGATCATAATCTGAGAATATTGCTAATGTATGCTGAAACACAGAAAGCTGAAAGGTAGATGAAAATTTCACACTTTTCTGGTGAGGAATAAATATTCAGAAAATCCACTAACACAGTGAACCCCATTACACTGTATGTGTTCCAGTGACCAGGATAACAAATTACAATGGTTCTGACCTTTCCTTCACGTCATTTTCTTTTATTTACCTCCTGTTTGAAGACCACTACTGAATAAAAATGATCCCTTTCCATTGATATGACTACTGATGCTTCACATGGAATTCTGCAGATATTGCAGACAAGTTCTCAGCTTGTCTGAACTGACAAAACTTGATGGACTCAACTGACATTGGCACTGCTGTACTTTTTTTTACCTCGACCAAGTTACTGAAGATCTTGTAAAGAAACATCAAAGTAGAATATGTGGTCGTTGTTTGGGCACTCATTGGTTACATTTGATGTTTGAACAATATGATGTGGTCATTAGTGTGATGGGTATTAATGAGAGCCAAGGGGTTGCTGCAACATTCATCTTTTACCTTGTACTTCAGATAATATGCTGTCTTCAACCTTGACAACTTCAGGCAAAAGAAAAAGTGAACTAGGTTGCCCTTACTAAAAATTGGTGAGCAATTAAACCATTTAAATGAAGAGACTCTTTAGCCATGTGAAAACATGGATATTAATCTTTTAAAGACTGCAATTTATACATAAGAGTTTTTTTTCAGATTTTGTATTGCAATGCAGTAATATGCATTTAAAACTTGTCATTCCTGGTGTGTATTTTTATTAAGTTAATTGCACACAATTATTTTTTTTAAGTGTAGGCTAATGCAGTCTGCTGACAATCACATTGAATAAATTGTTTCTTAAACATTTATCTACAATGTTGTTGCAGTGCACCAGAAATGAATTGGTACACTGTATTTAAAATGGATTTCTAAATGGTCTGGTTTTCACCATCCTATCTAAGTAGATTTACCCCCACACATGTTGTCATGATTTTATCAAGATTTAGTTTGAGAGAAAATGTTTTTATTATCCCAAACTATTAATGTAAACTTACAGAGATGCAACAGTGGATTCTTTTTTATGTCTGGAATTCAAGTTTAATTCCAGTCTAGACTGATTGAAAATTTCCCCCATTGGCTGCTGGGGACTTACATATGATATGAATTTGGGAAGTTACAGAGCAGTGACTTGAATTTGGCAACAAATTGGCCACCTTGTTCAGAGACGCCACAGGATGGCTGATGTGGCCAATTTTTACAATGTGGAAGTGCTGCAGTAATGTCTTCTGACATTAGAGCCGTATAGTGGTAAAGTTCCTCTTCCCATAGGAAGGCATGCCAAGAGACCGCCAACAAAGCTGCCAAGATATCTAAATGCTATTTCTTCAGACCGTGAAACAACTACCTGACAATGACCATGGGAACTAGCCTTCTTGGGGTTTGAGTCAGCACAGATGGAAAGTTGCAGCCATTTGCTGTGAGTACACCTACAGTTACCATGCAGCATAAGAATGGCACATGCAAAAGCAATAGCATTTAACTGTGTCCTGATTCTTGGCTTCACCTCTTTGCTGACATGCTCCATTGTTGCCATAAGGAGATGACACCACAGAGTGGCAGAGGGACAATATTTATAAGTAAGCTTGTGCAGTCATGTTTCATCTTCTAATTTAACAGTCTACAAGGTTAGTTGGCGGAAGCAGGTCCTTCAGGCCGACAATGTTCACCCACAAGTTGAACCAGACACCAGCTGAAAGTTACATATTCTGAAGGGTATTACCAAGTTTAAGAAATAAATATCTAGCATCTTTCATGGCCACCAGATGTCTAGAAGTGCTTTACAGCCAATGAAGTACTGTTGCAATGTAGCTAACACAGCAGCCAATTTGCACACAGCAAATTCCCACAAACATCAATATGATGACCAGTAATCTGTTTTTGTATTGTTAATTGAGGTTCAAATATTGGCTAGGACACCAGGAATATCCCTTCTTCTTCAAAGCAGTACCATGGGGCCTCTACCTGAGAGGGGATGAAAGGCAGCACCTCTAACAGAGCAGCACAGCCTCAGTACTGCACTGGAGCATCAGCCTTGGTTTTTGTGCTCAAGTCCTGGAGTGGGACTTGATCCCACAACCTTCTGACTCAGAGACGAGAGTGCCACCAACAGAGCCACAGCTGACACACGTTTAAGAAGCATATTTAAAGAAGGAACATTGGGTATGTCATAGATCATGGGGTAAATAAGGCATGAGTAACCTTGAGCTGGAGGCTCAAGATAGTTAAACTGTTGCTGGATGAAGGCCCACCATTTTCATCGGCTCTTTGCATCAATTTACGATCCCAAACTCAGGTTTAATTTTGAAAGAGAGGATTCTTTGGGAGGAAGGGCGGTCCAACCGCTTGTCATCTTGATCTGGATCATGTAATTTTGACCCATCATGGCTGTCACTAAACATTAAGTAATTTCAGTGGCATTTGTGCACAGATAGCTAGTGCAGTTGAAGTACCTCCAAGGAGTTCTTTGGCTTTGATTTTGAGGAATTGCCACTCAATATCTTAGACAATATTAAGAGTGGCTTTGGTATACTTGAAAATTCCATTGAAATAGGAAGGGTTCAGAACACAAGCTGCACCCCAGTGGCCTCTGCTCATGGAGATGGGTGGGTGCCTTCAGGATTCAAAATTCCTTTGGGATCGACTAAATGTGGGTTAAAATCTAGGAACTCCCTCTCTAACAGCACTGTGGGTGTACCTACACCACAGGGACTGCAGCAGTTCAAGAAGGCAGCTCACCACCATCTTCTGGGCCAATTAGGGACGGGCAATAAATGGGCCAGCGATGCCCACATCCCATAAATGAATTTTTAAAAAGTACCACACACAAAGTTAATCAAGAAATTTGACCGGAGGTACGGTAGCAGAGTGGTTGCGCTACAAGTCTCACTGATGATCCTGAGACTTGAGTTCAAGTCCGGCCATGGAAGCTAAGGAATTTAACTTAAATAAATGTGGAATCAAAAAAGTATTAACATCAAGTAATAGTGACCATAAGACAACCAGATTTGTTGTAAAAACCCATCTGATTCACCAATGTCCTTTTGGAGAGGGAAGATCTTGCCTATGTGTGACTAAGGACCAACAACAATGTGCCCTCAGAAATGGTCTAACAAGCCAATCAGTTCTGTAGGGATGGCAATAAATGCTGGCCAGCGAATTAATAAAAATAATTTGCATACTGTGAGTGATGAACGAGACAAGTTCAGTGAAGGTTGTCAGAAATGAAGATGAAGAGGAAAGTTGTACTTTTTTAAGTGTTGCCTATCTGTCTGCCCACCTGAAATCTATATGTGGTGGAGTAAATGGTGAATTAATACTGCAGCAATGAGCCCAACATTGCAATTGGGAGTATTTCCAATGTGGGCTCATTCTAAAAACACTGCAACTGAAGCTGTTAAACACTGGAGTGAAGCCAGAGTTGGTGGCATATAAAAGCGGACCTAGTATTCCTCTTAAGTATGCCTTAGAAGCCCATGATAATGGCATTGCAGTGGGGTTTAATGCACCTGTGCTACTCTGTTATGGTTTCAAAGTGCACTGAGCTATGCTGTAACTGGAGCATGACTTGGACCAGCCAGTTATGTGGAGAAATTTCACTTCTTCCACCTTGTTACATTTCTCTACAGGTGCATAACATAGACCTTAATACCCAGTTGTCAAGTCACATCAACACACCATACTTCCCACTGACTGAAAATGTGCAGTCTCTTTAAAAGCTAATTACTGAATAACTCAAGATTGCTGTTTACATGGTGTCACAGATGGATTTACCAAATTAGATGTTTTAATACTGTCTTGAAAAAAATAGAAACACTCTTTCTGAGTTGATTCTGATTATATTATTTTACACTGTGAATTAGTTGATCTAGCTGGCTGGATTGAACAGGTCCTATTCCATATTACTGAAGATTTGCCTTTTGGAAAATATCTATAGTAGGCCAGAAAACCCACTGCAGAAGCCAAGCAACCCCTGGCTTCGCCTCCTAAGTTATCCTTGCAGTCATCTTGGAGCCAGTCATGTTTATTGGTTGGCTGCAGTTAATGTCCCTCAACAGTTTTTTGTCTCATGTTGAACTGGGTGGGCTGAATTTAATGCCAGCAGCCAATGGCAGGCCAGAAAGTCGAGAACAACCCCACCTTAACTGTTCCTGGGAGCCTCGGCCTGACCCTGTGCCCATCAGGCAGTTAACTACCTGGTGTCGGGGCTCCAGACCCTTTATGAGGCAAGATTCTGAGTCCAAGGCTCTTCAGTGCCAGCAGTGTCACTGGATATGGTGGCCACTGTTGGAACTACACCTGACCAGGAGCAGGCCCCACAACCTGGATGAGTGTGTGTGTGTGTGTGTGTGTGTGTGTGTGTGTGTGTTACAGGGTGCCCAATCAGGAAGCCAGTGCCCCGAGCCCACAGGGAGGATGCCAGATTTTACTGGGTCATCTGTCCACATGGCGGGGCTCCTCATGGTGACAGGAAAAGACCCTTACGTGGTCCTTGATTGGCCACTTAAGGACCACAATTGGCTCTGGACGGGAAGGCTGTCCTACACCTTCCCTGGCCATGAGTGAATTGGATAGAGTCAGGAAGGCAATAGGACTCCATCTTAACTCCACATTCAAAGGCGCTGCTGTGCCTCAATGCCCCCCAACCCAACCCCACCACTTTGCTATCTATCCCATTGGCAGGGTTAAATTCTGCTCGTGGTATTCTGAATACACCATGCAATTCATTATCTGTTTCATTAATTACAAAGCTCTTGTGTCTGGTTTATTCAAAGGAGATTAGATATTTGAAATAAAAACAAAAATACTCAGTTTGAGATTGAATTCGCTCTGTTTTCATACTTGCATCCATTAGATGTTGATTAGACAGGGAAGTTGTTCCATTCCTAAATTCCCATGCTGGAGAAATGGGAACAGAGATTATGGGATTAGCTATGTGTCCATTATTTCCTTCTCTGACAGTTCCACATCACCACTTATAAAAAGTTTACTTCACTTTATTTTCATCATGCTCGGGTGTCATGACTGTGGATTAGATTTAAGATTTTCAGGTCTAAACAGATATGAAGCCGTTTCTGCTTATAGCAGAATTGATTTGGGCCAGGAAGATACAAGGATCCTGGTTGACAGGAGGGAGCTTGGGCTAGGGCTGGAAATTTGGGTTTATGGGGATTTTGAGTGGCAGGGATCCAGAGTGATGTAATAGGATTCACAGGATGGGTAGGGCCTGGGCCCTTGGCAGCTTAGGCTAATTCAGAGGAGGGGGCGGAGTAGCTGGTGGATGAGGGTGAATTTCTGTGTGGAGCGTGCAATAGCTGATAAGGGTTTAGGGGTCTGGTGGGATGCAGACTACAAGAGCAAAGGGTGTAGATGGCATTGGGAGCTCAAATTCATGAAAGGGTAAGCAGCACTTGATGGGATCAGAATCCTGGTGAGTGGAATGACAGGTGGTCTCTCAGGACAATATCTGGTGAGGAGGATGCACCTGTTGAAACTTGGGTTGGTGGGTGGGGTAAAGGACGCTGTGGCGAGTAGATTATCTACAAGACTTTCCCGTCTCTGAAAACCATGTCTTAGTAGCAGCAGTATTTGCTGTTTAAACAAAACATTTCTTTCATATTTCCCTCCTCTGACAGCCCAAAAGTGATCATGCCTTCTGTGGCACTGGGCATCCTTGACTGGTGCCTAAACATACCACTCCAACATGCTAAATGCAACATGTGGCTCTGTTGACTCTTTTCCCAATCCCACACCAGGTCATGCAGCACCTTACACCCAAGGACATAAAGAAAGAAAGAAAAAATGCCAAAGAAGCAATACTAGAAAAGATGAGAGAAAATATGAGTGTGGAATGGGAGAGAGAAAGAGAGAGATATAATATATGAGTTATAGTTTTCAACTGGCTTCTGTGTAACTACAATATTCAGATTTTGCCATGACAGTTGGTGTTTCTTGACAGTTAGACTGGGAAGTTCAATTCCCTGTAGACAAATTTGAGGCATGTGAGAGAGCTATGCATGATAGGAGTAGTAATTTTATCCTTGTTCCTGTGGAACCACACTATCCAGAATGCCACAATTGTTAATTGTATACTAATTGTGTTTAATTGTACGCAGGTGGTGGGCATTAACTAGTGATTTGCTTGAATCGCTATAAATAGACATAGACAGGAACTGTGGTTATTGGATTAGGAGGTGCATGCTTGTGATGTGTAACTCTGTAAATAAATATAAAAATGTGTAAAGATTGGCTCCAGTTCTATCATTCACCAACTGGCTTTCTGGAATATGACAACAATGATCTGGATCTCTTGGCAACAAGATACAAACTAATGGGCATGAATGGTAGAAAAAATGACAAATAAAAGGGATCAGAGAGGATGTCTATGTTGTGCTTTGAATCTGACTGTGTGCAATTGGATATTGTGCCCAGAATCACCGTTAACAAAACCAAACATTGAGGGGTGACCTCTAGTTCAGGGGCTTATTGGTGAAATTTTGAGAAATACAAATCACTATGGGAAGAAAGATGAGGAAGAAATACTTTTTATGACACTGCAATTATGGCAAAGAGGAAGGAAGGTTTTGAGTGGAAAAAAAACAAATATAAGGTGTTTGCATCTTAAGCAAATGCTGCAAATTAATCTTGTGAAGTAGATTAAATAAATAAATATTTGATATTAGAAAGGAGTGAACTTACATTAATGTAGCAACTTCTCACATCCTTAGAATTTCCCCAGGTACATCAGATTCAGTGAAATACTTGGTTGTGTATGCAATGTGGCAGTAATGTATGCAACAGAAAATCTCAGAAACAACAGATGAGGTGAATGACAAATTAATTTGAATTTGACAATGCTGATTAAGGACAAATGTTAGCCAGGAAACTAAGAGAACTCCCTGTTCCTCCTAGTAGAGTACCAGGGGATGATTTGTCTCATCAGAAAGATGCACTTTTAACAGTGTATCATTCCCTTCGTAATAAACCAAAGCGTTACCTGGGTCCTGGAGTGGGGCATCAGCACACGATACTACCAATGGAACTAAGCCAATGCTTAACTGAAAACCTAGGGGTGTGGGAAGTGGATTCCTGGCAGTTCGTGATAAAAGTTTGACCACTGCGCAGAGAATTGGCCCAGTAAGACTAGCTGGAAGAATTTCCATGGGAGATCGAATCGTAACTTTTTAAAAATCCTTTATTAATTATTTTAAATCTACACCTTATTGTCACTTTCATAACTTAACTATTCAGTGAAATTTGCACCATATTTAATATTTTTCTTTATCTGGTGTTTCTAAAGATTCTTCGTAAAGGAGGGAGGGGGGATTGCTTGTAAATAATTTGTGCTATTTTTAAATGTCACCTGGACAGTATAAAATGTTCGTCACTCCCACTTGCCAAAGGTAAATTCCATCAGAAACTTGTATTGTGTCCACTGCATCAGTTTTTACTAATTTTATTGTCTGAGTCGTATTTAACAACTTAGCACATATTTTAAAATGTAAGCTTTATCCCCTCACTTGAATCCTTTTGATAATCAAATGATTCCTGGGTGAATTTAGGTCACTGCTACATTTTTAATTTAGTACTGTCATAGGATGTTAATATTTTACGGATTCTTTTCTTAATTCAGTCAACCGCACTTCACTTGGGTTACGAACTTGTCTCTTCTATCCTCAACAAGCTCCAGCAGATGAAATCTATTTTCTTAAATAAGATAGTTTGATTTGTTTCAGTAGGTCAGACTGTTGGTCTAAACTATCTAATTAGTAGAAAAATAGGCATCAAGTCATTACTTAGCAAATTGCATTATTAATAGGACATCTTAGACTCCACTTTTCAAACATTAATTCCATCAACTTCAATAAACTTCAGCCTTATTGGCATAGTAAGTAGTGTAGCTAGAAGCAGAAAGTTATAATGGGACATTGCTAGATTAAGGGAGTGGGCAAAACTGAGTTCAATGTGGGGGAAATATGAGGCCATTCCACTTTGAAGCTAATAGAAGTAAACCAGAGTATTTATTAAAAGGTGAGAAGGTAGGAACTGTAGAGGTAGCAGAGAGATTTCTGGTCCCATGTACAGAAACCATTAAAACTAGTGGACAAATATAAAAGATAATTAATTCAACAGCAGAATACTGCTGATGCTAAATATCTGAAATAAAAACAGAAAATGTTGGAAGCACTCAGCAGTTCAGGCAGCAGCTGTTCTCATGAAGAATCATCGACTTGAAATGTTAACTTGTTTCTCTCCACAGATGCTGCCTGACCTACTGAGTGTTTCCAGCATTTTCTCTTTCTACTTTAAAAAATAATTTAAATGGTTAATGGAACATTAGCCTTTACCTCAAGGAGGCTGGAATATAAAATAATATAAATTATGCTAAAGTATAAAGCTCTGGTTTAGACTGCATCTGGAGTACTACATTCAGTTCTGTCCATCATACCTCAGGAAATATATGTTGGGCTCGGAAGAGATGGAGTGCAGATATGCCAGAGTTATGTCAGGGCTAAAAGGGTTAATTCCGGCATTGGCTAGGCTTGTATACCCTTGAGTATGGAAGATTGAGGTGATCTAATTGAGTGCTTAAGATGATTGAAGGAGTTGGTAAGACAAAGAGAAACATTTCCCCCAGTGGGGGACTCCAGAACAAAGAGGTATAACGTTATAATTGGAACTAGACCATTCTGTGGTGGTTTCATGAAACATACCTCCACCCAAAGGTTAGTGGTAATCCAGAACTTTCTACCCCAAAAAGTTGTTGAGTCTCAGTCAGTTGAAAATTTCCAAACAAAATTTGGTAGATTTTTGTTAGGCAAGGGTGTTAAGGTTACAGTCCCAAGACAGTTGCGTGAACTGATTGAATTATGGATCAAGCTTGAGGGACTGAATAGCATATTGCTGTTCTTTATTCTGTATGATACTGTACATGTATGCTCTTATGCAACAATCTGAATGTATATTAGCTTTGCTGAATTTATAACTTATTTTGGTCCAAGTAAATGCCATCATTGTTCCTTAACTGTCTAAAGTGTTACTTTTCAAACACCTTGCTAATGTTATTGAAAATCACAGCAGAAATACTCTGCATGAATACACTGACTCACTGTGTCATGTTCGAAAGAATCAGTGAGTTTCTTTGGTCCCTTTTGAAGATCGACTTCTTTTACATTGTCACGCAGCAGAGCACAACAGCCTTGGCTCACTAACTCGAAACCAAGCCACTGAATGTCAAGAGCCACAGAGGTCACCTGATACTAGTCTGTTAAGTCTCAGCACAAGGTAAAGATGCCATCATTACCCAGCTGCCTGTCATATAAATTGGCAATTACAGCGGCAGCAGAGATGTGGAGATCTGTAAATAGAGTGTTACCTCTCAATCCTGATGAGAGATGTGAGAAGAAAATGAGACCGTACAAGCTTGTTGCAAAACAGCTGACAAGGTTCCCCTCCGACCCTCCCCCAACGCTGAAACACCACGATGAAAGCACATGAGGGTTGCTAATGAACTCATGAGGATAGAGTAATGTGGAATATGATCACTAATTTCCCTTTCTTCTCTTGTATTCTCTTGCAGAGTTCTGCTCATTCCAGTTTGGGAACTGGTTATTTTGTGAGTATGCATGCAAATTTGCAATCATTATACATTTTTCGTTTTTAAGCCATTATACATTTCAGTTGCTCAGTATTAAAACAGGTACAAGTGAAAGAATTGTAATGCTCCTTGGGGACTGCTACAGTAAATTTAATGCCGCTGCATTGGTAACTTGAGGGTCATGCAAGGATGCAAGACATCCATTGCCTAATGAGGAAGGAATTGCAATTATATTGTCATTGTATTAACTTGCTGCTCCCCATTGGGAAACCAGTGGCAAACAACATTGAAACTGTCAATGTCATTTCTGGAATGAAATCTCATTAACATGCAGAGTATATTGCACTGGATCTCCAAGTCTGTTCTTGTTATTCAGACTATTTGTTATTCAGCAGACTTTTTTTTTAAAGAAACATATGCTACTAACATACTTCTGAAAACTGACAACGCTGAGTTGATTAAAAGGACTATCGTGGTATTAAAGGGTAAATTTTGCACAGCGAGCCTACTGGCTGCAGCCTTATTTGACAGGTGTGTGAATCAGAGAAGATGGATCAACACGCATGAGACAGGGTGTGCAAACTCTTTTGGTGCTCAGATATCTTCTGTTAATACTTAATAATTACAATTATGAAGTAAGACTGTAAATAATATGCAAAAGAGTCTAGATTTAACAATCTGTCAACTGGCTGTCGACACTATTTTATGCCAAATGTGTTAAAGAAATTGCAATATCTCGTATGTAAAGATGCTGCTACTATATTGAAGGATGTCAGCACTTCTGATTCTGCGTACAGCTTCTTAAATGTCTGTGAGATATACATACCTTTGTTTTGAAAGTATGGTCTCTTTATCGTTCTATGGCTGAAGATTGGAAATTTTAGCACACAGGAAGGAGTCTTGACAATATGTTCAAAATGAGACAAATGCGGTGATCCTTTGGATAACAGTCTCGGGGAGCCATGCAAAAATATTTGTTACATTGAAGATTTCTGTAATAGATAATTTGTGGTACATTAAAGGTCATGGCATATTAGAGCATGTAATGGTAAGGGGCTACTGTACCTCCAAAGATCATTATAAACGTATAAAGTTAATGGAAGAGCCATTATATTAACACTGGAATCCATTTGTACTGAAAGTAATGAACAGAATAGCAATGGTCATTATCACTGTTGTTCTGACAGCCACACACTGTTTTGGAACACTTGCCAGTCTCTTGCTGTAATAAATGATTTAGTGGAGTTATTAGCTCCATATAACTAATGTTGCTTAATAATAACTTTGTTACCTGGAGTGATACATTTGAGAGCTTAAAATGTATGGTGTGTATCAAAGAAGATATTGCTTTTGGAACAGTAGTTAGTGCTATCCTGTGATTTTGGAGTGTGTGTTAATGGCTGTATTATGTTACAAGCTATAGAAAATAACTTAATATTCCATTTTAACATGCAGAATTTCACCCAAAGATCCCAATGACTATTGACACAATGATAAATTGGTTATTTATAGATTTGCTTTTATAAATATCTTCACTATTGGTCAATTGTAAGATAAAAAGAAAACATGCAGAAGCATCCTACCATCTTTTATTTTTGAAGACATTGCCATATCTATGAAACCAGGTAGCCATAATCTGTAAAGGCACGTCTAAGAAAGGGTCCTTCAGCCATTTTAAGTGAATATTCACAGAATGATAAAATGATGCAGCACAGAAGAGACCACTGGGTCCATCCTGCTTGTACTGCTGGCTCTATGAAAGAGTTATCCAGTCAGTCCCACTCCCCTGCTCCTTCCTCATAGTCCAATAAATTTTTCCTTGACAAGTATTTATCCATTTCCCTTTTAAAACTCATTATTTAATCTGCTTCTACCACCCTTTCAGGAGTCCATTCAGATCACAAAATCTCATTGCTTAACAACATATTTTCACATGTTATCTCTGGTTCTTTAGCCAACTACCTTAAATCTGTGTCCTCTGGTTACTATTGTGTTTGCTTCACCCTTGTATTAGCATTGAATACACACAAGAGTACTGATCACACATAAGAGATCAATTAACACTTCAACTTGGGTTCTTTATTGAGGGCTGGCTACATACATACAGCAGCAGATCTTCTCGGGACATGTGCTCTCTTCACACAGAGACGCAGAGGGTATAAGTCATATGGTAAGTTACATAATTTCATTTACGCTGTGGTACATTAAAAACATAGTCACACCTCCTAACAGTATCTCACAACACTTACCAACTTTTTTATCAGTGGAAACAGTTTCTCCTTATTGACTCAATCAAAACCCTTTAAGATATTGAATACCACAAATCCCCCTTCAACCTTTTCTGGTCAAAGGAGAACAACTCCAATTTCTCTAATCTCTTCATTTAAACTGAAGCCTTTCATCTCTGGTACTATTCTACTAAATATCTGCTGCACCTTCCCTGAGACCTTGGCATCCTTTCTAAAGTGTGGTGTTCAGAAATGCAGTACTCCAGCTGCGACCTAACCAGTTTTTTATAAAGGTTTAGCATAACCTCCTGGCTTTTGTATTCTATGACCCTGCTTATTATGTCAAGAGCCCTATATACCTTTTTAACAGCCTTTTCAACTTGTCCTGCTGTCCTCAAAGACTTGAGTATGTAGATCCTCGGATCTCCCTCTTCAGTTTTTATTGCTCCCCTTCATCCTACCTCCCAAAGTGATTCACTTCACTGAATTAAATTTCATCTGCCATGCCTCTGCCTATTTTGCCAGTCTCTCTTCTCCTGAGACCTGTTCTCTCCTTCCCATTGTTTAATACAGTTTGCGTTTGATATTATCTGCTACTTAGAAATGATGCCCAGTCTATTGAAATGCATGTCATTAATCTACATCAATAGGAGTAGTGTTCCCCACACTGATCCCAGGGGTCAGGAAAGCAATGGTTCACCACTACTTTCTGCTTTCTGTCCCTAAACCAGTTTTGTATCCATGTTACTGCCCCTTTAATCCCATGGGCTTCAACTTTGCTAACGCGTCTTTTTGAAAGCCCATGCATACATCAATCTTGCTCCCCTCATCAGCCTTATTTGCTACTTCATCAACGAACTTTATCAGTTAAACTGACTAGCCTCTAGTTGCTGAGTTTATTCCTCTCCCCTTTTTGATAGGAGTATTACATTTGCAAATCTCCAGTCCTCTGGTGCCACTCCCATATCTAAGAACAGTTGAAAGATTGTGGCCAAAGCCTCCACAATTCCACATTTCCTTCCCTCACCATCCTGAACTGGTTGATTTTGCTGCTTTGAGTGCTGACAACCATTTTAGTACCTCCTTTTTACATATTTTTATGCTACCTAATTTCTCAAGTACCGCCTCCTTTATGGTGACATTGGCAACATCCCCTTCTTTGGTAATGCAAAGTACTCATTTAGTACATCAACCTCATCCTCTAGCTCCACATGAAGGTCTCCATTTTGGTACCTAATCGACCTACCCTTTTGCTATTTATATGTTTACAAAAGACTTTGAGGTTCCCTTTTATGCTGTCATCTAATCTATTTTCATACACACCTTTTATCACTAATTTCCTCCTTGTCCCCTGTACTTTTTGTATTTAGTTCAGCTCTCTATTAAATTATGAGCTCAACATTTATCATAAGCCACGTTTTTCTGTTTCATTTCAATCTCTATAACTATAGTCATCTAGTGAGCTTAAGCTTTATGCAGCTTTCCTTTCCCCCTCAAAAGCCTTAACTAGGATTTCAAAGTGAAATTCTAGTTTCCACCTTCTATCGAACAGTTATATCAGGGAGGTTCACAGTACCCCAATAGACTTTTAGACCCTGTATATTCTAATTGCTACTACAGTACTGATTTTGAGCACATACTCACAATTAGGAAGATTTGCACACACCAATACTTCTTTTCCATCAGCAGAAACTCCAAACATTGGATTAATAGTGTTGACTTGAGAACATGTCCTTGGTTAACATGAAGTGTTCTGTCCTGAAAGGTTCAATATGAGCTTGTGGCTTCAATTCCCACTGAAATTTAAGAATGGATGTTAAATATTGCAGCTCACTTAGCTTGATTCCCAACTTGGTGTGCAGAAGGATCACTTCCCTTTGTGGTCACCTCCTCTATGTTCTGCAAAGCTGAGCTATGCTTTTGATGGCTGAAATTAAATGAAGGATACCGTTAAGCAGTAAGATTGTGTATACTGCAGCAGGGAGATGGCATGAGACCATCGAACCTGTGGTTCAGTCCAACCCTACCCTTGATTTGTCAATCTAGTGCACACCAAGGCATGGTTACTTACAGCTCAGCACTGTAAACAAGCAGTGAATATCAAACTTTGAACTCAGTCAAAACACTCCTGTAACATCACTCCAATTCCATAATAATTCGCACATGCTCCAATTTCTTCCCTATGCCTTCCTCCTTTCCTAAGCCACTAAAACTGGGGTTTTGTTCCATGGTTGTTAGCTGCCTTCACGTACTTCACTCGAGTTTTCACATGTGAGCTTGCACAGCTCTGTTCAGGTTTAGACTGAGATTAGGTGATGAGGTGGGGGTGTGGCGGAGGTGGCAAGGCAGGAGAATCTGCACCAGGACCATGTAGTTGGATTGGTGCCACTTGTGCGCCACATTCAATCATCTGGCTAATTCTTTAGCTCTTGCTCAAAGTGATTTTGACTAAAATAGGCAATATCTTCAATTAAAAGTGAAGCATAATGAGCTTTAGTGCCTGCTTTGGGCAGGATTGCACTGGGCTCTCCTTTAGCCCATCTGGACTGAGCCTAGGAGTAGTTCCATGCGTGGTGGAGCTTTTAAAGGGACAAGAATATTTGTAGCCATATATTTTAGTTTACAGTACGTTTTTACAGCACTTAAAATTTTTAGTCTTGTTATGAATAATACTTATTTAAATGGAACCTGAACAGGTATTATTATCTGCTAATTCACATGAAAGCCAGCTATAATTTGAATGTTTACAACTCTTCAAACTGAGAAGAGCTGTAAATGAGGGATTATGAAAAGAAAAAAAGCACAATAACAATACAAACTTCAAGAGAATGACAAGGCCTGTTAAAAAGGCTACAGAGTCTTGTGACAGTCAGCGAGTCAAGTTCAAATTAATTATAGGGATTCGTTTTAAAACAACCAGATACTGTATGGTCATGGTGGCAGTGACACAAAAAAAATTGAAGGCACACCAGGGAGATCAGTAGGTATTGGAAGTGGATTGCCATCATTATGCTACCAACTATACCGGCAGGCCCCCTGGCATTCTTGCAATCACCAAGACTCCATGTGACTTGGGTCAGCAGGGAGCCTATTGCATAATGGTTCCATCTCCTGCAAGGATACCTGCAGCCAACCTGCACCAGAGAGATGGCACTGCCAGTGGCAGTCATGGCCGCTGCTGAATTTCTTCCAGGTTAGTATTGTCTGCAGATTCAGCTGAAACAGTTTTTACCCCACTGGTAAATGTTCCTTTCAATTTAAGGACTGATAACCACATAAAATTCTACCCTCCCCCTAGCATGACACCAAACATACTGAAGATCCTGCGATGTTTGGGTGAATAAGGGCTATTCTTGGGAAATCCCTCAAGATTGAACTTGCACATTAGAAAATATAGCCATCAGAGTGCTAGGTGGGCAGTATAGTCAAACCCAGCCTGAGATCAGTAGTGGCCCCAGAGGTTTTGTCCCAGATTTGATCATAGTCCAGCGATTGAACCTGGCACCTTTCTGTATGTGTGGCTGAGTACCACTTAAAATGATGTGTTGTTCTGCTAATGCATTGTAGCAATTTAATAAATGCTTCTTGCTCAGGGCAATAGCCTAGTGAAAGGCTTGGTACCCCAACTTATATGCGCAATGGAAGTGTAATTGCATAAGAGTTTAAACTATTTTCAGTCCTGTCACTGGGCTTGAACTGGTCTTGATAAATTGGTTTTGAGTAAACTAATTCTCACTGGAACCTGTTCAAAACTATCCAGAACACTTCAATCTAGTCTCTCTTAGCCCTGGCTGATTTTTCTTCCCCCCCCCCCCCCGCCTCCCACCCCCAGCAGGGTTGCCTTATTACACAAAGAGAGTATTGTGTCTCAGTTGCTGTATTAGAAATATCAACATGTCAAGTAACCTATTGTTCCCGTTTCAAAAAGAAATCTCTGATATTATTTAGGAAAAACTCTATTCTGGTTTTGCAAATTGTTGGAAGCAGTTCAGATTTTTTTTTGCAAAGAAGGATAAGTTACTTTGGAGATCAGCCGATTTACAACACAATCCACATTCTCTTATTAACGTACATGGAAAAAATAAAAAACAGCTGTGCTTTGCTAGTTATTTTGTAACAAAATGTGTACAGAGATTTATTAAAAACATATTTTAGACAAATGAATTTTGTGACTGATCCCAAGCTATAGAATTCTCTTTTCTATCATTCCAAAATATAAATGGTAATTTGGAAAGCTTTCATGCCATTTGTTCTAAATGAGCGTTACTCAGTACCAAATAATAAGGATGGCCCTTTATTGAGTGGTTAACACTCGGTTCCTGATCCACTGAACACAGGGCCAATCTTAGCACCAGCAAATACTTGCAGACTTGTGCTGTGTTTGTTGATGGTTGGCTACTCTCTTTGTTTGGGTTGCCTTAACTGAGGAGAGGGATGCAGTCTTTCAGCCAACTGCCAATGTTTGAGGAAGATTAGGATAGAAGTCAAGGTCATGCAACAACAGCACTCCAGAGACTAAAAGGTGAAAAATCATTAGTGATATTGAAGGAAAGGTACCTCTCTGACTCATACTTAACTCCCAATGTGAGATGTGCCGTTAGTCTGCTATATTAATGTCAAACTTTTGTGGTGGCCTTAAAGCTGAACAGCTTGGGCATGAAGGCTGACACTTCCATTGAATGCTGCTGCATGTTCACCATTCAATGAAATCTGCAAACTTCAACCTCAGTCTAAAGCCAGACAATTTACGCAGTATATGTGAACTCCTGGCGTAGTTTTTGCCTGAAGTTTACCAAAGTAGGGGCATCAAAAGGTGTGCAAGAAAATTTAAGGGGGTATAGCAACTTCCACAAAATGCAGCCAAATTTGTGGCCTTTAAAAATATCTGGAGTTCCCCCTATTCACCTCTATGCCTCTCTACCACTCACTCCTCTTTCAAGAATCTCCTTAAAGACTGGCCTCTTTGTCCAAGCTTTTGGTCGCCGATCCTAATACCTCCTTATGTGGCCCGATGTCAAATCTTGTTTGAAAGCATTCCTGTCAAGCACCTGTGGATGTTTTAATACATTAATACACTTTATAAAGGCAGGTTGTAGTTATTTAAAAAGACAGGAAAACGTAGAAAATATACATCTTGTTTTACCAAATAGCTGCAGGAGGTGTGATTGGGGGAATGGGGTGGGGTGAAGAGATAACACAACTCTGTAGTTGACAAAATAAATGTGGACGCACAAAATCAAGTCTTTGGGAAAATGATGGAATGGCGCAGCACTTGACTACCTGCGTGATGATTGGCAAAGTAGAAGTTTGCAATTGGAGTAATCAAAGTGGGATGCCATGTTTGAAAATCTAGAATACTTTTTCCCGAAGATGGTAGATAGTTGCCGCCGGGTTGAATGCTGCATAAAGCACTTTCAGAAAGTGGGAACAGCTGCCAGAGAAGGTGCAACACTTTCAGAAAATCTGCCATGTTGATTTTCGTCTTGAGCAGCACCTGCAGGGAGCGCAGAAAATCCACCTCCACCTTCCTAGAGGCAGACAATAACTATGACTTTGCCATCATTTCCCATGTTGAGAAGAAATGGAAAAATAAACTTCTATTTCAAAGTCATTGATATCTTTAACTTAATCTGTTTCATGCCCTGATATTTTCATTTGCAGGCTACACCGAGGAGATAGAGCGCTGTTGCTAGTGAATCGTTAATAGGGGCAATACTTTGCCTTTTTTCTACTAATACCTAAAGCTGAAAACATGGACCCCTCTTAAGTATTTCATGAAAGAATCCAAAGATCTGACTTTAATTACATTGCCGGTTATTTCATTCAATATCCTTTAGAATCCTGGTTATATTACATTCAGATGTTACAACAAAGTCCTGGATATATTTCCTCCTTACAGAGTTCATAATATTTCAATAATGCCTCACCTTTATTATTTCTTTTCAATCCCCTTCATTTGATCAATCATAGTAAAACTTTCTTTTCATTCAACTTCACCCCGCAGAGTGCAGAGGGATGGGCGGAAATGTGATGTTTACAAAGTGGAGTTAGGACATTGAGATTTTGTGCAAATGTGGAAGAGGAAATTTCTAAGAAGGAGGGGAATGCGAGGATCAAAGTCTCAATGTAATGAAGGTGATTATAAGCATAATGGAGTAAGTAGTGGTGGTGGGATAGGGAAATGGCATGGTGATATGAAAAAAGGTTCACTCTGCAACTGAGGGGCTGGTGAAAAGCTCTATTGACTCCTTGAGTGGTAGTCTGCAAAGCCCAAAGCTACAGTGATGCACCAGATGTGCTTAAATGTGGAAGAAGTAGCAGATTTTGTTGTTTGTGTGATGTGCGGAAAGGACAAGCTGTAGATCTCAGTGTTTTATTTGGAACAGATTAAAATAGGAAAATAATGTTTGTTGAATGAATCATGTACTGCTTTTAGTTGTGGGAGATGCATAACATTTTATAGTCTTGTTGTGGGTTTTAACAATGAAAGAGTGATTTTTTTTAAAGATAATTCTGTTTTGAAGTTGATGTGTAGGGACGCAGGAATCTGTTGAAGATCGGCGGAGGTAAGAGTCATGAATGTATTTACTATAACTTAAAAAGTTTTATATCAGATGTATATCAACATAACACTTCAATCGCATGTTTGAGTTAAAAAAAAATTGAGAAGCAAAGTAATACAAAGGGCATTAAACCTGCAATAGCCTACATTCCCACCCTTTTGCTGATATAAAATGTGCTCATTGTAATATGTCAGCCCTGGGAAAGATGTTATTTAAATTCTTGAGCTATTAAAATGGTGATTCGAAGCAATTGTATTTTTTAACATTTTGTCCATGTCCGTAAATGATGACATCAATCCTGTATACGAGAGAATGTCAACCAAGCTAAAACAACGACAGTTCTCAAGTGTAAAAATAAAATACTGAGAACATGGGAAATCTGAGATAAAAGCAGAACATTTTAGAAATGTTCAGCAGGGTCAGGCAGTATCTGTGGAGTGGGAAACGGAGTTAACGGGTGGAATTCTCCCATCCCGCTGGAATGCCCCCAGCATAAAAATAGTTTGTGATTCTCCTGATGTCGGGTCGGTTATCTGGCTGCCAAATGGCGTGAACACCATTTGCATCATTACCATCTCGTGAATACTCATTAAATTAGCTTCTCACCAGAATCAGGTGCTGCCTTCCAATTTTGCATCATGCCAACAGGAAATCAGGTTAGTCGGAATCTCATTTGTAAAAAAGGTCGTGTGCACAGGTCGGACCTCACTTTGCTTGCGACTTCGAGGTAAGTGCAACACAAGTAGCCTACCTTCAATAGCGCTGCGCCGGTCTCATTGCAATGCCAGTGGGACTTCACACTGCTGGGGCTGTAGGGCTGGTCTGCTCCTGATGCTTGCCTCTGTCGGCACAAGGACATGGTTGTGCGGTGGTACTCCAGCAGGGCTCACCTTTCAGACACTGACCATTATTGTATCTGGGATACATGGGGTTTAAGGATCACCTGTTCCCGATAGGTGCCACCTTTGACCAGAAGGACACGACTGTGCAGCTGTACTCATAAGGGCTGAGCATTCAGAAAGCAGCATTTCAACCGGAGAAGGGAAGGGGGAACGCATGGGGGTGGGCAATGGGGATGGAAGGCCTTGCAAGGAGTTGGGGGTAGGGAAGGGGAATAGGAAAGAAAGGCTTTGCATGGGGTTTGGGGTGTGGAAGAGGGAAAACACACAAGGGGCAACGGGGAAGGAAAGCTATACAAGGGGTTAGGGGTGCAAGGAAGGGTGAACACGGCAGGGGGCAACGGGGAAGGAAGACTTTGCAAGGGGTTGGGGAGAAGGGGGCACGATGGAAGGCAGAAGGGCAGGAAGGCTTTGCAAGGAAGTGGAGGAGGAAGGGGAACGATGGGAGGCAAAAGGTGGATGGAGGGGTGGAAAGCTGGAGTCCAGCAAGGGAAACTGAAACACTGACTAACAAGGGGGTGAAAGGGATAATACATGTATGAATGGGAGGGGATGCACGCAGACTCCGGACAGGAAAGGGTGGGGTGTTGTTACTGTGTCACAAGAGGGATGCATCATGCACAGACTCATAAGGTGTGGGTTGGGGGGTGTTGGGAAGGGAGACATTGTAGTCTTCAGTTTTGAGGGCAACGGGGAACTCTGTGAAAGTCAAGTTCCTTGGTCTGTGGCTTGCAGTCAAGAGTCAGAATAAAGACAGTCCTGGGGCTCTGTGGAAAGCAGTCTGAGAGTAGAGACAGTCTTGGGCATGCTGCAGTATTCATTGGGAGCACGGTGTTCTCCTGCTTCAGTGATGGGCAAGGGCTATATGCTCAGTAGAAATGATGCACAGCTTGGTGTACAGGGCAGGCTCACAGTCACTGTCCATGGGCTTGTCTTCTCTGTACTGGGCTCCAGATGGTATGGTGATTGTACTGGTAGGCATCTGCAGCCTGTATTTGGGAAACACATAATAAAGGGGGAAGGTATGTGAAGCTTTCCGGGGGGAGAGGGGGTTCATCCGGTAAGTGACTGCACACACCCTCCATATGGGTGGGTAGAGGTCCACATTGGCCATGGACGCTTTAGTAGTGATGGGCTTGGGGAAAGGGTAGGAATGTCCACCACAACAACTGTGGGATCCAGTATTGTTGGGGGAGGCTGGAGACTAACAGGAGGAAGCTCTACCTTCACATCATGAGGTTCCAGGTAGATCTCTGGGACACGGACAGAGAGACGGAGAGCACTGCAACTCATTTTGAAATAGTAGTGCAGAACCACCATCTTGCTCTACTGGAGTTATGGCACTCTAAGAGTGAACTGGAGTCTTATTACAGAGAAAGAAGGAAGACCTCCTTGTGAAGAAAGCCATTGGAAGCCAGAGCCTTTATCGGTGCTGTAACAGGGATTCTCAGAAATCAGTGGTTTAACATCACATTCGCAGCAAATCAGCATTAACCTATCAGAGTGTATAATTTGAGAATGCAGACAATCATTAAGGTGGCACAGGTGCAGCACACATGGCTTTGCATTAATGGAGGCCAGCCACATGCTCTCCAGAATTGGCATTCCTAATGGGCCAAAGGCCATCCAGTCATTAATCACCAGCAAGTTATTGTTCACTAGAAGGCCAGCTCATAGATTGGAGCACTGAGCTAGGTTAGGTGGCGCTTGTCATTCAAACCTTCTCATAGCAATGAGGGATTAGGATGGAAAGTTTCTGGGATAGCACCTTGGTCACTTCATTGTGGGTGCTGATGCCTCAGAGACAAGGCTGCATCAGCGACAATGGGCAGAAACCACTATAGACCATGCAGTTGTTATAGGTAACAGATTGTGAGCTTCAATATCTTGACCCGTTACTCATTAATGTTTCATTTCAGAGAGGAGGTAAAAGCAAAAATGGATCCAGGGCTCAATGCTGCCTTTTTGAGGGTCCTAACACAATTGTCAAGATGAAGGAGCGAGAGGCAACACTGAGCACGGCTCCACCAGGAGGCCCCGCCTGAGGTCCAGGCTCAAGGGGAACCAGAGCAACAACAAGAGGGTCAGGAGGAGAGATCCACACAATGGAGGTGAACTACCACACCAAGGGTATACTGAAGAAGTCTCTCCTATTTACAAATGAGTAAGAGACAACGCCGGGCATGCCTGAGCTTGTCCCGAGCTCTGGCAAATCACATATGCCACATTCCTTGTTAAAACCTGACACCATGTGGAGTTGGAGGGTATCCCCTGCCAGTGGTTTTAAAGGTGACTGCGTTCAATTTCTTTGCCTGTGGTTTGTTCCAGGGATCCACAGGGACTTGTGTGGCATCTTGCCATCCGCAACACAGAGATGCACAAAGGAGGTCACAGATGCCCTTTAGACGAAGGCCCATCATTATGTCAGATTTGGACGAAGGTAGCCAGGCTGCAAGATTCACCGGCTTTACAGCTACCTCAGGCTTCCCAAGAGTGCAGGGTGCAATCGACAGTGCCCATTTAGCTTTACAGGCTCCTTGGCAGCAGGCCCTAATGTTTATAAACTGCAAAAGCTACAATTCCATGAAGGTACAATTGGTGTGTGATCATTGGAAGCACATACTGCACATTTGTGCACAATACCCTGGGAGTTGCCATGACTCCTACATCCTGGAGGCTTGAACATCTGCAGGGATGGCTGCTTGGGGATAAGAGGTACCTACTGAAACACTGGCTGATAACACTGGTGCATCGCCCTCAGATTCATTCCAAGGAGAGGTACAACGCTGCTCACAGCTCCACACGCTCCCTTATAGAGCAGACCATTGGCATTCTGAAGATGTGCTTCAGATGTTTGGACTGCTCTGGTGGCACACTACAGTACGCTCCCGATAGGGTTTAACACATCATCACTGTGTGTTGCACCCTTCACCACCTTACACTGCAAAGAGGTGATCCCTTGCCAGAGGGTGAAATGGTGGAGGATAAGAGCTCTTCGGACGATGAAGAGCAGAAGGCCCAGGAGCACCAAGAGGGTGATGAGGCTTAAATTGGAGGTGACGATGCCATAGACGAAGCAAGACGTGGGAGCCAAGCCCGTGACACTTTAATTGCTGCTCGATTCCAGGAGGAGCAGAATGAAGGCAAAGGGAGCTGGCCACAGTCCTTCCGGCCCTCAATGTCATTCCCTTTCTTCTCAAGGGATTTCCAATCAATTGAACTGAGAACGAGTCCTGCATTGACTCTTACACCTTCTGGCCTCATGATTCACCAGGCCATGACCCCCACAAAGGTCTATAGTACCCTCTGCATGCACTCGCTCTGAGAAGCGAAGATCCACTCAACAGCGAGAGCAATGCAAGAAGTGACTTGAAGCCATTGCCGTAATTAAGAAACTACCGTAGACAGTGAGATGAGGACATGATTAGGGTTCTCCTCCTCCCGTCCATGTCTTGTCCTTTGCCACTAACACTAAGGAGACACAACTGCCGCTAATCAATTGAGGCTGATGAGTTGCCCTCACACAATGGTCTTCCATGAGGAAAAAGGGTTAGAAGCGCATATATCACACACTTCAAATAAAGATTTTAACACCTACATCTTGATGGTGTCCACCAGGGCGTGTGGCCACGGAGTCCAGGACTTAGTGTAAATCTGGCAAAACCTGCTGGACCAACCATGTTGACCTCGAGGCGCTGGCATGTCGGAGCACTCTATCAGAGAGAACGCGGACGGACTTCTCCTTCCCTTCACTCTCTAGTCAGCTTAGTGCCTGCAGAATCTCTGCCTGATGTTCTACCCTGCCACTTGATGTTGCATCTCCAGCATTGAGTTGGCGGCCACTCTCAGAGGCTGGTCATCTGCCTCCAGCAGCCCTCCTAAGTGCCTGAGACCTGGCCTAGCCCTGCCTCCATCTGCTGCAGGGATGTATTAGTGAGGCATTCTCCCATTTTTTTTAGAAAGTCTTAACAATGCACTCAGAAAAGCATAGTATGATTAGAACAAGTCAGCATGGTTTTACTATAGAGAAATCCTGTTTACAAATTCATTCGAGTTTTTTGAGGATATAACAACTAGGGTAGATAAAGGGAACCAGTAGATGTAGTGTACCTGGATTTCAAAAAGGCATCGATAGGGTGCTGCACAAAAGGTTACTGTGCAAAATAAAACTCATGGAGTTAGTAATATTTTCATGGATAGAGGATCGGTAAACAGATAGAAAACAGAGTGTGGGCAGAAATGGGGCTTTTTCAAGTTGGCAGTCGGTGAAGTGGAGTGGTGCAAGGATCAGTGCTGGGGTCTCAGCTATTTACAATCTATACTAATGACTTAGATGAAGAGACAAAGAATAATGTATCAAAGTTTGCTGATGATACCAATCTAGGTGGGAAGGTAAGCTGTGGATAGGATACAGTGAGGCTGCAAAGAGATATAGACAGGGTAAGTGAGTGGGCAATAAGATGGCAGATGGAGTATAATGTAGGGAAGTGTGAAGTTATTCACTTTGGTCGTAAGATGAGATAAGCAATTTCTTTTTTAAAAGATGTGAAACTTTTAAGTGTTGATATTCAGAGAGATTTGGGTGTGTTCGCACAAGGAATGCAGCAAGTTAGCATGCAAGTGCAACAAGCAATTAGGAAGGCAAATGGCATGCTAGCCTATGTTGGCCTTTATTTCAAGGGGATTGGAGTACAAGAATAAAGAAGTCTTGCGAGAGTTATACAGAGTTTTGATGAGACTACATCTGGAGTACTGTGTGCAGCTTTGACCTCCACATTTAAGAAAGGATATACTCATAATGGAGCAGGTACAGCGAAGGGTCACTAAATTGGTCCCTTAGATGAGCGGATTGCCCTAT
The DNA here is from genome assembly GCF_017639515.1 of Carcharodon carcharias. NCBI lineage: Eukaryota > Metazoa > Chordata > Chondrichthyes > Lamniformes > Lamnidae > Carcharodon > Carcharodon carcharias. Next base: position 123,136,796 of record NC_054476.1, read on the forward strand.
GATGAGAGGCTAAGTAAATTGGACTTTTGGTCTCTGGAGTTTAGAAGAATCAGAGGCAATCTCATTGAAACCTACAAAATTCTGAAGGGGCTTGATAGGATAGATGCTGAAAGATTGTTTCTGCTGGCTGGGAGCACTGTCTCCAGATAGGAGGCCGATCATTGAAGACTGAGATGAGGAGAAATTACTTCACTCAAAGGGTTGCGAATCTTTGGAACTGTTTATCCCAGTGGGTTGTGGATGCTACATCGTTGAATACATTTAAGGCTGTGATAGACAGATTTTTGGTGTCTCAGGGAATTAAAGGAGATGAAGAGTAGATGGGAAAGTGGAGTTGAAGCCCAAGATCAGTCATGATCGTATTGAAGGGTGGAGTAGGCTCAGAGGGCCATGTGGCATACTCCTTGCTCCTGTTCCTTGTGTCCTACCCACTGTGTACCCACTTGCCTCCATTCCAAGCCCTGGCAGGGCCTCAAAATTCACACTCAGGCTTCAACTGAAAACAGATGAACAAATTTTCAGCATCAATTCTTCAACGTTTAATGATTTGGCCTCTGACACTTCCCATTTCCTTCAATCTCAGCAAGAATGTTGCACATCAATACTGTCAGTGTTTTCTTCAGAAATATGACTTTTCTGATCATTTGCATACATTCATTTTTCTACCTACTCAGTCTTGCTCTAACTGGCAAGCAATTAGATCTCACCATTTGTAACGTTGTTGCTGCCCAGGGAACAGAAGGAGGAAGAGCATGACCACAGGCTGAGGTTTGCATGATTGCCTTTTCCATCCATGCTGCAAAACCACATTTGAGAATCTGCAAAACTCATTGCACCTATATCAATAGATGTGTCATGTTAATATAAAAATGAATGGTCACTTATCATCTGTATAGTTAACTGGCTGTCAGAGATGGCAGCTCCTGAATTTGATCTGACAATCATAGCAGCATGAAGCAAATTCTGTTTTTATGCTACTGAGTTTCTTGCACATTACATTTTTAGAATAGAATAAGGCCAATTTGAAGTTGATATTGGAGATAGACTTGGACAATTTTTAAAAACAAAAAAAACTGCGGATGTTGGAAATCCAAAACAAAAACAGAATTACCTGGAAAAACTCAGCAGGTCTGGCAGCATCGGCGGAGAAGAAAAGAGTTCTCCGCCGATGCTGCCAGACCTGCTGAGTTTTTTTGGACAATTTTTGTTGCGACAATCTAAGCAGCTCTTCCAAGACCTGATAGTTGTTGAGTGCCTTGCAAAAGTCAGCGCAGAGGTCTCTGGATGCCAGTAGCCATTTTCCCATGTGATAAATTTAATACAAAAGTTAATATTTTGAATTTTATACAGTTAATATCCAGCCATCAGCCTCTATGGTTTCATTAACACGGGAGACAGGTTAGATACAAAAAGCCCCATTCTAACTCTGGAAGTAGGCGGGTTTTGAATGTGTTAACATCAGGCCGGAAGACTTTGGATTAAGATGTGTGCTTTGGGGAGGAGAAAGGTGTAGGTCCTGATTGTAGGCTGAAGTGAAAAGGTGACAAGAAGGATAGAATAGTTAGTTCCTATCTTCTTACACACTGGAGTTTTCATCCATTACAAAACTGATCCAAGGTAATGAATCCAATATTTCCAAGAAGGATATCCTTAATATATTAAGAAATTTGCATAAAGCATTCACTTTTGTTACACTTCACTATCACATTTTATTGAAAGCACCCTTATTGCTATAAAGCAACATATCTTCTGGCTCAGGAGATTTGTTAGTATATATTAGGCATAAAATGATATAAATACCTTTTTATACATTACTAGATGCTTTCAATAACTTGGCGCTACATTTCATATATTATTGTAGATGGCCTGTTTTTTTTTCCTACATTGCCGGTGAAGATATAATGGTGTTAAAAATAATGAAAGGTTAATCTGAATCAGAAGTCTAAGGTTTTAAGGCTTCAGGCATCATAAATTGATTTTTCCAAAGGACTTAATAGCTGCTTATAACACTGCTGAAACATGCACTTAGCAGGGTATTGATTTTGAGTTCATGAATTACATTGGGTGCTACAGATGGCTTGTAATTTTTTCTATTGCTCCTTACATTTAATAAGGAATGGATTCCAAGGATATAGTTATCCGTCTACCAGTGCTCAGACAGCATGGGACATTTTCACAATAGTTTCTGTTAAGTAGGTTTGTGATTTTTATGTTTTATTACATGTAACATATAATCCATTCAATTGTTTGATAGCTAACATCACAGTCTTGTATTACTATGTCTAAACATTGCTTCAAACCCACAGTGAAGGGTTTAATGGATGCTGTCTGCATGTCACATATCTATTTCTTTATTTTGAGACCTTAGTATTTTTTAATACACACGTGGACTTTCTCGTGCTGCAAATGAATATCACTTGGAAAGTTTACGAGGCCAATTTACCCCTGACCTTCAAAGTAAATTGGCCTTCAGCTACACCAACATGCATTACATCTGCCAAACCCTGTCCCCATACCACAGTTTCCTTTAATACATTTTATGTTCACAGTTGTGGAAATGTAATTGGACAGCATGATTGGGTTAGGTCATACTGCCCCCAGGCAGATGCCAATCAAAAATTAAATAACCGTAAAAATTCCTCTAACAGATCTGCCCAGGCTTCACCTGTCATCTTAACCCCTTTCAATGTAATACATTCTTACTCAGATCTAAATAAAATTCTTTCAGGTTAGGGTGAACCAAAAAGGGTAGGATACACAATTGAGGGTGAAGTTTCAGTTGCTTGGTTAAAAATATATATAATTCATGATAGGTGTGCAACATAGAAACATGGGTTGGTTAAGTCTGGGCTAATTGGTATTTTTCCAAAAGATACCAGCTCTGGTCATGCTTAAATATGATAGTATTTTGTCTCAGACATTAAAATGCATTTGAATTTTGATCAAAACCTTGTCATTTTTCAGGACAGTAAGAGTAGTAACTTAGGGTATACATTATTCACAGAGGCTCAACATTGAGCTAAAAGAGTCATTCATATTTACCCCACGGCCTTTAATCCCTTTGCATCCGTAGACTACAATTTGTCTCCAATCCCCATGTGCAATACTGAGGGGGAATCCCTGTAAGCAAACGCATCTCCCACTTCTAAATCTCATGGCCTTTGCATGTTATTGATATGCATTGGGGAAATAATGTCAGCACAGTGCTCATAGATGTAGGTCTTCTCTAGGATTGCTGCTGACCTTATTCCCTGAGGATGAGAGGAACAGAAAATTTAAATTGGTACATTGTTTCCCAGATTTGCAATCAGCTAAGACCACTGCTTTTATTTGTGTTATGATGTATGCTGATTCTGGCTGCACTGATATATTTTGGTATTGTCTTTTAAATTAATAAAGTTCTAGGATGATCCACTAGATTCTTCAAACTCTCCATGTCTTTGCTGTCAAATAGTTTTGCAGCCTTCTCCAGTATGACAACTCTCCAACCTTCCCGCACTGTTCTCCTGCATGTCAAATCCATTGACCGGAGACCCCTTTCACTACCTGTCCCCATTACGCAATCTGAAATTTACTTCCATAACCTCTTTGGGTTTGCAAATTTTCTGTCCTTCCTCAGAAGCCTCTTCCGAATTTAACTCTATGCCTGTAACCATCCTTCTGCAATTTCTCCCTTAATTCCTGTTCAGTGTGTACTGTAAGCTGCTTGGGATGTTTTATTATCTAAAAGGCACTATATAAAAATCAGTTGTTTCTATTATGGTCTATTTTAAACTACATGCATAAAATCTTGTGGTGACTTATAGGGATGCCCTTGGGTTGATTAGCATAGTAGCTACCATATGGTTTTATATGCGTACATATGTACACACCAAATGAAACATCAAGATATTTTGATGCCCCTAATATGCATAAAGGGAATCTCATAACTTAGGATATTGGAGTGTGTTTCCTGTTTGTTTTGTTCTTTTAGACAATTCTTCATGCTGCGCCCCATTGCTACATTTTGCACAATGTTAAAAAGCAGATTAACCAGAATTATCTGCCTAGGAATCCTTCCATGTGCTGTTAGTCCTGTCAGTCATTTAACAGTAAAGAAATCCACAGGCAATGTCATTCTGCTGACTGTGGCCACTGCTTCAAAGATCATGCCTCACAAAAAATGAGGAAACCATAATAGATTACTGTCACTAACGACTCAGTTTTCTCCATAACAGTGATTCCATAGAGATTTAATGGCAACAGACTACTGCAGAAATAACTCACCCATTCCACCCCCTATAGATTTTCATTTCAGATCTTTGATGAAAAGATTCCCACAATTTCTTTCCAGCAGATACCCAGCCATCTTCCCTGACGAGAGTGATGCCTGTAAATCAGGCCTTAGCAGATTTGACACAGCAGTCTATCTAATTTCATGTTGCCCCTGTCACTGTGTCATTTCATGATAAGCAACAGTCCATCACAGGAAATCCATTTCCAGGAACCGTATTTATCGCGGAACTTAAATCAAGCTTTTTTTTAAAGCTTTGTCAAACTACTTTGTAGGAAGTTTTTAATTTTCAAGAATTTTCCAATTTCAAGAATGTTTTTGTACCAAAAGGGAGAGAGTTGACTGTGTTGAAGATAAAATACTTGCATGTTAGCAAACCACTTTTAATCTAACCAGCCCAACCTTACAAGACTGCTCCTTTATATGGTCAATGTGCTTAATTCCATTTCATTTCTAACATAATCAGAAATTAGAGTCATACCCACAGGGCACATTTGAAAATGCCATTGGCCCCTTTTGGTTTCTCCTTTATATGGATTTTACTGTCCCCTCCTGTGCTACCCAGTGGGAGACTGAACAGTCTTACTCACCCTTACAAATACTATGAATGCCAACCTCCCTTTTGACCACTGAAGGACAGCTTCCAGGTCTCCTCTTCAAGTGCTTGGGTTATGTTCAGCCCCATAACTGATGTTTTGAATGATATTACCAAGCTGTCACACAAGGGAAGGCTGAAATTTCTCTTTTGTTGAAAAATGGGAGAATCTTGTTCCTCCCCCCAATTGAGATTTACCAGCAAAACTTTACTGTCAGGTATTGAATGTTTCCAAGCCGTATTTAATGATTTTAGGTAGCATATTCTAACTTACAGTGAAGAAACAAACATATTCCCATTGTTCATTAAAAGAGGAACGCCTCACTTCACTGTAAAATTCCAAATCCCTCATCTCCACACTGGCACATTTTTATCACTCTCACATTTTGATTCTGTGCACCTTCAGATGCATAAGGTGTACCATAAGCTACACTTATGTGTGGTACCTTTTCATCTCCTTTCATGTACACAACAGAAAGACTTGAATTTATATACTGCCTTTCATGACCTCAGGATAATTAAGTACTTTATTGAAGTGTAGTTACTGTTATAATGTAGGGAACATGGCACAATTTGAGCACAGTAAGGTTTCACAAACAGTAATGTCATAATGACCACCAAATTTGTTTTGAGGTGTTGGCTGAGGGATAATCTTTGGCCAGAGCACCAAGGCGACCTCCCCTGCTCTTTTCAAAATAGGACCAAAGGATCTTTTCCTTCCACGTGATAGGGCTTATGAAACTTAGGTTTAATGTCACATTGAAAGACGGAAGCCCCCAACCGTGCAGCACCTTCTTGGTACTGCACTGGAGTGTCTGTCTAGATTTTGTGTACAAGTTTCTTGAATGGGACTTGAATCCACAATCTTCTGACTTCAATATGAGTGCTACCAATTGAACCACAGCTGACACCATGGAAAAATTGAATTTGTATCCCCTACGAAATAAGGAAGAAGATTGAAATAATGAATTAAAAGGATTAATAAATAACTGGACAAGTGGCTTTTGTTGATTTTTTTCCCTGAAAAGTTTTGTTCCCAAAAGATGGATTATTTTTCTTTTGACTTACACCTGGATATATCTTGTTAAAACAGAACTTATTAAGTTTTAAGAAAACTTTAAAATAACTGAGGAAAGGTCATTGGTAGCTGCCCCCCTAACCCCCCAATTATGGCTTATTTCAAATGGCGAAAGAAGGCTCGTATCTCTTCATTGGAGCTGATCTGCAGCTGAGAGCTTTAGTCATTTGACAAGTCAGTGAAGCGTGCTGAATTTAGCAGATGGACCTATCAAAAGCAATTATAATTTTGGCACAATCAGTGGCAGACTAGTGCTAGATTTTGCCAGTTTATTCCATTATGGTATATGTTATTAAGCACTGGCCAATATAGGTTCAGTAACATTGCCATGAAAGGCTTTTGAATAATTGGAGAATTATATCGAGCTTAGAAATTCTAGATCAGGACCTCAATTCTAATTAGCATGAAGCTGTTTGAAATTGGTTTAGCCTATTAATTCTTAATAAGATGTGCCACCTTAAGCAGCTGGACACTAGTTTGAGTTAGCTCTGAGAACGGAGCATTCCCATGAGTAGCTGTGACCCCTGTCCTACTGGTACAGTTAATATTGGCCCATGTAGCACCAACCTGGGACATATAATTATTTCCATTGTGATCTACCTCCAGTTTTATTCATTCTTATGAATTTCAACATAGGTACTGCAAACTTGTTCCCTTATGCACATTATGATTTCTCTCTCTCAAACTATGGATTATCCCAAATAACACAAACAACTTGTTAGAAGTATAACTTTAGTTAAGGAACTTTGTCAGGACTTCAGCAACCATACCGGAGGACTTTTGCTTATAAGTCTGTAGAAATGCCTGCTCGGCTTAAATTTCATTGCACTGCAGATGCTGATGAAGCTTCCGACAGGAAGAAATAATCTGTCACAGACTATTTTAAGGTTGAGAGGACGAGCTTGTCTGTGTTCAAACCATTCAAACCTCCTATAAATGTTTTTGAGAAAATACAAGAGATGTAAAGGTTTTGGAAATTTATATTTCTTGGATTTTCTACTGAAAACTGCAAATAATCTATATGAGAGATGAAAATAAAAATACACCACATAGGATAATGCCCCACTGCGCATCTGTTCAGTTTCCTTGGATACCAGACTGATAACCTCTCTCCTTTCTGTCGCTTGGGTTAAAAAAAGACATTTAAATGAGTTTCTTTCGAATGCATGCTGGTGCTAATCGTTCCACTGAGTAGAATGCAGTAGCTTCAGTGCCAAGGACGGCAGCAGTAGCAATGTTTACAGTTGCTCTGATATATAGAGAATGTAGTGGGTAAGTTACTCCACCCAGGGACAGTATGACCTGGCCTGGCTGCACTGATTCAAATGATAATATGCTGCCAAAAGAGAAAATTGAAAATAGTATTTATTTGATGGGTAGCTGATAGATTGTCTAGAAAGAGCCCAAGGATTCCCAATGCAGCTCAGTCTGGTCACATGTCAAGACTCCATAATTCTGTGTGGGTAATTATATTGTCAGTCCCCATGTAGATTCCTGTGCCCAGAAGGTCCTAATGTTGATCAAATAATTTTTCTTGGTTTTTCTTTAAACTTATTTAGAACTAAATTAGTAAGAATAATAAATACACCACAATAAATTATTTACTTTTTGTTCTATTTTGTGTTTATTTTGCAGACATGACTAAAGTTGTAGTAAAATACAAGATTTATTTGTGAAATGCAAAGTCTCAATTTTCAAAAGCATTGTGGGGAATATTTTTTGGGTGTGACGTTGAAGGTGCAAGTACTTGATTGTCTCAATTCACCTGCTTGTAAAATCCATTAGAACCGCAAATAGTTCAGGATAAAGAACCTCCTGCTCAAACTAGAATTTGAGTGAGATTTTTTTACATAGAGGTGGCAACAAGCTATACAGTTTTTTAGTCATTCTGTTTTTACTGGAAAGCTTTTTCCAATTATAAGACTCTGATTTCTGAGTTACAGCACAGCTAATAATCAGATGATTGCCCAGCTGGCTTCCATCAGGAGAGATTCCTAACAAAGTATAAACATCCTTGGTTCATAATGCACTCTTAGTAACACTCAGTCAGGAAGACAATAGTGCTCATTTTTAATTACAGTATCTCCTTACTAAGTCTGAAAATATTCTTTCAGTTCCTGTTTTTTCTTTTACAGGCTTTGTAATACAGAAAAATATGTAATGATGCAGGTAGAAATTCATTCCATTTGTGTAGACAATTATATCCAGCTCCACAATGAATCATGGCCTCCCCTCATGGAGATCATAAATGGTCAAAAGAAAGATATATTTTAGCAGAGCATGTCAAGTGGGCCCAGACTCGCAACTCAAATCTGAAGGTGGAGGAGGAAGACAAAAATATCTTGATCCAGCACAATGGCTCACCACTCATGGTCCAGGTTTGCCCTCACTGCTTGATAATGTACAATGTTGATCATACTATTAACGTTTGCTTTTCTGTAACCAGTAGGTTAACATCTTTGTTAAAATAATAGCAATGTCATATGAACACAGTGCGTGTCCATCTGCCAATATTGCACACAGTAACTTCTAGTCTCACATATTAGTCCTAGTGTACAGTACTGTAGGGGTTCACAATGACAGAAAAAAATAGTTTAATTTATTGGCCATTATGTTCACTTGTATTAACCACCACCCACATTAAAATATCTACCGATACACATTTTATTCATTGTTTCTGATACACATTTTCTTTTTTGTTTTCAGTTTTTTGCTACTTGTATGCCCTCTACTTTCCTCCCTGACCAGAAGTTCTAACCATCAGGTTTACAAACTTCTTAAGAGCTGTTATATGAGCTGGCAGGAACAATTATTTTGACTGTTCTCGCAGTGGGAATGAAACGTGGTCAGGATGTAAGATGGGCACCTTAAAGTCTGGAAAGCACAACCTATGACATAGGTTGTCATGGTGATGTGGGATTGAACTGCCCTAGATGTGATTCCATTGTGTTTTATTGATCGTGTTTGTTCATCATTTGTTTGCATTTTACATTGTTTTAGTGGTGAAATTGCACAGTTTGTTGATAACTCAGAACGTGCCAGTTAATAAAGGAAATTGCTCTTAAGATGTCTTGGTGTCATACTGTGAGGGATCTATGGTGAAGGAAAGTTAGTTGTAAGTCATTAAAACATTCATAGTTTGTGAATCTGAAGACTAAATTCAACAAAGTATCTGGATGAAAGGAAAAGAGCAACTGGTGTACTTTATGAACAGACTTGCAAGCAGCCAGATGCCCCCCTCTATCCCCTCATTCCCACGCAGAAGTTAGCAGGATCTAGCCTGTGGAAAGGAATCAGACTTCAAGCCTGGCCACATGAGAAGACCAATAATAATACCTCTTGTTTTCCTGTCAGCCATGGCTCAGTTGATAGCATTCTTGAGTCAGAAGGTTATGGGTTCACATCCACTCTGGGACTTGAGCACAAGCATCAAGGCTGACACTCTAATGCAGTATTGAGGGATTGTTGCACTGATGGAGGTGCCGTCTTTTTGATGAGGCATCAAACTGAGGCTCCATTTGGCTTCTCAGGTGGGCATAAAAGATCCCATGGTTCTATTTGGAAGAAGAGCGGGGGAGTTATCCCTACCGTCCTGGACAATATTTATCTCTCAATCAACATCATAAAAACAGATTATCTGGTCATTATCACACTGCTATCTGTGGGAGCTCGCAAATTGGCTGCCACATTTCCTACATTACAACAATGGCTACGCTTCAAAAGTATTTTGTCAGCTGTAAAATGCTTTAGGACATCCCGCGGTCATGAAGGATCCATATAGATGCAAGTCTGTTTTCTGTTCACCTCAGCTACCAGTGTATGTACGAATGTATGTTTTAGTGCAATTGTTTTAGTCGGATGTATTGTTGGGGATGCTGAAATGTTCACTGAGGGGCCAGGAGGCATTTCCTTGGACACACAGATACTTAAGCTCAATACTAGTTCCCAACAGTCAAATAAAAATGAATTGCCATGAGGTTAATGAATAAGGTTTTGAAGCAGCAACTTCTGCCACTCGTGAAGGGCCATGTATTGCTGACCTGCGTTATTGACTGACAAGGGACCATTTTAGGTCCAAGTAAATATACGCAGTGAGATTGAAGCAATCAATTTGGTTTTCATTTCTGGAAGTGTAAAGGATTCTTTGAAAAAAAATCCAAGAAAGAAACCTCAGAATGTGCATACAGTATGTCCCCTGTTCCAGACTTTCACTTGTTATACCTAGGAGCTATGTTAAGGCTTGTTGTAGTGGACTTGCATTAAGATTTACATCTGCTTTGGGTACAGAACATCTCTCAGTTGCTCACGAAGAGTGAAAGACTATGCATCTGTATTGTCGTTTGTAGGAGATTGGCTAATATTACATTACAAAATCCAGAATTTTTTCAAAGTCATTCCAATTACTAATGGCAATTAAAATATGCATCAAAAATTGAATTATGTAAGTTTACACTTTCATTCATGTGAAGTTTGAGTATCTTGGAATTCCTCTTGTATTCTGATGTTAACAGCGGAAAGACATCTTCTGCTAACCTCAGTATATCAAAGCTGTTCAAGTATTCAAAGGAAAGCTCTGCTCAGTGTGTAGAATCAGCTGTATAAACAAGATAACAAAATGTTTCTGCAAGTTATGAATGAGGCCTCCCTGGTCAAACTCACAAATGACTTACTGTGCAGTTGTGACCGTAGCTGCTTGTTGCTCTTAATCTTTTATATCTCCTCTGTTTCCTTTGACATTGCTGACTACTTCATTCTCCTCCACCATCTGCCCTCCTTAGTACATCTCTATAGCCACCATTCTCTCAACTCTATCACAACGTAGTCACCCTGCTTCCTCTAATGGTTTTATCTCCTGTGCTCACATGATCATAGCTAGTGTACCCTAGGGCTTCATCTGTGCTGTCTCCTTTTCACCATATACATGCTACTTCTCAATGAGCTCATTTTCCTCCTGAGTGTCTGATGACAGTCATCATCGGCTTTCATTACGTCAAGGATCAACCTCTCCGACGCCGTTTTGTTTTAGTTTTCTGCGTTCAGAAATTCAAGGTCCATAACCTTTTTCCACACAAAATCTTATACATTCACTGCCATTATTCTTGCCAAGTTCACTGTGTCTCAGCACATAAACTTTAAGATCCTTTCACTGTCTTGCTTTAGCCATTTTGAACAATCATCGCAATCCTTACAACTCTGTAGGCATCCCCCTACTCCAGCGCTGAATTATTGCTAGTTCCCCCATTCCCTCTACTGTATTGTCAGGGACTGCCCCTTCAGCTGCTGAAATTTTCTCCCAAATACTCTTTGATAAGTTTGCCTTCCTCTGTGCCTTCAAAGGTATGCCAAAAACATTCTTCTTCAACAGAGCCTTCACCCCTCCCCAAATAATTTTTTCCTAAGTTTCCTGATGCTCCGTGCCCAACTTTTTATGTGCTTTTGGGTGGCTTTTTTCAACTGTAAGTCATTGAGATCCTACATCCACATCCCTTTACTTTGCTGTTTAAAGAAGCATTAAATGCTATTATTATTTTTGTATGTGAGTGTAGAATATTTCCAAAGGGCATGTCCCACTTGTGATTTGGTTTATCTTCATCGATGAGACAAAATACCCAGATGTGACTTTCTCCTGATTGCTTAATGCCCTAGTGTGCACTATAAACTCAATTATCTTGAGTTACTGCTATTGCTTCCAGACCAAGTATTCATCACAGCAAGATTGTTAGCTGGATAATGAAACCAGGATAAGAGAATTTGCTTAGTGCCAAGGGCTGGTGGTAATAAGAAGATTGCATATCAATATTTTTAGAGTTTTATATTACCATTAATAAGGAAAAAAAGTGAATTTTATATGAAGATAAGTTCCAAGGGGTTTTCAAAATCATTTTATTTTCAGATTTGATTAAAGACTTGACCCAAGTAGGAAGTTCTGGACTAACAGTAATATTTCTGACCTGGTATAGATGTCAGTAAGTGTGAGTTGTCTAGTTCTGCTGAGAAATAGCTTGCTATTTTATGCAGAAAGTAAATATGAGCTTCCCAAGTGTATGTGTTCAGACAGTTTTGGGACAATTTTTAAATGTATTGTTAATTGAAAGGCCTTAAACTAGAGAGAGTTGCTCTACAGAGTCATATGTTGATCACAGTATTTTCTTTTTTCTTCAGTAAATTCTGCAGCATGTTATGTTCATCATGGTGAGAGTAGATGCAGGGAACTGAATATTTCCCACAGTCTATACCAAATACTTCCAGTTCATGTGTTGCACTAGTCAGACGTGGAATAAAGCTCCCCCCTGCTCTCTCCCAGCTATCCACCATCATTATTTTCTTCAGATGAATCCCCTCTATTGCACCACCCCCATAATTTCCACTTCCCATGCTGATTTGCTGAGTGAGAATAAAATTAATAGTACATAATAGACAAATGGGTGCTACAGTTACAGAACCACAGAGAACTTGTTTGTGAATGTCTAAATTCATTTCACATAGGACCCTTCTAACCAACATAGAGACTGTGTTTCATCCTTATTCGTTTGGGCCAACATCAAACCTGTAGCCCAGATGTGTGAAATCACTGAGCACACCAAACTTCCAGAACCATCTTTGATGTGCTGATGCCTTATGAAAGAAGCTTATCAGGTGTACAGATTTCCTATAATCATACAGCCCATATCCTTGGGGGTGTTCTCTGACCTTTTAGTAAGGCATTTAAGTATGAAGTTTAAAATCCCTTTGGATGTTGAGCATAACTTCTTGTGAAAAACCAATGAATCTTTACATAGTGCAGATTTTATCTCAGAATTGTTGAGATCATAGGCTTGAAAGGAATGAAATTTAATGTTTGAATTAAATCACTCCGTTAGTGTACCAATTAGTAAAGAATGACACTCTAAATCAACTTTATCATCCAGTTAAAGGAGACCAATGTAACGTTATTTCCCATCGCATTTGTTCCAGTTTCGAAGGCAAGAATTTTTGCTAAACAGTCATTTAAGATGTATTACTATCAGATACAATTGGTGCATAAATGGCATGTGTTATATGTTAAAAGGTGAGTGAAAGTTTTCTGGGATTTTTATTTTCTTTTGAACTGCAGTCAACTCAAGCCCCGTGGTTGCTGCTGCTATGAATCCCAGAGGCACTTGTCGCTTAAACCAGGACCCAGGTTTGTGATGAGCTTTGGCAGTCACTCCATTCAAACTGGGGCAGAAAGCAGACCCTAGCGTTGTGTAGCAGGCAAGATAAGCCGCCATTTGACTGCAGCCAGAAAGACATTTCTGCTGAAGAGTTACCCCCACAACCTGGAGGTGAATGTAATTTGAAATGGGGAACAAAACCCCAAATGGTATAATTAAAAACGCAGTTAAACAGTTCCGGAATGCTGAGTTGAATACTGCCTTCGCCAGAGACAGTAATCGGCCTTGTGCTGTGCTGGGATCTGACAGCAACTTGACAAGGATTTGTGCAGATTAACCTATCAATGGCCTTTACTGAAAGGATCAGGCAGGTCAGGAAAAGCCGAATTAGGCAGGAAAAAAAAGAAGCATCTGTTTCAAAGTTTTATCCGATTACGATCTTATATCCTATAACCTGAAACCATTCTCTGAGGTCTTCTACTTGGTGATGGACAAGGAGAGAGGGGGAACCAAACCTCTTAACAATTGATCAATAACAGATAACAAGGTGTGTCATTGCATAAGAACATCTAGTGTCTTGAGACAGGAAGAGCACAAATTTAACTCATTGTAGATTTCTGTATTTTCCTTATACATGAGGTGGCTGGAAAGCAGCAAGGGCAAGCATGGGTGGGGGAAGGGGAACTGTTAGAGAAACAGCCTGTTTGGAAAATATCACAGCCCATTAGTTAGAAGCATGAAATGGAGACAACTTCAGGGACTCTATTAAGCACACTGTGTTTAGGCAGGCAGCCGTCCCTAGGCATTATGTGCTATTCTGGAGACTTCGTGCAAAGAGAAATAATTGGACATGGGAAATCAACTGAGCTTCAGTGACACTAATGGATTGAGGCCAAGAAAATGATCAGTTTCCTTCTTTTAACATAACATTTGAGACAAGTTTTTGGTTTTCTTAAAATATATTTTTCAAAGAAAGCAAGGAACATAAGAGTCAAAAGGAGCATATACCAAATTAATTTGTCAAGTCCGTTAATAGTATGTGAAATAAACTATATCTTAAACAAAATTTAAGCAAAAATAAAATTAAATCACAGCTAGATGTGTTGCAGAGTAGTATTAGCCCAATCTATTACAATGGAACATGTCATAAAATATTCAAAATCTTTTGGGTGCCCCTCTGTTTATCTGACAGAAGGTTCCATAAAATGAAATTACTACAACATACATATCCTTAAAAATCAAATGCAAAGAATTAATGTATACTCTTAACATTTTTGCCAACCTATTTCTGCTGATCTTTTAAAGCAAGTTATTTCTCTGCCAGAAACAGCAGAACTAGGCAAGTCACACTGACTGACATCTACACTGTGCCAATGACATGGGTGAGGGGGAATGGGGGGCACTGTTAGGGGAACACAGATTCAGAGCAGTTGATGCAAGGCAGTTGGATTAGCATAGTCCATTTCAATGCAATCATTGAAAAACTGAGTGTGATGATATCTATAAATGTTAGTTTAGCTTCTTCACACTGCAACTGATCCAAAGCATCCCCTCTCTTATAACTTACCAGCACTAAATTAGAAATGCCTCAAATATTCAAAAATAGAAATCTGTAGATTAAATTAAAAAGAAGCTAGTTTCTCAAAAATACGCAACTAAAATCAAGTTCTCAACCGTATGGAACAAATGTTTAGAAGGACCAATGGTATGAGTTTTTGTTTCTCAACAAAAGCTCTGCTATTGGCCTGGAATTTGTGATGAGAATAATGGTGAGGCTCCAGCACTCATTGTTATAATGGAGGAAATCTGAAGGAAATTTATGGATTATGCATGTTCCTTTGTCTTTCTGCCCATCCAGCTGATTCTGAGCACTGTCTGCAACACCCCATTTTCAAAAGCAGGTGTCCTCCTCTCATCCTCTTCCTTCAGAATCCAACTCTCAAATGCATATAGTGCAACACTGCACACTAGTGACTGTACTAGACATTTTTTCAGCTTCATTCTGATGCTTTTGGATTTCTAGATACAACTTAAGTCACTGGTCACGCCTCTTGTTGTAGCTAATCTGATCTTGAATTCATTCTTGGATGTAACTTGGCCGTTTTTCATTGAGCCACGGTACTTGAAGTTGTCCACTGCCTTTATCTTGGTGCTTCCAATCTTGATGTTTCCATTGCTATTTAAAGCCATAAACTCTAGAAATTTCTGGAATGTGCACATGCACAGTTAAACATGGAAATTTGGAAGTTGCTGGCAGAGATACCTTGCAGCTCCAATGGGTGCATGGTTGCAGTACCTCCCCCATGGGGCTAAATTTTGGGTTAAATGTGTGGTCCTGCAGTTCTGCAGCCACTTGGCTTCTCTCTTAATTATTTACATGCTGCCCACAGTGACATCATTGGAAAACATGGAAGCAGTTTCCGCATGTTCGGAAACCACCCTCAGTTGTGATTGCTTCGTCAACTCCAAAACTGTGGCCATTCTGTCCTATCTGATGTTAAGATCTGAATAAACCACAACTTCCTTCAGTTCATGTCAGCAAAACCAAAGCCTCGCAAGTACTTGCATTCTTCTGTCCTTAAATTAATTAATCTCCTCTGCTCCCACCTGAGGCTAAGTCCAGAAATGATGAACTTTGACTGTGGTTCACATACTCTCACACACCAATGCACCTGTACCCCAAACTTTACGACAGTTCATTGGCTTGCTCTATAACTAGAGAAGCGGCCTTCAAATCCCTCATGGCAATGCCACTCCCTATTTTGCTAATCTCCTCCAACTGTACATCCCTGCACATAAGTATGGTTCCTCTGCAACTGACTTGCTTCTCATTCCTCATTCTATCTCGTCACCAGCAGTTCCTCATTCACTGTTGCCATCTGAAATTTCCTCATTTCCCTACTTGCTTGTATCTACATATCCTTGACCATCTCCAACCACAGTAACCTCATTTTTTACCCCTGGAGAAAAAAACTAACCTCAGCTTTTTCACTAACATACTGCAACTGTCAACTCCCTTTTGGTGGCATCCATCCTTCACAATACAGCTACTTTTATTGACTTACATTCACACTGAATCCTTGGTGCTATCCTCAAGCTGACTTTTACCCTTATATAGTACTCACCCCCATTCTCTAAAGTCAGAGGGTTGCAGATTTGAGCACTTCCTGATTATGAATGCCCTAGTTGTTCACCAACCATATCTGACTTGGCAATTTTAAAGGTGGAGGAGGAAGTGGCTAAGGTTGCTATGCATATAGTCAGAGACCTAGGAGATAAAATAGTCCCTAAATTTCTTTAATTAACATTAGAGGCAGGAAAGGAGAGAGGTTTAAAAAAAGGGAGTTGGGAAAGCATTTAATTGCCTAGATATAGAGTGCTTCTACTCCTACCTGTCCTAACATAACTATTGCAACTCCAACAGTAACTTCTCTTTCTGCTTTCACCCAATCATCCCCAGATAACCACAAGACCGTCTCTCTCTTTTTTACTTCTTTTACATCTTACCCTTCAATGATATCTGTAGGCATGTTAGTCAGTTTCCATGTGCACGCTGAGGATACATAGGTCCATGACCAATGTCACTGCTCTAGATTCCACAGCCATCTTTCAGATGATGTCGAAGTGTTGGTCTGACATTGTCATAGATGGTCTGGAGCTTAATCGAGTTGAGCATTAGACAGTCCAAAATGGACTTATTTGGCTGCTGCCATAAACTCCCTACTTTTCTCCTTTTCCTCTACCCCAGTGCTTCTATTGAGGCTGAATCAGTTGGCGCACAAACCAAAAGCCCCATATTCTGTCCATGATTATGATTACTTATTTCACCTCTGCACTCTTATCCAGCTCTGCCTTTACTTGGCCTATAATGCTGATGAAGCATTTTAATATTCCTTTATTTGAAAAAAATTGTTTCAAACCTCATTATGAATTCACATACCAGTGAAAATAATCTTTTTCCTTTATTTGCCCTCTCAACCTCTTGAAAACCTTGACAGGTGACCACTGGAGACCAGACAATCCTGACATTTAATAACAAGTGAGAAACGATTTCTAGGTGTTTAGAAATGGGCTTAAAGCAGGTGACCTTAATGTGGAGCTCGCACTTGTAGCAGCATAATGGGCCAAATGGGTCCCCTCAGTGAGGAAATTCTTTGATTATTCGAAATTCCATTCTGCAAGACTTGCAAACCAGTTTTGTTTAAATAGACAAGTACAGCATTTAAAAGTTTAAGAATTAGGAACCTTTTCACTGATGCAACATACAGCAGCACAGGACGTGTATCTTGTTCCCCCCAAAAAAAAAAATTAAAGCTAGGAAATAACTCTTGCCTGTTTTAGATTTCTACTCCTACAATCTACCTGTTCCTCTTCCCTTCAACCCTTTTTGGATGCCCGAATTCCATTCACCTTGCCGTTTCCAGGTCAAATTTAGAGCTTGCTTCCTATATCAAAGTCTTTAAAGCTATTTCACTGTGACTACAAAGGTTTAGTTTCGCTCAGCTTCCTGCAATACCTCCATTAGATAGGATCTACGTTCTTCTCAGATCCTCTAACGTCTTTGTTAGTGAAGAATTTGCTAACATTGATGCATGAGTTCCAGTGATGATATTGAATAGTTGCAGCTTATGTCCTCTCAAACGGATGCACTTTTAACAGCAGTTGCTGTTGTAACTTTGCTTCATAATTCTTTGAACTTTGTGTGAACATCCTTCTTTGTACAGGTTTCCACATATTTCAACTTAAGTCTCTAAGTGTCTCCTCTCTAATTCCCTTTTCCTCTTCTATACCACAATCATTGCTTTTTTGGCCTTAACGACACAGATAATACTTGGATGCAGCGTTGCAATGCCATTTACACAAGATTGATTTTTTCCCCCTAGAATAATCCACTACTTTTGTCAAACTTGGACAAACGGTAATCTTTTCTATCTTGATACTCTGTTCCAACGTTTTCGAACTGATAAAAATTCAAATCACTTCTATTATTCGACCCAGTTCTTCGGACATTCTCCAGGAACAGCGGTTACAAAATTGTCTCAACACTTTCATTCAACCAAGACAAATAGACTATATTTTTCCAGCAAATGTTCAGATATCTTCACAGCCAAATTGAAGCGTACAGGAAGATAAAAGTAAATTGTAAGATGAGAAAAAAATACATATAAAATGGATATTTTAGAGAAATGAGCAGTTTTATTGCTCATCAAAATTTTGAGCCATGTCTTTTTTCAAAGGGAATGGTTATTTTCAAATGTGAAGGGGCGAAAATCCAATTAGGCACGATATCAGTTTGGGATCATGATGTGTGATTACCCCACGCCCAGTCCTGCTGAGGCAGGCAGCATGCAAACAAACTTTGTGCTCATCACCTCAACAACATGATTGTAGCGCGCAACCCAGCACAAAACCCACTGCTGACTGGTTGCACGCTTGAGACACAGCCCGGCAGTGCTTGATGTGGCTAGCATGATGCACAGCTGGCCTGGACCTCTTAAAAGAAGGTGCACTCAGGCTATAGCAACTGCTGGGACATTGTCAGGAAGGATTTGGTGGAAGGAAGAGGGCCAGTAATAGAGCAGCAGAACAGAAAGAGGGCTCCTAGGTTTTCAGATCTGGCGATGGTGGGGGGGGCAATAGGAGAAGAGACCTTGTTTCACAGGGGGCCAGAAGGCCCTCAAGGCACACAATGTGAATGAAATAGAAGCAGGTGACCAGGGAGATCAGTTACTGGAATCTGGCCTAAGGGCCTGGCTGTAGTAATCCAACAAGTTCAGTCATGGGATGGCTGTGACTGAGTGTACTAGCGCTCTCTGTGGGCATTTGTGTGCGTATGTACTTATAGAATAAACAAGTTTTCAGTTGGGTACTTTGGACTCCATGTCAGCACACTGTCTCTTTTTTGTCTTGCGAAGATATCACACTGAGGCCATTGTATCTGGTGTCACTATGAACATTCAGGAAGGATGGTAACCTCCTTATGGCCCACCTTACAGTTCACTTACCACATCCTCCTACCAGACATGAATTGCAAGCAGTAGATGGTGTGACCATGCACCTCTTGCTTTCCATTCTGCCCACCTTCCCTCATCCTAACCTTCCCATTCAGCGATTTTGCTTTCAGATACCCAATACTTGTAACCTGGTCAGTTAGTGCAGTTCCAAATCTCAAGAGCAACAGCAGACCTCTGGCGAAGCACTGTCATTTGATCTGACTGTCGTAGCCAGCAGCTCAGTTATTGGCACAGTTAGAGGGTAGCACTGACTCAGAACCTGCATGTGGTGAGACACCTGGCACGAGTGGGCTGCAGTCAGGGCAAGGGGGAAAAGGTAGCACATCTTCCAGCTTGCCCAAGGGTAAGGTCACAGACCAGTTCTGTTCCACTGGCCTCAAATGCGGACTGTGATGCAGTAGGGTACATGAGAACACTGATGGGCATGCACACTGAGATGTTTGGTACATTGGCAGGCTTGCCACAGAACTTCAGGAACACGGAGGAGCCAGCTCCAAATTGGCACAGGGCTTCACATAGAACATGGAACCTTTCCTTACGGTATGGAAGTGGTGGCCAACTCCATTTCATCACCTGTGGATCAAACTACGATGCAACATCTGATGTCCCACATTCCATTGCAGCACAGACAGAAGTTGAGTGGTGCAGTGGAAGCTCAGACTGAGGTTATGAGACCCATGACCATGAGGTGGTGCAGTCCGAAGTTGCGCCCTGAAGGTCCTTAGCTGCTTGAGGACATACTGCAAGGCCATCTGCAGCCTCCCCCACTGAAAGTCAGGAGCCTCCTACCAGCCATGCTGCAGCCACTGGGGTAGCACTGCGTAGGAACACCAGGCAGGCAAAGGCACCTGCACTACAAGTACTAAAGGAATACACAAGGGTGAATAGTTCCATTGAGCACATATTATTGGAAGTGTTCTTGAATGAAACTATTATGGAATGGTTCATTTAGTGATGGTTTTTCTTTAAGGATTTTGGCCAAGGGGATGTGTGATGGGATGTAGCATTGTTGCTGAAATGTGGGAAAATATGGGGCAACTGTGATGGGGAGATGAGGTCACGGGAACCGAAGTCTGAGTATCTGCACACTAACAGCATGTCTGGGGCGAAGGGGTCCCAATGCCACCTCCCTTCCTCCTCCTCTTCCTCCTCCCGATGAGCCCTCCAAAGGCCTGGTGGCAAGGGTTGCACTGTCATGAATATGAAGCTGTGGAGGGCACAGCACACCGCCATGAACTTGGGGAATTGTCCTGTTGAGCCATCCAGGCAGCGGAATCATTGTTTCAGGATGCCAGTAGTTTGCTGCACAACGTTCCTGTTGGCAGCATGGCTCTCATTGTGGCTGTGCTATTCTCGCCTGGTTGGGTGGCAGAGAGGAGTCATGAGCCAGGTATACACTGGGTATCCCTTGTCACCCCGCAGCCAGCCTCTGGTTGCTCTTGGTGGATGAATGGAACAGCTGACTGGTGCTGATTGAAAGTGTCGTGACTGCTGTCAGGACATTCACTGCCAGGATCTTCTGAGCATGGTCGCAGACCAACAAGCAGGTCAGCCTTCTTACTGTCAGGGATTGCTACATGGGCTAGGCCTGAAGTTGCTGGTAGCATTCCATACTTAGCTCTGTAGCATCGCTAAACTTCATGGTCACACTCGTGCAGACTGAAAGAGAAAACACTGCTCTGAAAGAACCACTAAACACTTTTTAACAGTGCCCTCACTAGTTATGGCCTTTCCCTTCCAATGCCCTTACCTTTTCTTCTGTACAGCAATCATTGCTTTTATATTTCCCCTGATCATTGAGTGCCTCAAACTCTTGTCACCTGTTATTTCTCAAATTGTGTTTTATAAAATTCTATTTGTATCTTTCCTTGTCTTCATCCTGGGTTGACCCCAAGATTGCTGCCACACCTTGCTCTTTGCTATTAGAACTCGGAAACAGTGAACAAAAGTGTGGCACACAGTGGAAGCACAGTATCATTCATAGAATGATTTCAACCATGCTGAGTAGTTTGGTGAGGAGTGAGCCATGTGCAGTCAGGACTGTGGAGGGAAATGTTTTTATTGGTGGTGCAATTGCATCCAGTAATGGAGACTAATGAAAAACTAGTGGTGGGGGAGGAGAACTGGCTGCACCTCAGACATTTAACTCCAGTTTTGAAGAAAAAAGGTTTGAGAGAATGTATTAACATTTTACATGCTTTTGCAGGTTGTGGTATTTCAATTGTTTCTGCCAGTTTAGAGTGGCTTACGTTGTATGCAGTGGGAAAATGACCCGAGTTCCATTTTAAATTGCCTTGAATCTTACATACATAATTGATTAATGGAGGAGTCTCAGTGCAAGTACATTTTTATCTATATTGTTTTTGTAAGTTTTTGGAATTCTGTTTCCATTGTGGTATTTAATTTCATAGTACTTATTTGAGCGTCAAAATATGACATCCAAAGTGTTTCAGAGTACAAGTCAATGGCATTCGGATGGTGGTCCACAATATTTCCTGATGCAGAACAGTATTTTTAACAATGGCTTTTGCAGGAACATATGGTTTCTTAAGTAAATTATACTTGATGGTATCTAGTACCCAAAGAACAATAAATAAAGAAAGCTCCCATGTGACTGTAGCCCGGAGTCAAAGGTTTGAGACGTTTTGCAGGCTGGAGCCAACATAGACTTTTTTTGTTTTAAAAAAAGTCTTTTTGTCAGCACTCCTTGTCTTGGTACCTGCACATACAGAAATAAAAAGCAGTCACTTGAAACAGCAGAGATAGGATCTAATCAGCCATCGCAATGTCCATTTACCACACATTGTAACATTTCAGGCGTCTCTCAGCTTGGGTCTCGGAGGTAAAGCTCATGTCATCCCTTACATTTTCCCTTTGTACACATCATTTCCCGGTGAATGCAGGATTTATTCCCGAGCTAAACCCTTCTTGACAGGTTTGTTATCTGCTCACTCGGTCGGCAAGCCCTAGAGAGTATAGTATAGCTGTTAGAAGATGACTAGAAAGCAGGGCAAGTAAATGCCAACAGTGCTGTGAAGGAGGGATATTATAGCTGCGAGGGACCTCAGAGAGTATCGCCTGTCTTTTATGTCTGCTTTACAGTCAAAGCTTCATGTAAAGCAACAGCCCTTTCTGGCCTAAATATGATATTGATTGGAAACCATTTAGAAACTGTTTTTATTGAAGGTGACTGACGAGGGTTCAAACTTTGTTTACACATCCTGGCAGATCCCTTTGTGTTTGCTCTCTCAGGCTTCTCATATTTAACCACTTGTGGTGTGATTGTTGTAATGTGGGGCAAATTGGTCTTACTTACCAAATCCTCTTCTGGCCTTTGGTTCTGAAAGTCCATTAGCGTTTGTATTGCGTTACTATACAGAATCGTAACACATGTCTCCATTTACTCCTTTCATCTGACTCCAGGTTTTCAGCAGATGCAAAGTCTTTGTGTGAATAAGGTCCATTGGGTCTTGGTCGATCTGTAGAAGTAATCATATAATTTCCTCCTTCTTCTTAAATGTGGACTCCAGTGTTTTGCTTGCAACAGAACACTACATCAAAATTATTTTAATACATTTTTGCTATTAAAGCATTAGTCATTGATCTGCCACATCTCCAGCTCAAAATCTAGCCCCCATATTGAATACATTAATATTAAGGCAGAGCGAATTTTCCACCTCTGTCGCTTAAATGAAACATGTCTTTGTGCTATTATTATTTTAATTTGTTGCCATAACCCGAAGCAGTTTTTTTTTAACTTTGGATTGTTTTAAAGAATTATATATGGAGTTAATTTTCAGAATTAAATCCCATGAAACAAACAGGAGGAAAATAATGCAGCATTATGTCTGTTTTCTGAGAAACATTTTAAGAAGTACTTTTTGATTAACTTTAATGGAGGAGATGGTATCACAATTCAAAAATGAGATTCACATAGTAAAAGAAAGTATTTTTGTATCATGACTGTTAGTTCTATCAAGGATTAGTGCAGTTATTTTTTACCTGATGACTCTCATAACACTGCAGATATTGGATTGAAAACAGAAATGTGTATGAAATGGTTGTAACTGGAAGCCATGTTGATTATGGTGAAGATTGTAAGTGACATTGTGGAACATTTGAACCTTTTGGGTTATCCTAAGTGTTTAGTATTTATCATAGCATTGGTTAGAACAGTGTTTCCCAAACTATTTTCAAATGTGACCCCATTTTAACACTTGAAAATTAACATGACCCCAGACACCAACAAAAACAAAACAGCAATAAGTAACATGCATTCAATACATGATTATTAAAGTGTTAAAGTTTGCATATTATAGATCAATATATAATTATTCATAAATTTGAAAATTTGTATTTAAAGTACTGTGTAACAATATTATTTTATGTACTCACCAGTGCATTATTTGATATGAGCTGCTCCAGCTCATGGACCTCAGTCAAGAAGCAGCGGATATTATTGATGTTCAAATTTGTATTCAGCATTACTGATGTATAGCAACATCACACTAGGGTTCCTCAAAGACCATCTTAATATCATAGTTTTTAATGCGAGATAAGTCAAATAAACTTCTAATTTTCCACTGAGGATTTCAAAAGACACAATATAATATTCATCATCCTAGAGGCTCTGTGGATTCTTCTACACACAGTGAAACTTTAAAATAGCTAAACAACTTACCTGAATATGGAGCCATGCTCCTGCCAACCTAGGTTCCGGCTTTATAAGGAAAGTGGAGTGCTTCTGAACAGGCATAGGATATAACGTGCGACAGTTAATGGACACTGAGGTTTCAGCCAAGCTCTCTATTCCCCAGTGACAGAAGATAAAGTAATGACCCTCTCCACCATCCTGCCACT
The DNA here is from genome assembly GCF_017639515.1 of Carcharodon carcharias. Classification (NCBI taxonomy): domain Eukaryota; kingdom Metazoa; phylum Chordata; class Chondrichthyes; order Lamniformes; family Lamnidae; genus Carcharodon; species Carcharodon carcharias. The sequence goes on from NC_054476.1 coordinate 123,160,749, forward strand.
CCCCCCACCACCCCCACCCCCCCCCCCCCCCCCCCCCCCCCCCCACCAACTCCCACCACCCACTCACACATGTGGCTGGTGTCCATTGGGGAGGCACAACAGCTCTGAATGTCCAAGCCTGAGTCAGTGTGTGGCTGTGGCCCTGCAAGCGACATTTTTAAATCGTCATGAGAAGAAGCAAAAAATCCTGAGACCGATAGGCTAGCAGGGCAAAGGCAGGATGCTGCCTGTCTCCCAGTGCAGGGTGCAGTCTTGGAGGAGGGGAAACATACCATTCCCATTGCTGTTGCTGGGTCACAGCCCACAGTTTGGGGACAGCAAGCTTGGAGAGTCAAATAATAGTGTTCTTTAGTTTCCATTGCTGTTGGCTCTAATGATATTATATGAAATGAGTTTTGGGTCCTCAATTCAATTTGGTGTTAAACTGTAATCTCGTTGGTAAGCATGTCTGGTGTGTGAAAAATGGAAAGATACGCTTTAGTGTAATAGAGATGTACTTCTGAGGTAAGGTCCATTGTTAAGACTGTAGGGGGAGTTTTGGTCTGCATCAAACTGTAAAGGTAAAATTGTGATGAGCTCTGATGCTGTGGTATATTAACATGCTTGCGAGAAAATACCTATGAATAAAGCCTCAACTAGTTTTGGTTCCTGGGTTCCTTCTAGATTGAGAGTGGCTTCATTTATCTAAGTTTCCCACTTTAGCACTAAAGGGAGGCAGAAATGGAAGGCAAGGAAGGTTAACTGGAATCTACGTCAGCTCCTACTTCAAACCTCTAACTCCTGGGCACGGAGTTTTTCTTCAGTTGGGAGTGTGGGTAATGACAATCGACATGGGTACAGTCTCGAAGTTTCAATTAACTAAGATACAGTCTACCCTCTTAGGTGGCTGTAACAGGTCCCATCCCACTATTTGAAGAAGAACATGGGAATTTTCCTAGTGTCTTAGCAAAAATTTATCCCTCAAACTACATCACTTTGGAGGAAAAAAAAATCTGGTCATTTATCTCATTGTTGTTTGTGGAATCTTGTACGCCCAGCTTAGTTGCAGCAATTCCCTATATTACAACAGTGGCATGTAAACAGTTTTATTTTATTGGTTACTCATATTAAGTTTCTTTTCTGATGTATTGAGTATGGTACCTTCATTTAGTTTACAGAATTTTCTTTGGTCTTTATTCGTTATTCATGTCTATTAAAATACTTTTGACACTTTGACAATTGACATTCAAAATGCCAATTGGAGTGGTAGTGGGGACGTTTCTCCATAGTGTGTTGCTGTGGCATGTTTAAAGTTGATGCGAGTGGGATTGATTGGTTTTATTTGATGTGCAGTTGGTTTCCTGCAGTGCTTAGCCTTAGCCTGAGTTTAGCCTTTGCTATAGGACAATAGTGGCATGTTTGGCACATTTCAGCTTTGTTTGAGTTGAGGTGGTGCTTAGGCATTATGTGGTATAAAACAGAAAAGAGATGCATTTCACAGGATTCAAACTTTGCTTGTTTATTCAGTTTCCTTTTCATTTGCATCTCTCATTAATAGGGGTGTTTGATTATCTGATGCTTTAAGGAACAACATCATTTTCTTTTGCATTTTCAAAATCAGAAAGTGAAATACTGCATGGTGTTTAGCATCCATTATTAATTGCATTTCAATTGTGTTTAAATATATGCTGGTAGAGGGCGTTAATTGAGGCTTTTCTTGAGCGCATATTAAGAGACACAAACTGTTTGTGGTTGAGTTAGGAGGTATGTGCTTGTAATGTTTGACTCCGTAAATGAATATAAGACTGAGTAAAGATTGGTTCCAGTATCGTCCTTCATCAACTGGCTCTCAGGATTATAACACTCATGTGCAAAGCCATGGCTGATCAGACAGTAATGTAAGTTAATCAATTTTTATTCAGAAATGCAGGTGATCCCTCTGACCCTTTGTGACTTTAAGTAATCTGACAATTACTTCTTGGTTTTGAAATAAATTAACAAGAATAAACCATCAGTTGGGGATTGGGGGTGGGGGAAGTTGGGGGGGTGGGGGGTGCACATGTGTGATCTAATGATGCACATTGTCAGAATAATATAGGAGACCTGTGTATTACACATTAGCCAAATCATGCCTGATGTGACAGGGCTTAGTGTTATCACTAAGGATAAAGCAGGAATAAGTGCTTCCCTGCAATTGTCTGTGGCCCCATTGGTCACATACTTGAACGCACAAGAAAACATGGGGAAGAATTTTCCCCCCATCGGGGGTTTGTGCGGGTGCGGGGACAGGTGGGGGCAGGTGGCACAGAGGTGCCTTAGGCAGATTAGTTTGTTTTAAAAATTTAAATAAAGAAAAAATTTTAAGACATCCCCTCGTGACAGTGTCACATGAGCTGGGACGTGTCAATGAATTTTTATAAAAATTTTTATTCAATTTATAAACCCTTCATGAAACCTCATCCCGCCCGTGGATGAGGCGCCATGAAAAATGCAAACGCCGCCTGGGCTCTTCGCCTGCCCACCAACCTTAAGTTTGGACGGACAGCTCAGTTTATTAGTTTAATTAATTTTTAAATGGCCTCAATAGGCCTTTGACAATTCGGCGGGCGTGGGAATCTAAATGACACGCGGTGATGTCGGGACGCACACCCGATGTCACCCTGCATCATTTTACACCTCAGTGAGCGGGCCCCGCCCCCAGTCAACGTGGCGTAAATTCTCCCCATTATCTCATTTTAAATGAACAGGTTCATTGTGCTAAGCACAGAGCTTTGCAAGGTGTAATATGGGCCTAAATTATACAGGGCTAAAAGAGTCTGGAGGGGGAGGGGGAATCCGCCCAGGCAAAGAACAGCTGCCCTGTAGCCATTTAAGGACCAATTGGCTGGAGATGGTATTTCTACCCCTTGGACAGGAAATCCCACCTCAGAGAGCCGCTGGCCAATCAGAGGCTGACAAGCTCTCGATGTACCGGTAGTGCCAGTTAAGGAATCTGGCAGGTTGAAAAAGAAAACAGAAATATGCTGGAAATGCACAGTGGTCAGTCAGCCTCGGAAAGAGAGGTTGAATTTTCAGGACGTGGGTGAAGAAACCCTTCAGAACTACACAGATATATACTTGAAATGACAGGACAGTTGTAAAAATAAACTGTTAATTGGGATAGCAAAAAATTATACTGTCATGTGACAGTTAAGGCTAACTGGGCTGGAGCTATGTAACGGAGCACCATGAAGGTGAAACATTAACCTGTCTTGTTGTAGATACCAACTCCTGTGGTGTATATTTGCAGCATTTTCCATTATCATTCAGCCAGTCAACCATTTGCAATTACCCTTTTAATATAGTGTATCACAGATTGGCAGCTGCAGTGTTCCTTCACAGCCAGCAGTACCTTGTTTATTGTGCCTGGCTGCAAATGAGGCTTTTAGGCCCAGGAGAGGGCTCTGTGCATTCATGCGTCGATGTATGGGCACAGTCCACCTTCTCAAAATAATTTTTGCGCTCTCAAAATAAAGCATAGGCAGGGGCTGTGGCTGCTTCCATGATACATTTAAATAAGCTTTGAGCACAATCTTAAAGTGTTTAAATCTAGCAAACTGGCTGTCCCTGAGCAATCTGTAACGCTGGTTTGATTCTGTGCATTATTAAACACAAATTGTACAAGGTAGTTGCCTTCAAAAGGTCTCTCGCTGTTCTACTCAGGGCCCAGATCAGGACTCATTTTGTCTTTTTTTTAACCATGCAGATATAACAGTGGATGCTATAATACTTATGTTAAGTGCACGTTAACCACAGATAAAATGGGTACAAAACTATACACTTGCAATGATGTTCAATTGTTAAATGTAAATGCTACCTGGCTCCCTTCAAACTCTTTTATCTGTGTTACATTACTGCAAGTTCAAGTTTCAATATGTGGACAATTCCCTTTGATCTAAAACTTGTAACCTAATGTATTTTGTGAATAGGATAAGAATACCAGAGAACTCACAATTAACCATTTCCCTGAAATAGTTTGCACTGGAAGCTGCACAGGCTACCCACAATATACACTTGCTCTGTGTGACAGATAGAAAAGCCACCAGGCTACCAGACCATATAATTCAGGCCAAAACTATAGGTTAAATTTATTTAGAAGAAATACAATTGCATGGAAACAAAATTAAGTAGGTATTCATGGTACAAATGCTAATAAAAACAACAAATATTGACTAAGCCCATAAGAGCTCAAGCAAGAATCTTCTTTAGATAAAAGCAAAATATTGCGGATGCTGGAAATCTGAAACAAAAATAAATCTGCGGAGAGGAATACAGTTAACGTTTTGAGTCCGTATGACTCTTCAACAGAACTAAAGAAAAAGAGAAATGAAGTGAAATATAAGCTGTTTGAGGGGGGTGTGACAGGTGGAGCTGGATAGAGGGCCAGTGATAGGTGGAAGCAAAGGAGAGATTGCCAAAGATGTCATAGACAACAGGACAAAGAGGTGTTGACGGTGGTGATATTAGCTAAGGAATATGCTAATGGTGACATTAAGGGTAGAAAGCAGGACGAGCAAGTGACAGATGGCCCTAGTGGGGGTGGAGTAGGGGGAACTGCATTCGCTGCTCCCAATGTGATCTCCTCTACATTGGAGAGACCAAACGCAGACTGGGTGACCGCTTTGTGGGACACCTTCGGGCTGTCCGCAAGCATCACTCAGACCTCCCTGTCGCTTGCTATTTCAACACAGCACCCTGCTCTCATGTCCAAGTGTCCATCCTTGGCTTGCTGCAATTTTCCAGTGAAGCTGTACACAAACTGGAGGAACAGCACCTCATCTTCCGATTAGGCACTTTACAGCCTTCCGGACTTAACATTGAGTTCAACAACTTCAGATCATGAACTCTCTCCTCCATCCCCACCCCCCTTCCAATCCCCCTTTTTTCTAATAATTTATAATTAAAAAAAATATATATTTTTCTTTTCCCACCTATTTTATTATTTTTAAATTTATTTCCATCCATTGTTTTATCTCCACCATTTAGCCCATTTCGATCCCTTCCCCCCACCCCACCCCCACTAGGGCCATCTGTCACTTGCTCGTCCTGCTTTCTACCCTTAATGTCACCATTAACATATTCCTTAGCTAATATCACCACCGTCAACATCCCCTTCGTTCTTTTGCCTATGACATTTTTGGCAATCTCTTCTTTGCCTCCACCTATCACTGGCCCTCTATCCAGCTCTACCTGTCACACCCCCCCTCAAACAGCTTATATTTCACCTCATTTCTGTTTATTTATAGTTCTGATGAAGAGTCATACGGACTTGAAATGTTAACTGTTTTCTCCTCCTGAGTTTTTCCAGCTATTTTTGTTTTTGTATCTTCTTTAGATGTTAGCTCTTACACAGTCCAGTGCAGAGCAAGCCTCACAGAGGAGTGACTATGGTAAACTTCCTGATGAGATGCTTCTGTGTAGAAGGCCAGAGTATCTAAACTTCAGATCTTCTGCTGAAACCGAACTGAAAAGACATCTGAACTGGATATGGGAAGAAGTCAGCTGAATATATATCCCAGTCCAGCAGACAATAGAAAATAACTACTGACCGTGGAAAATAGCTACTGACCATTCAATTTCGAACCCACAATGGAACATCCAGAGTGTTGCAGCAAATGTTCAAACCTTTCTCCAGGCATTACGTTGATGAGGTTTAATCAGATTATTTTAGGCCAAAACATTGCATTCTATCTGATGTACAAATCAAAGACTCTGGCCTGGATCCAGGAAATTGCGAGCACTGGCCCTGCATTTTGTGGCCAACAGGGTACAACATCATCAATCTTAACACTAGTCAGTTCAAAAACAATGACATTAACCAATATTAATAGCCGAATTAATTGAAACCGGATACATAATACTGATCTTAACATTGTTTGAAGCTGGGTAGAGTTTGGCTTCTCCTGGAGTGATGTTGAACCATTAAATGAGCTGTAACACTAATCATGACATTTGAAAATCTAATTTGTTCCATATTTACTTCTAGTTTAATAAAAGGTATCTCACCAAAACACAGAGAAACATTAATTTGACATTGAAAGATGGTTACCCATGGACATATTGTATTTGTGCCCAGTGTATGGGGAAATTGGGACCACATTTTAATGTTTTCTAAGTGTAACTTAATTTGTTTAGTCGAAGTTGACATTGTTCCACTTAGCTTAATCTCCTCTCTAATTGTGCATTCTCAATATGAGAATAACTTGAAGTATATTTGAAATTCATTACAAATAAACTGACTAGCTGACTTGCTTACTGCAGCACATTGGAACATCAATATACCTTTTCTAAATAAACCAGCAAGAAGACACTGGGTCATCTCAGTGTCATTAAACAACAAAGTGCCCATTTTTATAGGAGTGCAACTATTAAAGAACTAAGAAAAACTAAAGAAACTTGTAAACTTATCTATTGCTGTTAGTATCCAGTATACACTTCTGTCCCTGCGGTGCCCACTAGTTGCGAAAAGCCTCCAGCGTACCAGCAGATATTGCATGTTGCTTCTCCAGGCTCATCAGGGTGCAGAAAACAGTGCAGGGCAGAGGTAGGCAGGGCAGTTACTCCCTAAAGGATGCATCCAGCCCATATCTGTGGCTGGCCACGTTGACCAGGCCGGGCAGCAGGCCCACCTGGAGATTTGTGCACACGCCGCCTCCACCACCTTCAGCACCAGGCATCTAAAGACCCAAAATGGGCCTTGTGGAGCCAGAAGTTGAGGAGCAGCTCCTTCAAATAACAAAAGAGGAGCTGCAACCTCTCACACTCCACAAAAATATGAAAAATCACCTCATCCGGGCCACATCAGTTACTGGGAGACCAAAACGTAGCTTTAAGACCTGCTAGATGGGTCTGTTCCATGCAGCGCTCTGCTCCTTAGATCCCCACTGGTGCAAGGTGGGACTCCTGCCCTAGGAACCCTCTACTGTCCTTCCTGTCACCCCTGCCACCTATGTCTGCCAAACAGCAAGATAGAAATGGAAGGTAGAAACAAGGAAGTGAAATCGTGTATAAATGAAAGACTTGATGTTTGGTGCCCACTTTATAGGATTCTCCAGGATGCGCAAAGATACTGAGACTCTGCACAAAGTTGTAAAAGCCTTGGTATAGTTAGCTGACAAGATAGGAACTTGGCGGCCATTATACACTTTTCAAAACTGCTGGAATTAAATTGCTGAAATGTTAAGGCAACGATATAACTAGCAAGAGCTACATTTTAGGTTGTGTGTTTTCCAGTGTGTTGTTCAAAAATACAGGCAAGAAAGAGTAAAGAATTTGCTGTGTGTAGTGAATGACAGACCTTATAAAAGACATATGACAATGCAGAAACAGAGATTTTTTCAATTTGCCCTCACCCTCTCCCTCATGATCGATGTTACAGCACCATCAACAAAGCTTTATGAACAAATGTGACTACACAAATTGGAATTTTACCCTCAAATTTAAAATAACCTTTACTCATCAAAAAAATGAATGTGATCCATTATTTTTAAATATGTGTATGACTGTAGGAGAGATTCTGTTGAATGGAACCATTTCTTACTTCTGTTGCTGCACTTCATATTTGGTTTGTAATACTTTTTGAAGTCAGTTCACTTATAATTGATTTTTCATTTGCACATTATATTCAGAAAAATGAAGCAAGAGTTATACAAGGACGTTAAGTAACTAAATATAAGAAGTGTCATTTTAGCCTAACCTAACTGGTAGGAGACTTAACTGGATGAGATTGTGTGTACTGTTTACACAACCCTATTTATACTACTTTTGAATTTGGAAACAAGCTTTTCTGACAACATTGCTTCAGGACGACAGCATGAATACAAATATGCATAAATTAGAAAGTGACACCTTAATCATTTGATATAAAATGACTTCCTTGCAGGTCTTTTTAACCTTACATCATCTATAGCATCATATGTCCTTCCTAAATTTTGCATAGTATTGTTGAATTTATATTCCAGCAGGAAGCCATTGACCCATTCTGTTTGGGCTAGCACTGTCTTTACTGGACACACCGACTATAATCCCATTTCTCTTTTCCTTGCCTCCTTTAATATTCTTGTAAATACTTTTCCAATTTCATATTTCACTTGAAAATCCATTTATACAACATCTGCCACATTTCTCCATCACAAATTCTACTTGTAGCTTCATCTAACTGTGCCTCAGTCTATGTGCTGCTGATACCCTCACCCATGGCTTCAGGTCTGTTGACCTCACATCCTCCATACTTCACAAACTTCAACTCATCCAGAACTCTCCTGCAACAACTTCTGCTCATCCATTGCTCGTTGCTCTCTGACCTATCTAGGCGCTTGGTCCCCCCAGCACCTTGTGAGAGAACCCCATCATGATCTTACCACTCCCTATCTCTGTATCCTCATACAACTTTCCCAGAACTTTGCATTCCTCTGACACTGGACCATCCACAACTCCCCATCCTTTTGCCTCACCATTCATTTACATGCCTTCAGTTACCTAGGTTCCATGTCTTAAAAACCCCTTTAGCTTTCCACTTCTCTCTCCTCCTTTAAAACCCTCCTTTTAACCCATCTCTTTGACAAAGCTTTGAGTCACCTTTCTTAATTGTTCCTTCTTTGGCCCAGTGCCCATTATTTTAAATACACCTCTGTGAAGAGCTTCCAGGGTTTCCCTATGTTAAAAGCACCAAATGCATTTGTGTTGTCATTCATTTTCTGCTCGATTCTCACATGCTGAAGACATTGCTAAGTGAACCTTCTGTTGAAGGGTCATGAGGACTCGAAATGTCAACTCTTTTCTTCTCCGCCGATGCTGCCAGACCTGCTGAGTTTTTCCAGGTAATTCTGTTTTTCTTTTAACAATATTTGGCTTCCTATGTGCTTACACTTTTGTGCCTTTGCACGGTCCATTTAAATGCCCCACCAAACGTTTCACAGACACTCTCTTAGCCTTTCTGATCTCTTTCTTTGCTCCTTTACATACTATTTCTCATAGTTTTATGTTTTTATTTTCATCCCAGAATCATGGAGAATTTTCAGGAAAAAGTTAGTGCTATTAGGTCTAAGATTATCATCCCTTTTTGTTCAGTCTCAATCCAATTTGCCAACCTTCTCACCATATCACAAGCCTTTCACAAACACATTTAATGCCTCTCAGATCCATTTGTATGCCCACTTCAATGGACCTCGACAGCAATTATTCCACAAGTCTATTATCCTGCACAGGGGATTTCTCCCTGTACCCTAGCCAATATTTATCTCTCAACTATCATCACTAAAAACAGATTATCTGGTCATCACCACATTGCTTTTTTTGGGATCTGCTGTGTGCAATTTAATGCCCTTCTGTGAGATGGGTTTGGAGGCAGGGGTGCATTTAATTGAGCAGGTGAGTGGCTGGTGGGGACCCCGCTACCTTTCTGCCTCTGCCCAAATTAAGTCCAGGGTGGGAAGGCTCATGGATGGCCTTTCTGCCCTACTGCAAACTATGGCCCTTAAGTGGGCAGTTAATGCCCATCTGTCATTGCTGCTGTCATTGGTATTCACTCAGCAAGGTCTGGGGACTTGCCATGCAGGAAGCTTGAAAAGCAAACCCTGTTGGGATTACTTGCAAGCTCCTGGTAGGGGTGCTGGGGGTGTCCCTCGAGCTTACGCACTCAATACACTCGGTGCTTGTTTGAGGGACCGGGCATTGACAGGGGGTGCCAGCTGAGAGCTAGCCTCTGACCTTGCTGCTCCTTCCCTCCTTCCTCATGACCCCCATCCCACCACCACTCACATGTGATCTGGGTCTCTCACTGATCCTGGGCCTGGGTGGGTGTACTACTGCAATAACTACTGCTTCCCCTGTGACGCTATTTTTGAGCAATGCACAGCTGCTGGCCTCTGATTGGCCAGATGCTCTCAGGAGATGGGATTTCAGCCCATCGGGAAGGTCACTGCTGCCCAGTTAAATGCCTGATTAGCAGATAATTCAGCGGGCCTTAACCAAAGTAGGTGATGCAGGGCTCTCACCAGCAATCCAGCTGGTGGGCGAGACGCCGTCACCTCCATTAAATACCTCCTGGTATTGAATTTTCTGCATTACCACAGAAACTACATTTCAGAATTACTTAATTTGCTGCAAAGTGCTTTGGGACATCTGAAGTCATGAAGGGTGCTATACAGATGCAGAAGAAAATGTCCCTAACTCTGATTTTAACTTCCATTCCCTGATAGTCAATCCTGTTCACAGGCAGTGACCAATTTGCCTGAATTAACTTTGTCTGATGCAATCTTTTACTTTTATCATCCTCAGAGTTTCTAATTGGTCACCCCAATGTCTCTTTACTGAAGCCATTTCCCAGATCTTTACGATGATGAACTATCATGGAAAGAGTAGTCCTTACTATTGCAAAGCTTGGAAAGCTATGTACCAATTTAAATTGATGTAGCTGAACAGCTTCTAACCATGTAATTACACTTGCATGCCATGTCTGCAATGAATACTTTATTGACATCAGAAGCAATCCTTTATTTAGAATTGAAATGATTACTGCGTAGTTGTTGACCTATTTGGCTGTACATGTGACATAATTGTCCAGTTGAATTTATCACAATTAGGCAACTATTTCTTTCATGTTAATGTGTATAACAAATTTTGTTACAGTGTATTAAGTGTGTCCATTCAACGGTTAGAAAATAAGAAAAAGTAGCAGAAGGCATCAAGGAGCTTGCACAAAGATATAAAGCATGAGCTATGGTTTCAAAGTAAACGAGGTATTGATTCCACTCAGGATCAAAGTTGATCATGTTAATCCCGCTGATTTATGAAATTGCCACCAAAACTTCTTGCACACCATTGGACTTTGCATTGTAGGCATTCTTCGAAAGCCATGGAATAATTAAAGATGCTTCTGGACGCAAAGTCAAAATTTGGGTTCCCTCAAATCAATTTATCAACAGAATTATATTTGATGTAAATTTGTAAATCCCCTCTCCAAAGGAGAAAAAAATAGTTCAAATATTATTGCTTGTAAAATTAACATAGGAAGCATGATGTCTTTTCAATAATTTAGATAAGGCCATTTTCCTGGGTTTTAGATGGAAAATGGAGGTACTCATAGGAAAATTGGTTGTAAACCTTTTTTCCACATTCTACATCTGAGTAGCATTGTTCTGAATTTTTTTTAACATTTTAGATAGCTACAGCTGACTGTGGTTGAAAAGGATGCAGTGATGTAACTAACCTGCAAATGAATATCAGATTGTTTTGTTGCAATACATTTTCCCTATAATAGCTTATATTTCACCTCATTTCCACATTTCCTTAGTTCTGATGAAACGTCATATGGACACGAAACGTTAACTGTGTTCCTCTCTGCAGATGCTGTCAGACCTGCTGAGTTTTTCCAGCTATTTTTGTTTTTGTCTCAGATTTCCAGTATCTGCAGTATTTTGCTTTTATCTTCCCTGCAATAGTGTTGTGTGCAAATAAGGAACACAGAGTCTTTCAAAAAAAGATGTTGGACTCCTTTTTTGAGAACTGCAGTTTAAATGTTATCCATTTAAAGGGATAAGCTAGTATTGTCAAAAACAACAACAACAACAATTTGCATTTCTATAGCACCTTTAACATTGTAAATTGTCCCAAGGCACTTGAGAGGAGCATGTGACACTAAACAAGATAAGGAGATATTTGGACAGATGATGGAAAGCTTGTTCAAAGAGGTAGTTTTTATGGACTGTCTTAAAGGAGGAGACGTCAAATGGGGGAAACGTGTTTAGGGAATTCCAGAGCTTCAGGCTGAGCCAGCTTATCGTTTTTGGAGTTTTGAGTTTAAAATTGCATTGCTCCTTCAGTCCTTTGGAATGCTGTTTGTCTACACTGGCAAATGTGAAAGGCCATGATCAGCATTCATTGTGGATGTCTCCTCCTACCTCGCTTTTGTTAGATGTCTTACTTGGAAGCAGATGAACAGCAGCAACCACAAGCTCCCTTGGTAGCTGCTGAAGAAATTTGCCTGAGCCACCAACAATTGCCTACCTCAAAAAGAAGCAATATCCCCACTCCCAGACAATGTACCACACTTCATGCTACCTGAAATAAAAAGCCAAAGTCAAGGCAGCAGTATTGACAAACCACCAATCGCCTCGCCAGTTTTCCTCTTCCTTCTCCTACTGCGAGGACCTCTTACCTCCAAGGCAGACTGCAGAGGAGCCTGGTCTGCTGCTCAACATTCAGCGCACACTCAGTCATATGGAATGAAACTTTAAATTAACATGCAAAAACCACAGGTTCTGGCAAGGATAAATTAAATTAAGTAACAATGGCACATCAGATGCAAAAATTGTGCCCCTTACCTTTACAATTCAAAAATCTCCTGAGGTCTCTGTGGGCTTCCATTTGACCCATTCCTTAAACATTGTTGCTGCCTTGGAGACCTAGCTAGTGCTAAGTCTTCCTCTTAGTTTCATCTTGGTACCAAATTGACTGCATCCACAAGACTCTACTGGAAAATTGTGTGCTCATTTCAGCTCCCCCTGACACAGCAGAGCACATCTCAGGTGCACTGATCTCACGTTGTCCTGGGTGCCTGTCTTCCCGGAAAGCCAGCCATATATATTTTGAGCACAGAAGAAAGGATTTACATTTCTCTTGCACCTTACCAACTCTGGTGGAAATATCCCCCATGCGTCACATTAAGTGAATTCATTTGAATTGCAAATGCTGTTGTCATGTAGGAGAATAGAGCTGTACTTTGTGCATAGTAAGGAGTTAGTGCTTGAAAGCTCCCAACACTTTTTAACTTGATAAGCTAAACTGAAACACCGGGGGACAGCAAATTCCTGATAGTGCAATACTTCGAGAATACAGTAATGGTGATTCAACCCACAAGTGCTTCAATTATCCACTTTAGAACAAATTTCTTCCAAACATCCAATAATCTGCAAGGCTTTTCGATGAACATTTTATATTGACTTTGTGATGAGGTGTTTGCAGTTAGACTGCCCACTTCCTCATCCTTCTCTACTCTACTGCCAAATCACGTGCCCATGACCTCACTTTTTGACTTGGCCAAGATACTTCTAGATGGATGACCCTCATCAGTTTTGAACAGAGTTCAGAGAGTTAAGACCTTAAAGGCACTGCGGCCTATTTCCCTAACCACACTAAATCCCACATTACCATCAACCTGGCCCTCTTGATTTCCATTGGCTCCCTGTGTCCAATATTTCAAGACCTGAGTGCGCAGCCATATTCTCCTATGCTCTAATTCAATTACCTCCTGTTGCTTTAGATATCTGTATGCATGCTGTGCTCCTTTCTCATCTCAGTCCCCATGCTCCACCATTAGTAGCTGCTTGTTCACACTAAATTGCTGTGTTCAAGAATTCTCTCCATGCATCAAAACTCTCCCCTTCTTTGACCATGCATTTGCTTTCTCAAACTATCCTCTCCATTTCCCTACGTTTGGCATCCAGCATTCTCATCTTTATTGTAAAGTGCTCTGAGGCAGCTTCCTTCACATCAGGAATGCTCTATAAAAATGCCTGTAAACTGCAGAAAGATATCAATGGGCAAAAAAGATGCAAGTGGAAATCAATCCGGAGAAGTGTGAGGTTACGCATTTGGGGAGAACAAACAAGGGAATAGGTGATACTGGTAGGATACTGAGAATTGTTAAAGAACAGAGGGACCTTGGGGTGTATGTCTACAGCTCCTTGAAAGACAGGTAAATAAGGCAGTTAAGAAAGTATATGGAATACTGTCTTTTATTGGCTGAGGTTGAGAGCATAATAGTAGAGAGCTTATGATAGAAATGTATAGATAAGGGCAAAATACTGCGGATTCTGGAATCTGAAGCAAAAACAAAAAATGCTGGAAAAACTCAGCAGGTCTGACAGCATCTGTGGAGAGAAAGAATGTTAATGTTTCGAGTCCGTATGACTCTTCTTCAGATAGAAGTGTATAGTTAGAGAACTGCATAAAGTTTGCGTCACTAGGTTGTCATGGACACAGTAGGCCGAATGGCCTTTTGTGCTGTAAATCTTTCCATGTTCCTTTTCTAAATGCATGTTGTTTTCGTTGCTGCCAAAGTGAAATCCCTCCATACTGCACAGAGCTATTTGTTCGGCTGAACTGAAAGCCACAAGAAAATCTCCAGTATCTCTGCCAGTGTGTGAAAGCCTGATTGAAGAATGATTGGTCAATCAAATACAAATACACAATGGAGCATTCTGTGCATTAGCAAGAACTTGACAAATTGGTGCTTGGAGCTCATCCAGATTGCATATATTTATTAATGTTTTGACCAAATCCATCTCATACCTCAGAAAAATATCTGAGCCTTGACTAATTTATTGATCAAACAACTGAATCAGGTGCTGTAGCCAAGTCTGTTCCAACCCATTATATTGATGTTCAGCTTTCATCTTAACTCGTTACTTCAAAACTGTATAACACAAACTGCATAGAAATTGCTTTTGTGAAGGTTTTTAAAAAAGAAGAGAATCTTGCATTTATATAGCACCTTTCACAATCTCAGGATGTCCCAAAGCTCTTTACAGCCAAGCGAGTGTAGTCATTCTTGTAATGTAGGAAACCCAGCAGGCAGTTTGCACACAGTAAGCTCCTACAAACACCAGTGTGATGATAACCAGATAATCTAGTAGTATGATGTTGAGTGAGGAATAAATCTTGGCCAGGGCACTGGGGATAACTTCTCTATCAAAGTAGTGTCATGGGAACTTTTATATCCACCTCATTCAATAAATAGCACCTCTAACAAAGCAGCATTTCCACAGTACTATGCTGGCGTGTTAGCTTTGATTTTTGTGCTCAAGTCCTAGAATGAAACTTAAACCCATGACCTGCTGACACAGGCGAGAGGTTTGTTTTATTCATTCATGGGATGTGGGCATCACTGGCTGGGCCAGCATTTATTGCCCATCCCTAATTGCCCTTGAGAAGCTAGTGGTGAGCTGCCTTCTTGAACCACTGCAGTCCCTGTGGTGTAGGTACATCCACAGTGCTGTTAGGGAGGGAGTTCCAGGATTTTGACCCAGCGACAGTGAAGGAACGGTGATATATTTCCAAGTCAGGATGGTGAGTGGTCACCAACTGAGCCATGGCTGATAGAACACATGAGCACCTTTAACATCAGGGTATCTGTGTTAGCTAAACAGTCGTGCCACACTCCATGTTAATTTTCTGTGGGGAAAGGCAAACATTTTGTTATATACTACGGATGTGGAACATTACCCATACGTGCTGACTTGTATAACTCTGACAGCCTGTCTCATGTTGACCCGTGTAATGATGTTTTAAAGCACAGCGAGGATATATTGACTTTATTGTAAAGTCAATGAATCTGTTGCATGTAAACATACTGAATGACTATGTTTAACTTTTGAGGCCACTTTGTAAATGAGAGCTCACAAGACAAGTTAGCTGAAACATGATGTGTTATTAAGTACACAAGTGGGTATTGATGCGATGTTGAACTATCCATGTAAGTGGGTTATCAGATTGTGGTGACAAGAAAATCATTTAATATCAGTGCTCCCTGAATAGTGTTTCCATGGTCAGTGCACCACAACATATCACTTAAATAACCAACAAACCTATTGGAGTATTTTTAAACCATCCAGCAATCTGTGAAAGAAAGCTTGGTTGCAGGATATCACAAGATCACATGTTTCTGGGAACTACTGCGGTACATTGATACAAATTAGCCTCTGAGAATTACAATTCTTTGATTGTTTGATTCAGCCTTTGTTACAAATTTAGAATGTAAGTGTTTCAGGTATTAGACCAGCATTTGGCTAATATGTACAACATGTATGTTGAAAGCATGAGTAATTATAATTGTGCTCAGTAACCAACCTCCAAAACCTGTTGACAAGATGCCTTGCACACGCATACTTAGCATTGAGGGTCAGGCATCACTGATGTCAGTAATGAACTGAGAAGGGACATATACTGTGCTGCGCACAACATTGACCAGAGGCACATAGTATGAAATCTCCAATAACTTGAGGAGGGAACATGTTGTGACATCTGATCGAGCACAACACAACTCAGCATACAGAGGAGGCATACACAGAGGAGATGTAGAATGGCTGCAATTCTATTTACATTGGTGGAAAGTAGAGACGTGGTGAACAGCCGTGCCACCGTTGTGCTCATAATATTTCTTGTCTTCCTAACCCTAATGCTACTTGGTGCATCCTGACATCCACAGCAGAGGTGAAGGCAGCCTGCTGACTTTTATCTCCTGGTGTCTGTGATGACTTTGGTGGGCGTCTTCTGGAGGGCCGAGACTTGGTGGGCCTCAGCTTGCTTTGGGTGCCCTGCTGTGGGGCAGGTGTCTCCTCGGCCTGTAGAGCTGGAGCTGCTGAAGTTACAGGCAAAGGGAATTAGAATCAGCTGGACACTCTGGGGTTCACCAGGGTGGATGGCCCTGGGGTGTCCAGCTGCAGGTCCTCATCCCTATGGGTGCCCGGGGGCCCCTGGCTGATTCCTTAAGGTAAAGGGGCAACTGGAATAAGATATGGCTGCCCTGGCTCCCTCTCGTGTAGCCATTAGTCAATGTCATCAACTCCTACAGCGATGGAGTGCAACTTCTGCAGCAGCACAGATGCAATGTCCTCACCAAATTGTGACACCGAGCCTGCTCTAGACCTAGGTCCCACCAAGGTGTGTGCTGGTGGAGAGTATGGGTGAGCGCTGTGACTCAAAAAGTGGGTCCTCAAGATCTTCATCTGAGGTGTCTTTCGGGCTAGGAATGAGGGGCTGATTCCCCATTGTCCCTGGGGCACTTGGTTGTGGCGCCAATGTAAGAGAATAGAGATAATTAGTGCATGGCAACAGCCTCCAAGACATAACATTGAACTCTCAGTCTCGCTGCTTGAAGAGTCAGCTGGTGCAGGGTCCTCACTTGGGTGTGCGTCCCCGACCTCACTATCAGCACAGGCACAGCCCAGGTCCTCTCCAGGCAGGGGTACTGCATGCATCTCATACTGGATGAGGGCCCAGGTTTCTGCCATCCCGCCACTGGTCTGGGACCTCTCTCTTTTATTATGGGTGAGCTCGGCCTGCATGAAGACTGATGGAGAGAGTGTGAGCAGGAAGCATGCCAAGGCTGATGATAAGGACAAGGCCTGCCTTGTTTGTGTGCTGAGTGGAGCTGTGTATAGGATGAGGACACAAACTGCACAGGTGAGCCCGGATAGGTATCTCAGGGTGATGATGTCCCTTGTGCTGGTAATGTGTGAGATCCTTGTGGACTGTCATCCTGCGAACGTGTGGGAGTGTGAGCTGAGTGGGATAAGAAGGTTGACTTGCCCTGGCTGTGCAGATGAGACCATTCATCAGTTTGAGGCACTGTATCGCTGTTCCCCTGTGGGCTGAGATGGCGCTCACCGCTACAGATACCTCCTTCTAGGCTAGGTTGGCGATCTTGTTGGACCTCCACTGGCCATCCTGGGGTTAGCACAGGCTTCGACATTGCCCAGAAGGTGACCCAACGAGGCATCACTAAACCTGGGGGCCATTTCTCGCCTGGAGCAGTCCTGGACTGCAGACTTTGAGAGAAGTGTTTGTGGGTGCGGTTAAATTTGGCACCCAGAGCAAGGATCCACTGAGGTCATGGCAGGGCAGGTGAATCACAGGCTGCCTGCTGGCAAAATGGCGTGTTCCCAGCTGACGTATATTTAATGAAGCGAGAGGTGGATAATCAGGCGCTAAAAAGCGCCATTGCTCTTGGCAGGGAAGATGCCACTTTTCCTGCCCGCCACTGCACTTAGTCCGTGGAAGGGAAAATCCTTTCCATAGTTTGTCCACTGTTAGCACACCTTGTCATTGTCTCCAAGTGTAAACACCTTGCACTTCCTTCCCAGTAAAACAACCTGGGGCCCATCAATCTCTAATGATTAAACCACCCATGCTTGCTGTGAGGTAGAGTTCAAAACAGGTCATATGACCTCTTGCATTATACCTTCAGTTAAAGACCCAGCCCCAAAATGTAACAATCTTCTAAACCTCAATTGTAACAAGATACAATGTGATGATCAGAGAATGAATCTAGACCATTGAGTTTCTCCAAGCAATCATAGTGTGGCATTGAGATAATGGTCTGAGACTCCCACGTTTTAAACCAGTGTGCTCCAAGCCTAGGTACACAAGCTTCAGTTTCATTCTATGCCTTGAATTTCTTTTTATCTTCATAAGTGGTTCTCATCAGTTTTTAAGTCTGCTTGAACATATTTCTGGAGATTTGCTCACAATCACACTGCCCATTCAAACAGCATTTCACACTCCACCCCTCCCCCATCCCCCTTCCCCCAATGCTATTACAACAAAGAAACATTAAGAATATGTGTAAATCATTCAGCGTCTTGTTTCAATTAGATCAGGGCTAATCCGCACTTCAACTCCATTTACTCACCTTTGCTAACAAATACTTTTAATAAGAATATTTATATAAGCAATGGGTTTACGGGCCAATCTAAATATGTTTCAGATAGAAAAGAGTGTATAATGAGACAGTTCCCAAGGGAATCAGAGTCAGTAAAATGTTACACATACAAAATTGAAGTCCATCGAGTTATTTGTGTCCTTGGATTAAGGGTATTGTATGCCATTACTTGCTGATGCACTAAGTCCTCGCTAAAAGCTGTGTTGTGTTCCTGAAAGTCCCAACTTTAAATGAAACAACTTTAAGTGAGTCATAGGTTACCATGGGAATCAATGTTAAAGTCGGAGTTAAGTTCCTTCAGACATTTCTTGCCCGAAAATAACAATGTACACATTATAATACTGTACCACACCTGTACAACATTGTGCATTCCCAGCTGGAATAACTTGCAAAATAAAATAAATCACTGAATATAATAGAAATGCTGTGTAAATTCAAATTAGATAACACTAAATAAGCCAAACACCCAAGGCCTGAGTAGCATAGCTTCTGTGTCTCACCTACTCCTGAAACTCAGCTGAACTTTGTGCTTGCTTTCCTTTCCCACTCAGCCTGTCTGTCTATATTTTTCTTTCTCTCTCTCTCTCTTTCCCAAACTGTCTCACCCCCATCCTCCTCAACCTCATCTCACCCAGCCCAGGGCAGTGACTCAACAACCCAAGACTCTGGCCAACTCCCTGTCAGAGGCTGTACCTTGACTCGGAGCCTGGACCTTGGACCTCTTCCTAACAGCCTGCAGTGGACTGAGCCCGATCCTGGACCACGGATGAAGCCTGGGGTGGCGGGTGGGGGTGGGGCGAGGCGCAGATGCAGCCGAAGCGGACTGCAGATGGAGGAGCCGGGGAGCCGCAGAATAAGGTAAGGAGGTCACTCCTTCCCTCCCACCCCCCACCAGGTTCTCACCTCACCACCCAAACAGCGGTGGGCAGCTTCCTGTCATTGCCCCGTGCTCCTGCTCCTGGATCTCGGGCCTCACTTGCTCCCTCTGGTGATAGCAGCAGTGACTTTGGCATGAGAACATGGTAGTAGCTAGCTGAGAGTGCAGCACCTGGGTGGGGGGGGGTGTGGTGTGGGGGGCAGAGTGCAGACATTGTAAACATGAAAATGGCAACACAGGTGGGAAAAACAGGCCCAACCAACGTTAAAATGAGGCGAAGTTAAGTGGGACAACTTAAAGTGAGGAGCTACTGTATTGCATCTTATTTGATTTTGAAGTAAATTAATCTTGTAAAAGTAAGGTAAGGAACTTCAGAGATGTGCATTTATACATACACAAATGGGTATGCCTCTAGCAATGGTGAATCAGTTTGACCTTGACTTGATAATTGAAGCTTGTAGGAGCAGCCAGTTCCTTAAAAAAATGAACTTTCCAATTGCGTCTGTGGAAGAGCTGGGAATTACTTATAGGTGTATGTGGCTAAACAGCTTTTATGCTTCATGATGACCTCTCTGGCAATAGTCATGACGATAACATTCATAATTTACTGCAAAGGTTCTCCTGTAAGACTGCAATCCAATTAGAGTTCCTCTTATATAACTCAAAATTATACAAGAGCAACTGATAGGAAAGCAGTAATAATTATAACCCAGTACATATTTATTCTGAAAGTGGAATCCTGAGGAGGAGGCAGAGTTAATAATTCGGAAAGCAAATTTGTGGGAGAAACTGCAAGAGGAGGAGACGGGGACACGACACATAGCAATGAAAAGGGCAGAGCAAGTAGACGATAAGTGGCAGTGGTGAACTAGTAACATCAGGACTGAAATTCGGAGAGCAAGAGTGCAGGATTTCACAGCAGAGTGCACAAGAATGTGGGGAAAGAGCATGAAGAAGTGAAATGTGTCATGGAACTAGCTTTGGTCAATGGATGTGTCCATTTTCGCTCTGGCATGACGGTTGCTTGCCAGCTAGGCTGACTTCAATAAAGTGGCTCCCTTTGTGGGTGCTGTAAGTGGGATGCATGTGGCAACTTAAATTACGCTTAATTGGTGAACATGGCTTTGTAATGTGCCACTGAAGGTTGTCAAGGATGCAGCGAAGCAGCACATGGAGGTTTTAAAGGGATGGCAATCAGAAGGAGCAGTTAGTAGTTGAGTTTGTAAAGGAGAACCACTGGATGAGGAATGATAGAAGAACAAAAGTAAAGATGGATTATTGTTTGGCATAAAAGTTTGAAACCTGATAGTAGAGTTTGGGAGGCACTTTTATGCACCAGAGATGGTTGGAACCAATCTGAGGTTGGCTATGGTGTTATAATCAAATTGAACGAAGAAACTGGACAGTTTTGTAGACAAAATCAGGGGGACACATGAAGCTACAGAGCTGGTGGTTCAGTGCAGAGATGCAGATGAAAGTAAGTGAAATGAAGGTACACTGTCATGGATTTGTGGGACATGGATATGGTGATTCTTAGAAGAAGGCCTGACAAGAGGAGAAATGGCTGGCCGTGTGATGCATAGGGTGTTCTGGTGGATTGCTGACTCATGCAAAAAAAAAGTTTAGATTAACAAAAAGTATGCTTAGATTGTTCGAGATGGCAGCTGATAACTGCACCATCTGTTCCTCCCACCTCATGTAGAGGGGTTGTGTTGTACGGGCTGAAACTACAATAATGCATCAGTGATATCTGGCACCTGCATGGTGGGAAAAGTGGCAGTTTTATTGCTTGTCATGCGTCAGAGAATTTGCTCATATTATAAGTTTGCATTTTAAATATTGCAGACCATTACATATTTTTATGGTGTGTTTGGGATGCGGGTAACACCAGGAAAATAGAATTTATTATCCATCTCTTGGTGTGTGAGACTGTAGGCCAGACCGGTTAATGTGGTGGATCCACTTCCCCGAAGGATGTTCATGAAACACTTGGGTTTTATCACCTTCTTGCAGCTTTTATTGTCCTTCTGTAGTTAAAACTGCAATTTAAAAAAAATGGCGGTGATCGACTGTGAGATAGTAAATGACATTTTAAAATTTATTTTTAAACAATATTTTAATATTACAGCACAATTAAATAAATCAACCACGCATGTATTAACTAAATTATACAGTGGACGATTGGTTTTCAAAAGAAACTGCTTATGAACAACTTATCCTCAATAGCGAGCTAAATGCACTCTGTCAAGGCAACATTTGAGGAGTTGGGACAACTTCTCTATTCCCCCATTATTTACTTTCACCTGTGTTGATGCTTTTATATTTATGGCTTCTAATTCCTATACTTGAGAATAACACATTATGGTTGTCTGTTTTTGAAAGCTCTTTTACTGCAGAGAATTGTGTAAATTGATCTATGAGCAGTAGTAATGATATTGCGAGGACCAGCCTTAACAAGGTAATAGGATTTAATAATGTAGCCAGATTTATTAATAGAAGGGAGGCACCATGGCAATCAGTGGTTACACTGGGCAGCGTGCCGTTCTATCTTTGTAATAATATGTTGGATGGATTGGCATCACCGAGTATTCTAGATGCAGTAATGAACAGGATAACAAGAAAACGGTAACAGCAGAGAAATGTAGTATGAGCAGTGAGAGAAAAAAAAGCAGTTCAATTAAGAAAAAAAATTTACTCCTAAGATTTAGTCCCCCTTTAAGTGAAATCACCCATTCCTACTTGACAAGAACTAAAGTATGCCTCATAATTGCCATAGCAAAACTCTATTCACATCACCCCTGTGAGAGCGTGTTGGATACTGGGAGCAGGTTTACCTACTGTAGATAATTAGATGGTGTCTTATGGGAACTATCCTCTATTTCCTGAGTACTGTACAGCTCATTAGCTTAACTCTCAGTGGTGAAGGGACAAGTAGAGACCATTTCATTAGCAGCTCCTTGCGCATATAAATCTTAAATAGAAGGATTACGATAGATTACAGCAACACAATGAACCAGGGGAATTTGCTTTACTATCTCCTTTGTGTCTATCTAGATAGAATCGTAAAATCCAAAAGAGAGATTATTTTAAATATGTGGAATACCAAACTAATTTTTAAGAAATACAACTACTGATGACAGTTAAGTGCACAATATTGGACACATTAACATTAGAAGGTTTTTATACAATTTTGGTACTGGATCAGTCAAAATTATATGATGGTCATTTTGATTTTGCCAATGGTCAGTCATTTATTTCCCTCATGTCAGTTCAATTAAAGAAGCAGGAATTTTTGCCTCTGCATCACAGTTCATAGTTCTCTGCTAAACTCAAATGTTGATCACTGTCGCTTGTAGTTAATGTGGTTATTTCAGGGCAGCATTGGCCTACAACTTGGAAAATAAGATGGCATTTGGTGAATCTTCGCTTGTAGCACAGCCTTTATGGAGAGCAGCTTCTCAAGAAGCTGACAGCGGGTATGTGCCAGGAACGCCAGACACCTCTGAATTCAGTTGGGGGAGTCCACATGTGTTGCCGGATTCCGATTAGCATGTGAGAATTCAATTCAAACAAGCAAGCACTGGATTGGCCATGCAGAAGAAGATGGCAGGGGTAGGGAATGGCGTGGTGAGTGCATCTCGTGATTTTCAGGTATTTCCACAATGCATGGGGATGTAACAGTGACCCAAAATTTAATTTTGTTATTATGAAATATTGTTTCTTTAAATATATTTATGTTACAGCCCATAGAATAATAGATTTACAATGTAGCTCATCACTTCTGTGCTTAGGCCAAATATGCCTCAAGTGTAATTCAGGAAGGTTGACATTCTTCGGACAGGATGTGACATAATGTATGCAGGATATTTTTTGTTGTATAGACACATTTTAAATATCATTATATTTGTGAAACGAAGAGGAATGGCAGCAAAGTGGTTATGTCACTGGGTTAGTATTCAGAGGAAAAGCAGAAAATGCTGGAACTGTCAGGAACAGCAGGTCAAGAACAGTTCTGATGAAAGGTCACTATCCTGAAATTTTAAACCATCTTCTCTCTCCACAGATGATGCCAGTGATCAATATTTGAGTTTGCTGGAGAACTATCAATTGCTGAGTATTTCCAGCAGTTTCTGTTTTCATTTGCGATTCCAAGCATTTGCAGTATTTTGCTTTTGTTGTAATCCAGAGGCCTGGACTAACGATCCAGAGACACAGGTTCAAATCCAACAGGAGCTGAGGAATTTAAATTCAATTAACCTGAAATAAAAAAGCTACAATCAGCAAGAGTGACCATGAAATCACCGGATCATTATACAAACCCATCTGGCTTATTGATGTCCCTTGAGGGAAGGAAATCTGCCGTCCTAACACAGTCTGGCCTGCATGTGACTCCAGACTCTCAGCAATGTGGTCAACACCTAACTGCCCTCTGAAATAGCCTAACAAGTCACTCAGTTTTTGTTTTACTTATCGTTCATGGGATGTGGGCATCGCTGGCTGGGCCAGCATTTATTGCCCATCCCTAATTGCCCTTGAGAAGGTGGTGATGAGATCCTTCTTGAACCATTGCTGCATGTGGTGTAGGTACACCCACAGTGCTGTTAGGGAGGGAGTTCCAGGATTTTGGCCCAGCGACAGTGAAGGAATGGCAATGTACTTCCAATTCAGGATGATGAGTGGTTTGGAGGGGAGCTTGCAGGTGGTGGTGTTTCCCTCCTGCCCTTGTCCTTCTTGGTGGCAAAGGTGGTGAGTTTGAAAGGTGCTCTCAAAGGTACCTCGGTCAGTTGCTGCAGTGCTTCTTTTGCCACAGTGCATTGGTGGTGGAGGGACTGAATGTTGATGGTAGTGAATGGGGTAATGAATCAAGCAGGCTGCTTTGTCCTGGATGACGTTGAGCTTCTGGAGTGTTGTTGGAGCTATACTCAATCCAGTTGTATTTAAGTAGGGGCTCGTGACCAGCTCCTCAAGGGTAGTTAGGGATAGAGAATAAATGCTGGCCTTGTCGCTGATGGACACACCCCATGAATGAATAAAAACGCTAACTCTAAATTGCCACTAGACTAGCTAATTTACCGAATAAGAAAGGACATCTTAGAGTTGCCATATTTCTGCATATTCCTTTGCCATCCTTAGTGTTCTCAATAAATTGAATGTATTAACAGCAGAGTTACTACAGCACACAGTGATACAATTATATCCAGGAAATTGAGTATTAATAGGAATTGGAAAACCAGTGTGTACAGTCTCCAGCTGGAGAGATTGGTGTATTTTGAGGTTTAAATATTTCTTTTGAACATTAGTGAATTGCACCCTCGATGGTATTCATAGAAGAAACTCAGTGGAGCTCAAACCTTATGTGCACAATCAGTACAGTTATAAATCTCTGCACTGGTCAATCGCCTTCATTGTAGTTTAAATGGTGGTTGAATATAGTTCAGAGCTCTACATTTGTACAAGACTGCTCTTGTGTCTGGTAGAGCTTAAATGGTGCGGCAGAATCTAAACTGCCTTTGAGATGTAAACTTTTTTTGTCAGGGACAACATTGTTGCTCTTTAAAATGATGGATTGTTTCCTTTGGCTAAAGTCTGGCTCTCGAATTAACATTATAAAGCCTCAATCTTTTGTGCATTAAGTATTCCCCGGAGCTGCAGAGGGATATTATACAAAGAAATGTTGCATGGAACTGTCTTCCTTCCATTTGCCTTGGGGGCTGATTAAGAAATCTGTTTTTACTGTGAGAGTGTTGTGAATCTGAGATGTTAAGAGGCAAAGACAAGGTTTCGGTAACAAAGGAAGTAACTCTGTACCCAGTGGTGACAGTCCTGAATCAACATGTTATTCTTCCCTATAAATTATAGTGAAATCTGTCCATGTGATTACTTTTCAAATGCTACCCTTCCCCTTTCACTGGTTTCCAGCAACTAATTATAAGTTTGAAAGTGGCCAATGTTACAAAATGTCAAACTCCTTTTATGAATGCATTTGTCTTTCAACTTTCCACCTAATGTCAAAAACATGACGAGTCATAGGAAACAGCCTGAGTTATTCCAGATTATTTCAGTAAAAATGCAAAAACCATAATAATAGATTCTCGTTAAATAAATAGCCACCTTAGTTGAGTAGTCATTTTTTTTCTGAAAACCAGGAGGTTTCTCATAAAACCACAAGGCCTTCAATGAATGCAGATATTTGTTGATGTGTCAAAATGGGGGATGAAGTATTGGCCCAGAGTTTGCAGTAACTGGGCATCTGATTCACCTGCATTTAGTTAGACTAACCCTTACACATTTAGGGTGTTAAAAATCTTGGCGGGGCTAGTTGCTCAAAGTGTGAGCTGGTAATGGGCCCAGTGAGGGGGAGCTGGGCAACAAAGACCTAAGTGAAGAGAGTAAGTAACTGTGTGTCTCCTTCATCAATTAGAATGAAGGATTGAGAAATAAGCAGAGGAATGACTAGAAAGGAAGTGTAAATTAGAGTGGCTGAAGCTAATATAAAATAAGATATAGAGAAAAAAAAGAGGGAAAGGGTGATTAGATTAAGAGCAATAGAGAAGAGACAGAAAAGTAACAAAAAAATTAATTTGAAATTTGTCATTGTTAAAATCTTCAAAACCCATTTCTGTGCCAGAGAGGTTGATTGGTGGTAATTATTAGTTAGCATGTCATTAAGCTAGTGTTTATAATGCCTAGACTTAACTTTCTGTGGCAAATTTAATTTCATATCCACAGCATAATTACTGTTGCTGTACCATTTACGTATAAATAATGGTGCGTCATTATGTTGAGAACAAAATCTGCCCCATTTTCTTTCATGTGATTTTAAAAATTGGCTTGAACTGGCAATATTTCCAAGTCAAGTTCATTATTTCTGTGACAATGGGAGATGTTTCTCCTGTGTAACTTCCCTTTGTTTGCTTCAACACCTTAGTTCTGATTATTAATCATAAATTAGCTGATGGCTAGGGTTAATAAAATAATAACTAATTTTTAAAAATCTAGAAATAGTGGCAAACCAAGGATCTAGTGGAAATAAAGACCTTAGGGATATTATTAATCAAGAAACATTATTGGAGATATTAACTTGACAGTTCCCCTGGATCTGAAAGCCTGCACCCTAGGATTTTAAAAGAGCCAACTGCAGAGATAGTGGGTGCCTTTGTTTTGATCTTCCAAAATTCCCTGAATTCTGGAACAGTCCCCATAGATTGGAAGGTAGCAAACATAACCCTGCTATTCAGGAAAGGAGGAAGAGAGTAAGCAAGGAAAAATGGGCTAGCTAGCCTGACATCAGTAATTGGGAAATACACAAACTGATTATTAGGGACATGTTAGCAGTGCATCTAGGACAACATAACATGATTGGCCAGAGCTAACAGAGATCAAGGAAAGTGGAATTCTGTCTGACAAATCAGTCAGAGTTTTTTGCGGTTATTATTAGCAGGTTAGATAAGTGGGAATAGTGGATGTAGTGGGCTGAATTTTCATGAAGGAGATGGGTAGCATGAGTCAGGAAAGCTCCTGACTCCAAAAACCCTTCTCAATTAAGGAGGTCCCTATCCACATATTTTTGTCCTGGGGAGGTGGGGCAGGATGGAGTTTGGCTTGCCACCTCACAAGTCAGCCTCAAGTGGGAAATCAAGCTGAGCAAATGGTGAAGCCAGCAGACTAGACAGGCCGCTTCTGTTTACTGGGACAGTAAACTGGATCAGCCCAGTTGTAATCATGACTGTCAGGCCCTCAAGCCCTCACACTTTCACATGCATCCTCCATACTCACTCTCCCAGTATCCACTATGTACAGAGCCAGAGCAATAAGTCTGAAAAGTCTTTGAAGTGATCCTGAAACTAACTCAACAAGCAAAGAGGCTTTGAAAATATACTTCAAAAAACTGCTCGTCTAGTCTGCTGGCTTCACCATTTGCTCAGCTTGATTTCCCACTTGAGGCTGACTTGTGAGGTGGCAAGCCAAACTCCATCCTGCCCCACCTCCCCAGGACAAAAATATTGTGGATAGGGACCTCCTTAATTGAGAAGGGTTTTTGGAGTCAGGAGCTTTCCTGACTCATGCTACCTCTTTAAAGTGTTAATCAACCACTGACATTCATAGTATCAGTGACAAACAGCTATTATCCACTTCGCACCTCTTAATATTGTGTAAATAAACACACAGGCATCAAATAAACTCTTCAAATAAAGAAAAAACTTACTAGGTGTGTCACAATAACAAGCTTTATGTCAAATATGATATTTTAATACACTCTCTAGAAACCCAAACTGTACGTTTAAAAACAGAGGCAATGGCTTGGATTTTCAGAACAATGGAGGGCTTTGTTGTTATTGTGAAAATGGTGGAAGAGGCCAAAAATTGGAGGTCCCACCCCGAACAAATCACCACCATTTTAATGGGTGTGGGAATGGGCCTGTGTCAGGATTTTTGCATACTTATTCGCAGAAGCAGCTGCCCATATAAATTAGCAGCTGGCTCCACTCATGTCTAGTTTTGATGACCCAGGTGTGTAAAACACAATGGCACAGGTTAGATCTGGTAGGAACAGGTCTGAACTTTGTGGAATCCTTTGGAGAGGTGGGCTACCCTTTAGGAGAGGTAGGGAACTTATTTGGATATGGTCCTGGGACTCCTTTGGGAAGGTCAGGTACCTCTTGGGATTGTTAAAAGTAAACATGAATGTGTATAAAAAAGTACATGAACTCATTAACTGTCAAGCTCACTGGAAGTGCCAAAATGAACTATCAGAAACAACTATTAATCTGTCTAGACATTCAAAACCCCTGCCCTTTAAGTCTTTGGAAAAATAATGTCTGGAGTGTTTAAAAAAAATCATTGCTTGCTGTTTCACTCTGTCTGTTGACATAAGCCTGAGGGCTACCATTACTAGGTTAGTGCTGAATGACTAACAACCTTCAATGATTACAGTATGGTGCTGTCCACTTCACAGTTTGATTGACAGTTCCAAGTTGTTACAGACTCTTTGAAGTGGAACTATCAGTTCCAATGTTTGTTTTATGGTGGATTAAGCACTTGAAGGAAATGCTTATTTTTATAAGAATGTAATTGAAAGAATGTAAATCTAGTGAATTTATTAATGAATGAGAGTTTTTTTTAAAATAACGTCTGCAACAGACACTTAGAACTTTATTTAAATTAATTTCATCATGGCTCCTGAGGTCTATCCGTGGTGGATACTGGGTGAGTTGACATGGTAGGTGTAAGGGCAAAGGGTGATAGATGGGGGTACAGGTGCAGTAAGGAGCCATTGGGGCGGGTAGGGGGTTTGGCATGGTAAATGGGAAAATAGCAAAATAGCAATGGGATTCAGAGGGAAAACTCTCTGTTGGTTGGAGTTGTATCTAGCACAAGAGAAGATGGTTGTGGTTGTTAGAGGTCAATTATCTCAGCTCCAGGACATCAATGCAGATGTTCCTCAGAGTAGTGTCCTAGGGCCAACCATCTTCAGCTGCTTCATCAATGACCTTCCTTTCATCATAAGGTCAGAAGTGAGAATGTGCAATCATCAGTGAACAATGTTCAGCACCATTTGCAACCCCTCAAATACTGAAGCAGTCCATGTCCATATGTAGCAAGAACTGGACAATATCCAGGCTTGGGCTGACAAGTGGAAAGTAACATTTGCACCATACAAGTGTCAGGCAATGACCATCTCCAACAAGAGAGAATCTAACCATCGTCCCTTGACATTCAATGGCATCATCATTGCTGAATCCCCCACTATGAATATCCTGGGGGGGTACCATTGACCAGAAACTGAACTAGACTAGTATCTAAATACTGTGGCTACAAGAACAGATCAGGGGCTAGGAATCCTGTGGTGAGTAACTCACCTCCTGACTCCCCAAAGCCTGTCCACCATCTACAATGTACAAGTCAGGAGAAGGATGGAATACTCGCCACTTGTGTGGATGAGTGCAACTCCAACAACACTCAAGAAGATTGACACCATCCAGGGCAAAGCATGATTGGTACCCCATCCACAAACATTCACTCCCTCCAACACTGACGCACGATGGCAGCAGTGTGTACCATCAACAGATGTACTGTAGGGACTCACTAAACCTCCTTAGGCAAAACCTTCTAAACCCATGGCCACTGCCATCTAGAAGGACAAGGACAGCAGCCACATGGGAACACAAAGACCTGAAAGTTCCCCTCCAAGCCACTCGCCATCATGACTTGGAAATACATCGCTGTTCCTTCAATGTCTCTTGGTCAAAATCCTGATACTCCCTCCCTAACAGCATTGTGGGTGCACCTACAGCACATGGATTGCAGCAGTTCAAGAAGACAGCTCACCACCACCTTCTCAAGGGCAATTAGGGATGGGTGATAAATGCTGGCCTAGCCAGCGATGCTTACATCTCATGAATGAATAAAAATAAGATGGAGCGTATGAGGGGCTCTTAGGGTGGGTAGAGGGGCATAGGTTGGCATGGAGGATATGAGGGACCATGGGGAATGGGTGGAGGGGCATAGGTTGGCATGGATGGGGAATGCGTGGGGTGAGGGGACGTGAGTGGTGAGAGCTAGAGGGCTGTTTTTTTGTTTTATTGCTTTTTTAAAAAGTCTTGCCCACAGTGCTGGAGCACGGAGGCATGTTTTCTGCTCAGGCCGCCTTGGTACTGGGCAAGCTGCACACGCATTCCTGGGGCGATGTTTACAATCCCCAGAGAACCCCACCACCCTGAAACAAAAATGCACACTTCAGGGGCACTTACTTACAAATTGGGTTTGCAGAGCTGGGAAATGTCCAAAATGTCTTATTGGAGATGGTCATTGCCTGGCACTTGTGTGATGCGGATGTGACTTGCCAATTGTCAGCCTAAGCCTGGATATTGTCCAGGTCTTGCTGCATTTGCCATGGACTGCTTCGTTATCTGAGGAGTCGCAAATGGTGCTGAACATTGTGCAATCATCAGCAAACATCCCCACTTCTGACTGTGTGATGAAAGGAAGGTCATTGATGAAGCAGCTGAAGATGATTGGGCTGAGGACACTACCCTGAGGAACCCCTGCAGTGATATCCTGGAGCTGAGATGAACTGAGAAATGTCCTGACTCTGCACTTCCAACCCCGAAGCAAAAATCTAGGCCTAGACTTGAGCTCGCAGCCAAAGTTGGCTACCCAATTTATATCACTGTACTCTCCACATTCTAATCCACCGAGATGGAGACACCACATCTGCAAAGACCCATCAAGGACAATGATCTCAGGTGGATATGAGTAAGCCACACATCCTACCCATTAGCAAGGCATGAGGCAATCGCTTGGGATATTCAACAGGCGATCCCCAGATATAAACTCATCACAGCTACAATGGGAATACTCTTTAAACCCAATCATTTGAACAAATAGAACGCTGGCTGAGAGAAGGGATTCCCAGACATGAACTGATTAACTAACAAGGGGGAATACACTACTTATGACCTTGTTTGAATCACTGGGTTACAGTCATGTAACAGGCTAACCCTTTGTGTGTTTAAGCATCTGCTTTCTCTGCAGTAAGTAGAAAAGCTGCTAAAATACTGACGAGAGAAGCCCATGCGGGGTCCCCCCTTCCTCCCTTTCTATCCAAGCCGACTTAAAAGCTTTGGAACCCTGTTTGCTGACTGTGACCAGCCACGGGCACCCGTGTTACAGACAGAGACTTCTTGAAGGAATTCAACCAGGCATCACAGCCGCCAGGAGATCAGCCAAATCTACTATCTAACCTTTGAATCGCCATGATGCTGAAAGCATCAAGGCCACTGAGGGAAAATTGCAAGACCACCAAGTTCAGCCTGAAGTCAACCCCTGCAGAACGTACATTTTTTATTTCTCTGGACTTTAATTTGATTAATCTCTTCTTCTCCATTCTGTTTGTGTGTGTGTGTGTGTGTGTGTCTGTGTGTGTGTATGCATGTGTGTGTGTATGCATGTGAACTTCAAATGTCTGTGTGTATGCATGAAAGTCGGAGTGTGTTTTTTAAATTTTTCCTTAGACCGAGTTAAGTATAAACTCGAGAAAACCTGCCTGATTGTGTCTTGTATGATCACAGCGCTGTGAACTGAATTGGCAAGTGTTTCCTTTTCACAAAAACCCTGTGACAGTCAAACGAGGAGGTAAAAAGAGGGGAGCCATTTGACCCCTCACATGATCATAACACATGGTTATAAAGATGCCAATCAAACAAAGCTTTCACTGTCCCCTGCAGCTGTGTAAACATTGCCTGCTGAGAGATAAATGAATTACTCATTCATGGAGTTCAGCCAAGCATTCATAAGGAGACCACCTGGCAACTGTATCCAGAGAAGCATTCAGAACAGATGGCTAGACATCTGTTTATACATGTCTCTTATCAGAATGTGCTCGACTATCAAAATTATTTTTTGTGAGGGGTGGATGGGGGTGGTTGGCGGGATGCATGCCCACAATGAAGCTGGCAAGGGCAGGAGTGTTGCATGCAGGCTAGCTACACACACCTTTTCCCCTCTCTGGCAAAAATTTCCAGAAACGAGAATGGGGGCAGGAATCCCGGAGCTGGGTTCCTCCCAACATTTCTAAAGGCCTCCTGACTTGGCTCAACTCCATGAAAATCCAGACCAGTGCATTTGGATTTTCAAAAATCGTTTGATAAGGTGCCACAGGGAAGGTCATTGCAAAAGTTCTTCTCAATCACCTTCTCCCCGTGGCTGAAGAGCTCCTACCAGAGTCACAGTGTGGATTCAATCCATCAAGAGGCCCAGTGAATATGATCTTCACAGTAAGACAAGTCCAAGAAAAATGCAGAGAGCAGCAGCAATCTCTATTCATGCCCTTCTTTGACCTCACAAAGTCCTTTGACTTTTGTCAACCAGGAGGGACTGTGGAGGTTTGTCCTCAAATTTGGCTGCCCGCAGGAATTCATCACCATCCTCCACCTGCTGCCTGATGACATGCAAGCTGTGAACCTTACCCAATAGATCTGCCATGGATCCAATATGAGTGCAAACTTGGCTCAAGCAAGTCTGTGTCATTGCACCAACGCTCCTTCCCACCTTCCTCACTGCAACACTCCACCCCATCCCTGTGGAGCCACTCTACAGGATGGGCTGGAAATGACTCAAACTACTAAGCCTCTATTCCAGAATCAAGATCACTTCAACCTCTGTCATCAGGCTGCAATATGCGGATGACGCCTGTGTATGCGCACACTGGTGCCAAGCTCATGTTCTACAGGGCTGCAGTGCTACCTGTCCTCCTGTATGTATCAGAGACATGG
Source organism: Carcharodon carcharias (assembly GCF_017639515.1). NCBI lineage: Eukaryota > Metazoa > Chordata > Chondrichthyes > Lamniformes > Lamnidae > Carcharodon > Carcharodon carcharias. The sequence continues at coordinate 123,193,360 of NC_054476.1, forward strand.
GTAATGTACAGCAGACACCTTAACTCCCTGAAAAAATATTACCAGTGATGCCTCGGCAAAATCCTGCCATCCAATGTTAGTGTCCTTTCTCAGACCAACATCCCCAGTATCGAGGCACTGTTTATAGTTAATCAGCTACGTTGAGCAGGCCACATCATCCTCATGCCTGACACAAGACTCCCAAAATAAACTTTTGACTCCAAGCTTCATCAAGGTAGGCGGTTACCAAGAGGACAGAGAAAAAGTTTCAGGGATGTCCCCAAAGCCTCCCTGAAAAAATGCAACATGTGGGAATCTCTTGCATGAGACTGCCAAACTGGGGAAGAAGCATCCACGAAGGAGCCAGCCATTTCAAACGTCTCTGACAGGCCCAGGTGGAGGCCAAGCGCAAACGGTGGAAGTAGCGTACCAAAATCCGAGCATCCCACCCACCCGCCTCATCAAAAACTACCTGCCCCACCTGTGGCAGCGTGTGCGGATTCAGCATTGGATTCTTCAGTCACCTCAGGAGCCACAACCCCGGAGTGGATGAAAACCATCCTCAGTCCTGAGGGACTGTCGAAGAAGAGGACGACATAACAAATTATTATACAAAATTGAGGCTCATGGGAATTGTGGTAGTATGCTTGCATGGACTGGTCAATGAACAGAAAGCAAAGAGTGAGAAAAAAGGGATCATTTTCGGGTTGGCAGGCTGTAGCAGCTGGGTGTCACAAGGATCAGTGCTTGGGGCTCAGCTATCTACAAACTTTATTAACAACTTCCACTCGGTCCCCTCATCTAAAGTAGCCATGTTTGCTGAAGTTACAAAGCTAGCAGGGAATGTAAGCTGTGAGAAGAATGCAAAGGGCTACAGATAGATTAATTAATTCATCAAAAACATGGTGGATGGAATATAATTTAGGGGACTAATATTTTTGAATGGTGAGATACTAGGAAAAGTTGGTATTCAGAGGGACCTCATAGTCCTTGTAGAAGAATTACAGAAATTTAACATGCAGGCACAGCAAGCAAATGGCAACTTTGAGTTTATGAAAAAGGGATTAGATGTGACTCACACCAAATCCCATTGCTCGTTGACCTACATTGGCTCCCAGTCAAACAATGTCTTGATTTTCAAATTCTCATCCTTGCTTTCAAATCGCTTCATGCCCTTACCCCTCCCTATCTCTGTAACCTCTTCCAGCCCCACACCCCTCTGAGATATCTGCGCTCATCCAATTCCAGCCTCTTGAGCATCCTACCTCTTTGACCAAGCTTCTGGCCATATGACCTAATATCTGCTTATATGGCTTAGTGTCAGATTTAGTTTTATAACGCTCCTGAGAAGAGTCTCGTGATGTTTTATGTTAAAGGCGCTATATAAATATAAGTTATTGATGAGGAAGTTGTCCTACGAGGAGAGATTGAGTAGATCAGGCCTAAAGTCTAGAAAAATAAGAGATAATTTCATTGAAACATATAAAATCCTTAAGAGGCTTGACAGGCTAGATGCCGGGAAGATGTTTCCTTGGCTGTGGAGTCAGAGTCTGGGAATAAAGGGCCAACCATTTAGGACTGAGGTGAGGAGAAATTTCTTCACTCAAACTGTTGCAGATATTAGGAATTCTGTACCCCAGAGAGCTGCAGATATTCAGTCATTGAGTATAGCGAAGACTCGGATCGATAGATTTCTGGATATTTAGCGGATTAAGGGACATGAGATTAGTGCAGGAAGGTGAAGTTGAGGTGGGAGCCCAGCCATGATTCTATTAGCCTACTCCTGCTCCTATTTCTTATAAGCTTTGTTCTCACCTAATAACTTAATAAATGCAAACGAACAGAAAAATTAATTACTTTGACTGCTGAACTGTTAAAGTGAGCTGTTGCAGGCAGACAGCGATATACCAACATTAATACCTTATCCGACAAAATGAGAAATGCTGTTGTGCTTTCCAGTTGCCTGTGAAATTGAAAGGTTTCCTATGGCATGATGTGTGTGTGGAGATTGGTACACTGTGGCTTGGGGACTGATGTCATCCCAAAACAGCATCACAAACAGCAAGTCAAATGAAAGACTATTTCCATCCAAAATTCCTGCAGATCAACATGTAGCGTAAGAAAGGAGTTCGAGAACTGATTTTGTCCCTATTGCTTCAAGTATTACACTATGTGTATGTAACGTATGAATATGTTTTTCAGCCTAAGCGCATTGCTGCTTTTCAGACAAAATAAGAGAACATGGTGGGCATGATCCATGATCCCCAGTGCTCAGTGTCAAAGAGCAAAGGCAATTTGTTAATCCTTGGAACTCTGTCTGAGACGCAGACAATATGCAGTGGCAGGTCCTGGTCCTGTTTGCATAAACTGCCATTCTACAATGAATGCAAAAGAAAATTTTTGGTTAATGTGAAAGCCTTTACAGTTGTCATGACTATAGCCAAAATTGTTTGCACTAGAGGTTATGCACTCTAATGGGCAGTTAAACCATGCCTCAGTGATAGTGCACTCTCTTCTGTGGCAGAAGATCATGGGTCCAAGCTCCATCCTGTGGACTTGAACACAACATCTAAACTGCCACTTCAGTGTAGTACCCAGGAAGGGCTGCACTGTCGGAGCTGGCACCTTTCAGGTGAGAAGTAAAACCGAGGCCCTATCTGTATTCTCAGGTGGCTGTTAAAGAACCCAAGGCACTATTTCAAAGAAGGGTAGGGGAGTTCCCCCCAGTGTCCTGGCTAATACTTCTCCCTCAACCATCACCTAAAAGCAGATTTCCTGGTCATTCTCATATTGCTGTTTGTGGGATTTTTTTTTTGCTGTGCTGTATCCCCATGGCCCTGCAAGCTTTTTTCCCCCCTCAAGTGCCCATCTAATTTCCGTTTGAAATCATTAATCTTCTCCGCTTTTACCACCCTCATAGTCAGCGAGTTTCAGGTCATTACTGCTCAAGTGTAAAAACATTTTTCCTCAGATCCCCCTTGAAATTCTTAAACAAAACCTTAAACATATGTTTCCTAGTCCTTGTACCATCAGCTAATGGGAATAGCTCTCTTTGTCTACCTGATTCAAAGCTTTCATAATCTTGTACGCCTCTATCAAATCTCCCCTCAATCTCCTTTGATCCAAAGGGAAGTTTTTATTTGTTTCTTTAAACTGGAATTAATAATGGAGGCTATCTTTTTACTTCTATTTCCCTACTACCGTTACCTACTGAGTGATAACTGCTCAGAACTTTGCTGAGAAAACTTGTCAAATGATGCACCCCTATACCCACCTCTGCCTCGGCTGACTGCACAGCTGAGTGACCTCACTCTTACCTGTTCTACTGGTTCAAACCTTCCCATATCATCATGAGCAGCATTTTCCCGTTGGCAAGTGAGGGGCTGGGCCAGCTCACTGACGCGTAAAATGGCGTGCAGTGACGTTGGTTGGGTGCCCTGACATCACCGCACATCATTTAGGTTTTCAGTTTGGTGGGCGCGCAGCTGAGTTAAGGCCGTTTAAAACCTAATTAACTCAATTTAATAAGCTGTCTGTCCAACCTTAAGACCCCAGGCGGCCTTCGCATTTTTCATGAAACCTCATCCACAGGTGGGATGAGATTTCATGAACTGTTTTAAAATCTAATAAAAATCTATACATTTATTCTTTGACATGTCCCAGCTCATGTGATAGTGTCACATGAGGGGAAATGTTTTAAAAGTTTAAAAATCCTTTATTGAAAAGATTTTAACATGCGCGAAAGAGCACAGGGAACCACTCGGAATCCCCACGCCCCCGTCCGCTCAGGGAGCACTCAGCGTTTCCAGGCGCATGTCACAATGGGCGGGCCTTAATTGGCCCGCCCACATAAAATGGCAGCGCGGACCCGATTGGGTTCGCGCCTGCCCCTGCCCACCCCCGCGCAAACCACTCCGCCCCCCCCCCTGCCGGGGGGAGATTTCTGGCCCATATCCCTATATTCAGTCGAGTGTAAGTACCTAAAATTCAGCTTTATCTGCATTGTGGTTAGCACACAGAAGTAAACTAGGCTTGCCTGCTGCAGGAAAAGAACTTAGAATTGTTCACATGCCTCTGCAGGTCATTTATTTCATTACTAATTAGCTCAGTTTTAGATAATCTTCAATATATTTGAAAGATAAATGCAACCTTGTTTTCTAGCTTGCACGACTGACTTATCAACTGGATCAGCTCAGCATAATTGTGCAAAGATTAAAGGTTAAAGATTAAACACATTGCTTTTGGAACTAAAAATCCCATTCGGCCTCAGGAGTCCCTCCTTTTTTCAAACGCATTTATCTTCTTTTCCTGCCAATTCTTCAAACCCTTCTCGCTTCAGAAATTCATTGTATTTGAAGCCATTTGCATTGCCTTCTACAATGGTTTTCCTTGAACTGTAAAAGTTCTACTTGAATTTTAGTTTCTAACAATGTAAAATTAGCTTTTCTCCTGCTGGTTCTTAGTCCTTTCCTATACTGAACAATTTGCCTGAATCACTTTGCCAAATACCTTTCAATACCGTACATGAGTCACTTTCAGCTAAATTGATGGCTGAGAGGGTCCTGATATGACAGTAGTCAAAAGCTTTCGATTTACCCTTTGGGTCTACAGTATTCTCTCTGTGCCAGTATGGTGGCACTTCTCAGACCCTTTCCTGCAGGCTTTTACCAAGAATAGCTCACTATGACTAAATACTGCAACTGTGTGCTAACAGCCCTAATCCTGTCTAAAATACCATAAAATGTCATTGTATGTTACCTACACTTTACAGACACCTTACATAAGGAGCCAGTTTGCTGCAATCCAAAAGATGATTCTGCAGCATTGTATTTTTCTAGATAATGAGAAGCTGTTTTGTAACAGTGTTATTATGTTGGGTATTAAGAGATAATGGTACTGTCAAACTTTCATCTTGCAGTTGAATAGAGTTTCCATATATCTCAGCAGGAAGCAACACGAATCCTAACCAGGTGGAAGCTCTTGCAAAATAGCTTCACTCAGATGTAGCTTCTATACCCTGTCAAAATATAAAGCATTTTAAATTTTTTCTTAACTCATTGTTTCTGTCAGTTTGCTCATGATAAATTTATTTTTGCATTAAACAAAAAGGAAGTATTGGACAATGATGTTGTTTCGTGGCTCTGGCCATACTACATGAGGAGTACGTATGTCTTTTCCTCTGGAAGAGCAGTGGCCCATAAACACTGAGGCAGTCTTCTGTGCAGGGTTTTATCAAAGAAACCACATGGGGTAATGTGCAGGCACAACTGAGCCAGCAAGCTGCACCACAGTGATAGCAGCATTAAGCACAGTTAATAGTCAATAGCACCCAGTATCCAACTGGCTTAACACGTCACCACTTTATAATAAGGCTGACAGGATTCTTTTATTAAAAACACCTAACTTTGTCACCTCACTCAAGAGATAATTGCAAACTGGAACTTGCAAACAATAATTTTGTCAAGACCTACCTATGCTTGCAACATTGAAAGGGAAATTAGTTATTGCAGGAGCATAAAATGTACCAAACAGTTCTATGATTTAGGGTTGGGCTAATGAATTCCATTGATCAACAGCAATGGTAACAAAAATTTTCATATTCACACAAGTACCATAAAAACATAACATTTAGCTCACATTTCCATCATCCCACGCTCGCACCTTGTATCATACAGCACCTTCACACAGTAAATTCCTTTTGAAGTACAGAGACTGTTACATAGGCAAATGTGTTAGCTGTTATGCATCAACCGTGTTCTACCAACAACAATGTGATAAATGACCAGTTGACATATTTTTTTGATGGCATTATTTGAGGGCGGAATCCATCTAGGACACGGGGAAACGCTCTGGGTGGTGCCACGGTAACTTTAGCATCCACCAGAATTGACTGTCCAGAAGAAGTTGAACATCTCATCAGCAAGACGATGCATTTGGGCCCCTTTAATGCTTTAGCAGGAATATCATCCCAGATTATGAGCACAAGCCTTGGAATGTATGCACAGCCTTCTGACACAGAGGGGAGAATGCACCAACTGGGCCAGGTTGGCACACTTCTCCCTTGGTCATTAACGTATAAACACTTTGATTTAGTAAAACAATCACTGTCAATTTTACTTGCACATCATCTTTGAGCTTCATTGGCAGCCCAGCGTGCAACATTTAAGAGTATGCTGTAAGGTGTGTTTTACAATTGCAAATCAGAGTCTGCCATTGGCTATTGCTGATTAAATGAGTGTATGTTCACTAACCGAAAATGGGCAGTTGTTCAATTTAACTTCACCATTGGATCTATTCATAGGAGGCTAAATTGGACAGCTCCTGAAAAAAGATGCAGGATTGTGATGCACGATTAACACGTGTGAGCTTCTTTCGATGCAGCCTGTGCACCAGCTTCATGCTCTCTGCTCATTTAAATGATTTGTGTCCAGCCAGCATTAAGCGCACTATTCATTGGCTGGGCGCATCAGCAGGGGGCCAATATCACAAATAGCAAGCACCACTGAAAGCTAGCATGCACTTCTCAAAGAGGGGCTGCATTGTAGCTGGAGCAGGCGCTGGGAGTCATGGTTGAAGAAAATCTGACCTGGGAGAGAATGAGGAATGGCACAACATGGGAAGAGCAGACTGCAAGGTTTTTCTGATGCTTGAGGGAGTAGAACCCCTTTCAATTTCAGTTTAGGGCAGATGTCGCATGCAGTGCTCACAAAGCCTCAGCTATGCAGTCAGTGGCACCCTGCACCATGGGGAGGCCTGTAATCCTTGCCAAGCCACATGCTCACTCCGCCAGCTTCTTTCTGGCAAGACAGAATGAAATGGAGTTAGCTCTCATTGAAGACAGAGCCTCAGTGTTCTGCCCTACATATTGGTGAATGGCAAACTGTGAGATATTGTAAATGGTTCCAACTCCAGCCTAGAAAGAGCCAAACACATAAAAGTTCATCACAGTGGTTACCCTCACAGCAACAATCCATGCCTTGCACTGGAATTGCAGTTGTGGCTGCAGCAGGGTTTTGGGGAGGACATGCTTGTTGAAGCACAGGCGCCATACATGTTGTTTCTCACTTGAGGTTCAATTGGAGACTTGCTGCCTCCTCACTCTGTGTGGATATCATCTTGCTGCTGAGCACTTTTCATCCTCCTGCTCCTTCCTCTTGTCGCAGCTTGTCTTGATATGCTTGGCCTCTGTTCCTTCTCCAAGTTTGTATTCCAAGAGGAATGTAAACAATTATACCCATGTCTGGGAGCAGTCTTGAAGTTAGGAAAATATCCTTCAGCACCAGCCATCAAAAAAAAACCTAGTGTATTCAAATTCAGAACAATCAATTTCATATGCTTTACATATATACAATATATATTTATATTTCCAGCAAGTTATTCTTATTTTGACCATTCCTACCCCAGTGCTTTTCTGTGCTGTACTTAAACCTGACCTGAAGCTGTGCCCAGGTGATAGCTGAGAACCAAGGACAACGGTGGTGTTTGCCTGGTCTGAGGTGTCATGAGGTTGGTGGTGTGGGGTGACCTTTGAACCTTGTGCGAGCCCCAAGTAGACTTTTCATCAGGCTACTGCACTGCTGTCATTGTGCGAACAACCTGATCTTGTATCCTATGTGACCAGGCATTTGAGGGGCCTGGCTGTAAAGGTACCATGATCTCTCACGAGAAGAAAGGATGACAATGTCAAGAAGATATAATTATGTTTATAATATTATTGGAAATTATTTTAAGATAGAGTTCTAATCATGTCTGTATCTATGGGTAGAATCTTACCTATGTCGGGCGGACTGGGCGGGGGTGGGTGCGGAGCCGATCACCACCTACAATCGGCTGCGTGTCGCCATTTTACACAGGCAGGCCAATTAAGGCCCACCCAGCATAACATGTGGCTGGTAAAGCTCAGCGCTATCTATGCAGGCAGGGGGAGGAGGGAGAATCAGGGCCTGGGCTCTTTCGTGCATGCATGCAAAAGAGTGCAGCAGTCACCCTGAGGCACGGAGTTACCTCAGGGTGATTAAGTACATAAAAGTTTTAAAATAATTTTTGTGACACATAACAGTGTCACACGAGCTGCGACATGTTTGTGAAGTTTACCAAACTTATTAATTTTATAAATCCTCATCCTGCCCCGTGGATGAGGTTTCCTGGAAAACGCGAAGGCCGCTTGGCTCTTCGCCTGTCCGCCAACCTTAAGGTTGGACCTTAATCAGGTTGTTAATCAGGTAAAGTACTTTATTAATGGCTTTAATAGGCCGTTGACAGTTCGGCAGGCGTGCAGCCGCCTCTGGCGCGCGCCTGCCAGACACAATATCAAAATGACACGCAGTGACGTTGGAACACTTGCCCGCTTTCTGCATGCCGACGGCAATACTCTGCCCTACATGTGTTTTTGTTAAATGGATTAAAGCCAGCTGGTCCAGAGGCTGTGACGTATAGAAGAGAAGTAGGTTTGAAATGTTAATTAGGTAAACATAGGGAAGATACAAGGTGAAGTGTAAAGGGGGCAATTTGCATTTTTTAACAAACCATTCAAAAGAATGGGTGAAATATTACACCTAGCCAGAAGAAGCTAAACAATATGTTTACTTTTTTCAAAGCTTACTAATAAAATTGATGTTATGAAGGGGTTTTATTGTTAGAAGAGGTAAAGTTCAAAACACCTAGTGATACAATGAGAATTTGCATTTAAAGAAGAAAATATGAATAAAGGTAAAGAAGAGGAGTTCTAAGATCTAAAGTCTGTGGCCTGTAAGCCTCAAGCTGCAGTCCGCAAGGACCCAGAGCTAAAAGAAACTCATTTTGAATGTGACTGTCCTGAGTGCACTTTGCCAGGGGTCTGTTTAGACCTGTGTGTTTTACTGTTTCCTTAACGGAGGTGTAACTGAGAGTCAGAGTAATTAGGGGATTTTTTAGAAGTTATTATCATAGTAATTTGTAGACATATAGGTGCTTACAGTCTTTTAATTAATAAATGTTTAATTTATTTTATATTTATTTTGTAAAAACCTCTTGAGACACAGTGGCCTTATAACTGAATTCAAAGCCTGCATCTCGAAATAAACAAATTTCAAAAATTGGCTATGACAGTTGTTTCAAGTTTCCCTCTGAGATTTGAACAACTCAGCATTTACCATCAGCTGTGTCATAATAGACGTCATGTAACAGGCTCTCATCACATCACTTGTATTGGCTCCTGAGCATGACTCTGAGAGATGTTATCCCAAAGCTGTCAAAAGTCCCATTCCGTTGTCCTCTCCAACTGGTCCCCCAAGGCTTGAAGACCAGTAATTACATCATCCACTTTGGATACACTAACTCGTCTGAAGGCCTTTCCATCAAGGGAATGGGTACAGATGCTTGTTTAGTTGCTATTGTACTTTTGAAGTCTTGTCTGACCATGAAATAAATAGAAACCAGCTGTAAATGAAATAGCTATCAATCCATGTGCTATAACTCATTTTTCTGAAAAACACACTGCAGGAAAAATTGAAGTTCAAAGAGGCCAAATGGAGAATAAGAAAACATGTGGCAATGATGAAAGTTAGGACATGCTTTATAACTGCATTCATCTTCTCCCATTTTTGTCACTATAATTGTCAACATATCGATAAAGTAGGAAGCATCAGAGTTGATTACAAGGCTCCCAATGGAGCACAGACATTTAAGTTAAAATATTAGTCTTCTCACCCCCTTTCCTATCAAGGTTACTTGTATGTATAATATATAAAAGGTCTTCCTTGTAGCTTTATTTCCTAAAAGCATCACATTTACTTCCTGAAACACTTCACTCCTCACATTTCAGACATCATATGACAGTGTAAGTTCTGATTCACTGCTTGGAACTCTGCTGATCTATTAATGAAAATTTATTCCTTAATTTTATTTGAAAGTGTAAAGTCTTCCACCTTACCTTTTCTGTTATTATTTGTCAATGTAATCATTGTAGTAAATATACTCTACTTAATTAACATATTCTCAATAGGCTATTTCCAGAAATGCAAATTATTCATTGGCTTGAACTATTACTGTACGTAACTGAAGCTCCTCCTTTATTCAAGCCTTAAAACAACATAGAAGCTCATTGCACAATCCTGTTTTCATGCTTGAATTATTCATCTAATTAAAATGTTCTTACATAACCTCATCACTGCCACTTGTGAAAATAAATCTAAACATTCATAAATACTTTCAGGGATATTTCTCCCAGACCTGTCAATCATAACAAACATTATTTGGACCTTGATTACAAGTGAACAACAAGCAATGTTTTACCTTCGTCTATTCGGGAATAAAGGTAGAATGTTGGATAGCCCTATTTACATACTGACCTATAGGTATTGGGAGGTGATTTACCATTTAATCAAGTGTGGTTTTTGATTCAGTGTGGCATCAAGGCGCCCTAGCAAAATTGAAAATGGGAATCAAGGGGAAAACTCTCCGCTGGCTGAAGTTATAACTAGCACAAAGGAAGATGGCTATGGTTGTTTGAGGTCAATCATCTCAGTCCCACTGCAGGAGTTCCTCAGGTAGTCTCCAAGGCCCAACCATCTTCAGCTCCTTCATCAATGATCTTCTCTCCAACATATGGTCAGAAGTGGGGATGTTCGCTGATGTCTACACAATGTTTTGTACCATTTGCAACTCCTCAGATACTGAAGCAGTCCATGCCCATATGCAGCAAGACCTAGACAATATCCAGGCTTGGGCTGATAAATGACGAATAACATTAGTGCCATGCAAGCTCCAGGCAATCATCATCTCCAACAAGAGAGTACCCAAGCATCTCCCTTTGACATTCAATGGCATTACCATCACCGAATCCTCCACTATCAACATTCTGGGAGTTACCTCTGAACAGAAACTGAACTGGATCAGCCATATAAATACCACGGCTGCAAGACCAGGTCAGAGGCTTAGAATTCTGAGGTAAGTAACTCACCTCCTGACTCCGCAAAGCCTGTACTCCGTCTACAAGGCACAAATCAGGAGTGGTAAGGAGTGTGATGGAATGCTCTACATTTGCCTGGATTAATGCAGCTCTAACCCCAGAAGCTCAACACCTTCCAGATCAAGACAATCCGCTTGATTGACACCCTATCTTCCAACTTAAACATCCACTCCCTGTGCCATCTACAAAATGCATTGCAGCAACTCAACCAAAGCTCCATTGACAGCACCTTCCAATCCCACAAACTCTACCTCCTAGAAGGGCAGGGCAGCATATGCATTGGAACACAACCACCTGAAAGCCACACACCATCCTGATTTGGAAATATATGGTCATCCCTTTACTGTTGTTGGATCAAAATGCTGGAACCTAACAGCATTGTGGGTGTACCTACAACAGAGGACTGCAACGGTTCAAGAAGGCGGTTCTTAACCACCTCAAGGTCACTTAGGGATGTGTAACAAATGCTGGCCTGCCAGTGATGCCCACACCTAATGCAAGCATTTTTAAAAAATGACAAAGCTCCTATATTAAGTTTCATTGCAAGTTAAAGCATCTGCCAGCACTAACTAGGCAAGATGCATTTTACTTATTTAGATGGGCAACTGCAAGTGGGTCACTATAACCTGTTTTATTTCAATCAAAATGGATGGTTAGTTCAGGTTGGAAACCCCTCTGTTGTAGTTATTTGGGAAGAATGATGACTTTTCTGCTATGTTTTGTAAAGCCAAAGCATGGAATTCTATGACTGCAGTGGTGATATCCTTAGAAAGAATTCACACCAAGAAGATCTAACTTACAGACTTGTTCCAGTGCACCTTTCCTTTCCTAGCTGTCAGTTCTGTTTGTCACATTTTATTGATACAATCAATTTTTTTTCACTGGATGTAGGCAGCGCTGGCTAGGCCAGCATTTATTGCCCATCCCTAATTGCCCTTGAGGAGGTAATGGTGAGCCCCCTTCTTGAACTACTGCTGTCCATATAGTGTAGGTACACCCACAGTGTTGTTAGGGAGGGAGTTCCAGAATTTTGATCCCACAATAATGAAGGAATGGCAATATAGTTCCAAGTCAGGATGGTGTGTGGCTTGGAGGGGAAATTCCAAGTGGTGGTGTTCCCATATGTCTGCTGCCCTTATACTTCTAGGTAGTCGAGGTTTTGGGTTTGGATGGTGCTGTCGAAGGAGCCTTGGTGAGTTACTGCAGTGAATCTTGTAAATGGTACACACTGCTGCCTTGTTGTGGAAGGAGTGAATGTTTAAGATGGTGGATGGGACGCCAATCAAGCGGGCTGCTTTGTCCTGGGTGGTGTCGAGCTGCTTGAGTGTTGTTGGAACAGAGCTTATCCAGGCGAATAGGAAGCATCCATGATATTTGCTTGTAGATAGTGGACAGGTTTTGGGAGTCAGGAGGTGAGTCACTGCCTGGAGAATTTCCAACCACTGACCTGCTATTGTAGCTACAGTAATTATATGGCTGGTTCAGTTCAGTTTCTGGTCAATGGTAACCCCCAGGATGTTGATTGTGGGGGATTCAGTGATGGTAATGTCATTGAATGTCAAGGGAAACAATTAGATTCTCTCCCTGTTGGAGATGGTCAATCCTGGCACTTGTGTGATGCGAATGCTACTTGCCACTTATGAGCCGAAGCCTGAATGTTGTCTACTTGCTGCATATAGACATGGACTGCTTCAGTATCTCAGGAGTCACAAATGGTACTGAACATTGTGCAATTATCAGCGACGCTTCTGACCATGTGATGAAGAGGAGGTCATTGATGAAGCAGTTGAAGGTGGTTGGTCTTCAGTCACTACGCTGAGGAATTCCTACATTGATGTCCTGGGACTGAGATGATTGACTCCAACAACCCCAACCATCTTCCTTTGTGTTAGGTATGACTCCAATCAGTTTTTCCCCAGATTCTCATGGACTGCAGAATTGCTAGGGTTCCTTGATGCCAAACTTGGTCAAATGTTGCTTTCTGCCAAGGGCAGTCACTCTCACTTCATCTCTTGTGTTCAGCTCTTTTGGCCATGTTTGGGCCAAGGTTACAATATGGTCAGCAGTTGAGTGGCTCTGGTGGAACCTAAACTGAGCATCTGTGAGCAGGCTGTTGCTGAGTAATTGCCACTGTCGATGACCTCTTCCATCACTTTGCTGATGATCGAAAGTAGATTGATAGGGCGGTAATTGGTGGGTAGGATATATCCTGTTTTTTGTGGATAGGACATATGTCAACAATTTTCCACATTGTCGGGTAGAAGCCACTGTTGTAGCTGTACTAGAAGAGCTTAGCTAGGAGCGCAGCTAGTTTTGGAGCACAAGTTTTCTGTACTATCAGAATATTATGAGGGCCAATAGCTTTTGCAGTATCCAGTATTCAGCCATTTCTTGATATCATGTGACATCACATGGATTTTAATTTAAAAATGTGCATTTAGAACAGCAAAAAGCATGCACAAAAATGCTGGTGACCCATTGCTATGAATGAACAATTCTTGGAATCCAACATTTTCAGTGTGTTTATGAATCCTGCTGTCAGGCTCCAATGGCAGCCTGCACTGTGTGGGGAACAGTCACTCAACATGATTTAAAAACAAAAAACTGAGGATGCTGGAAATCCAAAACAAAAACAGAATTACCTGGAAAACCTCAGCAGGTCTGGCAGCATCGGCAGAGAAGAAAAGAGTTGACGTTTCGAGTCCTCATGACCCTTCAGCAGAACTTCAGTTATGCTGAAGGATCATGAGGACTCGAAACGTCAACACTTTACTTCTCCGACTCAACATGATTTTCCTGCATTGGCCAATTAGTAGCCAGACAGTGTAATCACTGTCGAATTAAGGATGATGGGCAGGCTCTTGAAGCTCGAGTACCAATAAGAGGCCTTCCTGCTTTAAAGTAGTAGCTAGATGACATGGCAGATAAATGCTGGAGAGGGTGCTCTCTCTCTCTCTCTCTCTCTCTCTCTCTCCCTCTTTCTCTCCAGCTCCTTCAAAATTGAAGTAAAAAAAGGACTTTGCAGCCAGAGAGCCCAACCACAGGGCAGCCTGCAGCTGCTGCTGAACCCAGGTAGGCAAGGTGGCCTCTAAACCTCCGTGGAGCACTGGGCCAACGGTCAGCTGACAGGAGGCCACCTCCAAGAAGCTAAACTGTTCCCCCCAGCTGCCTTTGGGGACCAGAAGGTTGACTGGAAAATCCCAGTGATGTCCTTCAATAGGCCTTTAAGTACATCAGTTGGCTATTCGCCCCTTGCAGGCGTGTTGCCCAATGGCACCACCTTCTACAACCACCAATCCCCCCCCACCCCGCTCAAACTACAACCCACTTCCGGGAAAATGGCCTTGGGGATGGGATGGAGCTGGGCGCTCACCCATGTCCATTCCCAATCCCAATGGGGCTAAAAATCCCCCATGCAGAGTCAATTTAAGCTCTTCTATTACACTTTAAAATCATGACCTTAATGTGAAAGCACAGTGGGCCAACTCACTGGGCAGAATTTTATGGCCCCGTTTCAGCGGGGATGGGGCTGTAAAATGCAACGAGACATTATAAACCCCATTGACTTCAGCGGGAACGTAAAATCCTGCTGCTGTGAAATTCTGCACATGGCACACAGGAATGCCAGAAAAAAAATTCTTGGTCCTCAACATGGGCAAATGTTATTGTCTATATCCATCTGAGTTTTAAATTCTTCAGCTGCATACATCAAAATTAAAAAGACTGCAAGTCTGGATCCGTTAAGTAAGAATGAAACATGTCTTCTTGCGGTTTGTTTGCCAGGTAATCCACACTGGATGCATGTACAGTGAACTATTTTCATATACAGTGTATTTTTCCACACAGTGCTGATCCCAGTCTATAAGTACTGATTGTGTGTATTTGTGGAGCTCTGTTTTCTTGATTGCAAACAAAAAATGAGATAACTGGGCAGCTCTAATACTTGTTGTCTTTGCTGTGTGCTGTGCCAGATGTTCTGCCGCGAACAGCGAACAGGATGGCTCAGAACGCTTCATGTTCTGACTGATGTACAATCTCCCACCTACAGTCCAAGACTTTTAATTCAAACATGCCGTGCCAATGTTTATAGCCTTCACTGAAAGAGTTAAGCATAATCCAATTAAGCTAGAGCGCCTACTTGGCTGTGAGCATCTGGAAGAAGAGTTTTGATCAATATTTTACAACATTCACTCCCCTTCCACTGCCCTCACCAAACCCTCCCCCCCACAAAAAAAAACCCCAAGGGCATAACCCCTAAGAACTGCCACAATGTAAGCTTTTGTAGGACACTCGTTTGCATTAGGTTGGTGACAGCAGGCAGTGCTCAACTCCCCTGTGACAGGATCTGCTCAGATTTAGTCTTTGAATGTTGCAAATTAAATTCCCTCAACAGGCCTCTAATCATTCTTAGCAGATGGGGCTTGCGCTCAATTTTGAATCCACAGGAAATTTAATGGTTATTGTTTCTGTTTAAATAGGAGATTATTGCATTTTAATAAGTTCTCTTTGGGATTTGCCACAACAATAGAGCGCCATGAATTACAGTAGATAGCTGTTAGTGCATGCTGGGGAAAAATCAAGTCACTGAGTGTGACAAGTTGCTTTTTTCTCTGTCTCTCGCTCCTGCCATCCGCTCGGAGTGTATTTACCACCAAATTAAGTTTGCGCTGTGGGGATAATATTTTTTATCCTGCCGAGGGGGGAATGTGCTTGTATGTGGATTTTCATTAAAATGACACATCTGTTCAGCAATTTCACAAAGTAATTCTGCTGAAAGTTTTATCAGCTAATTTTAATTATTCACTCCAGTGGCTTGAATACAGGATTCATCATGTTGAATTAATACGTTCTGTGTGAATTTCAAAACGAGGGGAAGCGATCATGGAATTGAATTGTCACGCAATGCAGATTAAATTCCGGCGCTTCAGATTCTTTAATTAGGACACGGCTGGGGTCTTTTGTTTCAAAGGTATTATTACAGTGCCAGCAAACCTGGAGGCACCCTTCCCAGTGTGGGTAAAGACGATGGTACAATTCTGAGCTCTGTGTGCTGTTGTTTATGTATAAAGGATCTTCTTTTTGACGAATATCTAAATTGTTTGTTTATAGTGCCCGGTAGCCCCTCGCCGTAATGCTGTCCCAGAGTACTCAAACGCACCTTTATGACTCCCTCGCTAACAGCAAAGAACTGAGGCCCCTCAGTGTTAAAATTCTCCGTATGCCTTAATATGCTCTCCGTATGGCTCCCAAAAGTACCATTAGAGAGGGTCTAGTACTTGTACAAGGATAAAGCATGTTTAGTGCAAAGCTGGTTTCCAAAGGGATTTTCCATAAATTATTAGCGGGAGGCGAGGAAAAGAATTAAGAAATTTTGAGTGTGTTGTGGTGATTGTTGGGCTCCTCCTGTGTAACTTGTCTATTTTTTGTTGTAAGCTGTTCCATTCCATGCGTTCAGGTTTGTCAGTGGTATGCACCACACTCTAGTCAAGAGGGCAGCCTCTGTCAGTTAGGAGGGCCCTTAGATGGGCCAGTTCAGCATGCAGCTTTCACTCTGCCAATCTGGCATGCCATACTTTCATCAGCTTCTTAGGCTCAACCAAGGAATGACACTCATCATCCTGTCTCTGAAGGAGTCCTGTAATAAGTTGTAACTTTTTTGAATCAGTTAGCTTTTGGCTATTTTGAAGGATCCAATCCAATACTTAGGTGCTCCTTAACTCCTACTATTTTACCAACTTCCTACAATCCTCAGGTTCTTACAATTCAAACGTGGCCTCACCTTAACATCACTTCTTGATTTCCTTCATCTTCTTATTTATTTAAAGCCAGTTGTGTCCAGTACAATCAGCTTTGCAAATTTTTGATTCTTAAAAAATATGATCAGCTCTCCATGATGTACTCAGAATATAAGTAGTTACTAGTTGGTAATCACTATTATATATTTTTTAAATCAGAAGAAGTAGGGAGGTGGTTGAAAGGCTAAAGATGAAGGAAATAAGCAAGCCACAAATGACTGGCCTAAGGCTAAAAGGGAATTGAATTGCTACCTGAAAAGAGAGAATGTGCAAGGTTACAGGGATAAGGTAGGGGAGTGGGGCTAGGCGGAATGCTCTTTCAGACAGCCAGTACAGACTTGATGGGCTGAATGGCCTCCTTCTGCACTGTAAAGATACTTGACATTTGCTTGGAGTTTTGTGCTTTTCAAATGCTTTTTTTTAAAATTATGAAGGCAAGAAATGCACAGTTGAAGAATCTTCATTTTCTATATGCTAGTCTCTGAAAGAGACAGCCGTATTCAAGCCAGTTTTGTAGCAGTTATTCTTTTTACGATTGGGTACTATTTCCTGGAACCCATTTCACTCGAAGGATGGTACCATTGTCCCTACACAAAGGTTGAGGATAAGCCGAGGCCACAAGCCTTTCAACCAGTGATCTTGCTACTTGAAGTTTGTGAAGCAGCAAACATGGAGAATGAAATTCTTGGTGCTGCCTGCTATGTAATTTCTTGGGATGGAATCTTCCATTCTGAAGTCTAAGCTTGGTGCCGGGAGCAAATTCCCACAGCAAGGGGCAATCTTGTGCTGGCTAGCTCATTAAATATGCATCCGTGCAAATCTCGCGGCAGAGCCGGGCAGAAAGTTGCTGTCCCCACTGCTGTGAGCTCACAGTTCCAGGCACCATAATTAAAGGGCACCCGGGCAGTCATTCACTCACTAAAAGCCAAGAGCTTCAGTCTGGACATCTGTAATGCCCCAGAGAAGAAAACAATGTGCGACTCCACAGTTCACAGAAAGTCCCCCTAGAGACTCTTCTCCAGGCTATCCAGCGAAGGCAGGAGGTCCTGTTTCCATGGGATGGCAGCAGGAAAGTGCAACAAATTCTACCCTTCCCTTGTCACCCACCAAGTTCCCCCATCTTCCTTCACCAACATTATCCTTCATCTCCCTGCTGTTCACCCAGCAGCTCCCCCTGTTGCCCTTGACCCTATAACACTTTGTCTTTATCTCTGCTCCCCCCTGCCACTGCGTGATTAACTGTTGGTTAATGTCCAAGTGCAGGTGCCCACTCTGACCCCAACGCCTGCCATCCTCGAGGCCACTGTTAACTTGACTTTTTACCACTGCCACCATGAAACCCTACAAGACCATGGTCCTGCCATGGCCACCCCACCAGATTCACTTCCCCCATCACTGTCACCATACCCTCTGCCTTCCAGTGCCCTAATCTTAACCCTCAGCATCCACACTTTAGACACTTTCCTTTGTCATCATCACAACCGAGACAGTACCTCCCCCAGGCAAAAGCATGACCAATGCCCGCTTGAGTGGATCAGCCTGCCTCAATTGGCCCTGGACAGCCCGCGCTCCCCCACCCCGGACAGCCCGCGCTCCCCCACCCTGTACAGCCCGCGCTCCCCCATCTTTCCCCAGCCACTGCTCCACCCTTCCATGCTAAGCTTGTCTCCTTCCCTCCCTCCTTTGGTCATCCTTCACTGCCACCACCCGTTCTGAAGCATAGGCTGGCATTTACAGACACTGTCCAAAGAGGACAATGCAGTGGCAACTCACCTTTAATCATGGAAAAAGTGAAGCTCGCCATGTGCACACCACTTATATACAGTCATAAAAGTGAATGTTCTAATTTCTCGCTGACAGGGAACTTAATTTGGAGGAGGAACTTAATTCCTTCAAGTGGTCATTTAATGAACATGCATGACATTCTAGTGCATGCATAAGGGCCTCCTCATATTGTGTCCCGCTGCTGATGGAACTAGAAGATTCTGCCCTTTGTCCCAGGAGTGAAGACCTAATGATACCATTCTTCTTGTATACAACTTCCAGTTGTCCTCTGGTAGTTACATAACTGTGATCTGTGTTCACTGATATCTCCCTTTCTCATTGCAGCAATGTTAGAAAGTTTAGCTCTTACCAGCATATATCTTTTCAAAAGGTGCACATTTAGGAGGGAATTAAAAATAGGAGCACAATCCTGAGTTTCAGATGAATTGTGTGAAGCATTTCCCTGTTATAGTTTGTGATCTGACATAAACTCTGAGATTGTGTTATTGCTTTGTGATTTCCTGTCACAGATTCATCATTCCTGTGCTGTCCTGTGTATGGCGTGTGTGTTGGTCAGCATCATTCTTAACAAAAGGAAATCAGAGAAAATCATTTTTGCAACTGTCATTTAAGATTAGGAGATCAGAGATTGCTTACATTCGCACAGCCCTGCCAATCATGAAAGATCAGGGCTTGGAGATGGTATACATACAAACATACGAATTAGGAACAGGAGTTGGCCCCTCGAGCCTGCTCTGCCATTCAATAAGATCATGGCTGATCTGATTGTGGCCTCAACTCCACATTCCCACTTCAACTCCATATTCCCACTTACTCCTGATAACCTTTTACCCCCTTGTTCATCAAGAATCTATCTAGCTCTGTCTTAAAAGCATCCAAAGACTCTACTTTCACTACCTTTTAAGGAAGAGAGTTCCAAAGACTCATGACCCTCTGAGAGAAAAAAATTATCATCTCTGTCTTAAACGAGCGTGGGAGGGAAGGAAGAAGAGACTGGGGGCTTGATGGGAAGTCATGGTCATGACTCAGCAGGAGGATCGAGATTGGGGCTTGGTGAAGAGGTCACGATTGGAATAGATGGAGGCCGGAGGCTTCCTTGTGAGGCCAGGGGGCAGCACTCTGATTCCTCCAGGCTGACACAAAGTGGTCCAAAAAGGGTTTGCCTGCTGGAGCCATTAGCATTCACCTCCATTTAGCTGCTGGATAAGTGTTCCTCCTGTCAGAGACAGGTGACTTGCACATTGCCCAACACATCCCTTCCTAACAATGCTATGTGTGTAACTACACCACATGTATTACAGCAGTTCAAGAAGGCAGCTCAACCACCACCACTTTAGTGGCAATTAGGGATGGGCAATAAATGCCTTTAGGCCACAGCCAACAATGCTGACATCCTGTGAAAGAATATTTAAAAATGCAGTAGTTTCATGCAGTGACTTGGGATGCACCCCTTAATTTTTTATTTTAAATATCCACCGCTCTGGCCTGCCACTTGATGTTTTTTTCACAAATATTAGCTAGTGTAACTTTTAAAATTTGAGGTGTCACCTTTAATATGGCATGCCCAGTTTAGACTGGCGTAGCTGTACATCCAAATTCAAAAGGGAGTTATGCACAAGATCACAATCCCCCGCCCTAGGATTAAAATTGTCACAAGTCTTGCATTTTCATCCTTTGGGAATGAAAGAAACCAAGGGAACACTTAGAGAGTTGCACTGTTCCACCAACCCTAGAGATAGCGAAAACTCTTAATTAACATGGTTCAAAGTTTAATTTTTTTGACATGATGAAGCCTTAAATGCATGGCAACTGAAAACCTCAAGCTTTTGTCCAAAGCTGACAGCTCTATATTTAGAGCTAAACTGGCAAATGGCTGCTGATGATTAATTTGTAACACTGCCAAATTTTTTGGCCATGTTTCTTCTGTCTAATTCTGCAATGTAATAAAGAGAGCAGCTGCACTGATGAAACAACGCATCATTTTCAAAACTAATAGGGTTAGGTGGAGCACACAGTAATTTGTGGGCCAGAAGGTGATTTGTGTTGATAGTGCACAGTTCAAATTGGACAATTAATTTGACCGAAAGAAATTAATAAAGCCTAAATGAATGATTTACACTAGGGGCTGGATTTTACACTCCCCCGCTGGTGGGTTTGAAGGTGTTGGTGGGGAAGGCATATAAAATCTAGCGGGTAGCCTGCCTACCACCTCTCCATCCACACCTGACCCAGTCTGAAATTTTACCGGGGATGGAGAAGCGTCAGGTGGCCTGCCCGCCCTTGGGCCTATTGAGATCCTTAAGTGGCCAATTAATAGCCATTTAAAGCACTCATCCCATCACCTCTGGTATTTTACCCATGGTGGGGAGGAGGCCTATACCACATAGGAAGCCTGGCAGCTTTAGTTGTGTCGGTTAGTGTCGGGCAAGTGGAGGGGAGCTTCCTTTGTGGGATTCCCATCAGAGGCACTTTCCCCTCCCCCAAGGTCAATACCCCACTTCAGCCCTTCTCCCAGACTCTTGAATCTGGCCCCCTACCTGTCTCGTTGAGACCCCCCCACCCTGGATTTAACTGGGCTGCGCAGCAGGGTGGACCAGCCTGCTATCGGCTAGCCCTGCCCCCAGTGTTAAATTGCTGTGGGGTAGCTATCAGCATTGTGAATGAGTTCCCCTCCCCTGACCTTTTAAACAGGGTGTACGGGGAATGTGGAGTCCCAGAAAGTCTAGCCCTAGATTACTTTGAAAACCTGACTACATAAGTGGCATATTGAGTAACAGGTATTTTGTGCATTTGAACACGTTGTAGAGCTCAGGTCAAGTTAGAAACTGCCGAAGTAAAGATCTGGGTGATTTATGTATCTTAACTGTACATGAGAGGTCTCACAGCCTTGAAGCATACTGCCAAGTAATTTTGCTCTCCTGTATAAAATATATAATGTATATATATAATTTAAAATTACAGTTGCAGTCAAGTGACATGGGATCTGGCTGAGGAGTTAAGTGGTGAAGGGACAAGAAGTTGAGTTATAAGTGTGGAAGAACAGTCTGTGACACCCCGACTGAAATAATGCAATAGCTTGTGACACCTGACAAAATGAATACGCTCTTTAGGTTGCTTTGTTTTGATGATGTGTATAGTGTCAGGTAAAAAAAAACATGCCTTATTACATCTATCTCTGTTGCTCAGTAGAAACTGCTGCTATTTATAGCACAAAGGGCAGCATGTGTAGGATCTTCCACTGGCAGCTAAAACATTCTTCCCCCCGCCTTGTTATTGGGCAAGAGTTACAAGGAGGAACTTACTTTGCTGCATAGTCCAGAATTTCCCCTCACCCTATTTTTAAATGACACGATGCTGGAATTCACATCATGTCTCCTGATAGTTTGAACATGGAAATATTCATGTACCAAATCAGACTTGCACAGAATGAAATTGCTATTATTTTGTTACAAATGAAGCTCTGAAGGTTCAAAACCACAATACACTATGCAGTTCAAAACTACTTTGTTTTCCAAAATGCATACGTCAAGACTTAAATGGCCAGTTGGTTTTTCTTATTACCTTCGATAGAAAATAACAATGCTCACAAAGTGTTATCATCATACTGTTCAAATGGCACATGGGGCAGTGATCAGTTCTTTGGGGTTTCCTCTCAAATGTTCCCTGTACAGAATGTGAGCCTTTTGAAATATTTGAGCCACTTTGATATACTTTCGGTGACAGTCCTTTCTGGCAACAAACATTTTCAGTTAACAAAGCCAATTTCCTTCGAAAAGATTGTCAATCATCATGAAGCAACACAACTATTTCTCTTAGATTATTGCAAAGACAAAGGTGTTGAGAAAGTAAATACCAATTGTCCAGAATCTCAACTAATTGAATACCTTTGTGACGGTAGCTTAGCATGTTGATGCCTCTCAGTCAACTGCCTCTCTAACTGTGGAGCTTGGGATCGATTGGATTAGTCATTCCAAAAAATATCAAATGCCAAATATAATTTGTAAATAGTTCGAAAGAAACTATTGGACTATTTGTTTGTGCCACTTCAAAATGGGTTTCTCCATTGACCTGAGGAAACCCATGCGGGTCATGCGGGTATCACCCCACAGCGTGGCCTACCCACAGGGAATCCCCATAGCCTACATAACACTGCTTTGAAGTGGTGCTATGCAAACAGGTTTGTTACCCATCAAGAGCCAGTGAGACTGTCTCCACATTTCTACCTTCAGCTTAGATTTTAGACAAGAGAAACCGAGGAACAAGTACCTCCAAAACCACACATACATTTTACATCTGCAGTTATTGGATACACAGTATTGTAAGTCCCTCAACAGTTTTTTTTAAATCTGTATCTGAAGCTTTTTCTTGACAGAAAAAATAGTCTTTCAAAGTAACTTTGAATTTCTTTTGAATCCATGAACAACAATTACCAGGTGCTTTTCTGGGGTCCTAGCTTGTTTTACCTTTTTGCTCATAAAGGTTGAGAGAGAGCAGTGTTGAACCACTTTCCTTATCCATTGGTGGACTCTTTCCCCAAAGATGACCTGAATTGGCCTATTTCTAATTCAAAGTTGCCAGGTTGGCACCACTGGTGGAATGTGACGTTGGACGAACTGATGGGACATGATCTCCAGAAATTGGAACTGAGTCGAAACGTATTGTGAAGTCAGATTTACCCAAAGAGCTGTAAATCCACTTGGTTGCACCATACGTGGCTAAAAATATTCATATTTGAAAAGTATAACATGTTCAGTTTTGAAGACTTGCTATTCTTCGTTGATATAATAAAAATTACCTAGACCTATTACTGCTGCAAAAATATTGCCTCACCAAATGCTAAACCTATTCAATATTCACATGGTTTAATGTACTCCAACAATTCTTCTGTGCTGTTTGGCTTCACCCAGATGCTGATTGCTTATGGCAGCTCAGTAATGCTTTGTCAGCACAGGTTACCTGGTACTTGTTGGTTGCGGCCTAACATTATATAAGACACAGTGTCATTTTGAAATTGTTTGATAGCAGTGATACTACAGTTATGTTGGGCAGCAACAACTGCAGAGGTCAGTGAGGGTGTCTGATGGAAGTATTACACCGAGAAAGCAGGAATGCATGTGGAATGTTAAGCAGTAGAGGCGTATTACCTGTGGTAAATGCACTGTGCTTTAGCCTGTGAGTATTTCAGAAGCATACAGAGCTTCGCTCCATGTTTATGATGCCAATGATCTATAATTGCTTCTGTTGCACTTAAAGACCCTTTAGTCTTATTCATGTTTGCTGGCAAGAGGAACAATGTACCTGTTTTCTGTGGTGGGATCCTGTTTCTGCTTTAAACAGTTGGCTTACCGCTGGAGTGCTATCTCTTCTGTGAAACAAGTTTCAGAGGTAGAACCTTGATAAAAATAGGTACTTTTATGACAATCTTATTTTTCAGACTGTACACATCTATATTTCTTGTGAAAGTAGTGACAAACTCCATCCTTTGAACTTAAAGTATTTCCTCTCGCATCCAAGGCAAGGCATAACTGAGGCCTGGAGTAAGGAGTTTCTGATGGCATAGACCAGGCACATCCATGAGCTCTTCATTTATAGCTTGAGGAAATCTATGACCATATTGGGGTCCAGGTTGAGATCTGCTAACTCAGCACAGGCTACGAAGGTCAATTTTAATGAGTTAATCTTCCTGCTAATTGCTTCAGTTGAAGCATGGCACAGAAGTGCACAGCAATATGGGCTATTTTCAGTTACTTTGGACCAATTTCCAAAAGTATTATGTTTTTTTTTTAAATCTTAGTCATTTTCTTGATCACCAGAAATTTTAAAATAATTAGCTGATTGGTCCTGATGGTTTACTGCATACAGTGTAATTTCAGACCAGATAGGTTGTGCTGATTCCAACTCTGTACTGAGTTAGCTGGAATGACCATGTAGTCACTACAATTTCCTTTCCACCCTGGTCTAGGGGAAGGAGAAATCAGCCAAGATTTTGCACTCCTGATTGTTATCTACCGACCCTTGCTGGAAAGTGTTCATGTGTAGATGCCAGGTAATGATAGAATTAGGCTTGGCTATAATCTTTTCTCTGATTAAATGTTCTGCCAGTACTCACTGTCTCAGCCCACACATTAACAGCCGCTTGGCCAAAGTGCTTGTGACTACTGGAGCTGAGGAACTGGACCCCAGTATGAGTCACAGTCCACAGAGGAGGAAAGGGAGAAAAACATTGGCATGAATATTGAAGAATTTAGTATTCTGCTTAAGTAATACACATGGAAGTAATGCTGACAATCAGAGTATACTGAAAGAATAAATCTCACAAACTTTTTTTTTAATATAATTGAGGTCAGTTTAGACCGTAAATATATTTTTTGTATGTTTCACAATGTATTTCCCAGTTGTAGAGTGTTGGACAATGAGATCAGAATTTGTATCCTGTCATTTACCGTGCCGTTATCTGCCTTCTTTTATTAAGTTTTTTCAGTTCTCACTTGTCTCCCTGAGGGACAATGTGAGAAAATAAGAATCAATTCTTTTTGGGGGTGCCGGGCAGGTAGGAAATGAAAAACCAATCTATCTCCCTCCTTTAAGTGTATCTCCTGTTACCAAATCAAAATAAGTGTGGACATCCCAACCTACTCTTAAACTCAGTTTGCAGTGTGAGGACATACAACATCATTAGAGCTCCAAGAGAAAGAAGGAAACTCCAGTCAACCAATTTGTTTGCCAAAGTGATATTCCGTGAACTTATTGGCTGGCAATCTTCATCCAGAGTCCTCTTAGTGGGATGTCTATTCTTGTGATGTTCTCTCTCAAGTTTTTTCCAAACTTTCTACAGTTGTGTAAAAGGAAATGCAAGGTATGTTGGTTGGGCAATTCTCAGTAATAGTACTGGAGTATGAAAAATGGAAAATTTGAATATAGTCAGCAAAATGCATTAATTTTATTTTTAAGGAAAGAAAGACTCATTTATATAGCTCCTTTCACAATTTCAGGACTTCCCAAAGTGCTTTACAGCCAATGAAATACTTTGGAGGTGTAGTCACTGTTCTAATGTCACTATATTGTTGCTAAACTTGGATTGCTCTCAGAAGGGTTATTATTAACTGCTTCATTTAACATGTATAGGCTATAGGCCTCTACTTAAATGTACAAATGAAAAGTACAAGGATCAGGCAAGTCAGAAGTCATTTTTCTTTTTGTTCCATATCCCCAGCAGCTCTTTGATGCTGCTTTTTCTTCCTCTTCTGCTAAGAAGCTTCATTTGTTCCAACCTGCAGATTTTGTAATTTAAAGCTTCATTTAGCTCATGGAGACATTGTTGGGGGCTTTTTACTAGGAAGTGCAAAGACTTTAACTTAACCAACTTCTTAAGAGGTGGTAACTGCTGGCTTCACTTTTTAAAGAGCCACTATTTTTTGTGAACATTTTGATAGCTAGCTCATTAATGTAATTTTCCCCTTAGGTTTTTTCTTACACGACAAAACTAATAGTCTGCCTTAATTTCCTTTGTCCTGCCATGCTTGCGAATTTATAGGGTAGTATGTGGTAAACAAGTAATTTTGAAAAGTAAGAAAAGGGGCTTTACAATTCAGTTTCTAAAGAAAGACCTAAATTAATTATAATGAAGCAAGAGTTTTTTTTATTATTTTATTCTACTGAAGGTTTTACATCTTTTCTTAATATGTGTGTTTATGATTTTGTTACACACATTTTGAATAGATATTGTGTTATGTGAAGTTATGGAGCATTGAGTACTACAGCAATTAATTATAACCCTAAAGTTTAACATTCTTATATACTTAGGTGATTTGGGATCGTATTTTTATATGGACAGCAAGCAATTAAGAGAAGATGAGCAAAAAGTAAAATACTGCAGTCACTGAAAATCTTAAACAAAACCAGAAAATTCCAGTTAAAAGGACGGACTGATTAAATGCAAGTTTAACTCAGCTGGTGACACTGCCCCATTGAATCAGAAGGTTGTGAGTTCAAACCCTATTCCAGGACTTATGTGCCATAATGTAGGTTGATAACTTCAATTTCGTATTGAAGAAGGGGCTTGTATTGATAGAGGTGCAATAATTTGGGTGAATCCCTATGTGCCTTTTCTGGTCATTCAAATGAACAGTAAGGTCCTACAGCACTATTTAAACAGCTCACCCGATGTGTTGACCAACAATTCTCACTCAACCAACACCATTAAAACTGAGTGAATTGCTCATTTACATCGGTAATTTTTTAGGTATTCCCGTGAGATGTAGTACAATGCTGTATAAATGCAATCATGTTTTCTCCTAGAAACAAAATTGGGTACACATTCTGCTCCTGCATTTACCAACTCTCAATTTTCCTCAAAGGAAATGGGTTTAAAATCCAGGACTAATGTGTGCAGAAGTGTGGTCAGCCTAGGAAGCACAATGGTTGTATGACTGGGAGAGTTCCTGAAAAGAAGCAGGACTGAAATCATGAGCTGAACTGGCCATTACAGAAATCACTCTGGAGAGAGATTTCCTTGGTTCACTATTTACAAACTTTTCCTGTTAACGATTTTGCTACAAACTGAGGAAGACTACCCCATCAGTTCTTTAAAGCGCTTGAAAGTTTCAGAAAACCTGAACCAAACCTTCAGAACCTTTTTAACACCTGTTCTCCCCAACCACCACCACCCCCGCCATTTATTTTGTAAGAAGCAAAGTTTTAGAGCTGGGCTTCATAAAATCCTAAAGATGCTTTCAAACATTGCTCTGGTGAAAAGAGCTGGTACAGCAACAGTCTCACTTCAATTCAGCAAAAAAAAAGTGTTCTACGTGCATCAATTGCATTTATTTGTGAAGAAAATAATTTCATAGTGTGGAATTGAAGCATAATTATCATATACACCTGGATAAAGGATGGTAATGTAGCTTCAGAGACTGTTAATATGGCTTGGCTCAGTAATTTCTTCCACAAATTTGAATTCAAAGCTAATATGAACTAGCTTGAGGCAAAACATGAAACTTCTTTTTGACTAATTTATTTTTCATTAAAAACGGATCTCTGGTGGTGCCAATGCTTCCCTTTGGAAAGATAGCAAGTAACAGATTACCATCCCCAAGCTTCAATGTACAGGCACATGATAAACTTCCAAATAATTTCAATTAACCTGATTTCTCGATTACAGATCATGATTTATAACAGCAACCAAAGAAACCCAGAAAAAAATGTGCCTGGGGCAGTTTCCAAAGAAAGACACAGTTCTATCCCAAGCGAGGAGTTTTAAAAAGTGTACTGTCACATTTGGTGGTTCAGAAATGTTCTACAGGAGCATATCTCGTTTAAAGTGTGCCCATTGCTGTTGAGAAGAAGAGAAATAGTTTAGCGACAGGAGAATGGTCCAAACTTCTTCCTCCATGACAATACTAGGGCCACGGGGTTTTTCATTAGGAATAGATTTCAATGAGCTATTTTCAATTTTAATGTTTTGGTGGTAGCTTCTCTACAATAGCATCTATACAGCTTGCATCTACATATCATTCCTACCTGTGTAAAGACTTCTTGTACTTCAAAAGAACAGGGAAGAAGCTGAACACAGGAGGAGGATTGGTATTAGGGAATGGTTGATAAAGGAAGTTTATTTATAAGAAGGTTTTTGAAATCAGAGAGGGAACTCCAGAAGTAGGTGATTGATAAAGTAGCCATCTATGGTAGAGCAATGGAAATAGGCAACAACCAAACCAGCGTGAGAAGATAGAAGCTACAAGCGAGGGACGTAAGGTTGAAGAGGGCCATAGAAGTGGGTTTGGGCAAATTTGTGGAGGCAATTTTTGAATAAGGATTTTGAAATTACTTTATAAAGGGGCAGAGAGTCATTGGAGCCTGGTGAGGATCAGGGTGAAGAAAATGTTGCTTTGAAAAAAAGGATGAGGAGCAATGGGAGTGATTTGAGCCAGAAATTTTTTAAAAGTTTTTAAATGGAACACAGTTTAATTTCTTAAAGGGAAATAAATAAAGTAGAAGCATAACATTCTTCAACGTGAACCTGACAGACAGAACTAGGGAAAAAATACAATGGATATTGGAAATCTGAGCTAAGAGCACAAAATAGAAATGTAGGTTCATGAATCTGCTTTTGGAAAAGAAGATAGATTAATACTTATGAAGCAATATTTGAGCTATGACCCTTTATCAAAGGTATTGAAATAAATACATGAGATTGAGATGTATTTGTTATCATCTTGTGAAGATCACTTGATTCTGGGTTAACATTAGCAAACATTATACCTTTATTCAAAGAAGGAATACAGGATAATCCAAGCAGCTAAGAAACTTAATGTCAGCAATAGAGAACTGCATTTTCAGGGATTTGGAATAGCACGTGTTTATTGGGAAGACATCAACATGATTTTTTAAAAGATATATCTTGTCTAGTTAATGAGTAAAGTTATTTGATGGAAGTTTCTATCTCACTGTACCACCATATAACTTGGAGTTCTAAGGACTTTGTGAAGTGTCTTTGTCCCTTAAATGCTTTTTTTCAAGGACATAAGGTCTATTGAAATGGCAGACATAGGAAGATCAATGAATGTCTTATGCATGGATTTTTAGAAAGAATTTGATAAGATTCTGCGCAAAAGATTATTTTTAAATTAAGGTGAATAGAATTGGAGATGAACATTGATTGGGAAGTAATAGGTAGCTAATTGGGATGAAAAATAACTTTCTCAAAATGATGAACAGTGAAAAGTGTCGTTTCCCTGCTGGGTCTTAAGTGCTTTATTTCCTGTGTAAAGTTCTGAATTTTTGTGATAGAAAGTATATTTATCTTTGATGATACTAAGCTAGGAGATATAATGAATTATGAATGAAAGAACAAAAAATTTACGGAAGGCAATTACGTAAGTGAAACAAACGAAGGTGTGCATGGTTTTACATTGTAGTGCGACAGGATACATTGTACATGAGAATGTTATCTTTGTTATGTTTTAAAATTTTATTTGAAGGTCATAATGTATAAAGTGTTCAAATATAGTACAGTACCATTAACAGCACTGTGGCAATGTTACAGTCATGGATGATTGCTTCATCCTCTGGGCAGCCCTTGTTACCCCCCTCTCAGTGAGAGGAGAGATTTCATACTCAGCTGAAAGCTTTTCCCTAGCTGGGTTCAAGAACTTGGAATACGGGAAATTCCACCATGCTTCTGCAGCCTGATGCGTCACATCAAAAGATCACTAAATTGTCAACTGGGACAGCTCAACAGAATTTTCCTCTCATTAACTTCAATTGAAGGAGCTGTGAGAGTTTGTTTGAGTCCCTCTGCTAAATTTTCCTTTCTGTGTTCCACCCAGGCAATAAATACAAAAACCTATTCCGTGTAACCAAACAATTTTCCCACACAACCATTTTCATGGGGCCCTTGAGTTAATTCTCTAAGACTGCTTTTTCTCTTCCCCTCTCTTGACTTCATTTGGCGGCACC
The DNA here is from genome assembly GCF_017639515.1 of Carcharodon carcharias. Classification (NCBI taxonomy): domain Eukaryota; kingdom Metazoa; phylum Chordata; class Chondrichthyes; order Lamniformes; family Lamnidae; genus Carcharodon; species Carcharodon carcharias. Next base: position 123,223,324 of record NC_054476.1, read on the forward strand.
CCAACTGTGGTTGAGAAGGACAAACATTGCTAACAGGTGCAAAACTCTAGTGTGGCGAGACTCTCCTGCCAGGCACCTCTTCATACTCAGACCTCATGATGTTACTGCTGAGATCAGGAACTTAGCAATCGTGGTATTGCAAACACAAACACATGGCTTGCTACTTTCTATCATTGCATCTTGGTGCTCTAGGGCTGGCAGCTGGAAATTTAAATGTACACAATAGAATTTTTAGTCAAAGATGACTAAAATTGTAACTATGCCGGTTGCTGAGTCAAACCTTCCTTTGCATTCTATGGAAGACAAATCTTTACAATAACAACTGCCCAATATTTGCTATCAAGCTAATGTTGAGACTAATAGCACCTACAGTTATTTATGCTTAAATGCCACAGCAATTGCAAAATTAAGCAGCATGAGGTCTGATCAACGAGTGCAAGTTAGGGATGGTGAATTCAATGTTAAATCAGCCATAGAAAGAAAAAGAAAGAGTAAGAAATATTAGATTAGAAGAGGAAAAGAAGAGACAAATAGAAAGTAAAATTGTTTCTGTTTAGTCCTCCACAACAATTACAATGAAGGAATGAGAATCCACATTTGTAATGGTTAATTTTCAGTGTCAGAGTGTGAGACTGGTAGCAATTAATACATCATATTATTAGATGGGTACTTAGTCTTGAACTGACTTGTCTTAAATTTCAGTGCTGAGAATGAGGATGGATGCAGTATTAAATGTGGAAATCAAAAGGTTGCTGCACAAGATGTACTACTCCAGCATTAACTTTCGAAAATGATATCTCAACTGAGTGCCTCACTTGAAATTCATTAAGTGGCACAAAGTTCCACTAACTTAGACTGTAGATACAGGGGATGGAACAGGAAAGTGGAGTTGATGTAGAAATTTAGTCATGATCGTACTGAATGGCGCAGCAGGCTCAATGGCCCATATAACTAGCTCCTGCTCATATTTTTTATGTTCTTATGTGAAGTGAACTTGGCACAGAAATTTAAGTCAAATCAGTTCAAGTCCATAAGCACCCTTCTTATAACATGATGTGTTAATTACTGCCAGTCTAACATTTTGATGTTGAAAATTAACTACAAGTACAGCAGCCCAAATCCAGCAACCTCAGGTTCAAGGCTGTGCTGAATTTCAGATATTGCTGGATTTCAGTTCGGGCTGTGGGCAGTTCAGGTCAAGCCAGGTCAGTTGGGGTCAAGGGTTACTTGGAGCACGAGATTGAGTGGCGTGCAAAGCTGATAACTAGGCAGGTGCCATACCAACCCAATACAGCACATAGCCAAATTCTCCAAGTATTTTTTAATTTTACTCAATGAAAGTTGATGAATTAAACATTGTAAAAATATCCAGTTTTCAGACAACTCATGTTTTTGGACCAAGAACTGAAAATGCTGGAAAAACTCAGCAGGTCTGGCAGCATCTGTGGAGAGAGAAACAGAGTTAACATTTTGAGTCCACATAACTCTTCTTCAGAGCTAAATGGAAGTAGAAATGTGATAGATTATATACTGTTTAAGAGGGGATGGAGCAAGATAGAAGGTCAGGGATAGGTGGGAGCTAAGGAAAGATTGACAAATGTTTCGTGGATACAAGACAAAAACAGTGTTAATAGTAGTGGTAAAGACTAAAGAAGGTGCTGATAGCAGCATAAAGGTAAGATAGCAGAAGCTGTTAATAGCATAACAAGAGTCAGTGCTTTGTGAAAGCACAACATAGAAACAAGTGACATCTGGCCCTGAGGGGGTGTTGGGGTAAAAGGATTAAAAAATGAATAAATAAAACAATAAAATAAAATTTAAAAAATAAAACTTGGATTATAAAAGGGGCCAAGATGGAGGAGAGAGTTCATGGTCTGAAGTTACCGAACTCAGTGTTAAGTCTGGAAGGCTGTAAAGCACTTAATCCAAAGATGAGGTGCTGCTCCTCCAGTTTTTGCGTTGGGCTTCACTGGAACATTTCAGCAGGCCAAGACCTGCAATGTTCTAGTGAGGCCCAACACAAGCTGGGGGAACAGCACCTCATCTTCCAATTAGGCACTTTACAGCCTTCCGGACTCAACATCGAGTTCAGCAATTTCAGACCATGAACTCTGTCCTCCATCGTGACCCCATTTTATATCCAATTTTTATTTATTTATTTTTTTAACTTTATTTTATTCTTTTATTTATTCATTTTTTAATCCTTTTCCCTCAACCCCCCTCCCCCCTCCCCCCACCGGGCCATCGGTCATTTGTTTCTATGTTGTGCTTTCACAGAACGCTGACCCTTGTTCTGCCATTAATACATTCTGCTATCTTATCTTTATGCCACTATCATCACCGTTCTTAGTCTTCACCACTGCCATTAACACTCTGTTTGTCTTGTGTCCATGATATCTTTGTCAATCTCTCCTTAGCCCCCACCTATCCCTGACCTTCTATCTTGGTCCACCTGCTCCACCCCCTCTTAAACAGTATAAAATCTATCACATTTCTACTTCTCTTTAGCTCTGAAGAAGAGCCATATGGCCTTGAAATGTTAACTCTGTTTTGCTCTCCACAGATGCTGCCAGACCTGCTGAGTTTTTCCCAAATTTACTTTTATTTCAGATTTCTAACATTCGCAGTATTTTGCTTTCAACCTGTTTTTGGACAGCTCAATTTGCGACACTGTACCTGTATTACAAATGTAGAGTCTCATTCCTTCATTTTAATTGTTATGGAGAGCTAAATAGAATTAATTTTACATTTTCTTTGTCTCTTTTTTTTTCTCTATCAGTCTAATATTCCTTTCCCTCTCCTCCTTTCTGTATCTGATTTAATATTGAATTCACCCACTCTAATTTGCACTTCCTTGATCAGACTTCACACTGATCTTCAACCTCTCAATCTATTGGTTTAGCTGATACACAATTGCTTGTCCAGTTTACTCAGATCCTTGATACCCTGTAAAGGGTGTCATGCCATTTTCATCTCCCATTCCTCGTAACTTGCAAGGTAAAATATCATTGACATTAAACAGGCAAGAGCTACTCTTTGATAAAAGCAAAATGCTGCGGATGCTGGAAATCTGAAACATGAAATAGTGCCTATTCTTTGCCCTGCCACAGCATGTTTTGGGCCAATGTTAACATTATATACAGTCAACAGGCAGAAGATTTTGCCTAAAGACTGACACTTAGAACACCTACATGAATCAACTGGATTTTAATTTCTTGGGAAACTAAGCTTGCCATATGAATAAATAGTTATGATGTCTAAGTTCATATCAGTCAAGTTTTGTTACGCTTACAGTGGTACCTTTCTTGTTTTGAAGTTCATCCTGCATTGTATAATATTCCTCTTTTCACACATTTATTCTTAATTCAGGATGTTGAGGGAAAAGCCAGCATTGTTCGCATGCAGAAATATCTTTTGACTTAGTGTGTGATCTGTATTATGTGCAAGGTGTTCATGGTCAATAAATTGATGAGCCTAGTTAACTTCAATCTGGCAGGAAGGCTTGTAACAGCAAATTTATGGGCGATTCCTCCATTTTAGAATGCTCTATTTAAGTGAAGAGCTCAAGCTCTTATCAAAATTTGCAAGCACATGGGGATATTTAAAACAATTAACTGAAAAATTGGGAGGACCTCTGTATCTGCTTGTCCATTTGCCTTTCTGTGAATTAAGACTGTAAATGCTAACTTGTGCAAGCTGTCCCTTATATATTTTTCACGCAAAAATATTGACACCTTCACAGGGAGGATGTGGGGGTCTGCACTCATTATGCAGAATCAAGTGGTGAAATGGTCATAATTACTGTTGGCTGTATTTGCAAAGTAAGCTTGCAGAATGTTCTTTGTTTCCTGTTCATGTGTGCATCTTACAAATCTATTCACATGCACGTTTAACTGGCTTCCTTTCTTAATTTACCTGAATGAGTTAGTGATATACCTAATTTATGAAATGTTATGGAAAATGAAGTTCTGTAATTTTACTTTAGTCAGTTAACATCATCTCCTGGCAGTAGCATTCCATGTGCTGTATGTTAACTGGTTTTGTTAGCTGATGAAATTTATTTTAATCCTGCAGTGAGTTTACAACCCCATTGAGACTGTTAGACGTCATTCTACATTTTTTCTTGGATGAATTTTGCACACATGAGGCATATAAATGTTCGGGGCTTCTACCTTTATTGGCTCTAAGGACTCAAGCTAGGGGGAAAAATTAGTCTATTCTGACTCCTAAAATGTGCCTAAGCCCAAACTCAGAAGTGATCCTTAAATGGCACAAGAATGCATGTTTACACTTCCTGTACACGCCAAGACATTCTGAGAGAGAGTTTGTGTTGAATCAAAGGCAAGAAATGCACTTGTGTTTGTATAACATCTTCAAGATATGTTTCACAGCCAATGAATTATTCATGGCATAATCACTGTTGTAATATATGCAAACACAGCAGTCAATTTGCACACAGTAAGGTCTCACTTTTTTTTTGCTTGTTGTGGTGCTGGCAGGGGAGAATGTATTGGTGTCTTGTAGCTTAGTTGGAATTCAGTACACCAACAGTTAAGCCCTTTCCTACAAAGACATGACCTGAATTTCTTAGCAGAGTGACAATGAGGCAGATAAGCAGTTCTGACAGATTCGGATGATGTACTGACACGCACTTCTGAGCTCATTCAAAGATAAAGTGACATTGCTGTCAAATAGAGGCAATGCAGAATGGAGGCCTCTGATGAACCTTCTAATATGGTAAATGTGGGCCTTAATTCTTCATTAAGTGGAAAAGGAGATCTCACCGTGTAATTTTCTTCTTGCTGTCAGTTTTAAAAATTGCAATAAACCAACATTTACAGTTGACTAGTCAGGGATTGCTTTTTTTTAATTCATTTTTTTAAGCCTTCAAAGGAGAGCCTGTGAATTCTGAGGAAATGCTGCTTAGGTCTAGAGCTATTGCCTTGTTAATCTTTAACGACATTGAAATGTCTTGGCCTCATTATGAAGCAGTGGAGGTATTAATTCCAGTAATTAGGCAACATAGTCCCATGTGAAATTTCCTCTTTTAGTGCACAACAAGAAGCAAAGGAGATGGACCCATTGTTGTCCATTTTGGCCCTATATCCGATAGGCTGTGCAGTGAAACAAATATTGAAAATCACATCGCGACAGAACAACAAGAAGCATTAATCAAAGCCAAGCGTTATTGCTCAATGGATAGTGTCGATGGTAGTTATGGAGACCATGTTTGAAGTGTTTCAGTGTATTGAGATCTTGGATGTTTATGCCCCAGGTGTGGCTTATTTCTCACTATTGTATTGTCTGGGGTGCATTATATCTTCCAGTAATGCACTGCTGAAAACATATTCTTGAAGACATACACACCAAAGGCATATCGCAGCGCCTGACACCATGGCCTTTAAGGCCTTCATGTTAGCCATTGTCCAATCACAGTAATATTTTTGCTTCGTGTAATGTAGAGGAATAGCATCAAAATATGGTGCAGAAAGCATATCTGATTGATGAATATTGTTCTGTAATGGATTTGCTATAGTTCTGATTTCATATTCAGTAGTGTCAGATCATTTTAGTTTGGGATGGGTTAACTTTTAGAGGTTGGCATATTCTTCTTTTTGCAGCCAGCCACAGAAAGTTGATTCATTACAGTGAGATTTGATGAATTAATCAGTGGATGTCCAGTTAAACGGTGAACTACTAAATCTGGCATTACTTACTTAATTAAAGATAGGGCAGGATATTCCCCTTGTCGGGCGGGCACGGCATGCAGCCTGGGAACAGCCACGCGATCGGGCTCCGAATTTATGTGGCTGGCCAATTAACAGCCAGCCAGTGTGAAATGCGCACTAAGAGCCTCAGTGCTGGTGGGCTGGGGGCGGACGGAGTGCAAGCGCGGGAGTGCGTGTGTGCACGGGGGAGCACACGCTGACAGCTCCCTGAAGGCACAGCATTGCCTCAGGGAGCTGAAGAATTTTAAATACAAAAATAAACACTTTAAAATGATATAAGCATGTCCCCAGATGTGACTCAGTCACATTATTTTTTTTTTTAGTAACCAATGGAAACCTCATCCTGCCCATGGATGAGATTTCGTAAAAAAGCAAAGGCCACCTGGCCTATTCGCCCACCCGCCAATTGAACAGTTGAGTGGGCAGCAAAAAATACAAATTCATTAATTAATTATGGGCCTTAATAGGCCTTGTAATTGTTGGCGGGCGCACTGCTGCCTTTCGTGCATGCCTGCCGACTGAAAGATCGCAAGAGTGCACGATGATGTCGGGAAGCTCGCCCAACACCGTCATGCACTATTTCATTCCTGATCGGGTCGGGCACATGGCTGCCTGTGGGATGAAAAGTCCTGCCCATAGTTCCTCTGGTCCCGTGCAGGACAATGGGCAGCAAGACACCGCCATCGTCTTTCCCCATCTGGTGGTGTCCATTCTACTGCCACTCTGGCGGGGCATACACCCAGGAGGTGAAATGCGGGTCCCTGCAATCTCCGTCGTCTCTCCGTCATGACATCCGGCAGGCGCTTCTGGCAGTAAAATAGACACCATCAGATGGAAAAAGAAGATGGGGCCATCCAAAGAAGACCTGGCAAAGTACATTTAAGAAGGGCCTTCAAAAGTGGGACACTACCTGGGCTGGAGCAAAAGAAATAGCGATGGACCAGGTCAGGTGGCAGAGTCTTGCTGCCCATTGTCCTGCATGGGACCGGAGGAACTAAGTCTAAATAAATAAGTAATGCCAGATTTAGTAGCTCACTATTTAACTGGACATCCACTGATTAATTCATGAAATCTCACTGCAATGAATCAACTTTCTGTGCTGACTGCAAACAGAAGAGTATGCCCACTTCCAGAAGTTAACCCATCCCAAACTAAAATGATCCGACACTACTGAATATGAAATCAGAACGTTGGCAAATCCATTACAGAACAATATTCATCAATCAGAAATGCTTTCTACACCATATTTTGATGCTATTTTTCCAAGGCAAAAATATTGCTGTGATTGGGCAACAGCTAACATGAAGACTTTAAAGGCCATGGTGTCAGGCGCTGCGATATACCTACGGTGCATACGTCACTACATAGCATTACAAGAGTGTTTTCAGCAGTGCATTACTGGAAAATATAATGCAGCACTTCTTTGATGGTGATGCTGCCTCTCCATGTGATGATGCCCAGGATCTTATGGTAGGCAGCGTTGTTGAAAGACACCCAACTTACGTGACAGCTTTGCAGTTCTCTTCCATGTCGCACTGGCACGGATTGCAGTCGGTACTACAATGGACATGTAGAGTCACAGGTTCATGGCTGTGTTGATGGTTTTGGACACCATTACTAATAATATAGTTTTTAAGAGTCTGCATAATGGCACTCTGCAGTTTTCAAGAAAGGTTTGCTATAGAAGCTGGTTTTATTTTGAAAGGGAAAGATATCTATTCTTTCATCAGAATAACATATCTCCTCTGTCCCTTCTTTAAAAAACAGTAATTTAGTCTAAATGCATCCTGATTTATTTGTGCAGGAACCGCTGGCAAGTTGGTATCTGTGCAATTTATTGCTAACCATCACTTTTACATGATAGGTTTGTAACAAATATCCGACGCATATTGTTAAATTAATCTTCCATTTAAAATTAATGGAGTTAGACTCCCCAGGTTCAATGTAATTTCATGTTCATAGGCAGGGAGTAATGTGCGCTGCATATGAATGAGGCGAGGCCAAATGCCCTAATCTCCCATCACCTTGAACTCTCTGGCTGGGACGCGTTCTCAGCACGAGGTAATGAGATTGTGCTTTATACTCTCCTGAGGACATAGATTCAAAGAAGCTTCTTGTTGTTTTCAGATATTTTGGACTCCCATCACATTTTCATAATTCTGCAGATAAGAGATTCCATTTTTTTTAACTGCAGACGCAAAATGGATACTGAGCAGAGGAAGTAAAGTGTGCATTGCTGTTTTTAAATGGGAAACATTAACATCGGCATACATTGAAGGGCAGTCATGCTTCGTGTGTCTTAAGTTGTTTAAAAAATGTGACTCAAGTCTTTGAATTCTATGGGCAGAATTTTTCATCCCATGGGTGGGCACACTCCCTGCCACAATTGGGGAAGATAGTGCACGATGAAGTCGGGTGAGTGCCCTGACGCCATCACATACTCGCGCGCTGTTTCGCTCGGCAGGCATGTGTGGGTGTCGGAGTGGCGCCTGCCATTAATAAACAGGCTAATTAAGGCCCTTAACACTCCAATTGATGGTGATTTTTCCTTACCCGTGCGATTTTCTGCTGAAATTTTCACAAACCTCATCCAAGGGCGGGATAAAAGGGGCCACAGCATTGCCAGTGTGAGTAGTGAGGAGTTTTGGAGATACTTTGCAGCTGGTTGCTTATTGGTACTTGGCAGCTTCATCTCTGTTCGGGGCTTCATTCTTAGCATTTCCAGGCCTCATCTCAGGGATGATTGCTGTCTGCCAGGCCTCCAGGGGATTCAGACCATGTGGACCCCTTCCAGGTATCAGACAGCCTTCTGTAACCATGATAATGGGGACTGTGGCCTCCACTGGAGGCACCTCCTCTGAGGAAGAAGCGAGGGTCAGAAGGAAGAGGAGGGCAGGTGTCCCAATGCAGCTCCCAGGGTAGGGACCTGTGGGAGAAGGGGCGCATGCACAAGGGTGCAGGGCCAGCAGGTAGTGCAAGGCAGAAGGGGCCGCAGAAGATGCCACTAACCTGCCGCCATGGTTTACAGGCGGCAATGCAGCTACCTCAATGTGTCCAAGGTGCAATGCCACAAAGGGGCTCCGCCTCTCGAGGGAGACAGTGACCTCCATTTGCCAGTTGAGTAGGCCTGAGATCAGCTCTGGCTGTGAGTGGACACTCCAGGTTAGTGATTCTGAAGGTCATAGTGGCCCTCAACATCTATGCCTTGGGCTCTTTCCAGGGGTCAGTGGGGGATCTGTGTGGAGACTCCCTATCAGCTGTCCACAGTTGCATCAAACCTGTGACAGACGCTCTGTTCAGGCAGGTATTGACCTTTATTCTTTACCGTTCGGAAAAGGCAGCTAGGCTGAGCGAGCCAGAGGCTTTGCAGAGATTGCTGGGTTCCCCCAGGTTCATCGACCACACACATGTGGCCATCAAGAAGCCAGCAGGTCAGCCAGGGCTTCCACTTGATGAACGTGCAGATAGTGTGTGATCACAGGATGCAGATTCTACATGTCTATGCAAGATACCCAAGCAGCTCCCATGATGCATACATCCTCAGACACCCCCAGGTGCTGAGTCTCTTTAGTACTCCAGCCTGACTGGATGGATGGCTGCTGGGTGACAAGGGCTATCCATTGAAGAGGTGGCTCATGACACCTTTCTACCACCTAAGAACAGGGGCAGAGAAACATTACAATATGAGTTATGACTCCACAAGAGCAGTGGTAGAGAGGACCATTGGTCTTCTCAAGATGCACTTCCAATGCCTGAACTGTTCAGGAGTAGCACTACAATACCCCCAAGAGGGCGTGTCACTAATCATGGTTGCATGCTGCTCTCTCCACAATCTGGCACTGGCCCACTGGAGGAAAGGGATCTTGATGCAGCTGCACAGGCCACAGGTGATGAGTCCAATAGTGAGTCCGAAGATGAGCATGGTGAGGAGAACACTGAGGGTGTGGAGCCAGACCTTGGTAAATTCTAAGGAGGCAGGGACACCAGGGATGCCTTGATTCAACGTTCCTTCAGCTAGGCTACCAAAGATCAACTTCAAACGCATGCCAGGGCCACCTCCTCCATCCTGATGTCTGAAAGGACCCTCTTATTTGAACACAAAGAACACTAAGTACCTGTGCAATAAAGTCAAAGCCACATACGTCCAACATTACAAACTGGCATACCCTGCACCAATAAAATAAAAAGGTGAAGCACGCTCAGGCCATGCGACAAAAACAAAATTTATCCCATTTGGACAATTCCAAACTCTTTACATAAACTTATCTGGTCTTCATTCCCAGATCAGTATAGATAAAGTAAACATAAATGAATATAAAATTACTCATGACCTGCCCTTCTTGTGCTCATGGTGCCTTTAACTTATGTTTGCACGTGCTACGTCTAGGTGCTCCCCCCTCGCTGGTACCGGCATTGGAGACAGCAGCTGACTCTGCTGTTTTGTTGGCCTTGATGACCTTGGTGGTCGTCCTCTGGCCAGTGAAGCCTGTGCTGCTCCCGCCTGGCATTTCCCCAGTCATCGCAGCCTCATCAGATGCCATGGTCACTGGCAGAGGGGCAGAGGAGCTCCTGCCCTCACCCAGAGCACCCTGAGAGGAGTCCACAGAGAGGACAGGCAGCTCATTGCCAACATGAGGTTGCTCTGGACCTCCTTGGGCACCATTGGTGGACAGGCACCTAACTGGGATACTGGGTACCTCATCCATCTCCCACACTGACACTGACCACCTGAGATCATTGCCTCTGTGAGGACTTGTGCAGGTCCGAGTGCAACCCCAGGAATCCCTGATTCTGTCCGTGGTCGACACTCTGTCAATGGAGGAGGCATTGTGTTCACCCATGACAGTCAACGGAGTGCTCACGCTCCTCATGGACTCATCCATCATGGAGACCATGGCACGCAGACCCTCATGGATCTCCTCCAGATCCTCCTGCACACCTCACATCCAATCTCTGCTGCCTAATGGACAACTCTAGAGCCTCAACATCTGCCTTCGACTGAGCATCGTCCTGGTCCCCAGCAGCCCTCTGACTGCTGGCGCCCTGGGCACTCTCTGCCTCTGCCTGCACCTCAAGTGACTATGAAGTGCCTTCACCAATGTGCTCCGAGCTACGAGCCATCGCTCTAATGCCCACCGAGGTGTTGGCATCTGCACTGGTGCCTGCTTCAGAGAGCAGGTGTGATGCAGGTGAAAATGATGCCCGATGGTCCTCCAGTGTCAGGGGTGCCCCTTCGGGGTCTGCAGATCAGACGCCTGCTGGCGAACCTAAAAGAGAGGAGAAGGACATGTCAATAGTTAAAGTCATCACACTGTCAATGTGCATGCCAGGCATCCTGGTGAGACAATGGAGATCTGCATCATGGTGCCCTCGTCCTTCAATGATCAATGGGGACTCCAAGCTCAAGGCTCCCATTAATGAAGAGATTACACTAGAATGATTGCACAAGCCGAAAGTCTCATTTCTTGTGCACTGCACTCTTACCTTTGTCTGGCATCCCCGCCTCTCCATGCCCAGTTGTACGGGCTTGAGCTCTAGGGCATCCTGCATGAACCGGGAGAGCAGCAGCAGGTTGGGCGTGCCTCTGCCTGTACTTGCCCTCTTGGCTTGGTTATGGCTCATCTTCTCCTGAAAGGACAGAGGAGCATTGATTAGTCCACTCTCTGCAGCGCCATTGCACCCTGGCCAACCCCAGCTGAGGACCACCTCACAAGGCACATCCGAGTCGTGGCCCTCAAGCCCCAAGGCAGTCGGTCTTAGCAGCCAGTGCTCACTCCCTTGGCCAGCTCTGACATGATTCACAGTTGGCACTCAGACTCTAGCACTTCTGAGGTCCATGGGGGTACGGCCACACCTTAACACTTCTGCACACTGACCCATGCCAACGCGGTACTCGTCCTTCCTTAGCATAGCAGGTCATTGAAGCTTCCGGCAAAGCACCCATGTGCGCTGCACCATGCCATAGCTGCTCACCAGGGTTGCTGCTTCCTCCCATGCCCTCTGTGTGAGGTGTGGTGGCCTCCTCCTCCCATCTTTGGGGACAAGGGTATCCATCCTGGCAGCCAGCCCCTCCAGGAGGACAGCAAGGCACTCATCAGAAAATCTGGGGGCCGAGTGCCCACCCGACCTGCCCTCCAACCATGCAGCCGCACTTGACTCCATCATTACAATGACAGACAGACGTCCTTCCCTGGGAGCCTTTCTGGGGCTGCCTGGGCCGTTTTAAAACCGGCTGCCGGGTCGCCATTGGACCCGGCGGCTGACAGGCCCCTGCCCCCGCACTGCCCTTTCCGGCCAGTGCGGAGCCATGTCTCACGCTGTGTGGGCCTTAATTGGCCTGCCAGCATGAAATTGTGGATGGGGCTGCTTCCGGGCCCACCCGCCGTGCCAGCCTGACGAGGGAATAAGTCTGCCCCATATTACTATGAGTCAGCTGGGGATTCAGTGACCTTCTTGATCATGGCTTATGCTTTCTGGGCAAGAGGTGAGAGGAACAAATGCTGAGGGTTTTTCCTTCTCACCTCAACCCTCTTAGTGCTGCAGGGATGGAGGAGAGGGTCCTGTGAGTGTGGGCGGGGTTTGGAGTGGTGGGTGCTGGGTGCGCGGACAGAGCCCAGGCTAAAGGCAAACTCAACTCTTACATTTGCCGGCCTTACACTTCACACACAATGCATAAATTTTCCAGGCTCTGAATTTATGCAGTCCACATCCTGATTATTTGATAAACTTCATTGCCTCGGAGATTAGCACATTTCTACCACCTGCAATTATTTAGAAATAGATGAGATTGGTATGAATGTCTAAAATATTTTTAACTTCCTTGAACACATAAACAATTGTATTGTTGCTTGTGCAACTGCATTGATCAAGCTGGAAAACAAGTGACAACATTGGTTTCACCTCCAACTTGTGGTTCAAAATGAACATTAAAAGAATATGTCCTCACCCAGCAGCCCCCAACAATTGCTGAAAATCTCTATGCCAACAGTGTATAGAATGATTTGCTGTCAAGTATCACAATTCTTGCACAAAAATATTGAAGGAGTCAAATCTGGTTTCACATCAGACCTAAGGGCAGAATTTTACATTCGGCATGCGCGGGCGGGCCCGACAAGCCGGAACGTAAAATGACGTGCGATGATGTCGGGCGTGCATCCCAACGTCATCGTGCTGTCTTGTGATATTTTGTTCAGCGGGCGCGTGCAGGAGTCAGCTGCTCGCCTGCCTATTAAGGCCATTAACGTATTAATTAACTCCAAATTTATGCTGCCCATCCAACCTAACGGTTGGCGGACAAGCAAAAAAGCCAAGCAGCCTTTACGTTTTTAGGAAATCTCATCCACAAGTGGGATGAGGTTTCCTAAAGCTATTACAACTTGAATACAAACTTTATTTAAAAAATAAAAACATGCCCCATCTCATGTGACACAGTCACACGAGGGGACATGTGTCATTAAATTTCTAATGTATTTATTTTTTTAAACAATCGTTTCGATCTCCCTGAGGCAGCTCCGTGCCTCAGGGAGATTGAAGCGCTCTTTCGTGTGCATGTGTAAACTGCGCGCTGGACCCAACTCTCCCTCCTCTCTGCCCGCAGAGGTAGCACTCAGCGCTGCCGCTCGCGATCCACGCTGGGTGGGCCTTAATTGGCCCGCCTGCGTGAAATCATGGTGCCAAGCCAATCATGGGCAGTGGTCAACTCCCTAGCCGCTGCCACCGAGCCCACCCGACCAATGAAAATTCCTGGCCTAAGTGTGGCCAAAGCTGCATGCATCACAGCAATAAGAGAGTAAACATGCAGGGTCAGGAGAAAAAAAGAGAGATTTGCATTTATATGGCACCATTCATAACCTCAGCATTTTTCGCAACACTTCGCAGCTAATGAAATAATTTTGAAGTGCTATCTTTGTTGCAATGTAGGGACATGGCAAGATCCCAGAATCCACAATCAAATAATTAACTGGATCATCTGTTCTGGTGCTGTTGACTGAAATCTAAGTGTTGCCCAAGGCACATGTGGAACACCCCTCTTCTCCTTTGAGTAGCATAATGGGATATTTTCTGATTTGAAAGTGACACATCCGACAGTGCCACACTCCCCCAGCACTGCACCAGAATGTCAACCTACATTTTGTGCTGCGGGCTCAAAGCAATGAAGTGTTAATATAGCAAGTGTGAAAGGGTGAAACGCAACCATGCATATACACTGCAACTTCCATTGTCATTTTTGCCACAAAAAATAATTTTTCCTGCACAAACAAAATGCTGCTATTATATAAAGGGAAATTGTTCATGATCCCACTTGTTGTGATCTCATATGTCCCCAAAGAGTTAGGTAAATGTAAAATGATTGAATAATTTGGACATCCTATAGGAAATCTGTGTAATTGAAGTTATTAGCTGTTATTGTGCATGTGTGTCTTCTTATCAAAGTGAAAGATGACTTTTCTCTCACCTGACATCATTAACTACCGTCAATAAGGGATGGAAATAGTCAAGCCACTTCCTTTATTGAGTCCTGGTATTCTCTTGTACTCCTAGGACAACATCAGGGTTTTCCTATAAATCACAACCAATTTTTTTCTGCATTAATTTAATTTAATTTAACTCCTGCGCAGTGCTGAGGTGCTATATAAATGCACTAAATAGTTATTTTATTCCACCCCACCTGTCCAGAACAGGGCTGGCGTTCAGTTCTTGCATTTCCCCTCAATTCCCGTCAGCCACATTTTAACCGTATATTATTTATAGGAAGGACCCCGATGGCATTTTGGCATCATACTGAACATGGTATAGCTACAGGTTCCCCATTCAGTATAACCTGATGGAGAAGGAGAGAAGGCACACTAGGGTATACTTAAAAGCTTTCCCTGTGTGGTCAGGAGTTCAGCAGAATTTGGGGCATGATTTCTCCCCTTCCCACCTGCAAAACAGCCTTGCTCCCATCCCCACCTTTGTGCCAGAGGGGAATCTCTGGACCCCACGATTTTGACCTACTGAAACTCAGCTGCTTGATGGGCAGCTAGGTGGAGGGATGTAAGTGAGGCTACATTGTCCAGATCACTGAGGCTCCCCACCAGAGGCACCCTGGTGGAAAAGCCATGTGGTCCTTACCAACTTTCCTGCCAAAGAATTAAAATTTGCCCTACTAAAGATGTTTTAGATTCAAATCTGGATTCTCCAATTGCAGTTGGTTTAAGGTAAATGCAGAGAGAAGGTGTTTTCATTTGTGGGGAAGACTAAAACCGGAGGCCATAAATAGAAGATAGTCACCAAAAAATCCAAAAGGGAATTCTGAAGCACTTTTACCCAAAAAATGGTATCAATACAGAACTCCTGCCACAAGAAGCAGTTGAGACAAGTAGGGGAAGCTGGGTAAACACATGAGAGAGAAGGGAATAGAAGGTAATGTTGATTGGGTTAGATGAAGTGATGTGGGAGGAGATTCATTTGGAGCATTAATGGACCATTTGGCCAGCTGCTGCACTTGTGTTTTTAACTCTGTGCCTGTGGGACCTTCTAATCTATGGTTAGCTGTTAGACATCATGCTCACTAATAACTTTTGTGTTACTTCTCTCTTTTCAACACCTTTACTTCTTGCAGATAATTTCTCCAGGTTTGTTCCTTTCTTTATCTTTGTAACTTTCCTTTTCTCTCTACCTCCTTTCTCATGCTTTCCTTCCCTTCTCTCACTCCTGTTTTCTTTTCATCCTGTCAGCGTTCAGTGCATGCCTCTGTTATGTTTCACGTCGGTGTTGACAGATTAGTTTCCCCCATGTCATGATCATTGTTGGAGGACCCAAGAGAGAGGAGCTTTTTCTCCTGTGCATGCTGCAAATATGGAGCTATGTACTGAGATACTGTATATCTCAGACTGTTTGTGGATGGGGGCCCATTATTTTAAGTTGAGGTAGACAAGCATTTTATGCCTTGGCCAGTTTTCAGCAGAAGTTCATGGAGGTTCAGGAAACATCGAGAAACCTTTTTTGAAAATCTAGGCTGACTCTTCAGTGCATACTGACAGATTGCTGTGCTGCTGCAGGTGCCATCTTTTGGAAGAGGTGTAAAACACATGTGCTATCTGTCCTTTTGGGTGCATGGTTAAAATCCCATGACAATACTTTGAAGAAGAGCAGCAGAGTGCTCCCTGGTGTCCTGGTCAATATTTACCCCTCAACACACATCACTAAAACAGAGTATCTGCTCAGGCATTACATCGACTTATTGTGTGCAAATTGTCTGTCGCATTCCTTGCATTATCACAGTGACTACACTTCATTACTTGTAATGCACTTTGGGGCATCCGGAGGTTGCAAGAGATGCTATGTAAATACCACGCTTTCTGTTTGTCTTTATTTGTTGGGAGGACTACAGGAATGCGTTATAGATAAGTGTACTTACTGAATGTGCCTAAGCCTTGAGCTCTGTTCCTCCAGTGGTGTGGTATTTTATGCTTTTTACATTTTCTTCCTGTGGCCTTTAGTGTATTTGCCTGAGTTGTCATTTAAAAACCTAAGTGTTGTCAAGGGAGAATTCTGTACACTCACAGGTGTCTCTCCATCTTCTTTGCTTTATGCTTTAAGACTACGACCCAGAGGTAACCTAGGAACAGACATTTTATGCCGAATTCCCTCTTGTGTGATGTTGTGAATGGGGAAAGATGGCTATAGTTTGAATTTATGATATGACTGGAGTTGACCTTCATGGTGGCACTGAAGAGGGATTCTGAACAAAATGTCTGCTCCCACGATGCCTCTGAGCAACAGTTTCAAAACATAAAACACAGGAACAGAGACAGAACAGTAAGTGCGCGGCAGTCTCTCTTAATAATGCTTTCGATTGTGTGGCATTTCAGAGGCACCTTTTTTTAAATGTGAGGCAATCAGGTCAAAATTGGGGATTATATATCATGAACTGATTTTAATACCCCGATCAAATTACATGCCTGAATCTTTGTGGTAAAAGTCTATGTCTGTTTAAGAAATTGCATACCTATATAAGAATTCCTACACTTAAAAAAATATATAATATTTTAAGTCTGTGAAGAGTATTTTAATTATTGTACAGTATTTAAGATGTTATTTAGTTAGTGACTTAGAATGTCCGTAGCTTTACTAAAATTTCTAACCAGTGTGCTGGACTGTTTGAGAGTGGCAAGGAAATCTTCAAACATAGGACAGAACAGGCTTAGAGCATTGTGTGGTTTTACCACAGCTTGGTTCCGTCTTGGACATTGGGAGAGAATTGGAAGTGATTTGGTAAATTGGAATTCCGTTTTTAAAAATGTTAATTTATCCTTGAAATTTTAGCACACAAGTACCTAGCAGGTGCAAATAATTTTCCTTCTGTTCCAGTGGTACCTCATACAACAACAACAACTCACATTTATATAGCACTTTTAACGTACTAAACGTCCCAAGGCGTTTCACAAAAGCATTGCAAAGCAAAATATGATACTGAGCCACATAATGGGATATTAGGTCAGATCACGGAATCGCAGAATTATTACAGTGCAGAAGGAAGCCATTCGGCCCATCGTGTCTGCACCTGCTCCCCAATGTGCATTATGACTCAATGCCATTCTCCTTCCTTTTCCCTGTAACCCTGCATCTTGTTTCTGTTTAAATAATCATGTAATGACTCTTGAATGCCTTGATTGAAGCTGCCTCCACCACACTTCCAGGCAGTGCATTCCAGACCCGAACCACTCGCTGTGCGAAAAATTATTTTTTCACATCGCATTTGCTTCTTTTGCAAATCACTTTAAATCGGTGTCCTCTAGTTCTCAATCATTTTACTAGCGGGAACAGTTTCTCACTATCTACTCAGTCCAGCCAACTCATGATTTTGAACACATCATCAGATGTCCTCTTAGTCTTCCCCTCTCCAAGGAGAACATTCCCAGCTTCTTCAGTCTATCTTCACGACTGAAGTTTCTCATCCCTGGAATCGTTTTTGTAAACCTTTTCTAAGGGAAGCGAGATAGGGAGATGGCAAGGCTTAGGGATGGGATTCCAGAACTTAGAGCCTAGGCACCTGAAGGCACGGCCACCAATGGTGGAGCGATTAAAACCGGGAATACTCGAAACCAGAATTATATGAGCTCAGATATCTGAGAAGAATGTGGGTGTGGAGGAGACAGAGATAGGACGCATAAGGCCATGGACAGGAGATAAGGATGAGAGTTTCGAAATCAATATGTTGCTTCAGCAGGAGCTAATGTAGATCAGTCAACACATGGTTGACAGGTGAATGGGACTTGGGTGCAAGGTTAGACATGGACACCAGAGTTTAAAATGTCCTCAAGCCTACAGAGGTAGAATGTGGGAGACCAGCCAGGGGTTTGTTGGAATAGTCATATCCAGAGGTAACAAAGGCATGGCTGAGGGTTTCAGCAGTAGATGAGCTGAACAGGGGCAAAGTTGGGGGATGTTACAGAGGCAGAAATATGTGGTCTTGGTGATGGTGAACAGACTGGTTTAGTCTTCAACTATTACCAGGAAAAGGGATGGAACCGGTAGCTATGGAATGGAGTTTTGAGCAGGAACCAAAAGCAATGGCCTTAGGAACATAGGAAATAAGGGCAGGAGTAGGCCATTCAGCCTGTCGAGCCTACTCTGCCATTCAAACAGATCACAGCTGGTCATCTACCACAAGGGCATTTTTCCCCATTACCCCCATATTCCTTGATGCTATTAGTATCCAGAAATCTTACAATTTCTCTCTTGAACATGCTCAATGATTGAGCTTCCACAGCCGTTTGAGGTAGAGAATTATAGAGATTCACCATCCTCTGAATGAAGAAATTCCTCCTCATCTCAGTTTTAAATGGCCTGCCCCTTATTCTGAGACTCTGTTCCCCTGGTTCTAGGCTCACCAGCCAGGAGAAACATCCTATCCACATGTCCTGTCACACCTGTAAAATTTTGTAAGTTTCAATGAGACCACCGCTCCTTCTTCGAAACTCTACAGACTATAGGCCTAGTTTCCTCAATCTCTCCTCATAAGACTATCTTGCCATCCCAGGGAATAGTCTGGTGAACCTCCATTGTGTTTCCTTTATGGGAAATGTATCCTTCCTTAGATAATGAGACCAAAACTGTACACAATACTCGAGGTGCGGTCTCACCAAGCAATTGCAGGAAGACATCTTTACTCCTGTACTCAAATCCCCTTGTGATGAAGACCAACATATCATTTGCCTTCCTAATTGCTTGTTGCACCTGCGTGCTAGCTTTTAGTAACTCATGAACAAGGACACCCAGGTCCTTTTGGACACCAACACTTCCCAACCTTTCAATATCTAAGAAATACTCTATTTTTCTGTTTTTTCTACCAAAGTGGATAACTTCACACTTATCTCACGATATTCAATAAAAGAAGTATCGGATATGTTTGTGTGTAGAAGCCAAATTGTTCTTTTCAGTGTAACAAGAATGTAAATAGCAGCGGATGGTTTTGATACATTGACCTCTGGGTTATGGGCGCCACTCTGCTAGACTCGACCTTCCTGCCCTATTGCCAATTGAGGCCCTTAAGTGGGCAATTAATGCTCACTTAAAAGCCTCATCCCATACCAGCAGCGAGCGGGGGACTCACCATGTGGGGAGTACGATAACAAACATGCGTATGTTTATTTGTGGATCTTGTGAGGGTTCCCTGTTCAAAGACACTTGGTGCCTGATCGAGGGACCTAGCAGCGGGAAGGGAGGGTCCCACTGAGACCCACCACTGCCCTTGCTGCCATCCCCCCTGCACCCTCTGCCCCACGGTCCGTACCCCGTGAAACCTCTCAAGCCATCACTTAGCTCTGGCTAGGTCACTGTGCAATCCTGGGCGTCTGGTGAATGTATTTTGCACAGCAGCCGTCACCTTCCTAATGGCATAGAGAAGCAAAAGAGCTTTTGGCCTCTGATTGGCTGGCAGCTCTTGGCGGATGGTACCTCCTGTACCTGGGGGTCCTGAACCTGTGGAAAGTCCGCCTTAGATGGTCTGGTAGTATACTGATTGACTCATAATTTGGTGGACCAATAAAGGAGGCAATGCGGGTCTCTTGCCGGCTCTCCAGCCAGCAGTTGAGAACCCCGTGACCTCCATAAAATTCTCCCATGGTCCGTAATCGGCTTCACCCCTCCTCTTATGACCCTTTTACTACATCTGCCTTTGGAGAATTTTGAATTTCCTTTTATGTTAGTTGCCAGTTTCTTCTCATACTCTCGCTTTACCTCTCTTGTTTCCTTTCTCACTATCCCTCTGAACTTTCTATATTCCACCTGATTCGCACTAGTATTATCAACCCGACATCTGTCATATGCCCCTTTTTTGGCTTTGTCTTGCTCTCCATATTTTTCATCATCCAGGGAGCTCTGGCTTTGTTTGTCCTACCTTTCTCCTTCAGGAATGTACCTGAACCTAAAGGCAGCCTGTTGTTTCATTACAGTTTTGTGTGTCATTCTTTTATATCACAGGCTGCTTACAAACACCTTCTTAAGGCCAATTAGGCAACGAATGCCAACGACACCCACATTGCATGCGGCCACAATGCCGCCAATCTCCACAAACCACTTCATGAAGTAATTTCTCCTCCTCCTCTTCTCATTCTATTACTGAACATTTAAAATTGATTATCCCTGATCCGAACTCCCTGCTGAGAGAATATAACCTATCCTTCTTCACACTACAAAAATCTGTCATCATTTTAAAAACCTCCTGTTAGCTTCCTCTGCAGTGGTGGAAATAGTGCCACCATGTCTACGTAACAATAGTCACTGCACTTCAGAAGTAACTGTTTGGGAGCTGCTTTGAGACCTTTGAGAGTCATAATATACTTTATAAATGTATTTCGTTCTGTTAATTCAAAAATGCACACAGTCAACACTGAAAAGGCCAAATATAATTAAGGAAATAAACACCAAAGGGTGTTGAATATGCATATGGGATACTGACTTTCTATAATGGGGAGCAATTAGGAAATGACATTGGTATTTGGCCAGAAATAGTGTTTCTACTGCGCTGATAAGAGTTGATTGAGAGTAAGCATGAATGATGGCAGGATGTTCTGGGCCTCTTAGTTCGATTCAGCTCTGATTATGGAGCCTATTAGCAGGAGTTATGACCTATTTAAGTGCAAAGCCTTCTGGTAATAAGGGCCAAATGATTCTGGAAGGTTCAAATTCACTAGGCTCACTGCAGAAATGAATGTGGCGCTGAAAGCATTGATGTAGGGTTTGAATAGGGCTGTTCTTGTGGGACTTGAGAGAGTATGTTCTGCAGAAAAACTGTGGATGTAAACTGTTATTGGGATGAAAGACTTTTTTTAAGTGTATCGTGGCTAAGAACTCCCTTTCATTTGTGCAATGTAAAGAGATTTACAATTCCAAACATCCGAAAATAATGCTGGATATATCACAACAGACAAAGAAGTACTATACCTCTGAGCATGTTGTTTCATTGTAGAACCCTTTTCGTGCCTGAAACTCTACAATAAACCCAAATCTAATATCAAACCTATTTTAATAGCTCAACTCCCACACCTACAAATGGTTAAAAAAATACAAGTATAATTTTAGTAAGAAATATCTGAAAGCCAAACAGAGTGAAATGAAGCACCGTACAAAAGGTATAAACCCATTGTACTAATGTTCTAAAGGCTCCATCATGTGTTTAGAATTTCACTGACATCATCTAAGCACCTCAATCTTTTTTTTATTCATTTACAGGATGTGAGCATTATTGGCTATGCCAGCATTTATTGCCCACCCCTAATTGCTCTTGAGAAGGTGGTGATAAGCTGCCTTCTTGAACTGCTGCAGTCCATGTGGCGTAGGTACACCAACAGTGCTGTTCCTGGATTTTGACTCAGTGACAGGGAAGGAAGTGTGATATATTTCCAAGTCAGGATGGTGAGTGGCTTGGAGGGGAACTTCCAGGTGGTGGTGTTACCATGTATCTGTTACCCTTTCCTTCTAGATGATAGTGGCCAAGGGTTTGGGAGATGCTGCATAAGGAGCCTTGGTGAGTTTCTGCGGTGCATCTTGTAGATGGTACACACTGCAGCTACTGTTTGTTGGTGGTGGAGGGAGTGAATGTTTATGAAAGGGGTGCCAATCAAACGGGCTGCTTTGTCCTGGATGGTGTCAAGCTTCTTGAGTGTTGTTGGAGCTGCATTTATCCAGGCAAGTGGAGACTATTCCATCACACTCCTGACTTGTACCTTGAAGATGGTGGACAGGCTTTGGGGAGTCAGGAGGTGAGTTACTCACTTCAGAATTCCGAGCCTCTGACCTGCTCTTGTAGCCATAGTATTTAAATGGTTAATCCAATTCTGTTTCTGGTCAATGGTAACCCCCAGGACGTTGATAATGGGGGATTCAGAAATGGTAATGCTATTGAATGTCAAGCGGTGAGGGTTGGATTTTCTCTTGTTGGAGATAGTCATTGCCTGGCACTTACGTGGCACAGATGTTACTTGCCATTTGTCAGCCCAAGCTTGGATATTGTCCAGGTCTTGCTGCATTTGGACATGGACTGCTTCAGTATCTGAGAAGTCATGAATGGTGTTGAACATTGTACAATCAATAGTGAACATCCCCACTTCTGACCTTATGATGGAAGGAAAGACATTGATGAAGCAGCCAAAGAAGGTTGGGCCTAGGACACCACCCTGAGGAACTCCTGCAGGAACTGAGATGATTGACAAACAACAACCACAACCACTTTACTTTGTACTAGGTATGGCTCCAACCAGCAGGGAGTATCCCCCCTGATTCCCATTGATTCCAGTTTTGCTAGGGCTCCTTGATGCCACACTGGGTCAGATGTTGCCTTGACATCAAGGACAGTCACTCTCACCTCACCTCTGGAGTTCAGCTCTTTTGTCTATGTTTGGATCAAGGCTGTAATGAGGTCAGAAGCTGAGTGACCCTGGTGGAACCCAAACTGAGTGTCAGTGAGCAGGTTATTGCTAAGCAAGTGCTGCTTGATAGCACTGTTGATAGCCCCTTCCATCGCTTTACTGATGATCGAGAGTAGACTGATGAGGTGGTAATTGGCTGGGTTGGATTTGTCCTGCTTTTTGTGTACATAACATACCTGGGCAATTTTCCACATTGCTGAATAGATGCCAGTGTTGTAGCAGTATTGGAACAGTTTGCTAGGGACGAGACAAATTCTGGAGCACAAGTTTTCAGTACTATTGCTGGAATATTGCCAGAGCTCATGACCTTTGAGGTATCCAGTGCCTTCAGCTGTTTTTTGATATCAGGTGGAGTGAATCGAATTGGCTGAAGACTGACATCTGTGATACTGGGGACCTCTGGAGGAGGCTGGGATTAGTCATCCACTTGGCACTTCTGGCTGAAGATTGTTATTAATGCTTCAGCCTTAACTTTTGCACTGATGTGTTGGGCTCCTCCATCATTCAGGATGGGAATATTTTTGAAGCCGCCTCCTCCTCCAGTGAATTGTTTAATTGTTCGCCACCATTCACGACTGGATGTAGCAGGACTGCAGAGCTTAGACCTGCTCCGTTAGTTGTGGGATCGCTTAGCTCTGTCTATCACTTGCTGCTTATGCTGTTTGGCGCAGAGTAGTCCTGTGTTGTAGCTTCATCAGGTTGACATCTCATTTTTAGGTATGCTTGGTTCTGCCCCTGGCATGCCCTTCTGCACTCTTCAATGAACCAGAGTTGATCCTCTGGCTTGGTGGTAATGGTAGAGTGGGGGACATGCCGGGCCATGGGGTTACAGATTGTGGTTGAGTACAATACTGCTGCTGCTGATGGCTCACAGTGCCTCATGGATGCACAGTCTTTGAGTTGCTAGACCTGTTTGAAATCTATTCTATTTAGCACGGTGGTAGTGCCACACAACATGATGGATGGTATCCTCAGTGTGAAGGTGGGACTTTGTCTCCATAACGACTGTGCAGTGGTCACTCCTACTGGTTCTGTCATGGACAGATGCATCTGCTGCAGGCAGGTTGGTGAGGATGGGGCCAAGTATGTATTTCCCTCTTGTTGGTTCCCTCAATACCTGCCACAGACCCAGCCTAGCAGCTATGTCATTTAGCACTTGGCCACCTTGGTCTGTGGTGGTGCTACCGAGCCACTCTTGGTGATGGATATTGAAGTCCCTGCACCCTTGCCACCCTCAGTGCTTCCTCCAAGTGGTGTCCTCTCTCCGCCCCCCACACACACACCTTAAACCAGCTTATATTTCAACTCTTTCTTGGACTCGAACTCAAGTTCTGTCGAAGGGTCATGAGGACTCGAAACGTCAACTCTTTTCTTCTCCGCCGATGCTGCCAGACCTGCTGAGTTTTTCCAGGTAATTCTGTTTTTGTTTTTGTTATGGTGGAGCACTGATTCATTAGCTTATGGGACGGCGGGGGGTGAAACGCTGTAATCAGCAGGTGATTTCCTGGCCCATATTTGACCTGATGCCATGAGACTTTAGGGGTCCAGTAATATACTTGCAATTATTGTTTATTCCATGTCTCACATATAATTTAAAGAAAATTTCTGACCAACAGCTTAAAAAATACTGTGCATTGCCAGTGTTGATGCCTCAATGGTCGTTCTGGTTATATATTTTTTAGAAATGTGTAAATAGATATTACACAGACTTAGAACTTTAGTGCAACATTTCTTTCACTTGAAATGAAAGAAAGGAAAACATGAGTTCAAGGTGCCTGAAGGAGGAAGGTACAAAGTTGGTGATGCATTTCTGGGGGTGGATAGGTGGGTAAAGGGACCCCTGACAAATCTTTAAGTTTTAAGATAAGATTAAACATCATGGTTCATTTTAAGTACCTTTATATTTCGCAACTAAGAGCTTTTTACCCTTTCAAAATTTCATTTTGATTTTCAACAAGCCAGCAAGTTCACCAATTCACCAGACATTACCTCAACAATCAAACTCCCACATCCAATCCCCTGCCCAGTTTAGACAGCTTAACCCTGTCCCTCGTTCAATCTGCTCCCCAGCTGATGAAGACTATCATTCTTGCTCCGTGCTCATATTAATTGCTACAGCAGTAGGCTCTAGCTACTACCTGTTTTCACCTTCATGACTTCTTCCCACACCCCTTCATTATCACTGATTGCTATCCTTCCATCCTTTGCCATCATTTCCCCCTTCTCTCCCCCATTGCCACTTACTGACACCATTATTGCCATTTATTGTTCCTTTCCCCCCTCCCCTCCCCTGGAAAGCCACATCCATTGGCAACCTTATTCCCCCAACATTTCATCATCTTAATGGCACATTCTGCTAGTCCTGTTACCATCGATTTCTCTATCTTACCAAGTAAAACTGCTAAAGGGCCAGACCAAAGCATTTTTGTCCTCAGTACCATTCCTGTGATGGGATAAGTGAACAAATGACAATGTACAACAATTTATAAAACTTCTTTAACATAGTAAAATGTCCCAAGGTGCTTCACAGGAACATTAAAGCAAGACTCAGCAACAATCCAGAAAACAAGATGTTCGGGCAGATGACCACTGGTTACTCACAATATGTCCATCTACCTACATTAATGATTGTGCAGGTATGTTTCTGAGAATCAATTGCTAACATTGAGTGGTCTATTAAGATAAATTTACTTTAGTTTTTAGCTGTATTAAAATGATTTTCGTACTACACCCCTGACAACTTATTTTTTCAATTCTTTCTAACAGTACGATGCCATTGTTTTTGTTTTGTGGACGGGGTTGCTAGGCAATGTGCTTTTATGCTTTGGCGAGATTGGTGTTTGTTTAACCTAAGGGCCACAAGCTCACTAAGATGTCACGTTAATGGTGAATTACTCATTTACTTCCTAGAACACTTCTCATCTCGCACAGCAGCGAACAACCCAACTCAAAAATGACCTTAAAATGTCCTTCATACCACTGATGCGTTTGTTTAAGGGATTGTAATATATACTCGATGATTTCGCCGAACCAATCCAGGACGCAGTCAGTACCTCTTAGTCATGAGAGTTTTAATCTTCAACAAATTAAAAATGTAAATAATAAGTGGGCATATTGGCATTAAAGGTATTAAGCAGTTTGGAGTTTGCAATTTTTTTATATAGATAACCATTTATGAGGTGATTGAAACCTTTTCTTGTTTTACTGCTTAACCAGGGTGTTAAAATGTTCTGCTAGGTTTTGGGTCAATCTGCAGGAAACACTGACTTTTATTTCTTTTGAATGGATAGAAAATATTGGTGTTCAATCTATACCTACTGAGAAAACCTGGGATTTCTCCGAAAATATAGAAATAATACTAGATGGGCCTCTCTTTGTACACTTGCACCAATATTTTTGCTCACAAATCAACGAAAGGAAAATAGTCATGCTAGCAACTGTTATCAAAAAGGGTAAAATATCTGCATTCCTCATGTACCTCTTCCTTATTCTCTCATTAGCTGATGTACAGTCATATCTTCCAGATATTTACTTCACAACCGTAAGATCGTATCCATTGTTTCTTAATGCAGTTGTTCCAAGATATATTGCTTCATCATGCCCTAAAAGTTTGTGCCATCTTTGCATTGCAGGAAGATCATAGATAAGCACTTGAATCAGCCAAGGGGAGTGATATTTGTTGAATAAGGGGCTTTATTCCTGCTCCATTCCTTTGAAAACAAAATTGTTTTTTTTCAGAACTTAGACTGTTTCCTATGACTGAACAAAGTATGTTGTGTTGTTTCCAAATTCAAGTAACTGAAATTGAGCAGTAAATCGTTATGACAAATTACACCACTCATGAAGAGAGATATGGCTTATTGACTTGAAAAGGAATTGAATGAGCTTTTGTTTTAGACATGCAAGTTAGATTTCCACAGTGTGCAAACATGGTCAAGATTTGATCATTGAATTGTGCCATCAGTGTGTGATTTTTCAAAAGCTGAAAGTTCAAAAGTGACTTTCTTTCTCATTTCACAGGGGAATGAACTACTTTTGTGACCAACCATAACATCATTCATATGGGATAGTTTAAAAAAGAAACTGAGGCCTCCCTGATGGCTCAACATGTATAGTTAGTGAATAATACAAAATGCCCAATCCTGGTTTTAACTGCTGAGTTAGTGGATCTCAGTTGGGTGATGGAATGAAATACAATTGGTCTTCACATTCCTGTGTTAGAAAGGGGGAAATTTTCCTAGGTTCCAAATTTGGATCACTATCCAATATCTCCTGCTGAATATGTATGAAATATATGACATCATGTTAGAATAGGATGAGATAGCTTGAGATTTTTCCCACAGCTGGGAATGGATTATGGTCAGGTTAGAGGCTGGGAATTTTGCGGTGAGTGGCTCACCTCCTGACTCCTAAAGCCCGTCCACCATCTACAAGGCACAAGTCAGGAATGTTATGGGATACTCTCCACTAACCTGGGTGAGTGCAGCTCAAGAAGTTTAACACCATCCAAGATAAAGCAGCCTGCATGATTGACACCCTACTTCCATCTTAAACATTTTCTCCCTCTACCGCTGCTGCAGTGTGGCAGCAATATGTGCTAGCTGTAAGAAGCACTGTAACAACTTATCAAAACTCCTTTGACAGCACCTTCCAAACCTGCAACCTCTTCAGCTAGAAGGACTAGGGCAGGAGATGTATGGGAACACCGCCACCTACGCACCATCCTGACTTGGAACTATGCCGTTGTTCCTTCAGCGTTGCTAGATAAAAACCTTGAAACTCCCTTCCTAACGGCACTTGGTTTGTAACAGTTCAAGAAGGCAACTCACTAGCACTTGCCCAAGGGCAATTATGGATGGGTCACAAATGCTGGTCTAGCCAGTAACACCTATATCCCAGGAATGGAAAGAAAAAATGATCTTTTAAAGTTCGCACATAAATAACTGTCACTTGGATAAAGTGCTAGAGCGTGGAGCACCTGAAACAATACCCAAACGAAGAAGCCTCAGTTTTAACCTAACAGCCGAATGATTGATTATTTTCCTGTCCAACTTTTACTTGGGAGTAAAACGGGACGGATGCAAACTGGAGAGCCAACCTTATCCTGTCAATTTCTCGCTGAGTGGGTTAAGTTAAAATCACCCCCAATGTGTTCACCACAAGACGAGAGGTTTAATTTGGTCAAAATAATAAGTGGTAAATAAAATACTT
Organism: Carcharodon carcharias; assembly: GCF_017639515.1. Taxonomy (NCBI): domain Eukaryota; kingdom Metazoa; phylum Chordata; class Chondrichthyes; order Lamniformes; family Lamnidae; genus Carcharodon; species Carcharodon carcharias. Next base: position 123,251,180 of record NC_054476.1, read on the forward strand.
TTAAAAATCTCAGCGTGTGGGTGAGGCTGGCAAAGACGCATTTGTTGCCCTGAGATCATGGATCTTCTACTGTTACATTCCTTGTGGTGATAGCACTCCTACCAAGTAAATTACTGGCAAGTAATAACTGAGAGAAGAAACTTCTGGGAAAATACTAACTGAAAAATGTGCCTGTCCATTAGGATTACCCTGTACAAGAATCAAGCTGTCTTAATGACAAATCAAAACTTACAACTTTAAGGTACTGATTCCCACATGGACAGTTATGGCAGATTTCCAGCATGATTGAAGGTGTCACCTGTGAAAGCTGAGGGACAATGGTTAGTAATATTGAAACTCAGATCACCAGTTCTTTGAAAAAAAGTCCACCAGGTGTCTTAAAGAGCTTACAGCCAATGAAGTACTTTTGAAGCGTAGTCACTGTCGTAATGTAGGAAATGTAGCAGCCAGTTTGTGCAGAACAAACCCACACAAATAGCTTGGGATAATGACCAGATAACCTGTCTTTTGATGCTGTTGGAAGGATAAACAATAGCCAAAGTACCAGTGAAACACTATCGTTTATTTTTTTACAACGCAGCAACTTTGCAACCTATCTCTCTGTGGGGTATGAATCTCCATGCTCTATCAATGTTGTTTACATGTCACCTGCTACTTTTATTTATAGTAGTAAGATAAATCTGTCCCCCAGAGAAGGGAATAAGGATCTTAGTGGTCACGTAGATGAGTATACATTTGTGTGTGCTGATGCCAGACCTCGGGGAGGTTGAGTCCCTGGAGTACGACTTTGTAGCTGATGAGAGCTGTAGACCAGAAAGATGCCAAGCCACACCACTATCAAAAGAATTCCTTTGTGCTGTATGGCCCAGGTGTGATGCTGTTGTTAATATCCACTGTCTTGTGTGATTGTCCTCAAGGGTGACGAGCAATTTAAGAATTATCTACTGTATTGAAGGTACATTTCTGTTTTGAAGGGGGAACGTCACTAAAAGGACTGAAACATCTGCTTTCAGTAACATCTATTTTGAGTCTACAAATAAAATGGCCTTTCATGTGATCATGGCTAAACTGTGGTTGGTGAGAAAATGCGTCCAAGTCTGAGAGTTGTTGCTTTTTCACAAACCCTGAGGACAGTGCAACTTCAAGCTAAAGGACGGTTATAGTGAAGGATTACCTGATCTTATGTTTATCAGCTGATTGAAGCTGCCCTGAAATTCCCATTATCTCCCTTAGTTGCTAACAGTGCAAACTGCCAGTGGAGACTTCAGGCAGCTTCAATCAGCCAAGTGTACTGTCAACTGCTCCAGGAGGCAGTTGGAATGAACAGCTCCACTGTCTTCAATCAACCCGCAGCCCACCCTGTGACCTCTAGAACTATTGTGGGTCCCTCTTGCTGAAACCCATGTCTGCAAGTAACTTTTCGATTTTCTTGGTTACAGTGACCAACACATACACCTGAAAAAATGATGTTGGTACCAAGATGGCCACCATAAGCATGGGAAGTGGGAATTCTATTACTATATGCATAGACTGCAAGGGAAAGGCCATTTCAGCAGCTCCCCCTTATGACTGCAGGCAAGTGGAAGCTGTATTGGAGTGCTCTGCCACATAAATAATTTGGCTGTATGTTACCTGAAGTATAAAAAGAATAAATATTTGGCTAATATCAGGTGTTCAGAGCATATCCTATGTGTGATTAAGACTTTGAGAACCACTTGCCACTCTTGTGCTTTGAGGTCTTCCTCGCTCTTGGGATAAATTACATCTCATTGTTCCTGATTGTGTACACTAGCTGGTCTTTAGGGGTTGCCGGGGGCAAGCTCTGAAACACTGCATTATGCTGAGTGCTAAGTGCCAATTCACTTGTGCAATATTGATTTTATATTGCTCAAAGCTCAAAAAAGGTGGCTCATCGAAACAACAGATGAAATAGTAAAGAAAGGCAACACTCTTAACAGGTTTCGTGCTCCACAGAAAGGGAAAATAAAAGTAGATAAGTCAATATGTCCAGTCAAATTGAAAACATTCCCCCAAAGGTGAAACCTATCTGCAAAAAAAAATAATTCATTCAAATGATTAATTAGATGTCCAGATCATGAAGGTAAAGTTTATTGCTAAAAGACAATATTTTACAGACTTTTCTCTGTCATAACTTTATATACTTGCCTTGAAATTGGAAATTAATAATGTTGGGAGTAGGGTGCTGGAAAAAAATGCTATAGCGTTAAGGTATGTGTTTGTTCATGAGCAATTCTGCAAACTGTATGAGACCCATTCAACTTTTTAAAATGAGGTACGTCAAGGATATCAGCAGCTTCTAATGTTGGAGTGTTGGCTCCCATTTGTACATCCTGGCATTTTGACTTGAGCCTTGGCTGCCCTGTACAGTTGAGTTTGGTTTTAGTCCCACTTGATGTCCAGAATGATTCAACTTGGAGCTGAGGCATAGAGGAGACAAAGTTGTGAGTGGCGACCTTTTCCTCACTCCTGAAGCATCAATTGTGAAGCTGCTATGGTCCACAAAAGACAGGTAATGGAGAAAGCCTTGGCAGAGAACCTCAGATGGAGAGGTATAACAGGTTCAAACAATTGGAGATTTCAAAATGATTTATTAATGAAGGAAACATAATGGTGCTGTCTAGTTTTGCTACAGTGATGCCTTTGGATCATGGCATGAAGACGGGCCAATCAGATAACTGCATTACCAGTTTCATGCTGCTATTTACAGTACAAACCAGATGATTTATCAGCTACCCTGTGTGGAGCATTTAGTGAATTTAAATGAGTAACCTAACAGATTTATAATGCCTAAAGATAAGACCATAATTTTGTTTTTATGAATTATAATCTGTTTATATGCTGTGTAATGACATTTTGTACGGAGATAAGAATGTTGTCTCTAGCATTGAGTTGCGTGATGAGAACAGTTTGGCTGCCACCTCTGCATTTTAATCACACGCCAGCACTGGAGACGACAATCTCATCTCCACAGGAAATGACTGTGTGCAGAATTGAGATGCGACGGTGGCAGGAAGTTCCCATCGCAGGCCATTTCTCTTGCAGTCATAACTGTCACCATTCCTTACATTTCTGTACTTTCAGAGTTGTGCATGAAAAATAACTCCAAAGGTTTTGAATAATTCTGTATGCTGAATGAATAACCCCAGAAGAGGAACTGCCCGGAGAAGGAGATTCCGATCCCTGATTACATAATTATTTCCCAACGGGAAAGCAGAAGAGGGGCCATTATTCAAAGGGGTATTTACACCAACATTTTTCTCAGTTGGACACAAACAGAAATTGACTTAGACGCATGTAGGAATATAAGAAGATATGAAATAAGAGCAGGAGTAGACCATGGGGCCTGTCAAGCCTGTTGCACCATTCAGTATGATCATGGCTGATCTTTGGCTTCAACTCCACTTTCTCACCCACTCCCAATATCCCTCGATTCCCTGAGAGGCTATAAATCTGTCAATCTCAACCTTATTCATATCCAATGATGGAGAATCACAACCCTTTGGGGCAGAGAATTCCAAAGATTCACAATCCTTTGAGTGAAGCAATTTCTCCTCATCTCTGTCCTAAACGATCAGCCCCTTATCCTGAGTCTGTGCCCCCTTGTTCTAGATTTTGCAACCAGAAGAAGCAACCTCTCAGTGTCCAACCTGTAAAGCCCCTTCAGAATCTTGTGTATTTGAACTTATCTGCAGTCCAATTTAGTCCAGTTTGTTTAAAAAAAAATCCTTATTTCCAAAAGCATTGATGCTTTTATGGAAGATCTCCTTCAGCTGTATAAAATTGGGAATCGTGTCCTAGAACTGATGAGTGCTAAATCCAAAAAGTCAATTAGGATATTTTTAGAAAATGAAAGTGCTTGTTTTTAAATTGAGAAATTTTGATCATTGCAAACACATCTTGCTGAGCTCATCAGTGTGAGATGAGTAAGTAAATCAATGAGATGCTAAGCTTCTATTTTAAATGCTTGAGGACTGTAACTATCCCATTTCAGATATGCCTGTTCTCTTGTTAACAAGCAGTAAGTGTATTTGCCGCGCTATTGTGTTACCCACAAGAAGACCTTTGGCTCTGTTACAGGATATGTGGATGACTGAAAGCGACTTGATATGTTTAGACTATTTTCCTTGTGATGGTTTGCGGTGTGCATTAATTAATTATAGTTTATTGGAGGCTGTAAAATCTAATTTATTGGTTGTACAAGCTACATACAAGATCTTTACTCTGGCCATTAGAATTTTCAAATTGCTGCAGTGCATAAAGTTGCATCCTCAATTTTTTGCAGCTCATAAAATCTACATTAAAGTCCAATCTACACAGTGGATTTTATGGAATGTGCCCATTTATATCAGTGATTCAGTAAGAATTGGCCTGTTTCACTGATCGCCTCATGGTTTAGTATGCATCTAAGCCAATTTAGCAGGAAAGAAATTGAATCTGGTCCCTCAGCCTGATCTCATGATGGTATACGTCTTAAATCATGGCATTATAGAACAGACTTTTTATACACTAATATTGTGAAATTTAAATGTAGAGCTTATTTATTTATGAGCTTGTCATTAAGGCATCTTTATGATGGGGTGGTGGGGGGGACGATACATTACTGAAATATTAGTCAGGTTTGGTGATCAACAAAAGTCTCCTTATTGCTAAATTGCAATAGCTGCTTGAATACAAAGACTGACTTCTCTAAACAGAGTTTTATTGTGAAGCATAAAACTCCACAGACACATGTTTTCCCTTTATTTATACACCAAGTGAAGGGCTTAGCTTGTTAACTTAGAATTACCACTTAAACACCCCTTGACAGTTAATTGTTTCCTTCCCTAACACTTATTAGCGATGCAGATGAATTAAAAAAAAAACAAGTATTTATGCTTCGGATCCTTTTCTGGCTGCTGCTGCTCCTCTGGTTGATCCCACCACTCTCCTTAACTGTCTTCTTCCTGTGGATCCCATGATGGAAGGTAATCATGAGCATGACAAATGGCTACAGGTTCAAATGGCAAATTTAGGGTTTCTGTCTTCACACACACAGGAATCTTGGAATGGGCTGATAAATTGAATCATTGAATCAATTCATAAAACAGATACTGCGATGGTGGAGATTTGAGTGCCATTCTTGGTTGGTTGAACTAAAATGGACAAAATGGCCTTTATCATAATTATCATCTTCTGAGGAGGCCTCTTTGTAAGGCAAAATTGTGCAGCACACAACGATGATCTTTGTAACCTGAACCAGATTGAAGAAAACCTCCAGATTAATTCCGGCACTCGAAGGACACGTTCAAAATGCCAATTGTGGTGGCTCAGCTGATGGCTGTGAAATGCAGTTTTCATCAGCCCTGGTTGTAGAAGGGAGAATTGAGATCCTCGGAGTGATCCAGAGATTTGCCTTTCTAGTATAACTGACTGGTGTGGGGATACAGGTGGATAACCAAATGTCCCTTGCGCAGGTTGATCGGCCTTGGCTTCCCTTCTTTACTCTTCTTCCAAAGAGCTAAGGTATAGGAATATTCTGAATGGGAAATGCATTCTAGCCTCTGGGGGCAAGTAGAAGGGGAACCCATCAGCAAAATTCAGTTGGCAGCAGCAGATTAATTCAAGAAAATATGAATGTTGGCTGAGAAATAAGCTTTCTGCGATTGTTTTTAAAGTCCCTGTGGGGGCCTTTAAATCAACCCATACTTCAGCACTACTTAGAAACACCAGATGCCTGTTTTATGCAGGTATGACTTGTGTTCATTGTTAATGAGGTTGTAATTACAAGAAATTGGAGTGATAACATCACCACCTCGTTACCAGCACACTTAAGTATGCCTACTTTGTCATTCAGAAAGCCTGTTTTAAAATATTGGATGAGTGATGAAGTAATTGGGGAATGCAACATCAGATTTACCCCAGATCTCATCCTGCCCAAGTACTACCCAAACAAGGGCTTGGCTTAAATAGCCAAGTGGTTATGGTACTGGGTTTGTAACCCCAAGATCAAGAGTTCAAATCTCACAATGACAAACTATGAAACAATGTAACTTCATCTGAAACAGATGGAAACATGTTAAAAAAAAGGCCTAAATGGCCAAGTGGTTATGGTACTGGGTTTGTAACCCCAAGATCAAGAGTTCAAATCTCACAATGGCAAACTATGAAACAATGTAACTTCATCTGAAACAGATGGAAACAGGTTTACTCAAAAAGAGTATCAAGAGTTCAAATCTCACAATGGCAAACTATGAAACAATGTAACTTCATCTGAAACAGATGGAAACGGGTTTGTACTCAAAAGAATTACTACCCAAACAAGTGGTCCTCAATGTTTGGGTTTAAATATATAGTCTCCACTAGGCACTCAACAAGATAACAGAGCGTGATCAGGATCTATTGAACCTTGCCCAGCAAAGCCAGTGTGAGAGAAGAATGGTGGGGAGGATGTTGATTAGTGCTCCATAGTCTGTTGATCTGTTATAATTTTGAAGGCTGCAGAAGTACTTCAATTCCATAATGACAACTGAAAAACAATATAAATATTGTGAATTTTTGTTCAAATGACTGTTTAATGAAGAAGTTAGTGATATTTTCAGTCACACAGTATGGTAGAGCACTAGTACTTCGTGCCGCACTTGGGTCCTCGTGCCCATGTTCACCCATTCCAGGGAGTTCTTGAACTCGGCTGCTTTATTGTGGAGAAGTACAAAATAGGACTGGTGAGCACCACAAGATGAAGGATAAATTAGCTTCAGGGTGATGTTAACTGAAGCCTGTAGATAGGCTGTGACACACTCTTGGGCATGAATGAGGCCCAATGAGATAAAAGGAGCAATTTATTTTGTACAAAGTATGTTTGCTTCTGAAAAAAGTCAGAAATGTTTCTGATTCTTCTTGTGGTAGACATGCTTTGTAATGCCTAGTGTTGTTGTGATATATTCCTAAATGTGATATGTGCTTTGGAAAATCCTAAAAGAACTTTCAATATTTAAAGGATCAATTAGCTTAGTGGACATCATTAAAGAACTGAAAACAATTGTGACAACGTATGATGGAAAGATTTTTGTAAAGGAATTGCATTGGTACTCATAAAGGTTTCTCAGCTTGGGAGTTCTATTTCGAGGAGAAATTTGCTGACCCTCTAGCATTTGCAATGTGAAGTAATCATCAACCTATGTACAGAACAGGGGACTTTCAACACACTGGGGGCATAACAAGCTCTTTAAACCCAATTCAGACATTACCCTTTTAATGGCTGTCAGATAAAATGGAAGGCAGCCCTATTAAATGAAATTGGAGACAGCAAAAGGATCAAAATCTTTTGTTTATTGCAGTGCTTACCCTGCTTTATGTAAGCATAAAGGTAATAACTTTCACATGGAAATGGAATGCTTTATTTAGCTAAGTTAAATTAAAGAAAATATACTGTGTAGCAGCCCATCTGAGATTTTGCAACAGGCTTAAAATATGAAACTCCAGCAATTTTTTTTAACCCTCGGATAGGATTCTGTCCCCTATCCAGTGAAACTTTAAAACTGCATTATGCAGATACTGAGGGAACAGGTGCTCTTAGCTTCCGTTTAATGCAGTATTAACAGACAGATTGTTGGTTAGCACTTTTCTTGCTGCCAGACTAGATGGTATATGGACTAGTTCTAAATAGTTGTTGATCCTATCCCTGTTAATCGTAGTCACACAACCCTGCAGAGTCATTGTCTAGCCTCTCAATGCTGTATTCTAGCCTCTCTCGTGCTCAGCAGTTGGTGCAGCCTGTTTGAAAAGCAGAACTTGCCTTACCCCGTTCCTATTGTGGTGCTAGGATTTGCCAACTGCAAGGGAAACAACAGTCTGGCTGTTTTGTTTTGCTGTGCTTTGTTATGCAGCGGTTGTCAATTTTATAAATTGCCGTTAATTTACACAATTGTAACATTGTGTTGTATGGACTGCAAAACAGGTTACAGAAGGCTAGACTTTTCATAGCAAAGACAGATGTTAACTACATTTCAGTGTCAGCAACCAGCTGTTTGTCCGTCTCATTGTTTTGAAACTGGAAAGTTTGCAAAACTGCAAAGTATTATTAATGACAATGTTATTCACTCAAAAAGGTTTAGCATGTGAGGTGAGATCATAATTGAGAACCAAGAGCACAAAGAGAAAATCTCTGGAGTCAGTCATCATTGTCGTTTGTACTTAATTATCATCTAGGTTTTGGTTTTATTTTAGTTGTTCACCTGTTGTGCCACATATAGAGAGTAAAGAGCTTGATGAAGATTTTTAAAATGTTGTTTATATCCTACTCCTGATGACCACAATACTGCCTGTCAATTGTTACATCAATTCACTCATGGGATGTACAATAGATTGTATCCATTATAATACATCTAATTTCCTCCTTTCCTTCTTTTGTTTCCCTTATTCCTCCCTTTCCATTCTCTTCCCTCCTCCTTACTTTTGTCTTTCACACTTCTTATTGGATCATATCCCACTGAAATGAAGCTCTCAAATGCCTCACTATATTTCTGCATATAACTGGTTGTTTGATCTGATCAATTAGCTGACATTACACCTAGTCCATCATTAATTTCAAACAAATACTGATTTATTTAATTCAGCTTGATTATTAAAAGAATGCATCCGATTTTTGGCAATGATGGTTTTTCTATAGCAGCGGTTTTCAAATGGGGGTCCGCAGAGAACTTTCGGGGGTCCACGATGCAGGGTCAGTCTTACAGGTGAGTGATTGCCCAGGGCACTATAGCCAAGAGCAAGCGAGTGACAGTCACAGACGTACTCTGCTCTTCCTTAGGATCCTGCTTTTCTGAGTCTCTCTCCATGTCCTTGCTCCCTCCTTGCTCAGATCTTTCTGGGCTCATGCCCTCACTCTGGGCTCCTGCCCTCTCTCCAGGCTCCTGCCAAGCATAGACAGACAGCAGTGAGAAGCAGGCACACGGATCACACTGCTAACTGTAAGTATATACCTATTCCCTTAAAAACATTATGAAAACAATCCTTAAAAGCAGCAAATTCATATTGTAAAAAGGTTGAATCACTGTTCCCTTTAATACTGTTTGCAGTGGCTACCACATGCTCAAAGGTTGCAGTGCACGGTGTATTTAGCAGTCTGCATTGTGCAATTTTCTTAAATTGTAGCAATTCATCAATATTTACAGGGGATGAAAAACTTCTCATAAAATGAAACTCAAAGCAAAGCACATTACCAATAGCACATCACCAATAGCATTGATACACAAACAAAATATGGCAGATGTTGGAAATCTGAACTAAAAACAGAAAATGCAGGAAATACTCAGCACGTCTGGCTGCAGCTGTGGAGTGAGAAACAGAATTAACATTTCAGGTTGATGACCTTATATTTGACCTGAGTCTGATGAAAGGTCATTGACCTGAAATGTTTGGTGCAATTTAATCTGGCCGACAGGGGTCCCACCACTAGCTGGAGAGCCAGAGTGTGATAGAGTTGATTGTCCAGGCAACATTTCTTGGTGGAAACATTGAACTTTATTTACAAGACAGCAACAGCAGCTACATGTGCGCATCTAACTCTATAATTAAAGAACTCCCTCCTAGAGGTTCCCCATGCTGCAAAATGATTGGTTTACACAGATCATCTGATCTTATAACACAGGGTTATTTTTAAAGCTACAGTCCTATGTTTATCAAAACTATAATTACTATATTCTTCCCCCTTTAACTTTTCTGTACATTTTGTATTTACAAGAATATGTATTGCATGACATTACAATATTCACGCAGGTCATGAAATTATAAGTTCAGCCTTTCAGGTGGTCTCCTGAACATTGTAGCTCCATGAGTTTTGATTCTTTGTCAGGAACTACAGTCTCTGGACCCACAATAGCATCAGGTACCTCATTAGGCACAGGCAGTTCAGTGTCATCCACTCTGATAGAGACATCGGGTTTGTCTATCCTTGGTTGAACAACTTCAACAGCAGCCACAGGTTCAGCAATGGTTACAGGTGAAACATAATTTTGACAGGGTACCTTTCTTCTTAAATGATCCACATGGTTAGGGGTGATCCAGCCCTCCACTTCCCCATGGTACGACAATGGTCCGGTCACAGAGCTTACTTTACCAGGTAACTACTTTGGTCCTCCACCGAAATTCCTTACATATACTGCTTCTCCAACAGTAAATTGTCGCTCATGATTATGCAAATTGTGAGTCGCTTTTTGGTTCCTTTGACTTTTCTCCAGCTTCCCCTCCAAATTGGGAAGTATCAGGCTCAGTCTTGTTCAAAGACAGCGTCTCATCAGTATTTCTGCAGGTGTTGTACCTGCAGTCATGTGGGGGGGGGGGGTTGTTCTGTAGCGAAATAGGAAATTAGCAAGTTTAGTTTCCAATGATTCACCTATTAACTTTTTCATTCCCACTTTAAAAGTTTGTACTTCTCTTTCCACCAGTCCATTACATGATGGATGGCATGATGCAGTTTTCAGGTGGTTGATATCATTTAGGCTGACAAATCTTTGATTCAGCACTAGTAAATGCAGCACCGTTATCTGAGATGATTACTTCTGGCAATCCATGAATAGAAAAGCTTTGGTATAATTTTTCTATAGTAGCACCTGACGTTGGCGATTTAACCTCATGTATTTCTAACCACTTGGAATGAGCATCTATAATCAGTAGAAACACAGTTCCAAGAAAAGGAGCGATGTAATCTATGTGCAATCTCACCCAGGGCCTACCAGGCCACACTCATGGGTGTAATGGGGCTGCCACCAGCAACTTCTGTAGTTGGCATTGCGCATAGTATTTAACCACCTTCTCAATGTCGCCATCCATTCCCGGCCACCAAAGATAACTTTGCAAGATCATCTTCATTTGTGAGATTCCTGGATAACTCTACTAAGAGCAGTTCCCTTCCTTGTGAAGGAACTGCTACTTGCACACCCCATAATGGGATACCATCTTGACTGCTCATTTCATGTCTTCGGTTGAAAAATGGCTTCAATTCATCAGGGACTGGTGCCTCAGACTACCCATTTAACACTTGGTCTCTCGCTCGAGACAGGACTGGATCACGATTCATTCAGTTTCCTATCTGCCTGGCACAGATTGGTGAGGAATCCAGGAAATTCATCGCTAATACAGTCTCTTGGGGAAATGGGACATGGTCATTGTTCTCTTGCAAAGGAAGGTGACTTAGGGAGTTGACTATATGAATCCCTGGTCTGTACACAAAAGTGTATTCATATGCCGCTAAAATTAGGGCCCATCTTTGAATTCATGCAGAAGCTAAGGGAGGTATCGCCTTTTCTTCGCTAAACAGACGCAAAAGGGGTTTGTGGTCTGATATTATCATGAAGTGTCGCCCATGCACGTATTGGTGGAATTTTTTTACGCTAAAAATAATCATCAGACCTTCCTTTTCGATCTAAGAATATCCTTTATCGACTGTGGTGAGTCTCCTGGATACATAGCCTATTGGCATCTCTGCATCGTCGTCTATCTTGTGAGATAGTACCGCTCCCACTCCATAAGGAAAAACCATTGCAGGTTGGCACTAATTCCGTTGTCGGGTCATGGTGCAGTTACAAATTTGAAGAGTGCAAGGGCTGTTTGACTTTCATGAAAGCTTCTTCTTGGGGTGACTTCCAAACCCAACAACTGTTTTTTCTTTTGCAGTGAATGTTGAGGAGCTAGAACCATTGATAAATTTGATAGAAATGGGCCATAATAATTTACCATCCCTAAAAATTATTTAAATTCAGAGACGTTCTTAGGTGTAGGTGTCTCTCTGATTGCTTTAACCTTCTCTTCAATAGGGTATAACCCTTAGGCATCTGCCCGATGGCCCAAATAAATGACTTAATTTGCCTGAAAAGTACACTTTTCCTTCTTTAGGTGCACCCCTGCTTCTAAAATCATTTCAGGACTTCCTCCAGATTAGCCAAGTGTTCTGTTTCCTTGAATCCAGTTGTTAGTACATCGTCCAGGTATTCCTTCTAGCAAGCTCTCCATCATCCTGTGGAAAATGGCACAGGCCGAAGAAACACCAAAGGACGGGCGTGTTTACTGATATAACCCTTTGTGGGTGTCTATGGTCACAAATTTTCTGGAAGCATCATCCAGTTCCAGTTGCTGATAATGCTTGACTCAGACCTAGCTTTGTACACGTTGTCCCTCCTGCTAGTTTAACATAGAGGTCTTCAATTTTGGAAATAGGGTACTTGTCCAGTTTGGCTGCTTCGTTGACTGTTAGTTTATAGTCCCCACAGAACCAGACGATCTGATCTGGTTTTAGGACAGGGACTATGGGAGCTGCCCACTCTAAGAACCAAACTGCTTTTATGACACCCGGCCTTTCTAGCCGGTTCAACTCAACGTCAGCCTTCTCTTTCATGGTGTATGGCACCTGTCTTGCTTTCAAGAATTGAGGAGTTTCTTCAGAGTCCATGTATCTCTTGGCCTCTAGGCCTTTAATTTTCCCCAGTTCATCCCGGAAGACGGTGTCATTTTTTTATTAGCAGCTCTGGCAGTCGTCCTCCTCACAACTGGAAGATTTCGGACCAGTCTAATTTAATCTCTTTCAAACAATCATGACCTAGAAGGCTTGGTCCTTCACCTTCTATCGCCATCACTAGTAGTTGTGCTGTTTGGTGTCTATAATAAACAGGTACACTGGTAATACCCTTTATTTGGATTTCTTTGCCTGTATATGTTTTCAGCTTGGCAGAAGTCTGTTCCAAATTTAATTGTTGAGCACCTTTATTTAAACATCTGAAAGTGTGCTCCTACTACTGTGGAAGAAGCATCAGCATCTACTTACATTTTTAAGGGTTTCCCATTCACCTGTAAAGTGACAGTGTTTGGCCCTGTCTTCCCAACTTTCATGTTGAATAAGGAATAAATGTCAGAATTGGATGTTTCTGGTTCTTCCACACTATATACTTCATTTGACTTTGTTTGTTACCTGGAAGCCTGTTTTAACCTTGCTTTGCAATTTTTCAACCTGTGCCCTCTTTTAAGACAAAAATAACACCCCACCTCTTCAAATTGCCAATCGTTAGAAGTATGATTGTTTCCCCATCGAAAACGATTGGTTTTTGAATTTGCTGCTGAGCTGCTTCCTCTAAATTTTCAGATAGTGGGGGCTGTTTCCCGCTTTGTGGCAGGGTTCCGGCTTTTTGTGCCACTTTTGACTGACCGTTGCCGCCCAACTGGGAAAACGGCGCCATTTTGTGCACCTTGAATCACTTATGAATCCTTGACAGCGCTTTCCATCGTAAGTGCTATTTCTAATGCTTTCTTAAAATCAAGGTCCGCTTCAGCCAGCAATCTTCACTGAATAGCATCATCTTGCATGCTACAGACCAAACAATCTCTTATCATATCATTCAGGGTTTCACCGAAATCACAATATTCCGTTAGTTGTTTTAATTTTGCCACATTGGGAGCAATGGTCTCCCTGGGGGCTTTATTCCGTGAACTGAACCTGAATCTCTGCATTGTGACTGAGGGTTTGGATTGAAAATATCCCTTAATGAGGTCTACTAAATCAGTGAAGGACTTCGAATCAGGGGCATTGGGAGTCGTCAAGCTTTGAATTAAACTGTAGGTCTTGCTCCCACAAAGACTTAGAAGTCTCCTCTTTTCCTCCCCCGTGATTTTGTTGGCTTGAAAGGATAACCCGAGACGTTCTATATATTCAGACCAGTCGTCTGTGACTGGTTCTAAGGGATTGATTCTGCCAAACTGTGGCAGCTCAGATGAGCATATCTTCTTTCTTTTTAATTCTCTTAGATAGCCACAATAGCCGGGTGAGGAATAGCATTGGATCTGATTTATCCTCGTCATCAGTTTGTTATCGAGTTGATTGTCCAGGCAACTTTTCTTGGTGGAAACATTGAACTTTGTTTACAAGTTGGCAGCAGCAACTTGTACCTAACTATGTGTGCACCTAACTGTAGGCTGAATTTTGCCATCGGTGAGCAGGGGGCGGGGCCCGCTCGCCGACGCGGGATGAAGTCAGGGGGAACCCCCAATGTCATCCCGCCCCATCTAAATTTTCAGGAAGGCGGGGGCGCAGCAAAATCATCCACCAGCGGGATGAGGTTTCATGTAGGGATTTTAAAAGTTCAATAAAATTTTAGTGTAACTTATGAACATGTCCCATCTCATGTGACATTGTCACATGAGGGGTCATGTTAAGGATTTTTTTTTCTTATTTTAATGTTTTTAAAACTGTCAGCGATCTCCCTGAGGCTAGATGTGTGCTCTTTCGTGCACATGTACGAAAAAGCACACCCTCACTTTTAGGGAATCCCCCCGCCCTCTAAGGAAGCACATAACGCTTCCTGCCGGATGTCACGCTGGGCGGGCCTTAATTGGCCCACCCACGTAAAATGGTGGCAGGGCCCACTTCTCTGGTGGGAATCGGCTCCCCGCCCACCGGAGATTGGGTTGGGCCTGCCTGCCTGATAGGCAGAAAATTCTGCCCTATATAACTAAAGAAGAACTCCTCCTAGAGGTTCCCCACACTGCAAACTGATTGGTTTACACAGATCGTGTGATTTAAAACACAGGATTATTCTTAAATTACAGTCCTTCATTTATCAAAACTATAATTACTACGCGGAGAAAGGCCCTTGTCACCTCCTTTGAGGAAGGCCTGCCATATCAAATGTCAATCAGCCAGGCCTTCCCCAGGATCAGTGACCCTGGGGTGGAAATCCCACACTCCTAAGGGCCAAACTCCATTGCAGCAGCAGCACTACCAGGAGTGGTGACACCTGCTGACAATGCACCCACCAGAGGTCCAGGAACAGTGAGGGATGCAGGCCACAGGTGAGTGAGGGTGGGCAGGGGGTTGCTGGCTGTGGATGCTGGGGGAGGAATGAGGGGCAGGGCCATCTGTAGAAAGGGCAGGGGTTTAGCTCTCAGCAGCCAATGCCACCACATCTTCCTGAAGTCAGGTGCCTTGATCAAGGACCTCTCCTCCCCAGCACCTTGGAGCCTGCTGATAGGTTTGCTTTTTGGGCTCCCCACATGGCAACTGCCCTGCCCGCTGCTGGTTGAATGCCGGCAATGGTGGGATGAGGTCCTTAAATTGCCATTCATTTTCCATTTAAGGGCCTATATTGGCATTGGGACAGGAAAGCAATCCAGAAGCCTTCCTGCCCTGGCCATCATTGCCAAATGGTGGCTGGTTCCCCTCTAGCCCAATTAAATGCCCTCCACCTCCAAACTCACTTCAGAGGAGGGCATTAAATTCTGCCCATTCACACTCTGTTTCTCTCCACAAATGCAGCCAGATCTGCTGAGTATTTCCAGCATTTTTTATTACCAATAACAATTGCTTTCAAAAAAAACTTTACATTTAATTTATTCTCCAGCAATGTGAGCATTTTCAATGCAGTTATACCCCCAACGTAGCACCACAGGTGTCCAAATATTTGCCTGTAAAAGCAGTATTGTCTTTTACGGTAAAATGTAAACCACTTTGAAAATGACTTTTCCTCAATCTAAATTCTTATAATCACTATATTTCAATTAAGTTTCATTTCAAAGCTATTGACACACTAATCTGTTTAGTGACATTTCACAAATACTGCTAGTTGATAGAATTTGAATAAATCCACTTGAGCTTCAATTTAAAAAAAGATTAACAGACATGATAGGCTTAACAAAAAGTATCTCTGTAAAATGCAATGTAGTACTAAGTAACAAAGATGCTTTAAAGCATTAAAATCTGTGTACTAAACAATATGAACATAGTTTGTTTTAACTCTTAAACAAATGAAAACATTCTTGATTTGTCAAATATAGTTCATTCCAAGATTTCATGAATATAAAGCTTGCACCAGAAAGAGGTTCCTGTGCAGTCTGTGTAGTAGTTAAACTGAATGCTGATATTGGCTTGCCCGGAGAGCTTGACAGAACCAAAGCCAGTGATTTTATTTATGGTCCTGTCAGTGACACACGCTGATGGTTGTGCAAGAATTCTAAAGCCCAAATTACTGGCGAGTGACAAATGGCTACTGCTTTCTACTCCATTTCACGAGGCAGAGCTTGGCTGCACCCTCGGATGGATATGACCTTTCTGATGATGCCTTTGTGGCTCCCTGGAGCCCTTCAGGAGCTGTAATGGACTCAGCGTTAATTGCTAGATGAAGGACAGCAGCAGTTCCTTGCAGGCTGATTCCTGATCCCCTGCGAGTACAGCTGTCCAGCTCTGTGAAAAGATTGTTCTGACACACAAACATTTTAGCTCAGAGTGCAATCAATGCACCTCACAGTGCGTACAAATAAGCACAACATTGGTTTTTTTATGGTTTCCAATCTGCTTGCTGTACAGTGAAAGTGGTTGCCAGTAGTAATGCCTAAAGTGACCATACTTCCTTCCTTCCTGTAGTTTACAAGTGTAAGTAGAAGACATTCAATAGATTGGGGTGGAACTTACCATTTCAGAGCTCTTGAGTCATTTAGAAGGATCAGTATTGTACGTTGAAGACTCTACAATCTGATAATATTTGTGCAAGATAACTTAAGAATTATCAAACTTCTGATTTTTAATCTTTGTCTTGAATTTTTTTCCCTCACTCCTGTTTCCCAGTTTCTCTCTTCTGGACTCCTGACCACAATATCACCACTTCCACTGATAAGACACAGCCATTCAGGCTGTTTGTCTCTCCATTCCATTCCAATTCATGAGTGCTCTGCCCAAAGTTAGGTCTGTGGCTCATTGTTGCTGATTCTTCATCCTGAACCATTTTTCTTGGTAGTTGTCATCAGCAATGGTTTGCCACTACCTCCCATTCTCAGGGGCAGGGTGACGAGGCAGGTCACAAGTCTATCTCAGTTTGAACAGGAATTGAACCCATGCAGTTGGTTTTATTCTGAACCACACACTAGCCATCTAGCCATTTGATCTAACCAGCCCACTATGCTTCTCAATTTCTACTTGCAAATTCATCCCACAGACAGGTGTTAGGATATTTAGTTCAAGCTGAGAGACTTTGATGAACTTAGTCTTCTCTTCGAAATGTATGGAAGACTCCCCTTGAAGTTGGTCCTCCCACTGTCATCTCTAGTCCATTTCAATGGCTGTCAGCTCTGAATCTCAAACTTAAGACCTTCCGGTTTGGGAATTAGGTGCTCAGTCACTTAAATAGTAGGAAGCCTCAAACTGCTAAATTATAAGTCATACAAACAACAATCAAGGTGCCCCATAATTTAGTATTTCTCAGTTAATTCTGAAGTTAATGAATCTTGGGAAAAATAAGAAAAAATCTTGTTTGTTTCCATAATATTTTTAGGAGGGTGGGAGGAGTGAATACTGTTAACTTTGAGGTTAGATTTTCCACTTTCCCACTCAACCGTTCACTGTCATAACAAATACAGCACATGCAGAGCATCCTTTTAAACTGCTGTAACAATGTACCTTCAACCCAACATCAGAAGAACACTAAAGAAAGGCTTGCATTTATGTAGTGCTTTCCACAATCACCGACGTCTCAAAGCACTTTATGGCCAATGAAGTGCAGTTACTATTGTAATGTAGGAAACACTGCAGCTAATTTGCACACAGCAAACTCTCACAAACAGCAATGTGATAATGATCAGATCATCTGTATTTTGTGATGTTACTTGAGGAATAAATATTGGCCAGGACACAGGGGATAACTCCCCAGTCATTTTCAAAGTCATGCTATAGGACCTTACACATCTACCTGAGCAGGCAGATAAGGCCTCAGTTTAAGGTCTCCAACATTGCAATGCTCCCTCAATACTGCACTGGAGTGTCAGCCTTGATTTTTATGCTCAAGCCCTGCAGTGGAACTTGAACCCTAAACCTTTTGATTCAGAGATGAGTGTGCGACCAACTGAGTCATTCCTGATACCACCAATACAGGACTACACTAATGTGACAATTACACGTTGTACACTGCCAACAAGTTCTCTGAAGCACGATTGGCAAATTACAGAAGATATCCTGCTGTGTAATTGTATCTGCAAGGGACCAAAGAACTATGCAGGAAAGCAGCTGATTTTGATCAGTATTGTTCTATAGCTAATGACTACTGTGGGCTTCTGTGTCTGGATCCAGTCTGTAATCCAACGTTTGTTTTTTTTTTAAATTCACTCTGAGGGCATGAGTATTGCTGGCAAGGCTAAAATTTAATGCCTCTTCCTAGTTGCCTTGGAGAAGGTGATAGTGAGCCACCTTCTTGAACCATCACAGTCTGTATGTAGAAAGCACCCCCACGTGCTGATGGTGAATTAGTTACAGGATTGTGACCAGCGACAGTGAAGGAACAGAAATATAGGCCAAAGTCAGGATAGTACATGACTTGGAGGTGCTTGTGTTCCCATACACTTGCACTATGCAACCATTTGATTCTTAAAGCAAGTTTGGTAACAGTGCAGCAGATTTACATACAGTGCATTTTGTCATGCTGTGATAAGACACAGACTTTCACATTTGACTCATGATGTAGTGACTTTCCAGCCTAATCCAGATAAATGAGAGAAACTGGGATACTTAAACTCAGCAATTTCTGACTCAAACTAGATTTTTTAACAACTGAGGTGAAAATCGACTAGCCCATTTGTGTTGAATTGTGCAGCTCAGTGCATGGCTGAAAAATGCTTTGTTGGGTGTAGGCAGTGGGCCTGAAAGTTGTTTTTAGCCTTTTTTAACTAAGGGATTTTATTTTACAAAATTAATAGTTTGAAATAAAATTAGAGTTTGTTTTGCAACACTGACCCTCACGTTTGCTTGTAGTCCAGATACATAGGATATGAAAATGTTTCCTTAACTTCTGAAACCATTTGAAAATATAATTTTGAAAAAGGAAATCTTATGGTTATGATTTGCTAATTCAATTTTAAATAGTTACTATTGCTATTTTTTGCCCCTTCACTCAACCTCTTTTTTTCATTCATGGGATATGGGCGTCATTTATTGCCCATCTCTAATTGCCTTTGAGAAGATGGTGGTGAGCTGCCTTACATCCGAACATACAAACATGTGAAATAGGAGCAGGAGTATGCCATTTGGCCCTCGAGCCGTCCACCAGTCAATAAGATCATAACTGATCTGTTTGTGGTTTGAATTCTACATTCCCATCTACCCCCAATAACCTTTGATTCCCTTGACCTGATGCTATGAGACTTCATGGGGTCTGGAGTCGATGTTGAGGACTCCCAGGGCAACTCCCTCCTGACTGTATACCACTGTGCCGCTACCTCGATTGGGCCTGTCCTGCCGGTGGGACAGGACATACTGAGTGATGGTGCTGCCTGGGACATTATCTGTGAGATATGATTCTGTGAGAATGACTATGTCAGGCTGTTGTTGACTAGTCTGTGAGACAGCTCTCCCAATTTTGGCACTAGCCCACAGATGTTAGCAAGAAGGACTTTGCAGGGTCGACAGGGCTGAGTTTGCCATTGTCGTTTCCAATGCCTAGGCCAATATCGGGTGGTCCATCCAGTTCCATTCCATTCGTTGCTCACCAGAATAGTACTGGGTGTAACATAGGCTATTCTGGGGTCAGCCAGATAGACTTTGGTAGCTCTAAGTCAGAAACGAATAAGACAACCCTCAATATATACCTAAAATTCACACAAGTCTATGTACCAGAAATGGTGGGAGCTGTGTTGAAAATCACAAGGCTTCTCGGAAGTTTTCTCTTGCCACTTTTGAAGTATGTGGTTCATGTTGAATACAATTGAAGATTTGATTTGTGAGCATCCAAGATAATTGCATATTCATCGCCACTGTACATAACAGCAATAATTCTGCCAGTGAAAGTCAAAAATCAATGGGGAGCTTATGAGTAGAATTGACAAAGCAGCTCAGTATCTGGTGACAGAGGGACCTTAACGAAGACAGCTCTGGAGGCAATAATAGAAAACTGAAAACGACAATTGAGGTAGACATAAATGCAGGTCATCAAGGCTGGATAATGGTTGGTGATCATAGAGATAGCTCATAGCACTGAAGGCCCAGTGGTGCTGATTGGTGGTATCATGGTAGACTTAATACAACCGTGATAGTAGCTCTCAAGGAAAGGTTAATTGGCTGTCACGCATTTTGGGATAGCTTGTGGTTGGGTAAAGTATTACATAATTGCAATCTTTATTTTATGTTCAAGGCAATCTTTGTAATGTTGAAAAGCATTGATGCTGATAGAAAATAACCTGGAGCAAATTAGCCTATTGTACATAACTCAAAGAAACGGATGGAACTTCGGTGAATTTTCTTTTGGAAATCTGAAGATGTGCCTTGGAATCCAAGTTGTACGGAATGGTAAAGGTTGCAATTATAAAGATCAAAGCTCACAATCTGGCAAGACAGCAACAAACAAAGCTGCTGAAGCCTAGCAGAAAAATCAAAACTTAAATTGAGAAAGCAGAGGTAAACAAAGGTTGAAGTCATGTCGAGCAGTAATTGTTTTGGATGTTGCTTTCTCCGCTTCCAACTTCAAACTAACATCAGTAAAGATCAAGACCATCTTCGTGGCATCACCTGGGGAGCTGTCGTTCAGAAACCAAGCAACCATCAATTAACTGGCCTCTTGCCAGATCAAGACATGTCTAGCAGGAAAATGATGCTGCCATTGGCTCTAACTGGCTGAAACATGGTTTTATTGAACTGGCTACTGATCCTGTAGCAAACCTTGAATTTGGAATTTTTAACTTTAATAATGCATTTGAGATTTGACTCTTTTTCTCAACTTAACAGATCTGAAAGGGAAGTTAGTAACTTCATTCTCTAGTATGGTTTTTCCTGGTGTATCTAAGCTGCCGAAAGTCTAGCTGTATTGTATAGTACACCTAAGGCTCATTCAAGAGACACTTGCATTGATAATTTGTCTTTAAAGTAGAAAAATATCACATGATGCTTCACAGAGGCATAATCAAAAGAAGGATGCTGAGCTCAAGAAATAAATGTGAGAGTGCTGAGTAAAAGCTTGGTAAGAAGGTGGTTTTTAATGGGAGTCTAGATTGTGGGGATAGGGTGGAGTTTAGAAAGGGAATTCCAGAATGTGGAACCTAGGCAACTGAAGGTACTGTCACTAACTGTGGGGTGACATGAAGGAAAGACGCACAGAAGGAGTAGAGTTTGAGGGGAAGTTGTTGGATTGGAAGAGGTTATAGTGATAGGGGAGGACAAGATTTTTAAGGAATTTAAACAGAAGGATGATCATTTTAAATTCATGGTGTTTGGACTGGAAGCTAATGGAGATCTTTAAAAACAGGGATGATGAGCATGACTTGGTGCCGGATAGGATGAGGGCAGCAGTGATTTTGATGAGCTGAAGTTTACGAGGGTGGCAGATGCCAGACACATCATGTAAACACTGGAATAGCCAAATCTGGAGGTGGCAAAGACCCATATTCATGTTTCAGTGGTAGAGGTTTTGGGGGATCATACTGAATTCCTGGAACTCCAAACCTAACAGCACTGTGAGAATATTTTCACCAAATGGACTGCAGCGGCTCAAGATGAGTATCCTTTATCACCTTCTCGAGAGCAGCTCAGGATGTGTAATAAATGCTAGCCTAGCAAGTGATGTCCATAGACCGAGAATGAAAGAAAAATTGAATTAGGAGGTCTTCATGATGGAGAGAGTGCCAGGTTGAAACCTCACATTGATGTTAAAAAAATTGTTGAGCTTATGAACAGTTTGTGTCAGCCTGTGACAATAACAAAACAGGAATGGAGTTTATGGCGGGGGTCAAAGATGTTAGCCTGGACTTCCCATTGTGTAGCTGGAGGAAATTTCAGCTCATCAGCCAAGGAAGGCTTCTTGGAAAACCCCAGAAGTAACAGTGTGGAGGCAGGATGTGAAGCCAGTGTCGAAAATGCCCTGGAATGAGCTAAACAAGAACAGTCCCATCAAACTGGATAAAGGAAGAAAGTATGTTGGAGAAGAATGGTGTGATCAAACGTGTCAGATGCTGCAGAGATTGAGAACAATAATGCACCACAGTCACAGGAAATGTCATTTGTCACTTTGGATAGAGTCATTTTGGTGCTGTGGTTGGGATGGAAACTTGTCAACAAAAATGTGAAGGGTGACAATTTATTGACTTGGATAAGGAATTGATTAGGATAGGAGACAAAGGGCAGAATTTTCCAGGCCCGCTGGCGTCGGGTGTACCCTTTGGCATCAGCGGACAATACGGTGAGAAGGCCAGAAATCAGTTTCACGGCGTTGTGAAACCAGTTTACGATTATCCGCTTGGCCTGTCGATGGTGGGCCGCGTTCCCCAGCCGGCTGGAATCATCCCCCCGCCTCCTGCTGGATTGTCCGCCTGCATTGGTGTCATTGCACACTGGTGCAGAACACATCTTCGCAAGTGCGACGTGCGAAAGTCAGGACTTTTCGTCAGGCCCTTGCTCATATCACAGACATCCGGGGAGTAGATGATGCTGGAGCCCGACAGCAGTGACACTGGAGAAGGTCCATGACATGTTGGGCAAAGCAGCTCACGGAAGGTGGAAAGTCATTGTTGATGCTCACAGTGGATGATGATTGAGGGGGCAGAACGGAAGATCCAGCTGTGTTTGGGGGAGGAAGATGTACCATGGGGTTGGGAGAGGAACATCTAGGGTTGACCAGGGAAGGAAGAGGTGTCCAAGGGGGAGGTGAGGTTGGGAGCGGGGAAATGAAGGTAACAGGGTGGGGGTGGCAGGGGGGAATAAAGGTGTTCGGGGGGAGCAGTTAACGGGGGAGAAGATGGCAACTGGGCAGGTAGGTTTAAGGGGGGTGAGGTGGAAGGTGTAAAGGAAGGAGTACGGAGAGGGGAGGGAGTCTGGGGGCAGGAAGGAGTATGGAAAGGGGAGGGAGTAAGGCTGGAGGAAGAAGTAAGGGTGTCTGAAGGAGTCAGGACGGGGTAAGGGTGAAGCTGTAGGGGGTCCAGGAGGGGCACAGCGCGGACTAAGGGTGGGGGCAGAGTCCGGGGGTGGGGTAGTTCAGGGTAGCAATGGGTTCTGGCGGGGGGAAAGGGGTCCTTGCAGGAAAGGAGGGGATCTCCAGGTGAATATGCAAAGGGAGGGCTACGATGAGTCCATGTCTGCCTCCTGGGGAGCAAACTGAGGATGGATGTGGTACGAGGGAATGGTGAGAATGACCAAGGGCAGAATGAGGGGTTGGAGGGGGGAAGGTTCAACAGTAGCGGTAGAAGGGACAGCGAGGGTAGTTGGTGGGGACTCTGAGGTAGACATGGACCCCGGGGGGTGGGAAGGAGGTGGTCAGCGAGATTAATGTGGATGGGGGTGGGATTTTTGGGAAGGAAGGAAATGTGTAAGGGTTGTTGCTGGTAGGTAACGGAGGATAGGTGGAATGTGATGCTAGGGGGTCAACAGTGATGAGGGAAAGGAAATGGGTGACTGGGGGAGGGGAAAAGACGGGGGAGCACACGAAAAACAATCACAACCATGCTGTCCAAATCAAAAGTGAAACGAAAGTCGTGGTGGGCAAGATCAGGTGCTGCACGGGAGTGTGATCAGTGGGTGGATGGAGATGCAGGTCAGGTCAGATAGACAATTGAAAGTGAACCCCAGCAGGCAGCATTGAAAATGCACAGGATATTGAGATGAGTGTGATGGATGAAGGATCCACACGCATGGGTGAATCCTTGCACGAGGCTCCAAAAGGCCCTGCCACACACACACTACTCCCTCCAGAATCTTTTATTGGCCAGCTGCTCCCTCTGCAGTGACAGAGGACAAAGTTGAGGGGCATACAGGCAAAGGGGACACGCAGGGAGCGGACAGCCTCTGAGATTCCTGATGGATGACTCAGGGGTGTCCAGCTGCCACTGTTCCTGCCTTCGGGTGCCCGGGGCCCCTGGCCTGACTCCTTGAGGGGAAAGAGCACCTGGAGGGACGTCGTGGTACTCCGTTTCCCTCTTGCATTGCCGCTGCAGGAACTCACCCATGGTTCCTGTGATGGAGTGTAGGTATGAGAGCCTGACTGCCATTGAAACGGCCTGATCCCCAGGAATGCATAATTAATGCAGCGGGTTTGGGACGATATAGCGTGAGTAACTGCCATTGTCGCCGGTGGGTAAGATGAAGTAAAAATCCATCCTTTAGGGAAGGAATTCTGCCCTTTTTACCTGGTCTGGCCTACATGTGACTCCAGACCCACACCAATGTGGTTGTCTCTTAAATACCCTCTGGACAAGGGCAATTAGGGATGGTCAATAAATGCTGGCCTAGCCGGTGATGTCCACATCCTTTGAACGAATAAAAAATATACTGGCCTTAGATGGAGGTTTGTAGCGTGGATTCAAAAAAATATATTGGTCTAAAAGGATTATTTTATGAGGAAAGGTTGCATAGATTAGGCTTGCACTAGCTTGAAGCATGAAGATTAAGGGTTATCTCATAATGGATTGATGATAAATGGGGTAAATACAGATAAATTATTTCCTCTGGTGGGAGAGTCCAGAACAAAGCAGCCTAAAATTAGAGTTAAGAATTAAGGGTGATGTCAGGAATAACTTGTTAATGCACATAATGGAAATCTTGAACTGTTATACTGCCCACCCCCACCCCCAAACCCTCTCAAAAGCTGCTGTGACTTCAATCAATTAGAAATTTCAAAACTGAGCTTGATAAGATTTTTGTCAGGCAAGGATGTTAAACTTTACGCAACCAAGGCAGGAGTTCAAGAAAGGGCAGTAATTTCTAGGAACAGAGGGTTTGTGGGTGGAATTTTTTGAAGAGGGAGAGTGACCTTAAAAAGTAGGGAGACAGACTTGCAGAAGATGGTCAGCAGTTTAGTAGGAATCAGGCCAAGGGAGGGAAGCAGTGGATCTCATGGATGAGGAGAGCTAAGATAAGGCGTGGAGGCAAATGCGAGAGAAACTAGTTCAGGGGTTCAGGGCTAAGTTAAAGTGGGAAATCTGGCTTGATGGGAAATTGAGTCAAACAGGCATGGTTATTATAAATATGTAAATATTCTGATTCAGTTTGCGCACTATAAATTATTAGCTTAACTTGGATATTTCCAATTAAGTGAAGTCACTAACTCATAGGCAGGTTAAATAAATCAGTTGGGATGATACCTAAACTGCCAGATGAGAAATAAACCTTACGGTGATGGAGCATCCCATCTCTAGAGAAAATGAATGAAAACACAGCAATAATGGATGCTATGGAAACCACTTAGGTTTCCTTTAATAAGCAATAGAAAGGTTAAAGAAATCACTTGGCTGTAATCCTGTGGGACTGGGGTCTTCCTGCTGACCCGAGTCCATTTGGTAACTGCATTACAGTCATTTTTACATTCATAAATATCTTCTGTTAGTGATAAAATTTTTAACCGTACCATATTTTTAGATAACAGTGAAATGAAAAACATGTTGACAAGCTACTAAGATGGATAACCCAGCTAATGTGAATTTGGATCTTTCCTAGTTTTTGGTGTCCATACAAGATCAGAAGGTAGGTTTGGAAGAATAGGATCCTTGTGGCCCATTTTATCTCACCCCTCCACAATACCAACTCTATTTTCACATCACGGCAGCATCTAGATGTTTGAAATGAATCTAGCATCTAAGCTCAACCACCCTTGCTAGCAACCTATTCCAGAGATTCATCACCTTTCACAACCTGAACTTGTGTCCTCCTGTCTTGCTGCCCCGGTATGCCTCAAACTGTTTTAGATTTGCTTTCTTTATCCCGATGAATAACCTTTAGTCATTGCTTTTTCAAACTGAAGAATTCTAATTTATCAAATTGTTCTCCACAGCTCCTTTTTCTCACAACCATGATTGATATTGGTGCTTCCCTGTACAATGCTCCTAAGGCCTGTTCAGTATGAGTTGAACATTTTGGAGTGCTCTGGATGTAATCTGGTCAGGCTACTATACTGTTTAACCATAACTTCTGGAGATTTGAACTGGACTGTGTTAATAAAATAACCCCGGATCCTATTTACTTTCCTTATTGCCACATAACACTGTTTGGACATGGTGAGCAACAACTGAATGAATACATATTGTTTTTCAGCTTCCTTTTTGGCAAGTTACGTTGAGTATAGGTCTCTAGTATTTTTACTTCCAGTACTTGCTGGCAGTACTTTATAAATATCTGTGTCGGCTTTCTGTTGTCGCTGTTCAACCCAGATGCAAATTCTGTGGAACTCTGTAAAATGTTATCTGCCTCTTCAAACCCACGGTCTCCTCCATTTTGTGTTATCTGTGAATATAATTAGCTTGCATCGAGATTTCAATTTCAAATTGTAAAAACAAAATCTTCCATTCAATATTATACACTATCAGAGGTGTTTTAGAAGTGTTTTTAGATGTCTCATATTTGCCTAAGACAAAAGTTAGGACAGGGGACATTGTGTACAGTTGAAGTAGCATAAGGGAGTGGATTGGTACAAGCACAATAAACAACCTATCAGATACAATAATACAAACTCATTTCAGTGTTTTCAGATTTTACACATTTCTTGTGAGTAACTGCAGCTTGATAGCAATATTGATAACACCTCACTTTGCTGACGATTGAGAGTAGACTGATGGAACTGCAATCAGTTGGATTAGTTTCTTGTGAATAGGACATACCTAAGCAATTTTGTGCATTATTGCGTAGATGCCAGTGTTATAGCTATACTGGGAGGCACAGGTGGTTCTAGATCACAAGGTTTCAGTACTACAGCCGGGATGTTGTCAGGGCCTATAGCATTTGCTGTATCCAGTGTGCACAGCTCTTTCTTAATATTATATTGGATGAATCAAATTGGCTAAAGTCTCATTTCTGTGAAGGAGGGGGACTTCAGGAAGAGGCTAAGATGCAGCGACATTTCAGACTGAAGGTGGGTACAAATACTTCCGCTTCGACTTTTTCACTTAAATGCTGGGTTCTCCCATCGTTAAGATGGGGATGATCATGATGCTTCCTCCTCTGGCTAGTTGTTTAATTGTCCACGACCATTTGTGGCAGCATTGCTGATCTTTGATCTGATCCATTGGTTGTGCGATTGCTTAACTCTGTCAGTAGCTTGCTGTTACCACTGTTTTACATATATGTGATTCATGCTGCAGCTTCACCAGGTTGCCACCTCTTTTTTAGGTACTCCTGGTTCTGTTCTTGACATGCTCTTCCACCATCCTCATTGAACCAGAATTAGTCCCCTGTTTTGGTGGTAACGGTAGAGTGAAAGATATATTGGGCCATGAGGTTACTGATTCTGGTGGAATATGATTCTGCTGCAAATGATGGCTTCATGAATGCCCAATTTTGCGCTACTGGATCTGTTCCAAATCTAACCCCTTAGTATAGTGGTAGTGCCACTCAATCCAATGGAGGGTGTCCTCAGTGTGAGGATGGGACATTGTCTCAACAAGGATTGGACATCAGTCACTCCTACCTGTCATGGACAGATGTACCTCCGAGAGTTATATTGGTAAGGACAAAATGAAGTAACTTATTCTCTCTTGTGGATTCTTTCACCAAAGGCCCAATCTGGCAGCTATGTTCTTCAGGACTTGGCCAGCTCAATCAGTAGTGGTGCTACCTGCTACCTAGCCACTCTTGGTGAAGGACATTGAAGTCCTCCACCAAGAATTCATTCGGTGCCCTTGCTGCCCTCAGTGCTTCTTCTAAGTGGTATTCAACATGGACAACTAATGATTCATCAGCTGAGGAAGGGCAGTAGGTGGGGGTCAGCAGTAAGTTTCCTTGGCCTTAAGAAAAACAGAAATATCTGGAAAACCTCAGCAGGTCTGGCAGCATCGGCAGAGAAGAGCAAAGTTAATGTTTTGAGTCCTCATGACCCTTCAACAGAACTAAGTAGATATAGGAAAGGGGTGAAATATAAGCTGGTTTATGGGGGTGGGGGTTTGTTGGGACAAACAAGCAGTGATAGGAGGAGATAACCAAAAGATGTCACAGACAAAAGAACAAAGAAGTGTTGAAGGTGGTGATATTATCTAAAAGAATGTGCTAATTAAGATTGGCAAGCAGGACAAGCAAGGTAGCTCTAGTGGGGGTGGGGTGAAATAAACCATGGGTGGAATACATTTAAAAATAATGGACATAGGTGGGAAAAGAAAAATCTATATAAATTATTGGAAAAAAACAAAAGGGAGGGGGAAGAAATGGAAAAGGCATGGGGATGGAGGAGGGAGTTCAAGATCTAAAGTTGTTGAATTCAATATTCAGTCCGGAAGGCTGTAAAGTGCCTAGTCGGAAGATGAGGTGCTGTTCCTCCAGTTTGCGTTGAGCTTCACTGGAACAATGCAGCAAGCCAAGGACAGACATGTGGGCAAGAGAGCAGAAGTTTCCTTGGCCTTGTTTGACCTGACACAGTGAAATTTCATGGTGTCCAGATCAATGTTGAGGATTCTCAGGGCCACTTTACATACGAAAATACAAATTAGGAGCAGGGGTAGGCCACTGCTGCCCCTCGAGCCTGCTCCGCCATTCAATAAGATCATGGCTGATCTGATTGTAACCTCAATCCCCACGTTCCTGTCTACCCCCAATAACCTTTCACTCCCTTGTTAATCAAAAATCTATCTAGCTCTGCATTAAAAATATTCAAAGACTCTGCTTCCACCGCCTTTTGAGGAAGAGTTCCAAAGACTCATTACCCTCGTAAGAGAAAAAAATTCTCCTCATCTCTGTCTTAAATGCACGACCCCTTATTTTTAAACAATGACCCCTAGTTCTAGATTCTCCCACAAGAGGGAACATCCTTTCCACATCCACTCTGTCAGGACCTCTCAGGATCTTAAAAGTTTCAACCAAGTCACCTCTTCTAAACTCCAGTGGATACAAGCCTAACCTGTCCAGCCTTTCCTCATAAGACAATCCACCCATTTCTGGTATTAGTCTAGTAAACCTTCTCTGAACTGCTAACGCATTTACATCTTTCCTAAAATAAGGAGACCAGTGCTGTGCACAATACTCCAGATGTGGTCTCACCAATGCCCTGTACAACTGAAGCATAACCTCCCTACTTTTGTAATCAATTCCTCTCACAATAAATTATAACATTCTATTAGCTTTCCTAAATAATTGCTGTACCTGCATACTAGCCTTTTGTGATTCATGCACGAGGACACCCAGATCCCTCTGAATCTCAGAGCTCTGCAGTCACTCACCATTTAGATAATAAGCTTAATTTTTATTCTTCCTGCCAAAATGAACGATTTCACTATACCCACATTATACTCCATTTGCCAGATCTTTGCCCACTTACTTAACCTATGTCTCCTTATGTCCTCTTCACAATTTATTTTCCTAGCTATCTTTGTATCATCAGCAAATTTAGCAACCATTCCTTCGGTCCCTTCATCCAAGTCATTTATTTAAATTGTAAAATGTTGAGGTCCCAGCACCGATCCCTGTGGCACACTGCTTGTCACATCCCAACAGCCAGAAAAAGACCCATTTATGCCAAATCTCTGCCTCCTGTTAGCTAGCCAATCTTTTATCTATGCCAATACCTTACCCCCTATTCCAGGAGTTTTTATTTTCCTCAATAACCTTTAAGATGGCACATTATCAAATGCTTCTGGAAACCTAAGTATAGTACATCCACCTTTATCCACTGTATAACCTTCAAAGAACTCCAATAAATTGGTTAAACATGATTTCCCTTTCGCAAAACCATGTTGACTCTGCCTGATTGCCTTGAATTTTTCTAAGTGCCCTGCTATAACATCTTTAGTCATAGTTTCTAACATTTTCCCTATGACAGATATCAGGCCAACTGGCGCATAGTTTCCTGCTTTCTGTCTCCCTTTTTGAATGAGGGAGTTACATTTGCTATTTTCCAATCTAACGGAACCTTCCTGAATCTGTCTGTATGCTACTAACTGTATACCACTGTGCTGCCATCTCTGATGAGTCTGTCCAACCAGTGAGGCAAGACTGCTCAGGGATGGTGATCAGGGAGTCTGGGATGTTGGCTGAAAGATATGATTCTGTGAGTATAGTTATGTCAGGCTGTTGCTTGACTAGACTGTTAGGCAGCTCTCCCAACTTTGGCACACATCCCCAGTTGTTAGTGAGGAGGACTTTGCCGTGTCAATCTGCGCCATTGTCATATCCAAATCCAATTCTGAGGTTGAAGCTGAAAGATCTGTCCAATTTTTATGCCTTTTCATAGTGGCTTTCTAAGACATTTCAGAGGACAATTAAGTGTCAGAGCCACATATAGGGCAGATGGGGTGAAAAGCAGATTTTCTTCCCAAAAGGACATTAGTAAACCAGATGGATTTTTTTAATTCTGTAGTTTCCTGGTCACCATTAGTGATAGCTTTTTATTGCAGATTTATTTAATTCACAGAATTTAAGTTCTCCAACTGCCATGGTGGGATTTGAACTTGTGTCTCTAGATCATTGGTCCAGTCCTCTGGATTATGAGCTCAGTAACATCCACACCATGTTACTCTACCTGATATACCGAACACACATTCTGGGGCATATGCTATGTTACTTTGATTTTGCGTTGTTGGTGAACTTTCTGTTAAAAATAAAGTCTCCAAGAACTAGGCAGAAAGTAGACACTGAGCCACATTTATCAAAAGAAAGTGAAGTGATAGGCTCAAATTGAATTTCAATTGATATTTTTCTCATGGTTATCATATGCCGAGAATGCCGTTTGACAAAGGCATTGATGGAAAGTTGTACACTTTTCAGGACACTGCATTCACTGTGATTAGAACTAATGCCCAGTTTTCTTATGCTTTTGACAGACAAGAGGTTTAAGAAGTAGTTGGCAGATGTTCAGTGAAATGAAAAGAAAGACTTTCGTTTATTGTTTGTAGCGCCTTTCACAACCTTTGGATGTCCAAATCATTTTACAGCCAATTAAATACTTTTGAAGTGTAGTCACTGTTGTAATGCAGAAAAGGTGGCAGCTAACTTGCACACAGCAAATGCGTGCAAACAGCAATGTGATAATGATTAGGTAATCTGTTTGTGATGTTGATTGAGGGATAACTATTAGCCAGGATACGAGGATAACTCCCCTGTACTTGAAAATAGCACCATTGGATCTTTTACATCCACCTGAAGGCGGCAGATGAAATCCTCGATTTAACATCTCTTCTGAAGGACGGCACCTACAACAGTTCAGCAATTCCTCAGTGCTGTGCGCAGTGTTAGCCTAGATTGTTGTGCTGAAGTCTTTGAGTGGGACTTGAACCCACAACCTCCTGACTCAAAGGCAAGAGTACTACCAACTGAACCATGGCTGCAATAAGTAGGAAATTGAGGCTGTGTATCTGCATGGGCATTTCAAACAGCAGGAATAACTGCCAGTGTTGCCATAACAACTATTACTATCGTCAACCTCTTGATGACAATTTGCACTTGCAAAGAGACAGAGTAACTGAACAGTTACTCATTAAATTGAGACCATATACTGTGCAAGCAAATGCTGCAGTGTCGTCTAAAAAGTACTTATTTCATTAGTTGTAATTATATTAACTTGATTCAAGTCTGCTCTATATCACTTGGGGAAAGCTTTCTCCTACGAATCCACAAAGCAATATCACCTCATTTAAGGGAATTAAAGTTAGGTGAAGTAATTTAATTCATTTAGTCGAATGAGTACAACAAATTATTTGTAATTAAATATAGATAATTCTTTTGAAATGGGTTTTTATTGTGCAATATTGCTCATCTTTGAGGTTAAATGATTTTAAATCATAACCAATTTTGGATTGTCTTAACTCACCAAGTTAGTTAAGTCTTTACAGAAAACACTATACTAGTTTTCTTGTTTTTCCTTGCTTTGGGGACAAGGGTTAGTTAGTGTGTGAAAGTAAAAACTAACATTATAGGAGGATGCTTCATGGAAGGTTTTTCATAAGGGAGCCATTAATTGTATGTGATAAGGGGTATCAGTTAGCTAGGGCAACTATGGTCCTTTGAAAGGAATTATATTTCCTATCAATATTAAAAGTAATTCCAAGTTAAGTCACTACACTACTATTGATCCAATAGAATATTCTATTCATAGTTTATGCAGGAATCCATTAACAACCATTAGAACAACTACTGCATAACACATAGAGCACAAGGTTTTCACATTGTCAATTTTTAGCCAGTTTCATCCAATGATAAATTGTCTTAAGCCACAAATAAAGGCTAACAGGCCGGCCATGTTTAATTTGGTTGCATTGTCATCTATTAGAGTCTTGGCATGCTAAGGCCCAGAATCATAAATTTATCTGGCACCTCCAGTGTCAGCGATACATGCAATGCACACCAACTCAGTTTCTGTTCTCCCACCCAGCCCCTGTTTTAAAGAAGGAAAGGAAGAACTAGCATTGCTCTAAAGACTTTCATGACTTCAGGACATTACAAAATGATTTACAGCCAATTAAGTACTTTTTAAGTGTTGTCACTGTTGTAATGTAGGGAAGGCAGCAGCCAATTTGTGCACAGCAAACTCCCACAAACAGTAATGTGATGATAATTAGGAAATATTTTACAGAGATGTTGGTTGGGGGATAAGTATTGTCCAGGACATCAGGGAGAACTTTTCTTTGAAACAATGTCATAGTTTATCAGGAGGGCCCTCAGTTTACACATATCGTCTGTAAGAAAGTGCTTCCAATGATGCAACCTGCTGTCAGTACTACGCTGGAATGTCAGCCTAGATTTTATGCTCGAGTCTCTTTGAGTGGGACATGAGCCACCCTTCTGACTCAGGGATGAGAGTGTTACCAACTAAGCCATGGCTGCAACCTGAACATAGTTGCATCTGGTGTGCTTTTGGTATACTTCACTTAGAACTTCTTTGTCTCCATTATTGGTTATACAGTTAGATTTGTCACAGGGCATTCTGTGGTCATCCACTACATACCTTGCCTGTATTGTCTGTATTGATCTTGCAGAAATTTATATGAAGAAACAACAGTAATAAAGGCTTCACATGTTATGCATTTATGAAAATGGAACCATATAGTTTCTGATTCTTTCATACAGGGATATTTTGTCTTGGAAAAGAAAATGCTTTTCAGAGCCTTTGGCAATGGCTTTGAAGTTAAGTCTGACATACAGCGATGCAGCTTGTGATTCTAATATTCTTCGCTTTTTCAAATTTGATTTTTAGCCGAGCATTTGATTACAACTTGCCTTAAGCTTGGAGTGCAGAATGTCAGCTTTTGGTACATGGGCCAAGGCAGAGCTGTCACAAGCAGCAACTTATGGGACCTTGCTAATCAGCCTTTTGTTTAGTCACGTGCTTGACAATTCACCCGTAAGAGAACTAGAAAATGGAAGCAATTCCTTGATGCATAAAGAAGTGTGTGTGTCTGCTGGTTGTTTATATGCAATATTTCAGAACACCACTTTGGTAGTATTTACTGTGCTATTAAGCCTAGAAATTGGCCTGTGTGTGAGACTTATTTTAAACATAATCTGTACCACGTGGAAAGCTTTATATATCCCTGCAGGATATTGGCTACTGATATTTTGTAACTGCTTAGAGAGAGGATACATTTTGTTGTTTCAGCATGTTATAACTTAGATGGGAGGTCTGGATGGGTGGATGTGCGCAACTACTTTGTTTCAGAGAGTAGACTTGACTATCCTCATCGTTAGCTAGCCACGTTCTTCAGTATTGTAAAATTCTTCATGATTGATCTAATCAAGTTCATAGCCTAAGCCCAGGAACCAGTTTAATAAATATTTATAAAATTGTGAATGCTGGGAACATGAAAGAAAAACAGAAAATGCTGGAAATATACAGCAAGCTAGTCAGCATCTGCTAAAAGAAAAGACAGATTATATGTGAGAACTGAAGCCTGAAAAATACTTGTCTGCAACATACAGAAATAACATGAGATGTTTTAGTTACATGAATTAATGGAAGAATCAATGCACTCTCCATTTTATCTTGTCCAACTACAAATATATTGAAGTAATCAGTCACATGGTAATTGGACTAGGCCTTATGGAAAGACTTTTGTTTTGGAACATGAGGGAGTAGGCAGACATTTGTTATTTTTCTTTTGCTATGTCACTCGTTGAACACAGACATTAAGACAGTGTGCAAAATGTGCAGCCTCCAAGCTGAAGGATGATTCGGGGGGAAAAAAGCTAAATTATAAAGCTGGAAATGAATATCAAAAACAGACATAAATTGTAAATAAATGATTTGTAATGTAAAATTATTCCACTGCTAACGTAATGCTTGTGGAGTGCAGAGCAGAAATCCTTACTTTTAATACAATGTAAGCAATATAACTAATGGTAACTTGGCTTCTTGTCATCTGCTGGGCATTTTAATAACCTGACATCTTCCACAAATTTATATTTGTTTAAAATATCTGAAAGCTTAATGAAAAACCTATCAGAACTCCCCGAGACACATCCTGATAACAGATATTGTACAATAAGTGACTCTGATTTTAATGTTCCCCTTGGGAGCTATAAGAAAACAGTGTTATAGTGATTGGCACAGTACAGCACAATCAAGTAGCTGATTATCAGCTAAAAAGGCATAATTTATTATTTATCTAAGTGGTAACTTCTGTTAGTGCTAAGTGCTTGTGGCATTTAGAGGATCCCCACATATTACACAGCCTTGGTGGATAATGAGTACAAATGAGGGTCATTTAATGTCGCAGATACTTGGCTGAAACAACCATTAGAGTTTTGCATCACTTTGTTGTGAAACCTAAAAGGTTCATGGTCATTCTGACCTTTCTTTTCAACTGACTATATCACCTAATTCCAGTCCAGGAATTTTGAGGCTGAGAAGAAGTGAAAAGAGGCCATTCCAGACACAGCCGTTTCAAATTGACACGTAGCAGCCATTTTACTTTACTGTTCATCACAGTATTTGCACATTGCAATTATTTGACTGACTATATAATAAATACAAAAACAAAAACAGAATTACCTGGAAAAACTCAGCAGGTTGACGTTTCGAGTCCTCATGACCCTTCGACATTCTGTCAAAGGGTCATGAGGACTCGAAACGTCAACTCTTTTCTTCTCCGCCGATGCTGCCAGACCTGCTGAGTTTTTCCAGGTAATTCTGTTTTTGTTTTTGTTTTGGATTTCCAGCATCCGCAGTTTTTTTGTTTTTATCTCTGTATATAATAAATAATAAATATGTCATCCTGCACCTTTATAAAAAGTTGTTGGAAATGAGAGCTTATGTTTAACAGGCACTAAAATTATTATGGGACATAATTAAGTTATTAGCCAGCCATCTAGTAGGAGCAACATTTTGTGAATGGAGATATCAAACAACCCTTAAGGTTATTTTTTAAAGCTTTGTAATCTGGTGGTCTGAGATTCATAAGCAAAGTACTCTTTTTTTAATACGGCACAGGCAATTCATTTATATGTGCATTTTTTTGCGCAGCAGTAACTTAAAGGGGCTGACTTGTGCACAGCATGCGCAGAAACCTTCAGGTACCGCACAGCTTAGAGGGAACATTGTTCATCAGTTAGTCAGAACTGGGGACAGTTTCTGAGGCTGGAAACAATGTGTCAATGCTCTTTTGAGTCAGTGCTTACATTTGAGGGTTGTTTGCAAGAATGTAACAACAGGTAGGTCTCTGTCACATGACACAGCTGTCGTAGTGTGACTGAACAAAGGATTAGTTGCATCCTATATTTGAATATATATCCAATTCCCTTTTCAAAATTACTATTCCATCATCTTTTCAGTCAGTGATTCCAGATCATTAAAATTCGCTACATGGAGAAAGAAAATTCTCCTAATTTCCCTCCTGGATTTGTAGAATCATAGGTCTGAATTTTCCTGCCTGCGATTTGGGGGCGGGGCTTGCTCGCTGACGGAAAAATGGAGCAAGATGACTTCGGTAGGAACCCCCGACGTCATCCCGGTCCATTTAAATATTGAGGAAGGCGTGTGGACAGCGAAATCAGCTGTCCACCCGCTGACCTGTCAATGGCCAATTAAGGCCATTGACAGGATAATTAAGGTAGTTAAATGCCCTGCCTGTCCAACCTTAAGGCTGGCGGGCAGGCCAGGAGCCCCAGCGGGCTTCTGTTAATACATGAAACCTCATCCATTGGTGGGATGAGGTTTCATGTCCGGTTTTAAAAACTTTAATAAAGTTTATGTGCTTCTTAATATCATGTCCCATCTTGTGTGACATTGTGACATGAGGGGGACATGTTAATAATTTTAATATTTTTCTATTTTTAAAAGTTTTTTTAGAACGTCAGTAATCTCCCTGACATCACGTTGACTTAGGGAGCAGTGCGCACATGTGCGAAAGAGCGCACTTTGACAGTTGGGGAATTCCTCTCCTCTCACCCCCCCCCCCCCCCCCCCCCCCCCCCCCCCCCCCCCCCCCCCCCCACACACACACACACACACACACACACACACACACACACACACACACACACACACACAGAGGAAGCGCATAGCACTTCCTGATGGGCAGGCTGCTGGGTGGGCCTTAATTGGTCCACCCACTCAAAACTGCGGCGGGCCCCGTTTCGGTGGTGGAGTTTGGCGGCCTGCCCGCCAACCAAGGGCAAAATTCTGCCCATAGAATAGTTGCAGCACAGAAGGAGGCTATTTGGCCCATCAAGCCCTTGCTGGCTGTCTGCAGGAGCAATTTAGCCAGTGCAACTCCCTGTCTTTTCACTGTGTTCCTGCAATTCTTTTCCCTTCAGGTGACTATCCAATTCCCTTTTGAAAGCCATGATTGAATCTACCTCCATGACACTCTCAGGCATTCCAAATTGAAATCACTTACTATGTAAAAAAAAAAAAGTTTTTCCTCATGTGACCTTTGTTTCTTTTGCTAATCACTTTTAATCCATGTTCTCTGGTTCTTGACCCTTCTGCCAATGGGAAGAGTTTCTCTTTATCCGCTGTCGAGACCATTCATGATTTGGGATACCTTTGTCAAATTCCCTCTCAATCATCTCTTCCCTGAGGAGAACAACCTCAGCTTTGTTACCAATTATCTTAAATCTGTATCCTTTGGTTCCCAATCTTCTTGT
Source organism: Carcharodon carcharias (assembly GCF_017639515.1). Classification (NCBI taxonomy): domain Eukaryota; kingdom Metazoa; phylum Chordata; class Chondrichthyes; order Lamniformes; family Lamnidae; genus Carcharodon; species Carcharodon carcharias. The sequence continues at coordinate 123,288,171 of NC_054476.1, forward strand.
CAATGGAAAGACTTTCTCCCCTACTCTCTCAAAGCCTCTCAACATTTTGAACATCTCTATCAAATCACCACTTGATCTTGTCTATTCTAAGGAGACCAATGATCAAATTGATATAAGAAGTGACAAGGTATTGGAAGTGTTCACAGGCTTAAAAGTGGACAAATCTCCAGGTCCAGATGATTTGTGTCCCAGACTGCTGAGGGAGGCAAGGGAGGAATCGCAGGGACTCTGTCCCAAATTTTTAATTCCTCTCTGGCCATGGGGGAGGTGCCAGAGGACTGGAGAACAGCTAATGTGTTTCTGCTATTTAAAAAGGGTTGTAGAGATAAGCCAGGGAACTACAGGCCAGTGAGTCTCATGTCAGTGGTAGGGAAACTATTGGAGAAAATTCTGAAGGAGAGAATCCATCTCCACTTGGAGAGGCAAAGTTTGATCAGGGATAGTCAGCATGGCTTTGTCAGAGGGAGGTCATGCCTAACAAATTTGATTGAATTTTTTGAGGTGGTGTCCAGGTGTGTAGATGAGGGTAATGCAGTTGATGTAGTTTATATGGATTTCAGCAAAACCTTTGACAAGGTCCCACATGGGAGACTTATAAAGAAGGCAAATGCACATGGGATACAGGGTAATTTGATAAGGTGGGTTCAAAATTGGCTTAGTGGTAGGAGACAGAGGGTGATGACAGAAGGATGCTTTAGTGATTGGAAGCCAGTGTCCAGTGGCGTACCACAGGGATCTGTGCTGGGTCCCCTATTATTTGTCATTTATATAAACGACATAGATGACTATGTGGGGGGTAGGATTAGTAAGTTTGCAGATGACACAAAGATTGATCAAATGGTTAACAGTGAGGTTGAGTGTCTTGGGCTGCAGGAAGATATAGACGGGATGGTCAAATGGGCAGACGAGTGGCAGATGGAATTTAACCCTGAAAAGTGTGAGGTGATACACTTTGGAAGGAGTAATTTGACAAGGAAGTATTCAATGAATGGCATGACACTAGGAAGTTCTGAGGAACAAAGGGACCTTGGTGTCTGTGTCCATAGGTCTCTGAAGGTGGAGGGGCATGTTAGTGGGATGGTGAAAAAGGCATATGGGACACTTGTCTTTCTCAATCGAGGCATAGATTACAAAAGTAGAGAGGTCATGTTGGAATTGTATAGAACCCTGGTGAGGCCACAGCTGGAGTACAGTGTGCAGTTCTGGTTGCCACATTATAGGAAGGATGTGATTGCACTGGAGAGGGTGCAGAGGAGATTCACCAGGATGTTGCCTGGGATGAAACATTTAAGTTATGAAGAGAGGTTGGATATACTTGGGTTGTTTTTGTTGGAGCAGAGAAGACTGAGGGGCGACCTGATCGAGGTGTACAAGAATTTGAGGGGCATGGACAGGGTGGATAGGGAGCAGCTGTTCCCCTTAGTTGAAGGGTCAGTCACGAGGAGACGCAAGTTCAAGGTGAGGGGCAGGAGGTTCAGGGGGGATGTGAGGAAAAACCTTTTTATTCAGAGGGTGGTGACGGTCTGCAATGCGCTGCCTGGGAGGGTGGTGGAGGCAGGTTGCCTCACATCCTTTAAAAAGTACCTGGATGAGCACTTGGCACGTCATAACATTGAAGGCTATGGGCCAATTGCTGCTAAATGGCATTAGGTCGGTCAGTCAGGTGTTTCTCACGTGTCAGTGCAGACTCGATGGGCCGAAGGGCCTCTTTTGCACTGTGTGATTCTGTGATTCTATGAATCCCAACTTCTAGATGACTCTCCATGCAACAGAATTACCTCATTCCCGGTACAATTCTGGTAAATCTGCTTTCCAATCTCTCCAAGGTCTTAACATCCTTCTTAAACTTTGGTGCCCAAAAATTAAGCACATTACGCTGGCTGAGGCCTAATCCATGATTTTTGGCTTGCTATAACTTTCTTGCTTTTCTACTCAATGGCTCAGATTTTCGATCTCGGGTCAGTTGCAAAGTCAGGACATTTCCTGGCTCTGTGAACCCAACACTGGAGAAAGGGACCCAGAAGTTGGGATTTTCATCCCTGGAGTAGGGAGGGGGGAGGGGGCAGGGGGCAGGCTGGCCTAAAGCCTACCTCTATGTACTGGCACTGTGACATTAGTTGAAATTCCTTCAACTAATTTCTTATGAAAACAAGCATTTAACTTAAGCACTTATCTCGTATGAAAACAAATATCTCTAAACTATAACCACTTGGAGCTGTCAATCAAACCACTCATTTAACAGGCACCCCACTGTGATAATGTTGGGTTGTGAAATTAGTCATGCAATACAAATGCTATAATGATAGCCCTCAGGCTTTTGTCAATAGACAGAGCAAAATAGCCAGCACTGATTTTTTTTTAGCTTCACATTTTTTTTGAATGTAAAGCCCAGCAGAATTAAATCTCTTGACAGCTTTGAGTGTTCAAATGAGCTTTGACAGTTCCAATGAGTTTTGACAGTTCTTTGACATCTTGACAGCTTTTAAAATCTTGACAGTTCTTTGATGGCTTTAACAGTCCCGATGGCTTTAACAGTCCCAATGACTTTACGCACTTTTTTACACATATTCATGTTTACTTTTATCAATCACAAAGGGTACCTGATCTCTCCCAAAGGGCACCTGACCTCTCCCAAAGGGTACCTTCCCTCCATCAAAGGGTATCTGATCTCTCCCAAAGGTGTCACAAGACCATATCCAAAGGTATACCATACCTCTCCAGAAGGGTACCCTGGCTATCCAAATGAATCCATAAGGTTCAGACCTGCTCCCACCAGATTTAATTTGCACACTTTGAGTTTCAGGCACTTACCTCACGAAAATCACACATGAGTGGAGGCAGCTACTGATTTAAATGGCCAGCAGCCTCTGAGAACCATGGATGTGCAACTTAGAACCGCCCCCATTCTCTCCCTGTGAAAATAGAGGCCAGAGTTGGGGGCGGGACTTCCGGATTTGGGCCTCTTTTGGCACCTTCGCAAAAATTCAGGTCAATGCCTCTATTTATAAAGCTAAGGATCCCATATGCATTTTTAACATCCTTATTAATTTTTCCTACCATCTTCAAAGATGGTATGCGAAATGCAAGTTCTTCCTTACAGTAAATTCTTGTAAACATCTCAGGAATAAAATTCAAATTTGGTGTGTGGTGTTGGATCAACTTCCCTTTATACACCACTTACAATTTTTCTTTTCCTTGAAATCTTGTTTTGATTTATCACTGACAGAGAATGACTCTTATTTTTGTGCCCATCAGACAAAGGGGTGTTGGTTCTGGGAAGTGGAATATTTTAATTGGTGTCAGAACCACAAAGTCAGGTACAACATGGTCTAGATATAGAATAAAGTTATCTTTATTTTGCCTCAACAATGTCTTTTAATCACATCCCTACTGCATGGTGTGCCATGCATTTCATAGATCAACCAGTCCTTGTGTCAGTTAATCCAAATTCTGGAACTCTGGCAAACAATCTGAATTATTTCACTTGTGGCCTTCTCCATAATCAGAGCCCGGGCCAAATATGTACCTAAATCTCAGAAGTGAAAAGGAATTCTAACACACCCTTTCTCCTAAAATATATTCCCTTTACAGTAAACATAAAGCAAATTAAATAATTCATACTGACTTATCAGTTTTAGGGGAATATTTAGTTAACTGTGCATTTTTAATTTATGACTCATATGATCAGTGATGGTAAGCAGTGAACTGAATTAAACTTTTTTGTTCCTGCAATATTTGAGTGTTCCTGATGCATGAACCCAATAAAGCTAGAAAATAATAGCACCATTTTTCTCGATTTGTATTAAGATTTGCGAATAATCTGCATGACGTCAATCCAATTAAAACACGCGCGCCTGATCTCTAGGCATTTGACTTGTGATTCCAATGCTCTCGGGTGAAAAAGATTTGATTTAAAGTATACAATTTCCAAAATCACATCTCCATTGCTCCATTGGAGAGGCTGTCTTCATCCCAACCTGGAGTTAATAGGCACAATAAGAACAGTTTGGTGAATGGAAGCATACAAGGTCGTCGAATTCTTGGAGCACGTTATCACACTTGTTTAGTCTTTAAGCAGTTATTTTTCATCAATGCTGTTCCCAGCAACTGTTGTATATTTTTTTAAAAAGCAGCCACAGGTGACAGAAGCATAAAATGTATGTCTGTGTACAGAGTCTCTCGGATAATAGCACATTCATGGGATTACTGGAAGGAGGCCTTTGTGTGGCTAGTCACACGCCTGTTGATGTGAAAGGACCATTCTGTGGAATCTGCCTAAAAGCTGCTGGCTGGTGTAGCACCAAAAGTCTTTAGCTGTTAAGTTCCTTTAATCACCCCAGACACTTCAAGTGAACTTCTCTTCTTCTGGTGTCACTGTTCCTCTAAGGAGAGGATTTTTTTTAAATGCAGTAATTAAAATTTGTAGGTCAAGTCTCCCACGACACTTATTCTTGCTAATATGGGAAACGCACGGTCTGATTCACTGATGCTGATCTGCGCCACAATGAGATTTAAAGGCTGAAGGGTGACATTTTCCCCCCATTTGTAAATTAATGCAATTGATCTGCCTAACAAGTACAAAGTTGGGCTTTGAAATACCAAATGGTAAATAGAGATTAGGCTCTTTTAATAGCTTTTTGATGTCAGCCTTAATTACTGCACAGTGTGCAGGGTATTGAACCTTCAGTTGGAATTTCTAATAAGCTTTTGACTTTTACGGATAAAAACTTACTGAGATGCCTTTGAATCTGCCAGAAATACTTTGTATAATGTAATTTGCTACTTATCAGAAGAGACAGCCTACGAAGACCCTTCAGAGAGTGTATATAATTGCTGCTTTCTGTTTTTGCAGAATGAACCAGACTATTTGAACAATTTATTTGAATCAATTCTATGTAACAAATGGTTTCATGTCCATTTTCCTGATGTTGTTTTGACCCTTTTGCATTAGACCCTGTTTGAACCAAGCAAACAAAGATTTGGCTGGGGTTTGTTATGCCCCTTAATGCGAGGGCATGAAGCGCTCACCAGTCAAGTAGAGCTTGAATGCACTGGCGTAGCTCCTCATCTATGGTTTGGACGAGCAGCTCCTATCATCCCCTTGGGTGTCAAATTGGAGGGCTTTTGGTGCAAGTGTTGATTGTCTGCTTCGAGTGATGTGGCAGAGTATCTGCTGCTGCTCTGGACCCTCAATAATCTTCTCACTGACAGCTCGCACCTACCACTGCTGCTTCACTTGGAGAGCAGACATGTGCTTCAGGCTGTAAATGAGAATTCCAGGTGGATCACAGATCCTCTGCTGCAGCACCTAGCCCACTCTCGGTGTGGAGTGAAGTAACAATGGGAGGTGCAGCTGGGACCAGAGTGAGATGAAGAAGGGGGGGAAATGCTTTTGTGAATGGGGAAGATGCGGACTGGGAGATTTCCCAAGTGCCCTCTTGAGTGCTTCCAGAGGGCTGCATTGTTGGATGTCGCCTTTTTTTTCCGGGGTGATCCCGAAGGATCCCTTTCCAGGAAGCCAGGCCACCTCTCTGGTTATTAACATAAAATGCCCCGGATGCCAGAAGAAAACAGAAAATGCTGGAAATACTTAGCAGGTCAGGTAGCATCTGTGGAAATCATAAGAATTAGGAGCAGGAGTAGGCCATTTGGCCCATCAAGCCCACTCTGCCATGCAACAAGGTTATGCCCAATCTGAGCATGGCCCCAAATCCACCCTCCTGCCCACCCCACCGCCCTCCCCTGCCACAACCCCCGACTTCCCTGCAGATCAAGAAAGGGGAACAGAATTAATGGGCTGGATTTTGGCATGGACTTCGGGACTCCGATGCCAGCACCAAATGGGGTCCTGAGTCTGTGTAACAATCTTCTGGAGACATCCATTCTGCTGCTGGCCCAGTCAGAGGGCTAACACTCTAGAGTATTAGCAGCCTCACTGGGAGAGGTGGGTGCTGGTGAGGCAGATCAGGGACCACAAGCGCACATCAACATGAAGGCACCCTCGCTGGCATGAACAGTTGTACTCCAATAAGAATGATTCAGACTAGTTAAATACAAATGGGATGGAGGAGAAACCCTTCCATTGAATTGGTTTGGGCCTTGATTGCAACCTTGTGATACTTCAGCCCCTACTTTACGGCATGGAGCCTCCGATCAAATGCCACCCCTGCACACCCTCAGCACAGTCCCCATCCCCTGCACCCTGCACACCACCCACCACGCCCCGCCCCCGCCCCAGCCCCTACACCTTACAGCCTACACCCTAGATACCTCCTCCCCCTCCTCCCACCCAGTTAGCTGGCGGCCTCCACATACAGCAAAATGACAAAATGGTAGCAAGGCCCTAAATTAATCCTAATTGGGGCCTTAACTATACAAATTATCTCCCCACCTCCGCGGAACAGGCAGCCCACTCAGTTCCCGTCCTGCCCCTTGGAAAGTTCCCCAGTGGCAGGAATTCATCTGGGAGCCTTCCTGACCTGGTTCATGCCCTATTTTCCTGGCCTCTCCTGCTTTCAAGAGTGCCGCCATGGCATCAGGAAAATTCGAGATGAGGGTGAGAAGGTCATGCATAATCTGTGAAGTAGGAGGCAGTTGGAGTAGGAAAGTACCTCAGTGAATTTGAGCAGATTAGATGTGGCCTGAGAGGGGGAGTAGTTTAAGGAGGAGACAAACCCATTTGAGTTAGACTGAGATAAAAACAAAAAACTGTGGATGCTGGAAATCCAAAACAAAAACAGAAATACCTGGAAAAACTCAGCAGGTGCCAGATGCTGCCAGACCTGCAACTCGAAACGTCAACTTTGCTCTTCTCCACCGATGCTGCCAGACCTGCAACTCCATCCCATTCTCTCAGTTCCTTTGCCTCTGTCACATCTGTTCTGATGATGCTACCTTCAAAAACAGTTCCTCTGACATGTCCTTCTTCTTCCTTAACCGAGGTTTTCCATCCACAGTAGTTGACAGGGCCCTCAACCGTGTCTGGCCCATCTCCCGCGCATCCGCCCTCACGCCTTCTTCTCCCTCCCAGAACCATGATAGGGTCCCCCTTGTCCTCACTTATCACCCCACCAGCCTCCGCATTCAAAGGATCATCCTCCGCCATTTCCGCCAACTCCAGCGATGGCACTACCAAACACATCTTCCCTTCACCCCCACCCCCCCCCCCCCGGCGTCATTCCGTAGGGATCGTTCCCTCCGTGACATCCAGGTCCACTCCTCCATCACCCCCTACTCCTCAACCCTCACCTACGGCACCTCCCCATGCAAATGCAAAAGATGCAACACCTGCCCCTTCACTTCCTCTCTCCTCACCGTCCAAGGGCCCAAACACTCCTTTCAAGTGAAGCAGCATTTCACTTGCATTTCCCCCAACTTAGTCTACTGCATTCGTTGCTCCCAATGTGTTTCCTCTACATTGGAGAGACCAAACGCAGACCGGGTAACCACTTTGCAAAGCACCTTCGGTCTGTCCGCAAGCATGACCCAGACCTCCCTGTCGCTTGCCATTTTAACACTCCACCCTGCTCTCTTGCCCACATGTCTGTCCTTGGCTTGCTGCATTGTTCCAGTGAAGCTCAACGCAAATTGAAGGAACAGCACCTCATCTTCCGACTAGGCACTTTACAGCCTTCCGGACTGAATATTGAACTCAACAACTTTAGTTCTTGAACTCCATCCTCCATCCCCACCCCCTTTCTGTTTCTTCCCCCTTCCTTTTGTTTTTTTCCAATAATTTATATAGATTTTTCTTTTCCCACCTATTTCCATTATTTTTAAATGTATTCCACCCATGGTATATTTCACCCCACCCCCACTAGAGCTACCTTGCTTGTCCTGCTTGCCAATCTTAATTAGCACATTCTTTTAGATAATATCACCACCTTCAATACCTCTTTGTTCTTTTGTCTGTGACATCTTTTGGTTATCTCCTCCTATCACTGCTTGCTTGTCCCAGCAACCCCGTCACCCCTTAAACCAGCTTATATTTCACCCCTTTCCTATTTCTACTTGGTTCTGTTGAAGGGTCATGAGGACTCGAAACGTCAACTTTGCTCTTCTCCGCCAATGCTGCCAGACCTGCTGAGTTTTTCCAGGTATTTCTGTTTTTGTTTTGAGTTAGACTGAGAGTTGGAGGGGAATTCTAAAAGGAAAAGTGACAGGTCAGGTAGTTTTCAAGGAAGTGGTTGCCTTCTTTATCCCCTGAATTTGAATAAATCATCTTTTTACCTCCAATTTAATAGATTATTTAAAAATGTAGGAAAGTGTTTAAAATTACCTGAATTCTCCACTTTTAGTGTGGAAAAATAATTTTTTTCTGAGAACATATGCCCTCAGATACCACTGGAATTATACACAGGTGGAGACAGAAAGCATTTAAAAGTCTCTGTAGAATTCACTTCTAAATGTATTACCCACAACCCATGATGGCTTTGACAATTGCCTCCAATCCAATTCTTCAAAGAGCAATCTACCTTTTAATGGTGTGACATTTCCTTTTCCTGTATCATTGATCTTTTGGCCTTTCTAAATCTGATTGCCCAATTAGTGGCAATTAATGTCACATTACAGCCAGGCTTGTGCTGTCTGTGGTCACATTACGAGGAACTGAAGTGAGATTTAAAATTAATTACTGAGGAACCTTAACAGTCATCTGAAGAAAGGAGTCTTTCAAACCATCAGCTTGGCCTGGATTTGAATCCAGCTCCATGAGGGGAAAATTATAGCATTGAGTAAGGCCCCATTTACTTGGCTTTGTGAAAAGCACTTGCAGCAAAAACCTTAAGGTAACCAGGTTTCTCACTGATACAATTTAACGATTCACTTTTTAGTATTGACCTTGTAAAGATGCACATAAGCCAGCCAGATGATGTTTGTGGTCAACAATGACATAATGTCAACATAATTACAAACATATTTAATTATTTTGGAAATCAAAGAGTGCAGATAACATTGAGCCTTTTATACCGAATCAGAAATATATTTAGGTATTTATTAATCTAGACTTAACTGTAGTCAGATGAAAGTACTGGATATTTTTAGCTATCTAAATGCCTCCAGCTATCCAAATAGTTAAAGTTTCCCTCATATTGCTGAGCATTAAAAAGCCCTAATTAGAACAGCATTGCAGCCCCATCTGCCAATCTGCAGTAATCTACTCTAATTGCAGTAATTAAACTATATTTACATGTTCAAAATGCTTGTAATTTAGCAAATTGCGCTCTCTACTCTTAGATTTAATCAAACAAGTTGTTCCAGGATTCTTATTCTGAATAAAGTAACTCTAATATTTTGATTGCTGCAACAGTTTTGAAGGATTAAGTGGACTTGGAGAGCCGGCTTTCTATTTGCAAGGCAAACAGTATAAAAAGGGAAATATGATCACGCTGGCTGTGATTGTCATAAGAAAGCTTAATTGTGTCTTGTAACAAATTAACTCTTGAGGCACTGACTGAGCAAGGCTGCTTCGGGTACATCCATTCTTCATTTTAATACTTCCTCATGGTTCTGGATCAAATTAGAAATCATTTGATAAAGATTGGGTGAGAATAATGGCCTCACATTGTGTTTCACGGTCACTGTGTCAGTAAATATATACTTGACTTCATTTTGACATGGTGGTGGAGGTGGGCTAGAGGGCACGTGAGCCAGCAAATTCATGGCGTGGTTGCCTGATGTGAAGCCACCTCTGTGCAATTTATTCTGAGGTGGCTCCTCTGGGAGGATGGCCACCCCGCCTACTAGTGGTGGCAATTAAATAAGGAATTGAGATTTGACCAGAGGCGCATGGGCCCCAACACTGTGTCAGTACCTCATCCAAGTAGATGAGGTGGCTGCACAGTGGAAATCAATTGACTAGAGTGCCAACCATTTAGAATTCCCTTGAAAATAAGGAATCATCAAGCAGAAGCTCATGCACAACCACAAAGCTGCCATTCTTGAAGCAGAGCTGTGCGATTAGAATTGGTGACAGGAAAGGAGGGTCTTAGAGAACATCTCTTGTAAGGGTGGAATAGAAATTTGATAGCTGAAGTCCTAGTACCCGAGACTGGGGATACTCCTGCTCAGAAGTGGGCTGGAGCAATGGGAACCTTCTGGCTTCTGGCTTGTTTCAGGGTTGGCAGTGAAGTTTGCCTCAATGGCAGGATTCCCTCTGGTGTAAGATGTGATCGACTGCACACATGTTACACAAGTACCCCCATCCTCAATGATGAAGGAGCCCATCACATCAGTGTAAAAGATAAGGCTGAAGCATTTGCAACAATCTTAGCCAGAAGTGCTGAGTGGATGATCCACCTTAGCCTCCTCTGGAGGTCCCCGTCATCACAGATACCAACCTTCAGCCAATTCAATTCATTCCATGTGATACCAATCTACCTGTTGTAGATCCACAAGAGTATCAGTAGGAGTGACCACCGCACAGTCCTTGTGGAGACGAAGTCCCACCCTCACATTGAGGATACCCTCCATCGTGTTGTGTGGCACTATCATTGTGCTAAGTGGGATAGATTTCAAACAAGACCAGGCATCCATGAGACACTATGGGCCATCAGCAGCAGCAGAATTGTACTCAGCCACAATCTGTAACCCTATAGACCAGGATAACCCCAATTCCAACAAACCACGGGATCAACCTTGGTTCAATGAAGAAGACAGGAGGACATGCCACGAGCAGCACCAGGCATACCTAAAAATGAGGTGTCAATCTAGTGAAGCTACAACACAGGTCTGCTTGCATGCCAAACAGCATAATCAGCAAATGATAGACAGAGCTAAGTGATTTCACAATAACCAATCAAATTGAAACTCTGCAGTCCTGCCACATCCAATGGTGGTGGACAATTAAAGAACTCTCTGGAGAGAGTTACACAAATATCCCCATCCCCAATGATGGGGGAGCCCAACACATCAATGCAAAAGGTACGGGTGGAGCAGTTGCAACAATTTTCAGCCAGAAGTGCCGATTGGATGATCCATCTCGGTCTCCTACGGAGGCCCCCAGCATCACTGTTGTCAGTCTTCAGCCAATTCAATTTACTCCATGTGACATCAAGAAATGGCTGAAGTTCCTGGGTACTGCAAAGACTATGGGCCCTGACAATATTCCAGCAAGACTTGTGCTCCAGAACTTGCCACGCCCCTATCCAAGCTGTTTCAGTACAGCTACAACACTAGCATCTACCCAGCAATGTGGAATATTGCCCAGGTATGTCCTATACACACAAAAAAGCAGGACAAATCCAACCTGGCCAATTACCACCCCATCAGTCTACTCTTGATCATCAGTAAAGTGATGGAAGGGGTCGTCAACAGTGCTATCAAGCGCTTGCTTGGCAATAACTTACAAGCTCACACTCAGTTTGGGTTCCGTCAGGGCCACTTGGCACCTGACCTCATTAAAACCTTGGTTCAAACGTGGACAAAAGAGCTGAACTCCAGAGCAAGGTGAGAGTGACGGCCCTTGACATCAAGGTAACATTTGACCGAGTGTGGCATCAAGGAGGCCTTGCAAAATTGGGCTCAATAGGAATCAGGGGGAAAACTCTCCGCTGGCTGGAGTCATGCCTAGCACAAAGGAAGGTTGTTGGAGGGCAGTCAACTCAGTTTCAGAACATCACTGCAGGAGTTCTTCAAGGTAGTGTCCTGGGCCCAACCACTTCAGCTGCTTCATCAATGACCTTCCTTCCATCATAAGGTCAGAAGTGGGGATGTTTGTTGATGGTTGCACAATGTTCAGCACCATTTGTGACTCCTCAGGTACTGAAGCAGTCCATGTCCAAATACAGCAAGACTTGGACAATATCAAGGCTTGGGTTGACAAGTAGCAAGTAACATTTGTGCCTCACAAGTGCCAGGCAATGACCATCTCCAACAAGAGAGAATCTAACCATTGGCCCTTGATGCTCAACGCTATTACCAACTCTGAATCCCCCACTATCAACACCCTGGGGTTACCATTGACCAGAAACTGAACTGGACTAGCCATATAAATACTGTAGCTACAAGACCAGGCCAGAGGCTCGGAATCCTGTGGCGAGTAGCTCACCTCCTGAATCCCCAAATCCTGTCTAACATCCACAAGGCACAAGTCAGGACTGTGATGGAATACTCTCCACTTGCTTGGATGAGTGCAGCTTCAACAACACTCAAGAAGCCTGACACCATCCAGGACAAAGCAACCCACTTGATTGGCAATCCATCCACAAATATTCACTCCCTTCACCACCAATGCACAGTGGCAGCAGTGTGTACCATCTACAAGATGCACTGCGGGAACTCATCAAGGCTCCTTAGACAGCACCTTCCAAACCCACAACCACTACCATCTAGAAGGACAAGGGCAGCACACACATGGGAACACCACCACCTGGAAGTTCCCTTCCAAGCCACTCACCATCCTGAATTGGAAATATATCGCCATTCCTTCACTATCGCTGGGTCAAAATTCTGGAACTCCCTCCCTAACAGCACTGTGGGTGCACCTACACCACATGGACTGCAGCGGTTCAAGAATGCAGCTCACCACCACCTTCTCAAGGGCAATTAGGGATGGGCAATAAATGCTGGCCTAGTCAGCAATGCCCATATCCCACGACTGCATGAAAAAAGTCCCATCTTCTCAAGCCAGAGCATTCACCAACAGGAAGGGCATTCACTCATTAAACGTTCAGCTGGTGTGTGACCATCATAAATGCTTCCTTTAGCTGCGCAAAAAGTTTCCTAGCAGCTGTCATGATTCATTCATCCTTGAGGCACTCTCAGGTGCCAAAGCTATTTGTTCCACTACAAGGACTATGTGGATGGCTCCTGGTGGACAAGGAGTACCAGTAAAGAGATCACTGCTGCTGCCAATGTGAAACCCCACAATTGCAGCACAAGAGTGATACAAACCCTGCCACCACTGAGTAGGCTATCAGCTTCCTGAAGTTGTGATTTTAGTGCCTTGACACATGGGAGGGAGCCCTCCAGTACACTCCTTCAAGGGTTTCCCAGCTTGTTGTGCTCTGCAGAAGGCTGGTGGCGAGTCATGATAATCCAGGGATCAAGTGATCGATCCAGAGATCAAGTGAAAACCCGCTGACCAGGATAGCTGGGAAGCCCAGGTTGTCCTGATACAGGAATATTTCTCTCGCACACAGCAGATATAATGGAAAACTCTAAATTGAACTGCCGGTTTATACATCGCGGCCCCATCCAGAGACCATGGACTGATCTTGTGAGGGCAAATGGCACCCAAGCCTCATATATAGGTGGGATCTTGTGACAATGTTGCTCTGCCCCACAACAAACAAGACAAATGTAACATTTTGAGACACATTAAAGTGCATGGATTTAACAAAAGCTTTATAATGTGCAGCCTGGTGGTGAACCCCTTTGTGATACTAACGCTGCATCCCTGCTCTGTTGTGATAGCTACTGCATAGTGCTCCCCCTGTGGTTGGAGCAGATGTGGAGAAAGCTGCTCAAGAAGGATGCCCATGGCATCCTTCCTCAGGCCTGCTGTGTGCATGAATGCACCACGAGAGTTTATGCCAGTTGCATTTGTGTAGGGACAATGTGGGTTAGGGGGCGTGAAGCTTTACCGTATGTCTCAATCAGAAGAGTGGAAAGCAGCTTCAGAACATGGGGTCACTTGGGTTGTGACACCATCAACATCATCCCTTCCTGCCTCAGCCCTTTTGATGGCTCAGCTGCACATCTGCACTTAGCAGGTGTGTGAGAACACCTGATTGGGCTTGCATACATCTATGTGCCTGTTAATAGGATCCAAACCAGTTGATGAGGCAGAAAGAAAGGCACAGAGCTTTTTTTTATTGAGAGAGTTCATTGGCTTGTGATGTCTCACAGCTGTCCTTTCACACAACCCAGTGTTCCAGCTATCCCCTATTTATATGTGCTCAATTAATACCCATCACCTGTTTCTCTTAACCTTAACAGTGTAATTTCACAAGACATTAACAATGCCATCGCTGCAACAGACTAGTCAATGCTACAGAACGCATCTTACATTCTGCTCATGCCAGCCGATTGCTTCTGGATCCATTTGGTGGACTGAGGCACATGACTGTCCATGGGTGTGGCCACTCTTTCAATGGAGGAGTTCACGGATTCACATGGCTGAGACGTTGTGGTGCTCATGTCATGAATGGACTCCTCGATTTTCATTGCAAAGGACCACACTGTTTCAGGAAACTCTGCCGGATGTCTACACATCTCCTGTTACCCCTTTGTACATGGCCCCCAAGCTTAAGCATTTCTGGCAGGGTAACTGTGACTGGAACTGTCCTCTTTCTCCTGTTAAACACTACCCACAGCACCCTCTGCCTCCTACACTTGCTCCTGCTCACATGTGCCATGATGCTCACCTTGTGCCACCCATTCCAAAGTCACAAGACAAGGTCATTGTATTTGCACTAGTGGAAGGTGTGCTTGACTCCAGAGACAATGGTTCTTCAGTGAAAGTTATTCTCTGAAATAGCCATGGTCTCCGTTCCTGGCTGATCCTCTGACTTTGCCCCCATGTAAAAGAGAAAACATCAATTGCTCCTACTCATTTGCCTCAGCAGATGCTTCAGTAGACATCTTTCAAAAGTGGTATCAACTGGAAACCACTTCACAAAATTGGAAGCACGTCCATAGGGCATTCAAGAAACTTTCACCCTCTCTCTGCTGGACACCAGTCTTGCTATTGCCAACTACCTGCGAGCGCAGGGCTCTCTCTCCCTCCTCTGTCTCTCCTCTCTCCCCCTCTCGCTCCCCTCAACTTGGCTATACCAGAAGTCCAACTCATTGTTAGGAGTCCTTCAGTTATCACGAGTTGTAAACTCTTTTAGCCAGCACACAAAATTGCAACTGAATCCTGCTTGAAAGAGATCCTTCCTGCAGCAAGCTTGTTCTGAAGTGTTCTGAAGCAAGCTGAGGTTACTCCTGGACAAGCCTGATCCCAGAGTGGAACCCGGCTTGATAGATCTTAATTTTTATTTTGTTTGTTTAGGTACGTGGAGAGTAGCTACTGAACAGAGGCATAGGAGTCAGCTGATGAATTTTTATCAAAAGAATGAAACACTTTAACTCTCCTGATGTTCTTCTTCCCTGGGTCACCACATGGATTCAAGCTGTCTTCCATGCACTCTCTCTCACCAACTCAGCCTTAAGAGTACACCACTGCTTCACATATCCATAGCAAAGAATTACAAACCTTCAGTTGTCTCTTTGCAGCTTCTTGCTTCTTGCAAGTTGTTCTCACTTTAAATCTGAAGCTTGGAGCCTTTCTCTCTGCCCCTCATTCTTAACTTTACTTACAGCACCTTTTCCCCATTTCCTGTCCTTACTTTGACTACAAGGTCTTCTTTGGACTTTCCCCTTTCCGCTCCCTTGGATTTTTGGGGTTTTTCTATGGCTTGGGGCTTCTGTCTGTCCCCTTTGCTCCAGTCTCTCCTGGCAGCAACTCCAAAGCCAGCTAAACCCTAACAGCTTCCAAATCAAACTGCTGTTTCTTTGGTTCTGTGTGTATGTTTATAGGAGGAACCTGCTTATCTGGCCCCGCTTTGCTAGGCAACTGCACTATTCTTTCTTCTCTTGTATGATTACTTTTACTTTATAGGGGTTGTAACCTTCTCATTAGAAATGCAAGCAGCCTTTTAAAGTGAAACCAAAACTCTATTTGACCTTTCTTAACACACAGGTACAGAAATACAAATCAAACTTAAATATGAAAGCTAAAACTCATTCCTAACACCCACAGACCCAAATATAACATATGTAAACTATCTCTATTTCCTAATAAAACTGAAACTCTGATTGAGACCAGAGCCACACCAACAATCTACTGACCCAGTAATTACCTTCGTGTTACCCTATTTTCTATTGTTTATATTCCAGGGAATTTGGTTGCAAATTTGGATGCAAAGTGCTTTATTGGAAATCATCCCCTACAGAAATTTAGTTCCTAAAGGGAGAATCATCCCAACACAAAATATAAGTTTTTCCCAAAACATCTGGGCCATGACTCCAACTACACTATGTAGTAAGTTTTTGTTTGGTTTTGATGCTTCTGACTTAATATCTGAATGGTAGCAGAGATTTTGTGCTCTGGAATTCATTTTTCATTATTTTGTTTTTCAGTCTAACTTTTCAACATATTAAATAAAAATGTCTGTTTATCTACGTAATATGCATAACATATATTAAAACATTTCCCCTCAGTGTCACTGTGTTGATTTCTACTTACACATTTTTGTAGAATTATCTGTGATTGGCAAACATCAAAAACTGTGGCTTATCTGCTTCTGATAAGGAGATATTTGATTGAGCCATATATGGTAGTATGAATCGAGCATAGAATTCCAATGTACCAAATCACTGCTTATCCACTTTCATTAAGTACAATTTCTAATCCAGCCAGTAGACTTAAATCTGTAATTCTGATTAAAGCATTCATCTCAATTATTCATGTCTTCGCTTTTCCGATGAGCAGAACCTTTGTCAATCCAGTGCCATATTGTGCAAAAAGCGTCATAGGTTTCCAGTATACTCTGACAATTTTTTAAAATATATTGGGGTAGAAGTTCGTCTCAGGTGGTGGCGCAAAATGAGTAATATCAGATGAGCCACATATTCTGCATAGCATCTGGATGTTGTTTGATTGACTGCAGTGGAATTGTATATCTGGCATTGCATTTAATGGGTGGCCAATGCTGTATTGCCTATTTTGTGCCACCACCCAGGTTACATTCCTACCCCTTCTGGCTGCATTGTATACAGGAATAGTAATTCCACATTGATTGTTTTGACTGTAGATTACTCTTGTCCCCGCTCTGCCTCCTCCACCATGACCCTATCATTTAAGACTATCTTCCAAAACCACTTAACCCTTCCAGTTGTCTCACTCCTTCAAAAACTTCCTATAAAAACATGATTTTTGAGCCCCCACCTGCCCATATATATACTTTCCTATATGCTCTTGGCTTATTCCTTGGTAACACATTCTTCCAACACCTTCACTGTGAGAGGTCTGCACGTGTGTCATTTCTTGATTCTGAATATGTTTTTCATAAAAATCACCTTCTCTCCCTCTAGGTGGATGTTAATTTAGTCCTTGTTAAGTATCAGAATATAATACATATCAAGAAAAAATAATATATATGCAGAAAGGCAGTCATTTCTTCTTCGTTCTTCTCAGTTTGAGGAGAAGCCATTGATAAATAAGCATCTGTCAATCTACAGAGGAACGGTTATGATCTAATTGACATCAGGATGTATGTAAACAGAATTATCTTCTAATAGATCTCTTTTGTAGCAATTAGACCTGGTGACCTTAAGCATAACACAACTTGCATTTATGTAGTGCCTTTTACATCAAAAATAACCTAAGGCATTTCACTCAGAGGAGAATTTGAACATATTTTTAATAAGATGGTGATGGAATTGTGAAACAAATTAACATTAGAGGCAGTGGAACAGAAAAACGTTGCTTGGTGTTAAAGAGACTTTAATTTTAAGAAATATAGGAGTTTTCTGACAGGAGATTTTGAAGACCCAGCTAGACAGATTAGACTAGATAGATAAGACTTGCTGAACCCTTAATGTTTATTGTGTAACTATGTACAATGTACAGAGTTGCTGTTAATTTCTAATTCACCACTATTTAGCACAACACTAATGGACTTTGGCACTGGCCACAGTGACTACAATACTAAGACAGCAGGAAAAAGTCCCAGAAATGGCTTTAAAAACAAGAAGAAACTCACTCGGCTAAGAATCCCTACAGTTTCAAAAATTGTAATTCTGCCAGAAATAGTTAGTATTGTGTTCGAAGCCATAATAGTTGAGTTCAGATAACCTTTCAAAGCCACAGTTTGTAACTTCATCTGAAGGCCTCATAGCATACCATGGGCCATTTCTTTTTGTTTTACTGTATGACCCTTCATATAGAGTTACTGCCAAGCACCACAACAATTTGAGGTTTATTGTTCCACCACAGAAGAGTTCTGCACTGTTGATATTATGGACAGATGATTTCAAAACCACTTCTTAGCCCCAACACATAATAAAAGCGAAGGACATGACATTTTGTACAAAAAGAGGACGGATGTAGGGAGTAACAACTAGTACAAAAGCAGGATACTGAAAACCTGAAAAAAACATAAAAAATCCTGAAAATGCTCAGCAGGTCAGGCAGCATCTATGGAAAGAAACAGAGTTATCGCTTCAGGTCAAGATGACCTTACATAAATTTTAACAAATTATTCATCCAAGTTTGGTGCAACCCTGCGGAATTAGCACCCCTCCAAAAAAAAAACTGATTAACAAATTTAGTGAAAAATTTATTTTTGAAAAAGCCAAATTTTGCTTGTTATAACCTTGTTAATTTGATTGATGAGGGACATGTGAATTATTTCCTGGATGCACAGTTAACTTAAAAGATGAATAGTTTCCTGCAAGCCAGATCTAATGTTAGTGCACTTAAC
Organism: Carcharodon carcharias; assembly: GCF_017639515.1. Classification (NCBI taxonomy): domain Eukaryota; kingdom Metazoa; phylum Chordata; class Chondrichthyes; order Lamniformes; family Lamnidae; genus Carcharodon; species Carcharodon carcharias. Next base: position 123,306,641 of record NC_054476.1, read on the forward strand.
AGTTCAAAGCATCACCACATCAGTGACAAAAAGAAATTATATAATGACCTGAATGATATAAAGATTTCAGTTGTTTCGAGCAAACTTCATAAATTCCTAAGTTTGACTTCAGAAAGCCAGCAGTTGTCAGGACTACTTTCAGGAGACTTGTGCGGAGCTATCAAATGGCTCCTGGGACATCTCCTGAGCCCCAACTACACAGAACGTAACAACTCTCAGGACTGCATTGCTTGATCATCAGTGTAGGCCCCTGATCTCCAATTCTCCAGCCAAGTAAGCCCACTTGCTGTTTTATGATCTTATGCTTCTGGCTGTTAACCTCTTAAGTCAGCATGGCCCCAACCTTTTAAGTGTAATAGTCTTCAAGCTGCTTTAATTGTATTTATCCCATTTTCTACAGTTAAACTTTAACTTTTCTAGAACTAAAAGTTACCTCTAAAATATTACTATGAACAATGAACTAGGTATTTACAACACCTGAAATTTCACTGAGTTGGGATGACTCGGTCCTGGTTCCAGGATTCCCGACCCCCGTTCCCAGGGTTTCCAATTTTCAGGAGTGCCTTTTAAGGGTGTGGGCTGGTTCGGGTCAAAAGTCTGCACTCGGCACTCCTGATCTGGCCAGCTCCATTGTGGGGATAAGCATGTCCTCGTCCTCTGCATTTTTGATGGAGTCTGACCAGGTGTTCAACGATTCATGGTTCACGGCACCTCAGGGGTTTTGTGAGCCATAGTCTGCACAAGGAGATCTTTTGAAAGTTAAGTTCAAAGAACCCCTTCGTGACCCCCCCATGCCATGGATAGAGCTTGGGGCATGTGTAAGAGAGGCGAAGGATGGAAGGCCTTCCTGTTTTTATTTTAACTGAGATGAAGTTCCACAGCACTGAGACGGGCCTTTAAAACAGTCCGCCTCAGCACCCGACAGTCCCTTTGGCTTCCTCCAAGCTTTTCCAGGGTCAGCTGGACCAACTCCAGCCTGCAACTGCGCCTCCCCCAACCTCTCCACCTACAATTAAAATCCCATCCTTGTGGGCACTTTCTTCCAAGTTGGACAGGTCTTGCCAGCAATTTTGTTGGCTCCCACTACCCTCTTCAATGTTCAAAATCCAGGCCCTCTTTTTTGATTCCAAAGTCCAAAGCATTAATGTAAATTCTGAACAACAGTGGTCTCAGCATTGATCCTTATGGAACATCACTCCCCGCCTTTTGCTACTCTGAATAACTATCCTATACTCCCACTCTCAGCATTCTGTCTTGAAGCTAGCCTGAAATCCATTCTGATGCATGTTCCTGACTGCACATTTATTAGTTTGTTATGGGGCACCCTATCAAAGGCTTTTTGAAATTCAGATAAATTACCATTGCATTACTATTGTCTACTCTATCTGTCTCCTCCTCAAAAACCTCAATAAGGTTGGTCAAGCAATGTTTGCCCTTTTGAAATCCATGCTGAATCTTCGTTGTAACACTTTTTTTGTTTCGAGATGTCCTTCCAGTCTCTCCTTTTAGTAGAGATTCCATTATTTTACCAACCACTGATTTTAAACTGACTGGTCTATAATTCCCTGGACATGTTCCCTTCTTAGATGTAGGAATTATGAAATGAACTGTGTGCCAGTCAACAAGTGGAGATGTTTAAGCTTCCTACATCCCTACCAGAGTATGGACTTTCTCATGGAAGCAGTGTATCGTGGTGTAGTACATCTTGGTCATGAATTAACCTTTAAGAGTTATGAAGAACTGAACGATGTAAGGAGAGGGTCTGAGGCTCTGAAGAAGGGTCATATGGACTCAAAATGTTAACTCTGTTTCTCTCTCCATAGATGCTGCCAGACCTGCAGAGTTTTTCCAGCACTTCCTGTTTTTGTTTCTGATTTCCAGCATCCGCTGTATTTTGCTTTGATCTATGATGTAAGGATAGGTTTCATTTGCTGATGAAATTACACCAAACAGTGTGCTCACTCACCTATCTGAAGTCTTTCTCTCCAAATTTCCGCCAATTGCCAAGTGGCTAGGGTCCAAACATCAACAGCTAACTGCATGTAACCTGTTGCACATAATCCAGTTGCGTATAATCCAGATAAAATATGCACTGTCAATGTCAAAACTACACTAGTCTGCTTCTCATGTACTGGCTATCTGAACCACTTGGCAAAATAGATCACTTGACAAAGCTTCCAGGCATGTTTTATCATGTTTCATTTTTATCATATGATAACGGATTGCCTGTCTGAATTTTAAATCCAATCAAACTTTCAGTGACTTTCGACATTTTAGCTGCTGCATGTAATCACCTCTCTCATATGATTAAAACTTACCTAAAGCCCTTTTACATGGGTCCACTTTAGTTGCACTAATAGGTTGAGACAGTGGTTTATCACATAGGATAAATTTTATGAATGTACTCGCCTAATGTGGAGCCTTAGCTTCTGGGAGCACGTTGTGGAAAATTGTGCCCGCCATAATTTTTTTGTCCAATTACGTAGTTAGACAAGTATTGGCAGTTCCCTCAGAGTTGCCTGCATGTTGTGCCAACAGCAAGGCTCTATTCTAGGAGATAATTTGTAAAATTTAACCTTCTATTCAGATTTCTGATCTGAGATGAGAAATGACACTTTTTATCGTCATTTGACCTTTTTCCTAAACCTTTCTTTTGTATTCTCTTGTTTAATGCCATACATTCAGAACAAAAAACTTGCAACTTCATATTTTAAAGTCTCTTTTCACCAGTTGAAATCTTGTGCAGAATCTTTTGTTCTTGGCTGGTGGCTTGAAGGTGGGAAGGGCATGTACTTAGGCAGGATGGTGGCGTACCGGATGCCTGCCGCCTTCGCACCCCCACCAAAATTAACTTCTGGGCAGGAAGACCATGGCCGACTTTCTCACGCTGCTACCTATTGAGGTCCTTAGCTGACTAATTAATGACCATTTAAGGGCCTCATCCACTACTTCTGGTATTAACCCAGCTGCAGGCAGGCCTGTCACCATGCAGCGTGTACAATGGCTACCACTGTAGGAGGCAGGTGGAGTGGTGGGAAGGGGTGTCCCTTGATCAAAGGCACCCAGTGCCTGATCGCGGCACTCAACATCAGTGGGGGGGAAGGGGGTGCCCTGAAAACCATCCCCGTGCCCTTGCTGACAACCTCCCTACATCCCTCTCCCCGTGACCCCATACGAGGCAACTCCTACCCCTTTTCCTCCTCTTCCTCCCCCCGCCGTATTAATTGCCTATGGCCTGGGTTGCTCTGTGGTCCTGGGGCTCGGGTAGGTGTTTTTCCTGCAGTGGTCACCACCTCCCCTGTGGTGCTGCTGAGCACAAGAGCTGCCAACCTCTAATCTGCCTGGTAGCTCTCAAGTGCTTAATTCCAGGTTAGGGTCCACTAGTGGCCTCACCACTGCCTGATTGGCTTGTGGTTCGGCGAGCCTTCCGAAAAAGAGGCAGTGTGGATCTCGCACCGGCTCTCCAGCCAGCTGGTGAGACCTCCGAACCCTCAACATGATTCTGCTCCTTGTATCATGTTTCATTTAATATTCTTTGCTGTCATGACCTAACTTTGCATTAAGTGAATTATATATCTGTAAATTATTGCATTTTTCTTTCAAAAACCCTGTAAATGAACATCTGTAGCCAAATTTTAGAAAACTGCATAGTAGCAGAGTAGTTTAGCGGATCCAAGCCATTGCTGCTTGATAGACGAAAAAGTGCCCTCTTGATTTGTAGTTGAAAATATAGGTTATATTTTGCCATTTATTTTGTGACAGAAAGCTTTGTTAATATGCTGCAGTCTATAAAATAAATTCAATACAGACAAGGTTAAAGTCGAACCCCTAATTACAGAATGAAAGGTTGTCCTAATTGGCTCTCTTCACTGTAATTAGCATGGATGATTCTAATCAGCTCATGTGAAACCAATCTAATGCTTTGGAAATAATGTCTTCAGTTTTGCTTTTCAACTACACTGTTTTGTGAGGTATTTTTAATGACAGTCATTAAGCTATTGCAGTACCAGAGATGTTCTTCTCTGTTGTCCTTTGAATACTAAATATTTTTATTTTGAACATAGTACACTGTTGTGAGATATTTATTAAAGAGTCTCAGCAGAACACTGTTTCCGAAGAGGTGGGACTCAGGGTACAACTCCCTGACACCGAACCTGCTAAGAGACAAGGTTATAACTAATATTGTAGCACTGTTGGAAACATTGGACAGATATCTTCCTCCTGTTAGGTAAGATAGGTATAAAATAATATCAAAGGTTGCAAGGAGGGTTGGACAATAGTCTTTAGATGGTATCAGGAAGGTGAGACCTTTTAAATCCACTGCCTCATCAACACTTCCCTTCTCCATTATAATTCATGTATTGTTCACTTCCTAAAGGGTAATTAATTATTCATAACTTTTCCCTGTTCATTTATATATAAAACAAAATTGTTCACTTGTGATTTTTAATCTGGCACATTAGTAATGTAGAACAGTTACTGTGATGGAAACTACGGACAATATATGGATGTTGATCATCCACACTTTAACTGGGAGAGGGTTAATTAGAAATCCTCAAGTCAATCTGTGAAGTGGCATTCTCAATGCATTTATGAACATTTCTTTTTTAGGTATTTCCAACAAAAGCATTAATAAGAATTCTGAAAGAATACTTTTACAATTTTGCTACATTTGCAAAACACAGGCGATCTTTACGAACGCATTTACCAAGTCACTTATGGCTTGAAGAATTCTTGTGTCAGAGTGTTAATGCAAGACACCATTTACCCTGTTCTGTCTGCTTCATCATCTATTGTTTCCACGTAAAGCACCATTTAAAAGCAATTAAATGTAGAGGCAACAAAATCTTCTTGTCCCATGCACACTGCAGAAGAAAATAATTAAGAGCATCAATTTCAGGGCCATTTGCTCATTCACAAGTATTTTGAAACTCACTCACTCACTTTTCCAGAACCGCTTTATCCAATTCAGGGTCACGGAGAGTCGGAGCCTATCCCCACAGGCAATGGGTGCTAGTCAGGGTACACCCAGGATGCGACGCCAGTCCATCATAGGGCACATGCACAACAGAGGCACACACACTAAGGGGCAATTTAACTGTAGCCAATCCAGCTAACCAACACATCTTTGGATGGTGGGAGGAAACCAGAGCATCTGGCGGAACTTTATTATCTTCTTTGTTCCTGGCACATTCCTCAAATTGTTAGTGAGCAAAGATTTGAAATTATATCGCACCTTAAACATTGTAAAATGCCCCAAAGTGCTTAGCAGGCACTGAAGCAGTTTTGAAATGTTAGTCATTATTGTAATGTGGTAAATATGACAACCAATTTGCATAGCAGTGTAATAATAATCAGGTATTTTTTTTAGTCATTCTCTTTGAGGTTTATAGATTGACCAGGACATTGTGGAGAAACTCCCTCACCCTTCTTCAAAAAAGGGCTGTGGGATCTTTTTGTCCACCTGAGAGTGCAGACATGGCCTCTTTTTAACATTTCACCTAAAAGATAGCATCTCTGACATCTGCAGTACTGAGGGTGTGCTGCACTAAGTGTCAGCGTAGATTATGCCCTCAAGACTCTAGAGTGGCCAACAAGTGCAGCTTTGCAACTGAGTACATACTTGGAAGTTTGGTGAGTGGCGAGTTCGGTGAGGAGGGGAAGGAGGTGTTCCTTCCTTTTTGTTTTCACTATCATTTTCACGCTGTAGGAATTGGTTCTTACTCTACTACAGGGAAAGGAGCTAGTTGTTTGGTGAGTATCTGGTAAGTGGTTAAGGTCTGTTCCAGTCCTAAGGTTTAAAATAGTATATAAACTGGTTGTAACATTAATAAAATATATAAAAAATTAAAATCATTTTTAAAAATTCATTCATGGGATGTGGCCATCGCTGGCTGGGCCAGCATTTATTGCCCATTCCTAATTGTCCTTGGCAAGGTGGTGGTGAGCTGCCTTCTTGAAATGCTGCAGTACACGTGGTGTAGGTGCACCCACAGTACTGTTAGGGAGGGAGTTCCAGAATTTTGACCCAGCGACAGTGAAGGAATGGCAATATATTTCCAAATCAGCGTGCTGTGTGGTTTGGAGGGGAATTTCCAGGTGGCAGTGTTCCTATGTGTCTGCTGCCCTTGTTCACCTAGATGGTAGAGGTTGTGAGTTTGGAAGGTGCTGTCTGAGGGACCTTGGTGAGTTCCTGCAGTGCATGTTGTAGATGATACACACTGCTGTCACTGTGCATCTGTGGTGGAGGGAGTGAATATTTGTGAATGGGGTGCCAAACAAGTGGGCTGCCTTGTCCTGAATGGTGTCAAGTTTCTTGAGTGTTGTTGGAGCTGCACTCATCCAGGCAAGTGGGGAGTATTCCATCACACTGCTGACTTGTGCTTTGTAGGTGGTGGATGGACTTTGGGGAATCAGGAGGTGAGTTACCAACCACAAGATTCCTAGCCTCTGACCTGCTCTTGTAGTCACAGTATTTATATGGCTAGTCCAGTTCAGTTTCTTGTCAATGGTAACCCTCAGGATATTGATAGTGAGAGATTCAGTGATGGGAATGCCATTGAAGTCAAGGGACGATGATTAGATTCACCCTTGTTGGAAATGGACATTGCCTGTCACTTCTGTGGCACGAATGTTACTTGCCACTTGTCAGCCCAAACCTGGATACTGTTCAGGTTTCCTGCATTTGGACATGGACTGCTTCAGTATCTGAGGAGTCGTGAATGATGCTGAACATTGTGCAATCATCAGCACACATCCCCACTTCTGACCTTATGATGGAAACAGCTGAAGATGGTTGGGCCTAGGACACTAACATGAGGAACTCGTGCAGCAATGTCCTTGAACTGAGATGATTGACCTCCAACAACCACAATCATTTTCTTTTGTGCTAGGTATGCCTCCAACCAATGGAGAGTTTTCTCTCTGATTCCCATTAACTCCAGTTTCGCTAGGGCTCTCTGATGTCACACTTGGCCAAATGCTGCCTTGATGTCAAGGGCAGTCACTCTCACCTCACTTCTGGAGTTCAGCTCTTTTGTCCATGTTTGAACCAAGGCTGTAATTAATGTATAATATAATTAAATAATTAGTTTAAACACATTAAGGATGGCAGAACAGGTGATGTATCAAAGCTGTAGCATGTGGGAGGTGCTGGATGCTAGTGTGATTCAGGGCAAACACATTTTGGTGATGTTGTAAATAGTGAGGAGGAAAGCCTTAGATTACAGGACGATATAGGTGGGCTGGTAAAATGGGCAGAGCAGTGGCAAATGGAATTTAATCCTGAGAAGTATGAGGTGATCCTTTTGGGAGGACTAACATGGCAAGGGGATACATAATGAATGGTAGGACCCTAGGAAGTACAGAGGATCAACGGGACCTTGGTGTATATGCCCATAGGTCCCTGAAGCCAGCAGCACAGGTAGATAAGGTGGTTAAGAAGACATATGGGATACTTGAGTTTATTAGCCGAGGCATAGAACATAAGGGCAGGGAGGTTGGAGCTGAATAAAACGCTAGTTAGGCCACAGCTGCAGTACCGTGTGCAGTTCTGGTCACCAAGCTATAGGAAGGATGTGATTGCACTGGAGAGGGCGCAGAGGAGATTCACCAGCATGTTGCCTGGGTGGAGCGTTTCCGCTATGAAGAGAGATTGGATAGGCTAGGGTTGTTTTTCTTAGAGCAGAGAAGGCTGACAGGGGGCCTGATAGATGTATACAAGATTATGAAGGGCATAACAAAATTATGAAAGGCATAGATAGGGTAGATTTCGACTTGATAGAAGTTTCCAAAATTATAAGTGGCATGGACAGAGTAGATCGTCAGAAGCTTTTTCCCAGGGTGGAAGAGGCAATTACTAGGGGAATAAGGATTTAAGGAGAAAACTATAGAGGAGATGTGCGGGGCAATTTATTTACGCAGAGGGTGGTGAGTGTCTGGAATTCGCTGCCAGAGGAGGTGGTGGAAGCAGGTACAATAGTGGTGTTTAAGAGGCAGCTTGACAAATAAATGAATAGGATGGGAATAGAGGGATATAGACCCCGGAAGTGCAAAATGTTTTAGTTGACGGGCAAAAAGATTGGCACAGGCTTGGAGGGCTGAAGGGCCTGTTCCTGTGCTGTACATTTGTTTGTTCTTTCTTCTTGTTTTAGATAGGAAAAAAACTTTTCCCCTTAACGGAGGTGTCAATAACCAGGGGCAAAGATTTAAGGTAAGGGGCAGGAGGTTTAGAAGGGATTTGAGGAAAACATTTTTCATCCAGAAAGTGGTTGGAATCTGGGGAACATATTGCCTGACAGGGTGGTAGAGGCAGTAACCCTCACAACGTTTAACAATTATTTAGATGAGCACTTGAAACACCGTAGCATACAAGGCTACGGGCCAAGTGCTGATAAATGGGATTAGAATAGATAGGTGCTTGATGGGCAGCATGGACATGATGGGCCGAAGGGCCTGTTTCTGTGCTGTATAACTCTGACTCTATGACTATCTGCAGTAAGAGTTTACAGCTCAAGGAGCTTTGGCTCGGAGTCATTGAGCTGGAGGCTAAGCTGCAGGCACAGTGACACATCAGGGAGGGGGAGAATTACCTGGATACTTTGTACCAGGAGGCAGTCACACCACTTAGGATAGGGTCTTCTGTTTTGGTCAGTGGTCAGGGACAGGAGAGTGTGACTGAAAGTGAGGCAGGTAAAGGGACCCAAAGGGCAGGAGTGCAAGAGCATCAGCCTTTGCAATTGCCTAATTGGTTTGAGGTTCTCTCAGCTTTTTGGAGAGGGGGGATGCAGGGCAGATGAACAAACTGGCCATGGTACAGGAAGCCATTCAAGTGGCAATGAGGGAGGGCATAAATGAATACAATGGTAATAAGGGGCAGTCAGGGGAATTGACCCTGCTCCCTGCAACAAAGATCGAGAATCCAGATGGCTGTGTTGCCTGCCCAGTGCCACGGATCAGGACCTTTGATCAGGGCTGGAAAGGAACTTGCAAGGGGAAGGGGAGGATTCAGTTGTCATGGCCCATGTAGGCACCAATGACATAGGTAGAACTAAGAAAGAAATTCTGCATAGAGAGTATGAGGAGATAAGCACTAAATTAAAAAGCAAAACCCCAAAGGTAATAATCTCTGGATTATTACTTGAGCCAAATGCAAATTGACAAAGGGTATATAAAATTAGAGAGATGAATATGTGGCTCAAAGACTGGTGCTAGAGAATTGGGTTCTGGTTTGGGGGGCATTGACATCAGCACTAGTGAAGGTGGAGCTGTACCATCGGGATGGTCTGCACCTGAACCGTGCAGGGACCAGTGTTCTAATGAACTGCATAACTAGGGAAGCATAGAGGGTTTTAAACAAAGAGTGGGGGCAAGGGATCAAATCTGGGAAGCTGTGGTTATTTGAGGGTAGAGAAAAGGCAAGAGAGAAAGGTATTAATATGGGAAATTATGAACATGACAGGAAGGGACAGAGATTCCAGGGAGTACTCTAAAAGTACTAAGCGTAAATGTAAATCATTAAGTGTAAATCAGCAGATAAGGCTAAAGGTTACAAAAATAATATAAGGACAAAACTAAAGGCTCTATATCTGAATGCATGTTGCATTCAAAACAAAACAGATGAACTGTGAGCACAAATAGAAATAAATAAGTACGACTTGATAGCCATTACAGAGACATGGCTGGCTGCAGGATGACACAGATTGGAACCTCAATTTTGAAGGGTACAAAACCTTTAGGAAGGACAGAAAGCTAGCAAGAGGTGGAGGGGTCACTCTGTTAATTAATGATGGTATTAGCACATCAGGGAGGGATGACCTATGTTCAGGAAACCAAGATGTAGAAATAGTTTGGGTAAAGATAAGTAATGATAAAGACAAGAAATCAACTTGTCGGAGTGGCGTATAGGTCTCCTAACAGTAACTATACAATAGGACAAGGTATAAAGGAAGAAATAATAGGAGTGTCCATAATCATGGGGGATTTTAACCTGCATATAGACTGAAAAAAATCAGATGGGCAAAGATAGTGTAGGTGAAGAATTCATAGAATGTTTTCAGGATAGTTTCTTAGAATAACACATTCTGGCACCAACCAGAGAGCAAGCTATACCAGACCTGGTATTGTGCAATGCAATAGGATTAATTCATGACCTCATAGTGAAGGAGCTCCTAGGTAGCTGCGATCATAAAGTGACTGAATTTTACATTCAGTTTGAGGGAGAGAAGAGTGGGTCCAAGACTAATATTTTAAACTTAAAAAAGGGGCAATTATGAGAACATGAAAGCACAGCTAGCAAAAGTGAACTGGCAGATTTGTTTAAGGGATAGGTCAATAGAGATACAGTGGAAGACATTTAAAGGGATATTTCAGAATGCACAAAATAGATATATTCCAATGAGAAACATTCCAAGCAGAGGACCCACCATCTGTGGTTAACTAAAAAAGTTAAAAATAGTATCAAACTTAAAAGAAAAGCATATAATTGTGCAAAGATGGGTAGTAGGTCAGAAGATTGGTTAGAATATAAAAATCAGCAAAGAATGGCCGAAAGATTGATAAGGAAGGAAAAATTAGAGTATGAGAGAAGCTAGTTAGAAATATAAAGACAGGTAGTGAGTTTTGATAGATATTTTAAAAAGAAAAGAGTTAACAAACTGAGCATGGTCCAATAGAAAGTGAGTCTGGAGAATTAATAATGGAAAATAAGGAGATGGCAGATGAATTGAAACAATATTTTGCATTAGTCTTCACTATAGAGGATACAAACAACATCCCAGAAACAGCTGTAAACCAGGAAATGAAAGGGAGGGAAGAGCTCAGGAAAATTACAATCACCAGGGATGTGGTACTGGGAAAATTGTTGGAGCTACGGGCTGACAAGTCCCCGGGTCCTGATGGAACTCATCCTAGGGTCTTGAAAGAAGTGGCTGGTGAGTTAGTTGATGCATTGTTTTTAATTTTACAAAATTCCCTAGATTCAGGGAAGGTTCCATTAGATTGGAAAATAGCAAATGTAACTCCCTTATTTAGAAAAGGGAGGGAGGCAGAAAACAGGAAACTACAGGCCAGTTAGCTTAACTTCTGTCATAGGAAACATATTAGAAGCTATTAATAGAGACGTTATAGCAAGGCACTTGGAAACATTCAGGGTAATCAGGCAGAATCAACAAGGCTTTGTGAAAGGGAAATCATGTTTAACCAAGTTATGCTGTGGATAAAGGGGGTGCTGGTGGATGTACTGTACATAGATTTCGGAACACATTTGATAAGGTGCTATATTAAAGGTTATCGCTAAAAGTGAAAGCTTGTAGTGTAGGGGGTAACATAATGGCATGGATAGAAGATTGGCTAGCTAACAGGAAACAGAGAATTGGCATAGATGGGTCTTTGTCTGCAAGATGTAATAAGTAGTGTGGCCCAGGGATCATTGCTGGGGCCTCAACGTTTTACAATTTATATAAATGACTTGGATGAAAGGATCAAAGATATGGTTGCTGCATTTGCTGATGACACAAAGTTAGATAAAATAGTAAGATGTGAGAAGGAGACAGGAGGCTACAAAGGGATTTAGATAGGTTAAGTGAGTGGGCAAAAACCTGGCAAATAGAGTATAATGTGGGAAAGTATGAAATTGACCATTTTGGCAAGAAGAATAAAAAAGAAGCATACACAAAAGTAGGGAGGTTACACTTCAGTTATACAGGGCACTGTTGAGACCACATCTGGAGTACTGTGTACAGTATTGTTCTCCTTATTTAAGGAAGGATGCAAATGCATGGGAAGCAGTTCGGAGAAGGTTTATTAAACTAATACCTGGATTGGGTGGGTTTTCCAATGAGGAAAGGTTGGACAGGGTAGACTTGTATCCACTGGAATTTAGAAGAGTAAGAGGCAACTTTATTGAAACATATAAGATCCTGAGAGGCCTTGTCAGGGTCAGTGCAGAAAGGATGTTTCCTCTTGTGGCAGAATCTAGTACTAGGGGCCATTGTTTAAAAATAAGGGGTCACCCATTTTGAACAGAGATGAAGAGAAATTTTTTCTCTGAGGCTAGTGAGTCTTTGGAGCTCTCTTCCTCAGAAGGCAGTGGAAGCAGAGTCTTTGAAAAGATACTTGACAAGCAAGGGGATGAAAGGTTATGGGGTGAAAGGTTATGGGGGTATGTGAAGTTGAGGTTACAATCAGATCAGCTACGATCTTATTGAATGGCAAGCAGACTCGATGGGCTGAGTGGCCTACTCCTCCTAATTTGGATGTTTGTATGGGATTTGAACCCACAACCTTCTGATGTGGAGGCAAGAGTGCTACTGAACCCCACATGCTGCTCTTGAAAAGATCAGCAGCAGCAAAACCACTTTGTTGCTTTTAACAGTTGTGATGCAGGGGACTTCAGATCCACAGCTGGCAGTAGCCATCCTTTTTGACCACTAGTTCTGCCAGACTGCTGCAAAAAAACTAGCCTGAAATCTCAACTAGAGAACTTCTTCAATATAACTAGGCCCCATGAAGCATTATTGCAATAACAATCAGACCGTTTGCTGCCAGTCCATATTTACATTGCTTTGACTGATAAACTAACACCATAAGTTATTCCCTGCCACTGAACAGACGTTGAAAGCTGCGAAGGAGTCGGCAGCCTGATTGCTAATCCTGATTACTAAGGGACAGGTATTGATAATATGAAATAAATCAATTAAAAAAGACAAGAAATGCCTCATTTTTGTCTATCTAACTCTAGAATTAAATTAATTTTGTCGATTGTCTTTCCTATATTTTTCTCCACAGTTATCGCCTGAGGGAGATTTTAATCATCAAAGCGTTGGACTAATCTGAGCTTTAGACTTTTCCATAATCACTTCCCATAACTGACATAACGGTGGCCAATGTGGCTGTTACAATATCTTCAGTGACACTATTTTTCATGCATCCGATGATTAGTCTATCTAAACCCTTCAAAGTGAATGTAGAGGAAATTGCAATGAAGCTCCTAACCAGTCACAATGTTAAATACAACTATCTTTATTCTTGTCCAAATCTGTTCTCAATAATTGGTTATGCCTCGCTCTCCCCATTGGAACAAAAATTGTCCATTAACGTAGTACTTTGCTGACCAGGAGTTCCTTCAAAATCAAACCATTAAAGGTATAGGTCACATTAAACTATCCAATGTAATGAGAAAATCTTGTATTTAATGGCCATTTTTTTCAAATTGATCTATTAAAAATAATGCTGTATTTATGTTTATTGCAGTATTTCTGTAAAATTCTGGAATTTTCTTTTGTAAACATGCAAACTAGTGACATAATCAGATAAGTGACTGCACCTGCATCTAACCAGCAAATTAGGTCTTTCAATTTCATTTGGGATCTTGCTATGTAAAAGAATTGTTCCCAATTTTATCTACACAGCAGAGGTTTTTACAGCTCGTTGATTAAAACACTTTGAGATGTTTCTGAGCTCAGCAAAGGTGCTATTTAAATGCAAGTTTTCCTTTTATTTATTTATGGGTGTTAAACCAGCTCCTGATCACCATCAGATTCTGATCTCTTTCCCAATTCCTCTCTCATCAAGACCTACTGTTTATGCAAAAATATACAAGAGATCAAAGATATAGTCAATCAAACAAGAGATACTGAGGATGATTCCCTCTTTGTAGTGGATCTTTTGATATGGTTTCTTTTGATCTTTTACTCTCATTTTTGAAAACCAGTAACGCTATCTTTGCTAATCTCCCTCATGTATTTATCAGTTTTTCAATCCTTTGCATAAAGGTAGATGTAGTAATTATGGTTTTATTTGGTGTTTAATATACCTTTAAGAATAATGCTTGTTAAGGAAGATCACATGATCTTTAGCACCCAATAGGAGAGTAGCATGGACTACCTCATAGTTAGTATAGAGATAGAGTTTGAGTTGAAAGCACACAGGTATTGCTGCTGAATTCCTTGTAAATAAACTTTTAGTTTCCATCCAAGAAGTGTCTGCTGATCAATGCTATCAACTTGGCCACTACTTACAAAAGTAGATCTTCTAATATTAACAAACACAATAGTCATAACTAATTTCGATTTTGTTCAGAGAGGGTTGCTACTATTTCTTGGTTCGGAAACTGTAGAAAAGTTCCAAAGAAACTGGATCAAAGAATTTGTCCTTTTCAGGGTAAGTCAATTATGGACTGTTCACTCATCCATACCTCATTGATTTTAATTAAGATATTCTTTTTGTAACAGCCATGTAAAAATTTGCAAGATGTATATAACATTGGGTAGATGAAATCTGACGTATTCTGAGATTAAAGTAATACTGTTCAGGAAACCAATGCTACTTCACTAGGCCCGGAATGTGATACTCTACTATCAACTGTTATATGATACCAATACGAGGCTGATTTTATCCCTATAACACAAAATAGAGGAATTGTTCCAAGTTTAGACAAGCTGCAGGATCCATTACTTGCAGGTACCGCTTTGTCTGGCTCTTGAGACTACTCTAATTGCTTTACATCTGTACAAAGGTTCCTTGTAATCGGGCTTTCTACCTCCATTTGTCTTCCTTTCAGCCTCTTAGTAAAGGACTTAATTGGTCTTAGTGGGGCTTTTTCAGTTAGTGCAAGTATACCTCAGGGCTGAACAAGTACAAGACATTACCTTGGGGGAAGGCCAGGAAAAGACATCGATGCTTCATACCTTTAACACTTTAATTAATGTGTTCCAAATAAGGAATGGACTTTCAGAAATTTCTTTTCATTAGGGATTCAGAAAGGGATCAATCATTCAGAATTACACAGAATTTTGTAAAATTTTCAATGAACTGTGGTTGAGGCTGGTGTGGTATTTGAAGACATAAAATTGGGCCTTGATTTGTCAGGTGATATGCACATATATTATGTTGCAGTTCGGACCTTTGAAAAGGTAGATGGTGTTTTAAATCAATACTCTGAAGTAATGAATGATGTAGATGAATTGCTGCACCCTGTAATTTATGTGTCTGAACTGTTAATTATCAAATAATGCATTTTACTGGCCATTATACAGGAAGAATATGGGATAACTCACTTGTCAGAGAAACTGTAGGGTCCACATAATCATTTGAATGCAAGATAATTGCCAATTTCGCTGCTGTCTTTTATTGCAGACTTGTTCTGTCATTGCTTAATCAATCACATAAATCTCTCTAGCTTTGTAGCTGTCATTTCTGGACTGGATCTCACTTCCTTACTGTGGTGCTAACTATCTTCCTGTGAATTACCGGCATCATAGAGTAGACATGCAACATGGATTGCTGTAATTATTACAGGAACATAGAAAGATAGGATTATGAGTATTACAAGGGGAAAAACAATATTCCGCCTATTTTCCTTTAGCTATTTTGACTAATGTATATGTAAAATCTCAACGGGTCCAGGATCAGAGCAAATCATATTTAATCTTGTGTGATTATGACCAGACAGGTGATCAGCGAATTCAGGCCAATTGAATTCATTGGTGTACCAGTATTGTTATCCTTAACCTCTCATGAGGTGTCCTCATTTGCTGAAACAACGGCTACACAATTCTAATCGGTGCCATCTTTTGGAGTGTAGAATGGAAATCACCATTGACCAGAAACTGTACTGGACTAGCCATATAAATACCGTGGCTACAAGAGCAGGTCAGAGGCTTGGAATCCTGCGGCAAGTAATTCACCTCCTGACTCCTCACAGCCTGTCCACCATCTACTAGGCACAAGTCAGGAGTGTGATGGAACACTACCCACTTGCCTGGATGAGTGCAGCTCCCACAATATTCAAGAAGCTTCCGTCCAGGACAAGGCAGCCTGCTTGAATGGCACCACATCCACAAACATTCACTCCCTCCACCATTAATGCACAGTAGCAGCAGTGTGTACCATCTACAAGATGCATTACAGGAACTCACGAAGGCTCCATTGACAGCACCTTCCACACCCACGACCACTACCATCTAGAAGGACAAGGGCAGCAGATAGATGGGAACACCACCACCACCTGGAAGTTCCCCTCCAAGTCACTCACCGTCCTGACTTGGAAATATATCACCGTTCCTTCACTGTCACTGGGTCAAAATCCTAGAACCCCCTCCCTAACAGCACTGTGAATGTACCTACACCATATGAAATGCAGCGGTTCAAAAAAGCAGCTCACCACCATCTTCTTAAGGGCAATTAGGGATGGGCAATAAATGTTGGTCTAGCCAGAGAAGCCCACATCCCCTGAATGAATAAAAGAAAACACATCCCCTGAATGAAAAAAAAATCACTTTAATACTTTTAAATGAAGTAGACTGCATCCAGACCTGGTCCCCAGTGAAGCTGCCTATATGTTTCCCAGTGTTGTCCTGGAATAAATTAGCCACAGCATCAGTTTAAGAGCAAAATTTGGAATGGGACCTTAGATTACAGTCCTATTATCAGCACAACCTAATCATGCTTTAGACCTTGAGTTCACCCCAGTACATCTCTTCTCTTGTTTCAGTGCAGCATGCACACAGCTCTAGGGTACAGAAGTCCACCTTAGTCATGCAGGAGGGGACCACTGTGAGGTCATGTGGTTTTGTTTTCTTAGCAATCTTTTGAGATGCCTGTGTGGATGGTTCTGACAATCAAAGTTGTAAAATTTCCAAACCTCAGGTCTGGACTCAAAACAACAACCCAGAGTCAACTATAAACCAACTGCTCTGAATAGTTTTTGAATAATAAAATAGATTGTTTTTTTTCCTTTACACCCATGGCTATGACCTGTGCTGGGGTGCTGTTCCATGGTTAGCGAGTGTCAACATACTGTTGTTATATCATGAACACCAGTACAACTGCACCTAAAACTGTGCTGAGTTGAAGTCCATCTGCATACATCTCTTTCAGGGTTAGCTGGGTGGTAATGAGGAATTGGAACCCTAATAGTTTTTCTCCTAGTTATCCTAGGGACTATGATAGTTGCAATGTCCCTACTTTCAGCCTGGCCAATAGCTGCTAACTCTAAGAGTCAAACTTTGGTCGTTCTCAGTATTGCAGTAGAGCTACCCAAAGGTGGGAATTGATGCCTGCGTTGAGGACTTTAACTGGTTACATTCTGAAATGCTGATTGTCAAATGTATTCATTGCAGTGATCCCATTACTCCAAGTTGTTGTTATGATTTTGACAGTTATTTATAGCACCACAAGCAGTATGAACAACAGCTTCTACTTCTACAGGCTTTTCATAGATTATCAACAGGGCATCACAGAGAGGGAAAAGAAATGCCTGACGAGATGAAGGGAGACAGGAGGCCATCGTCAAAGGACCAGCGAGCATGTGAGGGAATATTGGATGCAGAAGGTCAGGGGTAAGGCCATGGAGGGATTTGTAGCTGGGACTATTTTAAGTTCAGTAGACCAGGAACAGGGGACTAATGTAGAATGGTGAAAACAGGATTGATAAATGATTGGGGTTTGGTGGAGAACAGGCTGCAGGCAACAGAGATTTGCATGATTTGGAGATTGAGTTTGGAGAAATGATTTGGAGATGATGAGATTGTGGGAATAGCCATTATGTGTCAAGGGAAGCAGACTTAGACAATGGGTTGGATTTTACTGTTTTTGGCAGGCTGAGAGAAGCAGAATGGAAAGCGAGTGGTTTACTCACTCCTGTGCTCGCACCTCGACATGGCGAATCAAGTGTCGGATGGTCATTTAGTGGTCGCCCGGTGGGAAGGAAGCCAATTAGCGGCACAAAAGGAAAGGGAATCCAAGGGATTCAAACAAGTAGTTGTGGGACCTATTTGCACAGAACTGGAAGACTGCAAAAAAGGGTTGCATTTATAAAAGACCTTTCATGGTTCCAGGATTCCTCCAAGCCCTTCATTGCTATCGTATTTTTTGAAGTGTAATCACTGCTACGTGATGAAATGTAGCAGTTTATTTGTACTCAGCAAGGTTGCACAAGCAGCATTGCAGTGAACTACTAGAACAACTGGTTTTGGTGTCATCGATCAGGACCCCATGAGATCTTTCACATCCGCCTGTGACACAATTTGATTGCCTTGGTTTAATGCCTCATCCGAAAGGCAGCACTTCAAGAGAAACTTTCAGAAGCTTGTTCGTGTAATCTCGGCTGACACTCCCTCATTGCGGCACCCAAGTGTCAGCCTGGATTATGTGAGCAAATTATTGGAGTGGAGCTCGAACCCACAACCTTCTGATTCAGAGGTGAGTGTGGTAAGGCTGACACCTGCTCAAGGCCTTCATGGCCTTATGAATATGAATGTTTGAATTACCCAACCATTACAGTCCAATTAAATGTGCCAGCTGGGATTTCTGGATCTTCAAGTCAGAAATCAAGGACAGAAATGCCCATGAAAGAGCACTGTGCTTTAAAACTAACAATTCCTGACAGTATCAAAGCTTTAGTTTTTAATATTGAAGGATTTTGCTGAATATTTGAAACAGCCCCAAAGCATTTCAGTCAGAAAAGCTTTGGTTTATAAAATCAGTATTGCACCATGCTCCAAACTGACGAAGTACAAAGCAAAAATCCTGATTGAAACTGCGGAAAAGGTGAAGTATTTGTGTTTAATGCAGGAGAGTAGATTGATGAGCACAAACAATACATCTCAGTCGCGTTAAATAGCAGTGATATGTAAGAAAACAAACCATGCCAATGCAAGCACCCTGGCTAGTTCTTTTCTTGGACGGAAGATTATTATTCCTTTTCTGCAACCCATCACTGTGTACAGGCACGAATGCTCTCAAACTTTGTTCATTTTAAAAATGAGGAGCATTAATTGATGTCTGTACCAATCTGTAATCGATTATGGGCAGCTTTATTCTGGAGTTGTTCATTACCTGCTCTCGGTTCTCGAAAAGCAGCTGCAAACCAACTTGTTGGAGTCTTTATCCCTTAAGAAGTATTTGGATGTGCATTTGTGATGCCGTGGCATACAAGGCTATGGGCCTAGTGCTGGAAAATGGGATTAGAATAGTTAGGTACTTGTTTGACCGGCACAGACTCGATGGGCTGAAGGGCCTTTTTCTGTGCTGTAGACCTCAATGGCTCTACGTTTACATTATCTTCCACAGGTGCAGAAAACCAGGGGATGGAATTTTGTTACTGAGGTGGGTAGCTTGAGTCGAGAAATGTCCTGACTCAGCAAACCCGCCCTGGTTTAAAGGGCCCAGTGGGGAGGCCGGAGCAAAATTGGGTCGGGCCTGACAACCCCAAAGCAGACCCTGGACGGCCATGGGGGCAGCCGAGTGCTGAGGAGAGCTGGTCAGGAGAAAAGGGAAGGAATTCGGAGGCAATAAACAAAAAGCAAGATTTCTAATAAAGTTATTTCCAGTGCTGCCACTGTGCATTGGTGGTGGAGGGAGTGAATATCTGTGGATGGGGTGCCAATCAAGTGGGATGCTTTATCCTGGATGGTGTCATGCTGCTTGAGTGTTGTGGGAGCTGCACTCATCCAGGCAAGTGGAGAGTATTCCATCACACTCCTGACCTGTGCCTTGTAGATGGTGGACAGGCTTTGGGGAGTCAGAAGGTGAGTTACCCACCACAGGATTCCTAGCCTCCGGCTGATCTAGTTCAGTTTCTGGTCAATGGTAACCCCAGAATTTTGAGAGTGGGGGGGTTCAACGATAGTAATGCCATTGAATGTCAAGGGGCGATGGTTAGTGTAATAAACTTGGAATGCAGGACTAGTTTCTTGTAAGAAACAGTAAACTTTATTTACTGACTCTAGGTGAGGCTACATGCTTATTCTAAGACCAAGGCTAAAAAGCTCTGCCCCTAAGATTCCCCGCGCTTAGGGCTGAATTGTCTATACAGTTATATGGTCCCCATAACATAAGAAATGGTTTCACTTATAATAATTAATTCCTCCCCTTTGAATTTTGTTTTACCCTCTTTTACAAAAAATCTTAACCCATGTTATATACAGTTATATACAGTTCACGTCATTATAACTTTAGTCTTTGAGGAGGTTTTCAGGTTTGGGTAGAGCGACGCAACTCTACAACTGGAGGTTATTCCATTGAATTGACTTGCACAGAAACTGCAGCATCAGGGATGTCCCTAGACAATGGCAGTTCAGAATTATTTTCTTCAGGAGAGACATCCAGTATGTCTACTCTTTGTCAATCTGGCATCTCGGGTTGAAGTTTTGATTTCAATTTCAGGTGGATTTACTGGTTGTCGGGGGTTTCTCAACTTCTGAGATAATCCACGTGTTTCCTAACAATCCTGTTTTTCACCTCAACTTGATAAGATAAAGGTCTTGTTTCAGAGATGATTGTACCAGGGACCCATCTCGGTCCAGTTGCAAAATCTTGTACAAAAACTGTCTCCCACAGTAAACTCTTGACCTACTATGAACACCATGATTCACTTTCTGACTACTCTGGTTTTTCTCCGCCTTCCCCTCTAAATTAGGGTATATTAGACTCTCACTCTTGTACAAAGTCAGTGCTTCGTTAGCAATTCAGAAGCCATTAAACCAGTAATCACATGAGGAGTTGTGCGATAGCTGAATAGAAATCATGAAATTCATGTTTCCAATGTTCCCTTTGATAGTTTCTTCATGCCTGCTTTAAAGGTTTGTACTGTTCTTTCTGCTAACCCATTGGAAGAGAGATAATATGGTGCTGTTCTGATGTGTTTAATGCCATTTAGATTCACAAATCTTTGGAATTCAGTGTTCATGAAAGCAGCACCACATAACTCCAGGTAAACCATGAACAAACTCTGGTGCACTCGTTCAATGGTTGTAGACGAAGTAGATGATGCCACTTCAAATATGCCCATCCAATTGGAATGTGCGTCGATAATCACCAGAAACACGCTACCTGGAAATGGACCTAGATAGGCTATATGCAGTCTAACCCAGGGTTGACCAGGCCACTCCCACGGATGCAGTGGAGCTGAAATGGGCAACTTCTGCTGTTGCTGACACTGGAGACAGTGTTTCACCATTTTTTCTACATCACTGTCTATACTTGGCCACCAATATAACTTTGTGCAAGCATCTTAATTTTCGAAATACCAGGATGTGCCCTATGAAGTTCTTCCAATAATTGTTCTCTTCCTTGGCAAAGGGATAATGACTCTTGCTCCCCATAACAAGATACCTATCTTCTTCAGAGTCATACACACTTGAAACGTTAACTCAGTTTTTCTCTCCACAGACGCTATCAGAACTAGTGAGTTTTTTCAGCATTTTCTGTTTTTAATCCTAACAGTGGCTTATGATCTGACATTATGGTGAAGTGTCGACCGAGCAAATGTTGATGGAACTTTACTCCAAATATGATAGATAAGCCTTCTTTTTCAATTTGCGAGTATCCTTTCTCGGTTGCAGACATGGTTTTGGATACACATCCTATCGATCTTTGAGATCCATCCTCCATCTTGTATGACAATACTGCTGCCACTCCGTAGGGAGATGCATCACAAGTGAGTATCAATTCCTTAGAGGGGTCATAGTTCACTAGCAGACACAACAAGTGTAAAAGTTCCTTCACTCTTGTGAAGGCTTCCTCTTGCTGTGCCTTTGAAGACCATCTATGGTTCTTCTTCAATAATAAGTGTAAGGGGGTTAACATTGTAGTTAGATAAGGCAAAATTCAACGTAATAGTTTACCATGCCCAAAAAAGACTTGATAGGAGAGGGCACTTCCTTGATTGCCCTGACTTTCTGCTCTAATGGATGCAACCCTCGGGCATCCACTCGATGACCCAGATACACAACTTCCTTTGCTTGGAAGATGCACTTTTCTTTTTTTAAATGAACACTAGCCTCCAGAAATCTCTTTATAACTTCTTCCAGGTTTGCCACATGTCCTGCTCCTGTAGATCCTGTGATTAGGATGTCATCCAAGTACACTATAAGGTAAGCTTTCCATGGTTCTTTGGAAAATTACACAGGCAGAAGACCCACTGAAGGGTAGGTATGCTCATTGGTACAGGCCCTTGTGCATGTTTATGGTGACATAAACTCTTGATATTGTTGTCCAGCTCAAAATGTTAATACGCATGACTCATATCCAGTTTAGTGTAGGATCTGTCTCCTGCAAGTTTAGCAGACAGATCTTTAATCTTCAGTATTAGCTGTTTGTCTAATTTCACAGCCTTGTTTACCGTTAACTTCTAATCCCTGCAGCTATGAATGGTTTGGTCTGGTTTTAGCACAGGGACTCTGGGCGCTGCCCATTCTGAAAATTGGACTGGCTGTATTATTCCTAACTTCTCCAAATGACATAATTCTGCATCTACCTTTTCTCTTAGAGTGTAAGGCACAGGTCTTGCCTTAAAAAACTGGGGTGTTGCTTCAGAGTCCACGCATATTTTAGCTTGTGGACCTTCTATTTTCCCCAACTCATCTCGGAATACTCTGTCACGCTTTTTCAGCAACTCTGGAATTCCTCCTGTGCTGACCTGAAAAATTTCTGACCAGTTTAGTTTGATTTCTTTCAACCAATCTCATCTCCAGTTACAACAATTATTGGCAGCTGAACGGTCCGTTGCCTGTATGATACAGGTACAGAGGTGATGCCTTTCATCTGTATCAAGTTCTCCTGTCCATGTTTTTAACTGAGCAGTGGTTTTCTCCAAATTCAATGGCTGGGTGCCTTCTCTGAGGTATTTAAAGATGTGTTCTCTCACCATTCTGGTCAATGCTCCTGTGTCAACCTCCATGACCAGAGGCTTTCCATTTACTTGGAAGTGTAACAATGATTGGTTCAGTTTTCCTAGCCCTCAGATTGTGTAGGGAATAAACGTCAGCCTCAGTATTTTCTGATTCGCCTATATTGTGTACTTGATTTAACTTGACCTGATATCTGAAAACCTGCCTTGATCGAGTCCTGCACTGTTTAACAACATGTCCTGTTTTATGGCAATAATGGCACTCTGCCTCTTTAAATCTACAGACTTTGGGTCCAAGATTACCCCCACAATGGTAACACTTTAACTTCTGGATTAGTGGTGAGCTGCTTCCAGTATTTCTTTTTATTATTCTAGTGGTAGGGACCGTGTCCTGATTCATGATATTATCCCTGATATTTGCACCGTGCCCAGCAGCAGGATCCTGCCCTAGTTGCAGAACAATGCCATGTTGCACACTCTATAAAGCCTGCGAGCCCTCTCAGCAATCTACATTGCTAGCACTGTCTCCTTGACGCGCCTCAGATTTATCTTAACTTCTGCAAGCAAACGGTGCTGAATGGCGTCATCGCTTATGCGGCAAACCAAACAACCTTGCAATGTAAAAGCAAAAAACTGCAGATGCTGGAAATCCAAAACAAAAACAAAAATAAAAATACCTGGAAAAACTCAGCAGGTCTGACAGCATCTGCGGAGAGGAATACAGTTGGCGTTTCGAGTCCGAGTGACTCTTCAACAGAACTAAGGAAAAATAGAAGAGAGGTGAAATATAAGCTGGTTTAAGGGGGGGGTGGTGGGACAGGTAGAGCTGGATAGAGGGCCAGTGATAGGTGGAGATAGCCAAAAGATGTCATAGACAAAAGGACAAAGAGGTGTTGACAGTGGTGATATTAGCTAAGAAATGTGCTAATAGGTGACATTAAGGGTAGAAAGCAGGACAAGCAAGGTACAGATAGCCCTAGTGGGGGTGGGGTGGGGGGAAGGGATCGAAATAGGCTAAAAGGTAGAGATAAAACAATGGATGGAAATACATTTAAAAATAATGGAAATAGGTGGGAAAAGAAAAATCTATATTAATTATTGGAAAAAAGGGGGATCGAAAAGGGGGTGGGAATGGAGGAGCGAGTTCATGATCTAAAGTTGTTGAACTCAATATTCAGTCCGGAAGGCTGTAAAGTGCCTAGTCGGAAGAGGAGGTGCTATTCCTCCAGTTTGCGTTGAGTTTCACTGGAACATTGCAGCAGGTTAAGGACGGACATGTGGGCACGAGAGCAGGGTGGAGTGTTGAAATGGCAAGCGACAGGGGGGTCTGGGTCATGCTTGCGGAGAGAGACGAAATGCAAACTGGGTGACCACTTTATGGAACACCTTTGTTATGTCGTATGGGTCAATTCTGCCAAAGAGAGGCATTGCTGATGAGTACACTTCTTTTCTTCTTTACTTTCCTTAAAATATCAGAATACTCACAGTCGCAAGGCAAGGTGCTATGTCAGTGCTATTTATCCTCATCGCCAATTGTACTAAACTTGGAATACAGAGTGGATTTCTTGTAAGAAACAGGAAACTTTATTTACTGACTCCAGATGAGGCTACGTGCATGTTCCAATACCAAGGCTAAAGTGCTGTGCCCCCAAGATGCCCCACGCTTCAGGCTGATTCGTCTATACAATCACCTGATCCCCATAACAGTAATAAATGGGTTTAACTTACAATTGTTATGGATAGATTCTCCCTTGTCGGCGATGGCCATTGCCTGGCACTTGCGTGGCATGTTACTTGCCACATGTCAGCCCAAGCCTGGATATTGTCCAGGTCTTGCTGCATTGGACATGGACTACTTCAGTATCTGAGGAGTTATGCTTCCACAAAAATAATCTCGAGCTTTCACCATCACTGCACTGATGGACTTTTCCAATTTACCGGGACATTTTCATGTCTGCATGTAATTACCTTTATCATGTATTGACTCGTTTCCGAATCATTTTCACAAGCTTCTCATCAACATACTTTTGATGAGTTATTTTCTCCTGCAGCAAGTGTTGCTCAATGCATTGCAAGAAATAAAAAAGATGCTAAATGTTTTCCTTTGGCAGTGATCAATATATCGCAGTGCCAGCAATATATTTATATTTTGCAAGGTTTTTCAGTGATGCATACGTAGCCAATTTTTCTAATTGATGGGCAACACTTAGCATTTGCATGTATCGAGGATACAAAGCTGGAATTGGAACATTTCAGCAAATAAGCTAAGCCAGTCCAAAAGATTTCAGAATTTCAAGTGCAGTTTACAATCCACTACATATCAAAATTCACATTATAGAATCATAGAACAGTTACAGTACAGAAGGAGTCCTGCCCTGTCAATGCTGGCTATCGGCATGAGTAATTTACCAACCCTACTCCCCTACCTTTTTCCTATAGTCCTGCAATTCTTTTCCTCTTCAGGTGCATATTCAATTTCTTTTTGAAAGCCATGACTGAATCTGTCCCCACCACACTCTCAGGCAGTGCATTGCAGATCCCAACTATTTACTGCATAAGAAAGTTTTTCCTCGTGTCGCGGTTGGTTCTTTTGCCAATTACTTTAAGTCTGTGTCTCCTGGTTTTTGACTCTTCTGCCAATGGTAACAGTTTCTGTCCACTTGCTCTGTCCAGAACCCTCTATCAAATCTTCTCTGATATTGAACACCTCTTTCAAATCTTCTCTGAATCTTCTCTTCTCTCAGCTGAAAGACCCCAACCACCTTCTCCAGTCTGTCCACATAACTGAAGTCCCTCACCCCTGGAACTATTCTCATCAATCTTTTCTGCACCTTCTCTAAAGCCATTACGTATTTCCTAAAGTACATGGCCCAGATGGACACCAAACTCCAGCTGAGGCTCAGCCAATGTTTTATAAAAGTTTTTCATAACTCTCTTGCTTTTATGCTCTATGCCTCTATTCATATGTCTTTTTAGCCATTTTCTCAATGGCTACCTTCTGCTACCTTCAACATTTTGTGCACATAGACCCCCCAGGTCTCTCTGTTCCTGTACCCACTTTAAAATTGTACCCTTTATTTTATATTGCATTTCCTTCCTACCAATGCTTCACATTTATCTGCATGGTAATTATTTTTAAACTGCTGGAATTACCTTCCACAGGATCTCTCCTTGGGTTTTGAAAGTGTGGGAGCATCATATCAGACTTCAGTTTAGATTTAAAATATTAAGCAGGTTTAGTAAATAATGAATGAGTAAATAATCTAATGCAATTGTATAGTTATAGCTAAAAAATTGCTACAGAGGCAGAATATAACAATACAAACACTCCATCAGTGCTAATAGTATGAGGACTGTCAGAGACGAGGTGAGAACATTAAAAGACGCATATGGTCTTGAAACTGATAATGAATTCAAGATGGTGAATATCCTGAATGATGACTTACTCACAGAACTCACAAGGGAAGACATGAACAACATACACTGCCTCAAAAGAAGTACCTTGGCATAATTCAGAACTTCAATATAAATGAGATGAAAGTCCTAGACAAATTGAAAGGGCTTAAAATAAATAAATCCCTTGGGTTAGCTGGTACTTTGAGAGAGTGTTGAAAGAAGCTAGCAAGTACATTTTTGAGGCACTGCCAATCATTAGGAGATAATCAATGGACACTGGGGAGATATTGGTAGATTGGTAACAGGCTAATGTGCCTGAATTCAAAAAACATAACAGAACAGACACAGATAACTATAGCCCCATTAGCCTTACTTCAATTCAATGTAAAATAATAAAATCGATTATCTGGAATGAATTTGAGGATTATCTGGACAACAACCAAGTAAGCAGTAGTTAATACAGCTTTAGACACAAAAATCCTGCTAAGCCAACCTCCTCTCTCTCTGTCTATGAGGAAGTGACAACTTGCATTTACTTACCTATAATGTCATGGCACTTAGACTTCCAGAGGGCATTTGATAAAGTTTCACACACAAGATTACTAATTAAACTCAAAGCTGTGAGGATTCAGGACAAAACTTGGGAATGAATTAAAAATTGTCTGAAGCATAGAAAATAATACATACTTGTTAAGGAGTAATGACTGACATGCCCGACAAACTCCGTGTTGGGACTAGTAAATTACACAGTGACTATTCTTTAAAAGACTGGTAGCTGCCATTTAGATTTAAAAATAATTGGCTGCCAAACATTTAACTGAACAAATCGCACAAGCCTGTATTTGTTTAAAAGTATCTTGGTTCATTCCCTCAAACTAATTTCCACCAACTTTGTAACATATGTAAAACCTTTAGCTAGGATATGGACTTGTGTTTTTAAACTTAAAACTCCTTCAACATTCTGACTTGATTAAAAGCCAAATCAAAGTTTGTCACAGAGGAAATAAAATTACAACTAGCATTGTTATTGTGGGGACTCTATAGTAAGAGAAACTAATTGAATCTTCTTCGGACACAAAGCAAAGTCCTGAATTGTACATTGCTTTGAAGGTTGGAGACTTGACTTGAGCATGTTGGATAAGATCATGTAGTGAGAAGGGGAGCAACCAGAGGTCGTAGTTCACATGGTAACCAGCAACATAGCTAGGTGTAGGATGGTATGATAAAAAGGGAACGTCAGGAACTAGGGAATAGATTGGAAAAAAAAGACTTTCAGGATAGTTGCAACAAGATTTAATGCCCATACCACATACGTGGCCTAATAGAGAGGTCAGTGTGTGGCTCAGCACATTGTGTCGGAGGGAAGGTTTCAATTCTGTTGGGGCTATATTATCTAAACTGACAAGACAATATGTCTTGGCTGGTGGGATAAATAAAACAATTGGAAAGAATTCAGAACTAGAGAAATGGGTGAAGGGTAACAGCGTGAATCAATTACTGTGAAAATGTCATGTCAGTTCAGCAAGGAATGATCCAAGATAAATGCCAGGAGCATAAGAAATGATGTGGATGAATTAGAAGTGTTGGAAAATAGGGAACTAATAGATATCGGAGGTGAAGCTGAAACTTGATGAGTGGAAGAGGTGATTAATCAACACATCTGTAAGATTATGACCAGAATTTTATGCTCTTCCCCACCCCCCCAAGTGGGTTCTGACATAGGGTCGGGGGATACCATGAAATTGCATGGAAAGGATTCCCTCCGAGTTCTTGACGGCCCCAACCTCGTAGGGAAATTACGCTGCGGCATGCAGGGCCTTGGATGGGAAGCCCGCCCTTGCCCCATTTGAGGCCCTTAAGTGGCCAATTAATGGCTGTTTAAGGGCTGTATCCTGCCCAGTATCAAGTTTTAGGCTGTTGGGCAGGTGAAAGCTCGCGGGGGGATCCCAGAAACAAAAACGTTCGATCTTGGACTGGAAGGGACTGCAGTGGGGCCCCTCCATCAAAAGTCCCTTTGTGACTGGGGGGCCACCCTCCCCTTAAGGCCTGGTGAGCTCCGACCCTCACTCCCCACCCCCCGCTCTCTGCCTATCCCCCAGTGGCCCTCCCATAACCCCCAGGCCTTCTCTACCCTTCCTTCCCTGGGACCCCTGATACCTTTCTCTCCAGTTCCTCTTCTGGCCACTGTAGCACTGTTGCTGGAGGTACTGGGAGCTGCTAGCTAATCTGATTGACCGTCGGCTCTCCAAGGCGGGACTTCCTCCCGAGTAAGAGGCAGAAGTGTCACCTTATGCCAATCAATACTTGTTAGAGTGTAAAATGGCAGTGGGGTTGTCAGAGTTGGCGGCAATGTGTTTGCCTTCAGAAGACAACTGGGCACCTGCCATCCTAAAAATTCAGGCCTATGTGTGTCAAAGACACAGAGCTGAAAAGAAAGGAATTGGTTGGGGGGATGGGTTGTATAGTTCATCAGAGAAGTTGAGAGGAATGAACTGGGAATTTACACAGTCTCTGGTTGGATCTGGAAGATAGCAGAAATGCTAGTGGTTGGAATATGTTAGAAGCCACTAGTCAATAAAATGGAGGGGCAGCAGTATTCCTGGAGGAGGCCATTTAAAAAAAAATTGATGCCAAAACCTCAATTGTAATCATGGGGGAGTTCAATAATTCCTGACATGGACTGGGAGAGTGGGGGCAATCTGCATGCATCAGTAAGTTTATTGAAATATTTCAAGAATCTTTCCTTAAAGAGCAAATTAGTGAACACCACAAGAGGAAAGGCAATATTGGATTTGCTTCCTAACTTGTAATGACCACTACCATTCAATGGACAAGGGCAGCAGACACATGGGAACACCACCACCTGGAAGTTCACCTCCAAGCTACTCACCATCCTAACTTGGAAACATATCACCGTTCCTTCATTGTCCCTGGGTCAAAATCATGTAACTCCCTCCCTAACAGCACTGTGGGTGTACCTACCCCACGTAGATCGCAGTAGTTCGAGAAGGCAGCTCACCACCACCTCCTCGAGGACAACTAGGAATGGGCAATAAATGCTCACCTAGCCAGTGACTCCCACATCCCATAAGTGAATAAAAAACATAAGCCATGTTGAAATGAGAGAACTTATAGGTCAGTGATCATAAAGTTGTTAAATTTAAGATTGAAATGAGGGCAGATCAGATAATAAAAACTATTTAAAACATTGAACTTCAAGAGAAGGCTCTGAGGAAATGAAATTATGCACAAAAGGAATTATTTTGAGAAAAAGAGGTGGAGGGAAATCAGGAGGATTTTTAAGGAAGATTTTTACGGTTTTTCCAAAAAACCACTGGAGGACCAAGCAGAAAATCCGCATGGGTGGAAAGGCAGGTCATGCAAGTCATTAGGCAGATAGGACATGAGCATACAATTCCAAGAAGTATAGGGAAAAAGACAGGATAGCGAGAAATATAAAATAAGATGGCAGAAGGTGAAGAAACTACTAAAATTTACAAAGGAACATGTGAGAGATACAGTGGAAAATATTAAAGGGCAATCTCAAAGAATTCATTGAGTACATCAGGAACAAGGGAAGGGGTGCAGAAGGGTATTAGTTAATTTACTACTGGCTGTTGGAAGGTGAGGTCTGGACACAAAGAAGTGGCAGACGCCATGTAGTGTTTTCACAGTAAATCAGGAGTGTACAGTAGCATAGTGGTTATGTTCCCGGAAAACAACCCAGAGGCCTGGACAAATGAAACAAATAATGAGTGCAAATCCCACTGTGGTTTTTGGGTGTCCTTCAGTTAAGCAAATAAATCTGAAATAAAAAGCTAGTATCAGTAAAGGTAACCATATGACTACCAGATTAGTCTACCACATGGGTTTTTAGGACAATGTTCTTAAGGGAAGGAAAACTGGCACCTGTACATGTCTGTCCTCTACAAGACTGCAGACCCACAGTAATGTGGTTGACTCTTAAGAGCCCTCTGAAATGTCCTCAATTGTATTCAAGAAAATGATTTACCACCACCTTAGGACAATAAATACTGCCTCACCAGTGATGCGCACATCCCATGAATGAAGTAAAGAAGAATTTGGAGAATATGTGTATCCTTTTATCTAAGACTATGAGCACCCTCTGTTGTCTTCGTGTTGCTGAGTCTTTATGTGTCTTCATCTGCTTCTGTCTCTCTTTCTTCTTTCTGCTGCTTCTCTCCTCTTTCCTGTCGTCTTCCTTTTGGGTGGGAGGTGGCGGGTGGTGTTGTAGGAACACTAGCCACCAATGATTGCAGGCTTCATTTGTGTTGGGAGTTACTGGGAAATGTAGCTGTAAGTTGCTGCCTTCCCATCCCCACCAACTAGTCACCCCTGTTTCCCACCAACCCTTGGCCCTCTCATAGCTCTTATGCATTTACCATGACCTGCCCATCATCCATTCCCTTTCTAACAAATCCCTCACTCCTTCACTACCTCTTTTCACTGACTCTTTTCACTCACCACCACCTTCTCAAGGGCAACTAGGGATGGGCAATAAATGCTGGCCCAGCCAGTGAAGCCCACATCCCATGAATGAATAAAATAAAACTTTCACCTTGCACTACCCCTGCAACTTTTGTATTGTTCTTTCCCCATTGCTCCTCAGTAACTCATATCATTCACTAACCCTCCAATTATTCTTCGCCACTGTCACTCGCTCCACTGAAGAGTAGGTGTATACACGCCGTCAACCAGTTTTCTTTCTTTCTTCTGTCCCCTATACCTCTGCCCATCTGTTTCTCTCAAGGATGTTTTGTTTGCTTTCAAAATTCATCTTTTTGAAGAAATTAAACTGAGAAGAGGAGAAATCAGCTAGTCTGCCTTGCGCTCTCTCGCTCTCTCTCTCTCGCTCTCTCTCTCTCTCTCTCTATCTATCTATATATATATATTTTCTCTGTCTGTCTTCTCTTACTTCCTTTGTCTCATGGTGACAGAAATTAGAGTCTCTTACAGGTGTATACGATTAACATTGACCTTTTCTGTCAGCAAAGCACAAATGAGATAATTAGTTGGGTTCAAAGTTTGACTGGTAATTTTTTGAAGATTGAACTAACATTACATGAAGCAACAGACTTTGATTATTTCCTTCTGCCTCCATTGTCTCTCTCTGACCCTGGTATCTCTCTCCCCTCTCACTAGTGTTTCACCACCCCCACTCCAACCACCTCCCAGCCCCATCACTTGAGTCAGATACTTTTTAAGGTTTACAAAACTCAAATGAAAAGCTACAACTGGTGTCATCAGGAAACTTGTCTCTCTGTCTCTTATTTACCCACAAATAGCGTTTCTACTTAAATAAAATATTCAAATAAGTTTACTCCACACAAACTTTGGGAAATTTGTCCTCTTGCTTATCAAAATTGTTTGAAGAAAAGCTAAAGGGCAGAAAGTATTAGGTTAAAAAATTCAGGATTACAGCTGACTTAATAGTGCTGAAGCACCTAGGAGATTAGGTACATGTCACACGTATAGATTGCACAATCCAAGTTCAGTTTATAGTCACAACTCTAAGTAAAACCCAGAGTTGTGACTATAAAGTTCTAGTCCAGGCTTTTGGAGAGACTGGGACTTCAACATAGGAATATTGGACTTAGGAGCAGGATTGGGCCATTCAGCCTTTTGTGCCTGCTCTGCCATTCAATAAGATCATGACCGATCTGTTTGTAGTCAAGTTCCACTTTTTAGTCTGCTTCCCTGTAACTTCGACTCCCTTGTCTATCAAAACTCTACCTAACTCAGCTTTGAATAAATTCAATGACCCAGCTGTAGTGTAAAGGGTTAACAGATGGGATATGCTAATATATGACGTAGATGATGATGTACCACTGATGTCAGACACATCTGACGTGTTAGACTCTCGAGGGAGAGGTTGGAACACCATGCCTAGGAGTAGTCTGCCAACTTTGTAACCTGTTTAGATGTAGTTCTAATAAACAAGTGTTAAATAGTCATTTGGTAGCCCAGAACTTGAATATTGCTGAAAAAAGACATTTTGTTCAAGCTTTTTGCCTTGCACTAACTGTTAGTCACCATTAACTGGTGCACTCTCCATGTCAAAGCCTCTACCAATCAGAGTCCAATTGCCAACCAATCAGCACTCTCTTCTCATATAGTATAAAGTTGTTGCTTTCTCTGACATTGGTATTCTTGAAATTGTCCTGATGAGTGCAAGACAAAAAGCTTCAACAAAAATGTATTTTTTCAGCAATAAACAATGTTAAGCAGACACCAGAGTATGACTGCAGTCTGTCTACTAACCAAGTCCCATGTTTAGAATCCAAGGTGGAAAGACCATCTCGGAACATGGTGGCAGCAGTGGAGACATTGATGTAAAAAACACTGATGTTATTGAAGGAGCCACAGGGTGAAGAAAACCTTGACAGCAGCTTATAACAAATCAATGGAAAGAGGAGGCACTCTGGACAGAGGTATCGCTGGTTGTCCCTGGTAAACAGGCCCTGCCTCTGCCCCACCCATTTCACTGTCTTGAGGACCCACAGAGAGGCCAGCAATGGGAGTTATAGAAATGCCATTTTCTCCAGTGTCAAGAGCATCAGGCCTTCATAAAAAGAAGCAAAAGTTTCAAGTCAGTTTCTTTCTTTCTGCTGTAGGAACAGTAACAAACAACATTCTCCTAAGCAGGTGGTGCAGGAGTCCACCATGGACTTTGAGACCATTCTTAAAGCCTTTGACACTTACTTTAGCCTGAAGCAAAACTTAGTAATTGAATGAGCAGGTTTTATCCAGCAGTTGCAAAGACATGGGGAATCGATTAAATTATTTCTAACTGACCTATATCGCCTAGCTTGTTCTTGCGGATACAGGGTACTGAAGGATGAGCTAATCCATGATCGCATAGCCATGGGTATCAAAGATGAAAACTCCCTGACTTTCTGCAGACCACAGATGACCTTACATTGGATCAAGTGGTCCAGTATGCGAGGCAGGCCAAGCTTGGAAAATTTAATTGTGCTATAATTTGACAGGACGCCGAGGCTTCACATGACTCCATTGACTGGCTAGGCACACGGTGCAGTGGTCCCACCCACAAGAAAGCCTGCCAAACCAGGTGAAAGGGCGGGAGACTCCACACCAGTGGCCATTTTGAGATGCTCACATCGTGGCGTGAAAAATCAACATAGATGCCAGGACTGCCCAGCAGGGTCTTCCAATGTGACAAAACTGGACATTTCAAGTGTTTCTGTGAATCCAACAATTTTAATCAAGGTAGAAGACAAGAAAGTATTTATGAAATACACTCTACCCAAGAAATGGAAAGTCAAGAAAAAGACAAAATTACGGAATTCCTAGGAGAAGTTGATAGTCTCAGTCCAGACTATTGGTTAGTCATAGCGCAAGTTCAAGGCTTCAATACCACCTTTAAAATTGATACAGGAGCTGCTGTTAACATATTAACGGATGACCTCAACTGGCTTCAGCCAATGATTCTGCCAGAATCAAATTACAAGGTCCAGGCAGCACAGACCTTCCAATTAAAGGCAGAATTATCGCACCTCTTTGCTACAAGGGGCAATAGATTGTTGATTCTCTCTATGTTCTTCATAATCAACACACATTCTTATTGAGTGGCAATGTTAGTATACTTCTAGGAATCCTAGATAAAACAGATGATGCCCCCCATTTGAATGACTCATAGTTGTTTATGCAACAATCTTCAACCTTTTATTTAGAAGCAGTGGAACTTCAGCCTTCAGAAACTGAGGAAGTTTATACAATCAGCAGCAAGTTCCTTGCTTTCACAGAGACACCATCCACTTGACACCAGGTGGAGGTTGAAGGTATAAATCTCTCAATTCTTCATGAAGTAAGGCCAGAGGTGATAGATACAGAAGGCACTGGAGCAGACAGTGACCATCCGCATGAATGACCATGCTGGACCTGAATTTGCTCTTCCTAGAAAGTGATGAAGAAGATTCCCTTGAGTACTGTGTGATCTGTTGGAGGTTGAGGTCCTAGAGGATGTCCTGTCTTTTCAGTTGAGAGATGCACCATATGAAATTTCTGCTCTTCTTTTCAAGGAGTCAGCTGTGTTTCTAGTGACAGAGCAGCAATCAGTTCTTTGACCCACTGAACCTACCAATGTATTGCCTAGACCAACTCCTGTTGTCCATGAAGAATACTGTAGAGAGGATGCCTTGCCTGAGGCACTATCAGAATCCATCGAGAATCACACTGCTAAAGAACTGGTGCATTCCAGGGGTGAAAGTCAATTTAAACCCATACTTCAGTCCCAGCTGAAAATCTTCTCCCCCCCCCACCACACACACACACACACACACACACACACACAAACACTCCCCGAGCTGGATGTCAGCACAGAAGCTGTGCCAGAACCCTTAGCACTTCTGAAGTTGCAGAATCCTGTACAGTATTCTTGTCCCCAAGTTGATTACCTACAGGAAATTTAGTCTTATTACAGAAGATGAGGCTGTCATCTTCATATCCTCAGCAAATCTTCCCATTGCCCATGATGGAGCGACCTCACACGGAGCAGCATAGCTGTCTTCCCACGGCCTTCAGAAAGTGGAGAGTCCTCTGAAATACCATTGTCAGGAAAAGAGATGATTTCCCAGTCTTATAGGAATTGTGTTGTTTTTTTCCTTCATTGTCTAAGTTAATAGAAATCTCAGACCTTCAATGCCTTTTCAGTCTTCGTTATGGATGAAATGGCTGTGACAGTCTTCCCTGGAGTTGAAGATCATTCCTCTTCTGAATGTCTTCCCCAGTGTGCTTCGAGGGAGCAACAAGTTTCTCAGAGTGTCTCGAGTTCTTTTCTTCTAGTCCCAGAGGGCCCAAATGGCAGCGCTCTTCGACCTTCTTTCTTGGATTAGTCTTTTGTTGAAAAGTCTTTGTTGCCCTTGCAATTCAGTCAGCCTGCACCCTACATTCCGTTTCCCAGCAATGCTGTTGAAGTGCTGTCCCATTCTGCAGATGATGATAATGTCCTACCGAAGGTAGACAAAAGTCTTCATGTCTCCAAGATGTATCTCATTAGAGCAGAGGATACTGTGGGAGATTGAATCGCCCAGGACTGAGACTTGAGGAAGGGAGGAGTTGTAGTTGGGTAGAACCTGTAGTTGTAAAATGGGAGTTACAGAAATGCAATATATATAGTTATTAATATGCTTTCATGCTGTTGAAAATTGGATAGTATACTTCGGGAGTGGGTGGGTGTAGTATAAAGGATTAACATGGGATATGCTAATGAATGACATGGATGATGATGTACCACTGACATCAGTCAGTCATGTGTTAGACTCTCTCTCGAGAGAGAGAGGTTGGAACGCCATGCCTAGGAGCAACCTGCCTACTCTGTAACCTGTTCAGATTTAGTATTAATAAACAAGTGTTAAGCAGATACCAGAGCATGACTGCAGTCTGTCTACCATCCAAGTCCCATACTTAGAGTCCAAGATAGAAGGACCATCTCAGAACACCAGCCTTCACTGCTTTCTGGGCAAGAGAATTTCACATGCTAAAGACCCCCAGAGAAAAAAATAATCCTCATCTCCATCTTAAAAGGCAGACCCCTTATTTTTAAACTCGCCCCCTAGTTCTAGTCTTGCCCTTGAGATGATGTTGGATTCCGCCACCCACCACCATCCCCCCTCAGTTTTGAGCATTAGAAATTTCAGTTACTGTAAACAAATGGGAAGTGAGTAGTTTTTAGAAAACATTTTGAGCAATTTGTAATCACCTGTTGACCTGATTGCTTAATTTTTGTGTACTATGAGCCTTGATTTTAACTCCATCTGGTGGGAGTGATCGAGATTCCATAAGTGTTCATAAGCCCCACCACCATCGTTTTAACACCCGATACCAGCCACAGATATCTACATATCCTAAAGAAACAGGGCCTATTTCAAATAGTGAAGCCAACATCCAATTACATAGTTTGGATGGGCTTGGCATTTTAACTGTGGGGTGACAAAGGGTTGCATAGGTTTGGATCCACAGTGAAAGCTGGCAGCAAGCAACAGCAGAACCAAGTAAATATATTCATTTTCACTTATCATGATTCCTTGTGGACTAGAAGCAGCAGGAGAACACCTAATGATCAGAAAGGGATACCCAAGCAGAAACCCCTTCAACCCCAGCTGCCCCAGGCTCTCCCCACTGTCTCCATTCATTACTTTTTTTTAATTTATTCACGGGATGTGGGCTTCTCTGGCTGGGCCAGCACTTATTGCCCATCTCTAGTTCTCCTTGCAAAGGTGGTGCATGTCTTCTTGAACCGCTACAGGTCATGTGGTGTAGGTAGGTAGGTGCTGCTGCTGATTTAACCCCGACTGGCCCCCCTACCCCTCTTCCTCATTTACATGGCCAAGAACATATTCTGTGTGCCTCATTCAGTACCCAGTTCCCCAATCGGATCACCACCCACTTCAGCTCCCTGGCTCCTATGCCCCAGTTTCCACCCAGAGTTGAAACAAACCCTATAAATCACTAGCTGCTTGATTATGTCACACTGAGTGCCACCCTTAACACACAAAATTCGTTCAAAGTGATATTTTAATCAAACATGCCCCTGTACCAAATTTAATATATTTTTTTATTCACTCACGGGGTGTGGGCTTCGCTGGCTGGGCCAGCATTTATCGCCCATCCCTAGTTGCCCTTGAGAAGATGGTGGTGAGGTGCCTTTTTTAAACGCTGCAGTCCATGTGCTGTTAGGAAGGGAGATCCAGGATTTTGACCCAGCGACAGTGAAGGAACAGTGAAATATTTCCAAGTCAGGATGCTGAGTGACCTGGAGGGGAGCTTCCAGGTGATGGTGTTCCCATATAGCTGCTGCCCTCGTCCTACTAGATGATAGTGGTTATAGATTTGGAAGGTGCTGTCTAAGGAGCCTTGGTGAATTCCTGCAGTGCATCATGTTGGTGGTACACACTGCAGCTACTGTGCATCAGTGGTGGAGTGAGTGAATCTTTGTGGATGTGGTGCCAATCAAGCAGGCTGTTTTGTTCTGGATGGTGTCAAGCTCCTTGAGTACTGACTTGTGCCTTGTTGGTGGACAGGTTTTGGGGAGTCAGGAGGTGAGTTACTCGTTGTAGGATTCCTAGCCTCTGACCCATTCTTGTAGTCACAATATTTATATGGTGAGTCCACTTCAGTTTCTGGTCAATGGTAATTTTCACTCCACACTTCAGAAAGAAGGAGTGAATGTTTGTGGATGGTGCTAATCAAGCGGGCTGCTTTGTCCTGGATGGTGTTAAGCTTCTTGAGCATTGTGGGAGCTGCACTCATCCAGACTAGTGGGGAGCATTCCAGTGCACTCCTGACTTGTGCCTTGTAGATGGTGGACAGGCTTTGGGGACTCAGGAGCCATGGGGCATTGAAAGATGTAGGTAGGAAGAGACTGTACAATTGGAGAAAAATTGGAGCTGAGCTGGGAAGAAATAGCAGGAACAAGCTGAAACAATGGGTTAACCAGTCTTGTTTATGGATTAAGGAAATAAGTAGAAGTGGGCTGTTCGGGATTTGGGGATCTCTGAGGTTGGAGGCTGCTGAGGGAAGATCTCCATTGGATGGGAGGTCAGTGACTGTCCTGAACACAATGGCTTGATGATATATATTTACATTAGATTTAATTAGTTTAATGATGAGCCCAGTTAGCAATAACTATAATTTCTATTCATTAATATTTCTCCCTAATAATCATAGCTTTAAGTAAATGTTGATACCGTGATTCCTTTTAACTAGAGATGCTCCAATTCTCAGTGATCCTTGGTAATAATAGGAGGGCCTACCACCAAGAGGTTGGACAAGAAGTGCAACTGTTGTTTTCTTCATAATAGAAATAGTCATTGTTCCCTTGTAGTGACTGCGTGCAGCGATGCAGGGCTCGGGGGAATAATCTGCTGCTTGCCCTAACAGAAGTTGCAAATGTAGAAAAGCTACACTGATGAAAGTAGCTGTCAAATTAGAGAGACTGGAAATTGTAGTATGTATTGTTATGAGAAATAATGCCGCTGGAGTTCATAGCACCATGACCCAGCCCCATCCGTCTTTCTCAGTTTACATTTTAATTGGCTTGTAGTTACGTTTTTAAAACATTGGGAGACTGCTGACATACACACTGTAATGCCATCTGAATAATTGATGAAGTTGTCTGGGACCGGGTTTTGCAAGCTTGCACTGAAAACAGGATGGAAAAATACAGTAGGACACTGCAAGTCAGTGTTAAATGGCACTTCTACTGCAACAAATCTCTTGAGTGGGTTTCCAGGGTAAAAATGTTGCCATTTTTGCATGTGTTCAGCATCTTTGTGAATTATTGTTTTTAATGATTGCTGGTGTATTTCCCCTGTTCAAATTTGCAGCTGATTTGTATTTATGTTGGTTTACTTAACTAAAATGTGGAAAAGTGATGGAAAAGAACCTATGGCCACCATTAGCACATCTGTTTATTGTGCTGGATTTTACTATAGACGCTAACTTGGTTTGTAAATTAGTTCCAGTGGATTTTGCTTTATTTTGGCAGGGAAAGCTGAAGGATTTTATCCATACCCATAAAGAAAAATCCCGTTGGATCACTTGATGCCAGGGGAATAGTTTGCATTTCTAGGAAGTCATTGTACTAGTCTAAATAAATGTGACAAAATTCATATGTGGAGGGGGATTGATTTAACTAGAATAGTTCCCTAACTTCCTTTTAATCTATTTAATGGCTGGTCATTTTTTTTTTGCTGTTTTCTTTCATCCTAGAAAGCAGATGGCAGTTCTTCATTGTAAGATTAGTGAAAGAATTCCGACCTACCGTCTCTCGTCTCTTGGGAACCAGACTAGGACTTTAAAGGCTTGTTTCACATAGGGCCTTTTACATCTCTCTCTTCTGGAGAGGAGCCTTTCATCTCATCTGTCTAACTCTGGTTTGAACTCAGATCCCAAAGTTGAAAGGACAAATTGCCCTATGTTGTTTTTGGTGGTTCCAGATTCACACAAGACCCAAAAACATTACATGATGCTTTATGTCTTTATCACTGCTCAAAGCTTGTCTTCCTTCACTGTGGTGAAAGCTTTTAACTTAGAATTGTAGAATATTCAGTATCTTTAACAACACTTCTCTCAAAGCTATAACTGTTGCAGTGATGTGTGGCAGATGCAGAGCAACAACGTCTCATGGCTTCATTCACACAGCTAAGATTGGAAACTCGCGACCAGTTTATTTGCATTTCTTTGAACATAATTTCATTCTCTCCCCCTCCTTCCAAATGCTAACTTTGCATTCCACTGTCTCAGAAATACTTTGAAGAAGGATCTTGCACTTACATAGGACCTTTCACGTCTACATGATGTCCCAAAAGTGCTTTATGACCATGAGAATTACAAATATATTATCACGCTTGCTGAGAATATTTCAGTTCCAATTTTTGAATGAGTAAACTGCCTGGAGTTTTGCGCACTACAAATTTAAGGAAAATAAGGCAAGTTTTTAACCTGCTGTATCAAGTTGGTTGTTTTGTTTTCTTTCACAGTGCCATCCAGTACTTTATCTACAGCAAATGGCAATTCTTAAGATTGTCCATATACCTGTTTTTAAAGATTGTTGTCATGTCAGCTAATTTCAGTTTTCAAGCATTACTTACACTTTGAATGGCCATTTGAAGTTACTGGTCTGAAAATGACCAGTTTCATCAGTCAATTCTTTTGGTACTCTTTGTAAGATTACTGCCTTTTTAAGTTGCTGCAGGCCTTTAAATCCTGCAGCAGTAGCTGACTTCCCATCTCCTAAAGGCAAACTCCACATGATGAACATTTTTCAAGCTGGGAGCTTGCCTCCGTTATGCAAATAATGTTGACTCTGGATATAAGCAGGGAGAATCGGCGCGCTAAAGGTCAATAGATGTCCTTCCTGCATCACTTTATTTCTGGTTGGGCTGCATGGTGCTCGGTCAGAAAATCTCAGTTTGCAGATCTGCGAAGATAGGGCCCAGCTGTTTAGTGCAAGCCCTAATGATTTGTTTCAACTGTCTTCTGTGCTAGTACGATTTTCCATGCCTCTCTAATCATTTTTACCTAAGTAATGTCAATTAGTGTCGAATAAGACCATGTTGCTGTGGGCCTACAGCCACTGAGGAATGGATTGATTCAGTTAAACATTGGTGATTGGGCATTCATCACATCTGTCATGGATATGGCTGCACTAATGCTGGAGTTTATCTGCTTATTGATGCTTTTGCAGGTGTGATTGTGTGTGCATGTCTGGTCATTAAAACCAACACTTCTACGATCAAAATTGATTAAAATACAGCCATGTTTCCTGTTGTCAGTTTCTATTATGGATCACAGTTGTAGAATTCCAAGTCTCCAAGGTTTCGACCTCTTCCACACTTGTGACATTTCTTGGACTAAATGGGGCTGAGTCCTTTTTTCATAAGCCTCAGGTAAAGTGGCAAACAGTCAGTGACTGACTTTCAGATTTGATCACTCATTTTGCTGACTGTCATGTATAAGGCTTTTCTGTCTCCACGAGCATCCAGAATTCTCAGTGGTCTTTCACATCCAGCAAATACTGACCCCTCACCTATTCAAGTCAGTTTGTATCTTGAAGGTGAACAGACAATAATGATTATATCTAAATTTACATAGAAAAGATTGGGAAGAAAAATGTGGTGGAGGTGGGACATTATTGTGCTACTTCAGTTCAGGATTAAACTTGCCCGTAGTATTTTCAATGTAAAATTTACAGGGAGGAAGAAGAGACTTGTATTTTAATTGTACTGTATTAGAACCTCAGAACCTGACAAAGCATATCTCAATTAATTACTTTAAGTACAGTCACTGGTATGTAGGTATGTATTCACGACTAAGCCCCCCACACGGTACATATGATAAATGACCAGTTAATCATTTCTTTTGTTAAGGAAGGTTGACAGGATGCTGAGAGAATCCTGGCTCCCCTTTGAATAATGCCATGGAGATTCATCTGAATAGTCATATAGGTCTTCGGTTTAATGTCTCATCTAAAAGCCAGCACACAAGACAGTTCAACGTTTCTGCACGGAACTGAAGTGTGGTAATAGCAGGGAGGCAGTGGCATAATGGTGTTATCACTGGACTAGTATTCCAGAGACCCATGGTAGTTTTCATGACAGATGGTGAAATTTGAATCCAATAAAAATATGGAGTTAAAAATCTGATGATGACCACGAAACCACTGCCAATTGTTGTGAAAACCCATCTGGTTCACTAATGTCCTTCAGGGAAGGAAATCTGCTGTCCCTACCTGGTCTGGCCTACGTGTGACTCCAGACCCACAGCAATGTAGTTGACTCTTAAATGCCCTCTGAACAAGGGCAATTAGGGATGGGCAATAAATGCTGGCCTAGCCAGTGCTGCCCACACACCATGAAAGAATCAAAACAAAAATAATCCTTCATGTGGTTTAAATGGCAAGATTCCACCAATGAAATCAAGCTGTCACTCTAAATGTGTTTGTTTTTGCTATTTATTTTTTTCTTTAAAAATTGAAACAATGAACAGGATAGGGGCTCAGTAATTTTCAGTGATACTTGGTTGTTCTTAATACTCAAAACTGCTGTTTTAGCCAGATAGCAAGTAGGTGCTTACATCAGTTTGTGTCACATGGGACCTCTAAATGTAGATCCCAAGTTTTCAGTCTTCACAAACTGAACAACTAAAATCAGTTAAGATCATGTCTGTCTTACCACCAACTATTGGAGTTTCTTGTGAACAAGAGTCAATGAGATGTCACACAATAGTGCGTAAAAAATACCAGTACAGGAAAATCAAATTTGGAAGTGTGTAATATGTTGGAAAGTTCAGATAAGACCATAAGTTTGATGAACAATGATTGAGATTTGTTGAATATTGTTGAACATGGCTATGTAGTTTTCCGTACAATTCACTAAAAATTCCAACATGCAGGTTTGTTGTGATCACAGCCAGTAGAGAATTTGATGGGGGAGTTTTGTGGTGAGCAGGAACTGATTGGAAGGGAGTGAAAGACATGGCAACCTAAGTGAAGTGTGAATTATTTATCCCTGCATTCTCCATCCATCACAAGATAACAATGGATTTGGTGTAGTAGCTGTCATTATGTGAGGCTGCAGACTTTTGAGTGCAACACATTTGAATGAAGGTTAGCTTATCAACCTGGTATCATCCCACTCCTAACGTACAATGTATGAGGAATCATTCAAGGTCAAGGGACAACGTTTGCCAACGTTTTGGCAAAGTAACTGAACTGCCTCCTCTGTGCTGTAAACTATACAATTTGATATATATATATAGATATATATATATATATTTCCATGACTTTAAATACAAAAATATCTATTAACCTATTTTTTAAACTCTAGCAATGTGTGGTGCAGGTGTATTCAGTGTGTCTCCCCTTTGCAAATGCTTGCAATATATTTTTCTGCTTATTAACTATGTGCCTCTGTGGATTGAGGTGGTCCTCTAGATCGTTGTGCTGGATCAATAGATGGCTTATAATTTAAGATGTCATGGTTATTAGTGCAGTGACTGTATGGACCTGCATGTTTTCTGTAATATCTAGAGTCAATGACATGCGTGGATGATATGGTTTCATCCTAGGTAAGGTGTCAGCTCTGACTCCATTGGTAGCACACTTGTGTCTGAGTCAGAAGGTCATAATTTCAAACCCCACTTCAGAAATTTTAGCACCTAATCCAGGTTGATACTCTAATGCGATACTGAGAGAATACTGTGCAGTCAGAGGTGCCATTCCGATGGACATATGATATCTATTTCAAAAAAGAGCAAGGGAGCTTTCCATGACCAACATTAACACCTCAAACAACACTACTAAGACAAATTATCTGATCATTACCACTTTGCTATTTGTGGATCCTTGTTCTGTCCAAATTGGCTACCACTTTTCCTTCATTCCAACGGTGACTATACTTCAAAAAGTACTTAATTGGCTCTGAAACACTGGTAAATGAGATTTGCTGGCCTCTGATTGGCTGGCAGCTCTTGGGAATGGGATTTCTGCACCACTGGGGTAAATGCTGCAATTAAATGCCCCCAATGGAGCTGGAAGCCCAGGAGGCAGGATTGCTGCTGCCTATTAGAGATTTAACTCCCTCCAGTCTCCCGGAGATCAGTTCATCAGGGGTGCTGCCAGTTTTGGTGGTAGATGTGGTGTCCCCCTGACCCCCCACCTCCTACCTTCCTCTGCCGCCATTGACCTCATTAAATTCCTCCCACTGTGTGGCAGTGGTGGAGGGAATGAATGTTTTAGATGACGGTGGTTGGTGTGCCGATTAAGTAGGCTGCAGCCTCCTAGATGTTAAATTTCTTAAATGTTGTCCTCCTCACTCTTATTCTGTACTTTACCAGGAATACATATTCACCAGGATACTGGAATAACTCCCTACACTTCTTCAGATAGTGCAGTGGGATCACTTACATCCATCTGAACTGACATGTTGGGCTGTTGGTTCAATATTTTATCTGAAAGTTGGTACCTTCAATCATGCAGCTCTTTCTTAGTACTTGGTGTTGTATTTTTATAGTTGGGTCCTGGTATGAGGCTTGAATCCATGACATTTGACTCATATGAGAGTGTTACTGTTGATTGTTGAGCCAAGTTGACACTTTATGTAGCCTTGGCTATGCAGGCAAGATTAAGATTATTGTAAACTTAATTACCACAAATTGAAAAATAACTTGATTTAGAAATTACCAAAACATGTCAAGTGTGTTAAATTGAACATAAATTCACTCAGAATTATGGTAAACAGTCTTGAATAGATAAACTTAATATTATTTGTCAACAATTTTAAGTTTTGAAGGTCACTGTATGCATTTGACTGTTAGCCTGTTTCATTTTAAAATAGCTTAATAACAAGTAGGAATCAAAACCTGTGTGATGAAACAGGTTTCTGTATTTCAAAACTATGTGAAATGAAATAGCTAGAGTTAAAATGTAAGATGTCTTTTACCAAATTTCTAAGCGAAGGTCAGGAAAAGTGTTGCATATGAGGCCAGACCAGATTGATTGATCCGGAAATTAGTCAGGGACTCTCATCGAGGCATTAATTGAATTGT
Organism: Carcharodon carcharias; assembly: GCF_017639515.1. Lineage (NCBI taxonomy): Eukaryota > Metazoa > Chordata > Chondrichthyes > Lamniformes > Lamnidae > Carcharodon > Carcharodon carcharias. The sequence continues at coordinate 123,350,757 of NC_054476.1, forward strand.
ACATGGTCAAGGCATTAATAGGCACTTGGAACCCAGACAATGTGTAAACACTTGCTCGTTAACATTCTAAGTAATAATCCTGACTATTGTGTCTTTAATTGTGGATAATTGGCAGCAACAATTAAGGAAGCCTTTTAGACTGGAGAGGTACTAGGGAATTCATTTGTTCTTTTTAGTTCTTCCATGAGATCTGAACTCTGTGGATGAACTGAGATTCACATTGTCTGTATACAACATTGCATCCAGAAAACCTTCCAAAAGATAAGCCTGACTTGTTGTTTATCAGAATTTGTAATAAATAAATTGTAAAATGTATATTTTAACCCTTTATGGACTTTCTGATTCAGTTTTCAAAAATTGTGTTGATTTATTTTTTGATGTACCATTTAGTTCCTTTACATTAATTAAACTGTAAACCAATTTGGCTATTAGCGTTGGACTGTATATTTTGGCTTGATGGTGAGATATTATCTGCCTTTTCAGAGAGACAAGAGAGTTGATGTACATCCCATGTAATAGCATGTAATCTCCAGTCATTTACACAACACAATTAGATAATTTTTAATTCTCAGCGCCCTTTCACAGCATATATAAGGCTGAGAGTTTTGGATCATAGGCAACTCAGTCCATGAAAGCATGGCTTTTGTCATTAATGTAGGACAAAAATATTAGTGAGGAGCCTGAATTATAACATCATGCTCTTCCTGTGGACTTCTAAGCTTTAGATAATGTTTAATGCAAAACATTGTGCAACTCTTTTTTTGATCTAATTATCTTTTGTTCATTGTATGGAAGTAACTGCACCTGCTGCTCTCACACACAGGGCCCTCAACCGTGTCCAGCCCATCCCCTGCGCATCCGCCCTCATGCCTTCTCCTCCCTCCCAGAAACATGATAGGGTCCCCCTTGTCCTCACTTATCACCCCACCAGCCTCCACATTCAAAGGATCATCCTCCGCCATTTCCGCCAACTCCATCATGATGCCACCACCAAACACATCTTCCCTTCACCCCCCCTGGCGGCATTCCATAGGGATCGTTCCCTCCGGGACACCCTGGTCCACTTCTCCATCACCCCCTACTCCTCAACCCCCACCTATGGCACCTCCCCATGCCCACACAAAAGATGCAACACCTGCCCCTTTACTTCCTCTCTCCTCACCGTCCAAGGGCCCAAACACTCCTTTCAAGTGAAGCAGCATTTCACTTGCATTTCCCCCAACTTAATCTACTGCATGCGTTGCTCCCAATGCGGTCTCCTCTGCATTGGAGAGACCAAACATAAACCGGGCGACCGCTTTGCAGAACACCTGCGGTCTGTCCGCAAGAATGACCCAAACCTCCCTGTCGCTTGCCATTTTAACACTCCACCCTGCTCTCTTGTCCACATGTCTGTCCTAGGCTTGCTGCATTGTTCCAGTGAAGCCCAAGGCAAACTGGAGGAACAGCACCTCATCTTCCGACTAGGCACTTTACAGCCTTCCGGACTGAATATTAAATTCAACAACTTTAGATCTTGACCTCCCTCCTCCATCCCCACCCCCTTTCTGTTTCTTCCCCCTTCCTTTTGTTTTGTCCAATAATTTATATAGATTTTTCTTTTCCCACCTATTTCCATTATTTTTAAATCTTTTATGCCCCCCCACCCCCATAGAGCTATACCTTGAGTGCCCTACCATCCATTCTTAATTAGCACATTCGTTTAGATAATATCACCAATTTCAACACCTCTGTGTTCTTTTGTTCTTTTGTCTGTGACATCTTGTGATTACCTGCTCCTATCAGTGCTTGCTTGTCCCTACAACCACACCACCCCCCTCCATCTCCCCCCCACCTTAAACCAGCTTATATTTCACCCCTCTCCTTGGATTCACTCAGTTCTGCTGAAGGGTCATGAGGAATCGAAACGTCAACTCTTTTCTTCTCCGCCGATGCTGCCAGACCTGCTGAGTTTTTCCAGGTAATTCTGTTTTTGTTTTGGATTTCCAGCATCCACAGTTTTTTGTTTTTAGCTCCCACACACTGTAGTGTGGCAACATTGTATTTATATAGTGCCTTTAACAATACCCCATGGTGCTCCACAGTAGCATTATCAAACACCATTTGACTCTGAGCCATGGAAGGAGATATTAGAGCAGATAACCAAAAGCTTGGTCAAAGGAGATAGGTTTTAATGAGTGTCTTAAGAGGTGGAGAGATTTAGGGATCAAATTCCAGAGTTTAGGGCCTTGGCAGCTGAAGGCACCACCGCCAGTAGTGGAATGATAAAAATCAGGGATGCACAACATGCCAGAGTTGGAGGAGTGCAGATATCTGAGGACTGTATGCCAAGAGAAGGTTCCAGAGAAAGCGAGGTGATGGGAGGTATTGAAAACAGGATGTTATTTTAAAATTGAGGCTTAACCAGCAGTCAATGTAGGTCAGTAATAACAGGGGTGCTAAGGGAGCAGGATTTGTGGATAATAACAAAGGCCACAGAGTTTGAAAGACCTCAAGTTTATGAGGAGTGTAAATAGGATGCTGGACAGGAATGTATTGGAATAATCAATTCTGGACGTAACAAGTACAGGGTGAGGCTTTCAGCAGATGACCTGAGCTGAGGCAGGGTGAAGGTAGGATTGATGGTCTTGGTGATGGTTTGGCTGTTTGGTTGGAAACGTATCTGGCACAACACCAAGATTGCAAGCAATCTGATTCAGCCTCAAGTTACCAGGTACAGGGATGGAGTCGGTGACTAAGGAGCAATTATGGTGGGATCCAAAGACAATGGCTTTGGTTTTCCCAATAATTAGCTGAAAGGAAATTTCTGCTCATCCAGTTCTGGGTGCCAGACAAAAAACCAAACAATTTAAAGACAGTAGAGGGGTAAGGAGAGGTGGTAGTGAGGTAGGTTTAGATATTGTCAGTCTACATATGGAAACTGACATATTTTCAGCTGTGGTGCCGAAGGGCATCATCTAGATTAGAAGTAGGAGGCGTTCATGGATTGATCCTTAGGGGAAACTAGAGGTAAGGCTGTTGGAGCAAGCTATGACTGGATAGATGAGTAGAACCAGGTGCATACAGTCCAGCCGAATTTGTTGATGGTCAAGAGGCATTGGAGAGGGATGGTGTGGTCAGCAATGCCAAAGGCTGCAAACAGATCCAGAAGAATCAAGAGGGGTAGTTTACCACAGTTACAGAAGACTTAAATGGAATGTTGGCCTTTTATTGCAAAGGGAACAGGATATAAAAGTAGGGAAGTGTTGCTACAGCTGTTCAGTGCCTTAGCATCTGGAGTACTGTGTACAGTTTATGTCTCCTTACTTGAGGAGGGATATCATTGCATTAGAAGCAGTTTAGACAAAGTGCACTCTGCACCTTATGAGGAAATGTTCAGCAGGCATTCAGAAGAATGACAAAAGATCTTATTAAAACTATAAGGTTGAAAGGACTTGATGGTGGATGCTGGGAAGATGTTTCCCCTTGTTGGGGAGTCTAACAAGGAGGCACAGTTTAAAAATAAGAGGTGTCCTATTTAAGACAGAAATGAAGAGGAATTTTCCTCGCTTAGCGGGTCTTTAGTCTATGGAATTTGCTTCTCCAGAAAAAAGTGGAGGCTGGGTCACTGAATATATTCAGGCTGAGTTAGACAGATTTTTGTATGACAAGGCTAGAAAAGATTATGGGGGGCAGCAGGAAAGTGGAGTTAAGGCCACAATTAGATCAACCATGATTTTATTGAATGGCAGAGCAGGCTTGAGGGGCTGAATGGCCTACTCCTGTTCCTATTTCTTATGAGCTTATGTCATTTGTTACTATGATGATAGCTATTTTGGTAGCCTGGCAAGGCAAAAAGCTGTTTGGAAAGACTCAACATGTAGTCCCAGGAAAGATGGGATTGGATTTGGGAGGCGCCAGCATGCTCAAGGACTTTGGAGAGCAAAAGGAGGCTGCAGATGGGTGGTAGTTGCAAAGATAGAGGGTTTTTTTTAGGGGAGGGGTGATGACAGCAGATTTGAAGAGGAGGGTGACAGTACCTAAGGAAAGAGAACCATTAATGTGGGGATTGGTAAGGGAAGTTGGGCAGCTATCAGTTTAGTGGAAATAAGTTTGAGGGACTAGGAGGTGGGTTCAATGGACAAGCTAAGCTACAACTTAAAACTAAAACCAAACTCTAATATCCAGGCTTGAATCTCTCCTGTACCTTCCCTCCACCATCCCCCTGGCCTGCCACCCACCCCCCCCCCAACTCCTGCTACCACACACACACACACACACACACACTCTGTCCATTTGCCCCCACACCTTTAGCTCTCTAGATTTAAAAAAAAAATACATAGGGACCATTCTTTCTCTCTGGTCAACAATTGGGTTTCAAACAAAGACAGTGAAGAGGGGGATCTTTAGGGTGCTCCCAGATCTTTCACGCATTCCTCAGTTTAGGCACCCAATGAACAAAGTCAGAAAAGGGGAGGCGGAGACTAGATATGTTTTCTGCTGCAGTATTTTTGTGTCTTTTGCTAAACTGGGGACAGGCATAAATCACAAAGCAAGGTATCGAAGGCAGAAACATGATGGTGATTCTCTACCCGTTTCCTCTGCTACACCTGATCGTGCTTAAGTTACAGATGCAATAAAGAGAAAAGCCTGCCCCATAATATTTGGCCATCTTGCTAATTAATTTTTTTAATCAATGTTGAATGTGCTTGGGATGTCAAGAATATGTTGGGACTTCATTGTACTTGATTGAATGGCCATGCTCTCCAAAATTCAGTTTCCATTGTATAGGTACGCTTAAAAATGGTTATCAGCAGCTCCATACCCTTTCTGTAAATATGGGTTTTATTCCTTTGGCCTCTCTTATTCAAGTAATCTTAGGTAGCCAACGATAGACAGAGCTCTGACACAAATCTGATATTCATGACACTAGGTAAGTAATACTTGTTTAAGGGAGTTAATTTTATAGCATCAGGTTAGCAACAAGCATTTCTATCACATGACTCATAACAGTTTATTTTTGTAGCTTGGTTTTGATGTATTACCTTGATGTTACTTTGATGAAGTAATGGGGTGGTCTTCCGAGGAACAGAGACAATAAAGGTTAGAACAGGCTATACGGAATGCCCCATGTCAAATCAGATCTAGAATCTCTTGAAGTCAACGTTAAATGGAAAGTGGAAGCATTCAGTCTTGGTCTCCATAGCACAGGAACATGATCTTACATCTACTTCCAGTGCTTTATGGATAAGCACAGTGCAATCAAAGCTTTAGAGACCAGGAATTATGTGCTATTTTTGTTGATCTCAGTTTGAATAACAGTAAGGAGGACAAAATTGGCCAGAATTCCCACTCCCAATTACTACTTAGTTCCTATTCTTGGAAAGTACACATGTCAGATGAGGTAACAATCAGATTGGTCCTCTCAAGACTGAGTGGCCTATTGAGGTACCCTGTCCAGGACCGTACTTGAAGAAAGGTCACTTGGTCAAAATACTGGATGGCTATAGCTACCTATTAAACCTTTGAGTCACCACCTTCAACATGGTAAGGGAACAATTAGGTTTGGAGAGGGAGTGGGGAAGAACTCTGTTTTCCGTAAGTATTTAATGATGCTGAAATTGTTGGGAAGAATATCCTTTCTCCTTGAAAGGAAATATTCACCAGAGAAGAGGTTTACACTACACAGTAGATAGGCCATCAGCGCTGCTCCTTTGTTCCTGTGACAGAGGCAAGTGTGCATTATCAAGGGCATATCCCATCTTTGGAAATGATAAGGTGTTTTGTCAGCCGTAATTAGTTTCCAATTATATGGTCAAAACATCATATTAAAACCACTTTGTTGTCTGGTGACAGCCTTTGATCATGTTGCTTCAGAATCTGGCAGTATTTATGGCTCTGTATGATGTATGCTTCCTGTCAGCCTTGAAATAACAGTAAATGCTGCTGAACAGGCCCCACCTGCTGAGCTGAATGCTCTGAATCCCTTAAGCAGGTCAGCCCATTTCTCTGCTGAGACAGCTTCCTCCTATTGTGGAATTGTTTTACAGAATCTACAAAATAGGAATACACTTTTGAACTGGCTTCTAAAATCTAAATGGTGCTGACAATATTCTTACTAAGTTAGCGAAGCAGTCAATTCTCCAAAGATTTCAGTGTCCTTTTTAAAAGAAATATGGCTTGTATAAGCTGATAGAAACCTGTCCGAAAGCCTGTTGCCAAAGCTTCCCTTGAATAGAACCCAATCTTATTCTCATAATGTTCTGAGTAAGTTTGATGACACATTAAGCGTATGAGCATTAGATTCCCTTTGCAGCTTTAGATTTACAACACCATTGTGAAATATGGTTGGCAAAACAGAAAACAAAATATTTAATCATTTGTAGTAGCATTCTCATGATTAGTTGGATTCGAGTAAAGGCAACTGTGCCAGTAAAGGAAGAAATAATTGTGCTCCAATTTTTCAGCAAATCTTCTTCCCTCAGTTTTCCCACCAATGTTTTAATTTGAGTAGCTGAGAATTTGCAGTCCATGCTAAAAGCATGTTATGATGATGTTGTATTTTTCATGACACTGCATAACATTGCTAAATCTTATGAATTGCCTTATGAGACTTGCATGACTCTATCCAGTTTAAGAAAAAAATATCACATTGGCTATATTCTTTATTTTAATGATCCCGACTTGAAAAGCTTATAAAAGATTTTTGTCTCGTTAGCCAGAATTTCTGTCTGACAAATATATAGCTTACACATAAGACAGTGGATGACTGAAAATCTAGCTTGATGCTTTTAATTGTGCTTTTTGGGGGAGTTTCAACAGTTTGAATTTCTGTGGGAAGATTGCACTCTAAAAGCTTTTGAAAATGGCATTATTATGAAGATTGCAACAAAATTATAGTTCAGAATTTGAAAAAAAACCCATTTCAGCTACTTTATGATTAGAGCAAAGTATTTGCAACTCTCAGTGCTAGTCTCAGTAATGTATTCCACAGGGAAATCCAAGCCACACTGACTCATAAACACTGCTGGATGGGAATGAATAGCTCCCTCCTGTATGATTAAAAATGGCAGTGCAACAAGCTAAGTGTCTCTAGAATACAACACAATTTGAGGTGAATATGATTGTGTGTGTCTCAGAGTAACTGAAGAAAATCGGCCAATTTTGTAGTGGAATTCATCTTTAAATGATCAAACAAAATCTATATAAAGGAGTACAATCACAAAACATTGTGTAATGTGAGACATGTGAGATGGGCTGAAGTTGTACCTCAAGTCCAAAATGGCAAAAACTGAATCAAAATAGGATTGATGCAAATTCAGAAATAACTGTAGGGTTTATCCTTTCCATGAATTATTCTCAACATCCTCAGGTCCTTTCCAGCACTTATGGCATCCAAATGATGTCCCTATGGCATGAATTTACCACTGCCAAAAGCCAAACTGATGATAGGCCATTAATAAATGGTTGTGGCAGTGTTAGGAAAAACCTGTATTCTTAGAATAGTAGATAATAAATCATAAATTATTTAGCTTTCTGCCATTTATTTCTGACACAAAACATGCTGAAATGTTTATTTATGGTCTAACAGTGAGAAAACAAAGCTTGGTTAAGATACATAGATTCAGTCCTGCTCAAACCACACTAAAGCTTCTGTTTTCCTCTTTGCTCAAAGCCCTACTGTACCCTACTTTTCAAGGCATTTAATGATCAGCACTAAAAATAGGAATGCATTTTTACCGCACCCAGTTTATCCCAACACATTTTAAAATAGGAAAATCAGAAAACTGACTCATCATGACACCTCACTAATGATCACTTGTCACTTCTGAAGATGCTAAATTGGATGTGGCTCTCTAAACCTCTCTTACTTCTTCACCTTCAAGTTATTTCTTAAAACTTGCCCTTGAACTAAGCTTTTAGTCACACCGCCTGACGTCCTCTTCCTTGGTTCATTGTCAGTTTTTGTCGATTTACCCTCCTGTGATGCATCTTGGAATGTTGTACTGCATTAAAGGTGCTATATAAATGCAAGTTGTTGTTGTACATGGCAAGCGTCTTGTTTAACTTGTGCATTTTGCAAAACCCCTTTTACGTATGTCCCAACAGAGAGATCAAAATACAATACCCTGACCAAATTCTTATTGTCAGTCACGATCTCATCAAATGCCTGCTGTCAGCCCTTATTAGATTTGACTCCGGTGGTGACTTGCTGACAGCTCCATCAAGTCCAACTCCTGACTTGAACACTCAACCCATACCCAATGATTGGTGGCACTACAATGAATAAGCTTCAAGCTAACAACTTACAGCCTTAATATGCAGAGAATCACTAGGTCTGGGCTGTTATTGGGGGTCAGAATGTCACAGGGAGCCTGGTTACACAAGGGATCAAGCCACATCCAGTCCATCTGTCCTAAATCTACGACTGATTATTTCTGAACCAACAGACCTGTTAATACGTCCAAATGGTCAATCACTGACTCAGATATCAAAATTCAGTTATTTTGTTCTCCCCGCATTGTTTATCTAATCTTTTCATTAATATTCTTTAAGCAGGCCTTCATGGCCCTTTTAACAATGGTTCTTGGATTCTATTAATCACTGTTCGGCTCTTCCACAATTGGAGCAAGGCATAAAAGCCTGTATTTGTAGTCAGGGGTCAGGAACCAGGCATGGGGCTAGTTCTGGGTCCCAACACCATGCAGCATGCCTTAGACAAGCTCAACACAATTTTCAATGCTTCAGCCAATTAAAAGCTAGGGAGAAGGCTTGCTGTCCAATCAGGGCCAGTGAGCAGGGCGTCCAGCTGAGGTGGAAGCTGTTGATGTGAGGATGCAGACAGCAAGGAACAAGTGCAGGTAAAATGTGTTTTCATTTTTAAAATGCCACAGCTGCCTCACCATGATGCTGGAAGGGCACCACCTCCAGGGGATGGCCAGCAGCCACAGCTGTGGCCTGGCAGCCATTGCGGGTGCTGGGAGGTAGTTCTTTATGTGACCCATCATACCCCCACCTTCCCACCCTGGATGTGGTCCAGGCCAACTTGGGCTGCCCACATTACCAACTGGAAATCGCAGTTGGCGTGGGAATAGGGCCATAATAGGCCCCTTAATTGAACACCATTTACCTAAATTGGCTACCCACTTCTTGACCAGCCTCTTTCAAAATGGCTCTGGTCAGGATCATGGCGGGAAGCTGGCATGGAGGCCAGTGGCCCTAAATTGCGCACCAGCCTGCCTTTGATCCTGACCCATCCTGTTTTAAAAATCCAGCCTAGACTAGTGCTAGAATCTGACATTTTGGTTTGTTTCCAGTCATTGTTTGTCTTGCGTACCTGCTTGCTCTTGTCTATTTTATTGTTTTATTTTACAGGCAGAGAAATACTCAGTACTCATGAAACCCTTATATTTGGATCCAAAACAAAGCTGTTAATATGACATATTTTCTCACAAAAACGTGAATGAATTGGGAATTCGAGCCTGCATTTGTGCACAATCTATTAGATCCTTTTGCTCAGTTTGTCATCTCCCAGCTGAACTTTGCATGACATTGTTGCTTAAGCAGCAGAGAAATAAGTTACCTATTTACCACCCTCCTACTAGAAAGCAGTTGTGCGGTGGCAGGAGACAAGCAAGTAAGCTTAGTATTGCATTTATGTGGTTGTGTGATAGACCAACCAATGAGCAATTCAAAGAGATTTTTCTTCCAAGTTTCTCACGTCAAATTTTTGCTGATATGTAGGTCGGATGTAATATATTGCAGGTTATGAGTGCTCCCTACTGGGACTGAATGCCAAGCCTGCATTCAAAGAGATAGAAGAAGCTTCTGACACATTTGATGGCATACGTATGTGAAGTCTGTGAAACGGAAAGAAAAACAGCTTCTTCTGTCAAACTGTCAGTGAAATGAGCTTTTGTATTCAGTCAGCACTGGGTAAAACATTGAAGAGTTCTTCAATGGCAAGAATGTGCAAGCTCCCTAGTGTGATCAGAAATATACTTCAGGTGTACAATTGCATACCAAAGCATCGTGTTATTGTGTCTCTCAGTGTCTTCCCCTAGTCACTATCTCTGAAAGGTTTGAACTGAAAGATGTTGCTTCTACAATAAGGTACGGTGCCTTGTGAAATAGATTGAACAGCCTTGTAGAGATTCTTCAAATAAACCGTGATCAGTTCATCAGCCTCTCCCATGTGCACACAGTAAACTTTTGCCTAATTAAGACCCAAGGGACTAGTTGGAAGTTGCCCTTACAGCAATGCCTTGAGATTCATTTTTATTCCTGTTTATAACAAATGACTTTGAAGGGAAAATAAACTCTATTGGACTGGTACACTCTGGGACTGGCTTGATTATAGCAGGTCAGTGTTAGATGTCTTTCTGTAGTCCACAGAGTGCTCTTTTGTAATGCATGATTAGCAGGAATTATACAATTTAGACATAAAGAATTGAAATTCGGAAGCTGAATTCCCAATGTTATTTGTTGTGCCTTTTTGCACAGCTGTGTCGCAATTAATGATTAGGCCTCAATTTTAACTCCAGCTGGGTTTTGTTGGTTGGATAGCAAGGTGAGTGAGAAACTTGCTGAAGAAATAATACCCAGGCTATTTTAACTCCCAAGCCTCATTTAAGTAATAGTATATCTTGATTTGAGCATATATCACTGATCCTCATTGTCACTGGGTCACAATTCTACCTGACAGCATTTTGAGAGTGCCTTGACACACACATTGCAGCAATTCAACCCCATTCCTGCTCTGGATTGGAACTCAGCAGGAAGCTATGGAAAATTGTCTAACACCAGGTAAGTATATGTATTAAGTTCTGAAATCATCTCGTAGGGATATTGTGTTTGGACAAGAAGGTTGGGAATCGAGTACAGGAGAGGTCTTCCTTGCGGGGCCTAGAGGATCATTCCTGGTCCCACAAAGAAAGGAAAAAAAACTTGCCATTTCCAGCCACCTCTTCTTTCCATAAGGTCCTGACTTTTACCTCGCAGGAATAGTGCCTTCCCAGCTCAGGCCTCAATTAAAAATGTATTATACATATAGTTGTTTGGTAGTACAGAACTTGAGGTTTGCTGAAAAAAGAGACATGTCAAAGCTTTTCATCTTGCACTCATCAGGACACTCACAAGAAGTGTTTTCCCCTTTTATTGGTATTCTTGTGAAGTGTCCTGATGAGAGCAAGATGAAAAGCTTCGACACGTCTCTTTCTTTCAGCAATACTAAAGCATCATACATTAGTAAAGAAGGATTCTTTTCCAGTGGGTGTCTTTGCTACCTGCTTTGGAGAGCAGGTTAAAATCCCAAATAATGGGATCCTGGCAGTTTTCCAGCAGGTTATTAACCTGGATAATTTTATGTACTTTCCTGTCAGAGTTAAAAACACCCCGTAGGTAACTTAAAATGTTGCAAATTGGTATCATTTAGCTGAATGTAGAATAAATTGTATTTACCAAAATGGTTTAAGATATAATCTGACATTATTGTCCGCTTGCATTTTCATTCAAAAAGGTACTAGATGATTTCTTATGGAAGAAGAATTTGTGATGTTAGGGAAGATGACAGGACAATGAGATTAGTTTGGGAAGAAAGGGGAAATAAGTGATGGGAAACCTGTCCCTGTGAAGGGGAGCTAAGTTAAATGCGGGCAAGATTATGTAATGGGATTCCTCTATGGCAAAGATTTGTACTTTACCATGATCATTAGGAAATATGGATGCTCTGCATCAGCTAATCTGGACAGGCCATGGAGTTTTTGAGTAGAATAGCTAGGTGATGAAGTTCCCTTATGGAATGAGCAGTACTCTAGATTCAACGAACTTTCTCATCTGACCTTGTGTTGTTTGTCCCATCCCAATTGATCTTTCTATTGAGTCTTTGGAGCATAAATCTATTTTTCAGGCAATGGACCTCACTCCCACTTTGTCACCATACCTTATTTTGGAATGAATTATTGAGGTCATGGATGCCCCCCCCCCCCCCCCCCCCCCCCCAAGAACGACGTTCAGGCAAGGGACTTCCTCATTCATTTAGAATGCAGTGCAGAGGACAAGGGCAGAGATCCCTGTGCCTGAACGAGTAGGCCTGAGGTATGCCCAATATTAGGCCTCGGGCCTCCTTTAAATGAGACAGGCGAGGTGCAGACACTTGATGGCCACCTTCAGATGTATCGTTGGAGAAAAGGCTTTGAATTTATGGCTCTCCATTGCTGGCAGCAGTTGCTAGCTAAGTGCTGAAAGAGGAAGGAAAAGTAGTCGGGAAAGGGAGAGTGTTTGAACAACAGGATAGGGGTCATTGGGGACCAGGGCGAGGCAGTGGTTAGGAAGGAGAGGCAATCAGTGGTTGGCAGGAGCCCAACGTTTTAATATGGGGTTGGCAAAAGTACCAAAAACAAAATAATCTTGCTATCTCTCTTATCTGTTGTTTGTGTGATCTTGGTGTCCAAATTTACTACCTTTTTTATCTGCATAAGAGCAGTGATTGCACTTCAGTGTAATTAATTTACTGTGAAATGTTTTGTGCTGACCTAACGACATTTAAAGCTCGTAAAAACCAAATGATACAAAGTACTGGTGCTCTGCAATTCAGCCTTTGCACAGAGCAGCGCAGTGTTTGATAATATTGAGCATGATGGCAACACATTAGATTTGTTCTGATTTGTCAAATTAACATTGTTTTAAGAGGTAACAACCACAGGACTTTGGAATAAACGCAAGTTAATGGGGGCTGCTCAAAATATTGCTGAGCCGTACAGGACAGCAGAATTGTTGCTGGGCCAGGGCCAAATTCTGAGCAAAGATAGGAAAATCAGGCAGTGTTTCCAACCCAGGCGTTGATCAGTGATCATCTTTGGACAGTGCCAATATAGGGACATCATGCTGAATCTCCAAGCAATCAGGTAACTGGTGCTCAGTGTGTTGGATCCGGTAAAGAGTTATCACTCAGTCATGATACTGGGGGGAAACCTTTGCTTGTGCACCCAAACCCCAGAACAGGTGCGCACTTTCAGGAAGTAATAGGGAATAATAACTTCCATGCATCAGTGAAATAAAGCACACATTTATTATGATTACATTGTTGTAACTTCCTATGTGACAGATTATTGCTGATCCTGTCTGCTCGCATGGTGACTATATCAACATACTAGGAATCACAGTGAAATAGGTAGCGTTTTGAAGGTTATAATTGCTGCAAGATATAATGCTGACAATTATTCAGATTACAGTGACTAAGGTTAAGCAGAGAATTACATAATTAAAGAAATGTTCTCTGGTCTCAGAGAATTGGCTAAATCTACTTAATAATGTTTGACATTAGACATATAGAGAGGATACCGATTTTACAGATGGTGTGTTAAATTGCGTATTGCATTTCAAAAGCTGCAAATGACATTCAGTGCTGTAAGCATAATATATCATTGCAGTGGAAGGGGAGTATAACTGTGATAAATCTATAATAGAATTTCCCAACATCCTTTGGAAGATAGAAGTGGTCATGTACTCAAAGACCTTTATGTCAGTCTCCTTTGGGTCTTTCAGGCTAGTGACCGGGAAGAATGCCTCATTGGCTTTAGATATTAACGTTCATGCCAATAGCTGTTTCAGGCTGGCGTAACAAATGGACTTTACCTGCTGCTTGCAAACACCAGAGCCTCCCTCCTTGCCCATTGATACCCCTGAGAGTGACAGAACAGAAAGTTGCCCTCAGGCACCATCTGTTTCTGCCATATACCACTCTCAGCACTGCCTCCACATCTGTTGCGGGGAGCAGCCTTCTTGACAAGTTATTTTGATGGATTTCAGCTGCATTTCTAGGTTTTGTTTTGTGTTTGAACTGTTTAAAGGATGAATGGTAGTCTTTGCTTGCCTGAACACTGAAATGTGTCCTTGTAGACCATGTAGCAGGGCCCAATCTATTAAGGAAGTGTGACTGGGGTCTCTGGGATGTAAAGTAAAGTTGCCCTGATATTTGCAACAGTCACTCAGTGCTGCTTCAGCCTCCCTCGAAGAGAGCTGTGCAATGCTAATTATATCAGCAGGATACCATATCAGTAAGCAACAATAACTACTTGCATTTATATAGCACCTTATGCAGTAACATGTCCCAATGTGCTTAACAAGGGCGTTGTCACCTAAAGTGTGGCATTGAGCCACATTAGGATCAGTAACCGAAAGCTTGATCAAAGAATTAGGTTTTAAGGAGCATCTTAAAGGAGGAGGCAAAAGGCAGAGAGACTCAGGGAAGGAATTACAGATTTTAGAGCTGAGGCAGCTAAAGGCACAGCAGCCACTGGTGAGGTGAATGAAATTGATGATGCACAAAAGGCCAGAGATGGAGGAATGCAGAGTTCTCAGTGGGTTGTGGGGCTGGTTGGAATAGAATTTAATCCCCCATTCAATTTTTACTATGTCCTCTTGAATCTGCTTACCAAATATTTAACCTTCTTCAATCATGCTGATCAGCCAACAGGGAATTGCAGTTACAGCATTGGAAACCTTCAACTTCACCACCCTGCCACCCATCCCCATAACAAATCATTCAGTCCTATTTTGAAGTACTCCATACAACAGGCTGGGTTGAGAACTGGCAATGCTCCCTCCCAGCAGTGTCAGGCAGGCTTGAGTGACGGCAGCCGAGGACTAAAACCTGCAGCCATCTGCTTGAGAGGTAGGCAGGCGCTCTGCAGCCTGTGCTACTGGGCTGTGCTGGCAGCTGTTCACTTTCTCATTTGGATTTTGATCCAGACTCTTCGCAGTCTATGGAGAAAACAGATTTTTTTTTGCAAATAAAAGCACAAGTCATTTTGGAGGAGTCCCAATTTCCCACCAAACTCAGTGGAGAGCAGGACCTTGTAAAGCTGTAGCAGGCTGGTGGTATAACGACTTCAACCAAAATGCTGCAGCTGTATTTCAGACAGCAGCAACTGAAATAATTAGCGCAGCCTTACTGTGTAAATGATCTACTGTAAAGGCCTGTGAATGACGAAGCTGACTTGGGTCATGATACCAAGTGGGTCAAATTTCACCCATTGTGTGTAATGCTGAAAGTCATACAGAAAGCATGTTGTGATGAATTAAAAAGCAGAAGTAAAATGGTTTTCCTGTCAATGAAAGCATGAATATCTTGTATTATGGAATTTTATAGGCTCTTTACATGAAACATTTTGCATTACATTTAAGCAATTTTGACTTCTTTTAAATGTGCAAGTGTACTCCAGTACTAAACCACCCACAATGACAGTAATTGGTTTGTGTCTACCTGAAGTAGGTAGTTGCACATTTCACTAATGCCTCCTTTAACTGTAGTGCTCCATTTTTCCTCACCAGAAGAGGACGCAGAGTTGGCAGTGTTTCTGGGATCTTCAGTCCCTTCCGTCTCAAACCAATATCTGTAGTAAAACTGCACCCTTATGAGGTTCCATATTTAGCACACACTGTGTTCCGTATGCTGGTACAATTGAAACCAGTTAACTAGATTTTGTAATCTGGACTCCTATGCCTTGAGTCTATGAGTTCACTAGTCAAGTAAACTCGAATTGCATGCCTTCATATATGCCTGTTAGTTGATGCTCGCTGTCAATAAAGGAGAGACCGCGTGAGAGCAAACTGTTAAGCAAAAGCAAAATACTGCGGATGCTGGAAATCTGAAACAAAAACAGAAAATGCTGGAAAAACTCAGCAGGTCTAACAACATCTGTGGAGAGAAAAAAAACACAGAGTTAATATTTCGAGTCCTTATGACTCTTCTTCAGAGCTGAAGAAGAGTCATAAGGACTCGAAACATTAACTCTTTTTTTTCCCTCCACCGATGCTGTTAGACCTGCTGAGTTTTTCCAGCATTTTCTATTTTTGTTTAAGAACAAACTGTGATTGTTTATTGCAACAGAGGGCAGAGCACTAAATCCTTGCGTGCTCCCAGAACCACCTCCAGCTCTAGACTTCCACTTAACCAGTAGCCTGCGCTGTACAGTGATTGGTCAGTACCATCACATGGTTAGTCCACTTGCAGTCTCTTAAAGGTACATGGTACTCCACTTTACCACATCCCTCCCCCTTTACTTAAAAAAAAATCCAGTTGACAAACTTAATAACGTGAACTATTTACACTAATAACTATTTACAAATTAAGTCTCTCAGGAGGCATTCTTGGACATGTTGAGCATTGCAGTTCAACAATGTCTGCTGGTGTTTCCGAGACCACCTTTTCAGGGACAGTGATCCACTAGGTTCCTCAGTGGATGATTTCACCATCTTCCAGGTGCAGTCACATTCTCTCCTGCTGCCCTTCCCCTCCAAGCTGAAACAGATAAAGGCAACAAGCACAAAGCAACACAGAAAGAAAAGAAAAAAAATTGTTTTTCTTTTTGAGGATTGCCAATAATGCCTCTTCTTCCTGCGTGTCCTTTTCTTGGTAGCACTGATCCGTATCTCGGTCTTCTCTTTAATTTCACTATTGACCTGACTAGATTCAGGCGAGAGCTGAACGTGAGTGAGCTCAATAGTTGGGTTTTCCCACAACTCTTCTGAGAACTCAGGGTCTTCTAGTTTTAAAACATTAGGGCTTTTACACAGTTGCTGCTTCAGCTCTTTTAATTCTTTCCTATTCTTATTAATAGCTAGCTGGAGAACTTCATATCATTGCCCCTTCTCAGATAATTAATTCCTTAACTCGGCCAGAGACAGGTTTAACTCTTCCTTTTCTTCTTCATGTCTTTTGAATGGCACAAATTGGGAGCTGATTGAATTCTGTAGTGCACGAAAGTCCTTTAATAGGTTTACCTTTTCTTCTTGAAGGATGCTGACTTCAGCTTGCACTCTGTCCTGGTGTAACACTTCTACAGGCTTCTCCAGTTGTGTCTTTGCGCACTCATTTTTTCCTGTAGTAACGCTCCTAGTTTCCAGTTAGGAACTTAGTGGACCCTCAAGGTTTATCTCTCCCAGCCAGTTCCGTCAGAGGAGACTGGGTCCCCTGCCTGACGTGACAAATAGGGGTAATTTTGCAGACTGTTCCTCTTACCTTGACGTGACATATCCCTTTCAGTCTTATTTCTTCACCATTGTATGTTCTCAGTTTAGCGTCTGAAACTTTCAATCTTAAAGGATGGGTTCCTTTATTCAAGCATCTGAATGTATGTTCTCCAGTGACGGACATCGATGCTCCAGTATCAGCTTCCATCTTAACGGGTTGTCAATTCACTACAATGACTACTTAGATCGACTTGGTTTTATCCACTTTCAGGTTATATAATGAATGGATGTTTGATTCTATTTCTTCTGGTTCTTCCATGAGACATATGTCACGATTTCCCGCTTTGCCTTTAAAATGCTGTCTCAGCTTATCTCTGCAGTGCTGCCTTATGTGACCATAGCGGTGGCAGAAAAAGCATTTGTCTTGTTTGAATTGTTGATCACCTACTGGATGCCTGGATGCATTTCTTGCATTCATTTGTGGGTTTTCGCTGTGGTACTGCTGTTTTTTACTTATCTGTACATAGGACATGTTTCCCGCCTTTCTGTGGGGTCGGATGTTTTTGTGCCTTTTGATGCTGATCTGTCCCACCCTACCAGATGGACAGCGCCATTTTATGCATCTCTTATAGCTTGTGAATTTCTAACAGCACTGTCCATGGCTGTGGCTAATTCTAATGCTTTATTGAAGTCTAGATTAACTTCGGCTAGCAAACACCTTTGAATAGTACCATCTCCAATCCTGCATATCAGCCGGTCTCTCAATAAATCCCAAATGGATGTTCCGAATTCTCAATGTTCAGTTAATGCCTTTAAGATGGCAACCTAGTCAACTTTTGTCTCCCCTAGAAGCCTATTTCTTGAATTGAACTTGAAGTGCTGAATAGTAACTGAAGGTTTTGGTCTCAGGTGGCTTTGTACAGTTTTTATTAGCTCATTGAATGTCTTCAAGTTGGGGGTGTTAGGTGACATAAGGCTGTGGATCAGCCTGTACGTTTTGCTCCTGTGTGTGGACAAAAGAATTGGCCTCTTCTTTTCCTCCCCTGTGATGTCGTTAGTGGTAAAAAAGTACGCCAGGCATACTGAGACCAGTCATCTGAACTGGGGTCAAATGGATTGAAACAGCTAAACTGCGGCATCGTGAATGACTGCAAGGGGACCACACTTCCAATGGCTTCCCAGTTAATGACAAATTCAGGTGTTTGGCTTACTGCAGCTTTCTTGACTGCCGGTGATCAATTCGTGTTCTGCCTTCCACAGAGTAGCCCTCTTTCTGGGCGCTCTTATAATTTCCTGTCCATAGGCATTTTTCTTGCATGTACCTCTTTAAATGTATTGCCGCTTTAAGAGCTGTCACCGTTTGTTTTCAACTCCATCTCTGCAGTTGTCGGCTTTTCTGTGCTGGGTTTCGTGCTCTTTTTGAGTTTTTGTGGGATCCCCACGATTGCGATCCTGCAGGGGTTTTTTTTCAAATTTAAAACTGCAGCACTTCTTTCTGCTCTGATCGCTGCCTATTTGATATGCAAGTATAGATTCTCTTTCCAATGTTCTGCTCACCCGTCTTGTGAATTTGCACTCAGGGGTCTTGCAATTTTTCTATTTTAATCCTTGGCGTCAGTTTTATGTCTTGAGTCGATGAGTTCACTAGTCAAGTAAACTCGGATTGCCTTCATATACACCTGTCAGTTGATACTTACTATCAATAACGGAGAGAGACTGATATAAGAACAAACTGTGATTGTTTATTGCAACAGAGGGCAGAACACTAAATCCTTGTGTGCTCCCACAACCACCTCCAGTTCTAGACTTCCAGTCAACCAGTATCTCATGCTGTACAGTGACTGATCAGTACTAGACTTCCAGTCAACCAGTATCTCATGCTGTACAGTGACTGATCAGTACTATCACATGGTTAGTCCACTTGCATTCTCTTAAAGGTCCATGGTACTCCACTTTACCGCATGGACCCTCTCCGAAAACTCTTCATTCATATTCGTGGCATACGCATGTTACCTATGAATTTAAAAACACCTACAATTTATCGAGCCTGTGGTGAATAGGAGTACTAAAGACTAACAACATACCCTGTGCCATAATACAAAAGCAAACTACAGTGGATGCTGGAAATCTGAAATAAAAACAGGAAATGCTGGAAATACTCAGAGGTCTGGCAGCATCTGTAGAGAGAGAAACAGAGTTAATGTTTTAGGTCAATGATTCTTCATCTGATATGCCTTGCACCTTTGTGTTACATATTAAATATATGGGATACCCACTCTACGCTTTCTTTAATAGGTGTAGAAGCACCAGAATGTTAGGACATATTACTCTGGCTAAAACTATATATCATATTTATTACAAGAAATAGGTTTATACAGAAATATAAGCCAAAAGGTAAGTAATCAAACAGTATTTAACATTAAATTGCCTCTTACATGTAATTTGCAAAGTATTTGAATTCTCAAGACTCTAATTCAAATTTTTCATGAGTAGCTTTTGTGTCCTTTGAGCTCCATCTTACTGCTGTGATGCATAAATGAATAGTTGAGGTATGAAGGAAACAAACTAGAATAGCTATGCATATATATCTCACAAGTTCTTCAAAGTGGTGCCTGCTTCTTTGAAGGCGACCTTTGATTCTTTCTAATCAGATGATAATTACATAATACTAATTATTTCTACTATTCAGACAAGTTTAAGGATGTGGGTAACAACTGAAGTATGATTGCTGTGCATTGCATCAGGCCTGATGCAAACCCTTTCGCAATTTCTATCTGGCACAACACCCTCTAATGGTTATGAAAATTCACAATCAGCGAGTTCTGTTTGTTATCGCAAAATAAGCTTTTTTCCTTTTATCATTACAGGAAAGGTGTTACTACCTTTACCTCAAAACATTGGTTATTCGCCTGTCATTTTTCTCAGAGATAAATGTCACAGCAAGTGAGCTGATTTGGATAAGCAAATAAAGACTGTGATGCTCAGAGGAATATGAAAACATTCAGAAATAGTAACTAAATTTAAAGCCAAGTCAACCATTTTATGATATTCACACAATATTGGTGTTTGATAACACACTATCAATGTTATGTCAAATACTGTTTGACTCCTTACTTCTGGCTTATATTTCTGTGTAAAACTATTTCTTGACACACACAAACTAGATGAAGTTCTGGCAAAAAGGATGAAGTTCTTCCCCCGAGAGTAATATTCCTGCGCACAAGGGTCTAAAGAGTTGTTGCAGAAATTAGTAATCTCACCTGCAAAAGCCAAAAGGACATTCAGTACTGGAAAATACCACACTGCTGTTGGAAATAGGTTCACTATTCCAAGCTTCAATTTCCTTAACATTATTACATTGGTTTTGGAGAGGGAAATAGAAGAGCAGTGAAGTAATTCTCTTTCATGGCTAAACTGAGAAAGGCGATGACTGCTAATAGGTACAAGCATTGCAAAACAAATTTAATTTTGTCTAATATCATCTTTTGCCCCCAATTTGCAAGAGCAGCTCTTTAGTCCAGGCAGCAGGATAGCCTGGATTGAAGGTCTATATAAGATCGCTCTCAAATGCTGTTAACTAATCAGCTAGTGAGTAAGGAACTCAAGCGAACCAAACTGGTCTGGTGTCAGTTTTTCCCCCAGATGGAGTACCATACTGAAATATATTTTATTTGGGTGCTGATTAACTTCTTATGTTTAACATCTTTTGTGTAACATCTCATAAAATTTGAGATGTCCAACCCAAGTGCTCTTGAAATCCACCTGGTGTTCCTGTTTCTCCTGCTTCAGCACACAATGTCTTGCTCCTGTATGATAGCCTGTTCAGTAATGTCAGAGATGAATGAGGATAGTTACTGAACAGAAGCGAATGAGCTTCAGGGATAGGTATTCCAAAACCCATCGAAATTTGATAATGTGCAATGTTTCCTGAAGGTGCTCAATTGTGTAGGGGCATGGATCCCCAGGATCTCCATTACCCCTATTATTTTGTCTATCTGGTGTGGGACCTTAAGACAATGAGGAGGATTGCTACGACAGCCATGCTGTCACCCGATGTCCTTGTGAATGCACTGTCCAGCAGGAGTCACTGGATTGTGATTAAAGGTTTGGAAGCCTGGATTACTTGTGTCCTTTGTTAACCTGAAGACACCAAGGCCACATGCTGTAGCCCCATTGGCACCCTGGGGTTAAGATCAGCTAATGCAGGACCAACCACACATCGAAACGGAAATCTTCCTGATCTATGCGATGGAGTCAGGATATGTATTGTTATCTTCTTCAAATATAGAATGGCTTCCAGAATTAGTTTAATATACAAATAACGTTTGGATATAATTTTGTATCTAATAAGAGGAGCGCAAATATGTTCAAATGACAGTTGCACATCTTGCAGAACAGTGATATTTTATTAGGACTGATAGTCTGTGCCTTTGGCAATATTTTTTCAGCACAACTAAATTTAATTTTGAATGTTGAGGACAAAGGGTTAAGGTCTGTAAAAGTGAGAACTCAGTGCTAATAGCATGAATATATTGCAAACTGGAAATTTATCTTTGTACATGATTCATGGCTTCAGAAGCTAGCGGAAAGTGTGCTACAGTACCAGAAGACTAAACATGACCATTGCCCTTAACAGTGTGACATTAACAGTCTGGTTTTTGACAAGCCGCAGATGGGTTAAACTACTGAGATGCTCTAAATATAGAGACACGAGAATGAATAGAGCTCACGCAGCGACGATTTGAAAAGAGGCTTGTGGCTTTTTAATAATGTGCCAGAACAGCCTCAGTGGTGGGCCGGCTGGGAACAGCAATCACCGTATCCATCTTGCACAGGAAGAGATGCCCAGCAGGCCTCAGCTAATGCAGCCAGGTCCTTCACTCAGCTGGAGAAGACAGACTTGGAGATGGCAATCAAGGGTTGATTTGCCAACACATTTCTAATGATTAAAATGTAATTAGCACAACTGAGTGCCTCCTCCCTAGCTAATTTGCATACATGCTGTGACAGGCAGGCAGCCGGCTGCACCGTGGCTCAGCGGCAGATGGAAGCAGAGGCGGTGGGAGACCAAAGCCATTTTGCGATGCGACTGTTCGCATCAGAAAACCATCAGGATGCTGCGTTTTTATCAGGCCCTTGACAGCAACACATCAAACTGGCACTGTCAGTTTAGACCGAGGCAATGGCATCCATCCTTCATGCTGTCCTGCACTCTCAGCAAGGCAATCTGCAGCATTAACTGTTCATATCTGCAGAGAGGCCACACTCTTTATATTATGTATCTCCTCAAAAGTCAGGTGTTGCAAATTAAAGGGGTCATGTTGCTTGTAGTGTGGAGTTTTCAGCAGCCTATTTTCCTAGAATGTGCGGGAAACATGCACTGAAAATTCCGCTGCATGCCTTCACTGTTGGTCACTGAGGTAAGTTTCCATTCAATTAATTATTCCATCCATACAGAGCATGTGACTTGACAGTTTCTGAACATATTTTGCTGATAATATTGCTTATTTAACCACCACCTTGGTTGTCAGCCCGAAGGCAGGTCCTTGGTGATTATCCGCAAAATTACAGCAAAGTGCCGAAATTATTTTTTTTACTCCAGGTAGGGCAAGGAGGCATGCTCTGAGTCTACCTCAGCCAGAATCGAACCCCATTCTGTTGGGATTAATCTGATGCACATGGTAGCCATTTAGCCAACTGAGCTAACTGGACCCCCTCCTTTAATCTACCATCACCCAAAGTGAAGATTCACAGGACTAACCTAGCCCGATGGGCGAATTGGTTGCAGTAAAGTTTGTTACAGCCCAAAGCAATAACTCCTGTCTTCTAATGTTTTATTTTGATTAAATTGCCAGGAATTGTCGGAGACACAGGTGTCCCTCTGCTGAGGCTGAAAGTGGCGGACGGCAGCATCTGAGTTGCCAATTAAGGATGGAAGCCCAACCCCAAACGCTGCTGGCCCAATCAGAGGGCTGGCAGCTCAACAATGCCACCAGGAGTGGTGGCCACTGCTGAGGTTGCAACTGGAGGATGAGGGTGCATCGATAGGTGTGCGCCCTCAAATTAAGTTAAACGGTGTCTGGGGTTTGCCAATCAGGCAAATCCCAGAAAGGGGTGAGAAGGTGAGTGTTGCTGAGGGCTGACAGTGCCAGTGCCACTGGGGTGACCAGTGCTGCCTGAGCGCCCAAACGGGTGGCCCCCCCCCCCCCCCCCCCAAAGCCCATTGGGAGGCGTCAGGGTTTACTTCAGCACTTTCCTTCCCTTTTTTAATGTTCTACTCTTACTCAATCCTCTCCATTGATTCATGCTATGGTGCAGTTTTACAAATTATGGTGACTTGCTATTCTTCAAATGTGAATCTTCATAGTAAATGTTAGCAGTCTGTTCACCCATCACAGCTGAGCCCAGTCCTGTCCTTGAACAATGTCCCACAAAAGAGGACTTGCATTTTTGTAGCATCTTCCATGATTGCCGGACTTCTCAAAATGCTTTACAGCCAATCATGTTCTATTGTAGGAAATGCAATAGCTAATTTGAGCACATCAAGTTCTCACGAGCCGCAATGTGATAATGGGCACAATCGTCCATGCCCGCTGACGTCGAGCGTGTTTGGTGGCCTGAGCAGACATTATGGCGAGAAGGCTTTGTGAAACTTGTTTGCGATCATCCCTTCAGCCTGTTGATAGCGGATTGCGTCTCCTGCCATCAGATGACGGGAACCTCATTGTAATGCATCTGCAAATCATTACAAGGCCAGCTCGCCGGACTTCTCCCCCCACGCTGGATCCTCCGCCCACGTTGGTGTGATAGCATACTGACGTGTTTCACAACAGCTGCGCTTTGCTCTGGGCTTCGAGGTTTGTTTGCCTACCTTGCTTTGGGCAGCGATCTTGGTCATCAAAGCCAGGCATCACAGACAGCACCGCATCACTTTTAGGGGGCTCATGGGCATATCTCTACCGACCAGGCCAGCCATAAGGCAGGGGTGGCTTTGTACGGCTGCAAGGCTTCCTTGGGGAACGTGGAGAAGTGGCCTCAGGCAAGGGAAGAGGCTGCAGGGTAAGGGTTGTACTGTAGAAGGTGGGTATCGCAAGGTCTGTGTGGGGGCACAAGTTGATCTGTACAAGTGGCCTCAAGATGGTGAGGACTGAGGAGGCAGTCTCTGGAGGAGATGAGACTAGATGGAGATGTGTGTGAAAGATTGAGTGGTGATGTCCCTTGAGCTGGCAGTGAGTGAGAGGCCAGTGAATGTGTGATGGGCTTGAGTGTGTGAGTTTAGATTGATGAGATGGTTGCCTTACCCTGGCGGCATAGATGAGATTATTCATCCTCTGTCTGTATTAGATGGCCAACCTCTTCTGTGCAGCATTGACTCTGATCACCACTGCCATCACCTACCAAGCCAGAGTGGTAATGTTGCTGCCCCTCCTACAGCCAGAGCGAGGGTAGATGACATCATGGCAGGCATCCAAGGTATCCAAAAGGCACTCGAAGAACGCGTCACTGTACCTGGGAGCTGCAGTCTTTTTGCTTTTCGAGGCCATCCACCTTTTATACAGCAGTCCTGGGCTGGAAGCACTGAGACATATGTGTGTAGCTGCACTTTAAATATGGCTCCTGGCATGCTAAAGTGGTGAGGTGATGGAGTGGCAGGGGAATAAGAGCCCGTCCGCCATGGAAATGGCATGTTTCCCAGGATGCATAATTAATGCGGCAGGTTTGGGACGATACGGCGTGAAAAGCCGCTATTGCAGCAGGCGAGTAAAACGCCGTTTTACCTGCCCACTCCCACACTTAGTGCAAATCTAGGATGATTCTGCCCAATGATTAGTTATTCTGTTTTTGTAATATTGATTGAGGGATAAATATTTTCCAGGACACACGGATAACTCCCCTGCTCTTCTTAAAAATAGTGTCATGGGATCTTTTGTGTCCACCCAAGAGGGCAGGCAGGGCCTCAGTATTACATTTCATCCAAAAGAGGCCACCTTCAACAATGCAGCACTCCTTCCGTATTGTATGGGGTGTCAGCTTTGATTTTTGTGCTCAAGTCCAGGAGTGGAACTTGAACCTTCTGACTCAAAGGTAAGATTGCTACTAATTGAGCAATGGCTGGCACACGGGCAGGGGTTACTGGATAATACTGAGTGGCAACCTTATGTAATTTTTCCTTGTATGATTCCTAAATACTGAGCTACTGACATCTTGACTTACATCACCTCTCGCAGGACACATCAGGGATTTAGTGGGGATCTTCCTGGTTTATATGACTTGGTAATAACACCAAAACATATGCTTATCCATGCAACCAGATTACTAAGCAAAGGCAAAAAAAGCAGCAGTGGTACTTTTGTCATGTGTTAGCCATATGCCAATTTCAGTGATCAAAATTGCATTACAAAATTGCCATTATAGTAGTCCAAACTTTACGGATATATGTAACAATGGCGCCAGCTGTTGATTACATGACACTTGTCCACAAGCTGTCTATGGGCTTTTATACCAGAACTTGCTGTAATAGAAAGCCATTTTGATGTGGCACACTCAGAAATCTGGGACAGAATGTAACAATCAGCCTCAAGAATGGTTACTGAACAGTGCAGAGTCTGAACCAGAAAGTGTCAATCAAGTATTTTTTTCAGTGCCAAGTCTTGTGCAGAAAGAGAATTAGAGAATGATAGAAAGATAGAATTAAGAGAGAGAGATAAAAGGGACAAAGGAGAAGTTAAAAATCTCAAACAATCTGAAAAAATAAGACTTCCACTAGTAGAAGTTAATTTTCAGGGCCAGAGAGGTTGTTTGGTACTAATTAAAACGTAACACACTGTTACAAGTTCACTTACATGGAAATGGTCAAACCCTAACATTTTCTGGTGTGTTTACTTGTGTCTATTATGCAAATACAGAAACTCCATGCCATTGCATGCTGAGCCTCACAGCGAGACAGTGGGATAACAAAGCTTGTAGAAGAGCTGGATAAATCAGACAGAAACGTCCTGATTTCCACGTATAACTGTGCCTTTGCTGTCAATGGAAGCTGCTGTCTAATTTACACTTCAATAATGGAGAGTACTGATAGCCTCACTGTTATTTCTACTGCAAAATCCACCCTAATATTCTACAACATACTACGATGAGTGAAACATGGGGCTGTATCTTCTGGTCAGTGAGCAGGGTGGGCAGGGCCCGCTCGCCGACACGTAAAATGACACGGTCCCGACGTCACCCCGCCGACCTGTCAACGGCCACGTAAGTCCATTAATAAAGTCCATTAATAAATAGAGGCAATCAATGGACCTCCCTGTCCAGCCTTAAGGTTGGTGGGCAGGCCGGGAGCCCAGGCAGGCTTCTGAAAAAACATGAAACCTTATCCACAGGTGGGACGAGGTTTCATGAGGGTATTAAAATTTGTATGAAATCTCCAAATAAGAGAAATTGATATGCCCCAGCTCATGTGACAGTGGCACATGAGGGGACATGTCAGTAATTTTTTATCCTCATCTTTATTTAATGTTTCAAACCTGAGCCAATCTCCCTGAGGCAGCACTTAATTGGACCGCCCACATAAAATGACGCCTCAAGAACCCGCCCGCTCCCGTGCAGGGGGGGACCCTGCCCTGATTTCTTACTACAAAGTATTATGTTAGCTAGTGAACAATTTAAGTGTTGTAATAAATGTATATTGAAACTCATCTCATTTCAATAATTTCTACTTTAATTAGTATTGTTAAGAGCTACGTAAAATGTAAAGTTAATGAAAACTTTCTATACCACATTGCAGTGCATGAACTTAAACAATTTCTTATGGAATTCAGTGATATGCTGAAACAGTATTCCATTGATAATTTCATGCTTTACAATCGTATATGCCAATGTGACATCTCTGTGTGGGAGCATTGATCTAGGTAATGTCAATGTTTGGGGTTGCTAGTTTAAGTCCCTGTGACTGTGTGCCAGTCGATTAGTCAACTTCAGTCAGCTTTAAGCTGGCCGAATGAGGGCCACCCCACTAGGAGGAAAACAAATTGGTTAGACCTCTTCATTTATTGGGGGATGCATGTTTAGCTTTGGAAGTTAAGCTCTTCATTCAATTAGTGAGCCATTAAATGGGCTGCATGTTATTGATGCTACTGCTGTTTTAATATTGTTTGTGCTTCCCATATAACTGATGGTACTCTATTCCAAATTTGAGGAAGAGCAGTCATGCTGTCCAGGATAGCTCGAGCTCTCTGCCTCTCTCTTCCTCACATCTTAGTCCTTTGACTAAACATTTGGTCATCTGTCCTGATACTTTCTTCTGCGGCTTGGTACCAAATATCACTTTTTGGAGCATCATGGGACATTAAGCCATGTTAAATGTGCAGTATAAATGCAAGTCATTGTTGTTATTGCCCTCATGTAAACATCTGCAGTTATCCCCTCACTGAGCGCATTTATCATCAAGCAGTGCTGTTTTATTGAGCTTGCCTTTACTAAATGAGCCCAATTGGCTCAGTTGAAATGGATTCAGACTATCTGGCCTTACCCATCAGTTGCAATCCTTCAAATTTCAGGGTGAATGCGAGCTGCAGTTTCTTCTCTTGGATTTGCATATCACCTCGCAGTGAAGGTGTGACGGCAAGTCCTGTTCTTCCCCCTTACTTTGAGAGGTTCTCATTTAGGGCTACCTGAGAAACGACAGCTGCGTGTATAAGAACTGAAAGAGTGCAGTTGATTAAATCATCATCAAGTCAACACTGCAAAAAGTCAATTCTGCTTCCCGTCTTCAATGATCTTCTTTTATCTTAAAGTAATGAAGTATGGCACTTTTGCATCGAGCAGGATGCCGGATTGTATTAACATACTCCATCTGCTTCACAAGTCAGGGAAGTCATTTCTGTGTGCTTGCGTGGAGGCAATCAAAACAATTTGGCACAAAAGGAAGAGAATGGCCCATTTTTAATGGATCACAACACCATTGAAGAGATTTCCCTGTTTAAAAAAGTGCAGTTTGCTTTAAAGAACAAAAATGCACTTTCTATGAAATTACATGAATGAGATATTTTAATCGGCGCTATTCTGTGAAAAGCTATTTGGGCGACAGGTTGCCATTTGTTGTGTCTGTGCAGACAGCAATACTGACAAAGTAAATTGTATGAAAGGTGCATATCATTCCATGTTTTTTAACAAAAATAAATTGAGCATAAGCTTTGCAAAACTGTCACTCAGCTACTATAACAATTTACTATTCATAGATTGTGTTCTATTGCACAGCATCTGTGGCACTTCCTGCATGCTCTTCTGGCATTGTTAGGCCACGAATAACACAATTATAAGCACGATTGATTAAAATGACAATAAAAGCAAGCTCAAGCGTCGAGAAAACTTTGCCACTGTCCTCTGGGATTCCCTCATTAAACCCTTCTGCCTTACCACCTTCATCCTTGGGGGAAATTTGAAGCTGATAAAGGAGGAGGAACAGAAAATGTGTTTGCATCCACTTTGAATTGGCCAAACCGAGAAATGTAAAGATTTTCATTGAAGTCATGTGTGGCCCTGAGCCATTGCTGCTGATCTCCCCTCCATTTCCTTTGCTTGGAGTTCAATTCACAGTCCTCCAGTGGAGAAATGGAGAAACAATTCAATTGTTACCTTTGACAGAAAAATTGGTGAGAAATACCTTCATATTACTGTATGTAAGAATCTTTTTTTCTCGTTCAAGGGCAAGACTTAGATGTTTTCACTCAAACAGCCCTGGGCTTTATAAAACTAGGAGGGGAGGATAAGGATCCTGTAAATGTGGACAGCGGTGGAGATTTTTACAGTACATTTTTCACAGCATAATGTTGTAATAGCAAGACACTGAAGGTAGCTCAGTACTTAACAAATTTCTGAGCATCATGGATTGGAAATTTATCTTTTTTTCTATGTATTCTCTTCTTTTCAAGAGTAGAGGCAGAATTTGGGCATGCTCACAAATATCTTAAATATGACTGCACTTTTGAAAATGAGTGGGTATTTAATTTGCAATTGTTATTTGTGTTTACTGAAGAATGGTATTCTGGCAAAGCATGTTGACAGATTACTGATCCAAATCTTTGGCAAGGTAATGATTGGCTCATGCCTGCTCCATGAATGAACTTGCTCCATGAAATTCATTCATAAAAATTATGCCATTCTGAAAATATATATGTTTGATAGATTGGGGCAATTAATATTTGCAATGTGAAGATACCTAGTGCAAACAAATGTACATACAAAACATATTGATCTGTATGCCAAAAGTAAGATGGATAAGAGAAGAATATTCTACCAGTTAAGACTATATGAGTCAGTTAAAAAGACATTATCTCGTTAAGTACAGCTCCTGTCTATAAAACGCACTTGGGTCCCAGACTTGCAACTGTTTGAACTGTTTTGCACAATTCATTTTATTGCCTTTACATAATTTATGTGCTGCTGGAGATCATCCATCTCTGCCAAGCAATGGCGCATTGAGCTCTTGAGGGGACAGAATTGTAAATTCAATGGTATGCTCCTGGTGAGCTGGCCGCAGGTCAGCAGAGAGCTTCTGTGCCAGAAATTGAGCTGGTACCTCTGAGCCTACAAAGTCTCCAAAGCAGCAGAAGCTTTGTCAGGAGCCGAGTGTGATGATGGTGGCCAACTCACAGCCTGTCAATCTTCTGTTGGCTGCAAGGAAAGCATATGTTTGGTTTACAGCCTGCTTACAGAACGGCCACTAACAGAACCTGCTTATTGGCTGGGTGCGTAGTTCTGGAAATGAAGCTGTTGCAGGCTTTGAACCAATCATAAAAATTTGGTTTAGCAACAAGAAATCGGCCTGGTGGGCTGAAGCTTCTGTTCAGAATTTGCAAGAGGGCAAATTACAGATTTATAATGAATATAACAATGAGTGACAGGCAATAAATGTCAAGAAATTGAATTGTTTGGCACTTTATAACATTTTCAATCTGGTAATTGATTGGGTTACTGGTAGCTTCTTGGCCACATTGGATAGTTTTACTGTGGTTAATAACCAGATTATCTATGAATCATAATATAAAATTCAAAATATAATGTCTGCATTTTCATCATGCTTTTTTATTTTAAGAACAGTTAACATTGTATATTTAACAATTCTGGGTTAATCTTCTAGTCTGTGCTAAATTGTCTCTTTGTGGAAGGCACATTCCAATTAACTTTAGTGTCTCCAGATTGGGGAGGAGGAAAATCATCCAATTTCACCCCCCCCCCCGCCGCCCCGCCTGATCATTACTCAGCAAGCTTCCCTGCTAAAAGTGCATTAGTCTAGAAATCAGGGAGGACAGAATTGGACTCTCGATCATGTATTCATCACAGTCAATCAACATGACAACACTCGTGGTCAAGACTCTCACTGGAAGGTTGACTACTTGGGTGAGGTGTCCACTGAGATCCACAGGCCCAAGGAGTCAACACCTTTGTGATTACAGAGCAAGGGAGGACGGCAGAGAAAATTGACAAAAGAAAAAATGTTCAACCAGTAGGAAATATTTTGACCTGTTACTTTGTATTTTAAATGTGATTAATTATAATTGCCACCAAATGCTTTATTGTTCCAAAAGGTCAATGATAGTTGCCCTAATTTCTCAAAATAAATGATACCTGAATGAACATAGAGTTACAGCAGAACATAGAACCATAGGGCAGAATTTCCCTCCGTTGGGGGGGGGTTGTGCGGGAGTGGGCGTGAACCCGATCGGCGCCCCTGATTGGATCCGTGCCGCCATTTTACATGGGCGGGCCAATTAAGGCCCACCCAGCATAATGCTCCCTATGTGGGGTGGGGTGGGAGGGGGGAATTCCTTGAGTCAGGGCCTGCATTCTTTCATGCATGCGCGCAAAAGAGTGCAGAAATTTCCCTGAGGCACAGATTAGTTTAAGTTTTAAACATCAAAATAAAGAAATTTAAAAATTTGTCCCCTCATGTGACAGTATCACATGAGTTGGGACATGTCAATGAATTTTTTTTTAAAACTTTGTTGAATTTTTAAACACTTCATGAAACCTCATCCCGCCCGTGGATGAGGTTCCATAAAAATGCGAAGACCACCTGGGCTCTTCGCCTGCCCGCTAACCTTAAGGTTTTATTAGTTCATTTTATTAGTTCAATTAGTTTTTAATAGGCCTTTGACAGTTCAGTGGGTGCGCAGCCAAGTTGGCTACGCACCCGCCAAACTGAAAAGCCAAATGACACGCAGTGAAGTCAGGACACCCGCCCCCGCTTGCCAACCCAAAAATCTTACCAATAGAAAAGTTACGGTGCAGAAAGAGGCCATTCAGCCCATCATGTCTGTGCCATCCAAGAAAAGAAAGAAGAAACTAGCTGCTCATTTTAATCCCACTTTCCAGCACCTGGTCCATAGCCGTAAATGCCTGTAGAACATCTAAAAGGCTTGCATATGTCCTCGGTGGTGCTGTGCAAATAATGCACATTGGAGCTACACAGGAAGGTCAGGTCAGTAGCTAGCTTGCATTCATAGTGAAACATTTTTATTTCTACTGAGGTCCATTTTATGAAAGGACTCAATACTGAAAAATTTGGCCTGAGTTGGGGTCAGAAGAAAACTTCGCCAAATTAATACAATAAGTCTTTTTTTTTACAATGCTTCATGACACATTTTAGTGTTTTAATTAACACCTATTAATTACTATCAATGCAATGTAATTATGAGTTCATTAATTTAGGAAATATTAATATATTAATAGTTATCTTGAAAATTTAATTGTAATAGAGTCTTTACTTCCCTATTTGCTTGATAAGTATTGCAGTCAAGTGAAAAGGAAACTAAACAAAGACTAAAAGGCCTATTGCACACTCACCCTTGCTGTTAAATGTTGTAACGTAATGCAACATCTTCGCCAATCATTTGCAAACCCAACTCCTCATAAAGGCAAGAGAAGAGAAGTAAATACATTCCCTCCTAAGGAAGTCAAAGAAACTCTGAGAGCAAGGTATCCATGATGCATCATCAGATATGTCTAGACATGTGCCGTATATGGTGAGGAATGTATCCTATGCTTAATGTTTCCTTTTTTTTTTAAAGTTTCTATAATTTATTGATTTACTATGATACCCAATATACAGAGGTAATCAGTACAGTAGAAGCCATGAGCTAGACGCAAATTTGCAATCCAGCCCATCTTTACTCAATTTCTTGCAAACACTTGGTCCATTCCTCTAGTCTTCCCTCCAATTTTGAGGGGTGATCTTGCCAATGGGAGACACGTTCCATGTGAGCCCAGTCTGCGTTGCAACATAACCCCAGACTGCAACACAGAATGTTAATCCTCCCACAAGGACAGCATTTCCATTCTTGTCATGAAAGTCAGGACCAGTTTTGTGATGAGCTTGTCTTGTTACAATTTGACGAATGCTCCGACCGGACAGGGAAAGCAGACTCTTGGCTAAAGGCACCATCTCCACCTCGCGTCCGTTTACCCTTCAGGAAATTGTGGTGACAACTTAAGAGTGTTTTCCACTACAATTTGCATATTTCTATCCTTTGTTGTAGCCTAACAGCACTTATTTTGTGTTCCCATTCTTAAAATTCCCCTCCCTGGTTCCTTGACTTTGAACTTCTTTACATTAAATATTATCTTCCCATTTTTAGGCAATTTTTCAACTATCCAAATCTCTCTGCAACTGGCTCACTTCTTTTCCACCATTTACAATCCTATCCAATTTAGTGCCATTGGTAAACTTGGAGGGTGTTGTTCCAATCCTTTCCTCTGAATTATTATTATACACTGAAAATAATAATTGACCCAGAAATGATACCCACCTGCTGCACTTCGTTGATCACTTCATGTCACTGCAAGGCAAAAGCATTGGAACAAAACAGAAACATCCTAGCACAAAAAAAATCATTAGCTTTATTGCAGCAAGTGAAAGCTGCACAACATAATTCAGCAGAGTGTCTGATCTTACTCACGTAAGTCTACATTTATGCTATATTTGTAGTTAGGTTTTCTCAATATATAGTTCTAAAAAACTGGAAAATTCCAACTGCACCCTCATCAATTTGTGTTCCTCTGTTAATTGAAGTTTGAGTTTGCATTACTGACCATTACTAAATATCACACAATGATGGCTTCCACACACGGCCAGTCTTGTAAAATAAGGTTTATCCGTGCATATTTAGGTTCTGCAAATTACTTGCCTGAGGAAAACTATTATGTCCTAAAATAATTGTACACTGATACAAGGGATGTTAAGAAGATTGATGATTTATGTATTTGCTCACCTATCAAACCTGGTTTACCCTTTGATTTTCATTATTAGAATGGGAAGACCGTTATATGATCCACTCCTTGTATTTTCCAACTGAGTAGATGGAAAGGTAATGGCTTGAAGTGAATTATAATCCAAACCCCTTTTGGGACTATCCCAGATCAGGTGTACTCCTTGGATGATCACTCTCGCTTAAGGTTGAGAAAAATAGACCTGCAGACTCTTAAATGAAGAACTTGATCTAACTGATCCCCCCAAATGAAAGGAACCACCAGAGAATATTACCATCCTCTAGGTAGCCTTTTTAACAAAAGTTTTAGCTATATTGTTAAAACCCAGACATTACAAGGTGTGGGCATCTCTCCTCAACAATATGCGTCTCCACTGAAGAGTGTACAAAGCTGGGTTGTCAAGTTTGGATTCAGAAGATAATCTGAGACAATATACTTCCTAAATTATATAAAAGTTTATTGAAGAACCGAACATACAATTAACTTTTGATGGTAATTGCAAAATTGATAACCCTAGGGAAAGAAAGTATAAACTTGTTTCAAATAGAGAATCCAAGTTTTATTAATGTTGCAGAGAGACGTGTAAGAAATCCATCAATATTTAAAGTAGTACTTATCTTAAATCCCAGAATAGAAAGCTACAGCATTTAGCAAGATATCTCTATCCCAATTAAGGGGAGAACTATCATTATTACACTACAATAGTTATGCCTTTACTGTAGTGAATCTAATGAATCTAAAAATCCTCCTGTGTGGTTTCAGTATTTATACCATAAGAGAACTAAACCAGCAGGAAGCATGTTGCATACTCGTGCTGGACAACATCCTTTGCTTTTGTCAACATCCTTCTTTTTAGTCCACATCCTTCAAATAAACAGGATATTAAGAGGTGCAGTTAATGATCACTACACCCAGTTTCCAGAATTCAGCAATCAGGTTATTTAGGGCCAATCTTAAGGTTATCCATTGTTAGATTGTGGTATCTCACAATTTATCAATGTCTTGCTTGTAGAGGCCAGTTCCTGTTTTTTTGGGTCTGCCTTGTGGGTAAGGGATATGCCTTGTCCTATGCTACAGGATGTTGGTGTCCTTGAGTGCCTAATTATGCCCAGACATGTTTATAAACTTTTAAACCTTTTAAACTTCTGCTCTTTAATTTTAATCAATACTTTATAGGAGAATCACTCTTCTTAATTTTATAACGATTAATAGGTGGATTCCTTCAAAGGATGGTATGCACTTTATGGTTATTGGCATGTTGCAAATCAGTATGTCATAATATCTTGTGTCATTTCTGTGGGAATAATGTTTTGGTATAAAGGGTTAATGTTAAGTATGTGTATATATATATATATATATATATATATAGATAGATATATAGTCTACATCATCAGTGATGTAAGTCACACGACAACAGCATGGAAAGGGATCGTTCTATGTAGAGCCTCCTGCTGAGTCTGTTTGGACATAGTTAGTAATTTCTACCTTTTATTGAATATTATACAATCAGTCTTGCCTCCAGCATTGTCTGTAAATCCAGACCTACCACATCTAATACCCAGAACGATCAAAACAGAAATGTGACTTCTGATTACTATGCGATGTTTTTATGTATACAGCCCCTGTTATGAACAACAATCTATAATGCATCTTGTGCTGTGTATATCTCCATTAACTCAATAAACAACTTAATTAAAAAGTCAATTGGACTTGCCTCATAAATGTGCCACTGGCCTTCCCTATACGCAGACCTTTC
Organism: Carcharodon carcharias; assembly: GCF_017639515.1. Lineage (NCBI taxonomy): Eukaryota > Metazoa > Chordata > Chondrichthyes > Lamniformes > Lamnidae > Carcharodon > Carcharodon carcharias. The sequence continues at coordinate 123,385,729 of NC_054476.1, forward strand.
TGCTTGTGGGGAAAGATCCTTCATTTGCTCCAATAATTTACATCTGCAATGTTTACTTGAAAATGTTAATTTATTACAGCAGCTAATCATTCCACGCCCAGGCCACAGTGCACAAGCTGAGCTGAATCTAAATTCTCACTTTGTATGCACAACTAACCTTTAAAAACGATTCATTTCTGTCAGAAGTAATAAGCCAATGCATCATACAGGTTTTATAATGCCGTGGCCATGTTTCCTGTAATGCAGTTAATCTATTTCAACAATGCAAAGCCAAGAGGGAATCGATATTTGGCATTTTTTGTTGCCATATTTTTTAAAACCAGGGTTGTGATATTTCTTTAAGGCAAAGTTCTTTGGCTCTATATTCTTCATTTTTCTTAACTTCATATAATTTCAGTCAGTAAGAATTATCAATAATGGAATCTTTGCATACCAACACCTTAAGGTATTATTCTTAAATGAGTTAGAGTTTCATTACCAGAATTATGTATAACAAAAAAATTCTAAAAATGCATCTTTTTCAGTTTGGTGGTAATAAATTCTGAATTATTTATCCTTCAACCACCTAAATTAATATTTGAAAAATGCTGGTGGACCAAACTGACCACTCAAATTACTTAATGGGGGAAATTTTACGGTCCCGTCATAGAGCGGTTGTAAAATGTGACAAGCCGTTCAAAGCTCCATTGACTCGGGCGGGAATGATAGATTGCACCGGTGGGAGGGGCTGTAAAATTCCACCCATTGAGGGGTTTGGAAATCTTACTTTTCCATGAGCAAATATGTTTTAATAACTAGTAGGAAGAACTGGCAGCTATGGAAAAAAGTTGTGGAGAATTTCTCCCCTGTCTACTGTGGTCTGAGAGTAGGATAGACTTTTCCCTTTCCCTTTCCCCCTTTCTCACATCCTCCCTTCCTCTGCTCTTTTTTGAATATTGACAAAAGCCACTCTCTTTTGCCCTGTGAAATGATTCTGTTCTGAGTGGCTCAGATTTTAAGGGAGTTTCTCAGTTTACTCAAAGAAGCTGGACAATTCTTACTAATATTGAGGTGGGGTTGGGGGATTGATTTCTTTAAGTCCACTTAAATTTCATTCAATTCATTCTCATTTCAAAGGAACAGTCAGTGTGAGGCATTTCTGCTTTGGAACAGTTTCATGGTTGCATTGAAATATCATTATTTTTTGTTAATATAACAATTATATAAAGTGCACTTGATTGCAATTTTAATTTGTTTTGTGAAAGAGAAAACACTTAACATTCAGCAGATTCACACCTAAAATTCCCACAAAGAAACAACTAATGAAGTTCTGGCCCACCTTGCCCAATAATGTTGCTGAAATTCATTAGCTTGTGGCAGCTTTATGATGTGCTCTGTTGACACTTTGTGAATGTGTTATTTTTAATCACTTCTGATTAGTGTTCATTAATAATGGTATAACTTCAGAGTTAGTTGTTTCTTCTGTCAAATTGCAGTATTCCGCTGAACTTTGAAAGAAAGAAAAACACCATAATGTTTATTAACTTTCATTGAGTCAATGCTCCAACTCTTTATCAATTTCTCCTAATGTCTTTTTCCCTTTTTGTTTCAGTGTGACAGTGAAAGTGATCCAGATGAGAAGGTAAGATTATTTTTTCTCAGTGTCTGACAATCCATGTAATTATTTATGTCAGTATCTTTTTTTTTGGAAGATTACATACAAAATTTCATTTAAAAGAAAGGTAGTTATATTGGAAACCAGAAGTGGATTTTCTTTGTATTTTCAAAAATGTTTTGAGATTAAATTTATATTATTTGATTTAGAGAAAGTGCAGCCACAAAACCGCCATATGTTCTTGGATTATTGTGCAAATTCAGTGAGAGAGTGTGCAACTTTCAGAAATGATTGGTTGTTGCCTGGCAGCTTCAGAAGAGAAATAGTTTGCAGTGGGTTCACTGTCGTCTGATCTTTAATGGGAATGCAGCAACATGTATGGTTCAAATCCATACACAACACATGATTTGCACGCGATGGTGAAGTTCCATTGGGCTTGGCTAATCATACCTATGCCGCTATGAATGAAGTATTATAGAAATAAGTAAAAGTCATGTTTGGAAATAAGTAATCAATGAGGCTGGGGATTGTAGCCTTGGATAATGTTTGCAAAAATAATCATAATTATCATTTGAAGCCAAGCAAGGTGAAAATTGCTCATACTTATCACATTGCTTGCAATTAATTTGAATCAGGGATGTTTGGGGATTGTGAAATCCTGTTCATTCAATAATAATTGCATTTTGTGCAGCTATCTAAATGAGTTTGGGGATTAGGTGCTGAATTGATTTTCAACTGTATATGGCTGTAGGCCTAGATACATTGAGATTACCCCCACCTTGTCTGTGCTATTTGTTTCTGTGGTGAAAGCATTGATGGCCACCGTGAGTTTGCTTAACGAGAATGTCCAATTAGATAACTGCATTCTGTTCTGCTATCATGCTGCGCATTTTTACATTAAAACCACTTGACTTCTCCTGGCCTATCATTTGATAAAATAAAAGTACATTGCTATCTGTCTGAATGCCATTAATCACTTATTTTTGGATGAAACGGTATTGACATATGGGATACATGTCTCTCTTCCACAATAAAGTGACTTACTAGTGAACCTGCACTTAACAGAGTTCTATTTGAATTGGACTTAAGTTTTCCAGTCTTGCCCAGTTCAGAGACAAATTCTGGGACTCATAGTGCTTTTGAGAACTTGTTTGTATTTAATTTCAAGAATTGTTCTCTGGCTTCTATAATTACGCAGGTTTGAGAGTATGAGAATTTGCAGATATCCCTGAATGTTTCAATTATAATAATAATGGCATTTTATTTAAGAAACGCATTCGCAGCCCAAAAGCTGAATTCAGTGTGATTTGCATATATAGACTAAGTATTCAGGTTAAAAATGCACAGACCCGTAACAACCATGTAGTGACAAAAATAGACAAACAAATTCAGCAGGTAACGGGTGGATGGTGGATTAAAGGAAGAATAATGTTGAATTAAAATTATATTAAAATTGCAAATCAATACAACGTTCCTACACTGCAGGCACTGAAGTAGATACAAATTTCATCATTTAAGTACTTCATTGAGGATCAAAACCATGTATGGAATTAAGCCTAACTGGTTAGAACTAGGCTGGAGAAATAGGTTGGACTGCAAGTTGGCTGTTCTGTGCAGAGTTTGAGCAATCTGAATGATGCCTGAATGTAAAGTTCTTTATAACTGAAGTTATTGTTAATTTTTTGTTGCCACCAGATTATTAGAAGCCTGAAGAACACAGTAAAAGTAGTTCCCAAAATGCAAGGTAGCCAGGGAATTAATGAGTCATTTAGTTGCAAGGTCAGGGTGGTAAAACGTTGATCTGAAGTTAAAGCTAATTGCATAGAGCACTGCGACATGAATTTTAAACCTTAGCCTATCCTTTCCTAGGATAAATCATGCACTATGCTATCCTATGTTGGGGAACAGTAACAGGTGATTAAAATTAATGTTTTATCACCATCCCAAAAAGCTCAATGTAGGTGTGAAGCTAAAGTATAGAGGCCAGTAGCTCCTGTGTTAGATTCTTACTCTGTGCTCAGTTGGCTGATCTTTGCTGACCTCGCATTAGAGGCACTACAGACCATCTCCAGTGAAAGGAAGAATCAGTCTGTGTTCCCATTCCTAATTACCAGGAAAGTGCTGTCATTGAATCAAACCATCAGCCTTTACTGTGATGAACCTTACTACTAATTAGTTTGCTGGCACTCAGTCTCTTAGTTTACACATGAATGGCCACTTGGATGAGGTATCGTTGCTGTCTGGTACCCATGGGACCATTCCCAAACTTTAGTCACTGGTTTCAGCAGAGGGAGAAATCAAGATTTTAAAAATATAATTTTTACCTTGAGCTGCTGTTACTTACTTCAATACATACAGAGACCCCTCATGCAAAAGTTCAGAGTTAACAGCAATTTCCCAAAATCAAATATTATCTTCTGATCCATACAAGTGAAGACCAGAGTGGAAGGATGTTCATTATTTGTTCTGTAGAAAGTTAGTTCAATATGTTGAAGTAATTGCTCCTTAACTCTGCCACGGTGACGGGAAGTGGTGGTGTAGTGGCGTTGTCACTGGACTTGTACTCCAGATACCCAGGGTAATGCACTGGGGACCTGGGGTTGAATCCTACCACAGCAGATGGTGAAATTTGAATTCAATAAAAAATCTGGAATTAAAAGTCTAATGATGACCATGAAACCATTGTCAATTGTCATAAAAACCTATCTGGTTCACTAATGTCCTTTAGGGAAGGAAATCTGCCATCTTTACCTGACCTGGCCTACATGTGACCTCAGACCCATGGCAATGTGGTTGACTTTTAAATGCCCTCTGAAATGATCTCGCAAGCCACTCAGTTCTCAAGGGCAATTAGGAATGGACAATAAATGTTGGCACACAAATAGGGTATGGCCCAAGGAAGAACCGATTAGTTTTTGGCGAAGGTGTGGATCCGGATCCTGGATATATTTTAAAGAATCCATTAATATTGGGAGATAGGGCAAATTGACTTTTTAAAAAAAATGTTGTTGGTTGTTTTACTTAGAATGTTGTTGATTATTTTATAATGTTGAGAATTGTTTCAGCTGTTGTGATGGAATTTGTCACAGCTGTCAAAATGTGAGCAGAGTTTTCAGATCAGGTTGTTGAATGTGGATTGGCCTGAAGCCTTATCAGTGAGACTTATGCTCTTAGTGAAAAGATTTCTTTTTTCAGCTTTGTAGTTGCAGAGCATCAGCCAGACAGGCAAAAGCTTCAAGGAAGAGTTGCATAATTATAATAATGTTAACATAACATGATGGCGTTATGTGCTGTACTGAGTGCCTTCTTTGGTTGTTTGATAATGAGTTTGCCTGGAAACTGTGGAATACAGTTTAACAAGTCAGAAACCTGTGGATTGCTGTATAGAATGGCAAGCAATCTAGAATGCAGAATCTGCTGTGGAAAAATTTGTGGGAGGCAGCATGATTGACCAGGAATCGGAGGGATGTAGCATGGACTGACTTGGAATGTATAGGATACAAGATGAGCTGATCAGAAATGTGCAGCATGCAGTATGGGCTGACCAGGCATGTCCAGGATTCAGCATGAACTGACCAGGACTTTGCAGGATTGAGTAAGGGCTGACCAGGAATGTGCAGGATTGAGCATGGGCTGGGTGCGATGCCATGTGGACCGGCCTGAAATCTGTGGGATGCAACAGATTCTGCTAATAGTGTGGAGGATGCAGCATGTAGTTGATAGGAATAAAAATATTAGAATGAGTAGAACACAACGTGGGCTGCCTGGAATCTGTGCTTAGAGGGTGGGCTTGCAAAGAATAAGCAGAATCTAGCAGGGATAGTATGTAATCTATGGAAAGCTGTCAACTGAGAATCGATATAATGTGGCAGAAATGGAAAGTAATATGTGGAATGTGTTGGGCAGCCAGGAATCTGTCGAATTTAATAGGGTCTGAACTGAAAAATAGAGAATGCAGCAATAGTAGCAAGTTATCTGCAAAATACACTAGGATTTATTCGAGGCTTTAATTAACTTGTTGGCACATGGGCTGATAATATTGTACAGAGTAAGTGTTTTACGAATTTGTGCTTGTATTGCAGAGCTTCATTCACCCGGAGCACACTTTGAAAATTTTAGGCATGAAGGTTCAGCGCAGATTAGGGTTGCCAATCCTCCAGAAATTTCCTGGAGGCCCCAAGATTTAAAAACTAGTCTCCCTGGACATTGCTGTAAGCAACCCAGGAGAAAAAAAAAATCAGCAAGAAATTCAAAATATGGGCAGGATTTTCTGGCCACGACACCAGTGGGCATTGTTGCAGGCAGGACAGGAAGATTTGGAGAGCTGTTGACTTTTAAAGGCTCTCCAAATTTTCCCGACCTGCCCGCTATGATGCTCGCTGGTGTCAGGGCTAGAAAATCCCAACCAATATTTCTTTTCCATTGAACGTTTTGCTTTAGTTACAGATGGAAGAAAAGGCTGTTTGACTGGGTGAGGTAATTGGAGGTCATGTGATGCAGCCTCGTGGAATACATCCAATCAGAGCTGTCAGGCCTCCATTGAATGGATGGAAAATCCTGCAAGTCCCACTGATACCAGGATTTATAAAATCAATCCTTGTATAATCAAAGATGCTCTTATGCGTAATTACCCTCGGATTAGCTGCCCTTATCTAGTTTTATATTATGAAGAATGAGAAACTAAATCCAAGCAAACCATGGCTGGAGACATTGCAACCACCCCCATCTCATGTAGACTAGTCAGTGTCCCCTAGTCAGGACTCTCTGACAACATCCAGCATATCCCCCTGCTGCCTAAAGGCTGCCACTTCAACATCCCATTATCCTGTGTTCTGCATACACTCAGCCATTTCAAATAATTCTGATGTTGCTTTATGTCTTGTCGCTCTCTCCCTCTCTCTCGCTCCCTCTTTTTCTCTCTCTCTCTCTCTGGCTTGATTGCCTTTCTTCTGACCAGCAGGCTTCATTACTGCCGCTCGCATTAAACCTTGTTACCATGCTGGTGACTTTTAGAGAGGTGGAAGGTGCATGGGCCATGGAGGTATGAAGGAACCCAGGAGAATTTTTTTTTATTCTTTCATGGGATGTGGCTGGCTATGCCAGCATTTGTTGCTCATCCTTACTTGCCCTTGAGAGGGTGAGCCCCCTTCTTGAACTGCTGCAGTCCTAGTGTTGTAGAACATGCTCAGTGTTGTTAAGGAAGGAAGTTCCAGGATTTTGACCCAGCGGCAATGCAGGAACATAGGTGATTTTGGCATTGTTACAATGGAATCATGGTGGAAAGACACAAGAGATAGATAAAAGCCAAGCTAGATGAGCCCATTCTTCCTGTCGTCTTGGTACATACAAGCCATTCTTTTCTCCATTGGCCCCTTCTTTCTTAGAGTTCTGTTGGTATTGAGGTATTGAAGGTGAGATAGTTGGGCCTGAATGTAAATGGTTCTGTGTTACAGTGTAGCGTACATTGAGTTACAGAGTAGGAAGTAAATATTCAATATATATGTGACATTTGTTGCATATGTTGAGAAAAATACTAATAAACAGGTATGCACATATATACACCAAACATATTAAGTAGACAACCAGCATTTCAAACTTGATGTCCCCTTGTATACAATAGTGTAGATTCAAATTACCCACACTCCAGTGAGGTTGCCGATGAGATGATATGATTGGCCCTGGTCCTTGACGCTGAACTAGTCCTTTTCACCAGTCACTGTTGCTTTACACCAGGATCAAAGGCTTATGCATCCTGTGAATGGAGAATACCTAAGGCAGAATTTTACGGCTTTTTTGAGGCGGGGGTGAGGCCGTAAAATGCAGCAAGTCATTCTAACATCCATTGACTTTGGCGGGACTGTAAAATCCCACCCCCAGTCTATTAGTACTATTCCTGCCCACAGTGTGTGGCAGAGCTTAGTCCCTGGAACACAGTAGGAGCCAGAATGGGAGAAGCAGAAAGAAATTAACACCCTGAACTGGGAGTGGAAGCAACTAAAATCTGAGTGAGAGCCTGGGGAGAGAGATAAGCAGCATAGATTGAAGGAGAGAATGAACTGCAGGGGAAGAGTTTCCATGCACTTGGGGAAGAGGGATGGAGAGTGTCTCCGTGTCAATAAAACTATAAAGCAACATAATAAACTGCAGGCATCAGTAATAGCCCACTATTTCTTCACTTGCTATAAAAATTAAGGAATATTGTACAGGATTCAGGAACAGTTCTGACAATTCCTGTCTCATGTTACTGTTTGTGTATCTATTCCAGGACTTTTCTCAAGATCCAACTGTTTTGTAGGTTTGGAAGTAGTTGTTCAGCTCCTGCTAGTTTTCAATGCAGGAAATTTCTGGTTCTTATTGCCTATAAAGATTATGATTAGGCTTGAAGTACAGTGATATAATTTAGCGTTGAATATGAAATGTTGAATGCTTTTTCTATCTTGTTTGCACAACTGTACTACTGAGGGGGTGAGTCACATGTTCAAACTTATGATAGGTGTTTCACATTTGTATTGCCAGTAAACACTGGTGTACACTTACACAAAACACGGCTGTACACTGGGCCGGATTTTCGTCAAGGAGACAGGTATTGGGAGTCGGGAATTTTCAATACACCACGATCCTGTTTCTATTTTGGAGGAGCCTGCCTGTCCTGTTTTCATGTCGGGAATGCGAGGATGGGCTGGAGATAGGCCTGCAGCAGCAATGGAGGTGGATAAACGGTGAGGTCTGCAGACTAGAAAGCCTGTTTAATGGGGCATCGTTCCAGTTGTAATCAAGACTGTTAGGTCCTTTAGCTCTCACCCCTTTACCACCAAATCTTCTCCATGCCCCCTCCATGTCCTCTGATTCCCCCTTGCCCCATATACCTCCCATGCTCTCACTGAGCACCCTTATATATGCCACACCCCTTTAATGCCCCCGTGCATCCTCCATTCCCACTCTTCCAGTATCCACTGGAAGGTACCGAACCCATCTGCAACTATATCAACAGAAGCAGGCTGAACTGATGGCCAAATATTTGCTTTTTCTTTCGTTGGCCTCATTATGAATGCTTGGTTGAGCTTGACGAATGGCTAATGGACTCAGGCCTGTAATATTGACACAGTTTGAAGGGGAGTGCTAACTTTGTTTGATTGAAACCTTAATTACCTTGGAATAACCTGATCTTTCTTTGAAGGGTTTCTGCAATGCCTGTTCATTTACACAAGATTAAGAAGTGTGAAGTGGATTAAGGCTTTTTGTCATTGATACTATGAGTGGCTGTGATTGATTGACAGCTTTATGAGGAGGTAAGAAGGGGCGATGTATTTCAAAGGGGATGTAGAATAGCTGTTTTTTTTTGGTTCCTGACTCTCGACTAAGGGTACCCCTTGGTTCACGACTTCTCTGAAGCAGCATGAGCCACATCTACTAACAAAACAGGCCCAGCTCTATTAAAATTGTGGGGTGTTTGAAAAGTCCACCTGGGCAGTTGAGACTGCAAGGGTGGGAGTGCTGTGTGCGGGCCAGCTACCTGCACTCTTATCCCGTGCCAGCAAAAGTTGCTATCAACAGAAATGGGGGTGGGATTCCAGGAATCGGGTACTGCCCATCATATTTAAAGGCCTTCCGACTCAGACTGACTCCACTAAAATCCCAGCCACACACACGCACACCCACCCATCCACATACATGCAAACATACTCACACATACACACCTTGCATTGGATTGAGCAACTGTGGTCTTCAAATTTGGCGTCTTTGATGCTTTGATTCTATTTTTTCCAAATCAAGTCCAGACTTCCCGCAGCATCTGCATGAAGCAATAGGCAGTCTTTGCATCATGGATTTTATGTGGGGTGTACCTGCTGCTTCCATAGCACTGCAGGATGCTAACCGATGTTGAAAAAGTAGCCAACCTTTCATTGCAACCACTTTTCAGAAACAACCTAAGAACTGTAATCTGCTTTTAACAGGTTCAGACTGCCTAGAAATTTGCCTGGACTGGGTTTAATTGTACCTATGATGAGCAAATTGCACCAGTAACGCAAGCGGTTCAATTTTGACGTTTTCCTTTAACAAGACATGAGATGCACAACAGTTTTCACCAAACTCTGACTTTATAGGCCCGTCTGTGGTGACTAAGTGTGTAACAACATTCCATTTCATGAATTATTGAATCTAATTTGAAATTATATTGGAGACCACCTGTACAGGTCACCTGAAGTCGATGCCAACAATGAGCTGTCTTGACAGATTCACTGCACTAATATGAACTGTTAGATTGCTCCTTTGTACCATGCTTTTTTCTCTGCAATGCTCACATATTCTAAATTGAGAAAAGCGCTTTATGCTCTACTCAGTACCTTTTGGCTGTATTAAACTCAGGTGGACATGTCATTTAAATGATCTGTTAATGACGCAAATGTTGCAAATAAGTACCATTTGTGGCAGTTTGGAATTGTGCTCTTCATGTTAATCTAAATTTAAAACAATGAGCGCGGACTGCTGTAAAAATGCCACTGTATCTCCAGGGAATTGCATTTGTAAATGCCTTTGTAACAATTTTTTTTCAATTCGCTAATTTCTTTCATTTTGTAGCAATGCTATGGTTGAGATAATGAACTTGGCATAAGGAAGGATCCCTTAACTGAAAAGCAGTTTCCTTCCCCTCACTATTGTAGGGTCGATGGATGATGTAATGGTAGTGGACATGTGGTGATAACGGAGCAGTGATGGGGCTTTGGTGATCATGGAGCAATGATGGAGTTTTGGTGATAATCAAGTGATGATGGGGTTTTGGTGATAATGGAGCGATGGTGGGGTTTTGGTGATAATGGAGCGATGATGGGGTTTTGGTGATAATCGAGTGGTGATGGGGTTTTGGTGATAATGGAGCGATGATGGGGTTTTGGTGATAATGGAGCGGTGATGGGGTTTTGGTGATAATGGAGTGATGATGGGGTTTTGTTGATAATGGAGTGATGATGGGGTTTTGGTGATAATGGAGCAATGATGGGGTTTTGGTGATAATGGAGCGATGATGGGGTTTTGGTGATAATGGGGCGGTGATGGGGTTTTGGTGATAATGGAGCGGTGATGGGGTTTTGGTGATAATGGAGTGATGATGGGGTTTTGTTGATAATGGAGTGGTGATGGGGTTTTGGTAATAATGGAGCGATGATGGGGTTTTGTTGATAATGGAGCGGTGATGGGGTTTTGGTAATAATGGAGCAGTGATGGGGTTTTGGTAATAATGGAGCAGTGATGGGGTTTTGGTAATAATGGAGCAGTGATGGGGTTTTGGTAATAATGGGGCGGTGATGGGGTTTTGTTGATAATGGAGCGGTGATGGGGTTTTGGTAATAATGGAGCAGTGATGGGGTTTTGGTGGTAATGGAGCGGTGATGGGGTTTTGTTGATAATGGAGCGGTGATGGGGTTTTGGTAATAATGGAGCAGTGATGGGGTTTTGGTAATAATGGAGCAGTGATGGGGTTTTGGTGATAATGGAGCAGTGATGGGGTTTTGGTAATAATGGAGCAGTGATGGGGTTTTGGTAATAATGGGGCGGTGATGGGGTTTTGTTGATAATGGAGCGGTGATGGGGTTTTGGTAATAATGGAGCAGTGATGGGGTTTTGATGATAATGGAGCAGTGATGGGGTTTTGGTGATAATGGAGCGATGATGGGGTTTTGATGATAATGGAGTGATGATGGGGTTTTGATGATAATGGAGCGGTGATGGGGTTTTGGTGATAATGGAGCAGTGATGGGGTTTTGGTGGTAATGGAGCGATGATGGGGTTTTGATGATAATGGAGCAGTGATGGGGTTTTGATGATAATGGAGCAGTGATGGGGTTTTGGTGATAATGGAGTGATGATGGGGTTTTGGTGATAATCGAGTGGTGATGGGGTTTTGGTGATAATGGAGCGATGATGGGGTTTTGATGATAATGGAGCAGTGATGGGGTTTTGGTGATAATGGAGCGATGATGGGGTTTTGATGATAATGGAGCGGTGATGGGGTTTTGATGATAATGGAGCAGTGATGGGGATTTGATGATAATGGAGCAGTGATGGGGTTTTGGTGATAATGGAGCGATGATGGGGTTTTGGTAATAATGGAGCGGTGATGGGGTTTTGTTGATAATGGAGCAGTGATGGGGATTTGGTGATAATGGAGCAGTGATGGGGTTTTGGTAATAATGGAGCGGTGATGGGGTTTTGGTGATAATGGAGCAGTGATGGGGTTTTGGTGATAATGGGGCGATGATGGGGTTTTGATGATAATGGAGCAGTGATGGGGTTTTGGTGATAATGGAGCGGTGATGGGGTTTTGATGATAATGGAGCAGTGATGGGGATTTGATGATAATGGAGCAGTGATGGGGTTTTGGTGATAATGGAGCAGTGATGGGGTTTTGGTGATAATGGAGCAGTGATGGGGTTTTGGTGATAATGGAGCAGTGATGGGGTTTTGGTAATAATGGGGCGATGATGGGGTTTTGTTGATAATGGAGCGGTGATGGGGTTTTGGTGATAATGGAGCGGTGATGGGGTTTTGGTGATAATGGAGCAGTGATGGGGTTTTGGTGATAATGGAGCAGTGATGGGGTTTTGATGATAATGGAGCAGTGATGGGGTTTTGATGATAATGGAGCAGTGATGGGGTTTTGGTGATAATGGAGCAGTGATGGGGTTTTGTTGATAATGGAGCAGTGATGGGGTTTTGGTGATAATGGAGTGGTGATGGGGTTTTGGTGATAATGGAGCAGTGATGGGGTTTTGGTGATAATGGAGCAGTGATGGGGATTTGGTGGTAATGGAGCAGTGATGGGGTTTTGATGATAATGGAGCGGTGATGGGGTTTTGGTGATAATGGAGCGGTGATGGGGTTTTGGTGATAATGGAGCAGTGATGGGGTTTTGGTGATAATGGAGTGAGGATGGGGTTTTGGTGATAATGGGGCGATGATGGGGTTTTGATGATAATGGAGCGGTGATGGGGTTTTGTTGATAATGGAGCGGTGATGGGGTTTTGGTGGTAATGGAGCAGTGATGGGGTTTTGGTGATAATGGAGCAGTGATGGGGTTTTGGTAATAATGGAGCAGTGATGGGGTTTTGGTGATAATGGAGCGGTGATGGGGTTTTGGTGATAATGGAGCAGTGATGGGGTTTTGTTGATAATGGAGTGGTGATGGGGTTTTGGTGATAATGGAGTGATGATGGGGTTTTGATGATAATGGAGCAGTGATGGGGTTTTGGTGATAATGGAGCAGTGATGGGGTTTTGGTGATAATGGAGCAGTGATGGGGTTTTGGTGATAATGGAGCGGTGATGGGGTTTTGGTAATAATGGAGCAGTGATGGGGTTTTGATGATAATGGAGCAGTGATGGGGTTTTGGTGATAATGGAGTGATGATGGGGTTTTGATGATAATGGAGCAGTGATGGGGTTTTGGTGATAATGGAGCAGTGATGGGGTTTTGGTGATAATGGAGTGATGATGGGGTTTTGGTGATAATGGAGCAGTGATGGGGTTTTGGTGGTAATGGAGCGATGATGGGGTTTTGATGATAATGGAGCGGTGATGGGGTTTTGATGATAATGGAGCAGTGATGGGGTTTTGGTGATAATGGAGCGGTGATGGGGTTTTGGTGATAATGGAGCAGTGATGGGGTTTTGGTGATAATGGGGCGATGATGGGGTTTTGGTGATAATGGAGCAGTGATGGGGTTTTGGTGATAATGGAGCAGTGATGGGGTTTTGGTGATAATGGAGCAGTGATGGGGTTTTGGTGATAATGGGGCGATGATGGGGTTTTGGTGATAATGGAGCAGTGATGGGGTTTTGGTGATAATGGAGCAGTGATGGGGTTTTGGTGATAATGGGGCGATGATGGGGTTTTGGTGATAATGGAGCAGTGATGGGGTTTTGGTGGTAATGGAGCAGTGATGGGGTTTTGGTGATAATGGAGTGATGATGGGGTTTTGGTGATAATGGAGCAGTGATGGGGTTTTGGTGGTAATGGAGCGATGATGGGGTTTTGATGATAATGGAGCGGTGATGGGGTTTTGATGATAATGGAGCAGTGATGGGGTTTTGGTGATAATGGAGCGGTGATGGGGTTTTGGTGATAATGGAGCAGTGATGGGGTTTTGGTGATAATGGGGCGATGATGGGGTTTTGGTGATAATGGAGCAGTGATGGGGTTTTGGTGATAATGGAGCAGTGATGGGGTTTTGGTGATAATGGAGCAGTGATGGGGTTTTGGTGATAATGGGGCGATGATGGGGTTTTGGTGATAATGGAGCAGTGATGGGGTTTTGGTGATAATGGAGCAGTGATGGGGTTTTGGTGATAATGGGGCGATGATGGGGTTTTGGTGATAATGGAGCAGTGATGGGGTTTTGGTGATAATGGAGCAGTGATGGGGTTTTGGTGATAATGGGGCGATGATGGGGTTTTGATGATAATGGAGCGGTGATGGGGTTTTGGTGATAATGGAGTGATGATGGGGTTTTGGTGATAATCGAGTGGTGATGGGGTTTTGGTGATAATGGAGCGATGATGGGGTTTTGATGATAATGGAGCAGTGATGGGGTTTTGTTGATAATGGAGCGGTGATGGGGTTTTGTTGATAATGGAGCAGTGATGGGGATTTGGTGATAATGGAGCGGTGATGGGGTTTTGATGATAATGGAGCGGTGATGGGGTTTTGGTGATAATCGAGTGGTGATGGGGTTTTGGTGATAATGGAGCGGTGATGGGGTTTTGGTGATAATGGAGCGGTGATGGGGTTTTGGTGGTAATGGAGTGGTGATGGGGTTTTGGTGATAATGGAGCGGTGATGGGGTTTTGGTGATAATGGAGCAGTGATGGGGTTTTGGTGATAATGGAGCGGTGATGGGGTTTTGGTGATAATGGAGCGATGATGGGGTTTTGATGATAATGGAGCAGTGATGGGGTTTTGGTGGTAATGGAGCGGTGATGGGGTTTTGGTGATAATGGAGCGGTGATGGGGTTTTGGTGGTAATGGAGTGGTGATGGGGTTTTGGTGATAATGGAGCGATGATGGGGTTTTGATGATAATGGAGCAGTGATGGGGTTTTGGTGGTAATGGAGCGGTGATGGGGTTTTGGTGATAATGGAGCGGTGATGGGGTTTTGGTGATAATGGAGCAGTGATGGGGTTTTGGTGATAATGGAGCAGTGATGGGGTTTTGGTGATAATGGAGCGGTGATGGGGTTTTGATGATAATGGAGCAGTGATGGGGTTTTGGTGGTAATGGAGCAGTGATGGGGTTTTGGTGGTAATGGAGCAGTGATGGGGTTTTGGTGATAATGGAGCAGTGATGGGGTTTTGGTGATAATGGAGCGGTGATGGGGTTTTGTTGATAATGGAGCGATGATGGGGTTTTGATGATAATGGAGCGGTGATGGGGTTTTGGTGATAATGGAGCGGTGATGGGGTTTTGGTGATAATGGAGCAGTGATGGGGTTTTGGTGATAATGGAGCAGTGATGGGGTTTTGGTGATAATGGAGCAGTGATGGGGTTTTGTTGATAATGGGGCGGTGATGGGGTTTTGGTGATAATGGAGCAGTGATGGGGTTTTGTTGATAATGGGGCGGTGATCGGGTTTTGGTGATAATGGAGCAGTGATGGGGTTTTGGTGATAATGGAGCAGTGATGGGGTTTTGTTGATAATGGGGCGGTGATGGGGTTTTGTTGATAATGGAGCAGTGATGGGGTTTTGGTGATAATGGAGCAGTGATGGGGTTTTGGTGATAATGGAGCGGTGATGGGGTTTTGGTGATAATGGAGCAGTGATGGAACAGTTAGTAAAATTATCAAAATATATTTGGCTTTCAAAAGAAGTCTACTGGGCTGCCTGATGGTCCTACTGCTCTTTAATTATGTTCAGTAACTTCAATGAGAATAGAAATTCTCATCTTTTCATCGAATCATAGAAACTAGGTTAATGAAAAAGCCCATTCAGTTCATTGTGAGCACTAGTTCTTCAATTGCAGCTATCTCATTTCACCACATAACCCTGAGCTATCCCCACTTGTTTTGTTTTCTTTGCAAATACTTATCCTTTTAACTGTTGTAATGGTTTCTGCCTTAATAAACACTTTCAGTAAAGCTTTTCAATGCTTTTAATTCCTTTCTGTGTGAGAATATTTCTTTCTCCCAGTTATTATCCCAAATCCATTTCCTCTTGTTACTGATTTTTTGACCGTTTGGCTAATCTTTCACTGTTTACACTTTCAGAACATTTCAGACTTTTGTAAGCCTAAAGTAGATCCCCCTGAATCTTCACTGCTGTCTTTTCTAACATTAAAGAATAACGTTTTAATTCTTTGTATCAGAGTGTTGCAGTCTAGTAGAGGCCACAGCAGTCACTGCTGAGTGATGTCATGTTGATAGGTATTGTGTTCTGATGGTGTTCACACCAGATGGTTCTTCTCAGGTCTGTCACAGGCTGATATGGGGAACGCTTGAAGTCACGTACGCATCGAAGATGAGCGGAGAGGAAACAAAGGGACACTGAGATTACAGCACACAATGCTTTTCCACATCTGCTAGAGTATGTTATTGTTTGCAGATGGCTGTGATATTTTTCTGCATAAACGCAGTGAATGCCACAATAAGCTTTTTGTTATCCCGATAAGGAGTGTCAATAGGACCCACAACGATGGGCTTTGCTGCAGCAAGGCATGTGAGCTAGACCAGAAGTGCTTTTATATTGTGCTTAAAGAACTAAGGCCTCTGCGTCCGACTGGGTAGTAATCAGTAGTTCTCTGCTGGTCTGGTAGGTGGAAGTTCTTGATGACAACATAAAAAAGCACTGAAGAGAATGAAGAGGAAACAAACTTTTAGTAAATTGGGTTGAAAAAATCCTTCAAAACAAACCACATAATCATGATGTGATTGTACAGCAGAAGAAGAAAACTCATGTCAGCTGTTCCATGATAAGTACAAAAGTGCTCACCTGAAAGTGGTGCATACCTCCTTCCTTGGCTGACACCTCACAGTGGCACAGTGTCTGCTATAGTACTTATCATGATGTGCTCTACCCTTTGGTGTCCATCCCAGCCCCGTGAAAGCAATGCCCAATGGATGATAAACAAAGTGTGTGGTTGGTAACAGTATTTGAAGATAAACTCACATTGTTTGGAGGCAAACAGAAAGAAAGAATCTGTGATTCAAATTAATGTAAAAAGAGGTGTGTTTTTTTTTTATATATATCATGTACAGGAAAAAATGAACGAATCTCATGTAGAGAAAGCTCCTTGGCGTGTAAGTACAGTGATAAATTAAAGCAGAAAGCATTTGCCTAGTGCAGGTTCACATTACATTTACTTTACTGAGATCCTTAAATAATACAGCAGATTGACCCCAGGATTCTAACATGAATCAGTTTATGAAAGGGGGTTTTGCTGCCTGGTCATCTGTCTAGTGAGACTCTTTGCTTGTTTTGTCGATACATAGCAAGACATTATTCTTTTACCCTTCCCACTTCCCTTCCGTCTCTTCTAACACTCTCCTCAAAGTGGACTGTAGCTCTAAAGGCATTAGCATCCTCAAAAATCTCACCTAAATGGATACTTGCTACCTTAGTAGTAATTGCTGGCAGGTTATTCCACCACTCATGGCTCCAACATTTGAATAGCCTCCTGGCCCCGTTGTTACCGATATATATTTGTGTGTTTGTTTGCCAAAAATATGTTATCCAGCAGTGGTCTTGTGCAATGATTTGGACTGAGAAACCCATCTTAATTTTTCCCATATCCCACCATTTTCTCAGCAGAGTTGAACTAACTCATTATGGACCAATCCAGGAACTCCTTCAAGTGTATGCCTCAGCACCACATTGGACAAGTTACGGAATTGCTGAAAGTGTACCACCTAACTCAGCAGTCTAGTATCTCTGATCACTACACAATCCCTTAAGTTTCTTAGTAAATATAAACTGCTCTTCAGGAAAAAACATTGGTGAGAATGTGAAACTTGCTGCCACATGAAGTTGCTGAAGCAGGTTAATATATATAAAAGGTTAGGTTTGATGCACTCAGTAGCGAGAAGGGAATAGAGGGATATCAGGTAAGATGGGATGAGGCTTGTGACCATAAGATGTCAGAGCAGAAGTAGGCCATTTGGCCCATTGAGTCTGCTCTGCCATTCAATGAGATCATGGCTGATCTGATAATCCTCAACTTCATTTTCCTGCCTTTTCCCCATAACCCTTGATTCCCTTACTGATTAAAAATCTGTCTATCTTCACCTTGACTATACTTTATGACCCAGCTTTTACAGCGTTCTGCGGTAAAGAATTTCACAGATTAACTACCCTCTGAGAGAAGAAATTCTTCCTCATCTCTGTTTTAAATGGATGACCTCTTACTCTGAGATTATGCCCTCTGGTCCTAGATTCACCCTCAAGGGGAAACGACCTCTCAGCATCTATCCTGTCAAGCCCCCTAACAATCTTATATGTTTCATTAAGAGTAATCATGAGGAGTAGGATGAATGGCCTTTTTCTGTGCTGTAGGTGCTATATAATATATTGCAGCCCTTTATGCACTGGATGTCTATCAACTGCTGCAATGCAAGTTTACTCAACATTCAGTTTGACAGTGTTTGGAGCTAGGGCACTTGATTTATTTCAGGAGCAGTTAGAAGTGGGAAGGTGGTATGGTTGGCATCCTGGAGAGCTGAGATCAAGTGAGCTAAAGGTTCTCGTTGCTTTAGGTCTTCCTGAAAGTCTAGTTGATGCTCCTTACTTCACTGAGTCTAGACTTTTTGGTGTGCAGTGCCAAATAGGAAGACAATGTTAGGTGAAACCTTGGGTTCAACCATTTTACCTCAGAAAAATGTCCAATAAGAATACATATTGGTAAAATCCTGATATGTCAGCCTCAAAAATAAATGTTTTTAACAAATTGTCAACTTTTACTACCATGTGTGTTCTCAACATTTTGCAATAGGATTTTAATCGAATGGGGCATTACCGTTGCACTCAGATTTCTAAATTAAACTTGACAATCACAGGAATTGGCTGTGCTGCTGCGTCTGAGGGATGCAGATTTAATGGGCCATTATCGAAGTGCTGTTTCATATTTAAAGTGTAAAGGGACTGTAAGACCCATAAACACAGTCAAATTCAGCATTTTAGACTGTCAACAGGACCATATATTGCATGGATCCATCACAGGGGACATACTGGCAATCTTTATGATGGGAACATTCTGTACTTCAAGGCACATTTTTTGTAACTTAAGCAGTCCCAACAGCTGTGCACCATAAATAAAGATGAATAATTAGAATTAATAATCAGTTACACATTTTGTGTTGGTTGTTGGGTGGTTGGGGGCCCGGGCTTGTGTTAAGCAGATTGTTTATTCAGCTGTCATTTCAGGCAGTAATCTACAAACGTGCATGACATCAAGTACTTTGCAAATCCCAAATGATTCCTACTTTATCTTCAGAAAGTAATGGGAATTTCAAATGTGTACTTCATATGGAAATACAGCCAGTTTGGCACTAAGTACTTATTTGACCAAATTATTATTCTCATCTCACCATATAAGTCTATTACTGACATGCGATGTATCAGAGCAAATTTCCACTTGTTTCTGTCAAATATAATTCCTGAGCCAGGTGTAAAATTTTCTCCAAGATTCTGCTTTTATTTTTGGCAATGCTTGTGAAATAATGACATGCTTAGCCTTAATTTGAGAACTTTAGTTTTACCATATAGACTGCAGAGGGGGCTGGTTATCTTAGTGAATAATGCATGGGTTTTATTTCCGATCCGGCTGAGGTAGACTTGGGACCTGCTTCCTTGCCCCGTGAGGAGGGCAAACAATCATTGACAAAAACTGCCACCAAAATGGCTCAGGATGAAGCATCAGCAGACAATAAGCCAAGAACCTGCCTTCAGGCAGAGCTCCACATAACATGATAGACTGCAAATTCCTAGGTTCTTTGTCTTGTTTGGATGAATCTTACCTTGGGTGGAGGCCTCAGTGGCCCTGGGATGTGGAGAGAGATGCTGTCCAGGGTTTTTGCTCCTGACCATTACCCAACAATTCCCTATTACATGAATGCGTACATAAATGCTGAGTGATCACAGTTTCACATTCAGTTCAGTAGCCACTGTTCAGACTTGTTCATACGGAGTAGCCATTTGGACAAAACGCTGGAGGATTGGTGCTATTAGTAGAGCAGGAACTCTGCATCACTGCTGGGCTAAAGGGCTAGAACTGGAGTACAAGTGGAGAGGTTATGTTTATTCCCTGAGAGTACCTGATTATCTCATTCCATTTCACATAACATATCATCATGCTAACAAAAACCCTAAAGGAAATCCTAGAGATCAAGGCAGCTGCAACTCCCTTTCTGCTGACACACGGCACTGCCAGACAATGGGTACATCTCCCTGTCCTCACTAGGCTGTCAGGTAATGAGCACATATCCCCCTTTTTCCACTGTCTTGTCAGACAATGGATGCATCTACCTGCTCTGCCCTTGGTGACTGTCAGGGATGCTGCTATGGCTTTTTACTGTGCAGTCTGAGAACGCACATGCTTATGGAACAGAATGTATACTTATCACCAGACTACCAAAGTACACTCACCACCACGCTATCGAGGAATTCGGCAGTCTCATTGAAAAGACCACCAGGGAATTCTATTCATACACTGTGAGACTGCCTGGATTCAAAACACATCATCCACCACCAGTAATTTTACAGAAGAGCTCCCTTCACCATGGCTTTGGCTCCATAGAGCAAAGAAGAGACTTGCATTTATAAAATGCTTTGCACAACTACTGGATGTCTCACAGTGTAACAGCCAATAAGGCATGCACTTTTGAAGTATTGTCACTGTTGTAATATAGAAAAGACAACAGCCATTTGCACAGAGCAAACACCCACAAACAGTGATGTGATAATGACCAGATAATCTGTTTTGGTGATGCCAATATTTATTCCTCAATTAACAAGGATACTGGAGAGAACTCCCCTGATCTTCTTCAAAATAGTGCTTTGGGATCTTTTACAACCACCCAAATAGGCAGATGGGGCCTCAGTTTAACATCTCATCTAAAAGACAGCATCTCCAACAATGCAGCACTCCCTCAGTATTGCACTTGAGTATCGGCCTTAAATTTGTGCCCGAGTCCTCGAGTGGGCCTTGAACCCAGAAACGTTTGACGCAAGAGAAGAAAGTGTTATCAACTGAGCCACTGCTGACATACAGCAGACACCTAATCATCCACATAATACAAAATTGAAAGTACTGTTTAACTTCTGGGAATTCTGTCCCCTTCCTGTTGCATACTGACAATGTTTTGTCTTGATACTTGTTTGAAGGGTGGATCATCCCAGTTTTAGGCAGTCACTTGGCTTTGAATGGGTCCAACATAATTTTTATTTTTGTGCATTGTTATATATTTTTGTAACATTATGAGCCTGAATTATATTCAGTGCTCTGACCATGTGTCAGAGTGAAATATGAAATGAAAAGTGATTACATGAGTCTGAAGTGCTTCCTTAGGACTTTTATCAGCATTTCAAAAGTTTCTCTTAATTATTCAAGCATATGCGCCTTGATAGGAAGACAAATGGTGCTTGTTTGATATTCTTGAAGCCAGGAAATGAAGAAAGAGCTCTCCTGAGGAATGGCATTTTGCTTCATTTAGATGATAGACATAAGCATGTTTCTCAGATAAGAACAGGTGCTTGGCTCTCATTTTCATCTTTGAAGGACAGTCATGTCTGTCAGCTCGTTGACATGTGCATTACTCTTGTCATTATAAACAAAGTGACCTTTGGGAATGAGTACTCAGGTGTGACATGTTAATGGGCTGTTGGATGACAGGTAAAGTACGTGCTATTAAACCGGGATGTTTGTTAGTTTTCCTCTGGCTTACATGAAAGAACTATTGTAGTTACAGTCTCCTCTGTGAATATTTTTGAAGTTTGTGTGTATGTTAATTATCTCTGTGTTATTGCTACTCAGGGTTTTCCATTTTTGATTTCTGGATGTTTGCAGGTCTAATCTTTTGGCTAAACATTAGGCCTGTCATCTCTTCTAACATTCAAATCAGGAGCACTGATTCTATTTTATCTTCAAAACTCACCATTGACTGCATTCTCAGTTGCCAAGAACCATGTCCTTAGTTCTCATCTTGATTTTGTTTAAAAGAAGCACATTGTGCTTGCTCCATCCTTCTACAGTTTGCATTGTTATTTTCAATCTTGTTCCTGCACAATCCAAAACCTGAATGTCATTGTGAGAGCAACAGTTCCAGCAGAAGCCTGGTCTGACCAGTGAGTAGCTTTGTTTCAACCTCTTCTTGTGGCATGGGTACTGTCAGTTTGCACTTCATGGTGCTGTGTGAGATGTTTGGTGGTATGTATAAATGAACAGTGGGGTAGAGGGCTTAATAGCAGAACACAATGAGTCTGTGGGTCCTTTCCCTACTCTGCCCATGTCTGATACGGAAGAATGTACAGGGTGCCCTCCTCCAAAAAGTCAAGAACTTGTTTATTTATAAAGCTTTGACCAGCTGAAAACTGATCTCTTGAATTTTGTGCCATCTTGTGGTGTAAGCAGAAAAGTAATCTTAAAATGCTGTTAAGTGGAAGGAACACAAACATAGCAACAGTCACGGGTCCCGTCTCCAAGTTTCTGTGGCAGGCAGGAAACCACAGGTATGTCTCAGAAACTGTCCAAGTATGAAGATTCAGCCTTCCCAAACTCAGGCAGCCCTGCCATGGGTAGCAGTGGCCTAGATTTCATTGCCTCCACCTCCAATCCTTGTGTGAGGATGGAGAATAAGGCCTCCCAGATATTCACTCAACACAGCTTGATGCAAGCTCAAAAACACATGATACTAATGGTGAGGCTAGCCAATGTCCTGGAAACCCCCTTAGGACCTATCAGTCACCTCCCCAATCTGACAAGATGGTTAACTTTCAGATGCATTTACAGCAGTTGGATTCCAAACCTGGCATGCCAAAAGTGTCACCAGGTTAGGCCAACTTCTCAAGCAAGGCCAGTAAATGCTTTTCTGCTTTATTGCTAACAGCTGACAATCTATTCTGTCAATTTATGAATTAACTAAGTCCCAAAGGCATATTAAAAAAAAACTCTCATGAGCCAACCAGCGCCCTTCCCTCTCCCCCACCCCCACCCCACCTCAGATCTGTAAGTCCACTCCATGCAACTCCCTGGAAATACAACTTTACTCTCTGTTTTGTATTTGTTTCCGAATCAAAAACGGTACGAAAGATATTACAGAAAGCCTAGAAAGGACTTGGGAGTGAGATGTCAGTCACCAGTTAATAGTGGAAGAATGGAGAGAAATATGAAAGCAAACTCTGACAAACTTACCACATTGCAGCAAAATGCCTGCTCATATATTGATGCTTGACACTGCTCCATAAATACCACCCCTCGAATTGGAAACTTGCTGGAGGGGTTTCTGTCACAAGAACACATTGCTGCATATGTTTTGGCCCTGTACCCACCCCCTTCAGCTTTTCTGGCAGCAATTTGGATGTTC
Source organism: Carcharodon carcharias (assembly GCF_017639515.1). Taxonomy (NCBI): domain Eukaryota; kingdom Metazoa; phylum Chordata; class Chondrichthyes; order Lamniformes; family Lamnidae; genus Carcharodon; species Carcharodon carcharias. The sequence continues at coordinate 123,408,883 of NC_054476.1, forward strand.
TGCCTCTGCTGACCGCAAGTTGATCTATATCCTTCACTGTGACAGAATCCTCCTCTCAACAGGTATAAGTGAAAGGTTTGTGGAAAGTATGCCAGACAAAGAGACTGGTTCATTGCTCCTTCTGGAACCTGAAAAATTCCAGGTCATTTGAAAACACATTCTTTGAAGTCCACATGTCTCAGGCATACGCCACAATTCCTCAAGGAAATCGAAGTGAAGTCCCAAACTAATCTCATTGCTCCACAAAAGACAATGCTTAAACTCTACACAGTGATTGCCAATGATCCTGCTGAACCAGCCAGATTCCAGAATTAAGGCCAATAGTTCCCAGTGTGGACAATGAAGCAAGAACCTCAAAGTACCACTGTATCCCTTTTTAACACGGTGTGACAAAGTGCACAGTGACTATATAAAAGCTATGCATTAAAAAAAACTGTACTTGTCCAAAGTGTAATGAATTATATAGGGGAGGTATAGCTTCCTGAAGTGAAACCGTGACTACACTTCAAAAATACTTCATTGACTATGAAGCACTTTGAGATGTCTAGTGATCATGAAAAATGCTGAATAAATTGAAGTCTTTTTTCATAATATTCAAAAATAGTTGCCATAAAGAGCAGTAAATTTATATAAAATACAAGAAATAGGATCTGGCATCAGTAAGTCATTCAGTCCCTCAAACCTGTTTCACCATTCAATAAAATCACTCCTGATCTACCTCAGCGACACCTTCCCACACTATCCCCATATCTCTTGAATTCCTTATTATTCAAAAATCTCCAGATTCCTCACTATCAAGAGAGATACTAAATATTTGTTTAATGTTGCTGCCATTTCCTTATTCCCCATAATTTCTCCTTTCTCTGCCTCTTAGGGACTCGTGTTTACTCTCACTAATCTCTTCCTCTTTCCATACCTATAGAAGCTTTTATAATTTGTTTTTTATAGGCAGAACCTTGTTGAGGCATTGGGTGGGTCTCGTCTGCTGGCTGGAGAGCCAGTGAGAGACCCTTGCTGCCTCTTTCCTGAAGGCCTGTCTAACCACAAACCAATCAGGCAGTGGCGAGGCTGACGACAGGCCTTCCCCTGGAATCAAGATCCCAGGGGTGGAAGTCTTGCCTAGCGAGATCTGCTGGCAGTCAGAGGCCGGCAGCTCTTGTGCTCAGCAGCGCCATTGGAGAGGCTGTGGCTGCTGCTGGAGGGACAGTCACCAGAGTCCCAGGGTTGTGGAATGACTCAGGGCAGAAGTAAATAGTGAGGGGGCTATGGATGTTGTGGTGTAGGGGTCAGGGGGAGAGGGGCGCAGGTGGGTCAGCAGTAAGGGAGGGGGGATAGTTCTCAGCGGATTCCCCCTTCTCGATGTCCAGTCCCTCAATCAGGCAATGAATGCCTTTGACTGAGGGACCCAACCCCCTAGGAGGTGACAAGCTGGTCACAGAGTTTTAGCTGCCTTGTATGAGGCATAGCGACAGGGCTGCAGCTGGGTTAATACCAGCAGAGGCAGGATGAGGCCCTTGACTGGTCATTAATTGGCCATTTAAGGGCCTCAATTGACAGTGGGGTGGGAAGATCAACCTCGGGCCTTCCTGCCCATAACTTAAGGTGGGAAGGTGATGGGTTTCTAGTGCAGCAAATCCCACCTAATTAAATACCCTTCCCATCTCCTAGCTGTCCATCAGAGACAGTAAAAGATCTCTAGCTAGTGTACCCTCATATCCAATTTTCCCTTAGCCAGTTCTTTGTCATTCTCTGCTGAATTTTAAAATCCTCTAAATCTTCAAGCTGACTAACTACTCTTTTTGACAACATTATAAGGCTCTTCCTTTAATATAATTCTAGCTTCCCTTGTTAGTCATGGTTGGGCCACTTTTCCTGTGGGCTTTTATTCATTAAGGGAAATCATATTCATAGCAAATTATATTTTAATTTGTGATACGTTTACCATTGCCGATCTGCTATATATTTTCATCTACTTGCAGCCATCATAAAAAGAATTAAAAGCAAGTTAGAAAAAGGTAAAAACAAAAAAACTGCGGATGCTGGAAATCCAAAACAAAAACAGAATTACCTGGAAAAACTCAGCAGGTCTGGCAGCATCGGCGGAGAAGAAAAGAGTTGACGTTTCGAGTCCTCATGACCCTTCGACAGAACTTGAGTTCGAGTCCAGGAAAGAGCTGAAATATAAGCTGGTTTAAGGTGTGTGTGTGGGGGGCGGAGAGATAGAGAGACAGAGAGGTGGAGGGGGTTGGTGTGGTTGTAGCGACAAACAAGCAGTGATAGAAGCAGATCATCAAAAGATGTCAACAACAATAGTACAATAGAACACATAGGTGTTAAAGTTAAAGTTGGTGATATTATCGAAACGAATGTGCTAATTAAGAATGGATGGTAGGGCAATCAAGGTATAGCTCTAGTGGGTTTTTTTTTATATAATGGAAATAGGTGGGAAAAGGAAAATCTTTATAATTTATTGGGAAAAAAAAAAGAAGGGGGAAACAGAAAGGGGGTGGGGATGGGGGAGGGGACTCACGACCTAAAGTTGTTGAATTCAATATTCAGTCCGGAAGGCTGTAAAGTCCCTAGTCGGAAGATGAGGTGTTGTTCCTCCAGTTTGCGTTGGGCTTCACTGGAACAATGCAGCAAAAGGTCTTCATCCAAAGAGTGGTTAAAATGTGGAATTCTCTGCCAAGCACTATTGTAAAGCAGGGCCTGTAGAATCCTTTCAAACAGGAATGAAATAATTCTAAAATAAAGAGGAATATTAAAGGTAATGGGGCCAAGTAGGAGAGTGGGACAAGACTTTGGGGCTCATGGAAAAAGACACTAACATAGACTTGATAGGACAGTACATTTGTTTTATCCTGTAACTTTGGGTGATTTTAAGTGAAGTGCAAATGGCGGGCAGCAATCGACATCTGAACAGATTTGGTATTCTGTTCTGTGAAATTGGGGCAGACATAGCAAAAATGTTTCATTAATGTCTCATGTATATGCACAAAAATGAACTGGCTCCTAGAATCCAACCCCATTGCAGTGAGCAGCATTGAGGGATTTTTAAAATATATATCAGGACACTCAAGTCATAGCAATTGTTCTCATTTTCAGCTAGTCACTATTTATAGGTGAGACTTGAGAGTTTGCATTCAAAGCTTTAGCAGGCTTTTAAGTTACGCTGTTTTTTCCTATAGAGCTTCAAGTGCTCGGAAATGTTATGAATTGTTCAATGAAATGTATTTCTATTGAGAACCAAGAATGTTAAATTGTGTTTAAAGGGCTCGTTGAGAGTTACCAATGGCCTCAGACAGATTGGCACATTTGTAGATTGACTTTATTCTGCAGATTGCCACCATAGTGTAATTGTGCACTTGAGTGAAATGTGCCAGATGTAAAGTAGGGTTGAGTTTCCTACTTTTAAAGTCCTGATAAACTACCTTGACTTGCTGCCTTAGAAAATTCATACTCCGTTCCCTTCTGTAATTCCATTTTTTTGGATTGACAGTGTCCCCATTCCTTTTATCCTATGTCCTCCATTTTGTAGGACAGGATACATAGCTGTGCAGTTGCTTGTTATCACTGCTCCAGAAATTGGCAGCAAGCAGAGCCTATTATTTGGATAGCTATGCAATACGGTTTGAATCAGTGCCAAGTGGTTATAGGTTTGCATCATTGTAAGTAGCATAATTTGGAGGAATAGTCACTTCCTGAAACTATTCTCATACTGCTTTGGTTTCCTACCTGCAGCAGTAGAAATGCAGCCCCATGGATATCCATTTGTCAAAAGGAACTACAAAGAAACTTTTTAAAGTTTGTTTCAAGTTTTATTAATATTAGCAGAAAGTGGGTATCTGGCCCGTGGTTAACTGTGAAATGTAACTGGCAATCAGGTGTCAGTGGCCTAGAAACTCATTATTGGAGCCCAGGTTCAGCACTGAGCGACGAGGGTGTACACAAACCGGGGGTGGCGGGGAGGCCCAAGGGTAGATGGAAATCAGTTTTCAGGCCTCATCAACACACTCGTCCGAGCAAAGATGTCATGTTGGGCCACCTTCCTCACTGGAAGCAGTCCTCAGGTGAGGGGTGGTTAGAATGGGCTCCAGGGAATTGTGATTGCCACTTGTTTGGCGTACGGGGAGCACTCCTGCTCTTCCTTTCTCCACAGGACACATTTGTCTTTAGACTTTTAAAAAAAATTATTTCCCTAGAATAGCGTACCGCCAAAGAATCCTGAAAGGAATAGAGCCAACACCTAACTCAATTCTTGATGGGGGTTCTTCACCAGCTGTTAGGCCCCTAATTTATATTTTGATGTGGACACCTAAATAAAGGGCCCCACAAAAATACCAGTGGAAGCAATGTCTGGGCAGATTTGGCACAAGCTGTCCCACCGCCAAGTTGGTATGCTTTACATCAATTTTACGTCCAAATGGATAAATGCAAGCTAATTTCCACCCCATTGACACACACGACTCTGTTTTCTCTAGGCAGAGAGTATTATTGAGATGACTATTTTACTCAGATACATCAACCCCTTGTCCTAAACGGTTATTGGTCTCAAACTGCTCTCTGTCAAATCATGATGCTCTAATTTTCTTCATCTTCACACCTCCCTAAACTTTCTGTCTCAGTGTTATTCCTTTGCAGGCCCAGGGTTAGAGTTTTATTGATGCATGTAATGAATATAAGGATTCATGGAATATTTTTCAAGAAACACAGGTAAATATGTAAGAAACTCGATACTTGGTTAAAGTGGTATTGAACATTTTACAGAGTAGTGCCCTTATATACAATAATCTATTTGAGGCTCTATAAGGCACAGATGGTTACCATGGAGTTTTGCTGTCATTGGAGATGCATGTAATTGATCAATTACAGTGGTGATTGATGCGTGCACACTGTTCCCCATTAAATTCACTACTGAGGCCTGAAAGACGTCATTGCGCTATCAGCCTTGCAGTATGTCTTTGTGCTTTAATTGAACACTTCCATGTTCTGAGATCAGTGCTTGTTCTTGTTGTATAGGGAAAGAGACCCCTTTTTAGAATAACGTTTGTTTTTTCTTTTTTATGCTATTTTTAAGAAAAGCTGATATTGAGTCAAATATAGAATGGTAACCGAGTGATATCAGGGTGTGCATGGAGAAGCCATTTTGCGCAGTTTGAATTATCCTTGACTCTGTGCAGTGATTTGGCCCAAAGTAGGTGGTAGGATTCATTCACTCTTATTTCATGGGCATATAAGAGACTACATGCTAGAAACTATGTTAAACAATTAAAGGAGTAATCGCACCAATGCATTTTCCAATGAAGCATCTTTGCTGTTAAGTAAAATGGTGATTGCATTCTGAGCAGTGAGCGGCAATCACACAGGTAGAGTTACAACACTGTCACCCTAATCCTTTGCTTCGAGCTTATTGTGAGTCTGGCTGCTGCTGAAATCGTGGGATCACCAGATCATCCCAAAAAAATCGATCACCTTGCAAGCCTAAGATGAAAGCACTGAATACCATGCCTCCTGTCAGTTCACCATCTCTGGTAGAAAAAGGGACCGCTCCAGAAATAATCATATAGTTTCACGTCATAAAACATCAGGCTCTACTGTCACTTTCCTTCAAAATGTCCTCCCTGGCATTAATATATTTTCATTTGGGATAGAGAGTGTAATTCCATTGCTGCATTTTTGGATAGGATTTCAAATTCAGGATAATAGGAACACTTGATAATGTATTGAACGAGAATATTGAGGAATGGCTCTAGAAGCCACTGCCCATCTTGTATTTACATCACTTTTTATCATCAGCAAAGAATTGACATACACTTAAAGTCATTGGCATACATGGCAAATCACATTATCTAGTGAGCTGAATGACCAGTTCATCTGGCAATATTGATGGAAAGTTTGAACAGCAGACATCTCATCTGAAAGACAGCACCTCTAAAACACTTGCTCGATATTTCACAGGGCTGGTTGTCCAGACTAAAGTGCCATCTGACCCCATAATCATCTGATTAGACTGCTGCTAGCTGAGTAAAATAAAATGGGCTGTGTAAAAGCATCTTCAGCCAAGACTTTAACAGAGAAAATCTATGCAACTCCATCAACTGCCATTGGGGACATGAACAACATGAGTCAATCAGTTCTTTTCATTCATGGGATCTGGACATTGCTGGATACGCCAGAAAATTATTGCCCTTGTTCAGAGGGTATTTAAGAGTCAGCCACATTGCTGTGGGTCTGGAGTCACATGTAGAATGGCAGATTTCCTTCCCTAAAGAACATGATTGAACCAGGTGGGTTTTTACGACAGTTGGCAATGGTTTCATAGTTATCATCAGACTTTTAAATCCAGATTTTTATTAAATTCAGATTTCACCATCTACCGAGGTAGGATCGGAACCCAGGCCCCCAGAACATTACCCTGGGTCTCTGGAATACTAGTCCAGTGACAATACCACCAATACTAGTCCAGTGACCAATTGCCACCCCCAGCAATAAAGCAAGTCGTAGTGCATTGCTTGTCAGAACTTGTCAGTTTATCACCTTCTTCAAATAACAGGCAGCCGCACAGTGGAACACCGCAGCTTCAAGGAGTGGCAGAATCCCCCAGGATCCAACAAGTCATAAATTTCGCCCATGTAGCCACACTTGCTCCCTTGATTAGTGTCCACTTATATGGACAGTATCCACTTGTATAGACAGGATAGGAATCCACTTTCGCGATGTCCAGCTCATTTGCAACCAGCAGTATCACATCCCATAGAAAAATGCTCACATTTTACCCAACTGTTGCTACAATGCCTTCATTATAAAGTAGTTCACTGTAGCTACACTGTTTCATTTGGTATAGCAAGTCTGTGGGTAACCCCTGGGAGATCAAGGATAGCACCTAAAGCGATGGTTGATGGCTCCTGTACACTTTCCCAACTTAGCTTAGCATCCCAATATAGGATCCATTTTACCAAGCAGAGTCATTTTAGACCACAACATTGGGATTTTGAAGGCATGGTTCAGGTGTTTGGATCTCTCTGTTTTGGGGGTGTGCACTGAATTATAGCCCACCTTTATTCTCAAGGGATGTGTTTCTGTGCTGCCTATTGCAAATAGCTTCATCATGAAGGCCCCAGAGTAGGAAGGCACCCAAGGCAATGATGTTAGTTGAGGGAGTAGAATTGGTCAGACACATCGTAGCAACTGCCAAAACTGGGTGCAACTGATTGCTGGGTGCAAGAGACATTCAGACCAGCCTGCCATGGGAAGCCTTCTCTTAACATCTGGCCAACGTGCAAATAGTCCAGAGTATATCTTACCCCTTCCCACCACAAAGGTGGCATCGACTGAGGTCCCTTTTCTTTACATTTTAGCTTGCACAGAGTACCTCCTTAAAACCTTTACCAATCTTAGCAAGGGCAGTTGTCCTACATAGGAGACCCATGGACATTGATGGTGCGTACTTAGCACAAGGAAGGGAAGTTGATTATAATGTTCAAATATGCTTATTTCAATACATTCCTGGAGGGTGTAGTTGGTTCCACTGAACAAACCTAAAATGGGCATTAAATTGTTGGTGCCACTGCTTTGACTGTGGAGTTGGCACTGAATGCCTGAGCTGCAGTGCTGCCTCCTTGCTGGACAATATAGTAGAACTTCAAATAATGCCTCTCTTCTCTGCATAACTTCATTGAGAAGACTTTCACCATGAACCTGGTGCTCTCATTTGTTCTGCTGAACTATGAACCACCTTCTGAGCAAAAGTGTTCAAAGTTGCTGCAACATCTTTATTTTGGTAGGCTTTTGAATCTTAGGGGAATGCTCAGATTTCTACCTAAATATTTGGCAGGACCCCAGATAACGGCATTTTGATGCCCTGAGCTTGCCCATTCCTTGATTGTGCTTATAGAGCTACCTGAATGGACTGAACACCCCACCCCTTGCCTCCAATACCAGTGCCCTGATTGAACCCAGCCCATGTGGTGAAAACAATGGGATTTTGTGAGTAAAATGACAGCCAATTGTGAGAGCCTCTACATTCTCTAAGCAGTCCCGCTCCCTGACATTTTAAGTGGTGGGATTCAGCAGCCTGCAGGCCACCCACCACGCAATCCATCTAATGACATGGTTGGCACCACAAAGCAATTTTAACCTAAAATCGTAGGAGACCCCTAGATGCCAGTTCCATCAATAATACCTATCAGGGGACAGCAGTGGGCAGAAGGGACCAGGGTAAGCATATTAAGTTTTGGTAATACAGAACTTGGCTATTGCTGAAAAGAGAGACACATTGCTGGAACTTTTTGTCTTGCACTCATCAGGAGTTGGCAAGAATGCCAAATTTCAGATGATCACAACAAGTTATAGTACAGAAGAAAGGAGTGCTGATGGGCTGGCAAGCCAACTCTGGCTGAGGCATTTCCATGGACAAAGCTTCAGCAGTTCATAATTGGCAGGATATGGATCGTACTCAACCAGCCTATATTGCAAAACCCAAAACAAAATGTCTGCTATTAGATAGATTCTGTGACTGGGCAGCACTTACTGAACACTTCTGAATGTGCTAATAGCCACACTAACAACCAATTTAAGATAATCGGTTGAGCTCATTAAAGTGGCTTTATGTTTGTTATTAGTGACAAACGTTCTTACACAGAGGCCCCTTCTCTGCAAACAAAATGAATGTTTCCAAGCTTTGCGCCTTTTTTGAATTACCCAAAGTTGTGGGGAGCCTATAGTCTACCACTACTTTCTCCATGACATTGGCCGATCAAAGTCGACTTGTCAACCAATCAGCACCCTTTTGCTCCTGTGGTATAAATTATTGTGATTGTTTGTTTGAAATTTGTCATTCTTGCATTTGTCCTGATGAGTGCACGAAAACCTTCGGCAACATGTCTCTATTTTCAGCTATACTCATATTAATTTTATTGTTGTGATAGTTCATTGTGGGCCCGGAGCAATGGAAGCGTTCCTCCAAGTTCCACTTTGAATCCTTGGGCAACCCCAACTTTTAGCTTTCCCTTTCCCTCCCACCATTGGCAGCTCTTTAGGAATCTCCTCCCCCTTGCACTAACCTTAATCGGGAACAGCTCCCTTGGGTCCCTGGCAGGGTTCACTTTCTCCCAATTTTCCCATTCCCGCCCACTGGCTGTGACACCATTTGTATCGGCCCCAGAATTTATGGACCAGGCCCCCCTCCCTCAGAAATCCATAACAGAATCCTGTCCACCCTAATGCATTTTCCTGCCCTTGAAAACTTGCACCAAATGTGCAAGAATGTAAGAACAAGAAGCAGCCTATTCCCCTTTTGATCTCTATCTCAGCTCCATTTATATAATGTATTTAGAAGATGTAATGAAGACTGAAATTTAGAGCAACAATCAAAACAGAAAATACTGAAAGCACTCAGCAAGACAGGCAGCATAGGTAGAGAGAGAAACAGAGTTAACATTTTGTGACTCTTTTCTCTTCACTGCCCCAGGGCTTTAAGGCCACAGTTATTACACTGGCGTGAATTTCCATGGCTATACACCTGCTGAACCACTGTGACGGCCATGAAAGGGCCTCGTTAACCACTGGGGGATGGCATTTGCACTGCTTTTCCTGGGTTTCCACAGCTCTTTCATCAAACTCATGGCAGACGAGTGGTGTGATCCCATTTAAATTTAACCCCATCCCCTGTCTTTATAAGCCATAAATAAAACGTGAGTTAAAAGGAGGGTTTCCCATCAATCCTCGATTAAAGGGCATTGCTTGCAAATGCTTGTTCTAACATGGTTGTGGCATATCATAGAGATTTATAAATGTGGTTACATATTAAACTGATCTAGGGTACAAGAAATGCTAGAACCATACAAGCACATGCCGTTGCACAGCACACTTTGTTTCTTTGTTCAGCCTAAAGCAATCATAAAGCAAGTCTCTTAAGATATAAAGGTAATTTAGAGCAAATGTGTATGATCTGATTCATTTTATGTGTTACGCTTAATACACAGCTTCCCCCACCCATCAGAAAAGAGTAAAGGCATTGAAATAAGAGTAATACACATGGATGTTAAAGGATTATGTGGCTTTTTTTTGCTGCTGAGGATAGAAGATTGTGTTTACAGGCTTGAGTGCATGCTTGCTAGGCCGAGGCAGCGGTTGATTGTGCCAGAATGCTCTGTCAGGCAATGATTTGTCAAGTAGTTTATCACCAATGTCACTTTTCAGCGTGTTGTCAAAGGTAACATATCGCCCCTTTCCCTGCTTTATACCCATTTCATGTAGAAAATTTGTATTTACTTTGGGAGTGTAATTTGTTCCTCCTGGATAATATGACCCTTAGCGGAGCCGGATCATGGGTTAGTTGAAGTGATATTTTCCTGGTAATGGTAGTCGTACATCATTCTTGTCAGCCTGGGTTAGTAGGGAAGAACATTACAGCTCCATTTTAGTGCTTGCAGACATCTGGGATTATTTGCCATAACAAAGTATGACATGACCAGTCTACAGAGTGCATTAAATTTTTACCAGCTCCTCCAGTGAGCTGCACTACGCAAGCCTCCACCCCGGGCAAGCTTTAATGATGAAAGCCTCAGTGCTCCTGCCATCCTTCAGCAAGGTGATTGGATGATGTCATTTGTCAAGACAACCTTGCCTATGTTGTGGACTGCTTGCTTCCTGTGGTCTCCTGATGCTACGCTCTGCACCAAAGGGCAGCTTTGGAGTGACATGCTGGCATTAGCAAAGCCCAAAGACACGCTTGAGTTTGTGCTGAAATTATTTCTTCTGCCCAGCACAATTTAACCTAACCACGCTGCAAACCTTTTTTCCACTCTCTGTCAGCAGTGGCAGTGGGAATGTTTATAGCCCTCATTAGGTGGAGCAGTCGGTACAAAATGAAATCTGATCATGGCTACTGATGACAGCTTAAAGCTTCTTTTCTGACTTGATGAATCTGACAACAATTTGGAATAGTGCCAATATGTAGTGAGGCCCATCTCTGTAGGCTTCATTTTACTCCCTCTAACTGTCTCTCTCTCTCTCTCTCTCTTTCCCCTTCTCTCACCCCTTCTCTCACTCTCTAACTTGCTCTTCCATCTTCTTGTTTTGCACACTTCCCTTCCATCTTTCTAAACACGTCACGTCACAGTTTGGTTTCCTTTACATTTCCATTAGCACTGACATAGGCATTAATTCGTACATTATTTTTATTTGCATTCCCAGTTCCAATGGAAATGGTGTACTGCGCATTGTGCTTTGAATCCTTGCCGTTTGTCCAATGGGGCAGATCCCAAGAATAGGTAAAACAGGAACAATGTAAATGAGCAGTGCCTCTGACTGCAAACCAACCTTGATGTCAGAGGAAGGTCTGTTTTGCCCAGAAATGCAAAGAATTAATTGCTGGCCTGTTCTGCAGCAGGTAAAAACGACGGTCACAAAGACTAATGGCCACCATTTACATTCGGTATTTAATTTCTGTTGAAGAGCCATACGGACTCGAAACGTTAACTGTGTTCCTCTCTGCAGATGCTGCCAGACCTGCTGAGTTTTTGCAGGTATTTTTATTTTTATTTTTGTTTTGGATTTCCAGCATCTGCAGTTTTTTATTTTTATCTGAGGATTTTTACTTGTCTTATTTTATGTGCACCTTAATGTGTTAAGGAGCAAAGAAACTCATTACAGCCTCAGGCTACATTTCGTGAAACAAAAGCATATGACCTTGTAGGCTGAACTGTCGCAGTTTAATCAAGGTTCTTCACTGAGCCACAAGAAGCAACTTAATTCTTACAACCTTGACTGATGACGAGCACTAAAGTGGTTGTTAATTGGTGAGAATAGCCCTCGTCAATCCTGAAAAGGCCTCCTTTGAGGGATCTGCGTTTCATGTAGTGAATGTGACAGATTGTCTGCATTTCCATATTAGAATCAGCCTGCATTATTTTCCATATAATGTGCGCCCAGTCTCTGTGGTGGGATTCGAATTTGCCCAATAAAAAATTAATTATGGGAATGTCAACAAAATATATTGCCTGTCAAAGGGTAATGGGAGGGCAGTGGTTACTGCTAGAGAAATTGAGCAAGGCCACGTGGGACTGGTGCAAAAAGGTGTAGAGCCTCTGGCAGCATTCCTCTCGTTCACGGAGTTTAACCTTGGCAAAGAACTTAGGAAATTGGTTCCTTTTGAGTAATTGATAGTATTTGAATTGCAGTGCAAAGCGAGGAGGAGGAGGTGGTGAGGAATGCAAGCTTTATGAAAAGGCAAGTGTTGTGGAGCTGTGGAGTTAAATGGAATGCATCCAAGTACAACAAAAAATAGTAGTTTTTAGAATCAGCTACTAACTATTCAACATAGAATGCAATGCCTTCAATGGGTTCGGGCTGATGATTGATGCCCCTCCCAAATAAAATGACTTTCTACATTGCGTTGATAATGTTGTCATCTGCTCTGTCAAGAATTGTATACTGTAAGAAATAATGTACAAATATTGGAGCCAAGTTGCCGACAGCAAGGTCATAGAAGCAGCAAAGAAATAAATGACCAGATAATCTGTTTTAGGTGTTAGTTGAGGGATAAATGTTCTTTTTATTGTGCACAATCTGTTTATCTGAATGTACTGTGCCTTTTTTTTTTGTCTGATCATGCATACGCTGTATCGTATGGGGAACATATGAATGGTACCTTCCAGGCTGCTGCATGGCCATCCCTGCAGTTTTCAGGAAACATTGGCCAGAACAGACCAGAAAGAAAACGCCTGCTATAGCTGGAGTAGTGTCAAGGGATCTTTTAGGTCTATTTGACAGAACCTCTGTTTAACATCTCATCCAAAGGATGGTAGTGCTGCACTTCTTCAGTACTGCACTTAAGTGCCAGCTCAAGCCTCCAAGGAGCTTGAGCTCATGAACTACTGACTCGAAGGCCAGAATGCTACTATTGTGTCAAGGCTGAAACCTAAATTTTCTTGCAACCCTTGATTCTCTTAATGTCTCTTTAGTAATACATTGCTTATGTACAGCCTGGAATGTAGCTAAGCCTATGTCTCTGTGACTCATAGGGCTGGATTTTACATGGAGCTGATGGCGACACCCCAGGCTTAAAAGTCTGATGGCCTCACCACATGTGTGTAAAATATCAGTGGCAGTGGCACAGAGGCCCTTAAGTGGCCATTAATTGGCTGCTTAAGGGCTTCAATTGGCTCAAGGACAGGCATCCACTGGCGTGATGCCTCCAACTGCTGCAGGTAAAATACCAGCAGAGGTGGGCAGGCAACAGGCATGGCCTCCCTCTCCACAACTACCAACCAGCACACCAGGCACTGGTGGGGATTATAATTTATATGGAGAGCCAAGTATTTTGTTTTGACTGTGCTGTCAAACTCTGGGGAAGAAGGGCATTTAAAGGGGCAATTTCAACAATGTTCTAGCTGCAATTCTGAGGCCCATGGGTGTGGCTCCAACTGAGAGTGTGGAATCACAATTACCCATTACACCTCAGGGTTTCAGCCCTGATGAATCATTTTGCTCTCAAAAAAATTACTCATAGAGTGGATACATGGGTGGAGTGTTTGTCTTTCCTCTTGGTTGCCTTTTTTGGCTGCAACTGAAATTGGCCATCCTTTCCAGACCACAGGAATTTGGTTTACACTTCCTAGATTGTCGACCAGCACAACCACCTGTGGGAGGGACAACTGAAAATTCCACTTCATATCTCCTATATGTGTACAGCCCTCCACATCCATGCTGGGCAGAGTCCTGAGGAGTTGGCACCTACTTATGAATCTTCCGGACTTGACCTTCAGGTCATTTTGCTGCAGGAGGCAAGTTCATCACAGTTATCTCATTTGCACCCAGTCTGGTGCATTGCTTCCCACGGATGAGAATGTGTTTTTGCTCAGAAATTCAAAAAAGTGCAAAAATATAAGCTTGAAGTAAAATCTTCATTTCTTGATAAAGAAGCAGAGTTTGACAATGTTTTAATCTAAATAGAAAATTGCACAGTTGGATTAAAACCCAGGGTTTTGCACTTAAAGTTTAATCATTTCTTGAACGGTGTAAATCTCATTTATCAATTACAATTGAGCTTGTATAGTTGTATCAGCTACAGTAAAGCTACATGGAACATTTTACTGCATTACTGACATTATATAAATGCAAGTTGTTGTTGTAGAATCTCTGACCTGTAGGAACGCCTTTTTCGGTATTCACAGTGTCTGAATTTCATTTGTCAGTCAAAGCAGTGAAGTGTGGCTGTCCTGAGTAGCAACATGCAATAAAGTCTGTGCAGAGGCTTGCTTTTTTTTTTGCTGGTGTTTACAGCATCACTGCTTTGACTGACAGCACTTAGGAAGTGCCAACACTGCGAATAATAGTGAAGATGGCTCTTACATACATTCTTACACCATAAAACTTTATTAAAAATGATGGTATAAAGTGAGCGGCAGAGATAAGAGAGCAAAATTGTGAACATTCTACTGATTCACATTTTGCTCCATTGAAAATTTTCTGCTTAAATTTGGAAAACCACGCATCTGTTCTTTAACTCCGTGTTGAATGGGAATTGATGGAAAGAGTATCTCTTGATAATAAGAAGGTACATAATTATTCCATATTGGGGATATTGCCATGGCAAGATTATTTTGCTGTGAGCTGAAACAGGACCTGATGAAATATGCAAAATGGCACACACTGCCTTTTCATTTTGGCTATTACCAGAATTGTCATTTGGTTGTGCAGAACTTGACTATTGCTGAAAAAAGAGACATGTTGAAGCTTTTCGTCTTGCATTCATCAGGACACTTCGCAAGGAAACCAATATAAAGGGAAAACAACAACTTATACTGTCTGAGAAGAGACTGCTGATTGGTTGGCAAGTGGACTCTGATTGGTAGAGGCGTTGCCATGGAGGATGCACCAGTGATGGTTACTGACAGTTAACTGCCAAGCATTGTTTGAAATTTAAACAAGACAGCTTGACCCTAATTGGTCAAGACATTGCCCTGAGGAACGAATCAATGAATGGCTGTACTTATTTTGTACAGCTGTACACACAATGTGCCTGTTTCAGCTAAACAAATTAAGTGACAGCCATTGGCCAGAAGGTGATTTACCGCTAGCATTGTCGTGCAGCATTCTGGAACCTATGTCCTGCAGTAAGTACGCTGGGAGTGTTATAAATGCACAGCTTCAGTGTAAGGTAAGTAAATAGGAGCAGAGTGGCAATCCAATGGCAATTGTCGCTCCTCAGAAGATTTAGCCCAAGATGATGGGAGAGAATTTCTGGCCCTGACGCTGGCAGGCATTGTTGCAACTCTCCAGATTTTCCCGTACAGCCTGTGACAATGCCCAACAGTGGCGGGGCTGGAAAATCCTGCCCAACATCTATCCTACCCCAAAATTTACTGCAACTTTCCAGTTTGTCTGGGGAATAACTTGCTCTGGATTCCATTATGTCAAGTGTTTTGCTAGTTATGAATGTTTCCCATTGGTGCATAAGGGATACGGAGGGAATGGCTTTCTGGGAAATCAACCAGTGTGACTCCGATACGAAGTTATCACAGGCTGGAATTTCCTCCACTATAACTGAAGGAAATTGATAGAGGGACTTAACCCGCATCACATTCCTGCCAGTACTGCTGTAGATTTACTTCACTCCGCCCCAGCATGGAAGGCAGCTGGTCACTTTTTGACCACTCTGCCACGCATGAATGGTGGCAGGGAGGCAGAGTCCAAAAAAACAACCTGATCTCCCTGTCTTCTGCCAGGAAAAGGGTGGTGGTTTGAGGCAGCAGGGGAAGGCCTGTTGAAGTCACTTTTGAACGAGGGATCCCAGTGAAGAGAATTTCATTCTCTCTTCGGGTCCCAAAACTGTAACTTTTATCTTAGGTCAAGGCTCGGTCAATGCCTAAAATTTTGCATCAGACATTTCCAGTTCTTCTGCCCCCTTTAACTTAGGCTTCTTCTCTTCTGGTAGTGCAGTGGATGTCCCACCACAGCACACCTGTTTCATCGTTCCTGGCAGTGGGCTTTTCCCTTGATGCTAGGAATTCAACATACTCTGCAAAACAAAAAGATCCCCTTCCCCCACCCCTGCTACCTCACCACTCCTGAACCAAGGAAAACAGTTTATGTTCATGGCAGGGTTGGCCAGTTGGGGGGGGTTAGCCCTACCCTAACTTTCCTTCAGCAGTGAGTCGATCCTGAGGGAAAATCGAGGCTCGAGTTTCATGCCTAAAACCATATCCTTAAGCTATTGATCCTGTTTATAGAATTTATTGGCTAAAATCTGGCACTTGTTATTGAACGCATGAATCAGTAAGCTGAAATTCTGTAATTTGGACTTAACATTGTGTTTCCTGGCTAGAGCACATTAGTACTTACTCATTTTATTGAGAGGGGTCAGATGAAACATCGGGCGAACCTTGAATCTTTGTTGGGAGTGGACTTCCTATTTTTGTTGTAATTCCAGATAGTGAAGACAGTTGCTTATTTAGTCTCATGGGTTGGAGTTTTCCTCAAGTGTTTTGATGGAGGAGTGGGCCAGTCGGGGCTGAGATCCTACACGTTCCTTCCTGTATGGCAAAGCTGCCATATAAAAATAATGCTTAATCATTTTTTTTAAAAAAATGACTGGGAATAAACCAATGCTAATAACTCAGCACTTGTAGTGCAATTCTTAATTATGATCTAGTTAAGTCAACATAATAGAAAGCTGTCATTTTTAAATGCTAGTGCTAGTTATAGCATTACCCCAGAGCAAACTTGATATTTTATTTTGTTTTTAGTATTAGACAGAGACCTCGAGGGAAATTAGATCATATTTATAATACAATTTTCATTTACTGGGTTGCCATTGATCCCATCAACTTTCTGTCTAGACCTTACAACTGGGAATACAAAAGAGGTCTTGGCCTGCCGGCTGCTTTTTTCCTTGTAAGTGGAAGGGTGCATTTTGCTGTTCCAGAGCAGTATAGAGTTATTAATCGGGGCATGCCTACAGTCCTCTATAACCGTGTAAAATGTGAATAGTTCACTTTTTTAAATTGGATAACCGTTCCAGGGTTGGGGGAGGGGGATCTCAATGCCACAGCATCTGTCAATTCTTGCTAGTCAAGTTCAGACTGGATATCAAGTCTTCTCATTGACCTTTCACCTTTGACCTATAACCTTCATTATATTGAGGTTTCTTACAGTGTAGCAGCGGAATGAATAAATTGAATAAAATTGTTTTTTTAATCCTATTTTGGAATTCTGTTGATGTTATCGTGGCAATTTCTGATTCCTATCTGGTGACACATATTTGTAGAAATCAGGTGAGGACAGGATGGGATTGGACACAAATTAGTTAGCCTACAAGCACTTAGATGTGAATGATGGCCCTGTGGGTAGGGATTGCTGTTAACTATGGAACTTACCCCCACCCACATTCCCAAGAATCTGCGCACTTATGAGGGAGGTTAGAAAACTAAATAAAGGTTTAAATCTTTTAATTGAATGATCAGGAATAAATTCCTATGTCAGCTTTCTTTTCTTAAATATTAATCTTGATGGGGAAACTTCTTATCTGATTTGCTCTGTGCACGCCAGGATTCATGAAGCTAGGGTTCAAAAATCGGAAGTCAGTGGAGGCAGCTGGTGATGTAAATGGCCAGCTGCCTCCACGAATCACGCACGCACGAACTCCAGCCCGACTTCAGTCCTGCCCCAGTGAAGATGGGAAATGCCATCATCAGGGGTGGCACTTAGAAATGTTATCAATTTCTGGGATTTTCACCACAATGGACAGCCCCTCTGTCATGGTGAAAATCTGGGCCATAATATTTGCTTACATTGAGCTGTGCAGACCGCCCTGGGAATGCTTTGTAGGTTTCTGAAATGCTATTCCCAGCCTAACACCTTTCACCCTTCTGAGCATAACACTTGTAAACAAACTATATCGTTCATACAGGATGTTAACTAAAACATACCATTCTGACTTCTAAAGGCTTCTTGCTGCTTACCTTATGATAGAAGTTAAATGCATGTTCAAAAAATAATAGATAAGGTAGAGGTCTGAATATGATCTAGGGATAACTTGAAACCTAGCTCTTCCTCAAATGTAGCTCTTACCAACTTCACTTTCCCAGTGCCTCAAGATCTCAAACTCACAACTCTCTCTTCTGTGAGATGGAGCTGGAATTTAGGAGGCAGAATGGCAGGGCAGGGGAGACGGAGCTGGACAAATGGTGAACATCTGTACAAAATGGTGATAGGTTAAATTGTAGATTTTGACTCTCCCATCCTCCTAAAGTGTTAACTATTGCTGGGTATGGTCCAGGTGATGCCAGGTGCTGGGGAGGTGTGGGGTGCCACCACACCAAGTCCAATACTTTTCCTGCTCTACATCTGTCAATTCAGATGAAGAATTCTGACCTTTCTATGACTAAACCAAGAGCCTCCTCCATCATCCTGGCTGAGATCAGCCAATTGAAAACATAAATCAATACTGGGACTTCATGTCCAGAACAAAATTCAACTAGTCACTGGATAAGTGTCTAGAGTCAACAAGACAAACATAGTTCTTGCTTAAGTTAATACTCAGGTCTAAAATCCTTGCAAAAAGTCAGTGGTTTAAACTACGTGCACATTTGACTTCAATGACTAATGTTGTTATCAAGTCTTTTGCATGGAAAGTAGACTGAGGTGTTCCAAACTGTTTAAGTAGTGACACAATGGGACCCAACTGTCTGGGACTTCAAGACACCCTCTAGTTTTGAGCTGAATTTCTTTGTTGTACTGGAGGCAGACTTCAGGAATTATTGCCCGTCAACCTGCAAACTATTGTTTCGACTTCATATATTTTGAACACAAAGTATTTATTATGCCCCGCCTAGCACCCATTGCCTGTCGGGATAGGCTCCGACTTTCCGCAACCCTGAATTGGATGAAGCGGTTCTGGAAAAGTGAGCGAGTGAGTATTTATAATGCTGTATTTCCATTCAGATCTGTGGAATTTTTGCTAAAGCATTTGCATTCAGCATATAGCATTAACATCTGAAATACAAAAAAGCGATTATCGAGAAAACTCTGAAAATATTCAGTGGGACTATGCTGTTAATCACAAAAATGTGATGTTTTGCACTCTAGGCCTTGTGTATACCAGGGAGATAATCTGATAATGAGTAGGGAGATATGCATTTATGTTGCCACTTAGGGCTGAGAAAATGTAACTTCAGTAAGTAAACATCACAGATTATTGGATGAGGGGGGTGCTGAGTAATGTCACAATGTGACAGCTGTTAGACTAGGCTATAGTGAGGCCTGCTGCATTTTCAGTGATAATTTAACACTGTTGTGCAATTCCATCCTTTTTCTCCTGGATGGAGATCCACAAGCAGATGGTAAGAGCTGAAAGCTCTCAGAAGAATAATCTCAGCAGCGCACAGAATGCACTTTCAAGAAGTTAGGCCTCCATAGGCATCTTATGACAGCTTAATGTGCATCGTTCACATTTGCTCATTTCAATTTCACATTATATAAAAGCAGTTTAAATTGCCGGTTGTGGTGCTATAAAATGTTCACTTTAGTGTTTATCTTTCTTGTTATCAAAAACCAATGCTGAATAATGAAGCTGAAGCTTTGCCCTTTGGTAGCATGATAGCTCATTACCCAAGAGCTGCCTCCATCTGCACTCATGGGTGCTTTGGGAGCCATTATGATTATGGTGGAAATCTCAGAAGCCATTATCAAGAGGAGACAGAGGGCTTACTGTAGACTGCCTAATGGGCTAATTTGTAATTGGGAGAGGGAAGTAAGTTACTAGCTATGGCTTTATTTGATGGAGTGTGGCAGAGCGCATGCTAAATGTGATAAATGAGCAGGAAGGCTTGTTTGCACAATGGGTTTTACAAAGCTTCTTTTCTCCTGAGCATTAGCAACATGCTGACTAGCTTTGAGATGCAAGGGAAGAGAGACTCTGGGGAGTAGGTGAAGGTGCAAGAAGAGTTGTTAAATGGTAAACTGGTGAAGGAAACTAATGGCGGTGAAAAAATCTTGGAGACTGCCTGCTTCAGCATGTAATTAAGGAGTTGATTGTGAGAGGAATTAAAAATTTGTATATTTGAATTTGAAACAGTCCTCTGATATTGTAATCTTTTGCAGTTGGCAAAAAGTTTATACTCATTAAAATAGAAGTTGATCTCAAAGACCTCATGTTTCCTGTCAATTCCATCTTCTTTGGATATTGAATATTGACTGCCTGAAAGATAAAGTGAGCTGTACATAGTATACACTTTAGCTGAATCTGGAGGTGGTATAGTAGCAGTATGATGTTAGAGTTTGGTGATGGGTATGAATGTGTATGCCCTGGAGAAAGGAATGTTTATATAGACCATGTTTTTAAAGTAACTCATTGTAATGCCTTATAAAATTTTGTAAATATCTGAAAAATAATGCTCAGAAACAGGCTAAGGCTATTCGTCTTCAGAGATCATTGCATCCTGCCCATCATGTTCCTCTCTCCATCCTCCAGAGACACAATTAAGTGTCTCGTGGACCCATTTACACTGTCAGCTTCAACAGAAAAAAACTAGAGACTGGGTCTTGGGAGTGCAGCCCAAGAGCACATTTCTCCTGAATTTACACGCATTTTGCCATGAGTTACTCTGTGAATTGGCAGCAAAGAGCATGTGCCAAAAGTGAAGGATTTCTGTCCACAATATAATGTGCTGTTTTCGCTTTCGGTTATGGGGATGACACATATGGGGATAATAGCCAGGTTTACTCACAGAAAATGGTTCAATTTCTTTTGATCCACATGACTCCAGAATATAGATTTTTCTGTCTGGACAGGTATCCAAGGGAGGGCTAAACAATTCAATTCAAGTACAAGCATCTTGTGGTTTCTATTTGTATTTATATTTGATCAGCAGCTCTTTTTGGAGTGTAAAATTCCTTTGTCCAGGATAAATTTTGACAGTGTTTTTCACACTGTTGGGTTCTGCTGAATGATCCATCTAAAGTCACAAGAGATAGAGGAGCCAGAGAGAAATTCCATAGGCTGTCAGCATCATCACATAAATGTTAATAGTCAAGGGCTTTGTTTGGACCAGTTTATGTTGCTCTTTAGCATAGCGTATGTGACCATCTATTATTTTGTATCTTCTAGAGGGGAATAGTTAGACTTATAACTACTGTGAATCTACAGTGTGGTATGGCTTCTGCTCAGTTATCCATTTACTATTCAATAAATCCTTTTGCCAGTTTACTGCCTAAGCCACAGTTTAGTGAAGTGTTTATTCTGCCAAACGATGACTTTTGATTCTGGGTATGCTCCACACTACCTGGATGTTGGTCAGATCATCAGTAGCAAGAGCTTGCCAATGGGAGTGGTCTACAATGGTGAAGTCAGATAAGTATTGGAGCAAAAAAGGCTTAACATTGTGCTCCCAGGGACACATATGCACAAAGTGACTGCGACATGCACAATCTAGCTGCATCATGTTGTCAGCCCGTTAGGACTGCTGTGTACATGCTGTTACTAAAACGTATTGGTAGCAGCAGCAAGTGTGGCCAAAGTGCACAAAGTTTGTGCTGACATGGAGCAGCACTCTTAACTGGTCAGTGCTTGACAGCAGGAGATGAAAAGGACAAGAAGAAAATTGCATTGTTTTAGCCACTAGTGATGCAGCTTCACATGCCAGCTGAGTACAAGATAACCAGGTGCTTAAAATCGATATAGAAGTAACTGTGATCTTCCCCCATAACTTCATCTAGAGCTCTGCCCTTTGGTGAAAAAGTTCAGATTTCACTTCTGGTTCTTTCCTCTAAATTATTTTTTAATTTGTGAGTCCTGATGGTTAATGACTGCACCATAATGAACAAATAGATAACACCAATTTTATTCATTTCCTCCATAATCTGCAGCTGATCACCACAAAGTCTCTTTTTAAAAAAAGGCCTCCTTAACCTTTTCTTACAACTTAAGTTCCTGATACCCACAACCATCAATCATTGTTGCTCATCAGCACTATCCTTTGAAGGTCAATAATATTCGTCCTATGTTCCACAATATAAATTACACAGTGAAGAGAAATGATAGCATGTTAAATTTCACAACTGACTCAGGATTATGACCCCTGGTCATTATTAGCCCAGGACATAGGTAAGTAAGACAGAGATAACTGAGGCTCAGGGACAAGTTAGCAAAACACACAGCGAGCTCCACTTGGTAGACTGAGGAATAAGTATCATTTTAAAGCTCTTCCCTTATCATGCCACTAAAATATTTTCCAAAGCACTTAATGTACAATGAATTACTTTGAAGTGCAGTCACTGTTGTTATGTAGGCAAAAGCATACAAGAGCAAGGTTCAAATCAAACAAAATAACTAAAATCATATGAATACATAGGTTCAGATATGATAATATCTTTAAAAGCGTGAATCAAAAAAGATTTGTGTTACTGTGTCAGCAGCCTTTCAGCAGATCAGGTAATTTATTCTTTCCAGTTCCACAACATTATCTTTGCTAACCTTTCTCAATTGTTTTGCTATGTGCACAGTAAGGAAAGGCAATAGACAAAGAGAGAGGGGAGGAAAGATTGATGTAAAGATCTGAACAGAGAAATTGAGGTAGTGCATTTAAACCTTAGGCTGTGCGATCTGCTGTCAATCACAGTCTTTTGGGACTTGGAGCCAGGACCTCTCTCACCTCAGCTGCTGACCTTAGAGTCCAGCTAGACTTGTGGAGTCACTGTAATGGTTCTGTAATTGTAGAAGTGGGATATTGTCTGTGTAAAATGCCATATCAGCAGTTATTTCACTAGCTTTCTTATATTAATGATAGAGTGGTTAAATCGGCTCACTGCATGAGCGATTTAGTTACTCCCATTCCTCCATCCTTTCTTCATGCCTCCATTGGTTCTTTTGTCCTCTAATTCTTGACCCTCCTGCTAATGGGAACAGTTTCTCGCAATCTACTTTGTCTAGACCCCTCATGATTTTGAGCACCTCTATCAAATTTCCTGTCAACCTTCTCTTCTCTAATGAGAGCAGTGTCAGCTTCTCCAATCTGTCCGTCCAACTGAAGTCCCTCATTCCTGGAACCATGCTCAGGAATCTTTTCTGCACCCTCTCTAAAGCCTTCAGACCCTTGGGATGATTGAGATAATGACTACTAACTTCAGTGATTAAAGGCCGGTGGTCACCAAGCTTTTTTCTTTGAAGATTACATTTGAAATGCCTCTGTGGCATTTTTAAGGTCTTTTTACACTAGGACTTATTTAGTTTGGGTTCTGGGAGATGGTTTGACATGAAAATGCTGCTAAGACGAGGGACCCACATTCATCAGTTGAGAAGTGGTGAGTTGGTCCTTCAGAACCTGAACTAAACTACTCTTGAAAGAGTGTCGCTAAGCTCTTATAACCTTAAAATTTAATTTCACATATGCTGGTGCATTCTCACACTCCATATATTTAAACTTTTATCCAAACTGTATCTAGGCCACTCCATTTGTACATTGGATTATTAAGAATTTGGCGTGGATTTTCTTCCACTATCTGGCCAGAAATTGTGTGGGACAGAGACAAAACAACTGCTGGAATTTGGTACTGAGTTTCAACCCTTCCTCCTCTGCCAGTGCCATCACTGCCTGCGCCGTACCTGGCTGCTGCATATAAATATCAATGAGGCAACTTCCTTCTGCGCTTGGTACTGCCAGTCCTTGAAGCTGGTGAATCATGGTGACAGGTCTGAGATAACAGTAGGAAAAGCTGCCAATATTGGTCGAGGGCTTAGTAGACCGCTCCTAATCCCTCTAATTTGCCATGATGCTTTACTTGCTGAAGGCTGCAGGCTTGATAAGAAATGGAGGGTTGCAGTGTATTGCTTTTTCCCTTATAAATTTTACAATATTTTTGTTTTGTTTCTATCTCCAGTCTGCACTGTTAACTTATTGAACTGAGCACGAGTATACTGGTATAAACAAAATCTCACTTATTAGCTGAGGTCCGCCATTCTGTCTGATGCACCCAGGTGATTTCCAAATTCTCACCTCTTTATTGCCCATGAATTCAAAAGTCATCCCTGCACATGCACAAGAAACTATGGATAAAATTTTATATTCACTGCTTGAGCAATAATTTGGTGAAGTCAGTCAGCTATCCATTGGAGAACCTGCCCTAGGTTTGATTCTATTGAAATCAATGTAGAAATGAGTTCTACAAAGGGAGAGCGATCTGCTGCTCCAGATTATCACCCAGATGGTGAAGTTGAGGATTTTTCCCATGTCTTACATCTTGATTCATTATCAGTATGTGAAACTGATTGCAAAGAAATATTATGTCATTCCATGGACAAATACATTGAGTGGTGTGTACTTCACCATAGACACTAAGAATTTCATAGGTTCGATCTCTGGTCAATGCAGTTAGTCAACATGTTGGTGGATGTGTTAGTGTTGGCTTTCAGATCCCTGGCTTGGGGAGAGAAATCAATTACAGCCAATAATCCTCCTTCTTATTCAGTGGTATCTTGTATAATGAGCTTGTGTGTGAATGTCCGAAAGGGAGAGGATGAGGCTGAACTGTGATAGTGCCTCATCCTATGTGGTTAAATCAACCTGGCACCTGTGGAGCTATATTCCAGTGTAAGTCACTGCCTTCAAGAGAGCCGTAAGAATACAGGGGGCATAAATGAAATATTTCAGTTTCCTGAACCTTTCCCTGTATTCTGAGGGCAACTGAAATAGTTTGTTGGAGAATCTGTAGGGGTACCGCACAAGTAACCTAATTTCATTCCTTTTTACACCCAACCAAACTGCTGTTCCTGACCAGAATGTTAGAATGCTTCATGGACACTTTCACAATCGCAAGTAGTGCTCATTTTTAGACCAACTCACTGGCCACTTTTGTATCAAGGATCTTGGATGACCTCAATTAAGTCTAAAAACCTCACATCTTAATCAGTGCCTGGTGTCATAGCATTGGAGCTGTTATACCAGCTTCAATTAGCTAGCTTTTCTGGCATTTAATATTGCTCCTGAATATATTTTTTAACTTTGCACAGTTGCCATCCTGACTTGGACATAGAAAGCCGTACCTTCATTTACCTGTCAGCATTGTGGGAGCAATTTCACCACACGAGCTGCAGCAGGTTAAGCAGTGCCACACTGCCCTCTCCTCAAGGGCAACCACCAGCCCTGCCAGCAATGCCCACATCCAAGAATTAATTTTGAAAATGGAGAGCAATGAATTCCAAATGCGATTCATAACATGGTCATTTGCAATCCCTGTAGAATAAAGTGTATACAATTAAATCTTCATTGTTTCTGCTCTTTTTCTCCTGCATTGGAGCCTCAAGATCAGGCCTATAAAACCACTTGCACACATGTACACAAAAAACTATTGCTTGTCTATCTAGGGTTTCATGGGTATTGCCTCTAAAGCCAATGTCACAAATGACCCGGAACTAGTTCAGATACATTTGGAAGGGAATTTAATTTTAAAACCTTTTTTGATTCCATTTCATTTATTATAAGTGATCCGTTGGGATTTGGGAGCTTGGTGGAGATAACCATACAGCGTGCCAAAATGTGTGAATAATTATAGCAGTTATGATGTCTGCCAGAAAGCGTGGAATGTTCACGTTCTTGATTAAATTCAGTTAAACACGGCTGTAAATCATGGCTGCCACAGCTTGGCAGCCCAGACCTGCAAGTGGCTTCAGCAGCTGCAGTGAGCCTCACCTCTGCTTAAAAAGGACAATTCGTCCCTCATTGGAGGAATTCTAAGTCCTTAGAACTTCATAATTAGTGCAGAAAAATAACTAGTTAATGGCGCTTCATCAGTTAGCTAGTTAACCTGTGAAGAATCAGACAATAAGTTATTTAATAGATTTAGACTATTGTGTTGGAGGGAGTGCATTATGGGAATTCATATAGGATTGTGAGAGACTCATAAATCATGAGTGCTTCAGGCACAAAGGAGTTATGACTCTTTCTCATGAGTCAGTCAATGACACAAGTGAAATAGGCTATTTATTCTATGGGTCTACTTCTAAATGCATGACGGAATGTGTTGCGCATTGCAGGTGCAGGCTGCTGAATAACCACTACATGTAGATAATTCCACAGTCCAGGACTGGGACAGTTAGCATGGACACCTGTAAAATAAATACAAAATAATAAATGATCAAGGAGTTATAAACCAGTTATCCACCAAGATGGGATCAGGTCATTTTAGATGTGGTGCTTTTCTACAAATAGGGTATATGAAACGGAATCTGTCAGATTATAATGGTAGGACAGTGATTTGGGGGGCAAATCAACATTGCAACAACTTAAGGGTTAACAGAGCTGTGGCAACGCAGTCACATTACTTTGGGCATATTCAAGGCAAGGCCATAGATGGATTGTCTGCATGTCAATGAACATTTGCGTCAGTGGCAGTAGTTGAGTCTGGGTTGAGGAAAATTTGCAGACAAATTTAATCTAAAAGGAAAGATTTAAATTTACCTCAGACCTTTTACACTATCAGGATTTCCCAAAGTACCTTGCAGTTAATGAAGTACTTTTGAAGGGCAGTTTTTGTTGTAATGTGGGGATTTGCACACAGCAAGCTCCCACAAACAGCAGTGTGATAATGATGGGGCAATCTGTTTGAGCGATGTTGATTGAGGAATAAATATTGACCAGGGCACGGATAACTCCCTTGTTTCTCTTCAAAATAGTGCTATGGGATCTGTCACGTCCACCTGAGAGAGCAGATGTGATCTCAGGTTCACATCTCATCAGAAAGATAGTGTAGCATTCCCTCAGTACTGCATTGGAATGTTAAATGAGACTTTTTGTGCTCAAGTCCCTGGAGAGGGACTTGAACCGACAACCTCTGACTCAGACAAGAGTGTTACCAATTAGCTGAATCACGGCAGAGACTATCAAGAAATCAGCTGATCCTGTGCAGAAGAGGGATGAGCAATTTTGGGCCACCACCAGGCCTCAAGACCAGGCTTCTTTGTGAAGTAAGACAAGAAGTTAGATTTCAGTGTTCAATGCTTAGAAGTTGATTTGCAGTTACTGTCAGTCAGAATCACCTCTGAGAAAATCAGTGCAGCTCTGCTCTGAAGTAATAATTCATGGCTTCCTGTGCCAGTTTTCTCTGGGTCAGTGACACAGATGAATAGTCTTACGTTAAGACAGTAGCTGATGTGGCTCATTGCCAGATAGATGTCAGCTTGAACTTTGAAAGTCAAATAAATTTGAAGACCAAAAGATGTATTCAGGTAGACAACAATTTTCAATTTGAGACCTCGAGGTCAAAATAAAGCCCAAATTTAACAGTTGCAAGTCTTCTCTTTTGGTCAACTGTAAGAGTCCAAAGTGAACGAAATTCAAACAATTGCAGTTTAATTCCTAATTGGTGCCAGTTCACAACACAATTTGGCAGGGAATCTGGCTGTGGACCTGTAAAGATTGCCAGCCTGTGAAATGGAAAGATCACAGCACAAATGGAGAGATTCCTCAGAGATAAAAGCTAAGACACACTGGGGGGAATTTCAACCCTAATGCATGGGCTAGTTTGGGTCGGGTGAAAGTGATAGAAATTTGAATCCCGACCCCAACCCATCTCCAAACATGCCCACTTCTGGTTTTACCAGAGGCAGATCAGAGGACATGTAACCAATCTGCTCCAAGGAGGCGGGCTGGCACTTAACATATTAAAATCAGGGTGTGAGCCTCATTTTTATTCACTATTTTGTATTTAACTGTGATTGACAGAGTTTCCCGGCAGCTAAACCTAGGCGAGGACTCTTAGATCCAGGAGTCATGTGCCCTTCCACTTGCCTGATGGATCCAGTGTGCCTGCCCCAGATAAACGCCAGGATCGGGAAATCTCTATCTGACCTTTTCTGCTCTCCTCTGACTTTCTCCCACACCCCGATGCCTTGACCTCCACACCCAGCCCCCATCCCCCCTCACCCCACTCCACCAGAGGGGCCTCCGGCCTTCCCCATCCCATGCCTCTGATGCCTCTCTGCTCCCGCCCCAGGCCTCCTTTTCTACTGCTCCCATAGGAGCCATTAATCTCCCCCCGAGGCCTGCAGTCTTCTATGGGATCCCCCTCCCCGCCACCTGCTCCCTGAGACCCTGAGTAAAACTCCACAGTGTGTATAGGGGATTCCGAACTTCAGTCTACTGACCTCCTGCTCCTGGAGAATCAGATAATTTGAAATCCAGCCTGTTGTTGGGGCAGCACAGAGAGAGTTTTATTGTGTGTTTTGAAATGATTGATGCTAAAACTAGTTGAATCAAGGAGAAGCATTCTTCAGGACCCATATCCTTTAAGGTTGTGAAGCAGAAAAAGTCAGCGAATGGGTTGGATGATTAATTTAATACCTGCCGCATGCCTTCACTTGGAGACATCCTCATTACCAACTTATATGGAATCATCTTGACGTGAACTAGGTTCGATCTCAATGATGGAGAACAGTATACAAATGGAAAGGTGCCAATAATGCGCAAAGTGAAAGTGAACAAACAGACCTTCCTTCAGCTTGTTACAAGACTAATTGATTAATTTGAAATGCAGTTTAATCTTGCAGATATGAGTTTTGTTTTGTGAATATTGTTTTGGTGGAATTGAACCAGTCTTATTGGAGATGACCAGTGACATGTGAATTCTAGTATCTCACTAGCCATAGGATATCACTGACATTGTCATAGAATTTGCCTCTGTGTTGTCTAAATTCAGTGTAAGTAGGTGTAAAAGCTCCATTGTGAGCAGAGACTCATGAGTTAGGTATAAGCTAAATATAATATAATATTGTGAGTGGCCCATTTGAACATTGGGTTTTAGCATCACGGAGTACGTTGCCAGAATTTACTAAGCCTTGCTGCATCATTTTACCCACCTGGTCTGTAAACTTTCAGAAGACCTGATGCCAGCCACATTTCCAACCCAGGCGTAGCAGAGACATCGCTGAGATCTTAACACCCAAGTAAGACACACATTCCCATTTAATAAAACATTCCAGCAATTTGATGGGGGGAGGGGTGGGGGCATAGTTGACAGGGGGTGGGGGTAGACTTGAACATCAGAGAAAGGTGGGGGGTGGGGATGAAAAGCTTCGCTCACAGAGAATAATTTCTGCAGACCATCTGCACAACTACAGAACGTGACGATTTGCCAGACCCCCTTCTGGATGATTTTGGATTTTGAACTGCTAAAGAAAAAATATTTTTTAAAAATGAAAGCAAGCTCTGTCTTCCTCAATCTATTATGCAGCAAGCTGAATGGCAATGTCTCACAAACTTTTTTTTTAATCTTCTGCCTCCAGCCGCAAGCTCTGTTTTCATCTTCATCCTCTTTCGCCTTTCCTTTTCTTGCCTTTGCTTTTCCCTTCCTTTTATTTTTTTGTGGGTAGACCAGCTATTTGTTTCGGACCCCAGAGGCATTCACAAGCACTAGGTTGTTAATGGCAATCAAACGCTTTCACACTTAAGGCAGAATGTTTGATTTAATCGTGGAGCTGTCATTTATTATTCGGCTGCAGTATTCCACTGAGGCAGCCTTCTGATCAAATGCTCGCTCCCAGGAGCATAGTTTTTTTTTGTTATGTCTAAATCCTCAGTACAAATTGCAGTATTCCTGTGCTCCCAGTGGGACCCATTACTGCCTGTGGGGCATTAAAGATCATTAATAGCACTGTCAGAGAAGCTAGCCAGTTGCTTAGCTTCTCATAAATGGGAAATTAATACATCTGGTTCATTAATAATGCCGTGTGTTTGATGTTTGTTGGCTGGCAGCTTTAATGATGTAGGTCTGGGGCGACAGGGCGCTTCACCGAGTTAGATTTTCCAATTAAGTAGTCATTTTTTTGTCTTCTCTTCCAAAGAGCCGGTCCTCAATTATCACCTGCATATAAAAAAATTGGTAGGGGGAGGAAGGGATTACTTGGAAGTGTGATGGCAACAATTTGCAACATTGCCAGTATTCCATTAGTCTAAGTTCTTTCTAGAAGCAATTGACTGTGAAGTGATCAAGTGATATTTTAATCTGATAAAGTTTGTGTTCAATTGTTTGCATTCTAAAAGAAACAACCTGCATTTACACAGCGCCTTCAATGTGATAAAATATTTCAGGCACGTCATGTAAACCAAGCAGTAGTTGAAGACAAAAACAGAATTACCTGGAAAAACTCAGCAGGTCTGGCAGCATCGGCAGAGAAGAACAAAGTTGACGTTTCGAGTCCTCATGTCCCTTCAACAGAACTAAGTAAAAATAGGAGAGGAGTGAAATATAAGCTGGTTTAAGGTGGGGGAGTGGGTGTGGAGGGAGAGAAGTGGGGTGGGGGAGTGGTTGTAGGGACAAGCAAGCAGTGATAGGAGCAGATAATCAAAAGATGTCACAGACAAAAGAACAAAGAGGTGTTGAAGGTGGTGATATTATCTAAGAGAATGTGCTAATTAAGAATGGATGGCAAGGTACAGCTCTAGTGGGGGTGGGTGAAATAAGACTAAAAGGGCATAAAAGGTATAGATTTAAAGATAATGGAAATAGGTGGGAAAAGAAAAATCTATATAAATTATTGGAAAAAATAAAAGGGAGGGGGATGAAACGGAAAGGGAGTGGGGATGGAGGAGGGAGTTCAAGATCTAAAGTCGTTGAATTCAATATCCAGTCTGGAAGGCTGAAAAGTGCCTAGTCGGAAGAGGAGGTGCTGTTCCTCCAGTAGTTGAAGAATTAAGTGCTGTTAAAACCCCCATCCCTGTCTTTGTTCCCTGCAAACTTGCAATGCTCTCCTGGCTGGCCTCCCACCTGCAGTCCTTAACTCATTCAAAACTCTGCCAACCGTATCCTAACTCACAACAAATCCTCCTCATCCATCCCCTCTCTTCTTGCTGACATACATTGGCTTCTGGTCCAACAACATCTTGATTATGTAGATTTGCATCCTTGTGTTCAGTTTCCTCCAAGCACTCGCCCATACCTACCTCTGAAACCTGCTACAATCCTACAACCCTTCAAGATCTCTATGCTTTTCCAATTTTGAACCCGTGAGCGTCCCTGATTTCTGTCACTGCACCATTGGTAGCCATGCCTTCAGCTGCCTTGGCCCTAAACTCTGGAATTCCCTCCCAAAATCTCTCTGTCTTTACTCCTTAAAGTTGTTTCTGAAAACCTGTCTCTTAACTAAGCTTTTGGTCACCTGTCCTAATGCCGCTTTGTGTGGATTGGTGTCAAATTTTGCCTGATAATATTCCTGCAAAGATTTTTTTTTACATGATTTTCTATATTAAAGGTACTATATAAATGCTGAATTGACTGAATGTAGGGTCAGAAAGATAGTTTTCCAGCAGGCTTTTAACGGTAATGAACATTTTAACAAGGTCCATGAACTAAGGAGAGAGATCCAAAGGTAGGAACTTGATAGCTGAAGGCTCTGCCGCTGACTAGACCATACCAGGGAGGAAGTGAGATGCACAAGCATTCAGGGTTTGAGGATCATAGCCGGTGTGTTGGGCTAGAGAAAATTGCAGCTATAAGATGCAGCAAGACCATGGGTGGATTTGTTAAAGTGGAACTTGAATTCAGTGCACTAGGGTGATTTAGTGAGGTTGAGAGCGAGAGTAAGTGGGACTTAATGCAGGGCAGGCCATGGTTCAAAATAATTGATTCACTTAATGTTTAAATTCCCTATCATGAACGTGTTTCCTTTTTGAGTCTGATGAGAATAACAGTGCAGCATTGGACTATGTCATTGTGATTGTCCTTTGCCAGGTCATCTAAATTTGGACTTTGACAATCCTCCACTGCACAATCCTTTGACCTTAGCTCTTCTCCTGTGGTTAAGCAGGACATTTGAGTAGTGGAGGCCTGAGCTTCCTAAAATATAGATTAGGGTTTGAGTGGTGGTCATGGTGATGGATCAGATGTAGGCTTTGAGCTCAGCTGAAGGCTTGAAGTTCAGCTCAGCGCTGAACAGGACTCTCAGAATGTGCACCATTTGATTCAACATGAGGGAGCTGCTGGAAGAGAGTTGTAGTCTGAAGCAAGAATTTGAGGGTTTTTTAAAATTAAGATGGTTTTTGATTTTCTCAATCTTTAATTGGAGAAAGCTTCGCCTTATCTGTGACTCGATGTCAAATGGTGCAGTCTGCCAACAGAGAAGTGGTTGTGGAATCAAGAGTGGTGATGGAGAGTTGGAACTGAGTGCTATCAACATACATAAGGATATTGTCTCAGAAACAACATCTGAACTAGGACAAGGAAAGTAGTAGGCATGGAATCTTAGTGTGGGGATGAGAGGAGTTACTGTACATATGGTGTCAGCATTGAATCAAGCAGAAGTGGAATCAGTGTGTTGGAGATGGACCACAGATGAGGGATTTTGGAAGAGATGGAGCAGTGAACTTATGTTGAATGCGGCAGAAAGGTCAAGGAGGACAAAGAGGGATATTGTGCCCGGATCTTAGTCACAGCGAATGTCTTTGGGCTTCAAAGAGAGACATTGGGAATTGAGAGTATGCAGCTGAGCGAAAAAGAATTGTATTCAAGAACCTTGGGGAAGAAGGAAGGTTAGAACTGGGAAAGGTTTATTCTAATAAATTAAAATAGAGGGATATATTTTAATTGGCTTTGGCATTATTCCGATGCCTCAAGTCTCTAAGCCCTGGAAGTAA
The DNA here is from genome assembly GCF_017639515.1 of Carcharodon carcharias. Classification (NCBI taxonomy): domain Eukaryota; kingdom Metazoa; phylum Chordata; class Chondrichthyes; order Lamniformes; family Lamnidae; genus Carcharodon; species Carcharodon carcharias. The sequence continues at coordinate 123,441,507 of NC_054476.1, forward strand.
AAATGGTTTTAGATGTGATTATGAATGTTTACTCATTGCTTGTGTCATTTGGTCTTGAGAGTATGAACTTGTTTTGGTGTTATGGCAGGGCAGCTCATACGACATTCATTTCTTACTGACAATTAAAAAGGGGGCCAACTTTTAACATTTGTGATGCATTTGGCGAGGCTTTCTCAAGCTTTCTTAATCATTCGGAAGCAAAGTATTGACTTAAAATACACTTGTGATTACCACAGTCTGGGCCCTGGCAGATGAAGCACAATGGTGGTCCACGTGGTGGTTTTCTGTCGGGGCATGCGCCACCACTTTAAATCACGGTTGAGATTGGCAGTGAAAACGATTTTCAGACTTGAATGTGGATCTTTATTCATTGCTGCTGTCAGTTAGACTTGGGAGTGTAAATTGATAAACTTGTCCAGACAGCTAAGTACCACAGGAATCCATCAGACATGCTCAATGTTTCAAAGCCACATTGAGTCCAATTTAAAAGTTGGCTTTTGCAGATGCCAGCAATTAAAAGAGACGTACTCTGAACTTAAGCACTGACTGTGTTGATAGAAAAAGGAACCGGTTGAACATGTCACCATAATGGCAAACAGGTGTTCAAATATGGATTAAGGAGCCCTTCAGAATAAGAGGCTTGTTTTCAGATTTTAAACTTTTAGCTCATGCCGTTTCCAGTCAACCGAGCTGCAGTTTTTCAAATGGAAGATTACTCCTCAGAAGAAGTTAAAATGAATTTTTCAGCATTCTGCCCAGCCCATGAAAATTGTGTTGAAAATGTGTAAATGTAATGCCAGTGGCAAGTGCTGGGGAAGACCAAGGCTGAAAGGCAATTCATAATTTTTTTTATGGTTACGAATTGAAATATATATTAATAGTGGACTTTAAACAGAATTATATATCAATTCAGTTAGATCGCACCTAAACAGAATTATTCATCTTACAAAAGAGTACTCCATGCCTGCTAGCTGCAAATCATGATTCACCTTCAAATTCACCTGTTGAAAGGGCAGGCCTCTCTTGGCAGAATTCCCCAGATTCATTACTATGTGCTGCTTTATGATTTTTTCATATTTTTTAGATAGCAGTATGCGAACTTCTGTTTCAACTGCAAGGACTAAGCCCTGCCTCATAAGGTTTTCCTAGACTTCAGGAAGAATCATTAAAAGATGTCTCTCTAGGACTAGTGGAGCATTCATTAAAAGATATTAAAGCTTACCTTTATATTATAAGGTTGCCACTATTAGTTTAGCGAGCAACTACAGATGTGCTCAATTACATTTTTATCCCTTTAATAAGGAAATAATTTCTTTTTAAAAGGTTTAATGCATGCATATTTTAAGTGCTGCTATCTTTAGTGCCTTGCACAGCCTGACACACTGTGCATCTCCCCATTCTGAAACCTGTGTTATGATCCCCGTGGGGCAACTGTAAACTAAAACAATCAAATTTATTGGATAACCGGCTCCCCTCACCCAACAAGATTCCGCTTTTTGCAGCTTTTACTTTAACAACACAAATTACGTTTGAATTAACAGGCAACTGATGCTTCAAATAAAAAGATAAGTTTCCCTTTAAATAGTCGATACAACAAAGATACGTTTCACACAAGCACAAGAATTCACATCACTGCCTGCTCAAATGTGGCACTAGGTACACAGTTCCACAATATGCTGTTCTTTATTCACACAAGGTAGGTCAGGAGTCCTATGTGACAACAACTTTCATCTCCAAGTTTCACGGGTATGATTATCATCAGCAAGGTACACTTCTACAAACTCTCGGGTCGCAGCAGCCCTGATGGTGTAGTTTTGCAGAGTTCCTTTTCAATCAGCCAAGCAATAACACTCCGGTTCCCGATTTGGCCATGTCTTGGAAAACACCCAGCTCTTTAGTTTTCTGTTTATTGTTTCATGGGATGTGGGCATTGCTTTTAAGGCCAGCATTTGTTTCCCATCCCTAATTGCCCTTTAATTGAGTGACTTCCTCGGCCATTTTAGAGGTCTGTTAACCACATTGTTATGGATCTGGAGTCACATGTAGGCCAAACCAGGTAAGGATGGCAGATTTCCTTCCCTAAAGGACATTAGTGTCAAAGATGGGTTTTTACAACAATCAGTGATAATTTCATGGTTTCCATTACTGAGACTAGCTTTCAATTCCAAATTTTATTACTTGAATTTAAATTCCACCAGCTGCCATGATGGGAATTGAACTTGTGTCCCCAAATCGTTAGCCTGGGTCTTGGATTACTAGTCCAATGACATGACCACCACACCAGCATCACCCAACTTTGCAGGTTTTAGACCTTCTAAGCCAGCTCGTATAGTATCTTCAGGAGCTCCTGTCTCCTTTTCTGCCAAACAGAAAAACTGCCCTCTTCTTGAAAGAGATTTGTTTCTTCTCCTCACAAGAATTCAGCATGTTTATCTTTCTGTCTCTGTCTTGTTTTCTCTTTGTTTCTTCTGTGCACCGATTGCCTTCACCCTCCAGCTCTTCTTTGATCCTGCCAGCCACACAACCATCTTCTTAACTTATTTCCTGTTGTTACTGCTTCCAGGTCAAAGATTGCCAGGCCACATGGACCAATATTTCTTATTATCAAAGAAAATTACAATTGATACCTTTACTATTGATGCAAACTCTTCACAGCCCTTTTCAAACATTCCTAAAACAATTACAGATTCCACAGACCTTTAAGAGATTATGAATTTTCCTTTCTGTACTACTTCCAGGTCAAAGGTTGTCACACCTGTCAGAAGCAACAATCATGCATATTGTAAACTGAGGAATTGAGCTATGTTGGAGGTCTTGAGAAATTTCTCATCTGAAGCTCCTGCTGACGACCCCTGCTGTATCTAAGCTCCCTGTTTCTCATGGAGCAGCATATTCGATAACAGGAAAGGTTTCAACAGATTGAATCTCCTGTAATTTTGCAGTAAACCCATCCTGGAATGGATTCAGCTGCACGATCTTGATAACATGTTTAGATAAGAGTTTCAACTGAGACAGTCCAAACAACACGTACAGTATTATTTTGGAAATAAATGTATCAAAGTCAATCTGTTCCCATCACATCACTTCTACAACATGATATTACTAAACACACTTTGGTATGAGCAGCCGAGAACTACTCATGCTACTATTTGTTATTCGCAACTTACTAGATAGTATAATAGCTTTAAGAATTTCTCACCGAAATATTTGAGGCATTTTCTTCATTTTCACTGAGAATTTCCATCAGTGGCTGTTGTAATGTTCAAGTGATGGCTCATATTACATATTGGATCAGGGACAGATAACAACCTGGAGTTTATTAAACCGCAACGTTGAATTGTAATGTCTAAATACAGTTATGAAAACTTTACTTCCCTTTGTTCCTTCTCCTTCTCATTAGTTCCATGGCCTGGGGCCTTTTATAAAGGACTTCTTGAATGTCACTTTAAGAGGCAGCCAGTCCTTTGGTAATGTCAGATGGCTTTTGTGCTACATATTACTGCAATGATGCTAGGGGAGAGTGCTTCAGAGATAACTATCGCTAGCCATTACTGTAAGATCGATAGTCAATGCAAATTGTACAATAGACCAGAGGCTCATTTATTCATTTAAAGTATGGGAGTTGACCACGACTTTGGAAGTGTTAATAAAGGTTCCTGCTGCAGTTATACATCAGGGTCTTGAATTTTTTTACTTCAAAGCAAAGGAAACACCCCAGTGACTCAATAGTTAAGCACACCATCTGACTGTTGTGAAGACTCAAGTTTATCGAGTGAATACTTAAGCCAAATGACCCAGGAGGAGCCTCAAATGTGATTTGTAATATAACATGCAGTTTTCATTCCTGTAATAGCCACCTTGTGTTCAGGTACTATTTCAGAATATACTTTGTTTTAAACACCTGCCATTGGAAGGAATTAATTTGCTAAATTAGTGGAGGGAGTTCTGTCAGGAAATTTGGCGCAGCCTGTACTCTGAGTAACACCACTTTTGCTTTGCTTCGAGAAGTAGAGCATTCATAGAGTAAAATAAATAAAATGTTCTAAATTAAATTGCTTCATAAACTTTCCTTCCCAGTTCTCCAATTAACCATTCTAAAATCTTGCATTTCAGTTAACATTTTAAACTGCTACTGTATTGTATTGTACTTTTATTAATACCATGTGTTAGTTCTCTGTTACCCTCATATCGTCTCACAGATAAATCTCCTCCACAATTTCCTCAATCCACCACCACAGGTCATCCAACAATATTATACAAATGGCACATCGAAGCCTGAATTTTCACACAGATGGAGAAGCTCTCCATCTTTATTAAAATGGTGACAGGTCCCGGATCCGTAAGTTCTACCTCTGAATCTGCTGCTCATTATTTTCGTAGGGGGCAGGTTCTCATTTACCCATCTGTGGTTCACAGAATCAATTACACATGTTAAAGTGCAACTGCCTCAGTCAGATCTGATTTTGGTTAGTGCTAATTCTAAAACATGATGTGTGCACTTTAGACCAGGTAGGAGAAGGTCTAATGCTGCCGGAGTTCTTTGGAGGGGTAGGGTACCTTTTGGATATGGTCTCGGGACACCTATGGGAGAGGTGTGGTGTCATTTTTGAGTGGTAAGTTGCCCTTTGGGTGTGGTACGATGCCTTTTGGGATTGTTAAAATTAGACATGAATGTATGTAAAAAGTGCATAAATTCATTTGAACTATCAAGCTCAATGGAACTGTCAAGAAAACCATCAAGATAGCTGTGAATGATTTTAAATCTCCTGCCCTTTAAATTTTTAATCGAATAGCCTGCAGTGTTTAAAAAATATCATTGCTTGCTATTTTCCTCTGTTGACATAAACCTGAAGGTTATCATTACAGGATTAGTGCTGTATGACTGATTTCACAACATTTCATTATCACAGTGGGGTGCCTGACAGTTCACAGTTTGACTGACAGATCCAAGCGGTAACAAACTCTTTTAAGTAGGGCTATGAAAACAAATACTTGTTTAAATGTACAGTGGGTTTTTATCAATGAAGTGTTTTTTTAAATGAAATAGTGAATTCATCCATAGACACTGCACAGTTTTATTTAATGTCAGCATGACCATGGTGGGTACTGGATGAGTTGGCATGGTAGGTGTAATGACAAAGGGTGGTTGGTGATATAGGTTGGCACTAAGTTGACATAGGGGCTATAAAGGGCCGTGGGGGGGGGGGTTGGGTGGATGGGCATGGGTTGGCATGGATGGTATGAGGGGCCATGGGAGTGGGTGGGGGCATGAGGTGGCATGGGTTGGCATGGATAGGGCTTGGGGAGTGGTGAAATGGTGTGAGAGGTGAGGGCTAGAGTGCTGTTTTTCATTTTATAGTTTTCTTTCATAGCTGGTGCACTTAGACGAACTTTTCATTCAGCCCATTTCAGCACCCAGCAACCTCCAACCTCTTTCTGGGGTTTCCCGCCACAACTCACAATCCCCCAACCCCCCACCCCACTCCCTGAAACAGACCAAAAATCCAACCTTCCGGGCCACTTTTCCCGGGTTGAGTTTATGGAGCTGGGAATTGTCCCAACTCCTGATCCAGGAGCAAAAATCCATGCCCTTGTGTGCATTTTGTGAATGTCACATTTCCCTGCCTCACTTTGAACATCACATTCAATTTTCTGTGCCACACTTCAACGAAAAGTATACATAAACTCCCCAGAAAAACACAGTACCAGAGCCAGCTGTCCACAGTCTCATAATTGACACCTGCCTGAACTGAGAATTCTGCTTTGAAGACTTTGAAGAATACGGAACTGAGTTAAAAACAAGAAACAAAATGGAGTTGGCAGCTTTGTACAACTCCATGTTTGTGGAAAGTAACATTATGCAGACCCCATTTCTCAGCCACGACTGGAAATCCTGAATGGGTGCAGATACATATTTCTCTGAAAGCACGTAGAAAGAAAAAGAGGGAAAGGAGTAGGCTATTCAACTCTTGAGCCTTTTTTGCCATTTAATTGGATCAAGGCTGAGTTGTGCCTCAACTCTATTTACCACCTTTGTTCCATTTTGCTTGATATCCTTACAAACCTTACTCTCCTTACTTATTTGTTTGGTGATCTTACTGTTCAAAATTCCAGCTGGCCTAGCAACTACAACCCTTTTAAGGAGCAAGTTCCAGCTTCCCACTACCCTTTGTGTTATGAAGTGTTTACTGATTTTGTTCCTTAATGGCCAAAGTTTTGAAATTATCCCCTTTTATTGTGAACCTCACCACCACCACCAACCCCCCTCCCCCCCCCCCCCCCCCCCCCCCCCCCCCGCCTCACCAATCCTTCCAGTTGCAGGGGAATCTAAAATGGGGAGGTATATGTGTGACTAATTGGATCACCCTTTTAAAGAGCTGGCATTGTCACAATGGGCCAAATGGCCTCTTTCTGTGCCATAAGATTGTTTGATTCCATACATGCCAACATTTTTAAAAGATGTACATTTCACTCAATTTTGAGGTGTCCTTCTCCTGTAATAACCAAAGTTAAGTTTCAACAGAAGCTTTTAACTAAGAAGTGATTTCTGTTGTCATTCCATAGCACATTGCCATCAAAGTTTCTGGACACATGAAAATAAAGATTTAATTGATCAATTAAATTACATTTCGAGCGATTGACCTTGACAAAATTCACTGTACAGACTTAATTATACATGAGTTCAGAACTGTAGAACCAAACCCAAATACATCTATCTAACAGCAGTTATGGTTTGAAGTAAACTCCTGAAATTTACGACAGAAAGTTCACATGAGGCTCTGTACAAAATACACACAATTCATGCAACCTACACAGCTAACACTGAGGTCAAAGAAAAGAAAGCTTCACTCCAGTTTGCTAGTTTGCACTGTCTGAATCTGAAGTCTAACAGCAGTCCTAGGCTCCAGTTATGATTTAATCTATTAATCATAAAGGCGCTATGTTATCAGGGGGTGGTTGTGTACGCTAATTCCATCCCTCAGGCAGTAGGGAACAGGCTGCTGCATGAGGCTGTAATTATCCACTCTGGGCAACAGACTGGTTCCTACAGTGTGAGATTTTCCCAAGTGGGTTTTAAAAAGCAGAATTTAACTTCAGGTTTTTTTTGTATTGAAAACTGAGCACAGCACACACAAACAGCAATGTGATGAAGCCCTCATGGACACCATATTTATACAAAGAATGCAGTACTATATAACCCCTTTTAATGGGAATTGAATTTCTAAAACTAATGTAACTAATGTTACATCCTAGCGTTAGATTTTTAAAAGGGAAAACACTTACTGAAAAAATACAAAAACCTTATCACATTGCCAAACACTATTATGATAATACAAGTTATGGCATCGTGCAATTGGCTGTTATCTCATCTTCAGATTAAAAAATGCCACATAACTCTGCCTTATTTTTATCGCCAATGACAGAGGCGATTGATCTCAAATTCCAAGTGGGATTTAACCTTCTACTGTAGTAGTTTATTTCTGTTGTATACTTAAAGCCTTTACTTATTTTTAACAAGCAAATAAAAGGCTTCAGTCTTTCATTAGTCAAATTAAAACTGACGATTTTTATGAAATTAGATACCCAGCAATGCTTGAAATTATTTTCATTTCCTGAATGTTGTACAGATGCTGATTAGAGAATCTAATCAAATTTATTTATACGTCTTTTTTTCAAAGATCTACTATACTAAAACCAGTTATAATAAGTTCAGTCTTCTAGTGTGAGTTTTTTAACCTATTCTTTTCTGAGCAAAGGTATTTCCTTCATCCACCCATTTCAGGTTACGCAGACTTGCAGTTGGGATCTGCAAATGACTAGAGGTGCAGCAAATCACCCTCGAGTCTTTTCAGAATGGGATGCATATACCTACTGAGTGGGCCAAAGATAGCAAATCTACACATTTACCAGGCATCAATTTGAATATGAGAATTTAGGCACTTTCCCATGACACCAGTAAATTTGGTATCTAGGCAACTGGTTAGATCCAGCCTGGATAAGTTTGCCAGTCTGCAAGATGGAACTTATAAGCCATCAGAATTCCTGTGTGGAAATTTATTTTGGACTGTAGGACAAACAGATTGATTGATTGTTTGTTTATTTATTTATTTATTTATTAATTAATGTTATTAGAATTCCTAGCAAGGCACTGTGGGTGGGCAGAAGAGGCATATCTGTCCTGACCCACTGGCTAGGAATGGGATAAATAGGCTCATTCACTACGTAGCCTGGAATGGATCATGTATTTCCTTCACTGGCTGGTATGCCCCTTCATTCGATGGTTAGGGTTAGAACACATGTCCTTCAGATTATATATCTCTCTTTTACTAGATAAGCATGGCTAGTATACATCCTTTTACCAGCACCAGCACCCATTGGTGAAGTTTCCAATAAATTAAACCTGTCTTGAGTTGTGATAAGAAAAGATCAGCAGAGATAATATCAGCATTATGAAAGAAAAAGTTTACCATAGAAGTTTTATCAGGAGGATATTTTGTTGAGGCTTTGCAGTAAACAGTCTGATGACTGAATCATGGGAGTCTGCTCTCCCGTCTCTGGGTGGTGTTGCTATATGAAGCTAGTTATTGTTGATGTCCTTCTGATCTAATTGCCATCTGTGTTATGTCCTCCTGGGAATAGGAGGTTGTAGAACCGTTGTAGATGTCAGTGTCCTAAATCAGTTTCTATACGTCTATTCATTCTGGATAGATACCTTATGCTGAGTTCTTCATGCCCTAATTCCTGGTGGAATAGTTTAATCCTTTGGATGGGAGGATCCCTGTTTCCATTTGCCAACCCTCTTATTAGTTAAATCCCTTTGATTTATGTAAAATACTAAGTTATTGTTGTATGTTTTCTTGTGAGTTTTTTTTTGGCTACCCCCCCCCCCCCCCCCCCCCCCCCCCCCCCCCCCCCCCTCCCATGTTCAGGGTTCTGAATCCCTGCAAAGCGGTAAAAAAAAAACAAATAAAAGGCCAACACTGTTCTGCATGTTCTGAAATACGGATGGGAATAAATCTGTAATGTTGCTGCTCTGTCATTTGCTAATGGTTCTTAATTGTAACCAACCACTTCACCCGTGTGGCTCACTCACCCCAGGTAAGCAGCTGTAAGCATTCCTCTCATATTGCTAGCTTCACAGAGTGATACAGCACAGAAATAAACCATTCGGCCCAATTTGCCTGCATCAGTAACGTGGTCAAAATAGGGGCATTTATGCAACTGAGCACATTACCAGGAATGTTCAATCACCTAACATTTTTATTTCTTAATAATAGCCTTGAATTTGTGGGTTTTTTGGCTCTGAGCTGTCAGCCTTTACTGTCATTACTCCTCTGGAACTGAATGCAACTTCAGCCGTATAGGCAGATTAATGTGGAAATCCTGAAGTTGGGGTCAGTCACTGCACCACTACGGACCCCATTCTTTTTATGGTAACCTGAGTAATAACTATTGTTGAACAACCAACGTGGCCCTGAAAAAATAATTTTTTATTTATGGAATGCTGTTAAATGCTTCTATTACAATTAATTTCTAGATTTTTAAATGAATTTTCTAAAATAATTTTTAAAAACATTTTTTCATGCCACATCAGTTTCCACTTTGTGAAACCAGTTTGCAATCACGCACTGCACCCCGTCAACGGCGTGCCACATTTCATGCCACAGCACAGTCGGGAATTTCATTGTAATACATCGGCATATCATTCTAAGCCCAGCTCACCAGAGTCAATCCCCCACCCCATGCTGGATCATCCAGGCACACATGCCAACCTGTTTCACAAATGAACACGTGGCAAACTGCACTTTGCCCAGGACTTTGAGGCTTGTTTGCCTACCTTGCTTCAGGCAGCACTCATGGTCATTAGCACCAGGCTTCGCAGGCAGCTCGGCATCACTTTTAGGGGGGACTCATGGGCAGGTCTCTACTTATGAGGCCAGCCATAAGGTGGGGGTGGCTTTTCAATGGCTGCAAGGCTAGGGCTTGCTTGCGAAAGAAGTAGCTTCAGGAAAGGGAGGAGACTGCAGGGCTAGGGCATTACAGGGCAAGGGGGAATCCCAGGTTGTATTTGGGGGCACGCGTTTATCTATGCAAGTGGCCTCAAGAGGTTAAGGGATGAGGAGGCAGTCTGCAGAGGAGATGAGTCCTGATGGGGATGTGAGGGCGTGTGTGATTGAGTAAGTGGAGATGTCCCTTGAGCTGGCAACGACTGAGATGCCAGTGAATGTGTGATGGTCTTGTGAGTGTGTGAGTTTAGAGTGATGAGATGGTTCCCTTAGCCTGGCAGCACGGATGAGATCATTCATCCTCTTTCTGCACTGGATGGCGAACCTTTTCTGTGCAGCGTTGGCACTGACCACCATTGCCACCCCCTTCTAAACCAGGGTGGGTGACACTGATGGGCCTCCTGAGGCTAAAGCAGGGGTAGGGGACATCATGACAGGCTCCAGCAGTATCCCAGGGATACATCACTGAATTGGGGGGCTGCAGTTGTCTTGCCTTTTGGGGCCGTGTCTTCTGTGCAGCAGTCCTGGGCTGGAAGCACTGAGAGGTGTGTGTGCGGCTGCACTTTAAATATGGCGCCTGACATGAGGAAGCAGTGAGGTGACGGCATGGTGGCTGAACTGGAGACTGCCTGCCAGCGAAACGGTTTGTTTCCTGAAGATGCATGATTACTGAGGTGGGATTAGGATGATACGGTGTGAAAACCTGCCATTGCAGCCAGCGGGTAAAACGTCCTCTTTTTCAGCTTGCTACCTCAGTGCGAATCTGGGATGATTCCGTCCTTTATTTTACTCTATGTAAAAATTTCTAAAGAAGTGCTTTTGCAGTGGCAGGCGCTCTTGCTTCAGCACTGACCACAAAATCCCAGCCATTATTATTATTCTGGCTTTTTGAATTTAATTCATGATCAGATGAAAACTAAAGGCATTGGGTCTGTCATGTGTTTAATTTGTATTTTCCTCCCCATGGTCTCAACCATAGAGATTAACACCTCACTACTTTATGCTAATATATATTTTAAATCTTAAACTATGTACCACTTAAATACAACAGTAATAATGCCTCTAATGGCATAGGGAGGAGGAAATACATAAGTATTTTAGACTTGCTTCATCCCAGGCTATAAAACCAAAACCCAAGAGCCAACAGATTTAGAAATAAAAACAGAAAAAAGTTGTAAACACTCAGCAGGTCTGGCAGAATCTGCAGACTCAGGAATCGAGTTAGTGTTTCAGGTAGATGAAGATCTTAGAGATTGGAAGATCTTAGAGATGAACAGTTTTTTAAAAAAGTTCAGAACCAGTGAAAAGGGGCAGGAAAGGAACAAAAGGGAGAGGCTTGTGATAGGGTGGAGGGCATGAGTAAATTAAATGGAAAAAATAATGGTGGCAAAAGGAGATGATAATCCTGGGCTCTGTACTTGCTTAACAGGCTGTTTGTCTATAACACCTTACAGCTTTGATGAAAAGTCATCAACCTGAAATCCTAACTCTGCATAGATGCTGCCTGATCCTCTGAATGTTTCTGGCATTTTTTTGTTTAGATTTCATGGCCAGGATTTTTTGGATAGTGGGGTTTGCTGCCCCACTGCCAAAAAAGTTGGCTCTTCAATTTCAGCAGTTCAAGGCACCGCAGAGCATTAATCGGCTGGAGAAGACACTTCCACCCCTCACTTGGGAGGCAGTCCCGCCTCAGATAGCTGCCGGCCAATCAGATTCGCCAGCAGCTCAGGAGCCTCAGCAGCATCACCAGGAATGGTGGCCACTCCTGAGGAAGGAATGGGCTCTGCAGCTTGCAGAAGCTAGGCCAAAAAGAATTTTTTAAAAGCACCACTGATGGAAGGGAAATCCCTCTGGAGATATGGTTGGGGGTCACAGGGGCTGTCTTTCCTGCCTGTAGCCCCCACTTTGCTTAGAAAAACACTACCTCCGCCCCTCCTCCCCACCCCTCCGACAGCCTGCTGCTGCTGGGAGGCTGTCTGTAATCAGCTGGCAGCCTCCCCACCTGGTGGAGCATCTATCCTCCCTGGTGCCCCCTTCCTGTAACTCTTTCGAGTACAAACACGTTTCTATCTGTTCCTATTCAGATGAAGTTACATTGTTTCATAGTTTGCCATTGTAAGATTTGAACTCTTGATACTCTTTCGAGTACAAACCTGTTTCCATCTGTTTCAGATGAAGTCACATTGTTCCATAGTTTGCCATTGTGAGATTTGAACTCTTGATCTTGGGGTTACAAACCCAGTACCATAACCACTTGGCTATTTAGGCCAAGCAAAAAAACACTTTTCCATCTGTTTAGTCAGATGAAGTTACATTGTTTCATAGTTTGCCATTGTGAGATTTGAACTCTTGATACTCTTTTGAGTAAACCTGTTTCCATCTGTTTCAGATGAAGTTACATTGTTTCATAGTTTGCCATTGTGAGATTTGAACTCTTGATCTTGGGGTTACAAGCCCAGTACCATAACCACTTGGCTATAGTCCTGCATAATCTTCCTTTTCAAATAATTATTCAATTCCCTCTTGATTGCCTTGATTGAACCTGCCTCCACCACATTCTCGTGCAGTGCATTCCAGATCCTGACCACTCGCTGGGTGACAAAGTTTTTCCTGATCATCATTGCCTCTTTTGCCAATTATGATAAACTCTGTGCCCCCTTGTTCTTAATCATTCCACCAATGGGAACAGTTTTTACCTATCTACTTTGTCCAGACCCCTCATGATATTGCATACCTCTATCAAATGTCCTCTGAACCTTCTCCTCTCCAAGGAAAACAATCCCAACTTCTCCAATCTATCTACATAAATGAACTTCCTCATCCATTCTTGTGAATCCTTTCTGCACCCCCAACAAACACCTTCATGTCCTTCCTGAAATGTGCCAGCCAGAACTGGATGCAATACTCCAGTTAAAACAGAACCAGTGTTCTATACAAGTTTAACATAACTCCCTTGCTTTTGTACTCCATGCCCAAACGAATAAAGCCTAGCAGGCTCTATGCTTTATTAACTGCCCTCTCAACCCATCTTGCTACCTTCAATGATTTATGCGCATATACTACCAGATCCCTCTGATCCTGCACACCTTTCGAATTGTACTCTTTAGTTTATATTGTCTCCACCAAAATGAATCACTTCACACTTCTCTGCATTAAATTTCATGTGCCATCTCATGGTTATTCTGAAGCTAGCATGATATTAATGTTCACTCAGGCTCATGTTTCTGAAGGCTCAGGCAGAGAGCCAGCAGGAATACAAATTTCAGAAGCGTTGTAACACCCTGATCTTATAATACCTAAGTTGACAAATCCAATATTGAAATGGTGCTTTAATGATACATATTTGCTGAAGTTAACTGGATGTGATTCTTTAAATCACTTAAATCATTGTATTGATTAAAAATCGAATCACGGACTCAGTTGGCCAGTCATTATGACCACAGGTAAAACACTGCCCTTGACTTGTTTGTATAGGTTAGTGCTTCTCAGTGCATCCCAGTGCAGGAGGTAGGTAATCTCCATGCATTACGCAAAAACAAAGTTGTGTTATAACATATTACAAGTTTAAAATGTACACCAAATAGAATAACTCAAAATAATTTTATATGCATAGGTGGATGTGAATGATTCCATGGCATTAGTTTGAAAAAGAGCGAGAGAGATCACCCCATGTCCTGGGCAACATCTATCCCTCAATCAACATCACAAAAACATTTTTTATTCGTTCATGGGACATGGGTGTCGCTGACTAGGCCAGCATTTATTTCCCATCCCTAATTGCCCTTGTTCAGAGGGCATTTTAAGAGTCAACCACATTGCTGTGGGTCTGGAGTCACATTTAGGCCAGACCAGGTAAGGACAGCAGATTTCCTTCCCTAAAGGACGTTAATGAACCAGATGGGTTTTTACAACAATCGACAATGGTCATCATCAGACTTTTAATTCCAGATTTTTATTGAATTCGAATTTCACCATCTGCTCTGGTGGGATTCAAACTCTGGTCCCCAGAGCATTACCCTGGGTCTCTAGAATACTGGTCCAGTGTCAATACCACTACACTACCGCCTCCCATTGGTCAATATTATATTGCTGTTTGTGGAACTTGCTCTGCACAAATTAGTTCCCATGTTTGCTGCATTACAACAGTGACTACACTTCAAAGCACTTTATTGGCCATTGTGTAAGTTATAAGTTCAGGCCTTTCTTTCTTTTAACCGATTTTCAATTTTTATACATGGGAAAATTGGCATGCACTAGTTGATACCATTACAAAACAAAAGTAAATTGACAGAAACAATCTGCCTCTTTTAGCGATTTTCAATTTTTGAACCAGGAAAATGATATGCAGTGGTCTCATTAATGCTTAAGTAGACAAGAGCAATAACTTATAAATATTAAATGGTGACAAAACAAAACTCCTTTTCACCATAATAATCTGTGAAAATGAACAAGTAGAGCTCTCTTTCTACTGTCCATGGAATTTATTTGCCGTCTGTTGTGATGGGGAAAAGCCTTGGCGTACCACACTGAATATACAGAAATTGGAGAGAGTTAAGTATTTTGTGAATGTTCATCCTTATTCAAGGCTAGAACCTCTGTGATTTGATTCATAACCCATACCAGTCTCAGCTGCAGTGTCTGTTGAGCCACTACTGTTGACCTTGGTGCTGCTGGACTAAGGACAGCAAAGAAAAATCAGGTAGGGTCTCACTCCTGTGTACCATCTGGAGATTCATACTGAGAGTAGGGTAGTGTCCTCGGCCCAGCCATCTTCAGCTGCTTCACCAGTGACCTTCCCTCCATTATCAGAAATGGGGATGTATGCTGATGATTGCACAATGTTCAACAGCATTCACAATTCCTCATACTGAAGCATGGCATAAGTGCTCATATGCAGCATGGCAGGAACAACACTCAGGCTGTTAAGTGGCAAGTAACATATGTGCTACACAAGTGCCAGGCAATGACATCTCCAACAAGAAAACTCTAACTTAATTCCCTTGACATTCAATGATATTCTTATCACTGAATCCCCTACCATCAACATCCTGGAGATCGCCAATGACAAAAACCTTAACACCATTCAGGACAAAACAATGCACTTGATTGGCACCCCCACGCAACACTTTAATCACAGTGGCAGTAGTATGTATCATCCAAAAGATGCACTGCAGCAACTCACCAAGGCTCCTTAGACAGCACCTTTGAAACCTGCTATCTAACCACCTAGAAGAACAAGGGCAGCAAATGCATTGGAACACTACCATATGCAAGTTCCCCTCCAAATCACTCAACATCCTGACATGGGAAAATATTGCCATTCCTTCACTGTTGCTGGGTCAAAATCCTGGAATTCCCTTTCGTAACCATACTGTGCATGCACCTACACCACACGGACTGCAGCAGTTCAATTAGATGCCTCACCACCACTTTCTCAAAGACAGTTAGGGATGGGCAATGAATGCTGCATTTACCTGTGAAGTCCACGTATCATGAGCAAATAAAAATAAATTACATTGTTGCTTCCTCCATCTGCATGCAAACCTCTCCCTCATCAGACTGACATGCAAGTGTTTTTTGCGGGTCGGAAACTTGACTGCTTTAGCATTGGTGGCAGTATTTCAAGATGGGTTAATTAACTTTATAGAGTTTTGAATTCCTGAAGGTATTCATCCCTGTGAGAGATTGAAAATTAGTGCTGAATTGGGGTCAATTTTGTGCTATTGATCCATGCCCACTAGGAAATGGATCAAGACTGCCCAAACCATTACAGCTGGCAGATAAAGGAGACTCTTCATATTAATCTTGGTTAGATTTGAATCCAAATCCCAGAGCTAAAGAATTAGTGTCTAACCCATCAAACCAGCTAGTTCCCTGATTACCACTTTCTGAAAAATATTTTTCTAAGAATATAGCATCCGATAAACAATTCTTTAAAATCTGTTTTCCATGATGAGTTAAATAAATGAGAATTTGACAAATATATATGATATGCTGTAATCCCTGAAAGACCTGCAAGTTGTAATGACACGCAGTTTCAGAATATGGTGTAGGTTAATCTCTTGAATTCTACTAAGTGATTTCAAATCTTTAAATAATTGTACCAGAGTTTTAAAAATAAATTTATATTTTGATTCTTAAGGAGTATTAAATATAGAGAAATGATGGGACTCCAAAAGAGAAAATGTATTTTTTTAAAAAGGAAAGGCAGATATTCTGATATTCACTCCATTAATTTTTTTCCCCTGATACTTAGTACCTAAATGTAATTCTTCCATATCAATTTTCTCAGGTGTTGATTGGATCTGAGTCTTGGTATGTGTATTTGTAGATAGGGCACTATTACTAAACACTGTGCTATGGAAGGAGAAAGTAGCTGTATATTATTTTTTGATTCAATAATAGATAATAATAATTGCATTTTCATCAGTTAATCTTGGCCCCATTCATTTATCCAGGTGTAACAGTCTGCCTTCCCTTCTCCATTTATCTCTGTCGTTTACTGGAATGGTGGAGCTGTGCATCATGCAGTGTGACAAGGTTGATTGCAGTGGCTTAGTGATGTATCTCACAGTTTATGGAGGAATAAATCAAAAACATTGAGTGGGACAGCCCAGTGGCTCAGATGGTTAGTGCACCAATGTGCACTAAGGAAGGGAATCCAGTTTGTCCCTGAGAGTCCCCACATGGTGAATTTGCAATATTTCTGGGAGCTATTGGCAATGATGGGAAATTAAATAATCAGCCTTGCGTGTAAATCTCTTGTTGACCACTTCACAGCAGTGCCAGAGGCTGAGAGTACATCATTGCCTGATGTATGGTGATGTTTGGCACTACAGGATCTAGTCATTCTCTGGTAGACTATTAGATGATGTGGGAGATCATGGATGATCCTACCCTTAGCTGCTATGAACGCATATATTTTTGAGTAGGAATTGCTTGATGGCAATCAGGAGTGGAAACCTTGGCTTATTGTTGATCCTTCTTCTACTGAGGACAATGATAGTGCACTCAACCATGACCGCAGCTGATAAGCCAACTGGAGTCAGGCTGGGACATTAGATCTGGGAACTTAATTATTTGTTTTGCTCAGTTCCATTGTGGTCAGTACAATGGATAACTTAGCCATTCTGGAAGGTATTTAAAGGCATGTTTGGGTTATGTGATGGACAGAGGATGGCATTTTTAAATCAAAAATTCCATCGAAATTTATCCTGCAAATGATTTCTGCAAATGATCCTG
Organism: Carcharodon carcharias; assembly: GCF_017639515.1. Lineage (NCBI taxonomy): Eukaryota > Metazoa > Chordata > Chondrichthyes > Lamniformes > Lamnidae > Carcharodon > Carcharodon carcharias. The sequence continues at coordinate 123,458,756 of NC_054476.1, forward strand.
CAAATGGTATTCAGATTTGCCAGTACAAAAGGAGGTTCACAAGGTGGTTTAAGTTTGATAGAAAGTAGTCACTGAATCACATATTTTGATTGCAGTCTTTGGCTATAAGGTTTTCTATCTTCACAGGCCACCATACCAGAAATTGGTGAAATTCAAAAGTAAGTCGGCATTTTTAAATTAACAGAAAAATCACCGAAATAAACAGCTGACAAGCTACGTGTGAACAAGTAATGATCTTTACAGTTTTGCTGACTAGGTTGATGATGGTCGACAAGAAAAAGAAGTCAAAATTATTGACTGTGTTTAAATACAGGCATTGTAATGTTCACATTTACTTCAGTTCAGGCAGGATGGGCAGAATCAATCAGCCCTTCAATAAAAGATGGACAGGTTTAAAGAGAGTGCCCCTTGAGTTTTTTTTAAAAAAACACACGAATAATGGAGTTGTGTAAGTTTATTTTTTCTGAATTTTTTTGTGCTCAGCAAAATCACAGTAATGCTGCTTTGCAATATTTTTAGCAGGCTGTTCAAATATTCGCCACTCAAAAAAAACCTGATATTTAAAAGTTGTTTCACAAGGTTGCTGAAATTTCCCTCAGGAAAAATATAACCCTGTTAATCTGCACCAGAGCTTGTGGACTCCTTAGAAGCTGTTTTAACAGCGGGAGGATACTGTGATATATAAATTTAAATCATTAATAAACTTCAACATCAGAACTATCAGTTATGCTGACCAGGTACATAAAGCCTTTAGTAGTACCAGAGCTAATAGTATGTGATCAATTTGCTTCCCCTGCCCTATTCCTCCCTTTCTGATTTGGAAGTGTTAACTCTTGCTGGGCTACAGATCCATGAGTGCTTGGTTGTGCTTCATTCCCTCGCCAATGCATGGGCTGAAGTAATGAGTGTTGGCACATTATTTGAACATGGCTGCATTGCAGATGAGCCCAATTCCACGCTTGCATAATACTTGTCCATGCATTTTCCAGTAGGGATCACTGGATAACAATCAGGAGTAGACATTCTGAATCTTTCTCACCCATGTGGCTGGAATTTTATGCCTCCCCCACCCCTGGGAAGCAGGCTGGGAAGGGAGAATGCGTAAAATCGGGTGGGATGCTGAGATGCTGTGCCCATTTTCTATCTGCCTCCACTGGTATTTTACCAGTGACAGGGGTAATAGTGGGCAGTCCAGCTGACCTTGGGTCAATTGATGCCTTTAAATAGCTAATTAATGGCCACTTAAGGGCTTCTCTCCAGCCCACATGGAATACCTTGACAGTCTGATTGCAGGTAGTCTTCCTATTTGGGCACCCTGTGCCCCATGGAAGGGCCCCCCCATCATAAGAAACATCCTTTCTTGAAATCCCCCATGGTGACTCGATCATCCCTCTTCCCCTCCTCATAGGTGCCTCTCTGACTGACCCCAGAGAGCCCACCCTAATTACTTTTACTCCAGACCTCCCGCACTGCTTCTGCTCCCAAACCTATTGTAGTCCCAGCAGTGGCAGCCGCTCCTGAGGACAAAGCCACAGCCTCCTGCAGCATTAAACTCGGCCGTGGCTTCCAGAGCTGGCAGAGTCACCTCTGACTTTGCGGCTTGTGGGTGGGGTCCATCGCCTCCAATGTTAAATACCAGCCATTGAGATAATCCTCAATGTACCAACTGCTACCCTATCTGAGATAAAATGATACAACAGGGATTGAACTTAGTTTATATGGCTTAGTACTACAGTGTTTATTCACTGAACCACTGGGGGAGCTTTGTGGATCCTGTTCTTTTTATTACTCTGTTATTGTAAGGTCATAAAGTATTGCTGCTTGCTAAAGGATTGTGATGTGACTTCTTTTTCTGTTCCCAAAAGGCTGTGGATGCTGGATCAATTTTCAGGACTGAGATAGGTAGACTTTTGTTAGGTAAGGGCATCAAGGGCTATGGAGCAGAGGCCTGTGTATAGAGTTGAACCATGATTAACCATGGTCTAGTTGAATCATTGATCAGGTTCAAGGGGCTGAATGGCTACTGCTATAACAGGCCAGAGGCATGATATTAATGGAGTGTTTTTCTAAAATAAAATTCTACCTCAAATCAGTGACTCCTCCGTATGCAATTTGCCTTAAAAGATCAAAGGTTAAAAAGGACCTAGCCCCAATCAAACTGTTGTTCATTTATTGCTGACTGATCCTTTGTACTCAATTACTCAGAATCTATGACCTACTCTGACACACAACACTACACATGACTTTTTACTAATATGCATGGAGTAGGCTGGAGCTGTTGAGTAGCGTGATCCTGCTAAGAAGATCATCATTTATACAGCACCTTTAAAGGAATAAGGCATTCTGAAACACTTCACAGAGTTCTAATTCGGCAAAAACAAATGCCAGGCTAAAGAAGGAGGGGTGATCAAAAAGCTTAGGTGAAGAGTAGTTAATTATGTTCCTGAGGGAAGATAGGGAGGTGGGAGGGTTTAAGGAGGGAATTCAGAGCATGGGACATAGATGGCTAATGAAATGGCTGTCAGTAGTGGAGCAAATGGATGGGAGGTGCACAGGTGTCTATAATTGGTGAAACAAAAAGCTCTGTATGGGGTTGTAGGACTGGAGGTGGTTATAGAGAAGAATAGAATAGGGCATGGTCTTTGTGAGAATACGAAATTGGAAATTTAGCTCAGGGGTCAATAGGATGCCAAGATTATGAACTGTGTAGTTAAACCTCAGCCAGTGACTAGGGAGAGGGGTGGAATTGAGGACAAAGGTACAGAGTTTGTGTCGAAGGATGAAAACCACTGCTCTGGTCTTCCCAATATTTAACTGAAGAAAGTTGTACTTCTTCCAAGACCGGATACTGGGCAAGCAGTTTGACAACACAGAGCAGTGGAGGGATCGGAATGGGTTGTGGGAGGTAGACCTGAATTTCACCAGCCTAGATATTGAAGCTACCTTTGGTGATGATGTTTTCAAGTGGCAGCATGTAAATGTAAAAGAGGGAGGTGTCCAAGAATAGGCCCTCAGGAAACTCAGAGGTAATGTTGTGAGAATAGGCAGAGAAGATATTGATGGAAATGCTCTGCACAGATGATTGGATAGATAGGATTAGTGTGGTACCAAGCGTAGGTAATCTCATTGAGCTGGACAATGGCAGAGGGGTATTACAGGAAGATTGTGTGGCCGACCTGCTGAAAGGCTGCATAACACGGTTGTATTTGACCAACATTGTCTCATTCCAGCCAAGTAAGAAGTATCTGTCCATCAGATTTTGGAGTCCTACATCAAGTAGTTGAATAGTTACTTCCCATCCACAGCAATCAGAAGAGTTGCCTTTCACGCAAACTCATTTGTTCCAGTTGGATGACATTTGTTGCAAATTGCATGACCCATGAGTATGTGAGTGATGATGGTTGCTGTCTTGAAGGATGGAAAATCTGAAAATGCCCAATTTCTCTTGTTTGAATAATAATAGCTGCAAGATGGTACAGAATGTGACATGCTGTTAAAGCTTTTCATCTTGTACTCATCAGGACAGATGCAAAAATACTAAATTTCAAAGGGAACAACAATTTATTCTGCATAAGAAAAGGGTGCTGATTGGTTGGCAAGTGGACTCTGACTCCTCAAGGCATTGTCATGGAGAGTGCACCAGGGAACAGTCACCTCCCATGTGTTTGTTTAATTGAAAAAGATAAAATGTCTGGACATGTTCTTTCTATTTGCAGAAGAGAGAGCCCTACATATGAACATGTGTAGCTTCTAACAAGCAAAAGTGAATCAGATTGCAAGCTCAACTGATATTCTTAAGTCGGTTAGTATAGTTTTTAGCACATTCGGGATTGTTTAATAAGTGCTGTCCAATCGCAGAATCACATCTAATGTTGGACACACTGGTCTGAATCTTGTGCTCATCAGGCACACATAATCGACGGGCCTGGAAATGAATGCAAAATGCACTTCCAGCGACCCCTGAACATGATTTCACACAGCTGGCCAATTAATGGGCAGCCAACCTGAAATGTGCGCTGAGAAAGGCTCAGAGCTGCCGGGAAGAGGGGTAGCAGGAAGAGGACGGGTACCGAGAAAAGTGAGGGTGCCGGTGGGTGCTTCTCATGAGCTCCCTGAAGGTAGATAGCTGCTGCGGAGCTGCCTCAAGGTGCTGCAGATCTGTACAAATTAAAAAAGAAAAAAATGCAGCAAACCGTGTCTATGCAGCACATTCAAGCGCCTGACAGCAGAACTCAAAAAAACCTCAGTCCCCAGACATCTCTTATTATATTTCACCCCGGACATTTCATCCTGCCCTGGGTCAAGGTTGTAGTGCACATGTGAAGGTCACTTGGCTGATTGGCCTTTCTGCCAACCATAAGAGTGGACAGGCCACATAAAATCACTTTCAATTGACTCCTTAATGGGCTTAATTGCCTGCTAAATTGTTGGTGGGTGTGCTTCTGACTGCTGTGCATGCCGAGCATAATATTGCGCGATGTTGGGGATGCCTGACCGACATCTCCTTGCTCGATTTCATACACTGTCAGGTTGGGCACACACCCACTCAAACGATGTAAACTTCTGGCCTATGTTCTGAGTTTTGCTAACACGGGCCGGCTGAGTTCTGTCAGTACCCTGCCTGTTGCTAACAGCCAAAGGGACATGCTGTTTGATACAATCCGCCAGCTTTTGGGATGTATGGCCTACAACACCTGGTATCCCACTGGCACTGAAATTCATATACCATGTTAATCATTTGTGTGGCTTGACAGCAGCATCGTGTTAGTGAAGAATGCCATTCATGTTGCTATTGCTGAGTATGCTAATAATGATTCTACAACCAATTTAAGATTAACAGGGACAGCTCTTCCCTGGTGCATTCCATACGGCTCAACCAATCAGAGTCAGCTTGCCTTTTTTGAATTTAAACAAAAGATTGGGAGGATAACTGTTTCCTGGTGCATTCTCCAAGGCTTTGCCTTGACCAATCAAAGTCCACTTGCTAACCAATCAGCACCCTTTTCTCGTGCAGTGTAAATTGTTGTTCCCTTTGAAATTTGGTATTCTTCTGTCTGCCCTGATGAGTGCAAAATGAAAAGCTCTGACAGCATTTCACAATTTTCAGCAACACCATTGGAATAATACTGTCACTGTGTCAAGAAACGTGACTATAGGGAAGCCTCTGTCACAGTTTGGCCTGCATTCTTAAGCTGATGGAGGATCCATTGTGTCAGTTATCAGACAAAATGGAAAAAAATCTAATTAATAAAGTAAATTGATACTCATACAGGTACAAGGTACCTTTGTGAATTAGTGGTGCTTCAATTTATGAATTTGGATGATTGACATGCTTCTGGTAGACTTCGTGTTACGACACACTGGTACAGTATACTCAAAGGGCCATCATCATCTGGTAAAAGTTCTTGCAAGGCAAATTACTAGCTCTGAACAGAGGAGTGTGTGGTGCCCTCTTGATGATAGGAAACTTGAAATTGATTGTGGATAGTGGCGCTATGTAAATTCAGAATGACACTTGGCCCTCTTTTTAAGAAGAAGAGCAAGTGGCACAGTTGGTAGTGCTCCTGCCTCTGAGCTCCCAGGTTCTAGTCTCACTCCAGGACTTGTTGGCCACAGAAGAGCCAAGCTACAGGTGCAGGCAAGCCAGTATGTATCTGTGCCGGTCCCCAGCCAAATGGGGAGGGTTAGCAGCAGGAAGGGCATTGGCTAAAAAAAAAAACACCCACCAAATCCAAAAAATATATATTTTGCATGAAAGATGATCAAGCTGCATTGTGGCGACCCCATGTTGCATGGAAAAAGCTGAAAGCGCAAATGAGTTTAAGAAGAGGAGCGTTTCAATTTAAATGTATCCAAAATTTGGTGCACACTAACAAGTGGCAGTGGTCTAATTGGCTTTGCAATACTGCATTGCACTAATCTTTAGTTCTTGAGTGCTTTCTTTTATCTGGGTTGGTTTAACTTGTTAGTTTCTAACCACTCTATCTGATTTGGGAATTATGCACTACCTAGAAATCCAGTTTGATCCTAGGATTTCTTTTCAGCGTAATCCCAATAGTGAAAAGAGAAAGCCTTCTTCCATGAGCATAATTAATATTGCAGGGTATGTGGAAACTTTTTTTCTTCTTATCAATGATTTTTAAAAGAAAAATGATCCAATTAGAATTGAAAGAGAGCCAAGTAACGGTTTTCATTTAATTTGTTAGAGGTGTCAAAATTGACACACAAAGATAAAGGAATCCTATAATTTTAACAGAGCTTATTGTGCAGTTCAATTTTGCTAATTTTGTTTGTATAGTCAATCGAACATGTGCTGTATTAAAAATTAAACAGCCTTGTTTTTGTTAGCTGGGACAGTGGACCGTCTGTCAGAACACAGCAGACATGTAAAACCCAAGAGTCCATTACCATAGGTTACAGCAAATGTTAATCAGTACCAGTGCAGTTAAATAATGCAGTTAGTACAGATGGCAGCTACTACATTCAGTTGCAGATGTGTCCTTGTGTCCCTAAGGCAGTTATATCATAGAAATTGTCAGATACTGTCAGTGAATATGCTGAACGGGGTGTCACCTTTTTTTTTCTTTGGCTGGATTATATGGTATAGCCTCACAAAACAACTATTCTGTATTGCAACCATTCATATAAACTGGTGGCTTTTTCATTAGAGGACTGAATGAACACAACACTGGATTTGTGAAGAGTCATATGGACTCGAAACGTTAACTGTGCTCCTCTCCACAGATGCTGCCAGACCTGCTGAGTTTTTCCAGGTATTTATGTTTTGTTTTGGATTTCCAGCATCCGCAGTTTTTTGCTTTTATCACTGGATTTTATCTTCATTTAGAGATCTCAAAGTCAATATCTTTCTTCCTAAGAGTCTTAAATAAAGACAATGAAGCTTTTCATGGTTCAAACATTTGTTAAAGCGCTGCAGAACAATTTGAAATTTAAAAATTATTTACACCATTTTCCAACTTCATGCTACAGACCTTAGTCCTTGCCTGTTGAGAGAACTGTGATAATTCCCATGTGTGCTGCAGCCAATTGGTCAGAAAATCATGCATGACATGTGCCTTAACTCCTCGCGTCCAATCTGATATGATGAGGCTCCCCACAAAGCTGTTTCTAGTGTGCGGGGCACAAGCGCTGATGCCCTGGGTCCTTGGTGGTGATCGTGTAATCTGATGCTCCCAGCAGGGAATGGCTCACAAATGGGTTAAAAATCACAGGCTGCAAGTGACATTTGCCATTGGGAATGCCAGATTATAGAATCTCCTCTCTTCTGTACCAGTCAAAAACTGTATCAGAAAGTGGACAAGCTGCTATTATTTTTGTTCTCTTTTCCTTCCCTTTGTATTTGGTTGCCCCTCTCTCTCGCTCTCTCTCACTCAACCATTCTATCATCGCCTTGATCTATTTCCTTTCTTTTTGGTAGCAATGTTTTTCGGGATTTTGCTGTCAGTTTATCGTGGTTTTAATCCAATAGTTGCACTTATGAGCAAGGCTATTGAAGTGCCTAATAGTAACTGTGAAAAGAAAGGAGATTGGGGAGACATTATTAGATACAAGTAAAGAAACAAGAAAATGAAAATATATTAACACAAACCTTCAAAAAGCAAAGAGATTTAAGGCTACTTTTTAAAAATTATCCTTTTGGAGTTGATTGCTGAGAAGCCAAGAACTTTTCTCTGAGTACATCTTTAATGGTAATTTATTGGAAAAATTTCTGAGAGAATAAGAAGCAATAAGTAGGAACTAGAAATGTGCTGATGTAATATGAGATATTCTTCTTGATGGCCACTATCTAGCTATCTGGATAAGACATGTGTTTCAAGTAACCTTGTCGTATCTGCCATAGGGTCCCTGATGGTAACTGTGGATAGAAAAAAATGTAATTCTCTAATGTTCATAATCTGTGAAAATATACACCAAGAAACATCATAAATGAGGGAAAGTAGATTTACAGGGAGTATAGGACATGTTACCATATGGGTGCTCTTTTTAAAGGATACTTGCTGAGGCATCAATTCTTCAGCAACTAGAGATAAGTATATATTTTTTTATAATTTTAATTTTTTAAAATGCTTTTTGTAAAGCCAGGAGAAATTAGGTTGCTCCCATTGTCTTCATGGTCCTGGCTTTTGCCCACCCAGCACCACCCCGGGACATTGCCCAAAACCACCCCATCTCCTGGAACTTACCTTGTGCCACACTGGCAGTCTGAAATTTGTTTTTCTTGCAGGTGCCAGCAGCCCCAATAACGTAGATGAGGCTTGAGGCCTGATTTTTGATAGGCCAACAACCTCCCTGTCTGCTTGCACAACTGCGAACCTGGAACGGTTTTTCTCCCTAAGCTGATATTTTGAACTAGATCTTCCGATCAGTCTTATTTCAAACATTTTCAATAACAGCAAGACACTGCTTTATCATCTCTCTCTTTATCCTGAAAATCCCAACATTGAGCTTCCTGAATAATGAACACTAAAGTTCCATTTGATTTGTCATAATTGTGTTTTACAGTGGCACAACTTTATTTATTTGCATATTCTAACTTTGAGAAATAGTTGATCCATGCATGATCCTAATAATAGTCCTTTTATCTTTGATCTTTTTGTTTGAGCTCCAATTCACTGTCACTATCTGCAATATAGTTTGTCGCGATTGACTGGATTAAGATATCACTGTGGGATTGCTTTAAGGTCACTATCAATCAGTGTTGGAGCCCCATAGTTACAAAAATCAAAGAAGGAATATTATCAAGAATGACATAATGAGTCATACTCATGCTAAACCAGTTATTGATTGGATATTTAATATTTCATATGCCTAAGAATCATTTTCTACACAGCTATTAGGAAGACATGCAGATTGCTTGAGTGGTCACCTATTGAGATTTTATGGGTGACCAAACTGATATTGTTATTGTCCATGTAAAATTGTTCACCTTTTTGCAAAACTGATAGTTGTGCAACTGTTCAAATAGCAGATGTGCTCTGTCCTGTACACAAGGCAGACACTTGAAATGTTTCTGTACTGTAACACCACTCAAGGGTTTTGTTCAGAAATCTCTGACCCTTTTGGAGTTGAGAATCCGGTACATTTGACTGGACCATATATGATTATGGAGAAACGTGATACCCCGTACACAAAAATGTAAGTCCCCTCACCTTACATAAAACTGCAAGGTGATAAGTTTCTCAAATGTACATGATCTCATTGATGGTATACATATAGTCATCAAGGCTCCTATTGTCAACCTTAAGACAAAAATTATGTAGAAAGACTTCTGTTTCTTCAACGCACAGGTGTCATTGGGACCACAGGAAGGATATAATGCCCTGACAGCAACCACAATGTCTTTAACTAATGCCAAATTGATGGTACCAGCATATTTCAAGGAGCGAGCAGACTGGACAGATTTGCCTAGAGCTCTCTGCTCTTGTTGCCTGCCTGCAGCAGCTTCTCCTTGCACTGAAGTTGGGCTTTTACCTGGTGCTGCATTTTGATTCTCAATTTAAATCCCCCAAAGTGGATATTTTTGCACTAATGCCAGTGGGTTGAGGAGTCTGCATAATTCTGAGCTGCAGAGGGCTCTAGGTATTCTAGTACATGAGTCACAAAAAGTTATTTTGCAGGTACAGCAGGTAATTAAGGTGGCTCATGGAATGTTATCCTTTATTACGAGAGGAACTTGAACTTAAAGGTAAGGTTGTTATGTTTCAGTTATACAGGGCATTGGTGTGACCAATCGAATATTGTGTGCAGTTTTGGTCTCCTTAGGAAGGATGTAAATGCATTGGAGTAAGTTCAAAGGAGCTTTACTAGATTGAAACCTGGAATGAGTGGGTTGTCTTATGAGGAGAGGTTGGACAGACTGGGCTTGGAGTTTAGAAGAGTGAGGGATGATTTGATTGAAGTATACAAGATCCTGAACAGCCTTGACAAGGTGAATGTCAAAAGGATGTTTCCTTTTGTGGGTGAGTCCAGAACGAGGGGGCATTTTAAAATTAGGTGTTGTCCTTTTAGGACAGAGATGAGAAGAATTTTTTTTCTCTCGGAGGATTGTGCGACTTTGGAACTCTTTGCCTCAGGTGGTGGAGACGGGGTTCATTGAATATTTTTAAGGCAGAGGTAGATAGATTCTTGATGGGCAAGGGAATCAAAGGCTATCAGGGTTAGATGGGAATGTAGAAATCTAAACACAAGATCAGGTATGATCATATTGAATAGCGGAGCAGGCTTGAGGGGTCGAATGGTCTACTCCTGTTCCTATTTCTTATGCCCTTATGCCCTTGGCATGTTTTTATGAGATGGGCCAGCTTTCTGGTAGCTGCTTGTTACATCACTTTTGGAATCCCTAAACAAGGGAAAGGAAGTATGGTTAGCCTGTGGTTTGTGACAAATAACTGTGCAGTAAAAATTAAGACAGCATGATGCTTTGCTGTTGACGGACAAATGATTATTTATATGACTCATTGAGGGCTAGGAGAAAAAAAGTTGAAGAGGATGCATGGCTTCTTGAGTTACCACAATAACACCATGCTCTCCTTAGCCCAAATTCCCAATGGCCTCAAAGAAAACAATTTTCAGGGGCTGCTCCTCGTGGTAAGTGAAGTGGTGCAACTGGCTTGCTTTACCACCGCTGCCGTGACCAAATCGATGCCAGCTGCATTAAGACTCAGTATGTGCGAAAGGGTGAATGAAGAGCATGCAAGTTGTTTGAGACACCATAGTGATTAGTGACCTTGAAATGAAAGTGTTTTTTGAGGCAAAGGAAGCTTTTGTCATTGGTAATCACCAAATTGTAGCCCAAACTTTAGAAACATTGTAATTGGGGGACGGGAAAGATATGAAGAGCGGGGCCAGTGCTTTTCAACCTGCTTATCTAATGTTGGGGGTGCAGTAACTGGTATGTGTATGGTATTCACATCCCTTTATTTTGGGTGGACACAATTAACTCAGTTATACATAGGCACTGTTCCTCAGTCATATCGGCAATGGTATACGAGATTCCATTTACATGTTAGGCATGTCCTGCTATGTTCTCTGCACGCTGGCTCAGAAAGGAGGATACTGTTTGCCTCCACCGTTTCCAACTTCACTACAGCTCCTTCAGCAGCAAACAGCAAACTTTCTTCAGTAAAAGGAACTCTTCTCCCAGTTGCGTCTTCTCAGCCATCACAGTCAAGCTCCAGGATGGCAGCTCCAAAGTCTGTGGCATTTCAGATTCATAAATGAGACAGTGCTGAAGAAACAAAAATAAAAATAGCTGGAAAAACTCAGCAGGCCTGACAGCATCTGTGGAGAGGAACACAGTTAACATTTCGAGTCTGTATGACTCTTAATCAGAACTGAGGAAATATAGAAATGAGGTGAAATAAACATTGTCCTCAATGCCTGTTCCACTAAGTGACATGGTTCATGCTAACCTAGAAAACTAGCAACATCAATTACACTGATAAAACCCCCACAGAAGCTAACAACTAAACAAAAACAAAGGAGATTGAGAATTCAAAAGTAATGCTGAATATAAGCTGATGACCATCCTAATGTTTTATAATGACTGAAGAAGTTAAATTTTATTCCTATTAATTTGGATGCCAGTATATTTAGCAGCTCTTGGGGATCGCATTCTGCAGTTCAGTTCATTTTTCTATGAAAGCTGGAACATATATGACACGTATAAAACAAATGCTGACACTGAGGGCCGAACTTTCGCTCCCAAGTTGGGAGTGCAGACTTGGGAGAAAGGGCCCCGGCTGTTCTAATTTTTGTTCTGGAGGGTGGGTGCATGCTGGAGTCAGACTCGCTATGCCCGGAAAGGGTTTGGTAGGCAGCCACAGGGCTGCCAGGTGCGGCGGCAGTCGGTGTATAAGCCCCGGCTCGGTGATCCGGAGACTTTGTCCCAGCTGTAAAAAAAAAAACAATAAAACAAAAAACAGCCCTCGAGCTGTCACCCCTCACCCACCACACACAATCCATCCCTGCCAATTCATGCCACCTCATGCCCCTCACCCACATCCCCATGTCCCCTCATACCCTCGATGCTTATGCCCCTTGATCCGTCCCCGTGGCCCTTTTAGCCCTTATGCAAACAGTGCCAACTCATAACCTCCCACCCATCACCCTTTGCCCTTAAACACTCCATGCCATCTCACTCAGTATCCACCATGGCCAGGCCTCAGGAACCATGCTGAGATTAAATAAGATAATATCTCCATTGATGACTTCACTATTTAAAAAAAAAGTCTTGTTGATAAACACCCATTCAATACATTTAAATTCCTGCAAATATCTAATTCCTTATGAAAACAAACATTTGTATTCATTGCCCCACATCAAAGACTTTATAACCCCTACTTGGAGCAGTCAATCAAACCTTGAACTTACAAGCCCTCTAGCTATGCCAATGGACAGCAAATGAAATTGCAAGCAGTCATGGCAGGCTTTTTCTAAAATTTAAAATGCAAGAAATTTAAATAAAAGCAAAATACTGCAGATGCTAGAAATCTGAAATAAAAACAGAAAATGCTGGAAAATCTCAGCAGGTCTGACAGCATCTGTGGAGAGAGAAACAAAGTTAACGTTTTGAGTCCATATGACTCTTCTTCAGAGCCGTTGACTTTTAATGGCTCTCGAAATTTTCCCGCCCTGCCTGCGACGATGGCCGGTGTCGGGCTGCAAAATCAAGCCCAATGAGTTTATCCACTTTTTACACACATACATGTCTAATTTTAATAACCCCAAATGGCACCTGACTCTCCAAAGGGGTCCCTGGACCTATCCAAAAGGGTATCCTACCTCCCCAAATGACTGCAGCAGCTTTAGGCCTTTTGCTCAAATGTTTAAAGCCCAGGAACCGGGTTTTGAACATCCCACTAATGAAAATTGCATCTGTTCTAAGGCAGCTACACATATACATGCCCAGCTGCCTCTGTAAACCATGGATATGCAAATTAACTCCCCCCCGCCCCATTCCCCACACCCCTGGAAAAAATGGTGAGTGGCAGACTTGGGGACGGGACTTCTGGATTCAGGGCTTTGGCACCATTTTGGCTAAGCAAGAGACCCCTCGGTCCCTCGAAAATCCAGAGTGAGAGTGCAATTCCACTTTAGATTGTTTGAACTTAAACTGGATTCCATTTATTGTATAGCTTGTATGCTGGAGGAGAAAGTACCCTGGGGGGCTGCTAATGCCAATGGTAAATCAGAACTTATCGCTCATCCCTAATTAACCTGGGGGCAATAAGAATCTACCATGTGTAGGTCAGACTGGTTAGGGATAGCAGTACCCATTCTCTAAAGGACTTTCATGAAAGAGTTGGGATTTTACATGAATCCAGCAGCTTTCATTGTCATTTTGCTGGCGGTAGGTCACAAATAACCAGATTTATTGAACTCATGATTGGATTATAAATTCAATTCCTCTGTGTTAGTTAATAACTAGGCGACTGTGGCATTCTACATAGTGTACAATGCACCAGCTGTGTAAACTAGGCCCTCATAGGATGAGCTTGGTGAAATACATGTGCTCGCTATGAAGCCAGCTCTCCCTTCAAGATATTCAATAGCATGTCAAAGTAGGTCAGGGTTATCTCTCACTCTGTCTATCAGTTTTCCTTATTCTTCACAAACCCATCTCACAGCTTAGTCCTGGTTCTTGCACACAGTCTAAAAGAAGGGCTTTTAAATTATGCCTGGAAGGAGAACTGTTTGGTCACATGTTTTACATACATAAGGCTTAATCTGCATTGGGGCTTTGCTGTTATAGAATTATAGGGGAAAACTTGTATCTTTCCATTTCAATATTGAGCGGGCACCCAGGTGATGTGCAACAAGGAACACCTGGCAGGGAGAGTCCCAGGCTAGTTAGAAAAGTACCTGACTGCCCTTCCATTAGGAGCAGTATAAAGTGGCAGCGCAACTTAGTGACGAGGCAGGAAGTGAAAATATTCCCAGTAGTGGATCTTGAGGTTATTATTAAATCGCATTGTTGGAGAGCTTGCGCATCAAGCCAGTGTTAACCTGACATAAGCTTGATGCTGACACTGAAAGCCAAAAGTGTTCACTCCCAGTGTGAATTCAGTCATCACACTGATCTTGTGTCAACCCCAAAAGCATGCATTTAGATGATTAGGGTCATTTTCCACTGAATGTTGTTTGGCAGTTCTTGTCTTCATTTATTTTATTATTTTTCATTTTATTATATAAATAAAACAAAAATTTGTTCCCGGGATGTGGACGTCGATGGCTAGGCCAGCATTTATTGCCCAACCCCATTTACCCTTGAGAAGGTGGTGGTGAGCCACCTTCTTGAACTGCTGCAGTCCATGTGGCGTAGGTGCACCCACAGTGCTGTTAGGAGGGAGTTCCGGGATTTTGACCTAGTGAAGGACGGACAATATATTTCCAAGACAAGATGGTGTGTGACTTGGGGAACTTCCAGGTGGTGGTGATCCCATGCATCTGCTGCCCTTGTCCTTCTAGATTATAGGGGTCATGGGTTTCGAACGTGCTGTTGAAGGAGCCTTGGTGGTTTGCTGCAGTACATCTTGCAGATGGTGCACACTGTTGTCATTGTACATCAGTGGTGGAGGGAGTAAATGTTTAAGGTGGTGGATGGGGTGCTGATCAAATGGGCTGCTTTGTCCTGGACTGTCGAGCTTCTTCAGTGTTGTTGGAGCTGCAGTCATCCAGGCATGTGGAGAATGTTCCATCACACTCCTGTCGTGTGCATTGTAAATGGTGGACAGGCTTTGTGAAGTCAGGAGGTGAGTTACTCTCCACAGAATTCCCAGCCTCTGACAAGCTCTTGTAGCCACAGTATTTATATGGCTAGTCCAGTTCAGTTCCTGGTCAATGGTAACACCCAGGATGTTAAAAGTGGAGGATTCAGCAATGGTAATGCCTTCGTCAAGGGACAATGGCTAAATTCTGTCTTGTTGTAAATGGTAATTGCCTAACCCTTGTGTGGCATGAATGTTACTTCCCAATTTTCAGCCAAAGCCTGAAAATTGTCCAGTCTTGCTGCAGATGGATAAAGACTGCTTCAGTATCTGAGAAGTCGAGAATGGTGTTGAACATTGTACAGTTATCAATGAACATTCCCACTTCTGACCTTATGATGGAGGGGAGATCATTGATGAAGCAGCTGAAGATGGTTGGGTCGAGGACACGACCCTGAGGAACTCCTGCAGTGATGCCCTGGGGCCGAGATGATTGACCTACAACAACCACAACCACCTTCCTTTGTGCTAGGTACAACTCCAACCAGTGGAAAGTTTTCCCTGATTCCCATTGACTCCAGTTTTGTTAGGACTCCTTGATGCCACACTCAGTCACATGCTGCCTCAATGACAAGGGCAATCACTCATACCTTACCTCTTGAGTTCTGCTCTTCTATCCATATTTGGATCAAAGCTGCAATGAAGCCTAGAGCTTATTGGACCTGGTGGAACACAAACTGAGCATTAACTGAGTAGGTTAATTCTGAGTAAGTGCCACTTGTTAGATTGTTGACGACCTTTTCCATCATTTTGCTGATGATTGAGAGTAGACTGATGACAAGGTAATTGGCTGGGTTGGATTTGTCCTGCTTTTTGTGTACAGGGCATACCTGGTCAATTTTCCTCATTGTCAGGTAGCTGTACTGGAACAGCTTGGCTAAGGCCGCTGCCAGTTCTGGAGCACAAGTCTGCAGAAGTATTGCCAGAATATTGTCAGGACCCATAGCTTTTGCAGTATCCAGTGCCTTCAGCTGTTTTTTGATATAATGTGGAGTGAGATGAACTGGCTGAAGACTGGCATCTAGGAACATCAGGCGGAAGCTGATTGATACCATTGCAAAAGATAGTCTTTTAATTATTCATATTCTTATTAGAGTGCAGACAGTGGAAAGATCCTACGGTAAGCTCTTCAAACAATCCTTACAATTATAAATATTAAACATTAATTTTTGTGCCCACAGAATAATAAGTAATTAAGCTATTTTCAATTTATATTTTTGATTGTGGAAAATCAGGAGTTGATGGTTTGAGATTCCAGTGGTTCATTAACCAGCTTACTGACTTTGCATAAAAGCTTTGCACTTAGCACAATAGCAGCGTTCACAGTTATAATGTAAAGACAAGGAGGTCCATTATAAAGTATTTCATATTGCAGCTTCATTTTACAACACTCTTGAGGCAAAGTTTTCACTTTTAACACAGGTTGGATTTTGTTGTCTGACTGGCGCTAGCGTTTTTATGTCCAGGTCATCAAAACAAAATACTCTGAGAAACAGCAAACCAAGCTATAAACAGGATTTTGACACAGTCAGATGTTGCTTTCTTACTATGATAATGTTCTTTAAGTTTTAGCTCCCAATAGAGAAATGTCAAAACTCTAGGTACATTTTGCTTGTGATCTTCTATTAAATACTACATTCTAAGGCTGTTCTTTTTTATTTTTATTTTAGTATTATATTTTTTCTCCCATTTTTCTCACTAATTATCTTGCTTTCTTCCTTCCTGGTATCACTTCCTTGTTGGGTTCCAGTACCCTTGGTGCCAGTGGCCTCTTAATGAGGGTGATGATGTTCCCATGCACTTGATGCCCATGTCCTTCAAGGTGGTGGAGGCCTCAGTTTGAAAGCTGCTGCTGAAGAACTTTTGGTGATTTGCTGCAGCACATCTGGTACATGGCAATGGATTTCTCAACACAGACAAATGCCTGTGTTTCTTTTTTTCTTCTGTCTAAAAACTTGATTCAAGATCTTTGTACAAAGATAATACCTGCTACCTCTCACCCCAGGAAGGGAAATTAAAGCCCTGTTGTCATCCTCCTCGCAGATGTATAATACAAGGAACAGGCCAAAAGTGTTAAATTCCAATTGGAAGCGCCGTTTCTTCAAAATTTTATTCCTGGGTTGCAGTTTTTAAAATAATTGATGATGAACGACCTTTAACAACTCCTTTCATCAAATGGTTAGTAAGGCATTCTATCCATCAAAGTGTCTGCATACTTTTGGTAAGTACTTTCCTTTACCTGTGTGCACTCCAATAGCCATCATTTGAGTGGAGACTTTTAAGGTGTTTGCAGAAGCTTTCACTCATAGCCTACTCTGATGAAGACAATTGGTCAGTTTTGATTCCTTGGGATGAATGGTTGTTATCTGAGCTTTATATGCCTGAGGCCTTCCATGCATGATTTAAGCTGCTTTTTAAATGTCAATAGGTGGAAAGCAGTGAGTCCCATGAAGAGTGAACTTGAATCCTTTCAGATGTATAAACAAGAGAATACTGTACTCTTATTTTTGTGTTCACAGCAACTCGTACAGATGCCTCGCAGTGAGTTTTGGGTGTTGCCAGCAGCAAGATGTTAGTACAGTGAGTGATTTCATTCAACAAGACTAGATGCTTGAGCGGAACTCATTGATACCCTTGTGCTCGTGGTCTCTTATGGCAAACATTATTCATAGAGCAGAAATTCTCTATCATGATTAAAATTCTGCTACATGATCTTGTGCTCAATAGTCATTCCCTTTCAATATTTTTAAACATGTATATTCTGCCTTGTTCACTCAAATACTTACTTGGGAACAACAATCTTTTGACTAAACAAGCAAGAGTTCAAGTGCGATGTTTGAATTGCTGCTCACAAGGGTAGACATGTGCTTTATTTGACTGACTCTCAGTGGTTGTGTGCTACCCTATTGAGCAATGAATATTAGGCAGAGTGGCAACAGGGCACAACTGGAAAGAAGCCAGTTTGGTTGTAAAGTTCACTTGTAAAAGTAAAACTCACTTGAAATATTACTTCTGTGACTAAATTCCCCCTGTTGTCTCAGCAGCGATGATGGGGCCAAATCGATTTCCAAATTTGATTTGCAAAGTGCTCTCTTAGCTATTCTTACTGGATTTGATGTGCCAGCTGAGGCAAGGCCTCAAAGCGCATGACAATTAACTGGGTGAGTTGTCAGGACCAACAGCTGGTAAAATCACCTTTCTGAGTGCAGTTGTTTGCCTGACAGAGGTGCTCCCTTTAGGGCTCACCCTATACACCCCCCACAGAAAAGAATATTCCAGGAGTTGAGGTATAATATATTGATGATGTCAAATAAAATGTCATTTTGCATATATATATATATTTTTATACATGAAATACACATATATCTATATATAGATATATATATATATATTGATTTTCCCTAATAGGATCATAACCCATTTTATAGCCATATGTTGTAGCAATCCTTCAAACTGTGCCACCTAATTTGGCCAGAATTTTTAGCTCGACGTGCGGGCACCCAACACGCTCAAGCATGAAATAAAGCACCTTGACATCGGCCGAGCGTGCCGACATCAATGTGCGCTCTCGCGATACTTCAGTAGGCGAGCATGCGATGAAGACTGAGGCGCGCCGCCATAATTTAAGTGGCTAACTAAGGCCCTTGAGACACCTATTGTCTCAGACTTTATGTAGCTCGTGCAATTTTCAGACCGTTGCTTGGGCTAAACGGGCAGGCCACAATTTCAAAAACCTCATCCACGGGCGGGATAAAAGGGGTCAGTGGGCTTGTAAATGCGAGTAGTTTGTTGTTTAGGATATCACTTGCTGCTGGTTGCTTGTGAGAACAGGACATCTTCATTTTGCTTCAGGGCTGCATTGACAGAAATAAGAGGCTACAGTTCAGGACTCAGTGTTATTTTCCATGCCCCCAGAGGATCCATACCATTTGGGGCCTTCCAGATATCAGACAGCCTTCCCTTATGCTGGGAATGAGGATTGTGGTCTCTGCTGGTGGCACCTCCTCTGAGAAGGAAGAGAGGGCCAGAAGGGGGAGGAGGCCAGGTGTCCCTATTCAGCCTCTAGGGGAGTGATCTGTGGGAGGACAGGCACAAGGGGGACATGGCCAACAGGAAGTCCAAGGTGGAAGGGGCTGTAGAAGATGCCACTATCCTGCTGCCAGGGTTTGAAGGCAGCAATGCAGCTACCTCAATATTTCTGAGGTGCAATGCTGAAGGAGGCTCCACCCCTCAAGGGAGACAGCGACCTCCATCTGTCAGAGGATCGGCCCTGAGATCAGCTCCGATTGTGTGGGTGGTGCCATGCCAGTGGTGCTGAAGGTTGCAGTGGCCCTTGACTTCTATGCCTCTGACTCCTTCCAGGGGTCACGGGAGGGTCTATGTGGAGTCTCCCAATCAGCTGTCTGCAGTTACGTCAAGCTGGTGACAGACGCTCTGTTCAGGCATGCATTGATTTTCATTCATTATTGTACCGTCAAGGCCAGCCAGGCAGAGCGAGCCAGAGGCTTTGCAGCAATTGCTGTGTACTCGCGCATCAGGGTGCAATCGACTACAAACATGTGGCCATCAAGATGCCAGTGTGTCAGCCGAGTGCCTTCATCAACAGGAAGAGATTCCACTCCCTGAACGTGCAGATAGTGCGTGACCACAGGATGCAGATTCTGCAAATCTGTGCAAGGTACCCTGGCAGATCCATGATGCTTACATCCTGAGACATGCCCAGGTGCTGAGGCTCTTCAGCACTCCAGCCCGATTGGATGGATGGCTACTGGGTGATATCGGCTATCCCCTCAAAAGGGGAAGTCTCTCCACCACCCAAGAGCAGAGGCCAAGCAGCGGTACAATGGGAGCCACGCCTCCACAAGTGCTGTGTTGGAGAGAACCATAAGTCTTCTCAAGATGAACTTCAGATACCTGGACCATTCAGGGGGGGCACTTCAATACCACCCAGATGGTGAATTACTGACAGTGATTGCATGCTGTGCTCTCCACAATCTGGCACTGGAAATAAGGGGACACAGTCGAGGAAGAAGATGTAGACACAGCTGCACAGGCATCAGACAATGAGTCCAGTAGTGAGTCCGAGGACGAGGACGGGCAGGAGAACGCTGAGGGCATGGACACTGACCTGGGCATCCTCCAGGGAGGCAGGGACATCCGAGATGCTTTGATCCAATGCTCCTTCAGCAAGCCAACCAAGAGCCACTACCACATGCCAGGGCTGCAGGCTCCATACTCGACCCCTGACAGGACCAGTTCCTTGGTCAACAACATACACTATGTGCCATTTCATTAAAGTTTAAGGAGAAACACGTCCATCATAAATCATGGCTCACCCTGCAGAACAAATGAAGCATCCAGAGGCCAGTTGCACAAAAACTCATTTAATTAACTGTTGCCTGGCAAACATTCTACAAATTAACATTGACAGGTGTTTTCCATCACACCCATAAACACTGAGCGGAAAAATGGGGGGAACAAATATCACCCATGATCAGGCCAGGTTGTGATTAAGCTGCTTTAAGTTTTCCCTTTTGGGTGCTACGTCTAGGTGCTCCCCCTTTGCTGGCACCAGCATTGGAGTCTGATATCCTGTTGGCCGTGATGATTTTGGCGGGCGTCCTCTGGCCAGCAGAGGCTGTGCTGGCCCTGCCCGGGAGGGAGCGGCCAGTCCCACGGCTGGCATTTCCCCAGTCACCTCATCAGATGCTACGGTCACTGGCAGAGGGACGGAGGAGCTGCTGCTTCATCTGGAGCGCCATGAGAGGTGCCTCCTCCCATCCCTGGGGCCAAGGATTTCTCTGCGCATGGCCACCTCCTTCAGGAGAGCTGCGGGGCACCCAAAAGGGAAACATGGAGCTGAATGCCCCACTGATCTGCCCTCATGTCTGCTGTGCCCACCCACAACACTCTCCATCACGACTTCTGTGTCCTTTGGTGACAGCCTTCCAAGAGTTGCCGAGGCTGCATTTGAATTTGCCACCTAGTCGCCATTGGACCCGGTGGGTGTTGAGCACCCGCTCCTTCACGCTTATCCTGTAGCTATGTCTTACACTCAGTGGGCCTTCATTGGCCCACCCACATAAAATTGCAGTGTGCTGCCGATCGTGGGCAGCTGATCCCACATGCCAAGGACAAAAATCTTTCCTTAGTGTTTAACAAAGAGCAGAGACAGCCATGGAATATTCAGGACAGAGTGCATGTGAGAACCTGAGAGTTTTTTTTCCCCCTCACATCCTCACCTGCAGATTTTGGTTCCACCAGTAACTGTCCCAAGCGGCCATTGTTCACTTGTGAGCATTGATAACGTGCTTTGGCTAGTCAATTGTATGGAGCATCATGGCACAGTTCTGTCCAATTGTTGTTTAATATCCAGGCATGGAATTTCTAGCAGAGATTGCCTGATAGTGATCAGGAATGTGGACCTTTCCCCACTCCATTATAGCTCAATACAGATTGGAAACTAAATTTGGGATTTTCCTGGTCTTATTGTCTCAATTACGCAATGCATCAATGAACTGAACTGTTGGGGACCCCTTGGAATAACCTTGCAACTCTGCTATTAGTAGTTTTGGGATAGTGTGGAAAGATGAAGCAAATCATGATATTATTAATTGGCAGAGCAGGCTCAGAGGACTGAAATGCCTCCTTGTGCTCCTATTTCTTATGTTCTTGTGTTTTTGACTTGCATTCCATAAACAGTTAAACCTTCATTCCCTTATTTGAATACCAGGAAAATTAATGGTGCTATGGAACAAGATTAAATTCATTCATCCCTATTGGTCAAAATTAACAATAGGAGCAATAAAACCAGAACTGATTACAGTTTAAGAAAATGTAGCGATTTTATAATTGGTACAGTTTCTAAGTGAGAATAAGCATTCAAAGCACTTTACAAATGAATATCAAATACACCTTAGTTTCAAAGTTTTTGCTTACATACTTTGTGATTCACGAGTTCTGAGAAAAGGGTAACCGACGATATATGAAAGCCCCAGTCCCCAAAAGTTATATCACTATAAAGTTCCAATCATAACATGAATCAGTTTGAAATTAAAGTGGAGCCATTTGTCAATGCAAAGGAAGAAAGAAAGGCTTGCATTTATAAAACATCTTGTTACAAGCTGTCTATATTGTCTCAGTGTTTGGCCTGCAAATAAATACTTTGAAGTGTAGAGACTGTCTTATGTGGGCACTCTTAACTATGGATTTGTGCCCAGTCGGACCTCAGGATTCTAATTTTGTGATATTCGTTGAGGGAAGAATGTTGACCAAGGCACCAAAGAACTGTTTTTCAGATGGCCTGTTAGGAGCTTCAAAGTTTAGGATCAAATCATTTCAATGATAAGAGAGCATAAATTGAGATGTGGCAAGCAGGCAATAGAGCCTTAATGGATACAAGTAATAAATAGAAATGGATATATGACTATATTGGGAGTTGTGTACAGGTGCCAGTTGTGAAGTGGCAGATTGCCTAAATGCAGAGATTAGGCAAGCATATAGCAAAGGCATTATGGGTTTAACAGAGGATTTTAACTTTAATATAGATTGGGACAAGCAGGCTAGTTACCAGAAAGATAGTGAATTTCTTAAGTGTCCAGAATAGTTTTCTGCAGCAGTATGTCCTAGAACCCAACAAAGGGGCTTGCCAGATTAGATTTAATAATGAGCAATAGGCCAGATTCAGTTAACAGCCTAACTGTGCATAAACGTTTACCTAATAGCAATTATAATATGACCAAGTTCAGCAGATTGTTTGAAAGGGAGAAATGTGAAACAGCTTTGGAGTTCATCCCAGGGCTGTACTGCTGGAGCCAGTGAACCCAACCCAGAAGGCTCAAGATTCTAGATATAGGTAAGTCTGATTTCAATGAGATGAGACAGGGACTGTCCACAATGGGTAAAATGAGAGAAGATAATGGGGGAGGGGGTGGTGGTTGTTCAAAAAAAAATACACAGAAGCCATTTTTGCCCCTAAGGGACAAGTTTTATTTGCCAAAAAAATTGATAATTTTCTAAAGAGGTAAGAAACAACATAAAGATAAAGGAAAAAGGCATACAAAAATGCAAAAATAGCACAGATCCTGGCAAATAGGAAAAATACAAAGAACAACAAGAAGCGATAAAGCAAATAGTAAGAGCTACAAAAAAGGAGTATGAAAAGAGACATGCAAGGGACTTGTGGAATGATCCTTTGTGTAAGTATTTATAAGTTATAAGGATAAGAGATGGCGTGCCAGAAATCCCAAGCAACCCAACGTTGAGTCAGGTGCAGGGGACTCATCAAAATTAATGTAAGCAAAATATCAATAAGGAAGAAAGTAATGGCACTGAAGTGTGACAGACCCCCAGGACTAAATGACTATCCCAAGGTTTTAAAGGACGTAGGTGAGAACATTGCAGATGTCCTAACTACAATCTTCCAAAGTTCTCTCAATTCAGGAAAAGTTCCTATAGATTGGAAAATCATGTATGCCACCCTGCTATTTAAGAAAAGGATGATGGAGGAAAGCAAGGGAATTACAGTCCAGTTGGCCTAACATCTATTGTTGGCAACTTATTAGTCTCTATATTTAAGGTTAGGGTGACTGTGCATCTTGAAAACTTCCAGCTGATCAGAGAGAGTCAGAATGGAGTTGTAAAGAGTCGAACATGCCTTATGAACCTTATTGAATTTTTGAAGAGGTGCCTAAAGCACTGGACAGGGGAATGTCTATGGGATACTATTGTTTGGATTTCCAGAAGGCATTTGATGTCCCTTATGAGAAACTGTTAGCTAAAGTTGAAGCTCATGGAATTGAAGGCAAACTGTTGGCCTAGCTAGGAAATTGGCTGAGCAACAGAAGTCAGAGAGTAGAGATAATGGGGTAGATACCCTAATTGGCAACATGGTGTTCCCCCCAATGAATCTGTGTTGGAGCCTCAACTATTCATTGTATTTATTAAAGCCTTAGATGATATCCAAATAACCACATATCCAAAATTGCTGATGAGACAAAGATAGGTGGCAGCAGGAAAATTGCAAGGAGATGTTTATAAATTAATCGAATGGGCAAAACTGTGGCCAGTGGATTTCAATGTAGACAAATGTGACATCATCCACTTGGGGCCAAAAAGGACAGAACAGGGTGCTCACTAACTGGTGAAAAGCTAGACACAGCAGAGATCCAAAGAGAGGTCCAGTTTGAGGTCAAGTTATATAGATCATTAGATGTTATGAACAGTTACAGAGAATAATCAAAAAAGCAGATGGAATGCTGGCTTTTATATTAAGAGCACTAGAATACAAGGTTGGGGGGGTTTTGCTGAAGATAAAATGCTCAGCTGTACAGAACCCTTTGAGCAGCTCTGGGCATTACACCTTAGGATGAATATATTGGCCCTGGAGGGAATGCAGTATAGGTTTACCAGAATGATACCTGGCCTCCCAAGTTTAAATGGAGGTGAGATTGTAACAAGTTATGAGGTGAGATATTTTGAAGGTTAAGAGGTGATTTAATCAAAGTTTTCAAAATATTAATGGAACAGATAGGGTAGATAGAGAGAAACACTTCCTGCTGTTTGGGGAATATAGGATGAGGAGGCATAGTCTAAAAATTAGAGCCAGACCTTTCAGGAGTGAAAGAGTGAAATTAGGCAAGACTTCTTAACCCACGCAATGGTAAATATTTGGAACTGTCTTCCACAACTGGCATTTGATGCTAGATCAATTGTTAATTTTAAATCTGAGATTGATAGATAGATTGAGATTGATAGTTGACAGGGCCCTCAACTGTGTCCGGCCCATCTCCCGCGCATCCGCTCTCATGCCTTCTCCTCCCTCCCAGAAACATGATAGGGTGCCCCTTGTCCTCACTTATCACCCCACCAGCCTCCGCATTCAAAGGATCATCCTCCGCCATTTCCGCCAACTCCAGCATGATGCCACCACCAAACACATCTTCCCTTCACCCCCCCTGTCGGCATTCCGTAGGGATCGTTCCCTCCGGGACACCCTGATCCACTCCTCCATCACCCCCTACTCCCCAACCCCCTCCTATGGCACACCCCATGCCCACGCATAAGATGCAACACCTGCCCCTTCACTTCCTCTCTCCTCACCGTCCAAGGGCCCAAACACTCCTTTCAAGTGAAGCAGCATTTCACTTGCATTTCCCCCAACTTAGTCTATTGCATGCGTTGCTCCCAATGTGGTCTCCTCTACATTGGAGAGACCAAACGTAAACTGGGCGACCGCTTTGCAGAACACCTGCGGTCTGTCCGCAAGAATGACCCAAATCTCCCTGCCGCTTGCCATTTTAACACTCCACCCTGCTCTCTTGCCCACATGTCTGTCCTTGGCTTGCTGCATTGTTCCAGTGAAGCCCAAGGCAAACTGGAGGAACAGCACCTCATCTTCCGACTAGGCACTTTACAGCCTTCCGGACTGAATATTGAATTCAACAACTTTAGGTCTTGAGCTCCCTCCATCCCCACCCCCTTTCTGTTTCCCCCTTCCTTTTGTTTTTTTCCAATAAATTATATAGATTTTTCTTTTCCCACTTATTTCCATTATTTTTAAATATTTTTAAATCTTTTATGCTCCCCCCACCCCCACTAGAGCTATTCCTTGAGTGCCCTACCATCCATTCTTAATTAGCACATTCGTTTAGATAATATCACCAACTTTAACACCTATGTGTTCTTTTGTTCTGTTGTTTGTGACACCTTTTGATGATCTGCTTCTATCACTGCTTGTTTGTCCCTACAACCACACCAACCCCCTCCACTTCTCTCTCTCTCTCTCTCTCTTCCCAGCCCCCCCCCCAAACACACCTTAAACCAGTTTATATTTCAACTCTTTCTTGGACTCACTCAAGTTCTGTCGAAGGGTCATGAGGACTCGAAACGTCAACTCCTTTCTTCTCCGGCGATGCTGCCAGACCTGCCGAGTTTTTCCAGGTAATTCTGTTTTTGTTTTTGATAGATCTTTGTTAGCTAAGGGCATTTAGGGATATGTGGCAAAAGTAGGTACTTGGAGTAGGTTGCAGATCAGCCACGATCTGATTGAATGGTGGAACAAGCTCGAGGTGCTAAATGGCCTTCTCCTGTTTCTGTATATTTTTAACTATTGAAACAAGCTGGTGGGGTGATACTTCATTTGAAGCACCTAGCACTGTTTCAGGTGCTGCACTGGAATGTCAACTTGCTTGATGGCACTGTGGAGGAAGAACAGCTTGACATTAATAGCACTGTAACATAAAACCTGGAGCATGGATGTGAAGCAAGCCATATGTGTTATTTAGAAAGTTGAGGCATCATTACAGAAACTGGCTGCCATTGTCAAGAGCGAGGGCTGCAATGTTAGGGTCAGTAAGTTTTGCAAAGCTGATGCCAGTTTCATCAAATTCTGGATTTTGCATCTTGTGTTAAAGCACCTGAATGAGAAGCATGCCGTGAAGATTGACTTAGAAACTTTAAACTACATTTGAAACCCATGCACTGAATCACAAGCAATTCAAACATCTGAATGAAGCTCCCCCTTCAAACCTTGTGGTTGTGCAGTAGGGTAGGCTGGCTTTTTCGAGGGACATGACCCTCAGCCCTATGAAAGTATTACTAGCGGAAAAGGGTAGAGCATATCCCAAATTCATAGAGCTCAGCTGGGTTTTGATTTTGACTCATAACCATTAAATTACAGCTGAAGAAATAAAATTGGAAATTGCAAGGAACAATGAAGTTATCTGATCCAGGACAAACCAGCTTAAATTGTTTCATATTTGATGCAGAGACATGAGCTGATGCCCTTCAAATCCATAATGAAGATTTGTGAAACTGGTAATACAGCAGATGACCTGTAGAGTTTCGTGGATTAGTCCTTCACCAAGGTCTCTGAGATAGGTTCACTCATTGACATAAAAATTTGCAGTTGAAATGGCCACTGATTGGACTTGTGGTCTGAGGCAGATTGCTTGGCTCTCTATTTATTATTAATGAAACAGCTTCTCAGTTGTAAATGACTAAACTGCATGAAGATGACAGATTGAAAAAAGTACTTGAATTATGAAGGTTGTGCCATGTAAGAAGTGCACAAACATCAGGGCCACTGCTTTCTTCCCAACTGTGCTTTTGGTTCTGTTTTTGTTTTTTTTTTAACCCCTCAACATGTAAGATCAAAGTACAAACCCATTCTAACTGACACTCACATTTCATAATTATTATGTTCATGCACAACTGTGTAGACATGACATTACATGAAGTATTGAGGACCCTAGCCAAGCAAAAGTCTTGTTGATTTCTGTGCCTGCTTGGATAATGTAGATCTGTTACCTTTATAGTGGGATTATCAATGAGTTGCTGAATTGCTACTAGGATGGTATTCATTGTGTCTCAATGGAAATTTTGGCCCCTGTTGTCGCTGGGATTATCACAATTCTTGAAACTGTCGAGCCAGGCCTGGGGGTTTGGGTTGAACCTGGGGGTTCGTCAGGTGGGGCTGGGCCTGGGGGAGGTGGCAAGGTGTTGAGTCAGTTTGGGCCTGGGGGCTGGGGAGGTTGGGTCGGTGGGATTGGGGGTGGTGGTGTTGGGTGGGGCTGGCTGAGGGGGACGGAGTCTGGTTGATTGGGTAGTTTGGGTTGGCAGGCTGGGTCAGGTGGTAGTGGGGAGTATGGGGGGGACTCCCGTAGGGTAGTCAAGGAGTCCTGTGGGGGTTAGGGAAGTTCTGTGGGAGTGTCAGGGGGTTAGTCAGAGGGGTAGTGGGGGAGTTGGCAGCCTAGTCAGGGGAGGCAGTGGGAGGGGGGGGTGAGTCCCGTGGAGTTCAGGCGCTAGTGGGAGGTGGGGGGAGCCCCTTGAGAGGTCGGGGTGGTGAGCACCCTATCCAGCACCTTAAACATAAACTACATCCGCCATCAATGCACTACGGTACAGTGTGTACGAAACACAAGATGCAATGTAGCAATTTGCCAAAGCTTTTTCAGCAGCAATTCCCAAATGTGCAACCTGCACTGTCTAGAAGGACAACTGTAGCAGGCACATGGGAACATCATCCCTTACAAGTCTTCCCACCCATCCTGACTTGGAAATATACCTCTGTTCCTTCCTCATTGCAGGATCAATATCCTGGAGCTCCCTACCTGACAGCACTGTGGCAGTACCTTGCCCACATGAAATGCAGTAGTTTAAGAAGACAGCTCACCACCATCTTCTTGAGGGCAATTAGGAATAGACAATAAATGCTGGCCTAGCCAATGACACCCACATCCCATAAATTAATAAATGGAAAGAAAGATATCATCATGAATTCAGTGGCATCTGTCATTCCATGAGCAGGTCTCATATCTTTTGTATTCCTTGCATCTCACTGCCCAATATCTATATACCACAATAGTGTAACCCAAGAGATGAATATTGAAATCAGGATAGCTTGCTTGACTTAAAAATAACTTTCGGCTACCTGTGACCAAACTTCCAAGACTGGGCCAAAGCCTGCCCTGGAAACTTTCTGTTGAGAAAGATTACTGACCAGTGTACGTTTCTGCCCGTAATTTCATCATCTTATGCTCATGACCAGAGAGGCAGGTCTGTGCTGGACAACCTCTGCTATGTATCCTGGACCAGGCAAAAGGAAGCCAATTTAGATTTGTGAAAACTGAGGTGATGATGAGTGTTTAGGGCATTTAGGTAGTAAAGATTTTGATGTCTGGAGACCAGCAAGGAAGACATTGAAGTTATTGAGCCAGAAGGTTGAAGGATGGATAAAGGTTTCAGTTGCAATGGATTAGAGCAGAGTTGGGCAATGTCGTTAAAATGAGGGCTGAAAGATGAGGTTGGCTGTTTCACCTGAGAGAGAAGCCAGGAAGAAGAAAATTATGGATTTTGCATTCCTGATTAAATGGATGAGATTCTAACTTCACCATGACGTGGGTGATAGCACAGAAGATAGCTGCGCGACTCAGAGAATTGGCAATGGTATGAATCTGGGTGCCAATGGCATGCATTTGGAAGCTGACATTGTGCCACGTCCTGAA
This sequence comes from Carcharodon carcharias, assembly GCF_017639515.1. NCBI lineage: Eukaryota > Metazoa > Chordata > Chondrichthyes > Lamniformes > Lamnidae > Carcharodon > Carcharodon carcharias. The sequence goes on from NC_054476.1 coordinate 123,487,551, forward strand.
TCTTGTCACTGTTAGCAAGCAAATGAGGGAGAGAAGGGAGCAAAGGATGGATCGTTGAGGGAGAGCAGAGGCGGTCATGAAGGAACTGCAGGAAAAGCTGCCTGTGTTGGTGCCAGTAGGAGTTGGACCACAGAAGGACAGGCGAAGGTGAATATTGGAGGATTTTGTAATCGGCCTTGTTAAACATCACAGTGAGGACAAGGAGAGACAGTGCAATGTGGGTGTGGTCACACTCACCAGCTATTCTCAAAAATGTCATGAGGCGGCCTGAAATTGGGTTTTGAGCTGAGTTGTGGGAGAAGTGATTGCAGAACTGGGAGGCAATGATGCCTTCAAGGGCTAGAGTTTTGGCACGAGATGGAGATCATGATAAGTCAAGCTTGGATTTTTGAGGAGGGAATGATGGTGAAGGAATGGGGCAGTGTCATGTTGGTAAACACTGGGAGCAAACTTGACATTGAGTTGTCAGAAGTCGGTTGTGAGGAGATCACAGGGGCAGGATGTGAGTCTTGTAGAAAAGATGAGGTTCAAACAGGCCGGTGTTGACGAGCGAAGCTGCAAGGTGATGGGAGTTGGGTTAGGATAACTGAGCTTTAGAATCACTGACTCATCGTTTGAGAGGAATGCAGTCAAAAGCATTGCTTAACCCTTCAAGTTTAGAGCAGGTTCATCAACTTTTAAAAGAATCCACCTCCTACCCCTAGTCTCATATCAAACCTTGCTTCCTGTGTTGGGACTCGGTATATTTCTCAAAGCTTGTAATGGGCTTGATGCTGTTTTCTTCCCATAAAATTCATTTCCTTTTATATATATTTCCCAGTCTGCATTATATTGCTGGTAGCCCACTTATCTTTCCAATGATTCAGCAAAGGCTGAAGAAGTGTTTCGGTCAATTGACTGTTCATAAGGTCTGATTATTATCTATACTGAACTTCATAGTACAGACCCTATGCACCTGTCATTGAGAGAACTAAATCAGCAGACAGAGATATCACTTCGCAGTTCGTTTTTAGTGCAGATAGAAGTGACAGTGTAATGTAGACCACCTATTGACCTCACCGTACAAGAGCTGATCTAAAAAAGCCTATGTATGTTTTCAGACTAGCTTTTCATACATGAGAAGTCATATTATGAGGTGGCAAATGGTTCCTGGAAATTAAACACTGCTATAAACAGTGTCATAAAACTCCTGACAGATCATTAATCATTCTTCAGTGTCCATTACCTCAACTCCTCTATCATAAAGGTTCATAGATGACTCGGGTCATGACAAGCATAGATTCTTGCAATCAAACAGCTGTGCTTTGTCTGTCCCTTGAGTCCTGTGTGTACAGTTAATAACAAAAGCCCTTTTGTATATTAATACACATTGGGCGGAATACTCCCAGATTCGCAAAGTGAAATAGTGGGGATGGGATGAAAGTCGTTTTACCTGCTGGCTGCAATGGTGAGTTTTCGCGCCATATCATCCCATTCCCATTTCATTAATTATGCAGGCACCGGAAACACACTGTCTCACTGGCAGGCGGCCTCCGATTTGCCCATCATGCTATTACCTCACTGCTTCCTCACACAGGCCGCCATATTTAAACTGCAGCTGTGGGCGCACTTCTCAATGCTTGCAGCCCAGAACTGCTCTGGTGAAGACATGGCTCCAAAAACCAAGAAGAGTGCAGCCCTGGTTGCTTTTTGGATGCCGTGAAGGCCTGCCTTTATGTCCTGTACCCCCGCTCTGGTCACAGGAGGCCTATCGGTCTCACCACTCCGCCTTGGGAGACGCTGGCAGAGGTGGTCAGTGCCACTGCTGTACCCAAGAGGTCGGCAGAAAATAGATGAATGATCTCATCCATGCCGCCAGTGTAAGGCAACCATCTTATCAGTCTAAGCTCACACACTCACAAGGCCATCACACGTTCACTGGCATCTCACTCGCTGCCAGCTCAAGGGACATCAGCACTCACTCTCTCTCACACGCCCTCACATCTCTATCTGGCCTCATCTCGTCTGGAGCACTCACCATCTTGACGCCACTTGCACAGATCAACATGTGCCCCTACACGCATCCTGGGATACCCCCTTCCCCAAACAAGCCCTTACCCTGCAGCCTCTTCCCTTGCTTGAGGCCACTTCTCCCCCTTCCCCAAGCAAACCCTAATCCTGCAGCCATACAAAGCCACCCCTGCCTTACAGCTGAGCTGGTAGGTAGAGACCTGCCCATGAGCCCCCCTAATAGTAATGTAGTGCTGTCTGTGAAGTCTGGCGCTGATGATCGCGAGTGCTGCCCAAAGCAAGGTAGGCAAACAAAACTCGAAGTCCCGAGTGAAGTGCTGCTCGCCAGGTGCACGCTGCTTATGTGCAGTTGTGAACGCCAATGGGAAACATGGCCCGCCATTGGACGATCGCAAACTGGTTTCAAGACGGTGTATGAGACCATAGGACAGGGGAGCAGAAGTAGGCCATTCAGCCCATCGAGTCTGCTCCGCCATTCAATGAGATTATGGCTGATCTGATAATCCTCAACTCCACTTTCCTGCCTTTTCCTCATAATCTGTCTATCTCCAGCCTGAATATACTTAATGACCCAGCCTTTACAGCCCTCTGCGGTAAAGAATTCCACAGATTAACTACCCTCTGAGAGAAGAAATTCCTCCTCATCTCTGTTTTAAATGGGCGCCCCCCCCCCCCCTTACTCTTAAGATTATACCCTCTGGTCCGATACTCTCCCACAAGCGGAAACAACCTCTCAGCATCTACCCTATCATGCCCCCTAAGAATCTTGTATGTTTCAATAAGGTCGCCTCCCATTCTTCTCATTCTTCTAAACTCCAATGAGTACAGGCCTAACATACTCGACCTCTTCTCATAAGAGAATCCTTCCATGCTCAGAATCAAACCAGTGAACCTTCTGGACTGCCTCCAATGCCAGTATATCTTTCCTAAGATAAGGGGACCAAAATTGTCTACAGTATTCTAGGTGTGGTCTAACTAGTGCCTTGTACAGTTTTAGCAAGACTTCCCAATTTTTATACTCCATTCCCCTTGAAATAAAGGCCAACATTCTGTTTGCCTTCCCTATTACCTGTTGAACTTGTATGTTAGCTTTTTGGGATGCATGCACAAGGATTCCCAAATCCCTTTGTGCTGCAGCTTTCTGCAGTCTTTCTCCATTTAAATAATATTCAGTTCCTCTATTCTTCCTGGCAAAGTGCATTTCATCACATTTTCCCACATTATTTTCCATCTGCCAAGTTTTTACCCACTCACTTAACCTATCTATAGCCCTCTGTAGAGTCCTTGTGTCATCCTCACCACTTGCCTTCTCACCTATTTTTGTGTCACTTCCCTCATCTAAATTATTAATATATATTGTAAATAATTGAGGACAGATTTTTGGCTGTCTTGCCGTATTGTCCCTCCCTGCTCGCCATGACACCTGAAGCCAATGGGGCCAGAAAATTCTGGCCATTGTTTTAATGAAAGTTTTGTACTCCCAGAGGGCAGTTTAATATACCCATTTGAAGCTGTGATTAGTCATATTTATTCACAATTTGGACACACAACTGACCCGCCTCACATTGTTCATAAGTAATGCTGCCCAAGCACATACACCCCAAACCAAAATAAAACAAATTATGCCTGAATTCCTGTGAAGGCTGAGATTCTGTAGGCTGAGCGACATTTTTTCATTCATACATTTTAATGATATTTTACCTTCACAACCCCTTTGAGTAAAAGCATCCCTTTATTTAATGTGATTTATCTTAGGTGGAAATGAGCCAGAAGGGAGGAGGCAGTCAGGACTGTTAATGGCAAGTTTTAGACCAAAGCTAGTTCTGCTCCAGCTTTTCACCCCATGTAGGCCACCTGAGCTTGTGGACCAACCTTGAGAATTCTTCATTAATGTAGTCATACCTAGCACAAAAGAAGATGATTGTGGTTGTTGGAGGTCAATCATCTCAGTCCCAAGACATCATTGCAGGAGTTCCTCAGGATAGTGCCCTAGGCCCAGCCATCTTCAGCTGCTTCATCAATGACTATCCCTCCATCATAAGGTCAGAAGTGGGGATGTTCACTGATGAATGCATTTGCAGCTCCCCAGATACTGAGCAGTCCGTGCTGATATGCAGCAAGACCCGGATGGCATTCGGGCTTGGGCTGATAAGTGTCAAGCAACATTCATGCCACACAAGTGCCAGGAAATGACCATCTCCAGCAAGAGAGAATCCAATCATCTCCTGTTAAGATTCAATGGCATTACCATCACTGAATCCCCCACTATCAACATCCTCGGGGTTACTATTGACCAGAATCTGAACTGGATCAGCCATATAAATACCACAGAAACAGGAAAGAGGCTGGGAATGTTGCAAAGAATAACTCACCACCTGACTCCCCAAAGACTGTCCACCATTTACCAGGCACTAGTCAGGAGTGTGATGGAATACACACCCTCGCCTAGATGAGTGCAGCTCCAGTTACACTCAAGGAGCTCGACACCATCCAGGGCAAAGCAGCCCGTTAGATTGCCTCCCCATCCACAAACATTCACTCCCTCCACCATTGACGCACAGTGGCAGCACAATGTACCACCTACAAGATGCACTGCAGCAACTCACCAAGACTTCTTCGACAGCACCTTCCAAACTCCCCAACTCTACCACCTAGAAGGACAAGGGCAGCAGATGCATGGGAACACCAACTGCAGGTTCTCGTCCAAGTCACTCACCATCCTGACTTGGGAATATATCGCCATTCTTTCACTGCTGCAGGGTCAAAATCCTGGAGCTCCCACCCTCACCGCATTGTGGGTGTACCTACACCATGTGGACTGCAGCGAAGGCAGCTCACCACCACCTTCTCAAAGGCAATTAGGGATGGGTAATAAATGTTGGCCTAGCCACTGATGCCCACATCCAGTAAAAGAATAACAAAAAGTACAAATATTATGAAGAAAGAAAGAACTTGCATTTATGTAGCATCTCCATGATATCAAGACATAAGCTAATTAGTTTATTTTGAAGAGTAGTCACTGTTGTGATGTAGGAATAAGTGGCTATATATTTTATACACAATGAGCTGAATTTCATGCTTCCCCACCAGAAGGTTCAAAGGCAATGGGGATGGGTAAAGTCCAGCAGTGGCCATCCTGCCACCTGCCCCCTATCTGTCTGAAATTGTACAAGGGGCGGGAGAGACATTGAACAGCCGGCCTGTGCTTGGGCCTGTTGAGGCCCTTAGTGGCCAAGTAAAGGCCACTTAAGGGCCTAATCCTGCTGCTAGCGGTACTTTACATGTGGCAGGGGGAGGGCATGCCATGCGGGAAGCCCGGCAGGTTTAATTGGTATTGGACAGTTAGGGACCTCCTTTGGGAGCCTCCCCAAACCCATTGGAGACACCCCTCATAAAGGTCGCCGTCCCCTTTAACCCTCTCCCCTGGTCTCTTGAACCTGGCCTTCCCCCTTCCCCTTGCCCATTCCCCGCCATCCCACACCCTCCCCCCACCCCAACAGACCCCCTGACACCAGACTCCAGACTTAAATGGGCTTTTTAGAGTGGTGGGATTGCCTGTAGTCCCAGCAATTGCCAGCACTCCTGCTGGAACTGGTGGGGCTACGGAACTGCCAGCCATTGCATTGGCTGGCAGCTCTCTCAAGCGGGTCTTCCTCCTGAGCAAGGACGTCTCGCCTTCAAGCAATTAAGCTGCTCCCTGCGTTAAATTGTTGTGGGGCAGCCTAAAATCCAACCCAATGTTATGGATTTGGAGTAAGTAATTTATTAAACAACATTTATTTTCCATGGATATTGTGAATACAGAATAATATCTGTGTAAGAGTTATGTGCCTGATATTTACTGTTGCTTGCAAACAAAAATATGAGCATGTTGTATATAATTGTCCCAAGTCCCACTGAAAAAGAAGTCTCTGATTGATTGGCCCCAATGCACTGACCAGATGGTACACAGTTGAGCTATATGTGGTCATTTCCAGGGTGTCAGTGTTATTCAGTGGAGTCTTGTGGCTAGGGATGACAGAAAGCTCCACTAATGAGAGCTTAGTTAGCTGCCTTTCTTTTTCACAGTGAAGAATTTTGACATCCTGTCCCAGTAACCTGATCACGCATACTGCTTTTAGAATTTAGACCGAAGACTTAGCCTCGACAGGGAGGATGACAGTTGTCAGAAACTGATAGCCGTATGCACATACTGGCTGTTACAATCCGTTCATTCATCCATTCAGAAATGGTTGCCCAGAGTTTGACATTGTGGTTTACAGTCCACTGGTTTGTTGGCAAGAGACATACAAACAGACGCAAGGTCGATCCATGAGCCTACAGAGACTGATTTGAAAGGTTTCAAAGGTGACATGCCCTTTTCTTCCTATATGCAGACAGTATAATTTGAAAGAAATATTAAAACTAATCTCTAAGTAACTGAATAAACTTGCATTTCCCTTGCCCTTTAAAGGTTTAAATTAAAATCCATCCTTAACTTGTTTACCTCTCCTTAGCCATTTGGAGGAGCAATCACTCATGTGCATTGTGTGGAGAGCTTGTGCCTCAGCCATTGACTAGTTTTGTGTAGGTTTTTGTCAAGCATTGTGGGACACCGAGAAAAATTGAGAATGCTGGAAATCAGAAATAAAAACAGACACTGTGCAGCAAGTCGTTCAGCATCTGAAAGAGAAAACTAGGCCTCCTTTGACAGCACCTTCCAAACCCACAGTCTCTTCTACCTAGAAGGACATGGGCAGCAGATGCATGGGAACACCATCGCCTCCAAGTTCCTCTCCAAACCACACACCGTCTGCACTTGAACTCGTATCATTGTTCCTTCACTGTCGCAAATCCTGGATTTCCCTTCCTAACAGCACTGTGGATGACCGACATCAGATAGACTGTAGCAGTTCAAAAAGGACGGCTCACCACCATCTTCTCAAGGATGATTAGGGATGAGCAACAAATGCTGGTCTTGTCAACAATGCGCACATCCCATGAAAGAATTTTTAAAAATGCCTGCAACATAAGCATACTTTCTCTTTCCTAAGGTGATTGAGCTATTGTGCATTTCCACAACCTATGTTTATAATTTCAAAAGGGTTACGTAAACCTTATCACAGTACAGTAGGTGGTCATACACATGTATACCCTTTCTGTGGCATGGTAACTCTCCCCGCACTTGGATAAGTCCCAGATCTGAAAGTCAATGAAGGAGTTCGGGAATGTTGTGATGTTTCCGGAATCTAGCCTATTGTGCTGCAGAGTGGATTCCATAACACAGATGATGCTGGAGAAATAATTGTATTGGTGCAGTTTTGACAATCAAGGATATTCAAAATATGAGATGGTGACTACTATGTCATTTTTTTTTTTGCAGAATTGCCCCTGTGGCTGAGCTACTACATGTAGGCAGTACTAAGCACTACGCTTCAAAGGATGAACTAATTTTTACAAAAGCGCAAAAAAGCGAGGTGCACTGACAGTCAAATTCAGTGGATACAAAGTGGTTTTACAGGCCTATAAACAAAATTATTCAGCAGAGACTGACCTCTTAGCAAACACCATTCAGATTTAAGTAATTAAGGCTGGAAGTGTTGAATGGGATGTCAGTGGAAATGTGTTCAGACTGACTGATATCACTACTAGAGTCTAAAATATTCACTTTCTCCACTGCACCTGCATCATTCAGCTCTCCCTCAGTGTATCCAGCTCTAATTGCCCCCAACAGAATGACTGAACTCTGTGCGAGGAGTAGCGCACCCTCCTGCTCCAGTGTGATATTTTCACTTCCCACACCAATCTCCGAGTAGTGCTGATAATTCAGTGCTGAATCACAGGCAACATGTGGATTCTCATCCACAGTTAACAGGATTGAACCTAAAAAAACATTCCCTCATTGAGCTCTGTCGAGTAAACAGGGAAGAATAGGCTTGTCCTTCAACAGTTTCCTTTTTTAAAAAAATGGTTACTAAAGATATTCATTGTGAACATTAGAAAACCACCTTCTATTTGTTACCTCTGCCAAGGTGAGGTAAGCAGAGGTGAACAGAGGTAATGTTTTCATCCCTGTTGGTCTGTTTTGTCTGTGAACAATATAACGCAAAAACTAATAGATGGATTTCAACAAAACTTGGTACACAGGGTATAGCCAAAGGAAGAACTGATTGTTTTTTGGTGAATATGTGGATCCTGGAATTTTGTAAAGGATCCATTAAGATTGGGTGAATTGGCTTTTTTTTAAAGAATGTTGTGGGTTGTTTTATTTAGGATGCTGTAGATTGCCTCAGCTGGTGTGGTGGAATTTGTCACAGCTGTCAAAATGTGAACAGAGTTTTCAGGGCAGCTTGTTGGATGTGGACTGGCCTCAAACCTCCTCAGTGAGATGGTAGCTCTTGATAAAAAGATTTCTTTTTTTCAGCTTTGTAGTGACAGAGCATCAACCAGACAGGGAAAAGCTGTGTAATTGAAATAACTTTGAGTTAACACAGCATATTGGATGCTTGTGCTCTACTGGGTGCCCTCTTCACTTATTGAAACCGCAATGCAGTGAAAATGCCATAACTGTTGTTCTTTTGAGTACCATAAACAGCAGTAGGCCAGTTTTGTACCATGAATGTGAAATCCAGCAGGTAAATTTGTGGGCAGACAGCACTTTAATTAACGGATATGATGCTGCAAGTTTTAAATCACTTTAAAACTGTCAAGTGAAGGAGATGTGAGACGAAGCTTGTCAATGGTGTAAAGCTAATCTTTTCCCACATTGTGAAACTGCTGTCCAACCCCTCTTGGTGCTCTCCCATTCTCTACAACAAAGGAACTGAAGAGCAGCAGCACCAGTTGAAACATCCCTGTTCTACAGCCTTAACATGCATAATATTCTGTGTCATGTATCACATCTGCTCATTTTAGAGAAGTTTTACTATTGGATTTTCTCATCCAGCTCATTATTCTGTAATGCTAGTATGAACAATGGGATTCTGAAATGTACGTATTTGTACAAGATGTAAGTTCAACTACAAGTGTTACCATTTAAGTACAGATATGAAATGTGAGCATTCAATTTTAAATGTCAAATGTGGATGCAGGATTAAATTGAGGTATATTGCAGGCGTGCATACGTTTTGATGCATAAAGCAGTAATTGTTTGAGGTAATAATGTGACGGATGGGCAGAACCACCTGAAATTATTCCCAGCATTTTTGAAATTTTAAGAGGGGGATCTTGTGGTAACATTTATACTTGAAAATGTTTTTTATATAAAGTGCTACACGCCATTGAAGCATACAGAGAGGGAGAACTTTGTATGTAACTTAAATCTGGTATACTTTCTTATTTTGAGATGCTGACTCAGTGCAATCCTTTTCAGGCACTGTGATTTCAGAGATCTTGCTTCTGATCTGTGTCAGCCTGCCTCTCCAAAATTGTAAACACACATTAAGACCTCTTTTATGATGTTCTTAAGGCTTTCTTTTTAGTTTATCAGTTTTGCTTTGTTTTTGGTTCAAGAGATAATATGCAGGTACAAAAAGCAATCAAAAAGACTAATGGAATGGGCCTTTATCTTAAGGTGGCTGGATTGCAAAGGGAAGTGAGTTACGCTTCAATTATACAGAGCCTTGGGTAACACTGGCCTTGGAAGGGGTACGTTGCCGATTCACTAGAATATTATCTGGACATTGAGGGATAGATTATGAGGACAGGTTGCATAAACTTTGCTTGTATTCCATTGAGTTTAGAAAATTGAGGGGTGATCTAGTCAAAGGATTAAGGGTTTAATGGGATCCATATAAAGAAATTATTTCATTTGACAATGGGAGAATCCAGAACAAGAAGACATAATCCTAAAATAAGAGCAAAACCATTTATTATTGAAATGTGGAAGCACTTTTCACACAAAGTGTAATGAAAGTCGGGAATTTACTCACCCAAAAAGTTGGTGGATACTGACTGAATTGAAGATTTCAGGACTGAGATGGAAATATTTTACTGATCAAGGGTATGAAGATATAAGGAACAAAGATGAGTAAATGAAGTTGAGGTACTGATCAGCAGTGATCTAACTGAACGATGGAACAAGCTCAAGAGCCTGAATGGCCTACTCCAGTTCCCATGAGTCCAGATTCCACTGCCACTCTCCCTGTCATAGATTTGTCCTTGGGTACCGTAAAAAAAAAATAGGCTGGGATTTTCCTGCCCCGACAATGGCAGGCATCTCTGTCCCATCCGCGACAATGCCCACTGGTGTCGGGTTCCAGAAAATCCCGCTCTTAGAGTGGGAGAGATTCTTGGTCAGCCATGTGATAGAAAGAAAATTGGAGCCTTTACCACCACTATCCATAGCTCTGACTATATATGACATGCATGACACACATGCACAAGCAAACGCGCACGAACATGCACAATTAGCCATGTTGGGATCCAGTCCGATTATTGGAGAAGTGAAAACACGTGGGTTTTGATCTTAAAACTAAATGTGCTGCACCAGGGAGCCTTAATCCAGTGGCAGATGTATAGACCCACACTGGCCCTTGACTATCTGCAGATCAGGTCATCCATATTCCTGAGTGCAGATCTACCCATCTTCTGTCATTTGCACTCCTTCAGTTTTAAAAAGTCAGTATATGACATCATTTTAATTGCTGAAGTTAGTACTATGGACATCAGTCTTGCAGAGCTTCTTAATGCTATATTGTCAAGCGATGTCATTTGATTCATAGGTTTTGTGAAGATATCAAACATAAACAAAAAATTGTTATTTACACTAGATAAGGTATTGGCTGCAGCATGCTGAAGTTAAACATGGAAATTTTAAAGCTAAAAGCAAAATACTGCAGATGCTGGAAATCCAAAATAAAAACAGAAAATGCTGGAAATACAGTAAAATCCCAGTGAGTTGAATACCAGAGGATCCACCCAAAGTTTGTGTAAAGTGAACCTCGTGATAGCCAAGGAGACCCCATTCCCACATGAATGTGTCTCTATGTAACCCCATATACCTAAAAATGCAGTCTATGTCAAAACAACAGGTACAAATGTGAACTGAAAACAAAATAAAGCAGTAAATGTTGAAAAAAATCTTTATTCAATTTGTTCATGCCTTACAATGGCCGGACCTTGTAAAAGGCTGGAGCTTTGCATTGAAGAATGTCATGAGTTAGCTCCAGAATAGCTGCATAATCTTTTTCTGCTTAATATGTTGTCTTTGGGTGCGTGTGATACAGTCCCCCACATCGTCAATGCAGTCAAACATGTTTTTGGTGTTTTCATGCTGTAGTGTGAAATCCCGGAGCATCTCTGTCTTTATGGAGACAGGAGTGCAAGCGGGTGGGCATTTGTTGGACTCTTCAGGGTTATTGGCCTTCTCGGGCTCCTCGGTCAAAGAATGTACTGTATCTATGATGACATCATCTGGGAGTTCTGTCATGCAGCATATAAGGCATTTTCCACCTCCACGCAAGTTTCCATGGTCGTCTCTGCTGGAATTTCCATGCTGGCCTCTGGTAAGCAACCAAGAAGTGCCTCATCTTCAGGTTGGTTGGCTTCACCCTGCTGCTCCTTGTTTTCGATGCCTTGTGCAGTCATAACCTGTTTGACCCTAGTGTGGTGGAAGCAGTTGGCAATTGTGGCTTCCATCACCATCTTCCTTACCTCCTTCATTACGGACATGGCCTCTCGAACAGTTGGATAGTACTCCTGCTACTTATCGATGGCCTCAATAACCTGAGAGATCAGCTGCCATCAGTAGTGGGTTTTCAGGTTCCTAAGCACCCTATGATCCATTGGCCATGGCGTTGGGAGGCAACAACATCAGCTTGACATTCTTGAGGCAAGCAATGTCAGGGTGCCTGGGCAGTTGTCTGAAATGCTGACAGTCTCCCTTTTCTTTCACTGATATGTTTTGTCCACTTTCCTGATCCATGCCTCAAAAATGTTGGAGGTCATCCAGGTGGTTGATGAAAGTAGTCCAGTGGATGTTGTGTACATGGATTTTAGCAAGGCATTTGACAAGGTAGATTGGTCAGGAAAGTAAAAGCCCATGGGATTCAGGGTAATGTGGCAAACTGGATAAAAGGCTGGCTTTGTAACAGGAATCAAAGGGTAATGGTCGATGGATGCCCTTGCGAATGGAAAGTTGTCTCAAGTGGTGTACCACAGTGCTCGGTGTTGGGACCCTTGCTGTTTGTGTTATATATTAACGATTTGGACATGAACGTGGGGGGCACGATTGGGAAATTTGCAGATGACACAAAGATTGGCCGAGTAGTGGATAGTGTAAAGGATAGCCATAATTTCCAAAACACTATAGATGGGTTGGTGGAGTGGGTGGTAAAGTGGCAGATGGATTTTAACATAGAGAAGTGTGAAGTCATACATTTAGCAAGGTCAAACAGCTACAGGGATTACACAATAAATGGGAATATACTAAGAAGGGTAGATGAAGTGAGAGATCTTGGCAGACAAGTACGCAGGTCCCTGAAAGCAGCAATTCAAGTGGACAGGGTTGTAAAGAAGGCATATGGAATGTTCTCCTTCATTGGCAGAGGTATAGAATATAAAAGTATGGATATAAAACACTGGTGAGGCCACAACTGGGGTTTTGTGTGCAGTTCTGGTCACCACATTACAGGAGGAACGTAATAGCTCTAGAGAGAGTGCAGAGAAGGTTTACAAGAATGTTGCCAGGGTTAGAAAAGTGTAGCTACGAAGAGAGATTGGATAGGTTGGGGTTATTTTCCTTAGAACAAAGAAGGCTGAGAGGTGATTTGATTGAGGTGTACAAAATTATGAGGGGAAATAGATAAGAGTGGACAGGATAAAATTGTTTCACTTGGTGGAGAATTCTAGAACCAGGAGACATAGATTCAAGATAAGTGGCAGAAGGCGTAGCGGGGACATGAGGAAGAACTTTTTTACGCAGAGGGTAATGGGTGTCTGGAATTCGCTGCCCAAGTTGGTGTTGGAGGCAGAAACTCTAAACTCTTTGAAAAAGTACCTGGATCTGCACCTTAAGTGCTGTAAACTGCAGGACTATGGGCTGGGTGCAGGAAGGTGGGATTAGAAAGGGCACCTGGGTGTCCTCGGGCTGGCATGGACAAGATGGGCTGAATAGCCTCCTTCTGTGCTGTAACTTCTCTGTGGTTCTATGGTTTTCCTCATGCTGCGTGCACAATATCTTGGCATTTGCCAAGCAACGTAGCCTCTTTGACTTTCCAATCACAAGAAGTGGCAGCTTTTTGGTGCCATCCAAGTTGGTGCAGCTCATAGCAGTGACTCCTTCCTTGCTCCACTTTCCACCATCACATGTTTTACCTTTAAACATCAAAGGGCGGATCTGGAAAAAGACTGTAAAACAGTCTGGTTTTATCCACGCTAAAATGTCTTGTGGCGCATACTCATTCAGGATGCGGACGAGACCATTTTGGAACTAATCACCTGTCTTTACTAACGTAACCACTGCACCCTCACCACTTACTGTGTGGAAGATGATGCCGTGTCCTATCTTGAATTGGCCCAGCCATCCATTGCTACAGGTAAACTCCATGTAGCCCAGCTTCTTTGTCACGGTGACTCCCCTTTCTTGCAGGATTAGACCGGAGATGGGAACATTCTCTGATCGAACTGCCTTGAACCCTGTTAGCAGAGCTTCTTCAACATCAGAATAGGCAGCCGTCCTCATCTTCTTCCTTGCAGGAGAGAGTGTCTGCTTGTCGAACTGTTCCAAGGTTGGAACAACCTTGTGTTTCATATTGGTGGACAAACTTGACGGTGGAATCTCCCACTCCTTTGCAACACCTGTTTTCCTCTTCGCGCCATGATTTTCCACTTACAGTATCAACTTCACCTTCTCTCCAATCAACAGCACTTTTAGTTTTCTCACAGGCTTGGCCATACTTGTAGGTTTTGCACATTCTTTCACAGGGAGATCTCGATGTCAAGTGATGGCTCCCCAGCGCTCCATGATTTCATGCTCTCTTGTGGTCTAACTCCACACTGGTCATATGACAAGCTTAGACAAATTCTGGAGTTACAGGGTGGAATTTCAGTTTATCAGGAGCATCGTATAATGGGATTTGTTATTCCACTGGCGAGAATGGTTGACAACTTCGACATAATTGGAATCTCATGTCATCCAACTCTGACGCATCACGATTTCGCATTCAGCAGGCCTGGCAGCATCTGTGAAAGGCCACCACCTGAAACCAGGATTTTCTGGTCCCGCCTGTGGCAGCGATCGTCATGGGAGGGACGATGAGCCAAAGGCCCGTTAACTTTGGGTTGAGAATTTCTAATCCCGAAAAGTCCCGCTGTGAACTCTCTTTATTTCTCCATAGATGCTGCCAGACCTGCTGAGTATTCCCAGGTGTTCTGTTTTTACCTTGGAAACTATAAACCAGGAAATTACAGCTGATAGTCCGAAACTTAACACTACATTCCTTTGTTAGTTCTTTTAATGCAGGGTTTTGCCTTGTTTATTTAAAATGGATTAACACCTGGACTAAAATAGCAGAGGAAAATCATACAAATGAACTGGGTGATTGTCCTGTAGCATTGTCAAGAGTAAATTTTAGGCAATTATTAGTTTTAACAATGGGGGCCTGCTTGACTTTATAGTCCAGATGCAGAGCTGATATGGGGTGGCAGGATTAACCTATTGCTTATTTCAACCTCAGCAGCTAGGTTTATAGTATTAGACTTGCAGTTCAGTGCAGTTCTAAATAAGCTTTGATGAACAAGCTTGCACAACAATTCTCAGTTCCTTAAAAGTAACAGCTCATGTAGATACATTTTCACTGTTTGGCACCATTGAGTTGGTTTTATCGAGCCATTCAGCACCTCGATTGGTAGTTTTAATTGAGCTTCCTTTCCACAATTCCCCACAGATGGAACAGATTTTTTCAGTTTTTCGGTGTTTTTTTTTAATTGCAATTTTGACTTTTTCCAGTTTGTAAGAACAAACCATATTTCTTATTTAGCTCAAGTACCGCCATCTTTAACTACATTTATTTAAATTGTCTTCTAAATTGCCATGCTGGAATACGTTGGGGATAATGGTGTGTCGGTCTGATTGCAGGCAGTTTTACAATCCATTGAGACAGACCTGTCTTTTTTAAGCTCAATTTTCTGGAGATTTATAAGAATATGTTCATCACAGAGCAAGGAAATTCAAGCTGCTCTCAACTTCGGGTTGATTTTTTGGATTCAAGTCTTGTTTTTTTTTTAAGTTTAAAAATTATAATCACAATGAGCTCACGCAGAACAGTACAATATGTAGAAATGTCATTTTAGGAAGTCATTTTTTCATTCCAAATCCACAAATACAAACCGTACATTGGTGGAACTTTGCTGAATCACAGAGTTGGATAGATGCACCCGTTTCTCTTTTGAGACTGAAATATTCTGACTTTGGGGGGCTGGATTTTCCTCTTGGAGATGGGAAATAGGAGCCAGGTCTGTTTTTGTCTCAGAAACCCTCCTCCGATGGGACACTGCTCCAAGGCCCACGTGAATCAGGAGGGTGATGACCCCTGAATTGGCAAACCTGTCTCCTCCTGTGACCTAAGGTGGGCTGCTGCAACTTTAACTTCAAAATGGTAAGGACCTAGAACAACATTTTTACTTACCCTTTTAGATTCTTCCCACCTCCATGACTTGCCCCAAACATGTTCCTCACCTCCATGCAGCTGATCTGGCAGAAACAGCTGCTAAACACCAGCTCCTCAGGGAATATTGGAAAAGTTTCAGGAGACAGGGTTTTAATAAGCTGTCGCGATATTAATTGGCCTCATAAAAGGTATGGGCCAGTGCTGAGGCTTGTGCTGTCCCCTGATGTCAGGAAAATCAGAGGGTGGAAATGGATCAGGACCTCCAGCCACGTGACATGGCCGCCATTTTTTCTTACTTGTCCATCTCCGCTTCAGCCTGATCAGGGCCAGGAAAATCGGCCTTTACTTTTTTATTCCCAAATGCAGAACAGCTAAATTTGAGCTTGATGGAACTGAAGAAGTGGCTATTTAACTGACCCAACACTCAACCTCTTAATCCAGTCGCCTCACTTATTCACAACTCTGCCAGACCTGCTGAGTTTTTCCAGGTAATTCTGTTTTTGTTTTGTTACTCAACTATCAGTTGTACAGTCCAAGGAGGATTCTCAGCGTATGCACGGGTCTTTTCTCTGAGTATGTGATGTCATAGTTCCAAAGAAGCAAGCTCACAAATTGTGTAACCACAAAAGTAGGGAGGTCATGTTGGAGTTGTATAGAACCTTGGTGAGGCCACAGCTGGAGTACTGTGTGCAGTTCTGGTCGTCACATTATAGGAAGGATGTGATTACACTGGAGGGGGTGTAGAGGAGATTCACCAGGATGTTGCCTGGGATGAAACATTTAAGTTATGAAGAGAGGTTGGATAGACTTGGGTTGTTTTCGTTGGAGCAGAGAAGACTGAGGGGCGACCTGATCGAGGTGTACAAGATTATGAGGGGCATGGACAGGGTGGATAGGGAGCAGCTGTTCCCCTTAGTTGAAGGGTCAGTCACAAGGGGGCATAAGTTCAAGGTGAGGGGCAGGAGATTTAGGGGGGGATGTGAGGAAAAACTTTTTTACCCAGAGGGTGGTGACGGTCTGGAATGCACTGCCCAGCAGGGTGGTAGAGGCAGGTTGCCTCACATTCCTTAAAAAGTACCTGGATGAGCACTTGGCACGTCATAACATTCAAGGCAATGGGCCAGGTGCTGATAAATGGGATTAGGTAGGTAGGTCAGGTGTTTCTCACGTGTTGGTGCAGACTCAATGGGCAGAAGGGCCTCTTCTGCACTCTGTGATTCTGTGAACTGCCACAGGTGTGGAGTGATAGCAGTACAGTCCCCGCTGCTTGCAGTGTGCGAGCCCCTGAGAATGAGATTTAGCCTGTTATCTGTGCTGAACATGACATCTGGGGACCATGAATGCCAAAAGTTTTTAACATTTGCTGTATCATTGCCACCTGACTGAGAGGTCCCGGTAACCAAGGGGTCTTAGTTTTCATAGCTATGCCTAGCTTAAGAACTATGTTCATCTAGGATTCCTTCAAAAACTTTCAATGTATTGTCCACCTGTCTTCTGGAAATATTTCCCCTTAAAGGGCATTTGTAGGATTTGCCACTCCTACAGGAGCGAGGTTAATATAGTCATCCAGTCTGCACACCCATAGAATCAAATTACTGGACCATGCTGTTTGTTTCTGCCTGAAATAAATGCAGCCCTTCATGCAACTTTAAAATTGGCACCAATGCAAAATTCTGCTGGGACTCAGTTAGTAGCACTCTCTCCTCTGAATCAGATGGTTATAGGTTCAAGTTCCACTCCAGAGATTTGAACACAAAATTTAGACTGACACAAGTACTGTGAAGGAGTGCTGCACTGTAGGAGGTGTCATCTTCTACATGAGACATTAAACCAAAATCCTGTCTGTTATCTCAGGTGGACGTAAAAGATCCCGTGGCACTGCTCGAAGAACAGTTAAGTTCTCCCCAGTGTCCTGGCCAATATTTATCCCTCAACTGCATTATTAAAATCAGGACACTTCACAAGAATACCAATAACAGGAGAAAACAACAATTTATGCTGTATGAGAAGAGAATGCTGATTGGTTGGCAAGTGGACTCTCTTCTCACACAGTATAAATTGTAGTTTTCCCTCTATATTGGTATTCTTGTGAGGTGTCCTGATGAGTGCAAGATGAAAAGCTTCGATATGTCTCTTTTTTTCAGCAATACCCAAGCTTTGTACAACCACACAACTATTATTAAAATCAATGATCTGCTCATCATCACTGTTTTGGGGACCTTGCTGTGCAAAGTGGTTGCTGAGTTCCTACACTGTTACAACAGTGACTACACTTTAAAAGTACTTGGGATGTCCTAAAGTTGTGAAAACCATCAAATACTATAAATGCATGTCTTTCTTCTTTTTGTTTTGATGTTAATCAATATAAATGACTGTTCGCTTTGAACATAGATATTTTGTGGCAGGGTCCGCAGTGGCGTACTGGTGAGATACTGTGTGGAATTTAATGCTCCAAGGAGTGGGCCGGTGCCAATCCCACCAGTCATTCCAAGAACCCCTGACTGTGGTGGTATTGTCTCAAGACTAGTAATCCATAGACCTATGGCAATGCTCTGGTGACCCAAGTTCGAAATCCATCATGGTAGATGGTGAAATTAGAATTCAATAAAACTTTGGAATTAAAACTTCTAATGATGACTATGAAACCATTGTCGATTGTTGTAAAAACCCATCTGGTTCGCCAATGTCCTTTAGGGAAGGAAATCTGCCATCCTTACCTGGTCTGGCCTACATGTGACTCCAGACCCACAGCAATGTGGTTGCCTTTTAAATGCCCTTTGAAATGGCCTCACAAGTCACTCAGTTGTATCAAACTGCTAAAAACAAGTCAATAAGGAATGAAACCAGATGGACCACCCGGCATCAACTTAGGCACAGGAAACGACAATGACAAACTTGGCCCTGTCACCCCTGTAAAGTCCTTCTTTGTAACAACTTGGGGCTTGTGCCAAAATTGGGAGGGTTGTCTCACAGACTAGACAAGCAGCAGCCTGATATAATCCTACTCACTGAATCATACCTTACGGACAATGTGCCAGACACCATCATCACCATCCCTGAATACATCCTGTCCCACCAGTAGGACAGACTCAGCAGACATGGCGGCACAGTATTTTACAGTTGGGAGAGAATTGCCCTGGGAGTCCTTGACATCAACTCCAGAGCACATGAAGTCTCATGACATCAGGTCAAACATGGGCAAAAAAACATCTTGCTCATTACCACATACCGTCCCTCAGCTGATGAATCAGTGCTCCTCCACATTAAACATCACTTGGAGGAAGCAAGGGTATAGAATATACTCTGGGTGGGGGACTTCAATGTCCATCACCAAGAGTGGCTCAGTAGCACCAGTACAGACCTAGCTAGCCGAGTCCTAAATGACATAGCTATTAAACTGGGTCTGCAGCAGGTGGTGAGGGAACCAACAACAGGGAAAAACATACCTGACCTCATCCTCACCAACCTGCCTGCTGCAGATGCATCTGACCATGACCTATCGGTAAGAGTGACCACCACACAGTCTTGTGGAGATGAAGCCCTGCCTTCACATTGAGGATACCCTCCATTGTGTTGTGTGGCACTACCACTGTGCTAAATGGGATAGATTTAGAACAGATCTAGCAACTCGAGACTGGACATCCATGAGGCTCTGTGGGCCATCAGCAGCAGCAGAATTGTACTCAACCACGATATGTAAGCTCATGGCCTGGCATATCCCCCATTCTACCCTTACCATTATGCCAGGGGATCAACCCTGGTTCAATGAAGAGTGCAGGAGGGCACCAAGCATACCTAAAAATGCGGTGTCAATCTGGTGAAGCTATAACACAGGACTACTTGCATGCCAAACAGTATAAGCAGTAAGTGATAGACAGAGTTAAGCGATTTCACAACCAACAGTTCAGATCTAAGCTTTGTAGCCCTGCCACAACCAATCATGAATGGTGGTGAACAATTAACCAGCTCACTGGAGGAGAAGGGTCTGCAAATATCCCCATCCTCAATGATGGGGGAGCCCAGCACATCAGTGCAAAAGATAAGGCTGAAGCATTTGCAACAATCTCAGCCAGCAGTGCCGAGTGGATGATCCATTTCAGCCTCCTCCAGATGTCCCCAGGTTCACAGATGTCAGTCTTCAGCCAACTCGATTCACTCCATATGTGATATCAAGAAACAGCTGAACATCGCTGGGGGTTACCATTGACCAGGAATTGAACTGGACTAGCCTTATAAATACTGTGGCTACAAGAGCAGGTCAGAGGCTAGGAATCCTGCAGCAAGTAACTCCCTCCTGACTCCCCAAAGCCTGTCCACAATCTACAAGGCACAAGTCAGGAGTGTGATGCAATACTCCCCACTTGCCTGGATGAGTAAAGGTCCAACAACACTCAAGAAGCTTGACACCATCCAGGACAAAGTGTCCTGTCCACAAACATTCACTCCCTCCACCACCAATGCACAGTGGCAACAGTGTGTACCATCTACAAAATGCACTTCAGGAACTCACCAAGGCTCCTTAGACAGCACCTTCAAAACCCATGACCACTACCATCTAGATGGACCAGGGCAGCACGCACATGGGAACACAACCACCTGGAAGTTCACTTCCAAGTCACTCACCATCCTGACTTAGAAATATATCGCCATTCCTTCACTGTTGCTGGGTCAAAACCCTGTAGCTCCTTCCCTAACAGCACTGTGGGTGTACTTACACCACAGGAATTGTAGCAGTCTAAGAAGGCAGCTCACCACCACCTTCTTAAGTGCAATGAGGAATGGGCAATAAATGCTGGCCCAGCATGTAAAGCCTAAATCCCATAAATGAATTAGGAAGAACTTGATCGGGGGAGTTCAAGAAAGCAACAGTGTCTCCATCCTGCATCGTTGTGTCTGATTATACGGGCTGCCCCACCTCCCAGCCCACTTCTGAAGGGAGCATTAAAGTCCACCCACAGTCTCAGTCCCTCACTCACTGAATTCTTGATCTCGACTTCATCATTGTGAAAGGCAGCAGATGCTCCAGAAAGCATTAATAACAAGAATGAGTGCACAGCTCCCTTACAGTTCTTGGTAGCATGCTCATACTGGTAATTGGAAGCCTAGTTTTAACCACTTCTGCCTTCTCAGCTGCAGAATTGTATGTAGCCTGGGTAGCTGGAAGAGATTGAAAATAGAGGAAGGAAGAAACTATCTGAAGAGTCTCTAGAAAAATCAACATTTGAAACTGGAATATTGAGCAACGCAAGCACTACTTGGCAACCGAGAAGTGACAAGCATCAATGATTTGGATTCCAGTATGCAGTATCGAAAGTACTTTAGAAACTGGGACTGCCACAGGATGATCGATGTACATGGGACACCCTTAAATTGAAACATTTACCATTTCAGGAACATATCAACACAACCCTTTTACTTTGTTTGATAGGCTAGTTGCAGAGAAGCTGTTTCTACTTGGGGAATCCAATACTAGGGGTGATAATTCTCAAGTAGTCACTAATAAATCCACTAAGAGATTTAGGGGAAACATCTTCATTGAGAGGAGTTAGAATGTGGAACTTGCTACTACACGAAGTAATTGAGGCGAATGGCAAAGATGCATTTAACTGGAAGCTGGATAAATACATGAGCAAGAAAGGAATTGGAGTAATATATTGAGAGGGTGAGATTAATTAAGATGGGATGAAGCTTATGTGGAGCATAAACACTGACACGCACTGGTTGGGTTACATGGTCTGTTTCTCTGCCGTAAATTCTACATAATTCTCTGTCATTTAAATGTGTTTCATTTTGTCAGTCCTTCAGTCATGTGCATGTGTGACATCCCTAATGGAGCTAAAAGAAAAAAAAACAGAGGAAGCAGCTTTCCTGACAGTTTAGGTGAGGTAATGCAACATGGGTGTGGCGCTAAAACCACTTTACATCCGATTTTACATACTTTTGATGCGCCTATTCCATACTGAGCTTGCTGATCTCAGATAAGGCTTTTACAATTGAACTTAGCGGCCCTGGTCTTGGGAGGATAAAAATCAGCAAGAATTTCTCTTCCCAATAGCTTTCAAGTGACTCTTTGTTGCATGGTGGGCAAGAACAGGTTCTGGCTCGAGTGTGATGCCTTCCCAGCATGAATAATTTGTCACTGACACAGCGTTTGGGCTCACACATAGAGAACACTGATCCAGGCTCCAGCATTTGTAAGTACCCAAACCAGTTAAAAATATATATATTAGGAAATTTAGGGAATGAAAAATTATGGTAATATTGGCAAATGGAAAAAATCATAACAGCCTCTGTGTGAACAATTACTACCACATCCATTACAGCTTTCATCGGCTTGTTGCTTGAATTTCTTTTAACTGTTTCAGTGTTTATTAAAAACATTATGTTCCATGTGTGTTTGTGATAATTCTGTGGCCTGGGAATGTGATAATTAATTATCGCAAAAGTAAAAATGATAACTACTTGTAGTTAATTAACACTTACTTCTCCTTAATATGTGATACATTCTAGAAGGTGTTTATAATATAAATGTTAGATTCCACATGGTAATGAGCCCATTCTATGAGGTGGTTGTGAACTCATTCTATGAGATGGGTAGTCCTATGAGGCAGTTGTGAGGTCATCCTTATTTCAGACCCTTATGGTATCATCTTATGAGGCACTTGTGGGGTCGTCCTTTGAGACACTTGTTGGGTCAAATGTGACCACTTTCAGTTGGCTCTAAAACAGATGTTTTCATTGGCTGCTAGGCTCTCCAGTGACCTGGGCTGGAAGTTGCATGTGCAAAGTGATTGGATGATTGGAAGACACCAATACGACTCCAACCAAACAATTGTTAAAAATTAAATCAAATGAAAGTAAGTTTAAAAAGCTGGAATTTGAAGAATTGCTTGTGAAGACTCAGGAGTGGCTCTGGTCTGTCAGCAGTCATTGTCTCAGCTTGTACGAGAAGAGTAAACATTTGGGATAGCGCTGGAGGATGGTCAGTGCCCCAGACCATATCACTTAAAGAGCCAACATCTTGAAATGAAAATAGAAAATTGGACAGGGAAAATTAACCTACAAAAAATCAAAATGTTCTGACACATGAGCCTCAGTGTTCTTGAGAGATGGAATCGGGGCAGTTTGATTTAGGATTTCAGACCAGAGTTGACCGCTTGTTATGTTCCAGTGATTTTAATAAGATGGAAATGTTGCTCTGTCAGTCTGAGAACCCACAAATCAAAATAGCACAGAGTAGAGTGTGTTAGCACTGTGAAGCACTTGGATAGCCATCCCCTTACATTGTTGATATCCAATGATTTGTAGGTGTGCAAGCTCATGTGCGTGGTTCACAATAGGCATTCATACCAGGATTGAAATATTAATCATGAAAATGGGATAGAATTCCTTTTTGTCTCATGTTTATTTTTCATCAATTTTCCGTCTCATTCATTGTTCAAGTTGCCTCTCAGGGCACTTTGACTTTACATAGCGGTGGTCTCCCACAATCAGATATGTTTGTTTAAAACTGTCGATTGACTCAGTTCTTCTAAGGTGCCTTATTTGGAAAAGAGACGTTGCTATCGATTAGGAGGCAAATTGAACCCTTCAGCAGACAAAAGGTGATAGGGAGTTTGCAGAAATAGATGATGAATTCCAACCTTGCTCTTGTTCTTTCAACGTTGTGTGAATTTTATTTCAAAGTTGCATTTGGTAGGGCTTGGGCCTCATACTGAGATGCTTCCATATGTCTGTATATTTATGCCACAGTATTAGGATGCTGGTCTACTAAAACCAGCTCAGCATTTATTGGTCAGAAGCATATGTGGATCATAAGGCAAAATGTGCCTTAAAGACTTTTGCTGAAGCTGAGCATTTCTGGTATTTTTATCTTAAGATAATGATGTTGGAATAATGAGGCAGAAGTGTCAAATTGGCAGTAGTAAATTGACCTCCCTTTACATATTTCACCCAATTTTCCTATCTCCAACCACGCTTACTTTGCATTTCATGGCCACTGGGCTCCTGATTTTATTGCGTGCCCTTCATCTGCCAACAGCGTTGTCTTGTCTTCAGCCAGCAGGATTGGCCCTGCTTCTCAGACAACACATTGATCACAAATAGTTTTGTTCTGCAGCGTGATCAGCTAATAGTTGCTGCACTTTCTCAACTTGGCTTTTACCACTGGAAACTCATGTCCTAGTTGGATGAGCAGGAAAACAAGGAGGCGGGGGGGTGGAAATGCCACTATCATTTAGTAAATTTACATTGTACCGTCTTATAACAGTGCAGCAAAACACTGGCCCTACTCTGATTTTAGGATTTCTGATATTCAGTTTGCGAAGTTAATACTGACTCCAAATTTTTCCAAGGGTTGGAAATTCATTGGCCTGGATTTAACAAGTCAGTGGTGAAGCAACAGTGCTCACCACTAACCTCGAAGAAGGCTGCCCATAATGATCCTGGGATGTCTCTGATTTGGATTTCCCCTATCCTGATCTTAGCTTGAATGGGGTGCCTTCGAGGCAATCTCCAGCAACAGTGATGTTATCAAACAGATAATCACATTGAAGTATGCTCGTAGACAGCAAAACAGGAAGTAAATTGCACTGGATTATTGCAATTAATTAAGATTTTACAGCGAGGGAAAGAAATGATTGGGGCTTCACATGGAATTAAGAAATATATTCATAAACTTCCCAAAATACTATTTAAAAAAAACATTTTTTATCATATTGGAGTAATTTGGAATTTCGCAAATATAACATTTTTTTTGGGAATAGAAAAGCTGTTCAGTGGTAATTATGAACTAAGTACTCTGTTAAATATTGAACATCATTCAACAAAGTGTAACTTTTGCAAGGGTTTTTACAGCCAGATGAATAATGTTAACTGGTTAAGTTTTCACCGGCTCAGTGACTTCTACTTGATTGCATTTTGGGGGGACTTCAAAAACACAACCTGTGGGGAGGTGTAGAGTCACTGACAGCAACTTTTGGACATCTGCATTTAACTGCACATGTGCAAACTTCAGAGTTTGCTGTCAGTTTTAGAGATGTAATGGTGACGAACACCGACAGTTTCACCATCATTACTATCAAAAACTCCAGACCATTGGATTTACTAAGGAAGCCTGAAAATAGGAACCCCAGTAACAATCAGTTGATAACTGAGCAAACCTATCACCAGACATCAATACACAAGCCTCAGATCATTGAACATAGAAACACTGGACGATATTTTATGTTCCGCCGCCACTGGGTTTGAAGGCAAAAGGGCTTGTAAAATGCTGTGCATGGCCTTCTCACTGCATACCCGCCCTCCCCCAACCTTTATGAAATTTTACAGGGGCCAGTGGAGATGGCGGGCGGTCTGCCCACCCTTGGGCCAATTGAGGCCCTTAAAGGACCAATTAATGGCTTCGTAAAGGCCTCCCACCACTGCTGCTATTTTAGCCATGGCAGGATATGGCCTGCCCCATGTGGGAAGCCTGGAAGCTGTAGCTGCGCAGGCTGGTGTTTGATGGAGAGGGTGGGTGGGGGGGGGGCAACCCTTTGCCCATCAGAGGCACTCCACCAAGATCACACTTGCCTCTTTACACCCCACCCTGACCTCTCATACCTGATTTCCCACTCCAGTCGTTCCCCACCCCACTCCCATGACCCCCTCCTTACTTACCTTGGTGTCTGGCTGCAATGATGAAATCTATCGAGGACTGCCTGTAGTCCCAGCAGTGGCCACTGCCCAGGTCTGGCACTGTTGAGACTACAGTGCTGCGGGCCTTCTGACTGGCTGAGAGCTCTCCAAGGCCATTCAGTGCTCAAACTATCCCACCATTCAATTAGATAATAGCTGGTTTATGCCTGAACTTAATTATTCATCTTAATTCCATCCACTTCTTTGCCCTTACCTAACAAAAATCTATCAACCTAAGTTTTAAAATGGTCAATTGAACTGCATTTTTGAGGAAGAGAGTTCCAGATTTTCACTACTTTTTGTGTGTGGCTAGAAATTTTGAAATCAAATTCATTATGGATTTGACAGATGTAGATTAAGCCCAACCCCTTTTACCCCCTGCCTCTTTTGCACCAATTTATTTCCTCTCTAGCCCTGAAAGCATTGTCAATTAAGGTTCAACATGCTAAGTGTGGTGACCTTTGACGTGGAAGCAGTGTTGTAATGAAAATTTGTAATTTTAAAAAAATGTCTATGGAATCTGTAGTTGTTTCTAAGAATGTTCGAAAAGGACTTCTTAAGAATTTACATCAATTGTAAAGGGATCATTTGTAATTTCCTGGAGCTGTAAGAAATACTGGTCCATGTGACCTGGCAACAATTGACCTGGCAGCAGTACCAGCAGGAAATTAAGATACGAAAGGTATGTGGCCAGACACAGAGAAGATGGACAAAGAAGCTACTGCTGTAAAGAAGAAAAGGAGAGCTGTAGAATATGATCACACAGTGCAGACAAAAAGGGAATGCAGACAGTCACAGAAAGAGAAGCATAGAATTCATGTGAAAAGAAGCTAGCAAAGTTCTCTATGAAAAGGTTGGTTTTCTGTTTGGCAGCAAGATGAAAAACAGAATTCCAATAGCCCTCGGGCAATGTACGAGTGAGCTAAAAAGGGACTGAATCCTAAGAAGTGATGCAAATTGTTCAGGCATGTGAAAGAACTGAGTGTTTATCATGAACCGGGTATTGTCGGTTGGTCAGTTGAAAAGGAAATCTGTAAAGCAGCATCATCAAGACTGCCATGACCTGAGTGAGAGAGGGTTTTTAGGCGTGTACCTTGTCGATGTTAACCATATCCAGGGATCTCAGATGGAATACTGCTACCGGGGACTGCAACTTGAGGGCTGAATTGATTGAGTTGGAAAAGCTGTGGAATTGTTAGGGTTTTGTTAGGGGTAGATGGTGTCTTCCTAACTTAATCAAATTTTTTGAGGATGTAACAAGGAGGATTGATGAGGGTAGTGCAGTAGATGTTGTCTACATGGATTTTAGCAAGACTTTTGACCTTGGTCAGAAAAGTGACATCCCCTGGCATACAGGGAAGGTAGCAAGTTGGATCCAAAATTGACTCTGCGACAGGAAACGAAGAGTAATGGTGGTTGATGTTTTTGCGAATGGAAAGTGGTTTCCAGTGGCGTTCCACAGGGCTCAGTCTTGGGGCCCTTGCTGTTTGTTGTATATATTAATGATTTGGACTTAAATGTAGGAGGCATAATCAGGAAAATGGCAGATATCACAAAAATTGGCCATATAGTTCATAGCAAAAAGGATGGCTGTTGTCTCCAGAATGATATCAATGGTTTGGTTGAGTGGACAGAAAAGTGGCAAATGGAACTCAGTTCTGAAAAGTGTGAGGTAATGTATTTGGGGAGGGCAAAAAATGCAGGGGAATCCTCAATAAATGGGAGGATGTTGAGAGGGATTGAGGATGTGGGAGACTTTGGAGCTTATGTCTACAGGTCCCTGAAGGTGGCAGGGCAGGTGGGATAAGGTGGTAAAGAAAGCATATGGAATGCTTTCCTTTATTGGACGAGATATTAAATACAAGTGCAGGAATGTTATGATGAAACTGTATAAAAAGCTGGTTAGGCCACAGCTGGAATTTTATGTAAAATTCTGGCCACCACGTTACAGGAAGGATGTAATTACTCTGGAAAGAGCACAGAGGAGATTTACAGGAAAGATGCCAGGACTTGAAAATTGCAGCTATGAGGAAAGATTGGATAGGCAGGGGTTGTTTTCCTTAGAACAGAGGAGGCTGAGGGGTGACCTCACAAAATCACAGAATTGTTACAGTGCAGAAGGAGGCCATTTGGCCCATTGTGCCTGCACATGGCCTCCAAATGAGCTTTATGACTCAGTGCCATTCTCCTGCCTTTTCCTGTAACCCTGCACATTGTTTCTATTTAAATGATCATCTAATTAAGGTGTACAAAATTATGAGGGGACTAGATAGGGCAGGCAGGAAAGGCCTGTTTCCCCGGGCTGAGGGGTCAATTACCAGGGGTCATAGATTTAAGGTGATTGTAGAAGGATTAGAGGGGATATGAGGGAAAAGCTTTTTCACCCAGAGGGTGGTCGGCGCCTGGAATTCACTGCCTGAATTGGTAGTTGAGCTTGAAACACTTAACTCATTTAAAAGGTAACAAAAACAGAGAATGCTGGAAAAGCTCAGCAGGTCTAACAGCACCTGTGGAGAGAAAAACAGAGATGTTGTTTTGAGTCTGTATGACTCTTCTTCAGAGCTAAAGAGAAGTAAAAATGTAATGAAGTTTATACTGTTTAAGGTGGGGTGGAGCAAGTTAGGCTGGAAAGAAGGCCAGCGAAAGCTGGGGGCAAAGGAGGGATTGGCAAAGATGCCATGAAGAAAAGGGCAAAGCAAGTGTTAATGGCTGTGGTAAGGGCTAAAGGAGATGCTGATAGTGGCATTAAAGTAAAAAAGCAGGATGTGATAATAGCAGGACAAAGGTAAGCACTCTGAAAAGAACAGTATGAACAAGTAACAGATGGCCCTTGTGGGGGTGGGGTGGGGGAGGGGACGGTGGTGGGGTAAAAAGATCGAAAATAGGATAAAAAGTGGGGATAAAACAATGAATAAATGAATAAAAACGCAAATAACTAAAAACAAGTGGATAAAAACTTAAAATTAAAAAATAAAAATGAATATTGGAAAAAGGGATTAAAAAAAGGGTGAAGATAGAGGAGAGAGTTCATGGTCTGAAGTTGTTGAACTCAGTGTCAATCCCAGAAGGCTGTAAATGAGATGCTGTTCCTCCTGCTTGCTTTGGGCTTCACTGGAATATTGCAGCAGGCCAAGGACGGACATTTGGGTTTGAGAGCAGGATGGACCCTATTATCACATCCTGCTTTCCTATCTTAATGCCACCATCAGCACCTCCTTTAGCCCTTACCACTACCATTAACATCCGCTTTGCCCATTTCTTCATGACACCTTTGTCAATCCCTCCTTTGTCTCCACCAATCGCTGGCCTTCTATCCAGCTTCATCTACCCCACTCCCCTTAAACAGTGTAAACTTCATCACATTTTTACTTCTCTTTAGCTCTGAAGAAGAGTCGTACGGGCTCGAAACGTTAACCCTGTTTTTCTCTCCACAGATGCTGTTGGACCTGCTGAGTTTTTCCAGCGTTTTCTGTTTTTGTTTCAGATTTCCAGCAGCCGCAGTATTTTGCTTTTATCTTGTCATTTAAAAGGTACCTGGATCTGCATCTAAAGTGCTGTAACCCGCAAGGCTATGGACCAGGTGCTGGAAAGTGGGATTAAAATGAGTGGCTAGTTTCTTTTTTTCCTCTTTTTAGGCTAGTGCAGGCACGATGGAGTTAATGGCTTCTTTCTACGCTGTAACTTTTCTATGGTTCTGTGGTTCTATTGCACGTATTGCCACATTTTTGTGGGGAGTAATGCGGTGCTTATGGTTGTGTCAGATGTATCTTTGTTGCATTGACTATTTAAAATGAAATTTATCTTTTTATTTGAAGTATTTTTTGCCTCTTAATTTATATTTAATTTGCATTGGTTTGGACTCAAGTTAAAGTAAAAGTTATAAAAAGTGGAATCTCATGAAAAATCATTTGCCCCTGAGTGTCAATATTACATACTGCCAAGATGAAAAACTCTTTAACCTCAGTTGCCTCCGTGCCAAAAGTAAACTAAGCATCATAGACATACATGATCTACAATTTGCAGACAACTGCAGTGTTGTTGCCCACTTTGCACCAGATTTGTAAGCCCCTCTTAATCCCTGCAATTCTGTACAAAAGAAACTCGGCCTAGCCTTGAATGTTCGGAGAAGAAAACTCATATAGTATTCCACGCCTGGCCAGCCAAATGTTCCACTTCCAATATATGGTGAAGGAGAGATTGGAATATGTTGAGTCTTTCCCATACCTTGTCAACTGCCTCTCTCAAAAGGGGAGATCTTTGAAGGAATAACATGTGCTTTGGATAAAGGGGAGCCTGTAGAAGACGTGCTGTACTTGGATTTTCAGAAAGCATTTGATAAGGTGCCACATCAATGATTATTGCGGAAATTAAAAGCTCATGATGTTGGGGGTAATGTATTGGCATGAATAGAAGATTAGCTGGCTGGCAGGAAACAGAGAGTATGCACAAATGGGTTTTTTTTTCCGATTGGCAGGCGTGACGAATAGAGTCCTGCAGGCATTTCAACTTTCTACAATTTATATCACTGACTTAGATGAGGAGAGTGAAGGCATGATAGCTAACTTTGCAGATGACACAAAGATAGGTAGGAAAATATGTTGTGAAGAGAACATAAGGAGGTTGCAGATGGATATAGATAGGTTGAGTGAGTGGGCAAAAATATGGCAGATGGAGTGTAATTTGGGAAAATGTGAAGTTGTTCACTTTGGCAAGAAGAATAAAAAAGCAGAGTATTACTTAAATGGAGAACGGCTACCGAATTCTGAGCTGCAGAGTGATCTAGGTGTCCTAGTGCATGAGTCACAAAAAGTAAGTATGCAGGTGCAGCAAGTAATTATGAAGGCTAATGGAATATTATCCTTTATTACAAGAGGAATTGAACATAAAATTAAGGATGTTATGCTTCAGTCATACAGGGCATTGGTGAGACCACATCTGGAATGCTATGTGCAGTTTTGGTCTCCTTATTTAAGGAAGGATGTAAATGTGTTGAAGGCAGTTCAAAGGAGGTTTATGAGATTGATACCTGGAATGAGTGGGTTGTCTTATGAGGAAAGATTAGACAGATTGGACTTGTTTCCACCGGAATTTAGAAAAGTGATGGGTGACTTGATTGAAGTATTTGAGATTCTGAACAGTTTTGACATGATGGATGTGTAAAGGATGTTTCCTTTTGTAGGTGAGCCCAGAACTAGGGGAGACTGTTTTAAAATTAGGGGTTGCCCTTATAGGGCAGAGATGAGCAGAATTTTTTTCTCTGAGCTTTGTGCAACTTTAGAACACTCTGCCTCAGAAGGTGGTGGAGACAGGTTCAATGAATATTTTTAAGGAGGAGGGAGATAGATTCTTGTTAGGCAAGGGAATCAAAGGTTATCAAGGTAGAAGGGAATGTGGAATTCGAAACACAAACGGATCAAGCACAATCTTAATGAATGACAGAGCAGCCTAGAGGGGCTGAATGGCCTACTTCTCCTACTTCGTATGTTCGTAAGTCCAACGCCAGGTCAGTTGCGCCAGCTTAGCCTTTTACCAACTACAGTAGCTTGCCTTTTATAATAAAGACCTCTGCAAGCCATCAAAAGTCCTAGCGTACAGAGTAGTTATCGGCACCAGACTCCTGTATTGCATTGAGATCCGGACTGTGTATTAGCAACACATAAGAGCACTCGAAAAAAATTCACTAGCAATGCCTCTGCAACATCCTCCGGATTCAATTGGAGTACCATCAAACAAAAGCTTGCGTCTTTCTTTAAGCCAGCTCCACAAGCATTCAGGCAAAACTGCAAAATCAACTTGATGGGCTGACCACTGTGTCTGGATGGACGAGAAACATCTCTCCCAACAGGTCACGTTTTCCCAACTCTCAAATTGGCAACATTTCGGGGAGGATGAAGAAAACGCTTCAAGGGCCTTCTGAAGCTCTCTTTGAAATGCGGATGACAGGAAGGAACTTGCTACAAATCGTTCAAAATGGCGATAATTTGTCCATCAGGTTGCTTCATATCTTGCGTCACAATGTCTTAAAGATGGGGCAGAGCGGTGGCAGAGAAAGAAAGAAAAGGAGTGCAAATCCTGCACTCTGGATCCTACTACATTGTGGGTTACTCTGCCCCATGTGCTCAAAGACCTGTGGATCAAGAACTGGCCTGTTTGGTCACATGAGGTAGAATTTAGCCCTTGTTGGGCGGGGCGCAGTTGTTGCAGGCGGGGGCCGGCAGGGGGAGGAGGACGAGCAGGGCGAATCCATGCTTGCAAATGTCCCTGAGGCACGGAGCTGCCTCAAGGAGATGAACACTTTTCAAAATAAAATAAATAAAACTTTTTAAAATGTTATAAAACATGTCCCCTCATGTGACACTGTCACACATGAGCAAGGACATGTTGTTCATTAAAGTTTTAAATTTAAATTTTATTTTTATTTGCTCTAGGGAACATTATCCCACCCATGGATGAGGTTTCCTCAGAAGTGCAAAGGTCGCTTGGCCTTTTCGCCTGCTGGCAATACCGTAATGTTGGACGGTCAGCGAAAAATTTATTTTAATTACTTTGTTAGTGGTCAGCACACGCCTGCCGACTGGGACACGCGCCCAACGTCAACACGCGTCATTTTACACTCAAGCAGGTCGGGTGTGCGCCCACCAAGGTAACGTTTTTGCCCGTGAAGACCCAAGGCAGAAACTTGAGGCCCTGAATAGATGTCATCTTTAAATTGAGCGACAACTCTTTAGTTGAAGTATCATTTTCCTTTTAATTCATGTTTAATTTGCATTGGTTCTGATTTATGTGGAAGTAAAAGCTACAAAAAGTGGAAGGTTGTTGGAAATTTAGAGTTATAGCATCATTTATGGCACAGAAGGAGGCCATTTGGCCCATTGAGTCCTTTCTGGTTTCCCAAGGAGCAATCCTGTCAACCCCACTCTCTACTGGATCCCCTTGGCCCTTCAGGTTTAGTTCTTTAAAGTGCCATTCAATTTCCTTTTAAAATGATTGATGGATTCCACTCCCACCACTCTGGTGGGCAGTGAGATCCAAGTTATTACCACTTTCTGGGTAAAAAAAGTTCTTCCTCATTTTCTCTCTGCGTTTCACGCCAAACTCTGTGCCTCCTAATCCTTGTACCATTAGCTAATGGGAAGAGGTTTTCCTTGCCTACCTTATCTGAGCCTGTCATAAGCTTTGCACCTCTATCAAATCTCCTCTGCTTCCAGGAGAACAACCACAGCTTTTCCAACCTAACCTTGCAGCTAAGGCACACCGCCCCCCATCACCACTTCCCGCCCCACCTCCCCCCACACCATTCGGGGAGTGGGGTTGATTCTGGCTGTCTGGCCTAAAATGATATGCATATGTATTACAATGAGGTTCCCAACACCCAGTGGTGGGAAACGCAGCCCGCCATCAGCGAGCTGAGCGGACAATCGCAAACTGGTTTCACACTGTCATGAAACCGATTGCACCATATTGTCTGCTCACGCCACCAAATGCACCAATGCCAGCGGGCACAGAAAATCCTGGCCTAATTGTCATCTATCTTGCCTCATTGGTCATTCTTCATTTGTTATCCTGAGACATTGTAATCAAACTTCACCTATATCCACATGTAAGGCTTGGCCTAAATAGCCAAGTGGTTATGGTACTGGGCTTGTAACCCCAAGATCAAGAGTTCAAATCTCACAATGGCAAATTATGAAACAATGTAACTTCCTCTGAAACAGATGGAAACAGGTTTGTACTCAAAAGAGTTACAGTTGAGGCCTATATATATATAAAATCGAGTTCAAATCTCACAATGGCAAACTATGAAACAATGTAACTTCATCTGAATAGGAACAGATGGAAACGTGTTTGTACTCTAAAGAGTTATATCCACACGTACATTTCGATCTATTAAGACAGAAATCAAATTTGCCCACATTAATCAACAGCTGCTGAGGTCAGTTGTGGCCATCGCTATCTACCTCAGCACCGGCTGAGATGAACCCAACTCAGCATAGGTTATGGATTGATGTGGGATCAATCTATTTTGTATGGCTCAGCTACTTGCTGCTGCTTAAGTGGTGATCATGCTCCACCTTTGAGATCTTATCATAGCTTCCTCAAATTTGTCTTGAGTTTCCTTGGAACTGTGTTAATAACCAAAGCAATGGCCAGTCTGGGAAAGGAATGGGGAATTAAAATGGCATGGGGCCAGAAGCTTAGGATTGCTTGTACCTTGTACCCAGAACAGGGACATTTGGCAAAGCAGTTACCTAATCTACACTTGGCCTTTATCATTTATTTTGTTTTTACTATTTATTTTGCTTCAGATGTCCAGCATCAGTTATTTTTGCTTTTGGTTTTCAAACTAAAGGATTATTGTTACGGTGGCTATCTTCTTCTGTATCTGTAAAGAAATCTTTCAGTAAACTGTCATTTGGTCTTCAATAATTTATTCAGAAGGGCGTTCTTTAATTTTACAGACAGGAAAATGTTATCCCGCTTATTTTATTTGGAACAATCAATAAGACTCTGTGCTAAAGTCTGAGCCACTATGATGGAAGATTCACTGATTTCATACAGGAGCAGATGCTATTCTTTTGTGGCATGAACTCTTGCAGTGCTTTTAGATACACTTTTTTTTGGCTTGGAGTGATTGTTAACAGTGTCTTCAACTGTGTCATTGTGCACTCCTGTTCAAATTTGCTATTGTTTCATCACTGGAATTTTCCTAAATACCCACCCATTAGCCAGGTTCATGCAGATTTATGGATAATCTCCTCTTCAGCGCTTCAGTGTAACAAGAAAAAGAAAGTGTGTGCAATCCCCATTATTGGGCACAGTCGAATTAGTTTAATTTCAGTACAAAGATGTCTACGTTCATCTGATTCCCATTATGTCAGATTGCTGTTGCTACTTATTTGTGTCAATTGTCAAGATGCGGATTGCTAGCTTTCAATAAAGGCTGAAATTGGTGAGGTGTTGAAAGAGCTATGATATGCTTTCTCCTTTTGTAGTCTGTTGACACTACTGGGAATTGATCTAATAATCCAATCCCCCACAGATTTATTTTTCCCACAAGGGATTACTATTTTAGCAGCGGCCCTAAATGCATTTGCAATGAAACAGGAGGGTTAAATGGGGAGCTTCGGCCCAATAGTCCATCTTATAGAGTGAAATCAATTAAGACGGTTGACTGTGAACATTTATCCCTTTAGCTTCCACTGTTGAATTTTCATGATGGGCTTTGACTCTTTGGAGAGTGCAGAGTTAATGGTAATTGTTCTCTTCTCTTCAAAATTTATTATCTAGTTCATTCAATGACAAACACTCCATCAACTAGATTGAGGCCTTTGGTTCATTGATAGATCTGCCTTGTGTGGGGCTAACACAGGGAGTTTTATCACAGATGTCTCGCTTTGAAAGAAAATTAAACAAGTATCTCATTACCAAATGCTTCAGTGGTCCCCGGAGGTGGCCACGGAGGCAGAGTTTTTAATGAGCTGGGAACTCCGCCAGTGCTGAAGTTTACAGTCTCCCTGCTTTTCTCGGGGAGCTTTCGGAAGAGCCCCTCTATTCAGACCTGCTCAGGCAGAGGAGAAAAGCACCATGCTGATTTCTTCTTTTCAACTCCTAAAGAAGGAGATAATGTACTTTTGTGCAATGCGGCTCAAGGAATTATGTGTGCTAATTTGATTAGGGGAGATTTGATTAACTGGAAAATGAGGGCTTTGCTGAGACTTTCACACGCTTAATTTATCCCTTGCAAAGCAGACGCAACAGTGTGTCATGAAACTCAGAAGGCATATGGGAACACTATTCAGCAGTTAGATGTTCTTTCAAACCCAACAATATAGAGGATTGCCATGGTTCATATTGGGATAATCAGTTTAGAACATTTGCCTTGCTCCAGAATACAAATTGCATTTGGCATTCCCAGTTAAACGGTTCAAGGGATAATGAGATTAATGTAGTAGTGAATTGAACTCAGCAAAAGCCTTTTTACAGTGTTGTATAACTAGTTTAGAGGAAACTCGTTTGAAGTTTTGCTTTTTTTTCATATGAGTGCATAACTTTAAACTCAGCCAAGGTTACAGATGAGGATGAGCTGCGCGCGTGAGATCCTAACCCTGACAGAAGCTTGGAACTGAAACAGGCAAGAGCTAAAGCTTCATTGAAAGCTGCAAGGCCTAGACAGATGAGCGGTCTCAAGCTAGACTTCTTTCCATCTTCTCCATCTGTTCACTGCAGCTTTAATTAAATCTACTGAGAGCTCTCTGGCCTGCTGATGCAAGGAAAAAGGAACCTGCTTCAGTGTCCACTCGTCTCTCGATTTTACCACGGGCTGCTAATGAGCCGGGACACGAGGTGGAGTGCATTGGTGCGCTCTCCACCATTTGCTCACCATCATCAGCTGTTAATAAGAAATACGCAGAAAACAACAGCAGGCTTGGTGTGTTCTTCCACCAAGCAAAACAAGCTAATGAAGGAATTTCAGTTGCATTCAACATCCTAATGTGAATGACAGGTTTCCAATAACCTTAAAGCAAACTCCAGAAGGCTGTCTATCTGATGAGGATTCTTCTGTTGGCACATGACACCTCTAATACCATAATGGCTTTCACACGCATTCTTTATGAATGCTGTCATATATGAAGATCATGCTCCCCTTCATTTTCTGCAGGCATGTCTGCTAAAACAATTAAGGCTGCGATGGAACTGACAATTAACAACCGGCCCGTCAATCTTACTGCTCGTGTCAGCATCTGCCCATTAAGGGCATATCGCTTAAACTTCACAAATATCCATCTGACTTAATACCTCATGTTCAAACCTCACCTCTAATTGAATTGCCAATAATCCTATTTTGTGATTCTTTTCTAGATTGTCTCCATTCTGGATTGATATAACTAAACTCATTGAAAAAGTCTGTTCTTTGTATAACATGAAAACACACAGGAATATTTGATAGGAAGTCCTGGTGTCGGTAACTCATAATACTTTCTCAGGAACATGAGTTTATTATTCTACTAGCTTCATCCCTCTGTACTAAAGGCAGATTCATGCAGTTCAAATGGGATTGAACCTGAACCTCCCATTTCATGTGGTATTTTACCTACTACATACAACATTATTGAAGTTCAGGCAACCAATTGAATAATGATTTTTCTCTCTCCTATGATGACTTTTCTGGAGGTACATGGTAAAATTCTACCAAAAAAAAAACAGACAGCTGATGAAAAACATTCAAAGTGATCCATTGAATGGAAGTTCAATATTTTTCCATATAGGTCTGAAATGCTCTGATTCCAGATGGATTGGGATTCTCAATTCCATTTACCTTCAATCTCTAAACAATGCAAATCAAAACTGCTCTTGTGGAAATATAATTCATGTTGCCTGAGCAGTGCTTTCAAACCTTTTCACGAGTGCTTTGGATTAATTTGTCAAGTTGAGATTGGGTAATGTGGGTATATATGTCTTTTGATACACCCCTAACTAATCTTTGAGTAAATATCAAAGTTGGCTGCAGAGGGATACGGACAAATTGGGAGAATGGACAAGAACATGCCAGGTGGAATACTGTACGATGGTGGTGAAGTATGAAGTTATCCACTTTGGGAGGAAAAATAAAAAAGCAGAATATGTTTTGAATGGTGAGACACTGGGAAATGTTTGCACTCAGAGAGACTTGGGTGTCATTGTATGCATTACAGAAAGTTAAGCAGTTACAACAAGCAATTAGGACACAAATGGTATGCTAGCTTTTATAACAAAGGGATTGTAGTGTGAGAGAAAAGAAATCTAACTACAATTATGCAGCACATTGGTAATGCCACACATGGAGTAAGCACTGTGTGTAGTTTTGGTCTCCTTGCCTAAGGAAGGGCATAATACCTGAAAAGGAGTGAAACAAAGATTCACTAAGCTGGTTCCTCGGATGAAGGAATTGAGAAGAGATTGAGTAAACTAGGCCTATGTTCCCTGGAGTTTAGAAGAATGAGAGCTTATTAATTGAAACATATAAAATTCTGAAGAAAGGTGACAGGGTACATACTGAGAGCATGGCCCAGATTTTTCTGGACCTGGCAGGAATATGGAGGCAGAACCAGAGGCAGGTGATACTGGCACTCCCCCTCTGATCTCACCTCGTGGTGTGATCTCTTGCTGGCTGGCAGATGGGGTGGCCAAACTCTCAGTTGCCAGAGACTAGCTTTGAGGCGATGGCCACATCATCAGCTGATGCAAAAGGAAGTTTTGGCGCCATGTTTCAAAGGCTGCCAGCGCTCAAAGCTCAGCTGAACGATCTTTGCCTCAGCAATCCTACCTGCAGCCATCTAGGGAAGACTGAGGCCTCCAAACATCCAGCAGCCAGTGACCACCCCAATAGCCTGGTGTCCGATCTCCTCAAGGGGATCTCAAACCCAAATCAATGACTGCCCAATGTTGTGATGTACCTTTAAGGGAGTATCTTAAACTGCTGTCCATCACTATCCACGAGACAGGATGTGATGGAGAATCCCATATACTCTGTAGACAGACAGAGGAGCAGTTCTACAGATGAGATGTGTTCTACATAGCCTCCCAGTTACCATTGTATGTATATAGCCTTAACTTCAAATGAAGAGCCCACATTATTGTTCAACCAATCCTTATTATTTGATTGGTACATTTGTGCTCAACAGAAGTACGCAACACCCAACTCCCTTCTGGAAAAGAAAGTAAAAAGCCACCCTGTACAGCTGCTGAGTGCAGGAATACTAACAACCACCACCCATTACCACCCTTTAAACAGTGCCGAAGCTCCCATCCACCCCCCATCTTCCATGCACTTACCAAAAAGCAAGAAGGGGCCTGTAAAAAAAAAAACAGGTTCATACACTTCCTTAACAACTTCAGTTACCTCTCAATTGCTCGTTACAGAATCACAAACAGCATTGCTACATGGCTTGACCTACGCTGCTCGTAAAATTGCGGCCCAGCGTGATGATGCCACCCAATGTCATCCCACACAACTTTATGGCCCTCCCCCACCTCCATTGTTATCCATTTCGGTGCCTTAAAATCCAAGCCCCTGTCTCCCCTGGCTGAGGAATCGAGAACATGGAGTCACAGCCTCAGAAGATGTGGTCAGCCATTTATAACCAAGCTGAGAAGAAATTCCTTCACTCAAGGAGTTGTGACTCTTTGGAATTCCCTATCCTGGGGAGCTGTGAATGCTCAGTTGTTGGTTATATTCAAGACAGAAGTCAATATATTTTTGGGTACTAAAAGAATTAAGTGATAACAAGGATAGGGCAGGGAAGGTGGAGTTGAGGTAGAAGATGAGCCATGATCTTGTTGCATAGTGGAGTAGGCTTGAAGGGCCAAATACCCTACTCCTGCTCCTGTGTCTTATGTTCTTACCTCCAGCACAATATGTCTGTGGGACATATTATCTTCAGCACTGCACTGCACTGCACTGCAGCACCTCACCAAGCTTACTTTAACAGGAGCTTCCAGCCCCACAACTTCCCTAATGTCGGAAATGCTTATCAGCTGCAAATTTTCTTCCAAGCCACACACCTTCCTGATTAGGACATTGATTCCTCATTGTTGTTGGGTCAAAATCTGTTTTCCTTACTGAAGACCAGCTTGGCCTAAATAGCCAAGTGGTTATGGTACTGGGTTTATAACCCTAAGATCAAAAGTTCAAATCTCACAATGTCAAACAATGAAACAATGTAACTTCATCTGAAACAGATGGAAACGGGTTTGTACTCGAAAGAGTTACTGAAGACCAGTGGAGCACCATCACAGTAAGGACTATAGCAGTTCAAGAAGGCCTAATACCATCTTCTCAGGGAAACAAAGGATGGACAATAAATGTGGCCAAGTTGTTAGCCACATCCTGAAAACAAATTAAAAAAATAGAATTGCACTTCAGTAGTAACATCTGTGCTTTTCCACTTGATGTTTTGGTCTAAGGCTTGGTACCATACTTCTTAAAATGTATCACCTTAATCTGGAAACCAATCCCTTCTAAAAATGAAATAATTGCATGGAATGTATCTGGGGTGATTTCAAAGTATCTCCTCTGGCGTTTCCTTCTGTTTGAATTGGTAAAGTTTGTTGAAGGTCACAGCCAATTAGAAACATTCCAAATGGGCGTTCCCATTCTCGTATTGTAATCCAAAGCCTTTGGCAGAACCCCCTTGCATTGCAAAATTGACTCATTTTAGTTCTGTTTTAGCTCAGCAGGAACCACAATGCATGAGATGGACAGAGCTGTAGGAATTCTGCAGGAGCATATCTTTAAAATATGTTTCAGTGGTGGGTGCATGCAGTTACACTACTTAGAGTGTGTAAAGAGAAAAGTTGCATTTTTATGCAACACTAAGAAACACTGTTGGCAGTAATAAGAAAGTAACTTAGGTTTTTGTTTCTGAGATGAGAATTACTTTGCATCATTAACTGAAACTGTTGCATTAGAAAATGAACTTTATCTTCAGTTACAAAGATCTAGGATTCCAACAAAAGTCCTTTGGAAAATAATCTGCTATCTCTTCTCAGCAGGTTGTGGATTCAAGTTGCACTCCAGACACTTGGGTACACGATTGTGACTGACAGTTCTGAGGGAATGCTGCATGGTTGAAAGAGCTGTTTTTCAGATGAGGCACTAAAGCGAGCCCTGATCTGTCCCCTCAGGTTAACAAAAAAGATGCCTTGGCATTTTTTGAATTTTCCCGGTGTCCTTGGGAAAAGTTATTCCTCAGCCAACACCACGAAAATAGATTATCTGGTCATTTTTGAGGAAGGTCTTATGGTGCAATGGTAATGTCCCTAACTCTGGGCCAGGACCTCCAGGTTTCAGTGCCACTTCAGGACTTGATGGCCATGGAAGGTGCGTTCATAATCTGGCCAAACAGGTTGATTATCAGCCTGTAAATCCTTCCAATATGCCTGATGGGCGGCGGTAGAGCAGGAAGATTTCTTTATCTGCCATACTGCAGGAGGCAACAGCAAACCACTGCAATACTTTGCCAAGCATAATCATGGACCAATCCAATAGAAGCCCATAGTCGCCAACGCCCTCTTAGGGCATGGTACGAGAAGGCGATCATTTGTGCTTTGCTATTTGTGGGATCATGTGTAAACTAGGTGCCGTATTTTCCCTACGTTACAACACATTAGCTGCAAAGCACCTTGTCCAGAATTGTTAGCTCGGCATGCGGGCGCATACCCAGACATGAAATAAAGCACGTTGATGTCGGCTGAGTGTGCCGACATCAACGCGCAGACTCACGATATTTCAGTAAGCGTGCTCGCCATTAATTAAGTGGCCAGTTAAGGCCCTTGAGACACTAATTGTCTCAGATTTTACATAGCCTGTGCGACTTTCTGGCTGCTGCATGGGCTAAATGGGCAGGTGGGCAGGCCACAGTTTCAAAAACCTCATCCACGGGCAGGATAAGAGGGGTCAATGGGCTTGTAAATGTGAGTGGCTTGTAGTTTAGGATGTAACTAGCTGCTGGTTGCTTGTGTGAACAGGGCACCTTCATTTTGCTTCAGAGCTGCATTGAGAGAAATAACAGGCTTCAGTTCAGGACTCAGTGTTATTTTCCATGCCCCAGGAGGATTTATACCACTTGGGGCCTTCCAGGTATCAGACAGCTTTCCCTTACCCTGTTAATGGGGATGGCGCTTTCCGTTGGTGGCACCTCCTCTGAGGAGGAAGAGAGGGCCAGAAGGGTGAGGAGGCCAGGTGTCCCTATTCAGCCTCCAGGGGAGTGGCCTGTTGGAGGAGAGGCACGGGCACAAGGGGCGCAGGGCCAACAGGAAGTCCAAGGTTGAAGGGGCCGCAGAAGACGCCACTATCCTGCTGCCAGGGTTTACAGGCAGCGATGCAGCTACCTCAATTTTTCTGAGATGCAATGCCGAAGGAGGCTCTGCCTCTTGGGAGACAGCGACCTCCATTTGTCAGAGGATCGGCCCTGAGATCAGCTTCGACTGTGAGGGTGGACACCACATGCCAGTGGTGCTAAAGGTCATGGTGGCCCTCAACTTCTATGCCTCTGGCTCCTTCCAGGACTCATTGGGGGATCTATGTGGAGCTGCCCACAGTTGCATCAAGCAGGTGACAGACGCTCTGTTCAGGTGTGCATTGACTTTTATTCACTACCACACGGAGGAGGCCAGCCAGGCAAATTGCGCCAGAGGCTTTGCAGCCATTGCTGTGTACACGCACATCCAGGGTGCGATCGACTGCAAACATGTGGCCATCAAGGCGCCAGCAGGTCAGGTGGGTGTCTTTGTCAACAGGAAGGGATTCCACTCCATGAACGTGCAGATACTGTGTGACCACAGGATGCAGATTCTGCAAGTCTATGCGAGGTACCAAGGCAGCTCCCATGACATTTACATCCTGAGACACTCCCAGGTGCCAAGATTCTTCAGTGCTCCAGCCTAACTGGATGGATGGCTGCTGGGTAATGAGGGCTATCCCCTCAGAATTTGACTCTCAGAGCCCCACCGCCACCCAAGAGCAGAGGCTGAGCAGCGGTACAATGGGAGCCACGCCTCCACCAGGGCAGTGGTAGAGAGAACCAGAGGTCTTCTCAAGATGCACTTCCAATGCCTGGACTGTTCAGGCGGAGCACTACAATATCCCCCAGATCATGTGTTACTGATAGTGATTGCATGCTGCGCTCTCCACAATCTGGCACTGGAAACGGGTGGGACAAAGTGGAGGAAGCAGATGTGAACGGAGCTGCACATGCAACAGACAACGAGTCCAGTAGTGAGTCCGAGGACGAGCATGGTCAGGAGAACGCTGAGGGCATGGGCACTGACCTGGGCAACCTCCAGGGAGGCAGTGGCGTCCGAGATGCTTTGATCCAATGCTCCTTCAGCCAGCCAACCAAGAGCCACCACCACATGCCAGGGCTGCAGGCTCCATACTCGACCCCTGACAGGACCAGTTCCTTGGTCAACATGTCACTATGTGCCATTTCAATAAAGTTTAAGGAGAGCTATCATAAATCATGGCTTACCCTGCAGAACAAATGAAGCATCCAGAGGCCAGTTGCACAAAAACTCATTTAATTAACTGGTGCCTGGCAAACATTCTACAAATTAACATTGACAGGTGTTTTCCATCACACTCATAAACACTGAGCGGAAAAATGGGGGAAACAAATATCACCTGTGATCAGGCCAGGTTGTGATTAAGATGCTTTAAGTTTTCCCTTGTGGGTGCTAAGTCTTGGTGCTCCCCCCTCGCTGGCACTGGCATTGGAGACAGCCTGCTCAGTCTGCTATCCTGTTGGCCGTGATGACTTTGGTGGGCGTCCTCTGGTCAGCGGAGGCTGTGCTGGCCCTGCCCAGGAGGGAGCAGCCAGTCCCACCAGTCACCTCATCAGATGCCATGGTCACTGGCAGAGGGGCGGAGGAGCTGCTGCCCTTGTCCGAAGCGCCCTGAGAGGAGCCCACAGAGACAACAGGCAGCTCGTGCGCCAACATGAGGTCACTCTGGACCTCCCTGTTCACCATTGATGGACAGGCACCTAGCTGAGATATGCATGAGGGTGCCCTCGTCTTTCCATTATCAATGGGAATTCCAAATTCAAGGCTGACATCAATGTATCGACTACAGTGGAATGGTTGCAATTACAGACATTCTCACATCAGTGCACTGCACTCTTACCTCCCTGTGACATCCCAACCTCACTACGACAGCTTGACCTAGGCTAATGTTGTCGCTTCAGCTCCAGGGCCTCCTGCTCACAACGAGTGAGGATTAGTAGGTGTGGTGGTCCCCTGCCAGTCCATGACCTCCTCTGCATTGTTAAGGGATGTTTTCTCACGAATGGGCAGCAGAGCATTGATTAGTCCACTCTCTGCCTGCAGTGCGATTGCAGCCTGGCCAACCTCACCTGAGGAAGACCTCGCAGGGCTCAGCCAATTCGTGACCCTGGAGCCGCAAGGCCCTCAGTCCAGGCAGCCAGGGCTCACCCTCTTTCCCAGCTCCTGCCTCATTGACATTTGCCACTCTCACTCTGACACTTCTGAGGTCCACGGGGAGGATGGGCAGCTCTTAACTGCTGTGCTAAGTGACCCATGTCAACACAGTACTCACCCTCCCCAATCGCAGGAGATCATTGAAGTGCTTCCGGCACTGCACCCATGTGCACCTCACCACATTGTGGCTGCTGACCCTGGATGCCACCTCCTCCCGGGGGGGGGGGGGGGGGGGGGGGGGGGGGGGCGGCGCGGTGGGGGGCCTCCTTCTCCCGTCCACGGGATAAGGATTTCTTTCTGTGCTGCCACAGCACTCATTGGAGAAATGCAAGGCCGAATGCCCCACCAACCTGCCCTCTCGCCTGCTGTGTCCACCGCAACGCTGTCCATCACGACTTCCACATTCTTCGGTGGCAACCTTCCAAGGGCTGCGAGGCTGAATTTGAATCGGCTGCCGGGTCACCATCGGACCCAGCGGACATTAAGCACTGGCCCCCGCCTGCCCCTTAATACTCATTCTACAGCTGCTTCTTACGCTGAGCGTGCCTAATTGGCCTGTCTGGGTATAATCATGGTGCACTGCCGATCACGGGCGGTGGTCAGTTTCCCGACCGCCCCTGCTTGCCCCCTCTGATCTCACATACCAAGGGCAAAATTCTGCCCCTTGAGATGTCAGAGGAACTGAAAGGCGCTCTACGGATGTTATATAAATCTT
Organism: Carcharodon carcharias; assembly: GCF_017639515.1. Classification (NCBI taxonomy): domain Eukaryota; kingdom Metazoa; phylum Chordata; class Chondrichthyes; order Lamniformes; family Lamnidae; genus Carcharodon; species Carcharodon carcharias. Next base: position 123,531,519 of record NC_054476.1, read on the forward strand.
TCTGCCATCCATTGTTGCTGGGTAGCAATCAGGAGAAGGATCTCTCGCAATTTCTTTCCCCACCTTCCTTGGACACTAAACCCATTCATGGAGATCTTTCAACACCTTGCTACAGATGATCAAATCTGGGAATGGACCTCCCTACACAATCCAGCTATTCACTGCTCAACCAGCTGAGCCAAAAGGGCAGACATCCTCTTGGTCTTTTCGACTCAGCTTCCTTGTGAGTAGTGGTTTACCACTCGGGAAGACTGCAATGTTGTTTAATTGGAAATATAAAAGTAAGCCATTTAACTTCACAAATTTAGAAAAAAAAATTACTTAAGAATCATTGGCTTACTGTCTGAGGTAAAGTTCTGTCCTTTTCTCCACCATCAACATGATTTCAAGCTGAGCTTGTGTGGCTGTTCCAAGTGCATCATGAGCAGTTGTTGAGACGTTCACTGGTTGACATGAGCCTTGTCATTGGCCTCCTCCTCACTGTTGCATCTCTCCTTCCAGTTCTGGCGTAGTTTTAAACTGCTGAAGATTTTATTTGTTGTGGAGAACTTTATGTGCGAGGCTGTTTAATTGGACTATTTCGGATTAAATTCCATCCTTTAAGACTGTGGATCAGTGTGGTTCCATTAAAAGAAACTCTTATAGTCTTAAGCGCAAGAGTCATTTTATATATTCAGCTGGGGTTTATTAGAGATTGGAATCCACCACCCACTCCACTATTTCCTTTAATCCTTCCTCTGGTTTATTTTACTCTACTGCTGTGCACTGGAATTTGTGCCATATTTATTGGTGCGTTTTCAATTGAAAAGAAGCCTTCTTTTCATATCTGAAAGTGACACAGCATTTTATGAGTCTCGCTAGGGAAATATAAATTGATAAAAAAATAAACTTATACATTAAGTTGCCGATACTGTAAAAATACTTATTTAATTAGGCAAAAATATACTGTAGTTTCTTTCTTCTGCAGCCAGGGATCTGAAATGGCTCTTGTAATTAGTACACATAAAAATAGATATTTGTAGGGTTTAAAGGAATTGTATTTTTATTTAAATGTGTACAGTTAGTTATAATATCTTAACTGAGGTTCTGCTCTTTATCCTCTTTTTAAATAAAATGTTTTCAGCATTGCTGATCTTTCATCTAACTGCTGAGGTCATCTGGGGTCAGTTTAAAGGAAATTATGGAGGAGGATCTTTTATTCAAAGTAACCCTCTGACGTCTATTTTCAAAAATCATATAAAGATATCCCTTGTTTCTTACAAATGAAATGCCTTACCTTAGCGCCACGTCAGGGCTCTTTCCTTGCAGGCTGCTGTGATGATGTGGCCGACGAGGAGAAGCCCCTGTGCTTTCTTGAATGGTTAGCTTCATTTTAACCACTTCATACCAACCTAGAGGCCCATGTGGATCTGGCTGACCTCAAGAAAAACCATCCCACTAATGAGGATTTACCTGTGCACTTGGCAGCTAAAGGCAATGGCACCCCTTCAGAATCCCTATCAGTGATGTTACAGAGGTGTCTAAGAAGAGAGGGGATTTGGTACATCTGGTCTCAAGTACTTTTATAAGTATAGATATAAACATTTAGGCATACTTTCAAGAAAATATGGTGATGTTCCTTATCCTTCAGGAGAACATTGTGCCTGGTTTGACATGGTGGAAGATTGGTAAAATCACTGGGTGTGATACTGACCCATATGGGCTTGGAAGATTTCAAGTTCACTTCCCTCTCTGTCCTTACTTCATGCAGGTAGCAGTGGAGGTTTTGCACTTGGATGCTAAAACAGCCGAGATTCCTGTTCCTAATTGGTGTCTGAAGACTTTAAGATTGTACGTTTGGATGGTGCAAGAGGGGAAGGATCAGGCTTGACAGTATTGCTCCTTCGCCCATTGAATAATCTTGTTAATAAATCTCTGGAGGATCATACTGTGTAAAACAAAGGGTAGTTATTTGGATGAGGAACTGCTGACTGTCAGCAGCTATGAAACCAAGACTGAGCAAATGACACTGATTTCAAGAATGGGGAGGGAGAAGAAGAATATTGAGAGAAGATGAAAGGATATCTTGCAAACATAAGATGGTATAAACTATTTGAAACAGCTTCATTGCTGAACTGATGGCAGATTGCTAGGGCCTCTCTTAAAACGTGAGGCATGAATCTCCTGAACATGTTGTTAGCACGCAGCCAAAACTTTGTGCTTCAAATTTCCCATGAGAATATCCTGCTGCCTTCAGGAATGGAGTGGGTAGAGAGGGAGACTGGGGAATTAGGGCTGGGGGATGGGGAGAGAGGGAGATGTTGCTTGTCTGTCCCTGCCTCAGCTCATCTGTTGCTAAAACCATCATCCATGCCTTTGCTACCTGTAGACTGGATTATCTCAACATTCATTGGGTCAGCCTCTCACCTTGCACCCTATATAAACTTGAGCTCATCCAAAACTGTGTAGGCCTATCCTAACTTGCTGACCTGCATTGACTCCCAGTCTTGCAGTGTATCAGTTGTCAAATTCTCGCCCATACTTCCCTCTATGACCTCGCCCTCTCCCTTTCCCTGTCCCTGTAAACTCCTCCAACCCTCTTGCCCTCTATATATCTCTGCATTCCTCCAAATCTAGCTTCTTGCACATCCCTGATGTTAATAATTCCACCATGGTCAATCAGGCCTTCGGTTACTTTGGTCCTAAGCTCTGAAAGTCCCTCTCTGAACATCTCCCCCACTATAGCTCCCTTTCCTCCTTTAAGACATTCCTTAGAACCCATGACTTCGACCAAGCTTTTGCTCGTTATCCCGATATCTCCTTTAGTGATTTAGATTCAAATTGATAACACACTTGTGATGCGCCTTGGGATGTTTTATCAACATGGCACTGTGTATAAATTAAAGTTGTTCCTCATCAGCTTCCCATCTTCACTTGCTTATGGGTTGCCTTCTAATTCAAGGAACTTCAGTGCACAGCAGCTGCTAGCATGAAATCATGATCAAAGAAACTCAACTACAGGGAACCCAAGATTTACAAGATAAATGCAGTAACATTTGCAAGTGTCATGCGATCAGAATGTCAGGTGATCAAACTTCTAGCAATGACTTTTGACCAAAAGCCGGAAATTTGGATGTCACTGTCGAATAATTTCACAAACACAAACACAATGGAATCCTTCAAACCATTGCAATGTTGCTGGCAGCATCAGTAGGACCTCAGCAACTGTCACCATGTTGGAAATCCCCTCATTTGTCCCCTTGGAATTTTCAATTTGCGAGACATGTTTACAGAAGTATTTTATCCAGTTCCGTACTTAAGATGCTGTGAATACCTTTATTTTGTATCCGTGCTTTTATTTTATTTTCCTATAAATTATATGTTGTTTTGCTGGTGTCACATTTGTAGATTAGCCAAAGAGAAAATAAATTCTTGAAACTCTGCACATTGCATCAATCTGATTGGGTGGCCCACTGCATGACAGTGTGAGGCAAAAGCAATCAATAAAATGCAATTTACTTAGCTGTTAGATTGCAGTGAATATGAAACCTTCCTTTCTTTAAACACAGCCCTCTCTATTCCTCCTTTCATTCTCCCCACCCCTTCTGTATTAGCTGATTGGCTGCAAGTATTGGCTCTCTTAGCAGCCATTCCCTCCCTCAAAATGACCCCCTCCCCCGCCCTTCTTGGCCTCACCTCGCCACCCCTTTTCTGTGTCATCTGTTAATTCTTTGTTATCCCACAAATTATTTTTGAGTGAGATCACTGTCTCCGTGTTTGATGGATCTGGTCTAGCCACTGAAAAGCTCCAGTCTCTGTGATCTGTGGCAGTGTAAATTAGCTCCAACCAGATTTAGGGTCTTAGTGCAGAACAGGATTTGAGTGCGAGTGCTGTAAGGATGAACAGTTGTAGTTTCAGAGCAGCTTATCATGGGAATTAGGTGTATCCGTGGAGAGGGAGAGAGAAGTCTAATACGAGGCGACCTTTTGTTGGCTCAAATTTGACTTGCTGTTGTTATCAGGGAGAGCAGTAACAAGCGTTACCATCTGTGTGGCTGGGGATTACTGGGGAAATTGCACATCACTGTTCGCATGTTGGAAGGAAGCCGCTGTGTGGAAGAGGGAGCCAGGCTGCCTAGAGGGGCACTCTAATGCCTGCTTGCAGTTTGAATCCAGTTGTCTCCACGATTCACTCGCGAGGGCTCTTATTTACCAAAGAGGATTTTTGTGTTGTTGCCGGCGAGACTGTCTCCTCGGCTCCTTTTTAGTGCTCTCGCATCAGTTTATTGGCATAGCTGGCTGACCACTGGGGAAAAGACAAACTGTCACTTCTGACAGTCAGGGGAGATTCTTGAAGTCCTGCTCGTATCTGGATTTTAAAAAAAATCTATATCTATAACCTCGGTTCGATCGAGACCTTGGGATATACACTGGGATCTGAGAAATTCAGTGCTCTCTTCAGTGGTGAGTCAGACTTCCTATTAAAATCAGTGTTTTCTTTAACAAGAGAAATGCATGTAAACCCTGAAAGAAAAACATGCCCAGCCGTTCACTGTAAACCCACCTCTCTCTTGTTTGTTGTCAAGACCATGTCCGGTGTTATTGCAGCTAAAGGTATTGATCAAAGGCATGGGGTGCATTGTGGCTGAGGAATAACTGTTACTGATCAACTCAAATTAGTGGGGAAAGACTGTAGCAGCTCTCAGAAATATCCAGAGACAACTCTGAATGTAGACTGATTGTTTCTGCTGCAGGGATTTTGGTTTTGGGGTTTCTTTAATTGCAGTGAATTTGCCTAAAAGAATCAGCAGTTGGTTGTAATGCTGATAAGAAAGTCCATTTCGACAGGCTTACCACAGACATAATCTTTCATTCAATAAATAATACCAGTATTTATCAGTGCTCAGTTGTTGCTGTACATGGGAGACATTAGCTATTGAGAAAAACTGGCTAGACTTTGCAGGTGATTTGCAGCTGACAAAGTGGATGAGTTCTAGTAAAGGGTAATCTTAATTTCGAACCTTTTCACAAGTGTTCTGTAAGATATACTTTCTCTGAATAAATGAAATCGTTCTTCAGATCAGGTCTTACCATCCAGCACTTCTGGCGACAGCAGTGTAGCAAGAGTGGAGGGAATGACTTTATGGACAAAAATTATAACCTGACATCTAATAATTCACTATTTTGACAATGGATTGAAAAGTACATTGAAGAAATTCCTTCAGGCTTTAATCACAGCCTTCACTAATCGCACTGTGACTCTTGCGATAGAGGCTGTTCAAATGGAGGGGAAAAAAATTGTTTGTAATAAAGATGGAGTTTAAAAGATTTACTATATGACGGTCAGGGTTAAGCAGCCAGTACAGCGGTACTTCATCATGCAAGAGGCATTGGAGATTATCTGCTCTGCTTGGATGCATTATCATAAAAAGTGATTTAAAGCTGATTGATGCAAATGGTCCTCAGTTCTTTTTTTATCATTAATGGGCTCTTTCAGTGGCCAGAGGCAGTGATTAAGGCTGTCATTTAGGGCAGCTCATTAAAGGCAAGCATGGAGCAGTTGGGGGGAGCAGACTGTTTTCAACTCAGATATTTTAAAGATGAACCCCCTCCCCTCACCTACCCCCACCACCACCACCATCTCACGCCTTGCTGTGGGATTAGCATCTGCCAAACAAATTACAGTATGTTTGATGTTTTAAGATTGACATACTGGACGTGATCTTATTTTAATGGAGGAGCTCCGAGGAGCCCCTTGGCTTCCCTGTTGAGCTCAGTGTTGTGAAAGTGTGAAACGGCAGCAGTGCTGAAGGATGCTGCTGATTTGAATCAGTCTTTAATTTTTAATTTCATCTTCCTTTTGTGTATGTGGAAGGGAGGGGTGGGGAGGGGAAGTAAAGAAATCTTAACTGTGGACTTCCACCAAAATGCCTCTGATGTACAAACTGATAACATCATATTCCAGTATTAAACATGCTTCTCCGACCTTTGTATTTTTTTGACCAAAGCACATATTTCCCTTTTATTAAATTATAGGCTTTTATTACACATAGTAGCATATGCAGTTTGCTTGCATTACGTTTTATATGTAATAAATCCTACAACCCTACACTGGCAGAACAAAAAGAGTTAAATAGCATTTACAATGTATCAAGTGGATTAGATATTTTGGTAAACAGACTTCAATTCAGTATTATTACATGTGGGATTTTTGGCTGTACTTTATTAAGATTATACTTGCTAAACGAACAAATTACTTGCCAAGAAATGGACATTATTCACAAGCTAGGAATGAGTAGGCATCCATTTCTGCAGACTGTGGTATTAATCAAGAAGCGTAGACTTGTGGCACAATCGAGCATATATCGGCTGAGCACTGTGTTCATTTATTCAGGTATTTGCACAGGCACGTTCATACCATTCCATATACTCATGCCATTATAATGCTGAATATTGTCGGTTTATCCTTACTAGCAGCTACCGGAGAGGAAACGTTCAGTACAGAATGTAGGCAATGAAAGAAATCTACTGGAAGGTCTCGAACCTCAGTATAGACACCAAAGCTAGTGGAGTCTTTGAACTGGAAATAACAGTACTCTTCTGAGACCAATTTCATAAAAATTTGAAGCCTGTTTTTATTGGCCATTAAAGCAACCTTTATTTTATAAGGGAATGTTGCAGTAATTGCTTTTTACGAAGAGTACTTTGTAACACACATGAGCACTTGAAAGAGGAGCCATTCTGATGTTGTCTACCGGGACTCAATGGCGCAATTAATTTTGCTCCATCTGTTCTTGGGACTTTAAAGGAAAATGGATTTTTTTTCGTTGAGTGTATTTTAATGAAGAAGATAAAGTGTGGCATTGATGTCCCACAGGCTTGGTGCAGTAAGTTCAAATTATTGCTCAGTCTGTCAGGATGGGCTGCTTCCTCCGAGGCTGACATGACAGGCAGCTCAGGTCTGCCCTCAGTGTGCCACTCTCGGTGACAAACAGCCGCTTGGCTTCTGGTAAGGCACTATTAAAATGTCAGTCTCAAATGACTAAGAGTCCAGGTGGGTCCCTGCTGGACACAAGATATTTTCAGTTTGAGCTAATGCCTCACCACAGGACTTTATCAGCACCGCACCAGCCTATAGATTTTGTTTTCACATCATTATCTATTGGGGGATGGAGGGGGTAAAACTGCTACATTGCCATATAGTCCATTATTCTCATGTGTAGTGGTTTAAGGGTAAAGCTTTATTGCTTCAAAGCTTTGTTCATTCAGCAGCATTGGCTTCTAAGGCAATTCTTTAACCTACAATCATTCATGATAATAAAGGCTGGTTCATTGACTGCTTTAAATCACAGTGTGCTACTTGTACTTTAATAACTATTTCCAAAGAGCCATTCAGTTTACCACACACGTTATTGAGCATGTCACCAGAAACACAATTTCCCAATTCAATCCCACTGTAAAGTACAGGACACTTTACTGATGAAGGACTCTAACTTTTGATCCTCCCTATTCCAGCGATTAAAAAATATGATCTGAAACATTTAGTACAGGAATGACATTTTTAATAAATCTGTTGGAACCATTCAGGAAACACAGTTAAATATTGTAATTTAGTACATTGGAATATTTCATTCATTGAATTTTTGTATTTCTTATTAGTCCAACCTTGTCTATAGGATCAATGATCAGGTTTTTTGCTCTTGTATTGATCAGCTATTAATATTTTCATAAAGGAATACACTTCATGGATGTAGAATCAAACCCATTTCCACTTCCAAACTCCTGTTACAAAAAACAAAATTTTTAATACATGTTAAAATAATTTAGTAGGTGCAGCTCTGTAGTCAGGGATTTGAATATACATCAGTGAAGGTTAGTTCTGTGAGGGATCTCTGGTTTCCATTTCTTACCCTGTGAGCTGGAGCTCGGCACAGCAAAGGACCATTTACCACATGGACTGCAGCGGCTTCAAGAAGGTGACTTACCACCAGCTTCTCAGGGGTATGGGCAATAAATGTTGGTCTTGCCTATAACACTCACATCCTGTAAATATACAATAAAAAAAGAATAAATTTTTTAAAAAACACTTCACTCAGACATGCTTAATTTAATGGCACAGTGGGAAAAACTCGGTAATCTGTTTTTTTCTTCCCTTCCGAGTATTTTGTAGCTCTTGGTTACATTCTTGTAATTCACTGAAGCTTCCAGAATTAAATCTTTCCCATGCTTTGTTAAATTGCGAAGGAGCTTGTCGCTTGAAGGTTAATTGGTAACCTGTTTTAATTATTAGACATCAATTCTCCTCAATAATATTTGCTGTCAAACTGCCATAAGCAGCAAATTACATTGACAGGGGGAACACTTCAGTTTTGTTGATTTCTCTTGAGTGTCGCTGGGACATGATAGTGAGTGAATGCGCTTAAATAGGCTGTAAATGTTTCTCTGCTGGTTCATTTGCCCCTTTCAAGGTGTAAGGTTCAGCACCCTTGCAGTGCTGTCAATATGTAAAATAATTAATGCATTTTTCTTCAGGAATATCACAATTGTGCGGAGGCAAAATAGTTTATCCCAAAATTCGACTCATGACATAGACTAAACCTGATGTTATGTACTATAATAAACTACATCCCCAAATAAGTTCAGTCTTGAAGCTATGTTGTAGAGTTTATAATTGTATCACCATCTCAACCCATGAGTCACATACAAATTCCTATCCTGTTCCCCCTTACCTGTGCCAAAGCCAGGCCACCTTCACCTATGTAAATTGGCACAGGTAAAGATTTTCAAAGTGCTGTCATGTGCATCATCAGATACCTATCAAAATGCTGGGATTTCCTGGGAATCACACAGAAACCCTTTATTACCCTTTCCCTTGTATCAGGTGGAAAGTGGTCGGAATTGGATTTATGAAGTGCCTTTCAAGTCCCCAGGATGTCTGGAAAGATTTCACAGCCACGGAAGGACTTCTGAAGTGTAGTCACTCTTGTAATGTAGGAAAATAGGCAGCCTATTCATGTGGGCAAGGATAGGAACTTACACATTTTTCAGAGTGAAAGGACTAAGCATTCCAAAATCTGCTGGATCCATGTCTGATTGTGAAAATAATTTTTCCCCCTTTTTTGCTTGTGGTTATATTTTTAAGTTTACAATTTTGCTTTCCAAAAGATTGAGAATGAGCTTGAAACCTCAGTATGAAATGGAGTTTAACATTCAAATGTATATGATGGCTTATCTTTTTAAAGCAACATTGACAGAACATCATGTCCATTGATTAAGATAATGTGGGATTTTTTCACTTGTGCGAAGCACCTTCCTTCATGCCTTGAGAGCACTGCAGATGCACAGTTTTCGTCACTCAGAAAATATCAACATAATAATGGGTATTTTTCATGTAAGAAAACTGCAGCAATTCAGTGACTATGGATACTCTCATCATCTGTGAGGATGAACACTACAGGCATGTTAATGTTTGAGTACTGCCTGCCTTCACATGTTACTACTGATTGCCAGCTGGTTTATATCAATTCAGTGAGTCATTTAGTTACCAGTTATAATAAGCTAACTGTAAAAATAATTTTAGAGAAGTCATTGTTTTTATTAAAGTCATGTGTTTTATTAAGCACGGTACTGCTTTGATATATCTGAGTCCACAGTTAGCAAACTTGAGCTAATTCAATATTCAGCCTCCTTACAAGCATGTACGATTCCAGTTATTTGAATTGCAGTGACGCCCTTTGGAATCCAAGTTCTTTGAATCCACACTGCTTCTGAATGTTAATGTTGGAAGGATGGGTGCTCACCTTCACTGATGAACTTCACGTGGAGTCCTGAAAAGCTATTGCCTTTCGGTAGCCTGTTAGCCTGCAGCCAGTGGTAATGCTATAGGATATTGACAGTTGCTGGCCATAGCCTAGACTAAACAGGTTCTGTAGCCTGTGGCAAGTTAAAAATCAGCTCATATCTGTGTGAAAATATTTCCCTGTCACAAAATTCCAGATATTCTTTTGATTGAAATTGTTTTTCATAATGTTGAAAAAAATTGAATTTTAGCACACTCCACCATTATGAAAGCCCAGGCTGAACCTAGTTATAAATATGAGGCACTTTAAAATGCGGTACATGCTGGCATACTGTCAACAACTACAATAACCATGAATTTCATATTCAAAGACTAGCTTCAGGCTAGAAACACTAGGCTGGGTCTGGCCATGTCTTCCTGGGGACGCAACATCCAATGCAGCCATGTTCCAGACCTCCTTCAATACTGCCTGAGTCCTGTGTGCCCCTTCAATGTTCCCATATCCCAGGGCCACTTTGTTAATGCTACCCAACCTTGGGATTCTACTCTATCTGGACTTCCCCAGAATTACCACAATCACCTTCTCCCAGAGCCCCATTCCCTTCACATCCTGGACACCTTCCTGGTCCCAGTACCAATTGTTGTCCTACATGAGGTCAGTTCTCCCACCCAAACCTTTGGACATCACAACAACAACCAGATCCCAGGAATCATCCAGTAAATGAAACATGAGATTCCAGACACAGTGTTGCCAAGTTGCAGAGTCCACTTATTATTGCAATGCAGAACCAACACCCATTGTTATCCCAGTGTCAAGGGCATAAGACAAAAGTGCACAATCCCACCTTCCCTCTGTTGTTCCATACATACTTACATCCAACCTGCTACATCTTCTATATTTTTATATATTAAGTATGAATTACATGGCTAAAGAAATTGTTGTACGTTATAGTAAATGTTGTACATTTAGGGCTTCCAGAGAAAATACTGATTTAATAAAACATAATTTCTTCTGCCATTACTTTAAGTAAGTGGCTTTGATATGATGTTATGTATTACATGGCAGAATGTCATTATTGTTTAAAAACAAACCTTACACACCATGAACAACATCACAGCAGATATATCAGTCATATGTTTCACGTTTGGCTTGCACCATTAGATACTTCCCATAAGACTTGTAATACTTCTCTGTCACACTTAGCATAGACAAATGTGTAATGGTTATCATCAAATTCATTGTAATATAGGAAAATTTCTTTTCTTATTCTTGCCAAGAGATTGATTCCAGCCATGACCCCAAACCTGAACTGCTGTTTCCTCAATAACTACTCTGTGTCATGCTCTGCAGGAGGACATGATACCTAATTTATATCGCTGTCCATGAAGGATTGTGGGTTCAAGTCCCACTCAGAGAGTGAGCAAAAAGAAATCTAGGCAGACACTCGAGTGCTGTATTGCAGGAGTGTTGCACTGTTCAGTACTATCTTTCAGATGAGACATTAAAAACCAAGGCCCTCTTTGCCCTCTCCCATGGCACTATTTTGAAAAAGAGCAGAAGAATTCTTCCCGTTTCCCTAGCCGATATCATTAAACAGATTATCACATTGTTTTTTGTGGGAGCTTTCTGTGTGCAAGTAGGCTGCTGCGTTTCCTATGTTACAACAGTAACTACATCTCAAAAGTACTTCATTAATTGTAAAGTACTTTGAGATGCCCTGAGAGAGTGAATGGAGCTATAAAAGTGCAAGTTCATTTTTACTGTTTTATCGTGACATTTTACATAACATGATATAATGTTCCTGTTCTGTTTTATAAATGACATCATTCGACTTACCAAGAGCTACATGACTGGAAATCCCCGACTATGTACTTTTTAATGATGTGCAACATTATTGTACTGAGCATGGTAGAAGAAATGTGTATAAAGCTGAGACAAATCATCCCATCATCACATTAAATTCTGTGATGTGTAGCTACCACTCAATGTTTTAACTAACTACCATCTGTCATGTTCTTCAATGGGTACTCCAGCACAGAAAACAGCTGGCACTGAACCAAGTCATGATAAACTATCTCCAGACTAGTTTTGCCATTAAGCAATTTTTTTGCTGTAAATATTTAATAAATGAATCCCTGTAAAGTCGTTAAACTCGAGATGAGCAAATGGCCCCTCAATGTATTGCAACCAAATCCTAACTGTATGATTACTACTCTGTCATCCAGCTCTGCCACAAAGTAAAAACTTGGCTGTGGTCCATATTTCCATTTTGCTATTAAGATGCAATGGAATGAAAGACATGTGAATCTAGAATAGTTCTAGTTCACCTGCTGAATGGCCTACTCCTGCTGCTATGCTGAGCTGGCCAAATTCAGGACAGCTTGGATTTTGGGCTTAAATTTGCACTTATCCCAAAATGTGCAACTGGGATTAAAAAAAAAGTTTGGGTTAGAGATATCTCTTTAAGGGCCATTTAGTGTTGCCAGGGGTTTTGATGTTTTCCAGCCGATTCCTGCATACTCAAGAACATCACCGCTGTTACCAACACTACCAATTCAAGCAATAGTGCACTGATATTCATGACCTAATGCCTTTGATTCATCAACAACCAATATTCCTTCAGCTAAACAATGTGGCTTTTGTTGCTTTTTGGGTATGTTGGTCACTGTGGGGGAAGGACGTAGGAATGGGGATCCAAGCTATGAACCAGGCGCCAATCAATTATCTCAGTGTCCATGTGGATGTCATGACACCATTATATTACTGACTGAGATTTTTTGTTGTTGCCCGTTACAAATCAAAAGAGCATTTTTAATACCCTTCCATGAAGGTAATATAACGTGTCTTTGGAAAATAGCGGCAAGGAAAATTTATTTTAATGAAACAGTTAAATCAATTCTTTCTAGATGTCCAGGAGGAAATGTGAGTAAGCCATTAAAAGGGGGCTTGTTAAAACCAAACCTTTCGCTGATCCCCAATCCCCACAGCTGCACGTCATCCGTCTTGAGAGCTCAAAGCTTACTGATACAGCAGCAGCAGCTCCTGAACGTAGCAACAATAATCAAAAAAGACAGCAGCTGAGGCACTAGTTAGCGGCAAATCAGAGCCTTTTAGGGAACTAATGAGCTACAAGCAAGGCTTTGAATTTGCAATTCTAGTGCGGGTGAGGAGTGGATTTGTCGCTGTCTGCATTTCTTTCCACATTGATCCACTCACTTTGGAGACGGGTCTCGCCCCACACTGGGCAGCAGGTGTGAGTCATCTCCTTCTGCTCAAATGGTTATTAGCCGATGATGAGCGGGACAAATCTCCGGTCATCCATCCAACTGTGAGGGTTCGGAGGTCATCGGATTCAGGATTCCCAAGAGAGCAAGAGATTATACAGTTTACCTGCAAGCTGGAATTGAAAAGATCTGCAGCAGAGGGGAGTCCTGTCAAACACATCATGCTGAGACACTTATTGTTATTTTATTGCTCTTTGTTGACAGCCTAGGCAAAGACTGAAAGGCTTTCATGTTTATTCAGGATTTTTTTGAGGGAAGAAAAACCGCAGTGTTTGTAGCAATTGTTTGATAAATACAATAATGAGGACAGAATCTTCTCTGTTGTATATTTTTGCTCCTGAAATGGTAACATATTTAACTTTGTCTAACATTTACTGCAAATTCTGTTTTATAGGCGCCATAAATAATATATAATAGCCACTTGCAGCCACAGGCTTCATCTGCGCAGTATAGCTGCAGACTCAGTAATAAGTTAAACATGTCACATTCAGATGCCTGGAGACACTGTCTCACTGTAGGGCTGCAAGCAAGAAACGCAGCACATTGGAAATTTTTCAGACTGTAATTTAATGCTATTAGTCTTCGACCTGCCATAAGATAGCATAAGGAAGCTGCTGGCTCTGTATCATGGAAGATTAACCCATTCAGTGGCCCATGGACTCATTCACATAGTGTTAATGCCATGTTGAATATTATGAAGCAAGCTGGGTTAATTTAGTAGACATCGTGCTTGTGTCAGTTTTACACATTGGTCCCCAAAACTCAACAGACTTAAAGTGGCTTTGATATTGCAAACTTCAAAATGTCATTTAAACTCAAAATATACCTTTATGTCATTGTGATGCCAGTATTATTCATGCCCTAAATACACCATGTGTATTTTTTGAGTTACATTCGTCATGTGGGCACAATTACATTACTGCCCTGCCACTGGAGGGGCAGTATACAGCCTGATGCTGGGAACTACTTATGCTACAATTAAATGTCAACCTAAAGAGGTATTTTTTTTATTGGCACCACCAGAGACAGAAGTCTTAGTGGAGGTTGGACAACTGGTAGATTGATTGCTTAGCCTATTCGTACAGTTCAATATTGCAGTTTTCCAATCCCTGACATACACAGACCTTAGAGGCTATTGGAGAACGCTTGGTTGAGACAATTGATCGCACATTACGTCGCCTGCCATTCGAGCACACAAAGCAGTCCCTTCACAATGTAAACATGCAGCATGATTTTGTAATCTAAGTGCAATATTAGGTTTAACTGCTGTGTCAGTAGGCTGTGTTTATTCTCAGGTTGGCACATACACAGGATTGCAATACAATCAGTGTTGAGGTGAAAACGTCGCACTTTACTGCAGCCACCAAAACAATAGTTCAAAGCAATGAGGCAAAAATGGACACACCCACAAGAGAACCCCAGGCTCCCAGCCATCAGAGGGTGATAACCTATAGTGGCATGACCTCTTTCTTTATCTCTCCCTCTCTCCTGCACATCACAGACCCATCTTGTGTTAACATACCCAAAAACAAACAGAGACGAATACATGTAAACAGTGTTCTGTCATCAAAATGCACTCAGTAGCCAAGAAGTATACACCATAAACGTAAGAAACAAAAACATTGTTGAGAACAGCAGTCCAAACACATGCATAGGTATCCCAACAAATGGTGTACATACTGGGCAAACAAACACATTTCAAAGGGGTGAACTACCCTGTAGCCACTGAGGTTTATTCAGCATCAAGTATGAAATCTGATATATGGTCTTGGGGATGTCTGACGAGTGGGGTATTTTAAAACAGGCATTGAGGGAACAGGTCTAGTGGTATGCTGGGCAGCTGGCTAGGCGTGCTGCAGGGCCTGTGGCAGGGAGATGGTGGTGCAGTGGTTATGTCACTGGAGTAGTAATTCAGAGGCCCAGGGTAATGGCCAAGGCAGCTGATGGAACTTAAATTCAATTGAAAAATTTTTTTGAATTGAAAGCAAGTCTTGGCAATGGTGACCATGAAGCTATCATTGATTGTACTAAAATCAAATCTGATTCACTAATGTCCATTAGGGAAGGAAATCTGCCATCCTTACTTGGCCTGGTCTACATGTGACTCCAGATCCACAATAATGTGGTTTAACTCTTAACTTCCCTCTGAAATGGCCTAGCAAGCCACTCAGTTCAAAGGTAATTAGGGATGGGCAACAAATGTTGACCTTGCCTGTGGTTTTCATATCCCATGAAAGAATTTTTTTTTTTCAAAAAGGCTGGTGCTAAGGAATCAGGAGCCTGAGCTGGGGGCTGTAAACCAGAGTGGGCAATAAACACTGTGGTCTTGGATCTGGTATCAGCATCTCCATATTGGGGGGGTAGCTCAGGGATTCCTCCCAGAGGAAGTGATGGAGACAGGACCATGGGATCCACTGTAGGAGTTTGCGAGGTTGACCAATAGTTGATATACCTGACATCACTTGAACTGTCTACATAGATAGGTCAGCTGATATGTCAGGGTTTGCAGGAACAGTCCAGATGGGTGAGGGGCATTCACCATGGGTGGTAGGACCATAACTGCAATTGGAGCAGATGGCAGAGCCAGAGCAGAAGGAAGGGACCTTGTAGCATTCAGATCTCTTGACCTGATAAGTTGTGCTACGCAGCTGAGAAACAATGAATTTGTAAATATTGCACCAGCTGTCATCAATGGGTAACCAAGTAGCTTTGGTGGGCCTGTGACTTGTGATCAGTGTGAAGGTAGACCAGATTACCAGCATCAACTGAGGTGAGTGTTGGCTGCACTTGGACTTCTGACTGTGCGGGTGGTTGACTTGATGGAGCCAATGTTGAGTCTCAATAACCCTATCGTCAGACAGAGGAATCGGAACATTGGTGAACTGGTCTGTTTGTGTCCATAATTCTCCAGCAGAAAGACCCCGAGACTGGCGACATGAGTTGTTTTATGCCCTGGCGATGGACAGAGCTAAAGATGTGATAGGACCTCCTGTGTCTTGGCATGGGAGCCCATCCTCCAATTCCTGTACTGTATTCTCTGCTGCTGGGTTCTTGTTGAGGTTCTTCAATCTCCTGATCTCCATGTACCTTAATTAAGTGAAGTACATTTTCTGCACATGTAAAGGGTGACAAATCATCTCCAACCATATGGAAAGGTGACAAATCATCAGCCTGGTGGGCAGATTGGGATGAATTTTTGACTGGAACACTGAGTTTCATAACTGTGAAGCATGGATCATATTGCCAGTGGCTCCACTGACGATGGTCACCTGATCAGCATGGTGCTTGAAGAATGTGTCTAAGTAGGGTGACTGACAGATCTGTACACGGAGTGCAGCTGATTCCAATGACACGTCAACAGATTCCTCATCCCTTCGTCTAAACAAGCATCTGAGATGCTATCATCACCATCCAAGATAGCAGCTATCTTATGAGACTCAGCCATGTATTGGTGGTCTTGATCTGGCCGAAAACTACATTTGCTGGGAAAATGCATATCTGGTCAATCCATTTGCTTACGTAATGTCGTGAATGTGAAAGAGGGGAATCACGGAGTCTGCTCTTGTCCGGTGAAAGTGAAATAGTCCAGAGCTTCTGGAAGGCGGAACAAGCAACACAGGGAGCCTTGGCATCAGCAGATGTGAATCTCAACTAACAACGAATCCAAGGCTTGGGAGATCTCTGGCTTGACAGATGCCCGTGACCTGAGCTCAGTGCCATAACTCTCTGCTTGACTAGAAGTGGTAAGCTAGGGTGAATGAGTTGTAGCCAATATAGAACCATTATGTTTTCCAGTGAGGGTGACATCTTTTCATCCTTGTCAAGAGGTCGATGTGATGACTGAGCCCACCTTTCTGCAAGAGATTATCCTCAAAGAAGCCATCAGATGTTGATACAGATCCTCATTCTGTTCATCTGATTGGAACCTGAAATCAGGCTGGTCTAAGAGGTGGGCACCTGTGGTCTGGAAGCCATAATGTAGGCGGATACTGAAGCAAGTTAAGTCGATGCTTTAACTATGGAGTTGCATGATAACATGGGGCAGTAACTTGCTATTTACCAGTCTGGTCCAATAAGGTCACTTTTTGTTGTCTGGGAGTCCTGGAGATGTCCTTTCATTTTCTGAGTCTCTGACTCCATGGAGAGGGTTATCCCTGGTTTTCTTATCCCATGTGAAACCGGCACCAAGGAACGAGGCAAAGTTGGGATCAAGCATCAAAGGGTAATTTAGATTTTGTCACCAATGCTCAATTCCTATGCACCACTGCCTCAGTGCCTGATGCATGGCTGCCATAGTTTCTGCTGTTACAGTACTGTAATATTGTGGGCTAAGTAGAGGTCAATATCCAAGTATAAGTGGCAAATAAACTCTTAAATTTACTTTGTGGGGCATGAAAATTTTCTGAAGCTGCCATCATGCCAGTAGGTTGTTTCTACTTTTAGATTGACACATACACAGGTTCACAATAGTGTTGAGGTGAAAACGTCGAAATTTTAATGCAGCCACCAATACAAGAGTACAAAGCAATTAGACAAGATGGCTGCATCCACAAGGAAACCCGGGCTCCCAGCTACCAGAGGGCGATAACCTATAGTGGCACTGCAGTTGCAAGCATGAGCTTGACACTAGTCAAGGTGATGTGCCAATTATGAGCTTTACAACCATGCAGGTGATGAAGAATTTCAAAGGTTCCCACTCCCACAAAAAGATTCCTCTAGAGTTTGAACTGCACTGATGTGAAGATCATGCTGAAATTCTTTCATCAATCCATTTTCCAAATTTTCTCAATTGTTCACGAGCACATATGCCAACTTTGGAAGGCATGGTGATATTGCCTTTCTAATTCTTTCACTGACTCAATCCTAAACAACATTTGTTGTCTTTTATGTTTTGGCTGTATTCAGAGCTGAATGACACTGTGCAAAATCCACACAGAAAAGTGAGCTAACAGAAATGTTGGTAAAATTCCAAATTAATTATCACAATTAATGGAAAAAAAAATGATGCAACTTGAAAATAAACACTGCTTTGCACTATATGTTCTTCTGTTGCATCATTAAAACTGGCTAGTAATAACTCTAAAAATTAGTGGAGAATGAACAATTTTGCCCCCTTGTGTTAAATTGAATCATATACGTAAGTTGTGCTCGTGTAAAGTAATTACATTCTCAGCATAAAATGTAGGAAACCAGGTAGTGCCTGAACTTCATTTTGTAGTTTCCTTTTTATGTATTTTTAACCACTCATTGCGATGATCAGTTCCGGTGTAGTCTGATTATGTCCCCATGAAGCGCATTGCAGCATTTTTCTGTGTCAAAGGCACTATACAAATGCAAGTTGTTGTGCCAAACCCTGCTTTTAACAGGAAAAGAGTGCAAAGAATTTGCACTGACGCACAGTGGAATGCAAACACTCTTTTTCAATGCACTCATAACCTTAGCGCACGCAGTGGTCAGAGCAATTCTTCCCTGTAACTGTTTTCAACAGATAGCAGAATAAAACCACAGGAAAAGTGATGCCTGGTATTAACTGGAACTGGCCGTTGTGAGTAAAAATAATAGCCATCTCGGCTGTAGAGACATTTTGAACCTGAAGGTTGGCGAAGGCAGTGAGTTACATGAAAGTGGCGACAGCATTTTCCACACCATTAACCTGATTTTCATTGAACTGCAAGGCTGCTGAATTCAGGCTAGGTTTGTGTCGCTGACGGGAATAGACTGAGACTAATCCTTTATGTTGCTAGCTGATTAAACACATCTCAACATCAATGCCAAAAGAGAATGCTTTCTGTGAGAAGTTGTGAGTGTAATCCTTTCAACTTCATCTCACAAAATCAAAAGCATTTAGGATGATTTTCTTCAAATGATTGCTTTTCACTGACACCAGACAAATATAGTTATGTTCAGATATTTTTATAAAATATGGTGCAATGGCAGTTGTAGTTCCAAAGTGCACTTTGACTTTGAGTTTGAGTGTTTGATTTTTAACTGAAAGTAAGACTATTCCTCCACAGAAAGTGATGTTTGCGGTGGTGTAATTCCACAAGGACCTGGTGCCCTTCAGTATGCTTCACTCAAAGAGATTGAGAATGTTGAAACTCAGCAACCATTGGGCCCTCAGAGTTGAGCCTAATTCTGTTCCCATCCAGTGTGTATGTGCAAATACATACACTTACTCTACTTCAGCAGATGCATGGGAACACCACCACCTGCAAGTTCCCCTCCAGGTCACAAACCGCTTTGACTTGGAACCATATTACTTTTCCTTCACTGCCATGACGTCAAAATCCCAGAACTCTCTCCTGAATGGCACAGTGGGTGTACCTACACCACATGTACTGCTGCAGTTCAAGAAGGCAGCTCACCATCATCCTCTTGAGGGCATTTGGGGATTTGCAATGAATGCTGGCCTTGCCAGTGATGTTCAGCATCCCATAAATGAATAAAATAAAAGCCACTGGATATTGACCTGAACTGGAAATAGGTGGTTGAAATTTCTCCTCTGTAGCTCAGAGGGGAAGATGCGTTGCCCCATTATTGCCACCTTTGCTGAGATCAGACATGCCCGCATGGACCAGGGACTGGACTAACCTGAATGCTTCATGGTTTGCATAGCTCACCTCCACTTCCTGATTGAGCCAATAGGGAAGAGTTACTGTAGGGAACTGACAGCTTGTTTTACTTAATTTTTCCAGCAAACAGCAACAAAACCACAAACAATAACTTGCTCAGATTCCCTCTTGCTACAAGATGCTGTTTCTCAATTGCCTCATACCAGATGCCAGCAGAAACAACATGTAGTGACAGTCAAGGAAGGAATAGATGGCAGAATGGACAATGCATCATATTTTTATGAAAGCATCATTCAACATCCCCTAGATAAGAGGCATATGTTCTGCTTTAGTATGATTAGATTGTAAAGTCCTGAGCGCTGCATAATCCCATATGTACCATTACTCTTCAAATTGTGTAATATCTATGTATGCAAGGGCATTGCAACATTCATTCCTTAATCAGATACATATGCTTTGTAGACAGCATACATATGTCAGATTAATTTTCTCTCCAACTTTTTGCTGAAGCATCCATTTCTCTCAGGAGTATCTTACCCAAGGGGCCATTGTTCTTGTGTGAACCTTGACAGTGAGTGTTGGGATGTTGACCAGCGAGCACCTCGTGGTTGATTACAATTCTGACATCACCTGATATCCATGCTAGCACATTTTCACCAGTGCCCACTGGATAGCAATCAGGACCAGGAACCCAGGCCAATTTTTCCATTCCTTCCCCAGGATTGGTGCAGCCAATGGTAGTACTCCCACCTGTTTCCATAGCTGAGATTAACTAGCACAGCACAGAGCGAGGTTCGAGTTTGGGACCTTCATGAACATCATAGCTTTTATCTCTGAATCTTGAGGATAGTCAGGAAACTTATCACTGAGAAAGTTACAAGGTTGGAATGTAAATTCACTGTTTATAACCCACTTGGGGCTTTGCTCTTTCAGTTGATTATGTTACTGGAGCCGCATGACTATGCTGCCTAGGCGTAATGCACTCCTGATTAGATTCGGTTTAAAATTTGCAGAGTGGAAAAGATAGAGGAAAACTCTTTTTACAATGAGCAGCTGAGAAATATCTGGTTACAACTGTTTACAGTTGTATGTTTATGTAGATGCACGATACATATATTTCTATTCATATGAATCTTTGATGTGAAGGCAAAGGTTGGGGAGAACTAGTGGCAGTCTGTGTTGTGGTATATTTACACCACAGATTTAGGATCAGTGTTCAGACACTAGACCAGATTTCCATGGAGTCTCTGCGGACCTTTAAAAATGGCAGATGGGATCCAGACCTGGAAGTCCGCCCCCAAACCAGTTTGTGATCATCCGCTCCACCCGTCAGTGGCGGGCCGCCATTCCCACTGCCACACGTCAAAAATACAATTTTAATAATTTGCATCTAATTATAAGCACTGCTTGCCAGAATCAACCCCCCACGCCAAATATACTGCCTATGTTGCCGTGACTTCAGAATGGCATGCTTCACAACTACCTTAAAAGGTGTGCACCTGGCAACCTGAACATCAGGGGGAACTCGGAGGTGAGTACACACAACTTTGCACAGTGCTCGCGAATGTTGCCCGTAGGATATCAAGGAAGAGGTGCCAAGCATTTGGGTTGGGGGGGAGGGTTGGCAGGGCGGGGGCGCACAGGCAAGTTGCTTTCTCAGCTTTCAATGTAGTGCTGGAGCTGACTTCAGTGCGGGTCAGATCAGGGGTGGAATGAAGGGGTAGGGGGAAAGGCAGACTGAAGGAAATACTCAAGCACATACCGAGAGGAGGTGGGGGTGGAGATGGAGGGAGAGGGGGTTGAGGGAAGCTGCCACGCACTTAGAAAAGCTTGTCAAAAGTGAGTAATTTCCACAGCTGAGACCGTTCAGCATCAGCTCCATTAACATGCTTGGCGTCAGGCCTCTAAAGCTGTTTTCTCCATCAAACAATGCAAACGCATCAAAGTGCCACCAAATGCTCCAGAACTTTTCACCCCTCAGGCGCTGACTGCAAACTAATGTGCGTTTTTGGGGTCAGCAGAACAATTGGCCGACTGGGCAAGTGTACAATCCCCTTGTGAGAGGTGGCAATGGTACAGTCACTGGTGGAGGTGCTCAAAGCCCCTTGCAATGTCTTTGATAAGGTTCGGATCAGTATCCATTATGGTTCAAGCTAACAGTGCAGCCTTGCAGTGTGGGTTAGGAGAATGCCTGCACCTCAGCTGAGAGCACAGCATGCAGTCCAGTGGCTGAAGCAGCTGCAGGTCGGACAAGTGGAGTGGGGCGGAGGTGGGTGGGGTTTCAGGTGGCCAATGAGCGCACTAAACACTGGCCATCCAAGTGATGGCCAGCATTCTCCTGCATGTGTGAAAGGGCCTTCAGACTTAACCAAGAGAGTACACCCATGCTAACCCACACATCCTTTCTTTGATCCTGTAGTAGGAGAACATCAGGATCATGGAACCTGGTGATTTAGCGATATGCCTCATGGCTTACTGAGAGCAGAGAAGAAGAGAGCGGCGGGGGCACCTGGCTCGGCAAAGGGCGGAGCACCTCTGTCAAGATGAAGGGGTAGCAGGGCATGCTACGCACACGACTGAAGATCCACAGTGTGCCATTGCCCATAGGTGCCTCGCTAGACCCAGGATCAAGAGACGGCGCCTGTCATTCCTGTAGATGACTGAGAACCAGTGCCACCAAAGACTGCACATGTCTAGGGAACTGGTTGGTCACATATGCCATCTGCTGCAGGATTTGGTGCCACGGGGGCATGGAGGACATCCACTGTCAGTGGTCATGAAAGTGACCGCGGCGCTCAATCTTTATGTCAGCGGCTTCTTCCAGGGCCCCACAATGTGGGATCTCATAACCCTCCACAAATGTATCCAGGAGATCCATCTTTGCAAAGGCACAAAGCTTTGTGCATTGCGCCTGGGATCAGGGAAGCCAGGAAGCAAGAGCGCTGGGATTTGCACAGATCTCAGGTTTTCCATGTGGCG
Organism: Carcharodon carcharias; assembly: GCF_017639515.1. NCBI lineage: Eukaryota > Metazoa > Chordata > Chondrichthyes > Lamniformes > Lamnidae > Carcharodon > Carcharodon carcharias. Next base: position 123,554,133 of record NC_054476.1, read on the forward strand.
CTTAGATCTCTGTGTCAACGAGCAGTCAACTATGTCAATCTCAAAGCCTTCCACTCGCTGAATGTTCAGCTGGTGTGCAACCACCCACGAATGCATCCTACAGGTCTGCGCACAATTTCCAGGGAGCATGCACGACTCCTAGATCCTTGGCAGGTCTCAGGTCCCTTACATCTCCCAAGGTCCAGAGAGGCTGCAGGCTTCTCGGGGCAAGGGCTACCCAGAGAGGGCGTGGCTGATGATGCCTGTGCGGAGGCCTCAGACTGCAGCAGAACGATGGTATAACGAGGCTCATGTCACAATCCAGAATTTGGTGGAGCAAATGATAGGCATTTTGAGGTTTCAGTGCCTCGACAGGCCTGGTGGAGTCCTGCAATAGGGCCTCCAAAGGGTGTCACTGCAAGCTCCGCAATCTGCCGTTGCAAAGCGGGGAGCACCTGGCTGAGGAGAAGCTGCACATATCCTCCAATGAGGAGGACATTGAAGGGGATGACAATGATGAGGTCCTGGAAGGTAAGGATGCCGGCGATGACCGGACGAGGCAGGGGCACTCAGGAGGTCCTCATAGTCACAGGATTCATGGAGGATGATGACAAGATGCAGTGAGATCAGTCCTGACATCCTCACCTTGCATCTGTGAATGTTTGACTCCTGTACGGCTGATGGCAGCTTACATACCCTCAGTTCTCTGGCACATATCATGGAGATGCATTTTTAAAACTTGAAAAGTACCTGATCCTTTGTCAGCCTGCAGCACCTGACCCCTACAGGAGTACAGCGTCACCGATCACAGATGCTGAAGAGATGGGGGACCAGACACACCTCAAAGGTGCTGAAAACACAAAGAGAATGATGAAACTCTTTGACGCCTGCCTATGAATTCTGGCAGCAATAACAAGCACCTTTGAGGTGCAGGCATCACCAATGTGTCCAGTAAGTGTGAAGCCGGACCATCACTTTGGTCTGAATGTTACACACTGCACAGGGAAGAGACCCTGGACTGAGACATCTGCCTTTATCTTGTGCAGGAACCAAGGTTTGACATCTGAGTGACACAAACATGCTCATCATAACAAGGAGCCATGGGCATGGAGATGTTCTTGGAAGTTGATTTACAATAGTGAGCAGAGTACAAGTGATTAACACCCATGCCCAGCCTATGCAATTACTTCATCTTGGCCTAAATAGCCAAGTGGTTATGGTACTGGGTTTGTAACCCCAAAATCAAGAGTTCAAATCTCACAATGGCAAACTATGAAACAATGTAACTTAATCTGAAACAGATGGAAACGGGTTTGTACTCGAAAGAGTTACATCATCTTAACCTTCCTAATCCTGCTGCTACATCTTGGTGCTCCCCTGACATCCGCAGCGGAGGTGGAGGCAGCCTGCTGACTGCAACGCCGCTTGTGATGACTTTGGCGGGCGTCCTCTGGAGAGCCCACACCTGGATGGCCCTGGCCTGCTTTCTGGGCCCTGCTGTGTGGCAGTGGCACCCTCACTGGCCTGCGGAGCTAGAACTGCCTGGGGTCACAGGAAGAGGGGATTCAGATGGGCCGGACTCCCGGAGTCACCTGAGTGGATGGCCCCAGGATGTGCACCTGCTGATCCTCCTCCCTGTGGGTGCCCGAGGGCCCCTGGCTGACTCCTTGAGGAGAAGGGGAAGCTGGAGTGAGATCAAGCTGCCCTGCATCCCTCTTGCATTGACACTGTTGGAGGCCAACTGTGGTGTCAGCAATGGAGCTCGGCCCGCGCAGCATTGCAGGAACGAGGCTCTGGACCAAGGTGGTGGCCGCCACCCTACAGTGTTGACCTCGGTGCTTTGGCATGCTGGCGCTATCACCTCTGACTGAAGGCGGACAGACTCCTTCATTGTGCCTTGCAATCTGAGTGCAGCAGACGTCCCTTTCTGATATTCCCGAGCTTGCCTTTGCAGCTCCAGGAACTAAGGTATGATCAAGCCCAGAGGAATAAACTTGACATAGGGGGGATGTTGTGAAAGTTCACTGGATTCATTCCTGGAATTAGAAGGCTGCCTTATGAAGAGAGATTGAATAGAATGAGCCGTTATTCTTCAGAGTTTAAAAGAATGGGAGGTGATCTTGTTGAAATGTGTGTAACATTCTTAGAGGACTTAACAACATAGATGGTGAGTGGCTGTTTACCCTAGCTGGAGAGTCTCGAACTGGAAGTCACAGTCTCAAGATAAATTGGTCAGCCATTTAGGATTGAGATGAGAAATTTCTTCGCTCAAGAGTGTTAAGAATCTTTAGAATTCTCTATCCCAGTAGGCTGTGGATGCTCAGTTAATGAGAATATTCAAGACTAAGATAAATAGATTCTTGGATATGATAGGAATCGAGGGATATGCGGATGGGGTGGGAAGGGGGAGTTGACGTTAAAGTTCAACCACAAACTTATTGAATGGTGGGACAGACCTGAGGGGCTGTATGGTCTACTTCTTCACCTATTTCTTATGCCCTTACAAGTAAGGATGTCAATGACAGACAATCTGTAGGAGGGTTAGAGATGGACACTGTTGTAGAGGTGAAAATAAGCAGTCTTGTTCATAGATGTGTTCAAAGCCCTGCTCGGATCCAACAGGACAGCAAGATTTCCCACAACCTGCTTCGGCCGGAGCAAGTGCACAGAGAGGGAGTTAGTCTCAATGGCAGAGGCCTGAAACAATGGCCTTGGTCTTCCCAATATTCATTTGGAAGAATTTGTGATTCATAGCTTCATGTTGGATGCGCATTCTAACAGCAGGACGTTCTTGTGGGATCAGAGGAATCATTGGAGAAGTAGAGGTGCGTGGTGTCACTGTGCAGATGGAAACTAATCCCATGTCAGCAGCTGCATATAAGAGAGACGATTGGGCCAAGGATAAGCCATTTGAAGAGATGAATTCATAAAGATGGGAGTGGAACAATGCAGGGTAACCCTACGGAGCTGGGCAACAGAGGAAGGTAAAAAAGTATAACATGATCAACTATTTCAAATACTACAACGAGGTCAACAGAAATATTGCATCACACCATCACAGAAATTGACATTTAGAACTTTGGCTGGAGTAAGCTTTGTATATGATCCAGGCAGAAACTGGACTAAAATGAGTCTAACCATGAATTTTGGGAAACTTCAGCTGAAAAGAAATCAAGCAGTGTTATTAAATATCTCTACAACCTTCCACCTTGCATCTTAATAGATATTAATCCAGCTCCTCTTTAAAGATAACAATTGACTCTCAAATCAAACAACCTTTTATTGGGGTTTATTCCACATATTGAGTATCCTTTGGGAGAAAAAAAATTCTAATCTGTAACCTTACTTTAGGATTTACTTAATTCCTGTGGTAATGTGCTCATTGTCCAAGATAAGTCCCATTTGCTTCCACTTCACCAGTACCTTTTATTGCGGAAGACCGGTATTATGTCCCCATTCAGTTGTCTTTTCTCCAGTGAAAATAAATGTAGCCTTTGTTCATAACTTAGTCCCCTAAGGCCTGGAATCATCTTTCACATTCTTCTCTGACTCCTTTCTAATGAAACGATATCCTTGTTGAGGTCGGGTGACTAAACCTGCACACAGTATTCCAAGATTGGCCTCAACATTGATTTGTACACATTGTGAATTGTTCTGATTTGTAGTTCAATGCCCTGCAGATGCATGACTTCATATCTGCTTCACACTGACCAGATGCTTTCAGGGGCTGATAATTGATTACTGCCAAACCCGTTTCATTTTTGGCATCTGTCAGTGGTGGCTTTGCTTAGGACCATTTTGGGTTAAAGACTGTGTTACATCTGTTATCCACATTGAAATCCACCTGCCATATCTCAGCTCAGCCATGTAATTAATCCTTATCTGTCCACTGAGCTATTGGGGCTCACAGGTTTGGTATCTGTCTGCAGTCTGGGCATTGCAAGATTGATTCCTGTCTGATTTAAGTGCATACTTGGTTACAGTATCGTGTTAACTTGATAGTGCCTGGGTTGCTGTCTGTCAGTTTTTTTGTCCTCGCTGAGGTAGGTACAGTAATGCAGGATGACTTTGAGAAGCTAATTAACCTCCTCCAGTGCTGTTGAGAGACAGCTCTGTTCATCCCAATCGCCTTTAGCAGATTCACTAAGATGGTTCAGAATCAAACAAAGTTGGTAAATATAACTTGAACCTGAATTGAAGTTAAATAAATCACAATCCAAATAAATGACATTGATGAATTTTTAAAAATCTCGGCAAGTCTTTTCTAATCTTAATAATGTCCAGGACTTTACAGTCTTAAACCACGCAATTACTGTTTTAGAAAGAAAAAGTGCTGGTGGGTGTAGATTGAGCACTGCAAACTGTTCAGCATTGGGTTTTAATAAAAGACCCATTAGCTGATAGCATTTCCAAAGTGAGCTGCAAGCATGGAGGTTTACTTCACATTCTAGCTGAATAAACTGCTCTGTGGAAACAAAGGAGGAATGGAGGATTAAAAAGAAGCATAGTCTTAAGAAAGTTGCCAGCTAATCCATTTAAACACAATGTTGGTACTGTTGATTGATTTCTTTTGCTGGTTCAGATGCCAGTAATTGCAGTTGATAATAGTTTAATGGATCTGAGTGTTAACAAAAACTGTCTTTAATAGAGCGTTGTTCTCCTGACAAAGTAGGAGTATGTGAACACTGCATTTAAATTAAAATGGATTCTGAATCCTACAGTTTTACACATTAACTCAGGATGAGTAGGGTTGTGACCGATTGACACTTTAATAGTTATTGAAACCTGTTTTACAGTTTTCAGGATTTTGGGGAAAACTGCCTCCAATTTGGCAATATGCTGCCTTGACTTTAGGCATCAACCAATTATTGTTATGTGTTCATATGAAATGCTGGCAGTTTTCTCAGACCACCATATGTGGATGGTCTACTTTCCAGTTTCTGAATAGTTGAATTTATTTTAGAATTAGATATATAAATATTTGAATTTTGGTGACTGTCAATTGCCACACACTCCTTTGACAACACTTTCAAATCCTTCAACCTCTACCACCTAGGAGGGCAAAAGTAGCAGACACCTGGGAACACCACCACCTGCAAGTTCCCTTAAAAGCAACACACAGAATCACACAGTGCAGGAGAGGCCCTTTGGCCCATCGAGTCTGCACCGACATGTGAGAAACACCTGACCTACCTACCTAATCCCATTTACCCGCACTTGGCCCATAGCCTTGAATGTTATGACATGCTAAGTGCTCATCCAGGTACTTTTTAAAGGATGTGAGGCAACCCGCCTCCACCACCCTCCCAGGCAGAGCATTCCAGACCGTCACCACCCTCTGGGTAAAAAAGTTTTTCCTCACATCCCCCCTAAACCTCCTGGCCCTCACCTTGCACTTATGTCCGCTTGTGACTGACCCTTCAACTAAGGGGAACAGCTGCTCCCTATCCACCCTGTCCATGCCCCTCATAATCTTGTACACCTCGATCAGGTCGCCACTCAGTCTTCTCTGCTCCAACGAAAACAACCCAAGTCTATCCACTCTCTTCATAACTTAAATGTTTCATCCCAGGCAACATCCTGATGAATCTTCTCTGCACCTCCTCCAGTGCAATCACATCCTTCCTATAATGTGGCGACCAGAACTGCACACAGTATTCCAGCTGTGGCCTCACCAAGGTTCTATACAACTCCAACATGACCTCCCTACTTTTGTAATCTATGCCTCGATTGATAAAGGTAAGTGTCCCATATGCCTTTTTCACCACCCCACTAACATGCCCCTCCGCCTTCAGAGATCTAGGGACACACACGCCAAGGTCCCTTTGTTCCTCAGAACTTCCTAGTGTCATGCTGTTCATTGAATACTTCCTTGTCAAATTACTCCTTCCAAAGTGTATCACCTCACACTTTTCAGGGTTAAATTCCATCTGCCATTTATCTGCCCATTTGACCATCCTGTCTATATCTTCCTGTCGCCCAAGACACTCAACTTCACTGTTAACCACCCGGCCAATCTTTGTGTCATCTGCGAACTTACTAATCCTTACCCCCCCAACAATGTCACCTATGTCGTTTATACAAATGACGAATCATAAGGGACCCTGCACAGATCCCTGTGGTACGCCACTGGACACTGGCTTCCAGTCACTAAAGCAGCCTTCTGTCATCACCCTCTCTGTCTCCTACAACTAAGCCAATTTGAATCCACCTTATCAAATTACCCTGTATCCCATGTGCATTTGTCTTCTTTATAAGTCTCCCATGTGGGACCATGTCAAAGGTTTTGCTGAAATCCATATAAACTACATCAACTGCATTACCCTCACCTATACAGCTGGTCAACTCCTCAACAAAGCAATCAAATTTGTCAGGCATGACCTCCTTCTGACAAAGCCATGCTGACTGTCCCTGATCAAACCTTCCCTCTCCAAGTGGAGATAGATTTTCTCCAATAGTTTCCCTACCACTGATGTGAGACTCACTGGTCTGTAGTTCTCTTTCCTAAGCTGGAACTGCTGCAACCTTTCTTCACCATTGCTGGGTCAAAATCCTGGAACTCCCTTCTGAGCACACTGTGGGTGTACCTGCACCACATGGACTGCAGCGGTTAAAGAGGCAGCTCATCACTGCTTTCTCGAGCAATTAGGTACGGGCAACAACTGCTGGCCTAGCCAGCGACACTCACATCCCATGAAAGAATGAAAAAAAATCAAAATAAGTCACTCTCTTAGAATATTGTTGTTTGATGCTGAACAATTAACTGTTTAGAACAATAATTTCAGTCAAGTTTAAAACTTGAACTTTGGACGGAATAACCTTTATCCTTTCTCTGCTCCCACATTTTCTAGACCTTGGCTATTAGGGGTAAACAATTCTCCTACTGTAACTTGAGCAGGGGTTAATCTGAGGTTTAAGATGGCTTTTCAAGTTAATTGTTTGAAGTTTCAAGTTAATGGCTTGAAACTAATTTGCACCAGTGTGGGATGTTTTGGATCAATACCAACTTACATTTATATAGTTACTTAGCAAAGTAACTCCTAAGGTGCTTCACATTCATCGACAAGATGCACTACAAAACTCACCAAGGCACCTTAGGCAGCACCTTCCAAGCCCACGACCACTACCATCTAGAAGGACAAGGGCAGCAGACACATGGGAACACCACCACCTGGAAGTTCTCCTCCAAGTCACTCACCACCCTGACTCAGAAATATATCACCAGAAAGATATATGTCACTTGGTCAAAATCCTGGAACTCTCACCCATAGTGCTGTTAGGGACAATGTCCACCACAGGGATTGCAGTGGTTCAAGAAGGCAGCTGACCGCTATCTTTTCAAAAGCATTTAGGGATGGGCAATAAATGCTGGCCCAGCCAGCGACACCCACATCCTGTAAATGAATTTTTCAAAAACTATCAAACTAAACGTAGACACTGAGTTACATAAAAGGTATCAGGACAGATGACCAAAAGACTGAACAAAAGAGGTAGCTATTAAGGAGCATCTTAAAGGAAAACAGAGAGGTAGACAGGTGGAGAGCTTTAGAAAGGGAATTCCAGACCTTAGGGCCCAGGCAGCTGAACACACCAGTGGAGGAACTTTTAAAATCAGGGACGCACAAGAATCCAGAATTGGAGGAGCGCAGAAATCTCAAAGGATTAGGGCTGGAGGAGATTACAAAGGTAGGGAGGGGTGAGGCCATGGAAGGATTTGAAAAGGTGGAAAATGTTAAAAATGAGGCATTGCCAGACCAGGAGCCATTTTAGGCCTATGAACACAGTGCTGACAGTTGAACTGGACTTGATGCGAGTTAGGATGATGCAGGCAGCAAAGTTTTGGATGAGTTCGAGTTTATGTAGAGTGGAAGATGGGAGGCTGGCCAGGAGACTATTGGAATGGTACAGTCTAAAGGTATCAAAGGCATGGATGAAGGTTTCAGTAGCAGATGAGCTGAGGCAATGGGGTGGAGTTGGACAATGTTACAGAAGTGGTCTTGCTGATGGAGCAGATATGTGTTGGAAGCTCATCTTGGTGTCGAATATGGCACCAAGTTTGCAAACGGTGGGCTGCACCCTCAGACAGTTGCTAAGAGTAGAGATGGGCTCTGTCTTTCGGGATTGGAGTTTGTGGCAGGGACCTAAAGTAATGACGAAGGAGAGGCTTGACAGGAGGATGGTGCTGTCAGCCATGTCAAAGGCTGCAGACGGATTGAGATTAGTCTTAACAGTCTCTGTTTGACAGGAACAATGTCCAAGGAGAGAACCAAAAGTAGAAAACTGAATTTCTGATGAGCAAGTAGATTGCTTTTTTGTGGATAATTATACATACTCAAATGCTCACATCCAGGGATTTTCTTTGCCTTTTAGCCCTGTCTCTAGTATGGTCAGTCACTAGAAATTATTGACTGTGGCCAAGGATGGACAGACATGCAAGTTACTGCATATAATATCTGAAGTTAACAAGGGGCATTTACTTACATAATGAGTTTGTGTTTCTTGAGATTCTGTGATCAAAAGTCAATTATTAATTTAATATTTGAGCACTTGATACCAAAATTGTCTGAGGTTCTGACCTCTGAAAAACTGATGTTTTCCATCCCTGAATTATTGCATTATTTTTCCTGATCAAATAAGTGCACTAAACTACCTTCTATACTGTGCGGCACTTGTGATTTTCTTGTGCAGCATGGATGAGTGAGCAAGGCTTGGTTCCAAATTTCTACTTGGTTCAGTCAAATGACTCGCATCCATCCATTCTTAATTTAGATCAAAGCTATTCAAATTCTACAGCCATTTGCTGTGTCATAGTCAATGGTCCAGGTAAATCTGGCTCGTCTCCAGCAACTCATGTGCTTATCATTCGAATAAGTTAGAGAACAGAGAAATCTGCCAAATTTGAAACTGAATCCAGCTCAAGCAAACTGTTGCTGAAGCTTTGCCTTTTTGGCGCTGTTCCAATCTTGGTCTTGCAGTGAATCATGATGTTCTTTGTATTGCAAGGTAACATGAGGATAGTTTTTGCTTGTTTTGTTGGAATGCAAACATGTATGATGTGCGAAGATAGGGAATAATTTGGAAATCCTCAAGACGGCTGAAAACAATCAGACAGGTTGGAAATCTATTTACTAATAATGGCAGAACTCATGGGTTTGGGTGCACAAGGGGCCTGTGGGGCAACTACTGAGAAAATAGTTGTCTTTTTCAGAAAAGTCTGCCATACCATATCTGTTTGCAACGGTGCTCAAAAGCTTTGCAGAGGTTAGGAAGAAGAGAAAAATAATACTCTTTTATACAGTATGGCTAAGGCAAATTTCAAGGTAACTTATCAGCCTGATTGTACTTTGTGATGAAGAGTATTGGGTAGATAATCATTGGGAATGAAAATTGGGTAGCTTCAGTAATGGGCAACCAATCTGTGACACTGGTTTTATGGCTGGGGCCAAGTTTATCTAGTACCATATGACCTGGGCCTTTATTTACAAAATACACTTTGAAAAAAAATCTTTATACAATTGTCCAAATAAATATATGGATTTTTGAGTCATATTCTTCGTGCAGTGTCAAGACTACATGGAAGATTATTCATAGCCATGAACGGAATTCAATTCTCCCTCCCAGAGGCAGGCTGGGAAGTGGAGAAGCCCACTTCAGTCGGGTGGGAAGGTCTGGGATGGAGCTCCTGTTGCTTTCCCGACTTCCCACAATTAAGCCTGAGGCCTGAAGACGTTCCTGCCTGGAAGCCAGTTGAGGCCCATAAGTGGCCACTTAAACGCCTCATCCCACTGATGCTGGTATTCAACCAGCAGCTGGCAGAGCCCATGCTTTGTGGGCAACCTGCCAGGTAAACCCTGGTGGACTTGCCCATGGCCTGTTGGAGGGTCTCTTCTACTTAGGTGGCCCCTGCCAGAGACAGAGGACACCCCATGGATGAAGACCCTTCCTGCCCTTAATACTAACACCCCTCCCCACCTTCCCAGGGCCTCTCCAACTGGCCCTAGAAAGCCCACCTTACCTACCTTCACTCCAGAGACAATCTTGCAGCTTGGGCCTCATGCAGTATGAGCAGTGATTGCCCTAACTGGTGATGCTGCAGGTAGTGGAGAGCTTCCAGTCTCTCATTGGCTCACAGCTCTTAGAGTTGGGATATCTGCCCTGAAGACGATAAGGACTCCAGCGACAACCAGGTAAATGTCTAATTGGCATTAAATGGAGTCGGGGGGGATGGAATGGCTGGAACAGCTTTGCCACTGGCTCTCGAGCCAGTGGACGGGCCTGCCACTGTGGCATTAATTCCACCCCTTGTGACAACACCAACAGCTTAAATTTGTGTTGCACCTTTAACGTAATAAAATGTCCCAAGGCGCTTCATAGGAGCATTACAAAACAAGGTATGAAGTGGAGGCATATAATTTTGGATGACTTCAAGTTTACGGAGGGAGATTAGCTAGAGTGCGGTAGACCATTTGTCTAGCTGTAATTAGTGCGGAAGGTTACTCTTGCCTGGACCTAAGGCCTAAAAGCATCCCCCACACCTGTTGTGTTTTAATATGTGCAACAGTATTCAAAAGCATAAATATGTTTGAAAGGACACACTCTTGGTAGAACAAATAGGACTTTCCATAACCACACAGCCACAAATGGCTTATGTAGAGTACGAGCTGTGCCGCTCACCATGGCCCTGAAACAGCTGCCTCCCACTGAATGCACTGCTTCAGAGGTCAGGTCACGGGAGATCTGTACAAAATTAAATCATCATGGAATCTTACAGCGCAAGAGGAGGCCATTTGGCCCTTCATGGCTGTGCCACTCTCTGAAAGAGGAAGCAATTTGTCCCACTCCCCTGTCCTTTCCGTAGCCCCTTGGAATAGTCCTTTTCAAATATTTATCCAGGTTTGTTTTGATAGTTGCCATTGAATCTGCTTCCACCGTCCTTTCAGGCAGTGCATCCCAGATCATCATATCTCGCTGAGGAAAAAAATTCTGCTCAACACCCCAGGTTTTTTTGCCAGTTATTGTAAATCTGTGTCCCCTGTTTTAACCTCTCCTGTAAGTGGAAAGACCCTACCTAATATTAAATACCTTTTCATATTTTAATTTCTTCATGTGAACCGTTACACTCTCAGGATATATTTTTAGACTGAATCGCATCGTTCGTGTAGCTATTTAACTAACATTACCATTAATGTACTGGCTGTTTTGTGTGTCAAATGATCAGGTTGCTGAGTGCTACTGAAGCTATTCAGAGCAGTAACGTGCCTTCGCTCTGGTTATTTGGTCCTTTTCCAGGTTTTTTCAGATGCCTAGCTTGACAGTCAAATCATTTCTGTCCCACTCTGCAATATTGTTCATTCAATTCCTAATGATGTGCAGCTTGCCACTAGCAGAAGCATTCTTGCAACTAACCCATTTCACACTACCTTCACGCTTTAAGTGAGGCGATAATGAACTCGAGAAGAACTGTGTCTTTTTTCCCTCTCTGTCTTCAGTTCAGCTTCACACCCACTGCCAAAGGGGGTGAGGAGTGGTGGTTGGGGAGGTGGGGTGGTGGGGGGAATGTGGGTGGGGAGGCTGGATGGTGGGAGAAGGATTGTGTTTCCATAGAGTAAACACATCTTTTACACCTGTGGCTTGGCAAATGGAGCTGCAGACATGGCAGTTTAGTTTAGATTCATAGCTAGGTGTGATTCACGCTGGATCAATTTGTCATCCTACTAAATGAAATCTAATTACTTCCTTGGGAAAATTTTCTTCGGAATTTTAGCTAGTTATTGACTGCCTCCGTGGAGACAATGCAGCAGAACCTGATGCAGGCTGGAATGCAAAAGAAAGCTTGGCTATGGAAAAATAGTCTTCTTTCTCAAATCTCTTTCAGTAATAATTTAATCTGAACCTTATTTTGTCTTTAGTGTATAGTTCCTGGGAGGTGTATAATGTAAATAAATGAAATGTTTTATTTTCTAACCTCAAATCTTATGCTGTAAATAAAAGCTTTCTTTTATTGCAATAAAAGTGTCTAACAGATGAGAAAAATTGTGTCAGTAAAAAAAAACGTTCCCTTAGAGATCATGAACAAGCTGATCATTGGGCAGAATCTCTTGTATTTTTTGTCTGTTTTTGCAAATGATCAAAGTCCTAACAGCAAGGTCACAAACCCAGCAGACAGGTCACCTGTTATTTTCATCTATGCACTTGTTTCTTATATCAATTTCTCAGGGAGTTCCTTGGTCCAGCAGCACCTTGATTCCCTCTGGGATCTCTGCACTCCTTCAATTCTGGCCTCTTGTGCATTCCTCATCTTCATCTTTGATATCTATACCTTCAGTTACCTTGACCCTTACCCTCATCCTAAACTTCTCCACCTTACTACCTCTCTCTCCTTTAAGATTCTTCTTAAAACCTGCCAAGCTTTTGGCCATCTGCCCCATATTTCATCTGAGAATAATCTTGTTAAGCATCTTTGTATGTTCTATTACATTAAAGGCGTTATATAAACCTTAGTTGTTTTTGTTCATGTAAAATGTTTCCCCTTGTTATCAGACTGGCAGGTGAACATTGATCTTGCCATCATCAAATTTGCCCTTTGACAAGAAAATTAGTATCAGAGTGGCGTAGAAGTTAATGCCGATGGGTTGCTAATTCATTGTGCTAATGGACACAAGGCACCAAATGCCAGCTTTGTCCATAAGGTAACGCCTGATATATGAATTGTAGGATTACTCTAATAGTCTTGTGAGTGGATGATCAAATTCTGATAAAAATATTTTGTTTTGAGAAGGGGCATAAAGTTATTGGAAAGAAAGATTTGCAACTCTATAGTGCTTTCAACCCAAATGGCTTTATATTCAGTGAAGTATTTTTCAGGTGCAGTTGCTGTTGTAACATAGGAAACATTGCAACCAATTGCACACGGCAAACTCACACAAACAGCAATGTAATAATAACCTCATGACTTGTTTTGAGGTGTTGATATGAGGGATAAATGCTGGCTAGAATTCTGCAAAAATCTTGCCCACTTTTCCTCATGATTTTTTCTGAGGGAATGGTTGGGGAGAATTCACTTAAACAATGAATGGAGTAGTGATTTTTTAAAAACCTGCAGTCCTATTATAAGCAATAAGTTGGGATGAAAATTAGTAGTGACCAGACTTGCATGCACAGTGACTGGAGTCATATTAAAAGTGGACAGCCCGACTGACAAAGATTTTGCTGAACCTTTAAAAATGTAGGAAAATTGTGGAAAATACTCACTTAATCATGAAAATACTTGATTAAATTGAGGAACCAATTCCCAGCCAAAGTAATTTTTCTGTCCAGGCAATTTGCATGCAAATATTAAGTAGATATGGTTTTGATAAATTCCTAATGAGTTTTGAATTGTTTAGGGCAGCAGAGATGACGTTTTCTGAAGAAAGGTGCTAATTGGGGTTTAAATAAACCCTGGTATTTACAAAACTTTGCAATCTTACTATAACTAAATTGATTTTAAGTGCTTGATGTAAAATGTATGCTCTTGCATGTGAATCCTTCCATGTAATCTGTTGTCTCTTTAGCATCTGCCATTTCATTACTCAGGAAGTGGTGCTTGAGTGAAAGAGGAGTAAGGGCCTATCTAGCTGTCAGATATCCTGATAACATGTTGTATGGGGCTTTCAAAGTCCTGCTTTTCACTGTAAAGGCATTAACCCACTGATAGTAATCTTGTCTGAGTGTGACTGATACCTACCATCAGCCAGAAGTGATAGGTGATCTTATCATTGCTTTAACTCCTCTCTGTGCTTCTTATTTAAAGTCACTATTTTGTTGTTTACTGGTCTTCCATTGTAAACTACGTTTGAAAAATCAAAATTTCTCAATCATTGGAAGACTACAGCCTTTGTTTTTGGACATTTAAAGTGAGACTTTTGGTTGTATTTTTCCACATACATTTAATGTGCACCTATACTAAAAATGGTGATCCTGTCTGGTGCAGTGCAATATTAAGCAGCATCATTTGATTAATTGTATTCAATTCAGCATGAATTTCAAATACTACAAAGGGATTGTGATCTGTGATATGACCTGTTCCTCTCAATAGTGTATTTACATGAATTGCCAGTAAAAGGTCAGAAAAATCCCTCACTTGTAAATATTCACTTTTCATATTTGATGATCACATTGCTCCAATTTTATTTCCATCGCTATCTGTGACTCCCAGCTCAGCCACTGGTTCACAACAGACAACTTTGTTTACAATCAAGAAATGTTGACGCTGGGTCAAGAGATGGTAAGATCTGAACTAAGAACAAATCACTCTCTCCGTATGGTTTACTCTTCTACTTTCACCGTATTACAATTCAACTATAAATCAGTGAAGAGTGCTAACATGGTTGTAAAGTAAGCAGGGTGACTGCCTGGGATTTGATCTGTGCTCATTAAGGCAAATGTAATCAGTTTAAAGATGTTGCTTTGTGGTAGTGAAAGGATCAAGTCCACAAGTTAAACAAATTATTGTCTGTTTTTAAAAACATCTTGAAGTAGCGATTTTCTTCCAACTCTGTGAAATTGAATAAACACCATGTGACTCAGCAGCTCAAATCATTTACTCTCAGTGACAAGCTTCTAAAATAGTAAAAGACGATGACAATTTGTTTATAAGTTCATGGTTCCTGTTCTGGCTGATAATAAGATTCACATCAAGATCAATGATAAGGGAACAGATTGAGGACAAATTAGTGCCTTGAAGGCTTGGCCAAATGTAGGACATGTTTTCCTAATTTAATGCACTTTTCCTTTAGCATAATCATTTTTGCTATGTACTAGACAGAAAAAAAGACAAATACACCAACAGTTGAATCATCCGTAAAAAATTCCTGCTTGTTTCCCGTAGTTACATCTGTGCAATTCGGGTAGAATTGCAGAAAATTAGGGAGGGGAATATTTGTTGCTGTGGCCGTTGAGACTTGAGTTGCAGTTTTTTACCCTGTATGATTCTTAAATCTCTTGACTGTCTCCTGATGAGCCATAAACAGGGAAACTGTTTATAATAAACAATGTCTTGTCAAAGTTCCTATCATAACCACCTTTTCTACAGACTGAAAGCTCCTTCGAGGCTCAGAAAGAAATTCAGGACCTCAATAAAAGCTTTTTTTAAGGAACTGCTTTGCTGTGCGTATTTTTTGGCGATAAATTATTGAGTGTGCCAAGATAACAACAAAAACTGCAGAAATTCTAGTGACATCACAGAAAATGCAACATGTGAAGAGAGCAATCCACTGAACACACACGCACACACACACACAAAATGACTCTGTGCAAGATTGCGTAGATATTGATGGGATCCCTGCCAGCTGTGGCATGCTGGCCAGGGAGGTGAAGCAGACAATGCATAGAGCATCTTTTCTAAGTCTTTCCTCATACGAGGGAAGTAAGCAGTGTGGCCCTGAAAAGAGCTGTTCCGTCGTTCAGGGAGTTCCACTTTTGATTTCTTCCAGTGAAAAATGACCCTATGGCCTGAGCTGCTTGTGTGCAAGTTCAGGGCTTCAGCTCCCAGCCAATTCACACCTGCTGCTGCATCGGCCACCCATCGCTACAGGACTTGTGACAGAGAATTGATGGATGACGGATGATGGAAAGATGAAGGACATGACTTGCGTGTGAATAAGCTTATAGTGAGGGAGAGTTGTGCATCATCAGCCTCACTCTCATCCCGACCTAACTTGGTCCAGTGACAAGATGAGTCTTGATAGCTGGACACAAATCCAGATGCAGCAAGAGGCCAGGATGTCTTCTGTGTCTTGTGGAGCTCTAGGCATCCTACATCACGGTGCTGACTCACCTTCAAGACTGTTGGACCTTAGATTGGTCTCATCTGCCCAGTCTGCCGGAATCAGTCTTTGCTTGCCAGGGTTCACAAATCCATAAGCCGGTGAAGGCAGGAGACCAGACAGCTATCCTCACCTGGATTGTGCCGCCTGTCAAAGTGGGGTATGGCCACTGTCACATGCATGGAACCACAGGTAAGAGCTGAGGACCAATGCAACTTGAGCCACTCCAAAGAGCGTGGCGAGCCTGCATGTGAGAGGAGCTATCCCACCCTTACAAACCTCTACACCCCACACCTGTACTAGGGTAAGAATAAAAAATATGCTCAGATTGTGTTAGATTAAGAGTAGAAGAAAAAATCAGAAATTGAGTTTGGGCTTGCAGCATGCCAGCAGACATAGAAATGAGAAACTAAAAGAAAGAAGATAGATACGGGTTTGCTGCGACCTCATACATCAGGTTGTAGGAAAAGGCATTGAAGGTAAAGTCAGAAGGTGAAAGAATTATAAATGAATATTTTGTGTTTTAAACTGATACTAATTAGAATAAGTGAGTTCATCACTGTGCATGTCAGATAACTGTTTCACTCTTGGGATAGTTTAAAGATAGATGGGTTTGCTATGAAGATGGCACCTTTGATGGCTCAATCAGTTCACCAGTGTAACTGTGGACTACGAATTAAGGCAGCTGCAAATTAATTGATCTGAGTTGCCCTTGCATTCTAGGAGGTGGTTACTAATTGCAACGGGTAAATTCATCAGACTGAAGAAAGATATTATAAGAGTTCTGAAAAAATGGTGAGAAACATGCAGCGATCTAAGGTGGGGATTATTAACTGATGAAACCACCTAGTGAGGACACCTCTGTTGCCATAAATTGCTTTTAAAATTCTTAATTTCCCAAAGCAAATATCTTCTGCACTGAAGGATGATGACAGGGATTAGACACGCATCCAGTTGACATTTACTGTGGGTGTCTTTTCAGAATGAAATTGCCGACCTTTGAGCTGCCAACAATGAGGAGGTGTTAAGATCTTAAAAGTGGCTGCATCTCAGCGCTGTTCAACATTGAAAGATAGGCTGCCTAACATTTCGCCAACATTTGTCTTCTAAATTGTACAATGTAAAATATTTATAAAACACACGTGTGGAAGTGAATTTAAAAGGCATATTAAAGTCGCTGCTTCAATTATTTATACTCTGTAAATATAGAAACCGTGAAATGAATGGAAGCTGGAGTTGGTTGATGGTACTGGAATCTCTATTGGTGATGGTGGTGGGGAGATCAAATCCTGTACGTGTACTCCTGCCTGTAGAATTTGTTTTCCTAATTTAATGCTCCTTCCCTTAAGCCTCTTTGTGGGCTCAGTTTTGAATTGAACGAAACAGTCAAGAACGGGCAACAGTTTGGTCATTTGCGATGAGTGGAACACTGACCTTGTGATTGACTAGGAGAGCAAAGCATGAGACTTGCAGCCTGACCCAGGTGGAATGCAATCTCTGTAGTGCCGTCAGTGCAAATCGGGCCATCGACAACAAACCTAACCACATCTGAGGATGTATTAGATCTTGTGTTTTGTCTTGAGCAGGTTCTCAGGTAAAAGTCCCTGTTTACAGTATACTGTATTATGTGTCAATTTCAAGTCATTTTTTTCTTGCACACGGACTATTTAGTTTTTCTTTTTTCTACATTGGAACCGTTTATGGGTTTTTTTTTAAGTACATACATATATGTATGTATATAGTGCAGAAAGCAAGAATACTTTCCAAAAGGAAATGGAAAACCTTGCAACTGTGTTTTGCTTTAGGTATTCTTCACATAGCTATTTAAATTGGTTTACAAACATTATCACTTGATTTTTGTTTTTAAAGTTGATTTATCTGAATAGAGAATCATCCTGTCAATGGCATCACTAATATAGCAGAGTTTGGCGTGGACACGTTCCTCAGTACAAAGTGTGTTGTGATTTCAGATTGACCTGGGAGCCAATTTGGAGGCCCCAAAATTTGAGTAAAATGATATGAACAGCAGAAACACCACGTTACCTGTGGTCAAGCAATAGCAAAAGTAAGAACCACTATAAATTATATACCTGTTCTGTGCCCAATTTAATATCAGTAAATAAAGCTTCATTTAGTAATATTTACATGGAAGATATAAATTTGTAAACCATTAAATGAATTAAATTATTAAAGTTATTTTGAGATATAAATCTATACAAAGATTGATTCAACAGCAGACAAACATGAACACAGTATTCAAACTTACACCAAACTTTGAATCAGTGGTGAACTCCTTTTATATGGTTATGTTACGAGACCTCTGATGCCTGCAGAGTGAGCATGTGTAATTGATATATTGTAAAAATGGTGATTACCAGTCATGAGCTGCAGGGGTATTTGAGAATTTGAGACTTAACCAGAAGGTCATGAGTTCAAGTTTCAGACCTATCTATCATTCATACTTAGCTGTCACAATTCATTTAATTTCATCTTTTTGAAACCAGTCCATTAGTCGGCTTTTTTATCATGAGAAATGGAGGGGAAAATCTGTTATCTTGGCTTTTCCAATGACTCCTGCCTAATTGAAATACTGCATGGTACTTGTGAGCACAAAAAGGCACAAGTAGTCAATTTTTGATCATAGAGATGTTCCACAAAGAAATCATTATAGATACATTTTCTGGTACCTTCCAACAAAATAGAAACTTTGTTATTATCTGATGATCAGAATTCTGCCCTATGTCAGATCGCTGGTCATTTAGTTTCAAAAGGGTAGAAGATTGTGGGCCATCTAGAGGAGGATGTGAGGTGACAGAAAAATACTATCATACTTTTTTAACAATTGAAATGCTGTTGTATTTTCATCATTTATACAATCAACATACTGTGCATGGTTTCAGATAATAGCCTTGGTTAAGTGACTAACATAATGTAATATTACAAGAAAATATTAAACTGGCCACTTTTTTTTCTCTAATGGGTGAAATTTTACGCCAGTGGGATTTTACGGTTCCACTGAAGTCAATGGACTTTTGAACGGCTCACTGCATTTTACAGCCCCAGCCCCACACCTGCCGCAATGTGGCTGTAAAATTCGACTCTACAAGCCATGCTATGTTGATGGTGTTACAAGCATCCTGCTGAAAGTACTGTGACCAATCCAATGTCATCTGATGGAAAAGATAGTTTTACGTGTATTCTTTTCGCAGGAAATTGTTCATATTTGGCTAATTGTAGTATTGATGATTGTGAACTCCAAGAGTCACTGTAGTTGTATTTTGTCATTAAGGGGACTACCCCTTTCATGTTTGAATGCAAGGAGAGTAAGTATTATACTTGTAGTAAAACCACCTCTCAAATTGTGAGGATCTTTTGAAAGAGGCCAATAGTAATGTTAAATCTATAAGAACATATGAAGTGAAATCTCCAAGCAAGGTTTGCTGTGTGACATGGACGAGCATATCAGTAGAAGTGAATCTAAATAGTAGCGGTTGCGGGTGAACTACAAATCCATCATGGAAAATACAATTTCATAGCACAGAAATAGAACATTCGGCCCTTCGAGTCCACACTATTGTTTTTATTAGACTGAGTTACATACTTTAATCTCATTCTCCTGCTTGCTCCCCACGCTCTTAAATATTATTTTTCAAATAAACGTTTCATTCCCTTTTAAAATAATTTATGGGCTTTGCTTCAGCAACAGAGCTCCTTTGTGTGATATGGCATGTAATATTTTTATTTTGTTTTAGTCATTTGATAAATTGCTTCAATAAATACACTATAAACTGCCATTACATTTAGACGATTGTGGGGACATAGTGAGCATCTGAAACAGAGCTCCAAATGCTGGTCTCTCTGAGCAACTCCACAGGAACCTGCATTCTATAAGCTTATTAGGCATCAGTTGTCAAAACTAAGCTGGTGTTAGGTGGCAGCTACTGTTCTTGAACTGTATCAGTGAAGGAGGTGTGATGCACAGAAAACTGAGCAGAGTTTTACCAGAGGGGTGCTTTACTGAGGTTAGCCAAGGAAGAGCTCTGCACTTCCCTGGTGGCTGGGTTAGGAGAGTTCAAATCTGCTTTCTTCTAACATTAAAACATTGAAAAACATGTTTAGAAAATGGCCTGAAAATGCAATGGAGGACAAATAACAAAATATTGTTTTGCGTCAGGCTGGAATTAAATGAAAACTGCGCCTGAGGTGAATTTAAATATGACCTCAAAGGGGAGGGGTCTGATATCTCATGGTCTTAGTACCCTTGAACATTAGGCTACAGGTAGAACCATTGAATTATATTCTTACTCTTGTGATGATGAACAACTTACAATTCTTCGCATTGTCATGAAAATGGAAGTGTAACTTTATCTTTGTGAAGGGGTGTAACCCAACCTAGTTTGATGGAAAGGGGCTAGCAAAATCGTGTAAAGGTAGGTTCAGGATAATGAGTCGTTGATCAAGAGGACATGGTATGATATTGGCCAGCAATCAGTTAGGAAGTGCAAAATTGCAACTGAGCTTTTGCTTCGATGACGATCTGGCTTGCATTTCAAGCTTCCATCATCATTGCCAGGGAAACTGATGGTTGTCAGCCTAGTTCTTCTTAGTCATTCTTCATGCACTAACAACCTTGTGTAACTGATTATATTTTGTGTAAAACAGAGATTTAATTTAGATTCAGTTCCATCATGAGTAATTAAATGGGCTGATGTGCAAGCTTAACAAACTGGTCCTTTTTATGAAGCCATCTCTGGAAATCCTGAATCAAGCAGATTTTCTGGCAAGTAAGCAATGGATTTATCAGAGGTTGTGCTCAATTCCTAAATGTGATGTGTAATGTAACAGATGGCTCTTTGGTAGGTGCACCAAAGGTGATCAAGATTTTGCATTTATCTAAAGCTGCAAAGGATGCATTGGCCCTGAAAAGGTTAACTCAACTTAGCGTAAGTGGATTGAAAACATGTTGCTAAGTCCAGTAGATCATTAATTTCCCATAAAGCAGACTGGTCTAGATCTGAAAAATCAGTATTTCCTTCAGATATCCATGTTGAAACCCAGCCTAAACTTGATTAACATTCATCAATGGGTTTTTGATGCTCTTCTGTGATGTGGAATGCCTCTTGGAAAATGAAGAGCCTTTTGGAATTGGGCTGAGCACATCCTGTGTTGTATACGTCAACATGTGTGGAACAGCATTGAGAAATCCTTGATGTAAAACATACTGGGCGGAATCGTCCCAGATTTGCACTAAGTGCAGCGGGATGAATGATCTCATCTGTGCCACCAGGTTAAGGCAACCATCTCATCACTCTAAACTCACACACTCAAGCCCATCACACACTTACTGGCATCTCACTCACTGCCAGCTCAAGGGACATCACCACTCACTCTTTCACACACATACTCACGTCTCCATCTGGCCTTATCTGCTCTGGAGACTGCCTTCTCAGTCCTCACCATCTTGAGGCCGCTTGCACAGATCAACTTGTGCGCCACGATTTGTTTGGGGGCACACATTCCTTAGTACAGCCCTCACCCTGCAGCCTCTTCCCTTGCCTGAGGCCACTTCTCCCTCTTCCCCATGCAAGCGTTAACCTTGCAGCCATACAAAGCCACCCCCCACCTTATGGCTGGTCTGGTAGGTAGACATCTGCCTGTGAGCCCCCCTAAAAGTGATGTAGTGCTGCCTGCAATGCCTGGCGCTGATGACTGCGAGTGCTGCCCGAAGCTAGACAGGCAAACAGATCTCAAAGTCCCGAGTGAAGCACAGCTCACCAGGTGCACGTCACTTATGTGCAGTTGTAAAACATGTTGGTGTGCAATCACGCTAATGTGGGCGGACGATCCAGTGTGGGGGATGAGTCCGGCGGGCTAGTCCTCTAATGACATGCAGAGGTATTGCAATGAGGTTCCCGACGTCCATGGCCCCCATCGGCAGGCTGAGCGGATGATTGCAAACTGGCTTCACGACATTGTGAAACCGATTTTTGGCCTTGCTGTATTATCCTTTCACGCCACCAAACACACTTGCTGCTAGCAGGCATGGACAATTCAGCCCACTGTCTTCACAACTACATGATACAAACTGGAGAAGAGGCTAGGAGTATAAATGTATTACAGAGGGAAAAAGGGAAGTGCACACAAATAAAATAGCTGTGTATAAGTATTACTCATTTTATGGTACCTTTTTGTGTTCTTAATATGGAAACATAAGAATAGGTCATTCAGCCCCTCAAATCTGTTCCACGTCACCAACCGACAGGTTGTCATACAGAACAATATTGCTGTCTTCTACTTCAGTAACCTGTACCCAATTACTATGTTGTTTGTGGAAGATGGAAAGATGGATTGCCAGATCTTTCTGACAACTTGGAAAGACATTCCAAATGAGAATGAAGCACAATTCCAAACTTGACGCAACCTTAATTCAGACGCAGTCATTAAAAACTCTACCTCTATTTGCTCACTGGATGCCATGGGTGTCGCTGTTTAGGCCAGCATTTATTGCCCATCCCTAATTGCCCTTGTTCAGAGGACATTTAAGTGTCAACCACATTGCTGTGGGTCTGGAGTCACATGTAGGCTGGACCAGGGAAGGACAGCAGATTTCCTTTCCCTAAAGGACATTAGTAAACCAGATAGGTTTTTACGACAATCGACAATATTTTCATGGTCATCATCAGACTTTTAAAGCAGATTTTTATTGAATTCAAATTCCACCATCTGCCATGGTAGGATTCGAACCCGGATCCCCACAGCATTACCCTGGGCCTCTGGATTATCAACCCAGAGACAATATCACTACGCCTGGACTTTTGCTTCCAAGTTAGGCAGCATGGCTCACCACACCTGCCTCAGGGAAAGGTGGCCCAAAAGCTGGGATCCTCGTTCAGGGTAGGTGGGTATGGGATTGAGTCAGGGCCACTGCTCCGTACGCAGATTAAAGGAAGCCACGGGCTGGTGAATGCCAAGGCAGGCTGTTTAAAAGGCCTGCTTTGGTTCTTTGGGACTTGGTCCCAGTTGTCTCCTTAAACATTAGGCTCTCTAGCCTTTACCCCTCACACCCCCTCACTCCCCCATCCACTCCCCATGCCCATACATGCTAACCTATACTCCCCTTATAACCCCTATGCCAGCTTAATGCCAATTCATGACCCCCCCTACCAACCACCTATTGTCCTTATACCCTCCATGCCAACTCACCCAGTCACCACTAAGGGTAGACATCAGAAACCATGCTGAGATGAAATTCAATATAGTCCTAAATATCTATTACAGAATTCAGTATATCAAAAACACACCCTTTCATAAAAGCCCATTCAAAACACTTAAATCCCCTTAAGTACTTAACTCCTAATCAAACAAACAGTCTTGTATTCATAACCCTACATCAAAGACAGAAAGTACTTTAGTAATCTCTACGAGCTGTCAGTAAAGCCGCCAAACATTGATAATGCTATAATGGTAATGCTTAGAGTTTTGTCACCAAACAGCTATTGAACTGCTGGAACAGATGTTTTCCAACTCTTGCAGACACAGACTGGCAGTTTTTTTTCTCATCTTAAAGGGCTGGCTATTTAAATAACTTGACAGTTCTCCATATCTTGTTCACCCTTCATGAGCATTTATGACTACTGTAAAGATTCGTAACTCCCAGACTGTGGGTTAGGATCATGTCTGCAAATGAAAATAACACAGAGTTCAAGTGACGCTGCTGAGTTCGGGATTCCCACATGTGGGAGTCATGTCCCAATCCCATTTCCCCCCAACATTGAAAATGGTTAATGTTGGATGTGCAGATGGGACTTGCGGTCCTTCTGTCTTTTTGGAAATCCAGGCCATTGGCTTTATTCTGTAATGATAAGCAATTACACAAATTCTTGACACCCATTTAAGTGAAGTCTAAAATTTTTTTTGCATATACTGACCAACTTAGCGAACTAACAAAACTGGATAACAGCATAAAATTAACTCCGAATAAGGAACTACAGCACATGACAGCAAAGAGTTGCATTGACAGCTAAGGGGATCTGGCCTTGGTATAACCTGCACTGCATATATCCCAAAGAAAGTTAGCAACGGTGGTGATGTAAGGAGTTGCATTACTGGACTTATTGTTAAGGATAATATGAGATTTTTAAAATTCATTTACGGGATGTGGGCTTCGCTGGCTGGGCCAGCATTTATTGCCCATCCCTAATTGCCCTTGGGAAGGTGGTGTTGAGCTGCCTTCTTGAACCTCTGCAGTCCCTGCAATGTAGGTACACTCACAGTGCTGTTAGGGAGGGAGTTCCAGGATTTTGACCCAGCAACAGTAAAGGAATGGCACTTCCAAGATATATTTCCAAGTCATGATGGGTGAGTGGCTTGGAGGGGAATTCCCAGGAGGTGGTATTCCCATGTATCTGCTGCCCATGTCCTTCTAGATGGTAGTGGTGATGGATTTGGAAGGTGTTGCCCAAGAAGCCTTAGTGAATTCCTGCAGTGCACTTTGTAGACGGCACACACTGCTGCTACTGTGCGTCGGTGATGGAGTGAGTGAATGTTTTTGGATGTGTTGCCAATTAAGCGAACTGCTTTGTCCTGGATGGCGTCAGGTTTCTTGACTGTTGTTGAAGTTGCACTCATCCAGGCAAGTGGAAAGTATTCCATCACACTCCTGACTTGTGTCTTGTGGATGATGGACAGACTTTGGGGAGTCAGAAGATGAGTTAATTGCCGCAGGATTCCTAGCCTCTGACCTCTTGTAGCCACAGTATTTATATAGCTAGTCCAGTTCAGTTTCTGGTCAATGGTAACCCCAGGATGTTGGTAGTGGGGCATTCAGTGAAGGTAATGCCATTGAATGTCAAGGGGCGATGGTTGGATTCTCTCTTGTGGTCATTTCCTGGAACATGTGTCAGCCCAAGCCTGGATATTGTCCAGGTCTTGCTGCATTTGGACATGGACTGCTTCGGTGCTTCCATCAGCGCTGATGGAATGAGAATTATTTTCTAGGAGGGCGTTGCCCCTCTGGAGCACTTTAGTTTTTGCATCTGATTTGGTGCATTTACTAGAATTTTGGAGCTTGTGGTGCGTGATTCTCAGAATAATTCTTTTTAAGTTAAATATATCATCACTCCAGCTCTATTTTATTTGTAAATTTTGGCTTTTCCAAAAGTAGAGCAACAAGAATAGGGGTCAAATAAACTAGTTCATGAATTGACATATGGGAATGCTGTTGCATCTTTAAAAAAATCCATCTGCAAACACTGTTCAAGAAATCAGGAAATGGAAAGTATTTAGAAGTTGGATTTTATTTGTTACATATAACATTTTAGGGGGCTCTTTAAAAAAA
Organism: Carcharodon carcharias; assembly: GCF_017639515.1. NCBI lineage: Eukaryota > Metazoa > Chordata > Chondrichthyes > Lamniformes > Lamnidae > Carcharodon > Carcharodon carcharias. Next base: position 123,579,255 of record NC_054476.1, read on the forward strand.
GAACATACATGTAGCTTGGGATGCTCAAAAAAATAACTGGCCATTTTAAACGTTGCCATCTCAAGTTTGCACATAACAAACATTGGAAGATCATAATGTTTGATCAGTTCCAGCCCTGCCCTCCAACTAGATGGTCTTCACAGGCGCCAGCTTCACTCTCTAAATCACAAGACTAGTTGATACTGATGCCCTCTAATGTTGGTGGGAAAAGAACTGAGTTTGACAATTGACATGCATGTATTCAGTGTCACCAATTATTCGGTGATAATTCATATCTCTATTTTCTTTTGCATTTACTTGAGAAATCTTTCCACTGAGCATGGAAAACGTTCCCTTTCATGGAGCAATTTCAGTCTATTGGCTGGCGGTTTCCAATGAACTCCCTGTGAAATCTTTAGCTTGGTTCCAGGGAGCTGACCTTTTAACAGCTTGTAGAACAAAATGATTAGCCTGTAGCTTAGCACAGCGTGGTCTAGTCACATCTGTTTGAAATGACAAAGAGAACACTTGACAGCCATTTAGCTGAAAGCGTTGCAGGTTCCCGAGTTGGTCTGAGAGCAATTTTATTGATGATGGATTTGAGCAATGTAAATGGATGGATGAAAGAAGAAAGAGCCAGCAGGTGAGGCATACTCTTAGCTGTGTCAACTGGTAGTCAGGAAATGGAAGACACAGCAGTCATTGGTTAATGTAGATTACAATGTCAAATCAAATAGCAAGCACCAAAAGAACTAATAGATTTGCATTTCTATTTCATTTGATATCCAAAGTGTGAACCGTTCAATCAGTTCCTGCAGAACTCCAGTTAACTGCTTGGAATATGTACATTTTGAATATGCAGTCGGCTGCTCATTTATGGCTGTATTTGAAAATGTAATCTTTAGTGCAAGATTCAAGCTGTTATGGATGTTATTCTGATGCAGATATCATTTATTTTATAAACCATAGAAAGTGTTGTCAGTGTAAAAAATTCAATATCTGGTATCTGACATAACTATTAGAGATCTGTGTTTGGGCTGGCTTAATTAAAATTTCATCACTTCCCCAAACATGGGATGATATGAATTTGAAGTCCCCAGAGAAACTATAACTAATATATAACAGAGTAGGGAGAGGTGAGAAAGGCTTCAGAAATGGGTAACATGCACACACACTTCACCTACCCACTTCCCCAACAGATATAGACAGATGTTCCAAAAAAAAGCAGTGATTGTGGAAAGTGAGGTAATGAATAATATAGAATATATATAATATATGCTTATATATAAAAAAAACTTCACAATTTTTTCTAATTGCAAATGTCTGAGAACTGGTCATGAAAAAATATTTAGTTGTTGCAACTGTCAACATCATGACATGCTTTGCAGCACAAGTATCCATGACAAATGGCCAACAAGTACATATAGATTTATTGAAACAGGATGGTGTTGAACTCAGGCTGGATGTGGACAGCCTTCCTGCCCTGCTACCAATTGGGGCCCTTAAGTGGGGGGGGGTTGCATGTAGGTTCCCAGACAGGGGTGGGGGAGTTGGACAGGTCCCACATTCAAAGGCACTTAGTGCCTGATTGAGGGAGCGGGCATTACGAAGGGGATCCTGCTGAGATTCACCCCCTGCCCTTGCTGCCAACTCCTTCTCTTCAACCTCCATCACTCACCTCTGGACTGGGATCCAGTAGGCTTTCGGTGGGTGTCATATCTGCTGCAGCCACTGCCTTCCCAATGGTGCTTCTATTCAATAGAGCTGTTGGCCTCCGATTACCTGGCAGGTCTCGGCAGATGAGACCGCTACGCACCTCTACGCCATTGATACCCGCCACTGTCAAGTGCCTGAATGGAACAAAATGCAGCGTGGCTTCCCTAAAAGAGGCAACCTGGGGGTCTCGCCGGCTCTTCAGCCAGTAGCCGAGATCACTGTTGGCTCCACAGGATTCCACCCCATTGGTGCTAAAGTGTAAAAGGGTTCTGCCTTGGGAATATAACTAACCTCCTTGCTAGTTAATCAGTGAAGGTCATCGAATGGCGACCATAGGTTGAATCTTCTGACTAGTGTGCAGGTGGCGGAGCCTGCACACCAGCGTTTAAAATGTCGCGCGAGTGTCCCGACGCCAGTGCGCAGCGTTGTGATGTTTCGTTCGGCGGCTGCGCTATGCAGTGGGACGCGCGCCCGCCATTAATTAAAGGTCTTGTTAAGGCCATTAACTCACCAATCGACCAGGATTTTGAGGGACCCGTGCAAACTTCGGCTCAGCTTACGGGCCCAACGGACAGGCGGGTGAGTGATTTTTTTACAAACCTCATCCAGTGGTGGAATGAGGTTTGATATCGAAATTTTAAAAGTTTAATAAAGTGTTTGTGTATTTCATTAACATGTCCCATCTCATGTGACATTTTCAAATGAGGGGGACATGTTAATGATTTTTTTATTTTTCTATTTTTAGAGTTTCACAGACTGTCAGCGATCTCCCTGAGGCAGCAATTAGCCTCAGGAGTATGTGCGCTCTTTCGTGCGCATGCCTGAAAGAGCGCACTCTCGCAGGTGGGGAATACCTCCCCCCCCCCCCCCCCAAGCCTGCACAGGAAGCGCGCAGCACTTCCTGTCGGGCAGCACGCTGGGCGGGCTTTAATTGGCCCACCCATGTAAAATGGCAGGGCCCATTTCGGCGGCGGCGATCGGCTGCCCGCCTGCCGCCGAGTCAGTCGGGCCCACCCGCCCATCAAGGGCAAAATTCTGCCCCATGGAAATGTCCATGTCCAAAAACCTTAGAACATTGCACTTTTCTGTTACATATAGTAAATTAGCAGTGGATCTCAAGGAGGAGCTCTTGCTCTCCCTTCCTCTCCCTCCATGCTCTCTTGCATAAGTGTGTTATCTTCTCTCTCCTTCCTGCTGTGCTTGCACTTTCTGCCTTCTGTGCTTTAATGCGTGAGCTTTCATATGTTCTCTATCTCTCCCCTCTCACAACTTCACTTCTGTTTCGATCTTGCTTCCTTCCATTTTCCTTTTATCACCTGCATTTTTCAGTTTTTATTCTTCTGTCTTGTTTGTCCACAGCAATTTTTTTTGCTCCATTCCTTAACAGCATTTGTAGTGCAGTGTGGGAACAGAGAAGGTTGCTGGTTGATGACACTGATACAGCAGGGAATGGGAGGGTTTGTGTTGGGCTGGGCAGGACTGCTGGTATAGCATTGGAGTGGGCTGAGGTCAATGGTGAAGCACAAACAGTGGGAGGGGGCAGACCTGGCTCCCTGGTGTAGTATCGAAACTTAGAGCGAGTGGACTGAGATTGCCAATGTGGCACAGACTGCGAAGGAGTGGGGCTGAGGCTACTGATGCAGCACAAAGAAGAGAAAGGATCGGGGGTGGCTGCCTCCATAGCAGAGACTATTGCACAAAGAAAGAAGTGTATTCTTTTCTACATGTAAGAGAGCTCTAGCTGCATGATGCCGCCTGAGAATTGTAATCTCCTACATTGGAGGTGGACTCCTGCGGGTTCACATTTTGTTTGTTTACATGAAGGCCTTTACAATGGGCCTCTGAACAAGAAATCTCAGATTTTTTGATGAGTATTCTTTTGACGCTGGCAGGAGCCCATTTAAAATAAATGAGTTACTGCTGTTAGAATATCGCTGATTGGAAAAAGCTTGATTGCAGTCAGCTAGCCAGTAGAGATTGTGGGATATGGGTGGGAGGTGGGGGAGGGAATGGGGTGGAGTTCAGGGGAAGCGACCAGAATATTTAAAGGCCCTACGGTTTTGTTTGTGGAAGGTGATATTACGGCAGCTGAGTTAATAGCCAATTTTCAGGATAGTTTCGTGAATATCTTTTGTATTTGCTGTGTGATTGGCGTTATTTTTACAACGGTGTGTGTGGTGGGTTGAGGAACTGCTTTGGTGACTGTGTCCCCGGAATGTAATTTCTTTATGAATGTTTTAATGATTGGAGCAGAAATTTAATTTGGGAAGGTTTTCTTTCGGGGAAGGTAATTGATGAACAGCAAAAAATAAAAGAAAAAGTCAAAATGGCGTACTGGCAAGGAGGAAAAGGCAGTCTTCTATAATCAAAAGCAAAAATAGTGGGCCGCTTCAGAGGCTATAATCTAGGTGTCAAACATAACAGACATAAAGTGTTGCTGTAAAGTGTGGCATTTTAACTTAGACAAAATTTAAACTAGTGTTTGGTTCAAAGGCTAGAATGCTGTAGCTGGAGGCCGATCACTACATTTTCTTGATAAAAGGTGATCCAGGGATTCCAGGTCCAGACTCTTCCATTCCCTCATCTGAAGGAACATAGGCTGCATTGAAAAGTCTTAAGGGGAAAACTAAACAAAAAGGAAATGCCTTCAGGAGCTATGACTTTTACTGCATTCAGTTGCTTCAGTGCATTTACCATGGAGCTTTTCATCCTGGCGTGAAACATGGCTGAAATGTTCAACCACCAGAAACTCCCCACAGAGTTCATTCTGTCAGACCTGCAAGAAGAGAGCCTGCTGAATGTGATTGTTAAATAGCGAAAGTAGGGGTCTGATGATGGCTCTCCACAGGGATCGGAGATGGCACAAGACTTCAAAGCCTGCAGACATCTAGATCTGGGAGGTCTTTTCTTCAGGTCAAACCCCACAGACCCTGGGGGGAGTTGGGGGGGAGGGAGCTGGTTCTGATTGTATTTCACAGAGGTTGGACAAGTAATGACTTGTTTCCTCTGCAGTAACTCTCTCTTTCAGTGAGTAGAGGTTTAGTACATGGAAGGCAGATTTTAACCTGCTGTCGAGAGCAGTGGAGGAACACAGAAACTGAAGCAGGCCTTTATAATATGTTTTAACCCATCGTTTGCCAGCGTGTTTGCTGACTATTCTGCAAGCACATTAAGTTAAAAGGGGTTGAAATAGGAAGAAAGCCATTGAGGAATATTTAAAAATTAATAGCCTTCTGTATAAAATGAGTCTTAGGGTGCAAAAATGTGGGGTGGAATTTAATGCCCTCCCCTGAGGTGAGTTTGAAGGTGGGGGCATTTAATCAGGCCGGAGAGTGACTGGTGTGGACACTCCCCCACCCCTGCCCCGATGAAGTCCAGGGCAGAAAGGCTCATGGACATCCTCCACGCCCCACCACCATTTGAACCCTTAAGAGGGTAATTAGTACCTCCTTGCAGGTATAATAAAAGCAAAATACTGCGGATGTTGGAAACCTGAAATAAAAACAGAAAATGCTGGAAAAACTCAGCAGGCCTGACAACATCTGTGGAGAGAGAGACTGAGTTAACATTTCGAGTCCCTATGACCCTTCTTCAGACCTTAACCCCCCTTGCTGGTATCATCAGATGCAGGTGGGAGACGTGGCATGCAGGAAGCCGGATAAACAAACCCTGGTTTGTGGGGGATGTGGGGTGGGGGATGGGAGAGTGGGGCTGGTCGCACGTTCAAAAACACTTAGTGCTTGATTGAAGGATATGGCACTGGGAATGGGGGAGCACTGCTGAAAGCCACTCCTCTGTCCCTGCTGCCGTCCTCACCCCCCCAAAACCTCCAGCTCACACCCTGTGACCCGCATCCCAGCATCACTGACTTATGGCCTTGGTCCCTCAGCAATCCTAGGCATCGGGTGGGTGCGTTGCTGGCAGCAGTTACTGCTTCCCCAGTGGTGCTGTCGAGCTATGCACAGCTGCCGGCCTCTGATTGTCCGGCAGCTCTCGGAGGTGGGGATGTGGGGCGGGCAGGGGGGGAGGGGTGGGTTGATGGCTGGTGGAATTTCCACTCTTGGGAAATTCTCTTGATCCTGGGTTCCTCAACTGAATTGGTTTCAATCTCCTTAACCTGAATTGCTGAACAAGTGAGCACCCACCCTTTAATTCTTGGGATAATCTCGCCCAGTTAAGTGCCTGATTAGAACTTAATTCAGTGGGCCTTCCCAAAAGGAAGCAATGTGAGGCTCTCACTGGCTCTCCAGCCGATGGACAAGACCCCAGCCGCCCCCATTAAATACCGCTTGAGAAATTTCACATTGTTATACCGAAACTTCACTTGAAATTTTTAGATTTATATAAATCTGACTTTTTTGAGTCAGATTTCCTCAACTAAATTGGTTTCAATCTCCTTAACCTGAACTGCTGAACAAGTGAGCACCCACTAAACGAAGCATTAAAGGTATAAGTTAATTTGCGACTTTTGATCAGAAGGTGCTTCCCCTTTGCTCTAAAGACAAAAGTGAGCCATTAGTAACTTTGTTTTGATTGTACTGAAGGATACTTAACTCTGCACTAGACTGAACTAGATCCAATCTAAATCTCCAAAGGGCTCCAACCTAAACTTTTTGACTGCGATTTGGGTTATTCTGCACAAAACTAATTAACTGTAACGTTATTTAATGTGGCATGTCTGTTTTCCAGTTTCCTAACATTTCAATCTAAAAGCTGCAAGTTATGTATCGTTCCTTCGAACACCCAAGAATGCACCCTAGCTCAGTTTGCAATTCCTGCTATCAGACTGATCCTTCATCTCACTGATTTTCATGGAATCCTGCTGCAAGCAAAATGGCTGCTGCATTTGCCCAAACAACAACAGTTACTGCACCTCAGAATTCTTCATTTTATGCAAACTGCTTTGAGGATGATGTATGAATATGAGTTGTTCTTTCTGGCAGGATATACTTTCATTTCTTTTTTCAAATTAAACTACTCCTTAATTCATTTAAACTTAAGAGGAAAATCCACCTCATATTGGGGACTGCATTAGAAAAACATCAGGAAACTCAAAAATGATCATCAGCTATTATCAGAAAAACATTTCAGAACAGAGTAATGTTTGAATTGTTATCAAAAATTTACTATGTGAACCCTTGATCTTAGCGGGGCAGTTAATTTAGTGATGGTGTTGATAGTGCTGATATATCCAGTTTGTTAAGACTCTATGGGTGGAATCGTCCCAGAATTGCCCTAAGTATTGTCGCAGGTGTGTAAAGCAATGTATAGCGCCGGCCACAATGGTGGGTTTTGGCACTGTATTGCCCCCTCCTGCCTCATTATTTATGCAGTCATGAAAAACACGCCGTTTTGCTGGTGGGCTTCCTCCAATTCGCCCTGTGCGCCTTCACCTTGCTGCTTCCTTTGAATTGCAACTGCGTGCACAGCTCTCGATGCTTGCAGCCCAGGACTGCTGCACAGAAAATATTGTCCCAAAAGGCAAGAAGACTGCAGCCCACCATTTTTCTGACGTGTCCCTGGAACGCCTTTTGGTCGCTGTGGAGGGCCGCTGCGATGTCCTCTACCATAGCTCTGGCCGCAGGAGGCCCATCAGTGTCACCACTACGGCTTGGGAGGCTGTGGCAGTGGTAGTCAGTGCCAATGCTGCACAGAAGAAGTTCACCATCCAGTGCAGAAAGAGGGTAAATGATCTCATCCGTGCTGCCAGGGTAAGGCAACCAACGCATCACTCTAAACTCTCACATTCACAAGCCTGTCACACCGGGCATCTCACTTGCTGCCAGCACAAAGGACATCACCACTCACTCTCTCGCACACACCCTCACATCTCTATCTGGCCTCATTTCCTCTGGAGACTGCCTCCTCAGCCCTCACCATCTTGAGGCCACTTGCCTCAACATGTGTCCCCACACACACCCTGGGATACCCTCCTTCCCCAGCACAGTCTTTGCCCTGCAGCCTCTTCCCTTGCCTGAGCCCACTTCTTCCCAAGCAAGCCCTAGCCCTGCAGCCATTGAAAAACCTCCTGCCTTATGGCTAATTTGGTAGGTAACGACTTGCCCATGAGCCGCCCTAAAATTGATGTGGTGCTGCCTGTGAAGCATGGCGCTGATGACTGCAAGTGCTGTCTGAAGCAAGGTAGGCAAACAAATCTCTAAGTCCTGAGAGGAGTGCTGCTTGCCAGATGCACATCATTTATGTTCAATTATGAAACACGCTGACGTGCCTGGATGATCCAGTGTGGGGAGGATGATTCGGGTGGGCAGGCAAGATGATGAGATGCTAAAATATTGAAATTAGGTTCTCGCGTTGGACGGTGGGAAAGAGGAGGCCTGCCATCAACAGGCAGGGCGAACGATCGCAACCTTGTTTCACCACGGCATAAAACTGATTTTTGGCTTTTTCACCATATTGTCCGCTCATGCCGCTAAGCACATCCACTGCCAACAGGAATGGAAAATTTTGACCGATGCCAAAATTGCATCAGAAATGGGACTTTGATATAAAACACACTTTTGTGAGAAAACTTTGGATTGTGATTCCTCGGAACAATATTTTTTTCAGCTAGCTTTGGACTTGACCTGCCAGCCGCCATCTTCAATGAGTTACTTTTGTGAGGACCAAGAACATTGTAAGCTGATTGTTTGTCAGCAGAAGTTTCTTTCTTCCAACCCTGTAATCCCTGTTGATGTCGCTCCTCTCAAAAGCATTGTGGAAGCGAAAATAGTGAGATAACTGCACTAGATTTCAGTGACTGTTTCTTGGAGGCATTTTTTGAATCTCATCACAGAATGCATGTTGGACTCCATCAGATTTCCTGTCTGTCAGCTACACTGACCTGTCGACTAGAACATGAAATAATTTGAGTGTAGCATGAGGCTGTTTACACCTTTGATATATTCCAAAGCAAAAGGACAGCTGATGGATATCTTCCATACACCCAATGTTTGCAGGCTGAGCAGTTCAATTTCCACCACTAATTGTGTTTTTTTCCCAGTTTATTTCTGTTATCTCCTTTTCTTTCTTGAATAAATTGACCTCAGGTACAACACTTGATTGGCACCCATCCACCAGCTGAAAAATACGCTCCCTCCACCATCCGCACACTGTGGTTGCGGCGTGTGCTATCTACAGGTTGAATGGTACCAACTCGCCAAGGCCAAATCTCCAACACTTCCCAAACCCATAACCTCCACCAGCTAGAAGGAAAATGGCAGTAGGTGCATGGGAATATCATCAGCTCCAAGTCGCACAACATCCTAACTTGGAACTTCATGGTCACAGGGTCAAAGTCCAGGAACCCCCTTCACCACATAGACCTGTAGTGTTTGAGGAAGGTAGCTCACTGCCATCATCTCAAAGGCAATGTATGTTGGCCATGCCAACAGTGCCCATATCTGGAGAATGAATTTAAAGAAGAGCCACCCAAGTAATGTTTGCGAAACTGGGTTGAACAGCTCCGGCAGCATCGGTGGAGAGAGAAACAGAGTTAACATTTCAGGCCTGTGACCTTTCATTTGAAGTTCTGATGAAAGGTCACAGACCTGAAACATTAACTTTATTTCTCCAACTAGAAATGCTGCCAGATTGCTGAGTGTTACCAGCAGGTGTTTCTGTTTTTATTTCAGATTTCCAGCTTGCGCAGTATTTTACTTTTGTCAATACTGTTGGACATGTTTTACAATGTCAGTCAGTAGCTCAATGGTCTAAGTGCATAGAATTAATTAAATATTACAGATTTTATATGATATATATGATAAAATACTTGCAAAAATTGGAATTTTGTGCAAAATGCAGTCTTCCAATTGTATTTTCAAATTAATGCTGGTGTTAAAAAGAATGTGAACTCAGTGGCCTTGGTATTATCTATTCTGGCTGATGGCGATGGTTAAAGAGTAAATGTGGGAAACACATCCCCAAAATGTCATGCATGCATCTGCCTACACGGCAGATTCTGGAAGTCCTGCCTTGGAACAGAAAAATAATTCTCACACGTAATTGGGCAGTGCAATTGGAGCCCATTGTCGGGAAACCTGATGTGAAAGGCAGGTGGGAGCTGCTGATTCAACAGGGTAAGTGTCTTTTCCAGCACTCCTTCTGGGCTAGGAGCAGCAGTGGTGCTCACCCTGACCCCTGAAGGAAGTTTTCGGCCTTTCCTCTCCTAATCATGGGCCTCCCCATCAGCGTTTGTCATGGGCCTCTTCTCCCTGTCCCCAACCCCAATTACAGGGCTCTCTCAGCATCCTATTATCAAACACAATTCTTCTTGCCACGTTGTTCTCTCCCACCCGCCAGTCAGGCTATCCATTTGTCCAACTGATGGGCGGGAACTAGAGCTAAAAAGTTTTAAGAGGCCCTGTCATTAAATTCGAATGAGCGTCTTGTGTTTCCGGCTTTGCCAGGTTCATCGACTATTTTTGGCTTCATCCTCCCTGCATCCCCATAAGTTTTGGGACCAATACATTTGTCAATGTGCAATTAAAATTACAGTATCTAACTTTTGTAACTGGTAATCAGGTAGTTTTAAAACCATTTAATAGAATATTTTCAGTAAAAATTACAAGAACCCAAATGCAGAAATGTTGCACAAATGCTCAAAATGCATAAGTTTGTCCCATTCAAATTCTGATTACTGGGCCAAAAATTAAATGAGTATTTTTATGTGGTGGTGTAAAATAAATATTTCAGGAAATCATTCACTAATTTCTAATTGACTTATTTACAATCACACCATGGTATTTATTTTGACGTGAAAGTTAATTTTAAAACAATGATTTTTAGATATATCAATAATCCAAAAATTAATCCAAAGGGTAATGTTGCACATCTCCAATTTTAAAAACAAAAGATTGATTTCACGAAAAGTTCCCATCGATATGTGATGTATTTTCAAACTTTCTCTGCATTGATTTCCTGACTATTCCACTTGCCATGGCTTTTTGCTCATTTGTAGTTTACAGATTTTACGTGGCTGTGCATTTTGTTCATGTTTTGATTTTTGAATCTATTCTTTCAATGTCTTTCTTGAGCTCCAGACTTGTGCGGTAAATTTCTCGTACTTCTCCTCACTCTTAAATAGGGATTTGTATGTTTCAAAACGTTTTCACCATGTCCTGAGGAAAATTGCATGGTTCATTTGAAAGGCAGCAATTGTAGTAACGTGTTCAGCTTCGCTGTCAGAGCATTTGCCTCTTGAATTGTGTTTGTGTTCCCGATAGCCAGGGATTACTAAAGACAGTTAGGAGGGGGAAGCTTGCACTGATCTATTCACCCATCACGCCAGTGCATGTAAAAAATACTCACATTTAATTTTGGCCCAGTAATCAGAATTTGAATGGGATGAACTTGTGCATTTTGAGTATTTGTGCAACATTTCCACATGTAGGTTCTTGTAATATTTACTGAAAATGTTCTATTAAATTGTTTTAAAACTACCTGATTAACTGTTACAAAAGTTAAATGCTGCAATTTTAATTGTGCATTGGCTACTGGTCCAGCAACACCTCAATTTTGAAATTCTCATTCTTATTTTTAAATCCCTCTATGGCCTCGCTCATCCTTATCTCTGTAATCTCCTTCATCCCTAAAACTATCTGAGATCTCTGCTCTGAAATTCCCCCCCTAAATTGCTTTGCATCTCTAGCTCTCCTCTTTTGGGATGCTTCTTAAAAGCTACATCTTTACCAAGCTTCTGGTCACCTATCCTAATATCTCCTACGTGGTTCAGTGGCAAAAGTTTGTTGGAATATGCTGCTGTTAAGGGCTTTGGAATGTTTTATTATGATAAGAGTGATATATAAAGGCAGGTTGTTGTTGTTTGTTGTCTCCAGCTTAGGGAAAGGACACCAAAGCCAATTATGGTCTCCTTACTGCGGTCTCAGCTGAGGTTAGCACACTCAACACAGAGCAAGGAGTAAACCAGTGGGCCTTCCTAGTATCTATTGATCAGGTTTTTTCATGTTCTTCCTCATTAAATCTTAAGGGCAGACACCACATTTAATCCTCTGCATCACAGTCTGGTAGTATGGACGGCGAGGGGTCATTTAAACAGCGCTGATTTCTCCTCTCTCCACCCATCTGTAAGCAGAAAGGTGTTTTGATTTGTTTCCCCCTTAATAAGTGGTGGTGTATTTCCCAACCCCTCATTTTTGGTGTGATCCAATTTTCTATTAATAACCCCACAGCAATCTCGTGATAGGATGAACTCAAAGGGTTAGTTTATTTGCACATACTCAAAACGTGGGAGGGTGGGTCACCATGTAGCCCCCTGAGCCCTCATTCAATAAAGATGGATGGAGGAAAAGATTTACAGGGCAAAGACCACAGAGAAAAGAATTATTATTTTATGTGGTTGGCTAGGCCTGGCTTATGAAATGTGGATGGCCTTTGTATAGTTCCCTTTGAATTTGATCTCTGCAGCCCACAGGAGGTCGTTAAGATCTTCTCAGAGACAACAAGTTGTAAACTTCTTCGTATCTGCTAAATAGCTCCTTTAGTTCAGGGTCCAGAATCGAAGTCTAATGGTGTATTCCTTCACAGAGGTCAGCAGGCTGAACTGATGCTGGATAATTCACTTCTCCATTAGAGTTGACTTTCTTGATGAGATAGGCATACAGAGATGAATCTGTCTTGCAGGTGATGGTACAGAAGTTTCAGTCGAAACAATGTAGATGGGGCCAGGCATTTAGCCTGGCATGAGCCCCTTTACTGTGCTGCTGCTCGGTAGATAGAAGACTGAGCTTTGCAGCTCCACAAGGCAATATCACCAGCTAGGGGCCATGTTACTTGATGCCCACCTTTCCACTCTGGCTTTGACAAATGGGGGTGTATTACTTTGTCTAGGTCCCTGAGATTGTTAGTGTTCCAGCCATTAAGTCTTAAAGGAAGGTTGTGGGGTCCTTTGGCCTAGCAGACGAATTGGCTCTGGTTGGCCAAGCCTGGCTTATGAAATGTGGATGGCCTTTGTATAGTTCCCTTTGAATTTGATCTCTGCAGCCCACAGGAGGTCATTAGGGGTTTTTTTCAGAGACAACAAGTTGTTTGAAGTCTTAGCCCTTTGACACTAGCTGAAATTGTGAACTTGCTGTATGTAGTGAAATCAAGGTGACTATGGATAAAAAAAGATTGAGGGACACTTCGCCATGTTGGGTGCAAGTGATTCCTTTGGAATGGGGGCAGGGACTTGTGGTTAGTCCATGGGTGCGGCAGGGGGATGGCGGGTGGCAATGCTGGTGACTCCTTGAGAGTTGCATAGCCTGCTCCCATTCTGATGCTGCCAGCTTGGGCCCTGCCACTCAACAAACGCAGGACAGCCCTAAACACACAATATCAATCTTGCCGTGCCCAATGCATGTGCAGAAACAACGCCTGCAGTAGAAATCTCAGACAGAAGAAATACAGTACAAAACATGTCCTGGGTCAGGCCTTCCTGGGACATGGGAAGAGAAGCCAAATTACAGGACTGTCCTGGGAAATCCAGGACATTTGGTCACCCTGAGAGAAATATAAATGTAAACTTGAATCTTGAGGTTGTTTTCTTTTTCAAAAGATTAAATGTTCCAGTCAAAAGAACAGAATACATCAAAATCAACTATCAATTATGCAAATTATTTGTAACTTTTATAGCAATCAGTAATCCTCCAGTAGGCAGTTCTCAGTGCTCTCTTTCACACAAAAGGTGCTATGAATTTGGAACTCTCTGTACCACAAGACTGGATGCTGAGCCAATTGGAGCTTTCAAGACTGAGTTCAATAGGTTCTTGTTGGGTAAGGATACCAAGGGATGTGGAAGAAAGGCAGAAACATGAAATGAAATGTAGATACGTCAGGATCTAAGTGAGTGGTGTAGCAGGCCCGATGTGCTGAATGGCCTCCTCCTGGTCCAATGTTCCTCATCCACGTCCATCACTTTGCACGTTAATGGGGGAGCACAGAAAATTTAATACTACTGGAAAGCCTCAGATTCAGCTGCCACCATTGGCCTCCTGAGTTGCGGAAGGGAAAAAGTAAACTCTTAATTTCCTCAGGTTTGGGTTCAGCTGTGATACCCACCATGAGAAGCTGCCTGTTGGCACGCACTGTTTACCATCACACTAAGAGTTCCTTGAATAGGTACCATAAGGCTGCTGTTGCTTATGTGATCATGTGTGTATACTAATGGAGCTTTTTAGTACAGCAACAGAGAGCCAACTGTTTGCAGCTTCAAATTCTGACCACAGTAACTCCTATTTACACAAACTACTGACCTAACAATAAAGATGGGACACCATACCTTGCTGGAAGTTGCTCCTGTTGATGCCAGGTAGAATCAGATTGCTGTAATCCACTTCCCATGGTTGAATGGACTGTTGACACTTTTAAAGATCACGGATGAATATGATCCACTTAGTCAAGGTAGCAGACAAAGAGAGAGACAGCCACCAATAGAACCATTGAGCAGCAAGAACACAAGACCTTCAGGAGAGGAGAAAAGGGCGAAAATTGCCAGAAGGCAATATAATGTTAGGATCAAGATGATTGCACAGAAATAGAGCTGCATTATCAGGTCATTAGATTGGCACAAGAATAATCTGCATAGGTGCAGAGTAAAGAATGCTTGGCATAGCAACCAATGAAGGATTGACAGCAAAGAGATTTTGACTCAAATGAAATGGTACTGTGCAAAACCAGGACATAAAGGAAATTAGATATTGCATCAGTGAGTAGCATTTCTATTAGTCTGTCTCTGTTTCTTTGAAGAAAGGAATCCGATTTATATTGCTACCCCAGTCAATTGTGCATGTAATTGAACACTGTTCACAACAGCTTTAATATTCCTTTACCTTTAACCTTCAGAAGCCATTCTAACTTCCGGTTAAACTGTCATGGGTTCAGTAATTAGCATGTGAGGTTCAGTTTGAGCTTCATTTGGCTATCTCATCAGTCTTTCATGTTCGAACAAGCAATGGGAGGTGTGAGGGTAGGGGGGGGGGGTTCTTTTTGTCCTCTTTCACAGGTTTTGATTGACAGATTAATTTCTGTCGGGCTATGTGTTTCAGGAGTCAGAAAGAAACGAGGGTGCTGTCAGGTTTGCTTGTTGGAAAATTAGATTAAATGTCATTGTCATTTGCAAAGGATTGCAGTGTTCAAGCGATAAGGTTACATTTAATGAGAGGAAAGAGCCTTCTTGCAAGGGGATGATGATTTACTTGTGTCAAGCTGGTGCTTTATCACAGAACCTGATACTGCTGCACCCTGGCAGTTGCTGATAATAGATGATCAAGAACACTGTACCACTTCAATTGCCACACTGCTCTAAGTGACAACTTATCGGCCATTTGAAATGCAGGGACTGGGAAATAATTAGCAGCTAACATGTGTATCCAAGTGGCGGCATATCATCCAGCTACCTAGCTCTTCCCCTGTTCCCGCCCTCCTGCCAGGGAAGCTTGCTCTTCGATTCATGAAATGTTCTAGTTCCCAAGATGGACTTTACTGCATGAATGGAATGACATAAGGGAGCGATGGATTTCCAACAGCCCCTAGAGAGAAGGGAGAGGGGGCTTGCGTTGCGATTTTAAAAAAATCTTGTGTCAAATAAAAGCTTGGCAGCTGGAAGTTCTTGTCCCTCTTTAACATTCCTCTTCAGAATGTCCATCACTTATAAATAAGTGTTTTATCCCAAGAAACTGAGAAAGAGACCATTGAGGAATCTGAGTTTATAATTTATTTTGTGTGTTTTAATTTTATATTCTCACATGATTAATATTCTTGAAAACCACTTGTAATTTAGAATTTAATAATTTGTTTCTTGAACTCCTTTATTTTTGGAACTGGGTCTCTTTGTAAAAAGGTGCATTGGGAGCACAGTTGTTGTTGATGTTGTGACCCTGTGCCATAGGGTTAGGTTAAAGGTTTAAGTTGAATGCAGGCAGAGGGAGTGAGGTGGGGGAGGGAGGGGAAGACAAAAACTGTACTCTGTCTAGGCATGTCTTGAGCTTGCTTTGTGACTTTCATGAATATTTGTGGATGTTTACAACTCAATAAGTTTATTCAAGAAAAATGTTTCTTCATTTGTAACAGTGTGAACTAGGGGAAGTGGTTGAATCTGTATCAAATAAAGTAAAAAAGGGTGGAGCTTACATCTCTGGGTATGAACGTTGAGCTGGATGATGAGATCTTCAGGTCCAGAATGTTCCAACATTGGTGAAGCTGTCTAGTCAAACAAAAATGGTGGTTAGTAGAGTACAATATGCCGCAACTAGTTAGAAAACCTACAACAAAATTGCATTTATTGCACTCCATGCTAAAGTATTGGTTTTCAATATGTAGTCAAAAGATGTACAAGATTATCTATCTTAAAGTGTAATCTTTAAATGCAGTTTAAAAAAATACTCTGGCTCTATCTTGTGGAGGATTGAAGTAACTACATAGAAAAATACTTGCTCTAATTTGCTCTGGAATTATAATTTTTCCTTTAATCAAAATATAACTTTCTTTTTTGTTCTCCTCTAGGTTTCGGATGCCACTTCAGAGAAACTTTTCAATACGACCACAAGTAAAGGTAGGCCATCCCCCATCTTACCAACGGCTGTCTCCTTAACGAGCCTACTGACCTTAAGCCATATGCAAAGTGGCACTTTTAAACTGCTAATTGTAGAGAAAGCGTTCAGATTTGAGTATTCCTTTTTTTTTGGTTTGCAGCCAGTATAAAAGAGGGCAACCAGTGAATCAACATTCCTACTTCATTGCTGGTAACTAGGGTGAAGGGCTCTCAAGTTGTAGAAGCAAGGGATGATTGATGAACAAAAGGCCTTTCCTCTTGCCCCTGCTTTCTTTCTGGATTTGAATGTATTTCCCACATTCTCATCTTTGTTTACTCATACAGTTTGATTTGTGGCATCCATTTAGTTGTGAATGGCCATGCTTGACAGAGATTCTTTATCCAACTGCAGTTTTTTGAGGTGATTTAGTTCCTGTGAAAGGATTAAGGTTTCTTTGTGTGGCCTTAAATCAACAGCAGCTTTTTATAAGAAAAAACATTGCCAGGAAACACACACAAATAGGCCTTTAGTATATTTTTCTCTGCCCTTATTTCCATGAAAATAACCTTTTTTTTTCTCCTCATGAGTGTTTTCCTCACGCCATGTGCTAATTTGTGTTGCCAGCATAAGTGACAAGAGATAAATGTAAATGCAGGTGTTGGAAGGTTGGACTCTTGGAATTTTTATTGGGGATGCAGAGATCAATGAAAGTACGGCAACTGTTTTGTTCAAGGGAACTTGTATTCACTGTCCTAGCATTGAAGAAAATTGTGCTTGAGAGGAGTCTTTTTGTGAAGAAATAATCTAAATGTTTGCTTCAAGGCAGATGCGTGAGGCAACAATATTTTTGTTCTTTGGGTCTTTTTTCTATGATTATACAGAGCATTTAAACTTTATTTCTTGCTATTGTTATTAGAAATGTTTTCTTGATTTGGGTACTGTTTATTTAAAGATCTTTACATCTAACTGTTATCACATTCCCAGACATCTGTGATTCCATACAGATTTGTATGAAATATATTAAAATGAAGCACTCACTTTAAAATGCTTGAGTGAAAAAAGACTTAATTTCACAAATGAGTGCAGTTGACCTGAATTCCAATTTTGAATATATGGATCTAATTATATTATATTTTCTGTTACATTAATTGCCACTTTAAAGTGCTCCCCATTTTTTAATAATTATGTTCTTCCTTTTTCATTTTACTGTGCCCAATATTGAAAATATTATCAGGTCAGCGACTTAGAAGTACAATTTTTATAAGTTGAAGTTTTGTATGTGGGTTACTCTCTATTCTGGGTGATGCTTCCTGAATAATTGTTTGTGCTTGCTCCACACTAGCCATTGTTATAGTGTTAGGTTTACAGGAACTGGAATTTATGTAGTCTATGTACAGTAACAATTCAAACTGGATTGTACAGCGGAGGAAATTTCTGTTTTTTATCTTATGCAGCTCAGCTAATTGAGCACAGCCGGGGTAGTGTCAGGCCACGACAATTACCTTAAGTGTTTTCAGCTAGAGGTAATATAACTACCCAGAGTTCCCATTTGTGATTAGCTATCCACTGACCCCTACTGGAAGAATGCATGTAGGTATCCATTGAGTGAAAAGAAAGACTTGCATTCATTTAGTGCCTTTCACAGTGTTCCTAGGTGCTTTATGGTTAATGAAGGACTTTTGATATATAGTCACCATTGTGATATAGGAAACTTGGCAGCTGATTTGCACAATGCAAGCTTTTACAAATCTCTTGTTCGCCCGTCAAAGTGAAGATGACCATGTTCACCATCTAGGGTGTTTGGTAGGGTTGTGGTGGGGATAAAATTGAGTGCTAAGGCTGATATGCACCCAGAAGGCTCTGCTGAAAAGAGGACAGGAAAAATAAAGATACATGCATTCCTTGAGGCAGAACATCTTTGCCCCCCCCAGCCAGTATGGGGAATGAACCCCTAACCTGAGTGTACAAATAGTAATCTGTTACTGACCTGATAATCTGTATTAACGGAGTTGGTTAAGGGATAAATATTGGCCAGGGCTCCCCTTTGAAAGAGTGCCATGAGAGAGCACACAGGGCCTTGAGTTATCCAAAGGAAGGCACCCCAATAGGGCAGCATTCCTTCAACTGGTGTGTCAGCTTAGGTTTCCTAGTCAGGTCTCCGGAGCAGAACTTGAACCCACAACCTTCTGACTTACAGGCGAGAGTACTACCAACTGACCCACAACTGACATTGGACTGGAATTTACTGTGGTGCTCCCTACTCTCAATAGCCTAACAACACTCTGTTCAGACTCACACATGAATGATTGTCAGTTAGACAAGATTCCACACGGCATCCATGGATTGAGCTCCTGCCTTCAGCAGAGACATACAGACCAGCAAAGAGCTTTTGGAGATCCCTTCAAACTGCCAACAACTATCACCCCATCCGAGTAACCAACTACTGGCTTGCAGAGTGTTAAATAATTCCTGAAAGATGTATCTTCAGTTCTGGATTTTACAGTCCATATTTATAATTTGGAATGAGTGGAACTGTTAATTGCTAAATATGAGTGTTGTGATAAGGGACTGGAGAGAGACAAATATGCTTTGTAAAAGGGAAGATTCGAGGAATGACAGAGCTGATAACAGCTGTAGCCAACATAATATCCTAAAAGAATGTAAAGTGAAGCATCATATAGAATGAATATAAGATGAAGGAATATAAAATGATGATAAGCATTAACATAATGTAAATAAGGCCGGGATTTTCCAGCCCTGTCGTGGGTGAGGCAGCATCCCAGCCAGAAGCCCATTGACTTGTGGAGGGGCTGGAAGATCCCAGCGGTGGATGGGTGTGGAAAATCCTGCCCTTAGTGTAACTGTCCACCAAAATCTGGGACTGGGACCTGTTCATAGCTCCTTGATGTGTAACATTCACTTATTGCTTAAAGTTGTTATTTGTGAAGGTTTAATTTCCGATGATTTCCTGACTCGTAAGCTTTAATTCTTTGGCTGCCTCCGAAAATTCAATATCAGTCTCATTTATGCAGTACATACACTATATGCCATTACAGAATAAGCTAGATGTCCCAACCCAACAATCTATATGGATCTATAGCCACAGCTGTCCACACATCTCTGCAGTCACAGCTGTCTATATGCCTCTCTACTTGGGTGGAATCTTATGCTCCCAGAGTTGGCAAGCTTGGATGTGGGAGGGACACGTAATTAGGCAGGTTGGTGGTGTACCTAAACCCTGCCACTTCCCTGCCTCCACCAGAATTAAGTTCAGGGCAGAAAGGCCTAGGGTCAACTTTTATGCCCTGCCACCAATTAAGACTCTGAAATGGTCAATTAATGACCATGTAAGGGCCTCTTCCCGCCACTGCTGTGATTAACTCAGCTCCAGGCAGGCTTGCCAACATGCGGCCAGCATGACTGATTAAAGAGTGCAGGCTGCCTCTCACTTGGGGGTGGTGGTGGGGGTGGGGGGGTTCCCTCGATCAAAGGCACTCCATGTCTGAGCAAGGACATGGAAGTTGGGCAGGGGATTACCACCTGAGAACCACTGCCTGCCCTTGGTTCTTAACTCCCTGCCACTGCCTCCCTATAACTCCCACCCCAAGAACTCTCCTTCCTCTTCTCAATTACTTACCTTTCTCCTAGGCATTGGGATTGCTGGGGGTGGGTTGCTGTCTGATGACAGGCACAGCCTCCTCCATGGCGCTGTCGATCTGATTGCCCAGCAGCTCTTGGTGGGCAGGACTTTCACCTCCAGGGACTTAATTCTGGAGGAAGGCCCAATGGTGTCTCCGGATCTGCCAGATTAAGATTCAGTGGGCCTTTCGAAGAAGATGCAGTGCGGGTCTCCCACCAGCTCTCCAGCCAGCAGGCAAGATCCTCACTGCCAACCGAAGATTCCGCCCCATGTGCCTGACTATTTTATGACCTAGTATGAAACACAATTCTAAGCAAATTCTTAAAGTGTATAACTCAGTAATTGTGCTGCAGTCTGTTTGGGTGATGTGGCCGTTATGACTGAATAGTGGACAATGCATGCAGGCTGTGAGATATGGGTGTGAGGCTTGCAACAGTGCTAAGTGTCTGAGGGTGAGGAGAAGCTATGAATGTTATTTATGAGTCCTGATGTATGAAGGTTGTTGGTATGTGAGTGAAGGCAATGTGGTGAATTGATCAACATGTGAGACCAATTGTGCAGTTGTAAGGATTTGAGATTAAAAGTTGACTTCACTGACCTTAAACACTCATGTGACATCATAGACACAGTACCGCAAGAAGTTCAAAGTTTTCAGGCTTGATTCCTGGCATTGACCACCACTGCAATCTGCTTCCATTTCTGTTGCACAGTTTGTCTGGAGAGCCCCCTGACTTTCTTCAGATAAAGCACATCTTTCCTCCCTTTCTACCTCCTCACCAAGGCCTGCAATGAAGTGTCAGAGAATCTTGAAGAATGCTCTCTACCTAGTAACACCATAATACACTATTCTTCCTGCTCAGACACTCTTTCACAAAGAGTACAACCCCTACTTCCAGCTAGATCGCACATCCCTTTTAAGTGGTGCTGGCTGGCCTTAAGCAGTGCAGGCTAGCTTTAAATGGTGTCTATTTTGCACGAGCTTGGGCCCCTGCTGAGGTGTGCAGCCACTCAGCAACATGCTTAGCACTGGCTGCACGTAGCAATCCTGCAAATTAGCAGTTACCACAAAGTTGGCATGGTGCCTGCATCAGAAGCAACGGGCGCAAGTTGACACTGCATTACGATCTAAATCCCCATTTTCAGGGACTATCAAATTTAACCCCATTGTATTTAGTAGGTATTGGCTAGTTGCCCCAGAGTGCCACTGTGGCAGTATGTACAGGTTTTCAAAATAATCATCTTTGACAATACTGGCAAAAAGTCAAAAGGTGTTTCACCTGGAAGCATTGGCAAGACATCGAGGCCAAGAGCTAAATGAACATGGGAGTAAAGCATACAAAATCAATACAGTGTAATACTTTTCAGTCAGTTATTAGTGTGTAACCATATCTTGAGGACGTAAAAGTTCAACCTGTTGGCCTGACCTTGATGAGGTAAGCCTGTTATATGCTCCAATTTAGATTGCAAGTCCTTTTTAAAAGGTCTTCCCAAAACAAGCCTCCTCCACTGCAGTAAAGGTCATTAAGCAATTAACCTGCCTTTAGCACCGGGTGGCAGCTGGAGAATTGACGCCTGCCATTGGGAACCATGCCATGTGCTGCAGCTAATTGTCAAATTCACTCAACCAACTTAGTAATTAATATGTTTTAGCCAGAGGGACATATTTGCTATTCCCTTAAATTCATCTTGTTAAGTTGTTTTTTTCTAAGACAATGTGTGACTTAATAGATTATTTCCAACATTGTTCTTTATCTATGTCTTTTTCAATGGTCTTTCAACTTCTTGACTAGAGGTCCCATAGGTATGTGTACATGTTCTAATCGGATTTTCCCCTATCAACACAATGGATATCCTCCATTTTGATAGTGCTCAATCTAAAATTGCCCTCTTAGCTCTAGAACTTGTTTGAATTCAGTTTCATTAGTAGACTTTAAGTGTCCTCTTTCCCATTTCTATCAGGCTACATAATTTGGTTAAAATGGCTTTTCATGCCTAAAGTCTTGAATGGGTCTGATTTATACTATAAGCGAATTTCCTATATTGCAAACATTTACTTCGCAATTGAAACATGGGATGGTACACATCTAATTGCTACAGTTGAAGCTTTGTAATAATGCTATGTGACATTGTATAAGTCATCTTACAGCACATTGTATTCTGGATTATGGAATCTGGAACCCACAGCATGGATGGGCATGTGGGTGGTCAGAGTTGAGCTGGTGTAGGTTTCCCTTCATGTGGAACAAACTGAGGTAGTTAAATTGTATATCTGTGACTGGAATTTTTGAACAAAATACAAAAAAATGCAGATCATGGAAAATTGAAATAAAAACATAAAAATGCTGGGAAAAAAACTCAGGAGATCAAGCACAGCACCTAGAAAGAGAAGTGATAAGTTGTCATTTTCAGTCATAACCCTTCATCCGATCTGCCAGAACTGCCTATTTTGATGAAAGCTCATGTCTGAACATCAACATTTTGCTTTCTTTTGCTGGAATTTTGAAATCTTCCCTGGTGCAAAAGTATTTTGTCACTGGGGTATCATGAAACAAGCTTTCATGATTTCAAATCCCAAGAAAGCAATATGAAACTGCCCAAGTATTCAGTGTTGTTAGCTTTATTCAGAAAGACTGGAAGGCCAGGGAGTGTGGCATAAATGTTATTTGGAGGATGATCCTTCCAGGAGGCATGGCTTTTGGAAGGCATAAGCAACATATTCATCTTATTGCCTTGGCTGGGGTGAGCTAATCAATTGGAGGTTCTTGGAATTTCACTCATTGCAATATTGTATTTTTTTAAAAATAATTTGCTGTTAGTAATTCAAATGGATTTGAAATGAAATTCAAATTATGCAACATTAAATAGAGTCCAAATTGGGACCTGATGAAAGGTCATTGACTTGAAACCTTAAGTCTGTTTCTCTCTCCACAGAGGTTGCCAAACTTGCTGAGTATTTCCAGCATTTTCTGTTTTTATTTCAGATTTCCAATATCCGCATTGTTTTATTATTGTCCAAAGTGGAATTCAGTACTTAATAATACAAATTAAGCAATTTAAGAGAAACAGATTATATCTTAATCCAGAAGATAGAAAGCGGCATATTTTACAATGAATACAAGTGTGTGCACTCAAGTCCTGGGGACAAGAAGTCCAGGGAAAGGAGGCAATGGATCATCTGGTGTGTGAAACTTCAAATTCCTAACTACTCTTGCCAGTGTGACTGCAGGATATATGTGTGTACAGTTTTCTTTAGCTTGTGAAGTGGGTGTGGATCATTACAACATGCTGAGATGCGCTCGGGCACAGATATTGGCAGACTGACGTAAAGGAAGTGAGAAATTTTGGGAACGTTTCCTCAATTTTTAACGTTGAATATTTGCTCTCTGCCCCAATGACATGTGTCTGTTGGTGCAAATACACAAAGTTCCCGACCACCGCCCTAACCCCATCCAGATGCTAAGTCTACTCATCTCTCTTCCAGAGTAACTATAACATCAAACAGAAAAAAAGAATCTTGAGTAAACCAAATACAGTTGCTGATATTCAACAAGTCAGATTTCAGAAGCTGTTGTAAAACTAGGTATTTAAAAACAAGTCATTTAGTTTACATACATATAAAAGCTTTTCTTCACAGTCAGATTGCTGGCTAAATAACTAATTTTATTCAGCATTTTCAAGAATAGTGCATTCAATGAAACCTCCAATTAACTAACATTTATTTAGCATTAACAGTAATTATAGACAGTAGTCTCTTGCCCACAGATGTGTCAACATTTAGCATCAAGTCTAATCATTCAATGAAATGGAGAAAGTTCAGTGAGCACCAATTAACAGGCCAATTAGTATGACTGAAAGTGTTGGATAATCATTTGTTTGCTTAAATTACAATAACAAAAATGCAACATACTGTGTCAAAAGCTTGTATTCAATTAAGAATCATCAGAGCTGTGTGGCCTTTAACCCATTGGAGGCAATGACAGTATTTTTGTGACTGTGTAATCTACATAGTGATTGAGATGCAAGAGTGGGTGTGACATGTCTGAAGGCTGTGGCCTAAAATTAACAGGCTTTAACTAACATCCCTGAGACCAATTCCAACCTGTTTTTAAGGACAATCAATATGGAGATTAGCAGGGGATGGGGAAAGATGAAACAAAAATTTCAAATGCTTTGGGCCACTGACCCAATCATCAAACAGGATGCGTACTGTCATTTTATTTTTGTTTATTCACTTCACTTTACAAATAGGGAATTTCTGCTATTCTTTACATTTTATTTAATGCCATTTGTTAATCTAATACATGAAAATGGGAAGACATAATTTTTAGGAGTTATAAAGGAGAAGATAGGCAAATTCTCTGCAAATTGGTGCATAAATGTATAGACATGCAACCTCATTGTGCGTGCCTATTGTATTTTCGCCACCGGAAAGATGAACGAACTACTGTCAAATGTACCATTGTCAAGATTAAAAAGAAGAGCAGGTCAAGTGTCAGTAGGAGAGCATTTAGAAGACAGAGATCATTGTATTATAAGGTTTATTAGGCTGGTTATGGAAAAAGACAAAGAACAATCCAGTGCAATAATAATTATTTGGGGGAAAACCAACTTCAGTGGGGTCAGAATGGATCTGGGCCAAATAAATTGGAGTCAAAGGTTGGCAGGAAAACTGGTAGCTGAACAATGAGCTACCTTTAAAGAATGTTTGGGCACAATCAAGGTATATTCTCTTGAAAGGACAGGTAGGGCAAAACAAATCGAGCTTCCTGGATGACAAAAGGGGTAGAAATTAAAATAAATAAAAAGTATGCTTATAACAAATGTCAGGTGGAAAATACACTAATGAACCAGGCTGAATATGGAAGGTTTCGAGGGGAGATGAGAAAGTAAATAAGTGGGAGTATGAAAAGAAACTGGCAGCTAAAGTAAAAGAGGATCCCAAAGTCTTCTATATGCATATAAATTGTAAAAGAATAGTAAAAGGGAAGTAGGGTCAATTAGTGACCAAAAAGGTAATTTACACATGGAGGCAGAGGGCATAGCTGAAGTATTAAATGAATATTTGTGCATTTGGCTTTACCAACGAAGGAGATGCTGCCCAGGCCATTGTGAAAGAGGAGGGAATTCAGATGCTAGAAAAATTTAAATTGATGAGGTGGTATTGAATAGGTTATTGTACTTAAAGTTAGTAAGGCACCAGGACCAGATTAGATGCGTACTGAGGGAAATGAGAGTGGAAATTACGGAGGCACTGGCCATTTATTTCCATTCTTCCATAGGTTCAGGGTTGGTGACGGAGGACTGAAGAATTGCAAATGTTACATTATTGTTCAAAAAAGGGTGTAAAGATCAGCCCAGCAACTACAAGCCAGTCAGTTTAACCTCAGCAGTGGGGAGACTTCTAGAAATATGCTGTATGTTTTATTAACCGCATTCTCAACTTTTCCTGCCACCTTTGATAACTTATGCACATATTTACTCTGGTCCCTCTACCCCTGCAACCCCTTTAGAGTTGTACCCTTTATTTTATATTGTCTCTCCATGTTCCCCTACCAAAATTAATCACTTCATATTTCTCAGCATTGAAAGTCATCTGTCACCTGTCCACTCATTCTACCAACTTGTCCTTTTGAAGTTTACACTGTCCACCTCATAGTTCACAATTCAAATTTTGAAATTGTGCCCTGTAGACCAAGGTATAGGTCATTAATATATACCAGGAAAAACACGGTCCCCAACACTGACTCCTGGGGTACTACATGTAGTAATTGTAAGTAAAACCTTTTGTACTGTTGTGAGGGTCATGTGACTGTACATATGAATCAGCCCTAAACGTGGATAATCTTAGGGGTGGAGCTTTCTAGCCTTGGGCTCAGTACAAGCATGTAGCTTCATCAGGAGTTCTGTAAATAAAGATTACTCTTTCTTACAAGAAACCTGTCTGGTACGCCAAGTTTGTTACACTTCCCTACAAACCTTCCTCTATCCCGATGAACACCCATTAACCACATACAGCATCCTAGGCTTTATTAATAGGGGCATAGAGTACAAGAGCAAAGGTTTATGTTGAGCTGTATAAGGCATTAGTTTGGCCTCATCTGAAGTGTTGTGCCCAGTACTGGATGCTGCCCTTTAGGAAGGATGTAAAGCGAATTGCTCGTTCAGAGAGCCGGTGCAGACATGGTGGGCCAAATGGCTTCCTTCTATGCTATAGCATTTCTGTGATTCAAAGAGTCAATTGAATAATATAATTAAGAAAGCAACATCACATCAACATCAACCTAGCAGTTCCTAGATTAACGAGTCCAACATAGACAGTTACAAAAAGGAAAATACTGTGGATACTCAAAATCTGAAATAAAAACAGAAAATGTTAGAAATACTTAGCAAGTCTGGCAGTATCTGTGAAGAGAGAAACAGAGTTAACATTTCAGGGCAATGAACTGGGAGCAATTCGAGATGTAACAGATTTTAATCAAGTGACAGTTACAACAGTATGTCAATTCAGATTTCTGTATGCATGGCCTATTGCTAAGCTAAAAAGCTGAAACTAACATTTCAAAAGCTACAAAGCAATTAGTAAGTTAAAAACCATACTTGTCTTTTCCATTATATTTTAGAACATATGTTCTTCACACCCAGCCTCTGCTCAGACCAGCTTGATAACCATAAAAGACAGGTGCGTTTGTATTGGTAATGACAACTAAGTAGGAAATCTGGCCTTCTCCTAATCAAGACAGTTGGAATCACAAGTCCTATATCAGTGAGAGAAAAAGGCATTATGAGATGTTTGCTTGCTCTGCATACTTCCCTAGGTTTATCCTATTTTTTTCCAGCATGAAACACTTGCAGAAAATCCTTTTGGTCCATGTTATTTGACAGAAAATGTCTGGATTTGAAAAATAAAAGATAGGGTAATACTTGAAAGGTTTACTTTAAATTCAAAGTTGTGAAGTGAACAGACCTGAGCACTGATAAATGCCCTGACCTTACGCAGTGATCTTGATAAAAGATGACAGCTCAGTGTCTGGACTGTTTCAGCAATCCTACATTCTGTGTGGAGCTCCCTTCAGCAAACACACGCTGATGTGTCAAAGTAGAAGCTGGCTCAATGGCACACCTTCAGTATACATTGCATGGTATTGGGAGAGCTATTTGAACGCTTAGTGTAAACTTTCTCTAGAGATTGCAAACAAAAGATCCACTAAACCTTTCAAGGGCCCTCTTTTGAAATGGATTATGCCTTTGAGTGTAGATGCTAATTGATTGTGAATGAAGGGGATGTTCTATTGTTCAAGGTAGCATCTAATGCATCTGTGCATCCTCCTTGATGTTAAACAATACTCCCCACAATACAAAGTCAGCAGCTTGTTCATGGGAGCTTGACAACAGGTAAAATGCCAGCCCAACACTTTCCTCCCCGTGTTGACTCCATTCTTGCCTCATGTTCAGGTGCAGTTCCATCAGCACTGGAAGCCCTTGTGGAACCTCATTTAGGTGGTCACTCTTTACATGTGAGCCTAATTAGCCAGTATCAGTGCCTTACCTGATTCTGAGGAACATCACAGCCAAATATGAGGCTAGGCCTCACTACACATAGATTTAGAGTAGCTTCGTGATCAAGCTTGCTACCTTTCTGTACAGTATGGCTAAGTGTGACGCAACATTGGTTATCTAACATCAGGAAAGTCTTTCCTGAACATTGTATAGATCTGTGTTCAAGCCAACATTGCAGAAATAAGTATCCTAACTCGATGTAGGGGGCTATCATTTCTCTGTGTGTGCTGCCGTCTTGCTGTGTACAATGCCAAAGTGGAATTGCTGTTGGAATAAGGTCTGGGCTATTCTATTAATGGCACAGATACTGAAAATGGGGCAATGTAGAGTTAATTTTATAAGTCATTTAGATAAAATTGATAATGCATTTTGTGATTCTATATAACACAGAATTTAGATAGGCCCTGTATTTACTATTGGGAAGTGCTCCTTCAGGTCCACTAAAGATATCCAATTTGACAAATGATATGCGAGTATTGTTTCTTGGTTGCTTAGGCAACACATCCAAAACCGAATAAATAGCAATTCATCTCTTTGCTGTCTGCAAAATCTTCCTATGCACAGCATGGCTGTTATGCCCCACTTGAGAAATTTCCAAAAATCAAGATAAGGTACTGTATAATGTAAGTTTTTTTCTTTAGCTGTAACTGTACTGTGTCCTTTGATTCAACATTGCAGTGCTACACTTAGTTTCACTCTTGATTAACATATTGAAAGCAACGAGGAATCTAAGGTTGACAGTATCAAATACTTAGCTGGTTAATTTGTACTGGGTCTCAATGATAGGGTTTGAAGTGGGTGAAGGACAGTTGAAACTAAAGGACATGCACTGGAGAATCACTGTTCTTTAGGCAGCTAAATAGCGTCTGCAATCTGAGAGCGAAACGGCCGAGAATACTGACTTTTTTCACCTTTCGGGCTTTTGAGAATTTAGGATTAAAGATAGAAGAACGTGGATAATAAAAAGTGAGGCATTGTCAGACATGACCTGTAAACACACCAGATCTTTGATAAGTGTTAAATGCTACTGTGTTTTTTGCCTTGAGTTTGTAACAAGGTGTAAACCATCATAAAGCTTAAAACGCTGGATATTTTTTCCAATTAGCTTTTTGACAGGAACACTGGGTTCTCCTGAATGAAACCACATTTCAAGCCTGCCAGACCTTTAAATTACCATTGGCATTTGTCCATCGTGAGCCCTTCATAATTGCAGAAATCTTACGACTATTTTCCCTTAACCTCAGGATGATGTGCTCATCATGTTTTGATTTTCATTGTGCCATTACTGCAAAAAATCTGCTCATATATTTTTTATTTTCAATTTTGTAGTTTAAACGTAATTGATTTGTCTGAGTTGGGACGATATGAAAATGTGTCTGTGCTTCACCCAAGTCAAGTGGGTAATTTTAAATAACTGGTTCCATTTTCCCGATGATGATGTATGAACAGGTCGGTCAGTTCACACTGAAACCCACGTCAATCCTTTAGATCCTATGGTGTCCAGTTCATGGGTTGAATCCAGCCCTAAAGGGAACGTGGCAAAGATGAGAGGAAATGGGAGATAAAGGGGCAGTATATTGGAGTGGAAGGTCACCAGTAATCAGTTAAGGGAACTTGGGTCTGGAGTGGACACAAAAGTGGTAGCTTTAGTTTACATAGACAAGCCACAGGAAAGGCTAAATATGGGAGTCCTCAAAATAGAACATTGAAAAATGACCGTCAGGACTTGGAGCTGGTCCAATGGCTTTGCATTTGCTGGCTTCTGCAAACCTTCTCCAGCCACTGGGGAAAAGCAAAGTTGGACTTTAAAAACAACTTGGCATGATTACATTGGCAGCTTTTTTATACCGAAAGCTGGAAGATGCCCATATGTTGTCCAGGCAACTCAGTTGTTGATCATTTTCATTTTGTTTTCGACCTTGACACTTGTTTATCTGCAATTTTAAAACTGAGAAGAGGATGAATTCCCAGTAAATTAAGCTGCTCAAGTTAGGTTTGCTCATGAAGAATATTAATGCTAGAAACACTTTGTTAATGTAGGCATCCAGGGGCAACATGAGAAACTCCTGTTCAGTTATAGCAAGGTGAGATATGAAGTATAGCAGCCTCTGTTCTTCTCCAATACAGTGCTTCAACCACTATCTCAAAAGAGTAGCCCCTGCTGTACCATGCTGACAGCCTAGTCTATTTGAGTGTCTGTGCTAGTTAATGCCAAATGTGCTTCAGGCCCACGTCTACTAGGATATGGATCGAGACTGCCCAGAGTCATTTCATATAGGCCCTGACAGCTAATGGAGAAAACCTTTATCTCATGAGTCGGGACTACATTCAATCTCTATGTTTGCAAAGTAACAGGCCAGTTTATTAATCCACAAATTCACTCAGCTCAATGCATGCTAGATGTTAATAGCATTTTTGATCCAGAATTTTTGGTAAATTTTGATTGTTTTTTTTTAAAACCTCCCAAGCGTGTGCAGCTAGTCAGCATTTCATGACGAGTAGCGTTTACAAAATAACCCTTGCATCCTAGGGTGAAAGGTCAGCAAGCTCCAGTTGATATTTTTACCTGTAGAATGTGCAGCAGCTGCTTTCAGCTGTCAACTCAACACCTGTCAGCATTTTATAATGCAGGACTCGAGCGGTCCCATGTTTGTATATGTGCTTTTTCTTTAAATGGTGTGATATTTACAGATTTGTTTTAGGTCTATATTGTCAGCAGCAGGTCATGTTTGAAAATTTGAAGTGACGTGCAATGGTCAACATTTGGTTCTTATTTTTGGAGGAATGGATTGTGCTGGCAGTTTGGGGAATGGTGGTGGGGGGAGGGGTTGGGCAGGGGGAAAGTGAGTGCTCTGAAGAGCCGTAAGCTGTTGCTCTGGATATAAGGTTTGTCTTTCTCAATTATGCTGCTGTCAATCAGAGACTTTGCCTCTGGTTGGGGTTGTTTGGGGATGGCCTGTCTAATGCAAGAAGATGGGTTAATAAGGCCCTCAGGTGGATGCCAAGCTGTCAGGTTGATCTCGATGTGCTGTTGAAAGGTCAGATGGAAGGAAATTCTGTCTGAGCAGCCAGGGAAGGTTTAGATCACAGTTTGCTTACTTAACTTAGTGCAATGGCAACAGGAGTGACAGTGGACAACAAGCAGGAGCAATTGCTTTTAGTACACATGGAAGAAAGGAGTGTGAGCATTTAATATTAAGGAAAATGAAGGTTGCAGAAATTTTGCATCAGTAACACTTCGGTTTATTTGATTGATAACTGTCATAATTTTCACACAAATACCAGGAATATGTGACAAGGGTGAAGCCACTGTTTCATATATGCTTGCTTATAACAAAAAAATGTATATTTCACAGTACACCTTTGAGAGGCTGAGAAAGGAGTACTATAGTTCCATAAACTGTGGTTTTCTGCCATACACTTACCGCCTACTTGAGCTATTAATTCAATTCTGTGGCAAATTCTCAATCTGTACTGTTCATTAAAGGGTGGGGAAAAGTACTACTGAGAGCTATGTTGACTTCACTTAGCCTGGTTTAAGTTGTCCTTGAACACCAGCCTAGTTCAAACTAAAAGCTTTCAATTAGTAAATGGCAATTTGCATACTTAGCAAGAAATCAGCTTGGTCCAGTTGTTATCTAATTGCTTTAGCTGGTGCCAATCTACGACACACACATGTTGAACTCTCAGATGAATACAAAAGGACATGGCGTGGCGCGAGACAGACAGATCTGAGCCACAAATCACTTCTTCATTCAGATGCTGTTACAAAGCATAGTTGTAATTGATCCTTCTAGCCTCCAACCCATTCGTAGAGAAACAGTCAATTTGAAACAATGATATTCACTGGACTACTTAGCATTGTATACTTGAGAAAGACTTAGGAATTTTGAAGTAAATTTAAATTATTGCTTGCAGCTCTGTCTTTTCTCACCTGTAATTGGGAACAATGCTGTATGATACAATGGTTTTATAGCTTCTTTCTCACTGGCATTGCAAATGAGACAAAGGTGTCTTCTAGCAATGTAAATCTGCCCATTTTCTGGATTAAATAAGTTTTATTCTAATTTATTTATACTTTTATTGGGAAATATATGCAACTTTCTTGGGCTACAGTGTCCAACTTAATTATGTTCCCTATGACGTACTGCATCAGTATAGAAAAGAATTTCAACCATTTGCTACAGACTAGAATGTTTTGTGATGATGACGACTATTATTAAATCCAGTTAACTCCCAAAGATTAGCTATGTCAGATATGAATTTAAGATGGATTTGTGTAGTGGGGATGTTACACACTACCTGCAAAAACATCCAGCCAATATTTTGCCTGAGGGCTACTCTCAGGAATGTCGAAACATATTGCAAAATAGGATGAGGGTCTTCTCTTGTAATTCCTCCGCACAGATGCCAAGTGGTGGCCAAGCTTTTCCCCGAAGACAAAAAAAGATTGCAGTATTAATGTAATTCTATTGCATGCCTCCACTTTAATAGAGGCCTTTCACTTACTCCATGAAATCTGGATAAACCTATCTCCTGGCAGAAATCTCTCACTGAAAGCAAGAATAAAAAGCACTGAATCTTAGCTCAGTTGTCGCAATTGAGTGACCTGCAGTGGAGGCTCCACAGTCACATGGTCACAGTCATTTGGGAAATATAGTTGGTCAATGTTTGCCATATCGGCTCTTTCATGAGTGCGCCTAGATAATGAGTGAGTGGGTTATGTATCCTTGTGATGCATCATGGCTAACATTAATCTTGTCCTAACCCATGTCCGTACATGCACTTTCAGTAGGGTTCATAAGGTAATAACGAGGAACAGTAACTCTTCTTTATTAACTCATGGGATGTGGGCATCGCTGGCTAGGCCAGTATTTATTGCCCATTCCTAATTTCCCTTGAGAAGGTGGTGGTGAGCTGCCTTCTTGAACCCCTGCAGCACATTTGGTGTAGGTACACCTACCATGCTGCTGGGAAGGAGTTCCAGGATTTTGACCTAGTGACAGTGAAGGATCGGCGATATATTTCCAAGTCAGGATGATGAGTAGCTTGGAGGGAAACTTCCAGGTGTTGGTGTTCCCATGTGTCTGCTGTCTTTTTCCTTCTAGGTGGTAGTGGTCATGGGTTTGGAAGATGCTGTCTAAGGCTGCTATATATTCTCCTCTCACCATCCCAGCCCAAGGGATACTGAGGCCAATGGTAATGCCTTCAGAAAGGGTAGGGATTGATCTTGTACCATCATGATCTCAGACCAACGCACATTTACACAGTGAGAGATTGCTTTCAAAAGCTTCAGCATGGTCAGCGAGCTCAGATTTCCATTTGGACAAAGGCCACTCAGATGACGTAAGAAGACAGCTTGTACTAGCCCTAATGACCTCTCCTACTTAAACAGGTGGTGTTGACTCACTAGGGAGGGCAGAAAGGTGAACTAATACAGATATAAGTTAGAACAGCTGAATCTGTTAGCGATAGTAGTAGCAGGAATCCAGTGTGTTGCCAGACAGCAAGTCTGCAATGGTCCTCTCACTAGCACTATTTCTGATCTGTTGGAACTGTGCAACGGTTAGTTGGAAGCTTCAGTGTTTAAATGCTTTAAAAATAGTGCTATTGAAAAGGTTCTGACAAGAGCTTTGAGCCCGCTGGTAGTGATGGACAGATTGCAACAGGTGATTTGATTACATTTAGGAATTTCTGACTTCCAAAGCTCTAATTGCAACACATTGTATTAAAAAAAAACCCTCATTAACAGTGGCCCTTCGAGTACCACTTCATTTAGGTTCCAGATGGCACATTATAATTACATTCTGACAGCTTTCGCTCACAGCTTTTTCCTGTTACTCGTATCTCAGGCAGGTTTTTTATTCTTCCATTCATTACCATAAAGAGATATGTTCACAGTAACAAAATAAGTTAAAAATTTAAAATCATTTTTTTCACTTTAACCAAAGGTAGTGGTTAATTTTTCATTGGTGGGAGGCCAGGCGTACTGGAAACCGTATATACCAGTGTCCGTAAATACTGCAGTGCCAATGGGGAGCTGGAGCAAGATAATTGCAGCAGGCACAAACGATGTTTGGCAGCTCTACTTGTTTTCAACCTTGCTTTCTTGATATAGTTATTCATAGCAAGTATCGACAGCCAAATTGATTTTGCTGGTTTAAACTGCTTTCTGTACAAACGTTTTAATTTTGTACTATCCATTAATTTGAGAATTCTGCCATTTTGCCCATAACTTGCACAGATTCATACATGAAAAAATTTAGGGCCCACTAGCACAAATATAAGTCAGTAAAGTTAGGGAAAAGTAAATCTGTTAGGCAGGGTAGATGAAAATGTTGGCAATAAAATCCAAGGCTTTGTTGCTGTAGACAGTTATCATAGGCCATTAAAATGTTCTTTTTGATTTCCCCACTTGCCCAGTTCCTCTCCTCCACAACCCCGGCTCCACTCTTCTGGCTCCTCTCCCCCTTCTCCCCAGCTCCTCTTCTCCGCCTCCCCCGGTTCCTCTCCCCCAGCTGTTCTCCCCCACCTTCCCTTGGTCCTCTCTCCCCACCCTCCTCCTCCCCCGGCTCCTCTTCCCCCGCTTTCAACGGCTCCTCCCCCCCCCCCCCCGCTTCCCTTGGATCCTCTCTCTCCCACCTCAGAACTAGCTTCAATTAGCACAGTTGGGTGTGATATCTTGATGCAGCCCACTTTCTCTCCCTTACATACCTCCATCTGATACATTTACATTGCAGTTCTACGATACTCCTTGCCCTTTAGTGAATTGCTGTGCCTTTTCCATGACCTTTTTAGTACAACTGTGAAGCTAGGGGAGGGGAGAGGAAGGGAGGCCATAAACTCAAAGACAGCTTTGTGCCATAGAGCCTGTTCCACAACAAACTCAAATGACAACACCTGCCTTACTGAGTTACCCATCTGTGCTACTGTCACTAGGGGCAAAAGCTCCATTTTTCAACATCATCAGTTCACGTTCTTGACTGCACAGTACGTTGAAATAAAAAACACATTTCTGGTGAAGGAAGGCCAGGATCATGTTTTGTTGGATTTTGGCATCTATTTTAATGGAGAAACTGAGCCAAAAACACCCAGAGGTTTGAATTCCCATTTGGTGAAGCATTGAAAGATGCCTGTTTGAGTGGGGGGAAAAAAATGAGGAGTTGGAAACACATAGTTTTGGCTCAAATATAGAAACGGCTGTGGAGACTCCATTTTGTTTGGCAATAGCTTCAGACAGACCTCTTGCTTATTTATTACTCATTTCTACAATATGCCACCGTTAATTACTCACAGCTGTGCAGCGAACCTTAGTTAACAAGATTTACCACCTCACAGCTTGCCTGTGTACATAATGCATGTTAAATTTTAGAAGGATCATTGTTAAGATGTATATTAGGACAACTTATTTTAAAGGTGTATAGATAGATATGTAGCAAGGTAGCTTTACCACCATCTTACTATATAGCCTAGGATGAGACGTAGTATTGCTGCAATTTAATTAAGGAACCAACTAATGAATAATATTGCTTTAGAACTTCAAATAAAATAGGTATCCTTGCATACGCGTAACTAAACTTGCCCGTGTGTTCTATATGATAAATTCCGATGTGCAAAGAAGTGAAATTTGATGCAAAATCGCACTCCTCTATTTGTTGTACATTTGTCCTATACATCTAGTTGACTACAATTTAGAGCACCACTTTTAGGCTTTGTCAATTAGCTGAATTCCTGGATCACTGAGAAAGACATGACAATGCCATTAGGGAGCAGGCTAACTTTTTTTTTCTGTGATTGTGATATCTGGCTTCTCTATCCATTGTAATGCTCCCTGGGCTTTCAGTCTGCTTTAGTGTTAACCATGCTTTCTATCTGCCGTAGTTCTCCATTGTCTCTATCTGCTGTTGTGCTCCCAGGTGTCTCTATCCACTGTGTAATACTGTCCGCTGTCTTTATCTGCTGTAGTGCTTTCTAGTCTCCCTGATGAAGCACTGTCTGGTCTCCGTATCCACAGTAGTGCTCTCTGGTCTCTATTTGCAGGAGCGTTACCTGGGCCATGGTGCTATCTGATTATCCATTTGTTGTGCTGTTGTCCGGGCTGCAGCTAGTGTATTACTATCTGGTTCTCTATCTAATGAAGTACTATTTTTACTCTGGAGAGGTAGGAGAGATAATTCTGTGATTCTTTGTTCCAGCAGGTAGCATTAGCTGGAGGTCAGACTGTGACCTTGTAGTCCTGGTTCTGTGATCTGTCTCTCTGGAAGTGCAGCTCCCTGCTAAACTAATGAAATTAGCCCTTAAAGTTGCAGTGTATTATTACTCTATCTGCCACAGTGCTGTCCAAACCCTATAGTACTTGCTAATTTTAGTTGAATTAAACAAGAAAACCTGAAGAACTTCAAAGTGTGATGTTTACAAATCAGGAATCTCAACTGGACTTCGAGCAGCAGTCAATCAAACATTCCAGACCAGAGGGAACTTCCTGTACCTATAATGACAAATTTACACTGATAATATATCTGTCGTTCAAAATAAGATGCACTTTATCATCATGACGATCAAAATCTTTATGCGTTATAAAGTCCTTGTTCCAGTATTAATTATTCATCCAAACTCACTGGTCGACACATCGCTGTTAGGTGGTTTTCACATTATTCGCCTACTCTGTTTTCAGGAATGCTTGATGCTTATATGTTAACAGGAGCCTTTCTATCTGAGGTTCCTGTTCGAGCTTTAGCTTACTATGTTGATACTTTCAGAAAGGCATATGGAATCACCAAATCTTCCAAATGGTGAAAAAGTGCCTCTCATTTCTTCTTGTAATATAACGTGCCAAAACTCAGTCTTTGCCTTTGCAACTGTGAATAGCCTTTGCTGATTAAAGCAGAACATCATCTATTGCTTAAAATGGGTAATGATTATGTTTAAAGTTTGTGTTAAGTGGCTTTGGATCAGTGCACAGGTGTACTTCATCATTCTCTTCATTACCACTGCCACTAAAGAGGCCCAGTCATTCAGAAGAGCGTCCTATCAACAGGCTGATTTGCTTTTTCACAGACGGATAGTTTCCTGGCTGCCAATTGTATAGATTGAGCCCTGGGGCCAATTTGAAGGTGCAGAAAGCCACCTAACTTCCCCTCGCCTTTGAAAACATCCAGGCACTTCACTGCTAATCTGGGTTAGTGAGTTTTGATGAATCATCTTTCATCATCATGTCCTCCTAGTTCATTGGTGCAAGTTGCTTATGTTGAATGAGTGGCACACCTACAACAGGCCCACGTCCACTTGGCACTATTTGAAACTCAGCTGGGCTGCTCGAACATCTGCCTTACTTCTTGGCAACTAGAAGTGGATATAATATTCAAGATGCACTCCAACTCTGAAGCTTGATCATTACCTCCTTTGATTTGTATTCTACTGTTTTTGCCTATGCAGTTCAACATCTTATTGATTTTTCCTGCTGCTTGCTGCTCTGCATTGATTGGACATGTAAATTTGAACTTCACTTAGGACTCCTATAGGTCGCTCTCAGCTTCATCCTGAGCTATTTCAGCACCATTCATAAAGTATGAATGTCACCTGTTGTGCCTTTCCATCTGTAACACTGTGTACTATCTGCATTAAACGTCATCTGCCAGTTTTCTGCCCACTTTAATATTTTGCCCAACTTTTTTGCTGCCTACCTCTTCAGGTTCCATGGCCGCTCCTAGTTTGCCTTCATCTGCAAATTTATCCAATTTGCATTTAGCTTCTTTCTTAGGTAATTTATATAAATTAGAAACAGCCCTGGCATTGAAGCCTGAGACACTCCACTCCCTGCT
Organism: Carcharodon carcharias; assembly: GCF_017639515.1. Taxonomy (NCBI): domain Eukaryota; kingdom Metazoa; phylum Chordata; class Chondrichthyes; order Lamniformes; family Lamnidae; genus Carcharodon; species Carcharodon carcharias. Next base: position 123,616,493 of record NC_054476.1, read on the forward strand.
CACCCCTCCTCTAAGTTAACTGTATTGATGAGTGCTAAGTGTTTCTACTCTTCATCCATTTCTTATTCATTCCCAGGATTTGAATTACCACAGCTTTCAGTTGATATGTGGAACATTTAATCATTTTTGGAAATCAAGGTGCATCATAGAATTAATCACAATTCAGTTTGTCTGTCACTTCCTCAAATAAGTCAAGGAGACTAGCCAGACAGGACCTTTCCCCCTTCAGTACTGTTAACCAAGGTACTGTTGTACAGATGATCCTCAAGTTTTGCCCTAGCCATTAGTTTCATTATTTTATATGGAGGGGAAGTAAAATGTCATTTAAAATATTCAGGGAGATTCAATGAGTTGCAGGAAATTCCAATTCTGGTACCATGCAGTATTTGCAATTCAGTTGATAACAAACTTGAAAATACATCAAAACTTCAAAATATGCTGTGTGTCAATAAGTTATTTCAACTAGACGAGAACTGCCAATCATTAAAGTGCTTTTAAACTAGCACTTGACAATGGATACAAGCAACATTGATAGGTGTAACTTTACTCATGAACCTTGAAGTGTTTAAAAAACTGATAGCTGCAGTCTCATTGTTGTGGCTAATTAGTAAGCAGCTAATTTGCCATTGCACTCTGTGATATGGTACCACATATTTTGGTTGTCTGGACTCTGTTGTGTTGCTCTCCAGCTCTCATCCACTGCATTGCTACCTGGCTGGGAAGGGGAAACCTTTTGATGTGTGAAGCTTCATTTCCAGGGTTGAGAATTTGAGAACTGAGCACTGAACTCAGTGTGCCCGAGTTATGACATACACAATTTTTCAGAGAATGTGGGTAGCTTTGCTTCTATCTTTGTGGATGACACCAAGATAGTAGAGTGCTTTCTGTGGTGAAAGATGGGAACGAGCTATAGGAGATCTTGAACTATATTCAGGGGTGGTAGTCGTAGGCTGACAATTGGCGGATGCTATTTAATGTAGATAAGTGTAAAGCCATGCTCTTAGGGATGTGAATTAAGCAGAGGGATTATAGGATTAACGTAAAAATACTGATAAAAGATGAAAGGGATCTGGAATTATAACAGATTGTTTGCTCAACCATCGAATCAATGCCAGACACCTGTCAAGGAAGCAATGTTGGTTAGGCTGAGTGTAGTTTGAGGGATTTTCTCTTGCCACTGTATAGAATGTTGGTCAGATTGCACTGGATTATTGTGTGCGGTTTTAGACCACTACAGGAAGGGTGTAGTTGAACATAGAAGGGTGCAGAGAAGAGTTACTGGAATAGTTAGGGAACTAAAGAATAAAACATATGAGGACAGACTCAGAACCTGGACTCTTCACATTTGGGAAGAAAAGGCTGAAGATTCATATGATAGGGTTATTGATCAGACATAGATTTCAAGAATCAATTAGGGATATTTAATTTGGTACTGATTAGCAGAATAAGAAGACAGGGTATTTGCTGAAATGGGGGCAGATTGTGGCTGAAAGCAGATGTTTGTAATGGTTGGTTATGGATTACTGAGGAAGGATTGTTCCATGCCTGTTAACAGCTCTTTCAGAGCTCATCCAGCTGGCTACTTTTGTGTGTCAGCCTGAATGGTGAAGGCTAGATTTTCCAACTAATTATTTTAATGCCAACATTAAAGTATGCCAATGTTGCCAGTGTTATGCCCAGTGAAGGAATATCCTACTCATCACTTTAAACATAGGCTGCATTTGTATGGAAGCTTCTGGAACTGTCTTTTATTAATGGCAAAAACCAGGTGGCTAAGATGGCTGTCAAGCATCAGGTGACCTTTGCAACTTCCACGCAGATTATCTGCAGTTTCTGGAAAGTTCCTAATTGAATCCTGGGTGGGGGCCTCTCCTTGGAATGGACATACCAAGGCGAATACTATCTGTGGAATTTACACTTGCTATTGTTTGGGGATTTACCCAAGACACAAGTCTCCAAGTTGAAACCCGAACAATGAGGGCTGGGTGAAATCAGTTCATCCTGAATAAGTGTGAAGAACTTTTCTGGTTTGCTTATGTCCTTTAGGGAAGGAAATCTGATGCCCTTGCCGGGTATGGCCTACATGTGACTCCAGACCCACAGCAATGTTGTTGACTCTTAAATGCCCTCTGAAATGGCTTAGCAAGCCATTCAGTTCTCAAGTGCAATTAGGGATGGGCAAAAAATACTGGCCTGGACAGCGATGCCCCCATCCCATGAACAAATTTTTTAAAAACTCATCCATTATCTCCATTGCATAGCAATAGTGTTCAGCTGAGCCATCCTTGGTGGACAACACCAGTATTGGTCATGTGACCAAAACCTTCTAGAAATAACAGGTTTTTTTTATCTGAAGACCCAGAAAGACCTGGGCAGTCTGCAGAGAACACCACAAGCCACAGCAGTTGCAGAAAAGGCAGTGTCATCTTTGTCTTTAAGAACAGGAGGCTGTAAAGCCTAAAATGCCTCACAGCTTGATTCCTAAACCCAAGTCCACCTGTAAAGAAATCTGACTTCCTAATATGAAAATTATAAGTGCCTAGCTTTGTGACCTGCTGAACATTTATCTCTTCGAGGGAATCCTGCAGTAACCCTGATATCCAACTTCAGCTGTTTGAGTGGAGAAAACTCCTTTCTTTAACGAGCCCACAATGACTGTTTGCCTACAATGAATCAGACGCATGAACTATGAATTATTCTTTTGTTGACAACTTGTAAAAGTACACTATTTTCTCTATTTTTTTCTTGAGCACGTGTACGTGTGTGAGTGCTTAGTGATTGGCATTTAGAATTTTGAGGTGAATGCGTGAACAAATAATCCTCTGTATTTAAACCCACAAAAGCTTGCTACTGTTATTTAAATTGGCCACATACCCCAGCGTGCTGGGGGGGGGGGGGTGCGGGGGGGGGTGGTGGTGGTGGTGCTGGTGGGGGGTGGGGGGTGGTGGTGTAGTGGTTGCTTAGAAACATGCGCATCTTCCTCTCCAAAAACCACACTGATTATGGCCAGTTAGGGAAAGTGTTACAAGTGTTCACTCCTGACACTGTCTGTAACACCTGCTTAACTCTAGTGTTAAAAGACTGAAAAGCCTAGGTTTGAGCGTCAATAGGTTTCTTTGGCCACAGAGGGGTATTGCAGCCTTATTCTCATCTGCAATCCACACCGAGCCTTTTGTCGACAGGGTGACAAAGAGGCGCATCAACCCTGACCTATTTACTTTACCTTTCTATAGCACAGGAATTCTGAGTCCACTTGTAGATCCCCAGCTGTTGCTATGTCTGGGATCAACTAATGTATACATTGTAGTAGAGGCCAAGGGTTGAAACCTTGGCCATCTGGTGTGTACATCTTAGTACCACATCAGACTCAACTGACTGAACATTGTTCAGAAATCTTTCAAATGTATGTTGTTTGTTCCATGGTCAATTGACACAAATCTGATGTGAAATTCAGTGGGCAAATATATTAATTTCTAAGAATCGGTGCAGAAAATCCCTAAAGCCAAACAAAAAGATTTTTAAATCTAAAATGGTCACGTATAATGTTTCAAGTGTTCATTCAAAGCTTTTCCTTTTGTAAGTCAAGGCACTGCTGTTTCACTTTCTATTGTCTTTTCTGAGTAATGGCTCTCTGAATTTGTTTCACGATTCCTATCCTTGAAAATGACCATAGCATCAAGATCATAATTGTTTCAAAATAATGTTAGTGGTGTTGGTAAATGTTTGCCATTGTGTCTTATTCACTGAGCATCCTGAGGCATGGTGGAAGTCCGTTCAGCCGTAAAATCGTGCGAGAAGATGTTGGGCGAGGGTCCTGATGTCATTGCGCACTCACACGATATTTTGCTCAGGCGCGTGCAAAAATCAGAAGTGTGCCTGCCAACAATTAGGAGGTTAATTAAGCCCATTAATGGTGCAATTGTCTCAGATTTTTGGTGGCCTTTCCAGCCTTACGGTTGGCGGACGGGCCAATCGGCCAGGCGGCCTTTACGTTTTTCATCAAACCTCATTCAAGGGCAGAATGAAACTTCCGAAATAAAATAAATAAAAAAAATCTGTGGACAGCATTTTTATCAGCTATGTTTTCAGGTGCCTGATTGATGCATGGACACCTTTTTGCAGCTTTTTGAAACTTTAATTGCTGATTTTCAGGCCTGCAGCTCCCTGAGGCAGCTGTCTGACTTCAAGAGCTTTCTTTCAATGTGCACCCACGCCCATGAAAATGTCATCGCCCGCCCTCACCCTGGCAATGCTGAGCTTTTCAGCGCACGTTTCACGCTGGCTGGCCGCTATTTGGCCAGCCAGTGTGAAAGAGCGGTTGGAGGCTGATCGCGGTCAAGGGGTCGTTTCCCGACTGCTCCCGGGCCCACTGCTTGTGCGCACCCGCCAAAGCTAAAATTCAGGTCTATGTGTCGAGGTACACAAATCACAGCTCATGGATTGCTGATCTTTCACTCGGAGCTTTGCATTCAAAAATGAAGATGTGATGCTTTAATTATACAGAGCCTTGATCAGACCCCATCTGGAGTACTGCATTTAATTTTGGACACCAGACCTCAAAAGAAAAGATATATTGACATGTTAATACCAGGGCTTGAAGAGGTAAATTATAAGGGCAGGGTGCATAAATTTGCTTAAGTATATAAGGTTGAAGGATTATCTAATTCAGATATTTGAAGAGATAAAGGAATTCTACAGGGTAGATACTGAGAAACTACTTCTGGTAAGGAAATCCAGAACAAGGGGCCATAGTTTTAAAATAAGACCTAGGCCATTTTCAAGTGAAATCAGGAAGCACATTTTCACACACACAGTATTCTCCAAGAGACTAGTGATAAAATAATTGTATCCAATTTGCTTTCTTTTTGCTCTCTTCTAGTGAAGACATCAACCTTTGTACTGTTTCACCAATACTAGCAACCCTCTGGTACCTTGTAATGTGCCCATTCTTCATGCCTGACAACCTAGACACTAAGTGCTGGCAGGCTACTTGACCCTGGAAGGCATTGCATCTGTTGTCCACACGTGCACTTTCCAGCAGGTGTCACTGGGTTACAATCTGGAGCAGCAATGCAGGTTATTTTAGCCCTCTGTAGCTCATTCTATTTTGAACTTTCACAGCTGAGGTCACCTAACTCAGCAAATGACAAGAGACTGAAGCTGGGACTTTTCTGCTGTGTATCGCTCATTTGCATTGTGGCTAATTGGATTTTTGCATGGGTTACTCTGAGTTGAATTTTTAAAAAAATTTATATTTTTATATTTGATCTAGTTTATCAGGATTAAATCCCAAGACTGCATGCAGCATTTTGTCTCAACATTGGGCTAGTAATCTGAAGCTCACTTCAACACTAGTAATTTGGAATGTTAATTAGTATACAGAGGTAGGATCATTATGTACAACCTTAAGCATGCTTGGCCTAAATAGCCAAGTGGTTACGGTACTGGGTTTGTAACCTCAAGATCAAGAGCTCAAATCTCACAATGGCAAACTATGAAACAATGTAACTTCATCTGAAATAGATGGAAACGGGTTTGCACTCGAAAGAGTTACAACCTTAAGCACTTCAGGCGATTGTGAGATGATCACTGCCTGGGACACCTGAGGTTTCAACTGGTCATTCTACTAGGTTTGTACAGCAGGGAGCCTTAGCTAAGTGAATGCTTGTTTGCCTACTTCACACATATCAAAGATCTGAGTTCTTGCCTTAGGGTAGTAACAATGGTTGACGCTAAGATAAAAGCAAAAAACTGCGGATGCTGGAAATCCAAAACAAAAATAAAAATACCTGGAAAAACTCAGCAGGTCTGGCAGCATCTGCGGAGAGGAACACAGTTAACTTTTCAAGTCCGTTTTATTCTTCAACAGAACATCTATTTTTACTGTGTTCCTCTCCGCAGATGATGCCAGACCTGCTGAGTTTTTCCAGGTATTTTTATTTTTGTTAACAATGGTTGACAGTTTAGTGGACCAACTCCCATCTAGTGGACATAAATGGCAGCTCATAAAAGAACAGTTGTATGAATGTCCTTTCTTTTTTCCTGTTTCACTCTTCCTCTACTTGTATTTCTCTCCTTCCTCTTTCTTTCTATCCCTGTGTGCCCTCTATCTCCATCTCTCCTTCTGCACCTCTCACTCAATCTATAGCCTCAAAGCAGCAGCAGTAAAAGGCATGATTATTGGAACATAAACCCAAGAAGCTAAGCATATTTAGAGAGATCCTCCTTATTGTTCTTTTTCGTGACTGAGGAGAAGTCACTGAAAACTGTATACTGTTGATGCATGTCTGTTATGTAAATAAACCAGTTGATGGCCTGAGGCTGTTCTTTGTCTTGTTGGAGTGCTGTTTCTATGTGCTTTCTCCAAAAAGAGGAGAATTCATGTGATAGCACATCATCTTTCAGAATATTATAGAGTATTGTCTCTGTTATAATCCCTGGCTCTCATTATTTATGGTATCACGATGCACTGGGATAGTGCACTGTAATATCAAGTCCCACTGTTTCCCGAGCTGCGACAAATGTGAAAAGTTTGACCAAACCACCAGACTGCCCCAATTCTACCTAATTGTTTAATTTAGGTTAACAGAATACAAGCACCAGGTTTGTCAACTTACTGAGTAAATAACTGTTTATTGAACAAATTGTCTTTAACCAGTGGTAAAAGAAAGAAATATGAACTGCTAATTTCTAACACCATAAATTAAACTCTACCCCCTTTTTAAATCCCTACACACATACATACAAGACATATAAGACACATAAGACACACAAGAACATGGATTTTAAAGGTAGGATAAAACAGTTGAATAGCACCAATTCCAGAGTACAGGATTCGATGGGTTGATTTTGATCAATGTCTTCCAAATTCTTTTCAGTTCTTGTTGATGACATAAGGTGGTCTTTCAGCACTTATTTCACTGGTTGAACACTTGCCTTTCAATGTGTCTAACAGTGATTTTCCCCTTTGCCTCCTGACAGGGGTTTTCAGAGAGAGAGCACTTTATAGAGATATGAGGAGCTAGGCAGCTAGCTATTATTGTGGAATTTCTGGAATCTTCCACATACAGGAGCAAGGGACTTTAGGTCTTGTTCCTTTTAGGCTAGGAGCTATTTTGCTGTGCTGCTTCTCATTCAAAACCTGGTCAGAAGCCAATTAAAATGCTGTTGTCAGGCAGCTCAATTGGTCCAGGACTCCTTTCCAGCACTATCCTGTCTTTCATGGCACACTCTGTTCCAGGACTGCAACATTGTATATATGTCTAATCCTATTTCGATGGGCACGTCTTTCAAGCTGCAGCCATTGTCATTTTAATTCATAGTCCAGTAAAAAATAAAAAAATATGTTCCTTACTGTTGAGATACTTGGCAGAAAAGGGTGCACTCTCAATTGCAAGGGACTTGAAATCCTGTTATGGAGTGAGCAGTGATGCTCAACCTGAGGAAGTGTCTAGCATGGAAACCTGAAAACTGTGACAACCACATCAAACATTGCCCACTAAGGGATTCACTAAGTTTATAATATTCCTGGACAATTTAAATGATTCAATTGAATATAAATTTTTCTGTATCACTGTTTGCAGAAAAATGACTCTGATTTGACTTTGACAATGTTGCACCAGCCTGATTTGATGCACTAAGGTGCTCAGTTCGAGAGAATGGAGCCCTTTAAATGTTTCCCACCATGTATTGTTGTTTATCCCACTTGTCAAACCCGGGTCACTTGATGCATAATAAATGATGACAGACATCTTCCAATGCAGTAAGTAGATCTGCCACTCAACTAATGTAATACTTCCCCATCCAATCTCCCATTCTCTACCCTCCAATAACTTCAACTCATCCAAAAGTCAGATGTATCGTATCCTGCTCACCCAATTGCTCCTGCCTTCTCTGGCCTACGTTGGCTCCTGATTCCCTCGCTGCGTCACCCACCCCGCCATCAACCAACCATAGTAGTCATAATCACCAGTGAATTCAGAAATGTAACTGGCTGATCTTCTGGTCCCTGCCTGATTCTTGGCCCCATAGTAGCTCAGAAACTGTGGATTAAATAGATTGAGGGGATGGTGATTCAGCTCTTTATAAGCAAAACCAAAGAAGTGAGTTCACTTCTTCCCTAAACAATAACTTACATTTTCACCTCATACATGAGGATCAATGAGTTGCTGCATTTCAAACATTTTTATTTTTAGAACATTAAAACAAGAGGTTAAATATTACTGATGGTGATAAAGCGCCTGAACATTTAACATGTTTGCATGATATTTCTCTGTCCATTGTTTTAATGGATGTTTACTATAAAATGATTGACTCTGCCACTAAAATGCTAGATAAAGGAATGTCATATGAACACATTAAACATTCTGAAGTGATGGGAGGGGATAGAATTGTACCAGAACTTGACGCATGAAATCACACGCTAAACTGCCTTTTCTTGCTTTAGATTTGTGGGGAAAACATTGCAACTGTACTATTGTCCTCTTTTTTTCATTCATTCATGGAACGTTGGCTTCACTGACGAGGCCAACATTTATTGCCCATCCCTGAGGAGGTGGTAGTGAGCCATCTTCTTGACAACTGAGTGACTTGCTAAGCTATTTCAGAGAGAAGTTAAGGGTCAACCATATTGCTGTGGATCCAGAATCACACACAGGCCAGACAAGGTAAGGGTGGCAGATTCCTTTCACTTTAGTGAACCAAATGGGTTTTTATGACAGCCCAGTAGTTACTTTGTTAACATTACTGATGCTAGCTTTCTTTAATTTCAGGTTTTTATTTAAATTCCCCAGCTGCCGACACTTGAGCTCATGTCTCCGGGTCATTAATCCAGGCCTCTGGATTATAGACCCCTGAAATTGCAGATTCAAGTTTTGGTGAAAAGCACTTTATACTTTTCAAATACCTAACCCACATAGCCATTCTTCATATCCAAATGTAAATCATGAATATCAAGTTTCTTTGGCCATGGGAGGCATCACCGCCTAGACTGATACTGTCCTGATCTAATATTCATGACGAAGTATTTTCTACAAATGATAGCTCTATCCTAGGAGACTAAGAGATTAGGAGGGTTGAAATTTGCAGAGTGCTATTAGTGATCTTGTATGAGTCACTGAATACTGATAATGTGCCTTTATATTGAAACCGGCTGCTGCAGAACCCATATACAAAAATGAGGGAGAAGTTTAATTTAGCAGCTACAGACACAAATCTCTGGACTACTTTTCAACAGGTAGGTTTGAAGTAGACATTGGAAAACAATGTGACATGGAGTGCTTAGATTTCCAAAATTCCTTTGATACTGTTTCTCATTTTGCTGCTGCAGCTAAAGTAAAACCCCAGCCTGAATAAGGATTTGGCTGAAGGAAGGAAAATAGTGGGTGCCTGTTAGGGAGTGGTGACGGGAGAAAGTACTAAGTGGATTGAACCCTAGGGTTCAGCATTGGTGAACATAATGTTCCTAATCTACATTAATGACCTGGATCAGAAAGCCTTTACAAAAGTGTCAAAACTGCAGATGTTGTTCCATGCAGAGGGAGCACACAAGTCATAGGAAGCAACGAGGGTACAGCAGGAAGAACAACTTTGCACTAAAAATGAACAATACTTGGATTAGTCGAGGATGGTGGAGGTGAAAAACTTAGATTAATTTCAGAGAGAGGGATCGTAGGCCAGAGTAGAAGATAACGATGGACTGAATGGCCTCCCTGACTTGTATGTGTTTTATGAGATTGCGACTTTGTGAATATTTGGATAGCTTTTATGGAGTTGAATCCTGAGGACAATTGCAATACCATAACCAGCTATTCCAGACAAAATAAACTGGGCCCATGTAGCCCCAGGTTCAAACTGGGTTCTTCCTGATCTTGCATGGTTTAGTAGAATGCCACGATGAGCTGAGATAACAGCTAGAGGAGTTGTGATAAATTTGTACAATAGTGCACTCAAAGTTCCCCAAAAAGAAACTTAGAAGCTATTGCTGTGGCAGATGTTCCGTTTGCCATAATGCAAACACATTCCTGCACCCCAATATGCCTGTAGTTTTGTGGAAGATCAAATCAAGTTATCCCTGATCATTCCATTAAAAAATGCTATTATACAAAAATCAAATCTCAGTACAGCAGATTACTGACCAAATGGTTTTGACGTTGTGAAAAAAAAGAATGCCTTACAAGAGACAAGAAGTTAGGAGCTGGCAACTGAAAACATCTTAACTGCTTGAAGAATGTCCTCCCTCCCTTTGGGGGAAAAAAGTAGTTTTTTGCCTGCTGAACTTTGCAAAGAACTTTGGCTGTGCAGATAAACTAAGCCTGACCCAAGGGCTGGATTAACAACCTGCCACTTGTATTGATGAAGGCTGGGAGGGCAGCTTTTAACGCCCCCCACGGTATGTTATGGCAACAAAGAGAAAAGTGGTTAAACTTTAGTAATCCCCGTTAAAAGGACAAAAACACTGCCTACCCTGGACAGGGATTAGGGAGGCTGATGCTCTGCCGTGACTGTAATGCAATATCGACCCCATTGCGCTTTAAGCGAGCTGTCTAATTTAAACTCACGCACTGGGGAAGTGTAAATCATCCTAGACTGACATAAGTGTGGATGTATGTCCAGACACCTCTTTTGGAGGAAATGGAGTATAGTCTTAGTATTGTTCTTATTGGTAACAGAATCCTTGACTGAGATCTGGAGACTATTAAATTGCCGCAGTAGGGTCTGCAGAACACCAAGACAGGCTGACTGTTTGCCATTCTTAGTGCAGTTAAAATAAACAGCTCAGTGCTATAGAGGCCAGGAACTAGGTCCCACTGCAAATTGAGCAATCATTCAAAGAGTTGATTATAGTCCCACAGTCCATCAAGCTTTGCACACTACAGCAGATTGCCATCTCCAGTGACAAGTTTTTAGAGGAAGGCCCTTGATGACTGTGTGAAATTCTAATACCCAATGAAGCTTTTATCTCGACTAGCTAAAGCTCTACTGTCCATCCTTTTAAATAACTCAGGCAACAACAAAAAAATAGAAACGGAAGCCAGTTAAAGATGAGTTTTTATCAAAGCAGCTTTTTTTCAGATGATTTGAGGGTGTCAATGTGCTGGATCAAGCTGTTACTGTGTTGATTACAGCGCGTCAATTATGCACACCTCCCAGCAAAACTGACGATCAGATATAAACTGATGCCGACCTGGGGAATTTTTGGGGTGTTATCCGACACCACATGGGAGGAAGGCAAACAGCTTAGGAAATGCTGTGAATTTCATGCTCAGTGTCCCATTTGAATCAAATAAAGACTCGAAGCTCGTAGGACAAGATCCTTGATTTTTGTGCTCTTACTTCGGACCCTGAAGGATACTGCATTTGCTGTTCAAAGAAGACTACTGCTGTGTTTGTTATGGAGAGGAATTGGTTTCTGTAATGAGTATGGTGTGTGGCAGAAAATACAGCGTGTTCTGAGAGAGCTCAGCTGCTGCTGGAGTGAGTATGCTGTGCATTTACTTTAATTTTGCTGCCTGAGCTCCATAGCCCAGACAACGAAAGCCTTTAGATTGGAGTACAAGGATTAGGGGAAAAAATACCTTCCTAAATTGATACCACCACAAAGAGATCATTGTGTTTGGATCTGATAAGCTGTAGCAATTGCCCAGCATTTTGCATCTAATAGTAAAAATTTTACATGATAAAACTTAATTACTCATACCATTTTTGAGCTGTAAACATATATATATATATATATATAGATAGATGTATATAAAATATATGTGTAAAGGCCTTAGAGAGTTTGGAATACATGCAATACTACAGCCTTGAAAAGCTGATTTATCTCTTGAATAATCAAAGCTCCAATTTCATAATTCAAACGAATCAAAAAAAAAACTTTTCATTATAAGAAAGAGGAAGCATCAATCCCTGGTACGAATGTATTGAAAGTGAACAGAATGTTGTGTGCAAGGTGTGTTCACTTATAAGTAAGGGCATTGATGACTGACCGCCTTTCTTGAAATACCTCCTTTGAATTTAAAGCTGTAGTAGCCCCAGATTTTGTGGGCGTTTTTTCAAGTTAACAGTTTGATCAAACAACCTCTCCGTCAATTGTGTTTTAAAGTAGCCTGTCAAGGGAAACTTTTTGGTTCTGGTTCTCAAGATGAGATCAAATCCTCTCAGTAGGAAAGGCATTTACAAATGCCGCTGATGTTAAACATGTGATGCTGCTTCATCTGAGCTGCAGTTTGTACTTGGTGCAAGTTTTTGATCTCCGAAAAAGAAACAGTTCCATCATTTTATACGAGAAAACCACATTTTTCTCACCTATTAGTCTGTCAGCATTTTCTGTTTGTCAAGTTGCATTAGACTTCACAGATTGATTTGACTGCACTTTTCATGCCTTGGCTGTTCATAAAGCTGAAGGTTTACTGGATTAAAAGCCAGATAGTAAAACTTGATATCCGCTTTTCACCATTGATTCCTTTATAACCATGGGGTTCCTTAAGTGCTGGAATCCCCATAAGATAGTTTTAAACAGCAGCTTTAAGTAGTCCCAATAAATCCTGCTGATTAGGTGGTCTGTAATGAAGCTAAAACAGTTTTCTGGCTCATTTCAGTAGGTCAGACCATGCAGGATTCAGCTGATTTTGTACTTTTCGATGGTGCCAGCACATTTGTATCATTCATTAAACTGAAAATGTGTTTGCACTGAAGCACTTCATTGTGTGCTGTTAGGAGGAGTGGGAACAGTGAGAGAATTTAAACATAGCTTGTTAGCTCTAAGGTTACCATATTGCATCTAATGCAAGGGTGAAATGGACATTGACATTAAGGGTAAATTTAAAAGGCTGTTCCTTTCCAATTTTTTTCCTGATGCCTCTTCTAAAAACGGCAGGTTATTTTGATACCTCTGTTACCTTATCCAAGTAGCCAGTGAGGGTTGGCATAGACCATTTGGGCCAAGTGGCCTGTTTCAGTGCTATACATTCTATATAATTCTATGTCATGGTAGGTTGTTCAACCAGCAGGCCAGCCCAGTCAAAAAACAACCCTTTTTCACTTGGAATCCATACAAACAGACTTACTGGTAGTCACTGACAGCAGTTCTGTTTATAGACTTGAATCAGACGAAAGGATTTCTTTTTAATGAAATGAACAACAATGCATCATTTGCTGAAGTGAAACAAGTGATGGTGACACACTTAGTGACCCATACTTTAGCCAAGTCCTTTGTGAGGCACTTTCATAAAACGTATTTGGGAAACTTAGCTCAGTGGAACCTTTCCGTGAATGGGGTTCATTGCAGCAGTTCCATTGCTTAAAGGTTGAGATCTGCTAACTCACTAAAACCTACTTAGTGCACTCACCAAACAGATTGTTGAGGGCATTCTCTTTAACTCAAACATTCCCTCTAACATATCACTGTGGCATGGAAAGCATCCTTCAAATTAAACATGTTACATTGTAGTTTTAACATGTAGCTTTAAAAACAGAAAATGCTGGAAGTACTCAGGAAGTCAGACAGCATCTGTGGATAGAGAACAGAGTTAACATTTCAGGCCTATGACCTTATACAAGATCTCCTGCACATTTCCAGCATTTTCTGTTTTTATTTCAGAATTCCAACATCCGCAGTATTTATCTTTTCAGTTGTGAACATGACAGCCTTAAGATTTATCTTGGCACTGTTATAGATTCCTTTTCCCCCTGGTCTGTTTTGCTCTGCTCTAAGAGCTGGTAATTAAGATGCAACAAGAGAATATGCTACAGATGGAAGGGGGTTTAATTTATACAGCATTAATTTCTCCTCTGACCACCCATCTGTAAACAGAAGGGTGTTTTGATTTGTTTCCCCCTTTATAAGCGCTGGCGTATTTCTCAACCCCTCGGCTTTGGTATAATCCAATTTCTAGTAATGATCCCCACAGCAAACTCGAGATACGATGAACTCAAAGGGCTGAGTTTTACGTCCGCGGGATTTTACATTCCCTCCGAAGTCACTGGAGTTTAGAATGGCTGGCTGCATTTTACGGTGATGGGGCCATAAACTTCCAGCCAAAGGATTAGTTTATTTGTGCGCACTCAAAATGCAGGGGGGGCGGGGTAGTGTGGTGGTGGGGGTGTCACAACTTTGACCCCCTTTGCATTCATACAGTAAAAGAGGGATTTAGAAAAGATGATCTACAGTACAGAGACCACAGCTTAAAGAAATGGGGTAGAATTTCAGTCGGTGTGTGGGCGCAGGCCTGACACGCATGCGCGTAAAATGACACGTGAGGATGGCGGGCATGCATCCCAATGTCACTGCATGCCATCGCAATACTTCAGAAGGCACGGGCTATGAGTTCGGAGGCACACCCGCTATTAATTAATGGGTCAGCTAAGGCCCTTGAAGTACCAATTGACATCGATTCTTCATGGCCCATGCGATTTTCAGGGCGTTGTATGGGCGCAATGGGCAGACGGGTAGGCCACGTTTTTAAAAACCTCATCCACAGGCGAAATAAGAGAGGTGAGTTGGCTCACTAATGTGAGCTGTTGGAATTTTAGTTTATTGGTTACTGCTACTTGCTTGTATGAACAGGGCAACTTCATTTCGCTTCAGAGCTGCTTTGACAGAAATAACATTCTTCAGTTCAGGACTCCGGAGGAGTTATAACACTTGGGGCCTTCCAGGTATCAGGCAGCCTTCCCTTACCCTGGGAATGGGGATTGTGCTCTCCGCTGGAGGCATCTCCTCAGAGGAGGAAGAGAGGGCCAGACGGGGGAGGAGGCCAGGAGTCAATATTCAGCCTTCAGGAGAGCGACCTGTGGGAGGACAGGCACAGGTACATGGGGCACAGGGCCAATAGGAAGTCCATGGCGGAAGGGGCCGCAGAAGATGCCACTACCCTGCTGCCAGGGTTTACAGGTGGCAATGCAGCTACCTCAATATTTCTGAGGTGCAATGCCAAAGGAGGCTCCACCCCTCAAGGGAGACAGTGACCTCCATCTGTCAGGTGATTAGCCCTGAGGTCAGCTCCAACTCTGTGGGTGGACACCCCATGCCAGTGGTGCTGAAGGTCACGGTTGCCCTCAACATCTATGCCTCTGGCTCTTTCCAGGGGTCAGTGGATGATCTTTGTGGAGTCTCCCAGTCAGCTGTCCACAGTTGTGTCAGACGCTCTGTTCAGGTTTGCATTGACTTTCATTCACTACCACACGGATGAGGCCGGCCAGACAGAGTGAGCCAGAGGCTTTGCAGCGATTGCTGGCTTCCCCCACATCCAGGGTGCAATAGACTGCATACATGTGGCCATCAAGGCGCCAGTGCTTGAGCCGGGAGCCTTTGTCAACAGGAAGGGATTCCACTCCATGGAAGTGCAAATAGTGTGTGACCATAGGTTGCAGAGTGTGCAAGTCTGTGCAAGGTATTCAGGCAGCTCCCACAACGCCTACATCCTCAGACACTCCCAGGTGCCGGGGCTCTTCAGTTTCTCCAGCCTGGCTAGATGGATGGCTGCTGGGTGACAAGGGCTAAACCCTCAGAAGATGGCTCATGACGCCTCTCTGCCATCCAAAAACAGAGGCTGAGCACTGGACAATAGGAGCCATGCCTCCACAAGGGCGGTGGTAAAGAGTGCCATCTGTCTTTTCAAGATGTGCTTCCAATGCCTGGACCATTCGGGGGCGCATTCCAATACCCCCCAGATCGTGTGTCACTGATAGTGGTCGCATGTCGCGCTCTCCACAATCTGGCGCTGGAAAGGGGGGCGCAGTGGAGGAAGAAGTTGTTGACGCAGCTGCTCCGGCAACAGACAATGAGTCCAGTAGTGAGTCCGAGGATGAACACACCCAGGAGAGCACTGAGGGGATAGACAATGACCTGGGCAACCTCCAGGGAGGCAGGGACACCCGGGAGGCTTTGATCCAACATTCCTTCAGCTAGCCTACCAAAGATGAACAACCACCACATGTCAGGGCTGCAGGCTTCATACCCGATACCTGAGAGCAACATTTGCTTGGTCAACAACATGAACTATGTGCCATTTCAATAAAGCTCAATGTCAGACAATCACTCATAACATCATGGCTTCCCCTTCATCTGCAGAACTAATGAAGCACCCAGAGGCTTGTTGAGAACCAAGACATTTAATGATTTGCAGCTTGGCATAAAGAAATCAAACTAACAGTAACTTAAACGTGGGGCAAAAGAAAACCACCAGTGATAAGCCCGTGTTGTGTCTAAGGTGCTTTACATTTACACTTGAAGTGCTACGTCTAGGTGTTCCCCCCTTGTTGGCATCGGCATTGGAGACAACCTGCTCTTTCTGCAGTCCTATTGGCTGGTGTCCTCTGGCCTGTGGAGCCTGTGCTGGCCCTGACTGGGAGGGAGAGGCCAGTCCCATGGCTGACATCTGCCCAGTCACTGCAGCCTCATCCGATGCCATGGCCACTGGCAGAGGGGCGGAGGAGCTGCTGCCATCATCCAGAGCGCCCTCAGAGGAGCCTGCAGAGACTACAAGCAGCTCGTGCGCCAATGTGAGGTCACCATTGATGGTTGAGCACCTAGCTGGGGTACCGGGTGCCCAATCCATCTCCCACACGGACACTGACCACCCGAGGTCAATGCCGATGTGAGGGCTTGCAGGTCCAAGCACATCCCCAGGAAGCCCTGATTTTTCTCCTGGAGGGCCCTCTCCATGAAAGTCGCCACTCTCTCCAAGAGGAGGAGGCAGTGCGCTCAGCCATGAGGGTCATTGCATTGCTCATGCTCTGCATAGACTCTTCCATCACGGAGACCATGCCACGCATTCCCTCATGGATCTCCGCCGGACCCTCCCACACACCCTGCAGGACTTCCAGCATCTGCTGCCTCAGGGACGACTCCAGAGGCACATCAGCCACTGACTGAGCTTGTTCCTGGTCCCCAGCATTCCTCCGACTGCCTACTGTCGGCGCCCTGGGCACTTTCTACCTCCCCCTGCACCTCAAGCGAGTGAGAAACACGCTCACTGCTGTGCATCAAGATACTCGCCGACAATCTTATTCCCACCGAGGTGCCAGTGTCTGCGCTGGTGCCTGCCTGGTTGAGAGGGTGTGACACCGGTGCGTTAATGTCTTCTGTGCCTTCAGGAGTCAGCAGTGATCCCTCAGCCTCCTGAGTCCGGGTGTGCTCTAGTGAGGCTGAAACGAAGAACAAGGATATTTGATTAGTTGAAGTTGTAACACTGTTAATGTGCATGCCTGGCAACCAGATCAGGATGCCACCACCCACCTCCTCCCGCTGACTTGGGAACCGCGAATTACGCTGGGTGGGCCTTAATTGGCCCATCCCTGTAAAATCGCGGTTTGCATTCATGGGCAGCGGTCGAGTTCCCGACCGCTTCTGCCACCTGCCAACTGAAAAACGCTGGCCGTGGTGTTTCACGTAGGTTCCAGAGTCCAGAATCAAAGTCCAGCGAGGTATTCCTTCACAGAGGTCGGCAGGTTGAAACTGATGCCGTATAATTCACTTTTCCGGTGCAGTTGACTTCACACGATGAGATAGGCATGCAGAGATAAATCAGTCTTGTAGGCAATGGAACAGAAGCTCCAGCAGAAACACTGTAGATGGGGCCAGGTATTCGAACTGGACAAAGCTTATTTTCTGTGATGCTGCAAGTTAGATGGTAAAATGGCAGACTGAGTTTTCAGTTCCACAAGGAAGTATTACCGATTGCGCAGCCAGAGGTCCGTGCAACATGACTCCCATCTCTCCAAATTGTCTTTGACAAGGGATGTGTATCCCTCTTCTGGGTCCCTGAGATGGTTAAATGTCTCAACTATTGAGCATTAAAAGGAAAGTTGTAGGGCCCATTGTTTTAGCAGACAAGTAGACTCCAGTTGGCCAACCTGGATTATGAAATGCGGATGGCCTTTGTATAGCTCATTTTAAATTTGGTCTGTGCAGCCCAGAAGGAGGATTGTTAGTGTCTGTTCAGGGATACCGAGGTGCAAGTTTCTTCGATACTGTCAAATGGCTCCTTTCTTTCGAGAGTCACAGACGGACGTAGTTTCAGCCATTTTAAAATTTCTTTGTCCAATTTTTAAAATTTTAGAAATAGCCACGAGGATATCTGTGTGTATATATATATATATATATATATATATATATATATATTATAAAAAATATACAGGTTGAGGCCTTAGTCCCCACGCAAATAGATTATTATATTTTGGCTGTGATTGACACAGCTCATCTCATTGCTTTTTGGATTGAGGAAATCTCAGTAATTCCAGTGGTAACTTGTACAAGTGAAACTTCAAGAGAGAGGGACTCTTGATTTGATCCTATGTCTTTGGCATCTTCAAGGTCAGCAATGACTCAGGAGCAAAAATACAGATCTGCAAAAAGAAAAGGGAATGGGACAGGAGTAAGAAACATGCATTTTCAAGGATTGAATGGAGTTGGTAAAAAGAACAGGAGAAGGTTCGGAAAGAGAGTGGGGAAGTGATACCCAGCAGAAAGAGAAAGTGTATTCAGAAAGGCGTTGGGGCAGAAGTGGGGCTTTGCAAAAGGAAACAGCAGAATAGCATAGTGAGGAGTAAGGATTTGCACAAGGGGAGACAGACTAGAATAATGGATAGATTGTAAGGCGAAAAATTGGGTGGCAGAGTGATATGAAGGTGGAGACTGAAAGGTTTGGAGAGTAAAACATGTTTTTTTATGAGAGTAAAGGGGTGAATAGTTAGTGTAAAACTATGGAAATGAAAAGGACTTTCAAGGCCATGCAAATGGAGGATGTTTTTAAAAAGTTGAGAATGTTTTGTATTTAAATAAGAGTGGATGGGAGGGGGCAGGTGGAGTAGGAAGGTGATGTCAGTGTAAGTAAATGGCAGCTGGGTGAGTTGGAACTGTGGGGCCAAACTAAAGGAAAGGTTTGAGGAAAGCAATGGCAAAAGTGAGTGATTATGAAATAAAATGTCAGCAATCGAATTAATTTTAATGGATGAATGCGAGGTGAGAAAGGGGTGGGGAAAGAGAGAAGGAAACAGGCAAGCGCTTTGAAAGGATGGGTGAGTGAATTTAAACAATGGGGGAAAATATTATTACACTTGAGTAGAAACGTGAGACCAGGAAAAAAAAATATAAAAGATAAATTTAATTGTAATGGGAGCGGGGTTGGTGCTAAGGGAAGTGAGGTGTTGGGGCAAGCAGGGAGCTGGGGTGAAGAAAAGCAACTAAAAGTGCAGCAAAAAATGGGGGCGGAGGACCATTGGAAAAAAATGAAAAATTCAATCATTGTAAAGTCATCTGAATGGGAAGGAGAACACGAGAAGAATAGGAAACCAGGGCAGGTACAGTTAAAAAAAAAGCAAATATATTGAAAAATTAGAGGAACAGAGAAATAAGGTTTAAAACTGTTGCAGAAATGAAAATGCATAACATAAACAGGAAAATAAATGACACTAATTGCATAGAGAATAGAATGGACAGGAATAGCAAAGGGCAAAGGAGGAGAAAGAATGAAAAACTGGCAGGCGCAGTAAACTAGCACACAAACAGACTGAAGAACTGGAGAAATTTTTTTTAAAAACTGGAACAAAATCAAAGGCTGCAAAAAAAAAAATTATAAAAAATCTCCATTTTTATTTATTCTTTTTGCCCTGGTCCTTACCATCAGCAAGACTCTCCTCTTCATCTGGATTTCACCCTTTCATCATTAGAAAGCAGTCTGGAAGAGACTTCAGGCATTGAAATGGAAAACCAGAGAGCTTTACAAGCTGCGAGTGGACAACAAAGCCATGAGCAGCACAATTATGGAACTGAAACAAGTTAAGACTTCACTGGAAATGGACCTGTCCAACAGTGAAACTAAAAGAAAGGACAAGGCCAGCGTTCCACTGCAGACAGAGAAAGAAAAGACAGAAAAGGATTGGACAATGTAAATCTGAGGCTGAAGTTCTAGGTTTTCTCTCTCTGTGAGATTTTCCCGTGTTTTTTCAAGATGTTGATACTCAAGGAACTAGAAGGAGAAAAAGCCCCGGATGTCTTTGAGCATACTGAGAACTATTTGAGTTGTTGAGAAATGACATGGCCGAAATGAAAATCAAGAACCGAGAATGTCAAAAAACGTTGAACAGCTGCAAGGAAAAGTAGAAGTTCTTACAACGCAGCATGAGGGCTCTCAGAAACAACTAGCAGAAGTAAAGTTAAAGAATGTGAGCTCGCAGGATAGCACACACAAATTAGACTCTGCTGAGGAAAAGCTGGTCAGTGTAGAGAACCAACTTTCACATATGGAAGATGAGTTTGATGAAATGTTGGAATTTGATCGTGAAGAGTGCAAAGAAACTCTTGAATTTCAATCCAGTCTGAAGAAAATGAAAATTGAGATGCAAGTATGAAAGAGCAAATCCAGGCTTTAAAAGCAGAAAAGGAAAATTCTAAGAAACAGATTGACGACCTAATGAGTAAATTAGAAGAATCTAAAGAGCAATCAGTGACCAAGGAAGAAAGACTCCGAAGGAACTGAAGGCCCAGGTGAACTTGTTAAGTGTTTACAGGGATTTTACAGATCAGTCTGAAACGGGAACCGAACTCACTAGAGTAGTTGCTGAGCTGAATGAAAAGATTTACAGGATTGCAAAACAATTTGAAGATAAAACCGCAAACAAACGTTTGGCTAAAACTGTGAAAGAAATTTGTGAAATGTCAACATCCAGCAAGATGGACCCCATGGGAAAAGAAACTGCAAGTCCACTCTAGAAATGAACGGAGTGCACATTCCCTTCAGAAGGAATGGGACAAGGCAGATGGGTTGTTGATAAAGCGAAACACAGCTAGAAGGGGTGCAAAAAATGAATCAAATGGAGACAACCAAGTACCAGAAACACAGAGTACTACAATATCAGCATTAAACTGACAAAGTCAACCCAAAACAACTGAGCCTACCATTCCTCCAAACGTGACAGACCAAGATGTGGAAGCATAAAGACCGCCTGAATATATAAAGTCAGACACTTGATGGGGGGAGAAGGGGTAGCAAGTAAAGTAAAGATTGTATTGTAAATAGTTATACCTCATTGGAAGGAAGGAAAGTTATTTAAAAAAAAGAAAGGTGGGAATTTGTATATGCCGTTAAGCAGTAGCAGCATGCCATTGTAATATAAAGGTGTTCAGCAAAACAAGGGTTGATGTGGGACTGGAGAATAGTACTGCCCACAGGCCCTTGTTGGTACCCAGCGGAACATCCCTGCTGCTCCTGGCTCACGAGGAAGCTAAAAACTAAAATATAAAAACTATATTTTGGGAGCGTACGCTCAACAGAAAGATACTGACAGGTGCAGATGATCTTAGATTCAAATACAGGTAGCTAAAGCCCCAAAGCACACTAGCATTTGAGGCAAGAATACAATATAAAGCAGGTAATAAATTTGCAGAAGGCAATGATTAGACCATGGTTTGAGTACTCTGTAATTTTGGGTAGCATGTTGTAGAAAGGGTGTAATTGTCATAGAGAGTGTGGAGCATAAATTCAATGAATGATACCAGGGACAGAAAAATTATAAAAATGAAGAGGTTTGCAAAACATTCCATGAGTGCAAAGAAGATTTGACACAAATATCATGAAGGCTTTGGATAAGATAAATAGTGAAAGACTGTTTCCATGAATTGGGGGAATCAATGACAGTTATTAATGTAAAAGTATTACAAAGGGATTGAGAAGAGAAATTAAGGAAAATTTGTTCACACAGAGAATTGTTGGAATATGGAATACTGTATCATCGAGAGTAGATGGAGCAGAGATCTTTGCATCCCTTAAGTGGAAAGTGAATAAACTTCTGAAGCAGTTGGGAACTATGGGGGCAGGGTGTTGGAGAGGGGCAGTGAGGAGTAAGGAGGCATTGAATTGTTCTAAGAAAGAACTGCCAAAGACACAGTTGAGTAGATGGCCACCTCCTGTGCTATGGTTCTGAAAATTTCCCTCTGTGGGATAATCTGTAAGAAGAGGTTCTAAACGATCACATAATGGGAGGTGACATTGTTTGAGGAAGTGCTCTCATCTCTTTTAGTGGTGAACAGGGCTGTGAATCTTTGTAATCCTCAGAGGGTTGTGGATGCTCCATCATTGAATGCATTTAAGGCTGGGATAGACAAATGTTTGGGTTCTTGGGGGAATTGAGGGATATGGGGAGCAGGCGGGAAAATGGAGTTGAAACCCAAGATCAGCCATGATTGTATTGAATGGTGGAGCAGTCTCGGTGGGCCATGTGGTCTACTCCTGCTCCTATGTCTTAAGTTCTCATGGTGAGCAAAGGAATCCTGCGAGCTTTTGAAGAGTGGGTATCCAGGTACTATGTTTTGTACAAAAGTGTACAAAAGGATTGGAAAACTGTTAATGTGATGCCCCTGCTCAAGAAGGGAGGGAGAGAAAAAGCAGGAAACTATAGGCCAGCCAGCCTAACACCTGTCGTTGGGAAAATGCTAGGGTCCAATATTAAAGAAGAAATAGCAGGACATTTAGAAAAGCTTAATGCAATCAAACCGAGTCAACATGGTTTTGTGAAAGGGAGATCATGTTTGACAAATTTGCGAGAGTTCCTTGAGGATATAACAAGTAGAGTTGATAAAGGGGAACTGTTAGATATAGTGTACTTGGATTTCCAGAAGGTATTCGATAAGGTGCCACATAAAAGGTTATTGCACAAGATAGGAGCTCACGGTATTTGGGGTATGTATTAGCATGGATTGAGGATTGGTTAACACAGAGAAGACAGAGAGTTGGTATTAATGGGTTTTTCCAGGTTGGAAGGACGTAACTAGTGGAGTGCCTCAAGGATCAGTCCGAGGGCCTCAATTATTTACTATCTATATTAATGACTCGGAGGAGGGGGCAGAGTGTAATGTATCCAAATTTGCTGATGATACAAAAATAGGTGCGAGGGCATGTTGTGATGAGGACATAAGAAATTTACAAAGGGATATAGACAGGTTAAATGAATGGGCAAAAACTTAGAAGATGGAGTTTAATATAGGAAAGTGTGAGGTCATGCACTTTGGTAGGAAAAATCAAAAGGCAGACTTTCATTTAAATGGAGAGAGACCCCAAAAAATGCAGCACAGAGGAATCTGGGTGTTCTTGTGCATGAAACACAAAAATTTATCATGTAGGTGCAGCAAGTAATTAAGAAGGCAAATGGAACTTTGGCCTTAATTGCTTAGGGGATAGGAGTTTGAAAATAGGGAAGGCTTGTTACAACTGTACAGGGTGTTAGTGAGGCTGCTCCTGGAGTACTGTGTACAGTTTTTGTCCCAGTATTTAAGAAAGGATATACTGGCATTGGAAGCAGTTCAAAAGAGATTCAATAGGCTGATTCCTGAGATGAAGGGGTTGACATATCAAGAATGGCTAAACAGGTTAGGCCTTTACTCATTAAAGCTTAGAAGAATGAGGAGTGATCTTATTGAAAAGTACAAGATTCTGAGGAGGTTTGACAGGGTAGATGTTGAGAAGATGTTTCCACTAGTGGGAGAATCTCAAACTAGGGGACAGAGTTACAGAATAAGGGGACATTTATTTAAAACTGAGATGCGAAGGAATTTCTTCTCTTAGAGGATAGTGACTGTCTGGAATTGTCTACCCCAGAGAGTTGTGGAGGCTAGATAACTGAAAGTATTTAAGGAGGAGGTAGATAGATTTTTGAAATATCGGGGAGTTCAGGGCTATGAGGAGCTGGCACAAAAGAGGTGAGGCCTGGGGCAGATCAGCCATGATCTTATTGAATGGCAGGGCAGGCTTGAGGGACTGAATGGCCTAGTCCTGCTCCTATTCTTATGTTCTTCTCCTAGTGAGAGCCTCTAGGGACCACCTGCTCTCTTGATGAAAGAGTTGAGGGTATTTTTGGCTGATTAACAGCAGCAAATTGCGAGCCAAGTAATTCAGCCTCACTTGATGTCTCTCGTTACTAAGGTTTTTGTTTACCAAACTGGCCTACTCGGAGGGAACATTGCCACACAGAAAGTCGGTGTATTTGGAGAGTCTTTGCATACAGCTTTAATACACTGTAAGTCTCTAAACATGTTTGGTGGCAACCTACAGATTTCATTCAATTTGTGTTACTAACTCCAATTTTGCTTTCCCTGGCTGTCTTCATTTCTCTTCGTTTCCCTTTGCATCTTTGGTTCACGGATCTATTCTTACTTCTCTCAATGCTCGATGTTGGGCCAATGTCACAGCTACTGTGCAAATGAGGTTTCAAGACCTGAATGAAGTGTTCACTCTTTTAAGGTGAAGATTTGAGGTTTGAGCTTTCTGATTTTGTCCATTCAGAAACTTTAAGAGCTATTGAAAAAGCCAGATTTTCGGAATGGAAAGTGTTTAACCTAATTCATACATCCCCTATCGAAATGTTGCAGGATTATTGCCTTATGGGGTTTTGTTTTGTTAATAGCGCAGCAACAAACAATTAAGCCTTGAAAGAAAAGGAAACTGTCACTTTCCCTTGTGTTCGAGTGAGGAGAAAGTAGCCAAAAGTTTCAGTGCAAGCAGGAGGGAGTTGCTGGCCACATACTCTGGCTTTGCACATTTGGCCACAGATGTGCTCTGGAGGTAGTAAGACATGATTGGCTACACAATGGTTCACATAATGGATGCTAATGCAACACCTGTTGGCAGGTAAATGTTCAAGAAATCTTTGTTTAAAAATTTGTTTTGAACCTGAATCAATTGCCATGAAAAGCTTTGATTCATGTTGTGGCATTGGAATTTTTTTTTGTTGAGGGTTCACTCTCTGCATTTATTTTAGTAAGTTAAGGAGAAGTGATCATTTTTTTATGCAAAGCTATGCAAGCATTCATTGTTAAAGGGATAGTTTAGCTCATTAAAGAAATATATACTTTATTCACTCGCAAAAATATAAGTGGTGTCCTTCTGAAGCGTATGGGGAATATTGTATTGCAACATAGATCCTTCTTTCCACTGGCCTGGGAAACCACTTATTTCTCACTGTGACCTGGAGAGATTGATGTGACCTCTGTAACAATGTTGCATCCTTGGGGAAACATGGTTTTGTGTGATTCAAAGTTCTTTGGGAAGTTTTCTTGTTGTGTTTGTGTGCCTGTTGATCATTGCGAGGAAGCAGAACCCTCTAGTGCCTGAATCATTTACTGTACTCATTATGTACGGTGCACTGTACCACCATTCCCAAGAAACAAGCCAAACCGATTATGCCTGGGTCCTTCATGCGGACACTGCTTGCTGACTAGTGGAGCAGGAGAAGCAGTGGAAACTGAAATGCAGGTCACCTTATTTGTTGCCCTTACACAGGAATGTAATGTGTAGTTTGGGAATGTAGGGCAGAATCTTCTGGTCGGCGTGCGGGGGCAGGCCCGACATGTCGACGCGTAAAATGATGTGCATTGACGTCGGGTGTGTGTCCTAAGGCCATCGCGCGCCATTGCGATATTTCCTTCGGCGTGCACGCACCGGAGTCGGCTGCGCACCTGCCGAAATGTTAAAGGTCTATTAAGACCATTAAGAAATTAAATAAAGCACTTAAGAATGCTGCCCATCCAACCTTAAGATTGGAGGGCAGGCAAAAAGTGCAAGCACTCCACGGGTGGGATGAGGTTTCCTGAAGCTTTTAGAAAATAAATAAATAAAATTTCCCACCTTTACCTTGAAACAGTCACATGAGGGGGCATAAAAACAAAAAAACTGCGGATGCTGGAAATCCAAAACAAAAACAGAATTACCTGGAAAAACTCAGCAGGTCCGGCAGCATCAGCGGAGAAGAAAAGAGTTGACGTTTCGAGTCCGCATGACCCTTCGACAGAACTGTCGAAGGGTCATGAGGACTCGAAACGTCAACTCTTTTCTTCTCCGCCGATGCTGCCAGACCTCCTGAGTTTTTACATGAGCGGGCATGTTTGAATAAACTTTTAAATTGATTCTTTAATTATTTTCATATCCATTCAATCTCTCTGAGGCAGCTCTGTGCCTCTGGGAGATTGCTGGACTCACTCGCGCGCATGCATGAAAGAGCACAGCCCCGACCGTCCCTTCTCCACCTGCCCACACAGGTAGTGCTGAGCACTATCGCCTGCATATTACACTGGGGCGGGCCTTAATTGGCCTGCCTGCCTAAAATGGCGGCGCGCAGCCAATCGCAGGCAGTGACCGGCTCCGAACTCACTCCCGCCCCCGCACCCACTCCCGCCCTTGCCCAGCCTGCCTGCCATAGGAAAAACCCCAGCTGTAGAGTATATGGAAGATCGGACAACTAAAATCATAATTCAGTTTCATGGTATTTTCAGAAAATTTTAATCACAGTAAATCACATATATGTGTTAAAACTCTTGCAATGGCCAGCGTTCAACCGTACATGAGGTTGTCTGCGCATAAGTATTCAACAGTGATTTGTGGGGCAATTGAAACATCAAATATGCCTCAGTAAAGACTGGTGATACTTGTTGTAATTTATCTGTGGCTCTCGCCAGATCAACTATTGAGTATTATTCTGTGTCTTTATTTGCATTTCATGCAAGAAGGGAAATTTAGTGCCACTCCTTTTTTTACTTAGAGTGACAAAAACAAAACTCCTGCCAACCTGTACCCCAGAAGTCCCTGCCTGTCAAAGTGAGAGACATAGCTAAGGTCTGAAGTTAGCCGAGAGCAAAAGAGGGTCCAAGGAAGCAATGAGATACCGTTCCTGAAGTTTGTGTTGAATCTGCTTGGGACAGTGTAGGAAGACGAAGAGACAAAGTGATTGTGGGAATGGGAGGCAAGAGTTAAGCTGGCAGCAAGCCTCACTGCAGATAGAAGACAAGAGCCTTGGGAATGGAGTGGATATGATCAGTGGCCTCTGATTACAACTGCGGGACAATGAAGACATCATAACAGTTTTGGATATACAGCATAGAGAAATAGGAATGAAATCCCTATGAAAAGTGGTAGCTGTTGTGATGCAGCTGGATGACTGATCTTTTTAATAATGGATGGGTTCAGCACTTGTCTTTTGGTATATTTAGGAATTACAAGCAAACCATCCTTGAGAAAGTAATCTAATGAACAATGGATGTTTTTCTTGAATTAGATTCCAGTGATCTAGTGTAATTGCTTCAGATGTATTTTAGTTGTTTTTTTGACAGAATGACAGATGCAAAGTGGAATTTCTGTGGGTTCAGCCAGGTAAGGATCTGGTTGATTTTAACTTGGTTTGACTTCAACACTGACTTTCCTAGATTCATGCCTGATTTTAATACATTAGGGAGACGCAAAAGAGTAAAATTATAGTGTGACCATAGCAGTTATTCAAACAAACACATATTGTCTGGCAAATTCTTGTGGATGAGGTGTTGAAAAGCAAGAGAGAATTGAATGTCTGAGCCTGAAGCTGGAAGGGAGCCAACCTCCTAGCCACAAGAGATTGCTTGTTTAAAGTGTTTTATTATATGTGTGTGAACACTAGAGCTGTGATGCCTGCAAGGAATATTTTCATTTGGGTGAAATATTAGTGGTATTTTCAATCAAACCAAAATATTAGTTCAAGTCCTGGCTGGCCATGTGTGGGCAGAGAATGTGTTATAGGCAGCTAGTACCATACTGATAATAGTATACCGCATTATTTTATATTTATTAAAGTTACATAGAGTTCATAAAAATCATTTTTGCCTTTAGATTATAATTCATCAATAACATACCGCTACTGTAAAATTAATAAGGTGTCCATCTCTGATAGCTTCCACTTTGTTTGTTTTCTCTCACCACCTGCATCTATACTGCCGTCTTCTTCAATTGATCTCTACGGTGTCAATGGAAGATCGCTTTCCTTGGGAGTTTCCTTTCCATTCACATATTCAATCTTTTCAGCTGGTTAATACTTAGCAATGAGCAATTAAGATTGCAAGTGAACTGCATGGAATGAACATGAGTCATCAAAACCCATGATTTGGAGACAGATCAAAGCTCAGAGCTTTATGGGTGTTATGATTTTTCTTTGTGATCTGTTACTCAACATATGCGTTCAGTGGTATTTTGTAACACTTCTTATTTTAACACATTTTTTAACAAGTCAAAGATGTAGATACAAACATGTCAATCATCAGTATTCTGTCCTTTGATTTAGGCAGTAAAAAACTGCTAAGTAAAAAGCTATGTTCTTCCCTCAAAAATGATGAGGTGAGATTTTCCATTCTTTAAAACATCTTCCAGCAAAATGTATGTTCGTAAAGTCGACCGATTGGCGCAATTCTGATGTGCTCACACTAGAGGTTGATGGATCATTTAGTATCTAGTTTGTAATTTTAAAGCATGCTGAAAACTCCAGGTCAAAAATGTATAACTGCACCAATTTTTTCTCATTATGAACACATTGAAGTCAGAGTCGTTTTCCGTAATCTAGAAACTAAGATTCCGACTTTTTGGTTCAGAGTCCTTTTATACTCTTACATTAAATGCTGAGACCTCCATTTAAATTCCCATGTGAGAAAAGTCTAGGCAAATCATTTCAGATGGAAGAGTCTGTTTCACTTCCCATTATTTATTTGCTCCATCAACGCGAGGGATAATTTCACTGCCAAGCAGCCTCATAAATTTACTGGAGTGAACTTAAAAACGCAAATCTGCTCTGAGCTAAAGGGTATGCAGTTACTGAGTAAGAATTAGAGAATGAGACCCTGTGAGATCGCTTGTACAAGACTTGCATTACACCTTGGAATGTCATCCATGAATTCACTCTAGCTGCCGATTCTGAGTATTTACAATAACAGAGGCTTTGGGCCCTCAAAATCTAATAACACATCTATTAAGTAAATGTTTGAGTGCAGGGATTTTTGTATGCCCATTTACATTTGCACTCACACAAACATCAGATGAATGGGTCCCTTGGGTGACCAACCAAGCTTGTGTTGATACTGTCACAATATTGGTTTTCTATCAGGATGAGATTTCCACCTAAGTTTTGCAATTTTAAATTGCTTTGATACTGGCGGGGAAATGAAGAGAGGCAGTTACCCTGTCAAGTTTGCTCTGGACTGCTGCCCATAAGTACAAATTTGATACTGCAAATATGATGATAGGAAATTTGGTGCAATCTGATTTATATTATCAACTTACAAAAGCTTTTTCTCAGTTATAATTTCATGGGCTCCTAGAGAACCATAACTATGTTTGAAAACATATTTTAATCTGCAAATGCATTTTGTAACACTGTTCCAAAATTCTGGTAGCCTGCTTTTAAGAAAATAAGATCACAAACATCAGTAGACTGGATTAGAATAGATTCCAATCCTATAATTGTTTTCTCTCACTGGATTTATTGCCAGTAGCTACCTCAGGGGGTAGTGGACCTTTTCTCTCGAGCTGTCTTTGGGAATCAATTGAAAAAGTTAAATCCTATAAAATAAGGGGTGTATTTTCCATACTGTGGGCAGGATTTTCTGATCCCAACACTGGCGGGCATCGTCGTGGGCAGGACAGGAAAATTTGGAGAGTGGCCAAAGGCCAACTGACTTCTGGCTGCTCTCCAAATTTTCCCATCCTGCCTGCGAGGATTCCTGCCACTGGCGGGTCTGGAAAACCCCGTCCAATTTGTTAAAATGGGTCTGACATGTTAAGTGAAGGAGAATATTGAATTGTTGATGTTTTCAGCACAGAAGAAGGCCTTTTGGCCCATTGGGTTGCTGCCAGCTCCACACTGGAGCAATCCAAAACCAATCCCACAGCTAGGCTTTCTCCCCACAGTCCTGCATCAACTTTTGTTCAAATATTTATCCAATTTTCATCATTGGTCTCTGCCTCAACCAATACCAGCGATTATGCATTCCATACTCAAAGACCTTTTGGAAAAATAAATATATCCTAACTTCTCTCTCTCTCTGTAGCAACATCAATGACAGCTGGCATTTTATTCAAGTATCCCAAGGGGTTTGACAGAGGATTAATCACACAAACGTAGAAGCAGGGCTCAAGGCTAATATTTAAAAAGTATGAGCAAAAGCTTAGTAAAATGCTGCTGCTTAAGGAGAGCTTTAAAGGAGTCCAGGGGGGTGAAGAGGTGAAGGAGCTTAGGGAGGGAATTCCAAAGTAAGGGGCCTAGGCCCTCGACCATTTGATCACTTATCTACCAATGGTAGGGCAAAAGGAAGGGGAATGTGTAAGAGACCAGAGGTTGAGAAGAAGGTTATTAAGGGAAGCGGCTGTGATAGTTACAGAGATAAGGAGGAATGAGACCTTTAAGAGATTTAAACACGATAAGTATTTAAATTGGAAGGGTCAGGAGACAGGAAACAAATGTAGGCCATTGAGGACAAGAAAGATGGGTGAATGGGTCTTGGTGTAAAATAGAAGACAGGTAGGAGAGCTTAGGATGAGGTTTATGGAAGGTGAAGGATAGGAGGCCAATTGGAGGAGCAATGCACATTGGTTTGGGGCTGAAAAAGTCACAGATGAGAGTTTAAACAGTTCAAGACAGGGTGGAGGTTTTTTTAATTTATTCTTTTCACAGTGCTGTGGACATCACTGGCTAGGCCAACATTTATTGCCCGTCCCAATTGCCCTAGAGAAGGTGTTGGTGGGCTGCCTTCTTGAACCACTGCAGTCCACCTGGTGTAGGTACACCCACAGTATTGTCAGGAAGGAGTTCCAGGATTTTGACCCAACGATAGTGAAGGAACAGCATTATAGGCCAGGATTTTCCAGCCCTGTTGTGGCAGGACCCATAGCAGGAGACTTGGTGGCCCAACCAAAAGTCCATTGACTTTTGGTGGGACCGGACAATATTGGTGGCAGGTGGGGCTAGAAAATCCCATCCATAGTTCCAAGTCAGGATTGTGTGTGGCTTTTAGGGCAACTTGCAAGTGGTGGTGTTCCCATGCGTCTGCTGCCCTTGTTCTTCCAGGTGGTAGATGTTGCGGGTCTGGAAGGCGCTGTCGAAGGAGCCTTGGTGAGTTGCTGCACTGCATCTTGTAGGTGGTAGACACTGCTGCCACTGTACATTGGTGGTGGAGGGAGTGGATGTTGAAGGTGCTGGATAGGATGCCATTCAAGTCCTGGATGATGTCAAGCTACTTGAGGTTGTTGGAGCTGCACTCATCCAGGCAAGGCATGTGATGGAAGTAAGCAGTCATTGTGATGGGGAAGATATAGAGTTGTTAGTTCAGTTTAAGCTTGAAAATGATCCTAGTTTTCAAGCAGTGTGATTCAGCCTGAGACATTGTCCGAAGGAGAGAGAGCGAAACAATGTTAGGTGTTTGCAATTTGAGGTAGTGGCTGAAGACTATTTTTAGTCCTTCAATCTTAAACTTTAAGAAATTACAGCTCATCCAGTCTGGATACCAGACAAGCCATTGCTGCAGATGCTCTGGCTGTGATTGGATGTTAAGAGTGGACCCAAGCAATAGAAGTTCCATTGATTTAGGTAATGGAGGAGATACATAGGGAGTAAACTTGTATGGATGATTGTTTGAAAAACTGCAGAGAGTTGAAAGTAGGATAATGGGTCATAATCACAGAAGCTATCATTTGAAACTTTGGTTAAGACCATGTAGTGCTGTGAAAGGAGTGGAAACTTGATTAGACAAATTGAAACATAATATGGGAAAGATGGATATGGATTTTCAAGAGGAAACAAAGATGGATATGTGCTGCCAGTTTACAAGGGCAGAGAAATTGATAGTGGGTCTTTTGCAGATGCATAGCAGAGATTATGGCATAAATATAGAATGGGAAAGAGATATGTGAGGTTACAAAGTTGAGGGGCTGGATTTTCATCTCCTGATGGAAGCAGGAATGGAGTTGGGAAACCTGAAATCTTGAAGTTTTGATAGCAAAAATGAATTTTCCCTCCCTTCCTGACCCTGCGCTATTTTCATGGCCTTTTCACGGGTCCCAATGGCCTTAGGTCATGACCCCACATGCACATCTTGAGGTTGTGGTTGCCTTTGTTAGTCCTATAGGAAATTTGATGCTGTGTTGTAATAGCAATGTGCTTAACTGCAGTGATTTGTCACAGGGCTCTGTTTGAAAAAATAAGTTAACAAATAAATTGCTCTAAGTTGTTTAAGTGTTAGATGTATTGTAGCACTTTTCCCATTAGGGAAATGCATACAAAACTGAGGAAAACACTGCTTGGGATCTCCAGTGTAATAATCTGAAATGATTCAAATACCTAGAGTCCTTATAAATTGGAAAAAAAAGCACCAGCTTTCACTTAGAGAAAGAAAAGCAGCCACCGGCTCCTGAAATGATTTGATTGACAGAACATTAGGTGCAGCTTAGGGAAAAAAGCTATCTGGGTTTTGTTTAGTTTCAATAGACTTCATTATTTAAATTCCCAAGAGTTGTTTTTCAAACTGAGCCCATTATGAATGCTTGTCTGAATCTCAAAAGCCAACCAATCACTTATCTTAGCAGGAGGCTGCGTTCACATTTTGATTGACAGTTTTAAGAGGTTATTAAATGATTCTCTGTCTTTGATGTGTTAAGTGAATAAGTGTTTGTTTTTACAACAGATTGACCGCTTCAGGGGAAATAATTTTTTGAATAGTATTTATGAATCTTTCAATACGAAGTGTATTTGAATAACAGCTCTATTTGATTGTGAGAAGTTTATTTTTAACGCTTATTTCAAAGGCATCCTGAGATTTACCCATAGTGGACACTGGGTGATGGGATATGGGGGCATGGAGGGGTATGGCAGATATGAAGGAGCATGGGAGTATGGAGTATTAATTATATTGTTTGGATATACAGGTGAAAGGCATTGTTTAATATTAATAGGGGATATCTGGGACACTGTGTATGGGAGGAGAGCTGTAAGACTGAGCAAAGTCAATAAAATCCCTTTATAAAGAAAAGCTCTGTGTCTGGTTTCGACTTCACCAACTGACTTAGATCCTTTATCATGGGAGGCATGGGGGTATGTGAGGGGTGAGGTTTAGGGGGCATAGGAACAATTGGGAGCTGTGCTGGTGTCCACACGTATTGAAGTGTGCCTTCTAACCAGCCCACCTCACTACCCACACTCTTCCCACACTGTACCTCGGCTGACAAAACCCGACCCCTCTCTGCTTGCATCTCTCAGAGACAAAAACATGGCCGGAATGGGACTCGGAAGCAGGCTGACATTTCAGAACCACAAAAGGGTCCAACTCACATTTTGCTGTCCTACATGAAAATCTGGCCTGAGGTCTGAGGACCAGAGTACAATGAAGTTGTCTTGTAAAAAGGCTGCAGTCAGCTTGAAGCAGTTCTCCAAGTTTAGAGGCAGCTGTGGAGTGAGAGTGAATTCAGAAGCCGTCCGAGGGGTAGAGTATCAGTGGATGCATTGCTGGAAGTTGTCCAGTGGAATCAGAGGGCTGCCGTGGATAAGAGAACCATTAGAATTTGATCTAAGAGTCCGACAGGGTTACAAAGTGACTTCAGGTGTTAACCAGGTGATCCAGTATACGAGCAGAAGACTGATGAACAGAGGGGGCAAAACCCAAGAACCAAGGACAATGAAATCCAGGAAGGTGAGGGGAGGTCAATAGTTCAATCCATGGGATCAGTGGAGATGAGGGAGCTGATCCGAGAAACACCTATCGGGAGGTGAAGAGCTCACAAAATCAGGAACAGCAATGGGAGTTTGAGGAACTGATCCAACCTCATTCAACTCAGTATGGAGATGTGAAGTAAGAGTGGAGTTAGCATTAGTGGGAAGCAGGTGAATAGTGGCAGAAATCATTTTTGAGAAAGGAAGAAAAAAAGGAAGAAATGGGAAAGAGTGAGATCATTTTGTTATAGTGGCGTTTGGTACAATTTACATTGTTTTTTTTTTAGGTTTACTGTGCATTTTCTTAATGGCAATGCCCCTTAAATGACTCACCCATCCCTAGAGTACAACCCTGCAGCAATGCAACTGCTACAGCTTTATTTCTGGATCTGAATGTTCGCTATCTGATGTGTACTTGCGCAAACAGGTAAAAAGAAACCTCAGTCTGGCCTTATTTGGGAAAAAAAAATGAGAGTCTGATCTTTTCTTTTACTTGAATATAAAGTAGAAAGACCTGAGTATATGTTTAGAACACATTATGAAAACAAAAATCAGTCAATTAGCTATTCCTTCATAAGTAAAAATACATGGTGCCTGAAGAGCTATTCAAAATAATAGTGGAACTCAGGCTGATTGTGGTGGATATGGTAAACCAGAGAGTCAAAAGCTTATTGATATTGCCAGTTCATTATGCTGACAAATAGCTTTCATTGGAAAGCCTCATTTGAGCCAAAAGTGGCTAAATATGAACTAATGATGGATGAGATTGTCACTCGATTTAGAAATTGTGATCGATCACTTGAAGACAATGCTGAATTGTGGTATCACAGCCATGTTTTTTGTTTCTCTCTCTCATCCTTTTATACATAAAAAGCACATCTTGTTGATATTAGAAAATGTTACAAAGGAAGGCAAACATTTATATTGTGCCTAGTGTATCAAAGTGCTTCGCCCACAATTAAGCAAATTGTAATTAAGTAGCAGGAAATAACTTGCATTTATGTGGTGCCTCTCATGTCCTTGGGAAATGCCAAAGCACTTCAGTTACTTATTTGTGGGAATTTGTTCATTCCAATTTATTACACAACAAAGCCTGACAAATTTATACACAACAAAGTCTGATCCAAGAGTCTGGCAGGGTTACAAATTGGCTTCAGGTGTCAACCAGGAGATCCAGTATACCAGCAGAAGAGTGATGAACAGAGTGAGCTAAATGAACAATTAATCTGTTTGGCATGTTGTTGATTGAGGTCAGGACACTGGTTGAACTTCCCTGCACTTCTTCGGGGTCATTTACATCTACCTGAATAGACTTACCTGGTTTAACAATCTCATCTAAAAGATGGTAAGTCTGCAACACTCTGTCAGCACTCCACTCAAGTGACAGCCTAGATTTATGAACTCAAGCACCTGGAGTGTAGCTTGAACCCGAAACATTCTGACTTAGTTAAGATTGTTGCTACGCTGAGTCAGTCAGAGAAACATTCAAGCTATCTAAGGAATAAGCTACTGTTTTAGCTTACACTGCAGAATGGCCACTTGGGTGAGATTGCAGAGTGCTGACAATTCTAACATCATAACTTATTCTTTGCATGGATGTGGAGAGGAAGGAAACTGGAAGGGAAAGTGAGGTTATGCTGGCAGTAAGGTTGAGCTGATTGTTCACTTTTTCAATAATACTGAGATTTGTAAATTGCACAAGTTTTATTTACATTCTTACAGTAGCTTTATGGTTGTAACATTGAACTAATACTTTATGTAACACTTCCAGTGTTCTATTCCCGTACATTTATTGAACTTGTGAAATATACTTCACATCAGACCCTCGGTGTAGTGATTGTAAGTAAAACCTTTCATACTGTTTTGGGGATAATGTGACTGTACAGACAAATTAGCCCTAAGTGTGGGTAATCTTAGGTGTGGAGCTTTCTAGTCGTGGACCTCGTTCAAGCATGTAGCTTCACCAGGAGCTCTGTAAATAAAGTTTACTGTTTCTAACAAGAAACCTGTCCAGTACACCAAGTTTGTTACAATTGGCGACAAGGATAAATAGCTCTGACACTGCATCTTGCTTCCTGAATGTGAGTACATCGATTTTTAATGGAAGAAAGAGAAGTGTAGTCACCAGTCATGCCACTCTTTGGCAGTATCGACCCGTACGACCCGTCCGTGTAAGACTGTAGTCAGTACATAGAGCGCCTAGGTTTCTACTTTGTGGTGAATGAAATAATTGTGGAGGAGAAGCAGAAAGCAGTTGTTCTAAGAATCTGCAGGAGCAAGACATATAACTTCATCCGCAGTCTGACAACCCCGGATTTGCCAAATTCCAGATCTTTTAATGAACTAGTAGACCTCATGAAGACACATTTTCAGTCTAAGCCATCAGTAATTAAGCAGAACAAAAACAGAATTACCTGGAAAAACTAGCAGGTCTGGCAGCATCGGCGGAGAAGAAAAGAGTTGATGTTTCGAGTCCTCATGACCCTTCAACAGAACTTAATTAAGCAGATTCAAATTCAACTATGGAGTAAGAGCCCCGGGTGAGTCAATCTCAAAGTATATCGTGAAGTCAAAACAGTTGACTGAGTGTTGCAACTTCAAAGATATTCTCAATGACATGCTGCGAGATTGTTTAGTTAGCGGCATACACACTGACGCCATTCAGTGCCATTTGCTTGCAAAAGTTAATATTGACCTGAAGTGCACCATGGAAATAGCGCTAGCAATGGTGAGTCCTGAGAGGGACTCGCAGGCTTTTCAGAGTGTGCAACATGAGGTTGTTCTTCAGTTGGGGCAAGAATCTACCACCAGGCATGGCACAAAAACCAGGGAGACAACCGTGAAGCAGGAAACAGTCTCGACCGCTCAAAAAACAAAAAGAAATACTGAAAGCATCTCGCCAATGATTCAGAAATTAATTTGTTACCAATGTTGGGGCAAACATGTACCAGAAACCTGCAGATTTAAAGTGGCAGAATGCTACTACTATCATAAAAAAGGCATGCTATAAAACAATGCAGGGCAAAACCAAGACAGCCAATCAGACAGCAGGCCAAGATGATTGAAGTGCACAATATAAATGAACCAGAAGCTGCTGATACTGATACCGATTCCCTTTACAATCTCAAGACAGTGAAAACTGAACCGATCACCGTCACCCTTCAAGTAAATGGGAAGCCTCTAGTCATGGGGGTTGACACAGGGGCATCGACTACAGTGGTGGGAGAACACGACTTTAAATACCGAAGTGAAGGTACCCAGCTTCTGGACTTGGAGAAAACCGTGGCTCAGTTGAAGACGTACACTGGAGAGGCAACACAGGTGAAAGACAATGCCTCTGTACCTGTATCCTAGAGGCAACAGACAGCCCAGTTGCCAGTGATTATTGTAACAGGTAAAGGACCTAGCCTTCTGGGCTGTGATTTGTTGAAAGAAATTAAGCTCAACTGGCCAGAAATTTTTCAGGTTAGAACAGGAGGAATTCCTGAGCTGTTAAAAGGTATGACTGAGTGTTCCGAGATGAATTGGGAAAGACAAAAAGCCTACGAGCAAAATATACGTAGATTTGGAGGTAACACCCTGGTTGTTTAAAGCCAGATCTGTGCCTTACGCTCTAAAGGAGAAGGTGGATGCAGAATTGTGCCATTTAGAGAAGTTAGGGATAATCCAGCCTGTTCAATTTTCAGAATGGGCAGTGCCCAAAGTCTCTGTGATGAAACCAGATCAAACTATTCACATTTGCAGAGACTACAAATTAATTGTGAACAAGAATGCTAAATTAGACAAATATCCAAACCTGAGGATTGAAGATCTGTATGCTAAGCTTGCAGGAGGAAAATCCTACACCAAACTGGACATGAGCCATGTATACCAACAGCTAGAG
Source organism: Carcharodon carcharias (assembly GCF_017639515.1). Taxonomy (NCBI): domain Eukaryota; kingdom Metazoa; phylum Chordata; class Chondrichthyes; order Lamniformes; family Lamnidae; genus Carcharodon; species Carcharodon carcharias. The sequence continues at coordinate 123,653,856 of NC_054476.1, forward strand.
CTGGACTGCACACCTAGAGGGTATGTAACCTTCAACACGCAAAGGGCCTACCCTTTGGTGTATCATCTGCCCGTGCAATTTTCCAAAGAATCATGGAAAGCCTATTACAGCACTTCCCCGAGTTGTAGTGTACCTGGGTGATGTCCTGATCACAGGATCAATGGAAAGCAAACATTTGGCCAACCTAGAAGAGGTTTTAAGGAGATTTTTGGAGGCTGGTGCATGATTGAAAAAAGAGAAGTGTACTTTCCAAGTGACTGAAGTCACTTATTTGGGTCATTGAGTGGATGCCCAAGGGCCGCATCCAGTAGAGGAGAAATTCAGGGCAACCAAGGAAGCGCCTTCTCCTATGAATGTCACGAAACACAAGTCTTTTTGGGCATGATAAATTAATACAGTCGCTTCTTGCCTAATTTGTCTACAGTGTTAGTCCCCTTACATTTATATATTTATTTATTTTATATTCACAGTATGTGGGCTTCGCTGGCTGGGCCAGCATTTATTGTCCATCCCAAGCTGCCTTTGAGAAGGTGATGGTGAGCTGCCTTCTTGAACTGCTGCAGCTCATGTGGTGTAGGTACACCCACAGTGCTGTTAGGAAGGGAGTTCCAGGATTTTGACCCAGTGACAGTGAAAGAACGGCGATATATTTCCAAGTCAGGGTGGTGAGTGGCTTGGAGGGGAACTTCCAGGTGTTCCCATTTATCTGCTGCCCTTGCCCTTCTAGGTGGTAGTGGTTGTGGGCTTGGAAAATGCTGTCTAAAGAGCCTTAGTGAATTCTTGCAGTGCACTTTTATTATTGAAGAAGAACCACAGATGGTCATAGAAGATGCAACAAGAAGAAGCCTTCATAGAAGCCAAGAAGCTTTCACACCCATCATCGTCTGCTAGTACATTACAAGCCAACAAAAGGTTTAATATTATCCTGTGATGCATCTCCCTACGGAATGGGAGCAGTATTGTCACACAGGATGGAAGATGGTCCTGAAAGGCCAATAAGATATGTCTCCAGAACCCTCTCTGCAGCCGAAAAGGGTTACGCACAACTTGAAAAAGAAGGCTTATCCGTAATATTCGGAGTAAAGAAATTCCATCATGGTCAACATTTCACCATGGTTAAAAACAAAAAAACTGCGGATGCTGGAAATCCAAAACAAAAACAGAATTACCTGGAAAAACTCAGCAGGTCTGGCAGCATCGGCGGTCGAAGGGTCATGAGGACTCGAAACGTCAACTTTTTTCTTCTCCGCCGATGCATTTCACCATGGTGTCTGATCACAAGCCACTAATGGGTTTATTTAGTGAAGATAAAGCAATTCCGCCGATAGCCTCAGCCAGAATTCAAAGATGGGCTTTGATTTTGTCGGCAGTCACCAGTCTACTAAAACAGATAAAGAATTGGACAAACCAGGATCCAATTTGATCAAGAGTCCGAGAACAGATATTGCAAGGATGGCCAAATGCACAAGTCTCTGAAGAGTTAAAACTTTTCTATGCCCGCAAATCAGAGTTAAGTTGTCACAATGGAATCTTGTTGTGGGGAGCAAGAGTCATCGTCCCTTCGCAAGGAAGAGAACCACTCTTGACAGACCTTTACAGTGCACATCCAGGCATTTCAAAAATGAAGATGCTCGCACGAAGCTCTGGTGGCCAGGTATAGACAGTGATATGGAAAAAATGCTGAAACACTGTCTCCAGTGTCAACAACAGCAGAGGTTGCCTGTTTCAGTTCCATTGCATCTGTGGGAGTGGCCTGGTCGACCCTGGGTTAGACCACGTATAGACTGTGTAGGTCCATTTTTAGGTACCATGTTTTTAGTGATCATCATGCTCATTCTAAGTGGATGTATATGTATGAAGTTAGATCACCGACATCGTGTGCAACTATTGAAAAGCTGCAGCAATGTTTTGATGTACGTGGCCTATCAGAAGTCATTGTTTCAGATAATGGTACTGTTTTCACTAGTACGGAATCCAGAGATTCATGAGCTTAAATGGGATTAAACCTATTAAAACAGCCCCATATCATCCCTCATCCAATGGGTTAGCAGAAAGAGCATTGCAAACTTTTAAAACAGGATTGAAGAAATTATCTGAAGGAAAGTTAGGAACAGGAATTTTTCATGATTTCTTGTCTACTATCACATGACTCCAAGTAACTATGGGTTCAACACTGTCTGAATTACTAATGAAATGCCACCTTCGTACAAGGTTGAGTCTAATGTTTCCTAGCTTAGAGGGGAAGGTAGAGAAGAACCAGAGTAGTCAGAAAGTGAATCATGATCTTCACAGTAAAGATCGAAAATTTACTGTGGGAGAGACAGCCTTCATGCAAAATTTTGGAACTGGGCCTAGGTGGGTTCGTGACATCATTGTTTCTGAAACAGGACCTTTGTCGTGCCAAGGAGAAGTGAAAAACCAGATTGTTCAGAAACATGTGGATCATCTAAGAAGTAGAGAGACACTCCAACAACCAGTTACTTCACCTGAAATTGAAGTCGACCCTTTGATCCCTGAAGTGCCAGATCGACATAGAATTGACATAGCTGATGTCTCTGTTGAAGTAAACAATTCTGAACTGCCATTGTCTAAGGTTGTCCCTGATGCTGCAGTTCCTGATCAACTCGATCCAGTGGTAGAATGTCAAGCCTTAGAGCTACGTCACTCTACCTGAATCAGAAAACCCCCTCAGAGACTTAACCTATAATTGCATGAACTGTACTGTACATATTTGTATCTGTTATGGGTTAATATATTCTTGTAAATAATGATGTAAAAGAATATTAAAGGGGAAGCAATGTAGTGATTGTAAGTAAAACCTTTCATACTGTTTTGGGGATCATGTGACTGTACAGACAGATCAGTCTTAAACTTAGGGGCAGAGCTTTCTAGTTGTGGAACTGATTCAATCATGTAGCTTCATCAGGAGGCTCTCTAAATAAAGTTTATCGTTTCTAACAAGAAACCTGTCGGGTGCACCAAGTTTATTATACCCAACCAGACAGTACTCTTCATTTCATGTGGCCCAGCTGAAATGTGATGATATGGGGGTGTCTCTGACTGGCAGCTGACTGGTTTGTCTGATGTTGATGTTCAGATTATATTGTGACTTTAATTTGTGTCAAAACAAGTCCTCCTTTTAATGTTCCAAGAAAAAGAACAAACAACTTGGTTTACTTATTGACTGTGTTCTAGTTGTGGGGGGTATATTTTTGCGTGGGTAATGCAAATAAATAATTTTCACTGATTGTGGACTCATAAGAAAGGTCAGTGTTTTGGGTGTTAATGGCTGTAAACTAGGTGCAACTGAGGAAGTGGCCAGGCTTATGGTGTGGCTTTTCGCATTGTGGGGGAGCCATTGAAGGCTGGAGGCAGGGAGCAGGGAGCTGCATATGGAGTTGTGTTGAGATCGAGAGTAGAGGAAGAGGATAGGATGTTGGTGGTCCCACGGAAATTAATTGTGAATCACGCACAAGGACTCATCAAAATTTTACATAAACAAGATAACAGACATGAAGAAAATAATGGCGCTAAAGAGTGACAAATCCCCAGGATCAGACAGTTTCCATTCCAGGGGTTAAAGGAAGTAACTGAGAACATTGCAGGTGCCTTAACTATACATACCCAAATTTCTCTTGATTCAGGAACTGTTCCTTTAGATTGGAGAAGTGCACCTGTCACTCCGCTATTTAAGAAAAGTGAGTGGGGGAAACTGGAGAGTTACAAACCAGTTTGCTTAACATCTGTCCTTGGGAAATTACCTGTGTCTGTAAAAAAGGATCGTGCGACTAAACATTGAAAATTTTCTGCTAATCAGAGACAGCCAGCATGGATTTGTAAAGGGTAGGTCATGTCTGCCAAACCGATTGAATTTTTTGAAGAGGTGACTAAAGTAATTGACAGGGGAATGCTATTTTATTATTTCTATGGATTTTCAGGTGGCAGTTGATGAAGTCCCTCACAAAAGACTGTTTGCTAAAGTTGAAGCTCATGAAATTGAAGGCAAATTATTGATTTGGTTAGGAAATTGGCTGAGTGGCAGGAGACAAAAAGTAGCACTAATGGGTTGGTACTCTAATTAACAGGATGCGACTAATGACATCCCACAGGGATTGGTGTTGGAGCCTCAACTATTTGCCATGTTTATTAATGATTTAGTTGATGAAATAGCATGTCTGTCCAAATTTGCTAATGACATAAAGATAGATGACATTATAAGCATTGTAGATGGATATGTAACATGATACCCAGGTATTGATAGATTAAAGGAATGGGAGAAACCTGTGACAAATGGATTTCAATGTGAGGTCATCCACTTTTGGACCGAAAAAGGATAGATCAAGGTTCTTTGAAAATTGTGAAAGGTTATAAACTGTGGAGGCCCAAAGACACTGAGGGATTCATGTACAAAGATTGTTAAAAATATCAGGGACGGTATGGAAAAATAATCAAAAAGACTGATGGAATTTTGGGGCTTTCTTCCTAAAGGACTGAAATTCAAGGGGTTGGCAGTTATGCTACAGCTGTACAAAACTCTAGTTCAACCACATGCATGGAGTACTGTGTTCAGTTCTGGGCACCACACCTTAGGAAGGGTGCATTGGTTTTGAAGGACAAGAGTTAAGTTACAGGGGGCATTACACAAACTAGTGTTTTATTCCCTGGAATTTTGACAGGTAGGGGGTGATTTGATCAAAATTTTCAAATTAAAGGAAACTGACGGGATAGGTAGAGAGAAATATTGCTGCTGTTTGGGAGTCTAGGACTAGTGAACATAGCCTAAAAATCCAATCTAAGTCTTTAAGTGATGAAGTTAAACATTCCGAGACACAAAGGGTTGCTGAGGCTTGGCACTCTCTTCCACAAATGGCAACTGATGTTAGGTCAATTGTTAATTTTAAATCTGAGGTTGATAGATTTTAATTGAACCAAGATGTTAAGGGACCTGGAGCAAAGATAGGTATATATATATATATTAGGTCACATGATCTCATTGAATGACTGAACATGCTCCAGGTGCAAACGGGGTCTACTGTTCTGTGTTCCTAACTTGCCACAGAACAAGGGCAGCAATGAAGAGGTTGGTTTGGGATTAAACATGGCAGCTTTCTTTGTTTAGGCTCTCAAGTCAGATTGATCACTGCTAGCTATTTGCCTTATAACAGATCCTTCCCACAGAGCACTGAAATTACATGATAGACATTTAAAAAAAAATAGATTGATAAATAACCTGATTTTGACAGATATGGGGCCCCTCTGGTTCCAAGTCTGGTACAACTAGGATATAAGAAACAACTCCTTTGTTGTTGTATTTTACCTCTCTTGCCATGACTCTTGCTATAGAAGAATCTCTGAAATCAAAGGAAACTATTACCCTTGGAGAAGCATAATATTTAGTTTCATACCGTCAATGGCCAACCCTCAGCTGTAAGCTTAATAAACAAGAATATGAATCGCAAACAGAAGATTCTGGAAATACTAAACGGTATCATAAAAGAGACAGTTTAACATTATCAGCTGTAACTCTGTTGGAAAGGAAACCTGAAGACAAGTGAAACAAAAACAAAAAGTGCTGGAAAAACTCAGCAGGTCTGACAGCATCTGTGGAGAGAAAGACAGAGTTAACATTTTGAGTCTGTATGACTCTTCAGAGCTAAAGGGAAATAGAAATGTGGTGAAATATGTACTGTTTAAGTGAGGGTGGAACAGGTGAAGCTGGATAGAAGGCCAGCGATAGGTGGAGGCAAAGGAGAGAATGCGAAAGATGTCATAAACAAAAGGACAAGGCATTGTTAATGGCAGTGGTGCTGGCTAAATGTGGTGCTAATGGTGACATTAAGAGTGGAAAGCGGAAGGTGATAATGGTAGGACCAGGGTAAACACTCTGGAAAGTGACAGATGGCCCTAGTGGGGGTGGGGTGGGGGGACGGGACGGTGGTGGGAAAATAGATCAATCTTTAGGCAGAGTCAGGTGTAAAATAACGCACGATGACGTCAGGTGAGCATCCTGATGTCATTGCCCACTTGCGCGATATTGCGGTTGGCAGTCAGGCGCGAGAGTCGGCAGTGCGCCTGCTGACAATTGGAAGGGTTGTTAAGGCCATTAATGTAGTCATTGACCTGGATTTTTTGCTGCCTGTCCAACGTTACGTTTGGCGGGCGGGCGAATCAGCCAGGCTGCTTCTTGCTTTTTGAGGAAACCTCATCCAAGAGCGGGATGAGGTTACCAATATTAATTTAAAAAAATAAAATGTTTGGGTAGAATTTTTATCAACAGTATGTTTAGGTGAGTGATTCCTATGGGTGGAAATTTTTTTTGGAATTTCATAACATTTATTTTTGGCTTTAAAATTCTTCAGCTCCCTGAGGCAGCTCTCTTCCTTCAGGGAGCTTTCATTGAGCACTCCCCCGTGCCCGCACTGGCTTCAGTGCTCGCCCTCCTCCTGAGCGGCCGACCCCCCACCACCCCCCAATCCCAGCAGCGCTGGGCCTTTCAGTGTGTGTTTCACCCTGACTGGCCGTTAATTGGCCAGCCAGCATGAAATCGCGCTTGGGGGCCGATTGCAGGTGGCAGCCTGTTTCCCGGCTGCTCCCAGGCGTGCCCGCCGCGCCCATCCGATGACCCGAAAATCCTGCCTAGGGTTTCCTGATCAGAAGATCTGGGCCAAAATGTTGGTAACAGATAGCATCTCAGCCAGTTCTGAAAAGATGGAGGAGGAAAGCCAAGCCTTATATCCTAAGTACTGAGCTCACTTCCGTACTCACAGCCCTGAAACATCTGAAACTTCAAACTTCTTCCTTTCCCCCCCAAATATGGACAACGTGTCCCACATTCGCGCAACCTCAGCTGCAAAGAGAATAGTGGATATAGCTCCAGTTTAAAGCTACTAAAATGAATATTAATGAATAGGGCTGCAGAGTGCCCAGGAGAGAGATGACATAATCTTTGTGAAACTTGCATTAAGCTGGGTTTGAAGAGTGCGGGAGATCAAAGATGGAGAGGCTGGAGTGAGAGGGGGAGTGAATGGGTGAGCCGTTGGTACAAAAAAGCGTTCAGCAATCTAGATTTAGTGTCCCCATGAGCAGCGAGAGTTTTTTTAAAAACACTTACTGTGCTAGTCAGGATCAGCAGTGGCTGAAGGTGTGATGACTGATTAAATCACCACTGCACTGACTGTTTCTACACAAGGCAAATAGCCTTGCGCAACACTTTACCTTCATGACCCTGCTCCATTTACTGAGACTGCTTTGAAGCCCAGGTTCACTGTGAATATTCAAGAATCCAATTTACCCACCTTTTCCAAGGCTGATTTATTTGGTACTTGCCTTTCAAAATGACACACTGGCTATGGTACAATGTTTTTCCTGGAGCCTTGACTGAAGTACTTTTCATCAAAACACCGGAGGTGGAGTCAAAATTAATCAACGTTGGAGAAATTGTCGCTCGTTGATTTATTACAGTTTAGTTGTGACTTAAAATTGCGCACTGTTTCCAACATTTATCACATCTCTATTTCATTCTGATTGTACCTGGCAGCACCCTAAGCGTCAGTAGCCAGAGAAAACAAAACCCTAGCAGCTAACGCAGTTTCAGCTCTCCAGGGATTACCTTAATGAATGTTCTTATGTATGAGGTTAGTTGTAGAGTGCATTGATTTACTACACTCCTCTCAGCATCTCAAGTCTTTGTATCCTGAAAGCACATATTTTGGCTAACTTTTTGGGAAAAAAAAGTTTTCCTACACTTGTTTCTTTATGTCCTCTGAAGTGAGTCATTCAGCACCACTGTGCTTCGTTCAGTCAGGAGGATGGTTAACGTGGGTGGTGAATTGTGCCATACCTGTACCAATGCCACCACATGATTAGCTAGCGGAGGTATACTTGCAGTGGATTAGATAAGTCAGTGTATTCCTCACCGTCCCATATAAACAGAGGACCTGCTCCATGAAACTTGGGGAAAGCTCTGTGGAGACTGTTGTAGGGTATTGGTTACCATTCGGTAGGTCTGAAGAACTCTTCATAGTCATATATAAGTTAACTGTATGTCTTTATTGACTCTTAGAACTATTTACAAATATACAGGAAAGGGTATAAACTAAGAGCTGTCTCCATGCTCACTGGTCTACACAGCTCTGTCCAACTCTCAACTGATCCTGGATGTCGGTCATGTGCTGTCTTACATCACCATGTTGGTGGTACTGTACTCAGTCCCACATTAACTCTATGGCCAGAATCTTCAGGTTGGCATGCGGGCCCTGCTCACCAACGCGTAAAGTGACGCACAGTGACATTGGGTGTGTATCCCGACATCACCGCGTGTCATTCTGATTTTCAGTTCGGTGGGCGCATACCGGAGTCGGCTGTGTGCCCGCTGAACTGCCAAAGGCCATTTAAAAACTAATTAAAATACATAAAGGAGCTGACCGTTCAACCTTAAGATTGGCGGGCAGGCGAAGAGTCCAGGCAGCCTTCGCAATTTATCATGGAACCTGATCCACAGGCAGGTTGAGGTTTCATGAAGTGTTTATAGATTGAAGAGAAATTTTTATTAAAGTTCATTGACATGTCCCAGCTCATGTGACACTGTCACATGAGGGGACATGTCTTAAAATGTTTTTTCCTTTATTAAGATTTTTGATAATCAAATTAATCTCCCCGAGGCAGCTCTGTGCCTTGGAGATTTCTGCGCCCTTTCGCGACTCAGCCTACTCCCCCTGCCTGCACAGGGAGCACTCAGTGCTTCAGGGTGTGCATCACACTGGGCAGTCTTTAAGTGGGGCTCCTGCTCAGCCCCCCACCCCCGAAAATTCTCCCCAAATGTGCCAGACCCTTAGTCTACAGAGATTATGGCTCAAGCTGGCAACCATATTTTATTGGGACACCAAGGATGTGGTGAAGGAACAAGGTAAGATGTTGTACAAGGCAGCATTTGACCGAGTGTGGCATCAAGCAGCCCTAGCAAAACTGGAGTCAATGGGAATCAGGGGGAAAACTCTCCACTGGTTGGAGTCATACCTAGCACAAAGGAAGATGGTTATGGCTGTTGGAGGTCAATCATTTCAGTTCCAGGACTTCACTGCAGGAGCTCCTCAGGGGAGTGTCCTAGGTCCAACCATCTTCAGCTGCTTCACCAATGACCTTCCCTCCATTATAAGGTCAGAAGTGGGGATGTTTGCTGATGATTGCACAATGTTCAGCACCATTGGTGACTCCTCAGATACTGAAGCAGCCCATGTCCAAAGGCAGCAAGACCTGGAAAATATCCAGGCGTGGGCTGACAAGTGGCAAGTAACATTCGTGCCACACAAGTGCCAGGCAATGACCACCTGCAACAACAAAGAATTTAACCATTGCCCCATGACATTCAATGGCATTACCATTGCTGAATCCCGCATTATCAACATCCTGGGGGTTACCATTGACCAGAAACTGAACAGGACTAGCTATATAAATACTGTGGCTACAAGAGGAAGTCAGAGGCTGGAAATCCTGTGGCAAGTGACTCACTTCCTGACTCCCTAAAGCCTGTCCACCATCAACTAGGCACATCAGGGGTGTGATGGAATACTCCCCACTTGCCTGGGTGAGTGCAGTTCCAACAGTACTCAAGAAGCTTGATACCATCCAGGACAAAGCAGCCTGCTTGATTTGCACCCAATCCACAAAAATTTACTCCCTCCATTACAAATGCACAGTGGCAGCAGTGTGTGCCATTGACAAGATGCACTGCAGAAACTCACCAAGGCTCCTTAGGCAGCATCCTCCTCCAAACGCACAACCTCTACAATCTAGAAGAACATGGGCAACAGATGCATGGGAACACCACCACCTGGAAGTTTCCCTTCAAGCTACTCAGCATCCTGACTTGGGAATATATCGCCTTTTCTTTGCTGCTGTTGGGTCAAAATCCTGGAACTCCCTCCCTAACAGCACTGTGGGTGCACCTATACCACATGGGCTGCAGCAATTTGAGAAGGCAGCTCACCACCACCTTCTCAAGGGCAACAAGGGATGGGCAATAAATGCTGGCCTAGCCAGTGAAGCACACATTTGAGTTTGCCTGCTCCTTTAGCACTTCATTTTTTTTAAGGACTCAATTTGGTTAGCATTTCTATTAACATTTACATTCTGCAAGTATTCCATATCATATAACAAATATCCCTTGCTTCTGCTAGGACCTTTGCTAATAGAAATTCTAAAAGAAGAAGTACCTCTTTTCTTTCCTTCTCTTCCGAACATTCCCCCACCTCCCCCCATGATTTGAAGGGAAATACCAGCCTTATAGGTAACATTACTGACAAACCTGGCTCAAGTGACTCATCTGATTAAACGTCAGAGCGCATAGAATCATTGAATGCATACTTGAGTCATAAATTGGGCTAAGAATGGAATCAGTATAACATAAGTTCCTTGTGAGAAATTTACATATTATTGTTACATAAAAGAGTCACTGTAGTTCAAAAAAAAGTTGTAAAGTGCTTTCGACATCCTGGGATTGTGAAAACTGATGTAAGAATTCAAATTCTTTCTTTTATCTGCTATTAAGAACAACAGAATCCAGATAGCGATTTTAATTGTGCCTATTCTTTTCCTGTCAACTTGGTTTGCTTTTTTCTGGAATTTTCTGGTACTTGCATGGCTTCTCTGTGCACACATGAAAGACTAGAAGCTCCAATATATTGGAGGAAAAAAATGGTTTATGTATTGCTAAACAGAATCATAAATCAGTACAGCATGGAAGCAGGCTATTCAACCCATCAAGTAAATGCCAGCTCTTTCAAAGAACAGTTCTACTCCCCTGCTCTTGCCCCATATCCCTGGAGCTTTTTCGATTTCCTTTTTAAGACCAGCATTGAATCTATATCCACCATGCTATCAGGCAGTGCATTCCAAATCCTAAGTGTACCTTGTATTGCCTCTCCTCATTCTTCTGGTGAAAACGTTTCAGCTCAAACATTTCTGCATTGAATTTCATCTGTCATGTGCCCAGCTTCTTGAAGTCTATTACTATCATCCTCCCTGTTCACTACAATTTCAAGTTTTGTGTCATCGTCAGTTTTTAAAATCGTTCTCAAGAAAAATAATGGACTTGCATTTATCTAGATTCTTTTACATCCTTAGGACATTCCATCCTCCATGAGTCACGTTTGAACTGCTTTCACTCTTTTAGCACAAATGGCATTAGTTGGCATGCTACATGGTCCCACAAATACAGATAAGATTAATCTCTTTGGGCGCTGTTGTTTGGGAAAGAATGCTGGCCAGGACATCAGAAAGTTCATATTCTCCTTTTGTAAAAAAAAGTCATCAGATCTTTTACGTTCTCCTGCCCATTCTAAAATGAGCCTCAGTTTAGCATCTCATCTGAAAGATGGCATTTCCAACAATGCAGTATTCCCTCAGCACTACACAGCAATAGCTTTAAATGCTCAGGTTAGAAGTGGGACCTAATAGAACCAGAATGACCCTGATAGTGATGGGTCCAAGCTCCTTCTTTACACAAGAAATCCTCTAGTGGATATGTAAGTGTACTGTCCATGAAATTCAGGAGCATTCTGCTTAGCACACCACCGTGGTGTACAACTCCAGGTTCATTGGTACACACCAGCGGAGAAATTTGGGGCCTTGATATTTTCTGGTATCTGGTGAAGCAGCACATTCAGAACAAGACCAAAGGAAGATGAAGGCTGGATGGACCATTATTATGCTGATTACCTGGTTTGTTTCCCCTTCATGGTCTGCGCAATTTAATGACATACTTGTGCTATGCAGCATTCAACATATCAATAATCATCAAGTCCCAACTAGGCGGTGCAGAAGAATGGCCTTCACTATTTGTCATTCCTATCATTTAAGGTAGGAACAAAAATACAAGAGCTGGTCAAGAAGTGGTTGATGGCCATAAACCCACATCCTTTCAATTTGCGACATGGTGCGGACATGTTGCTTGGTCATCCTTAAGGTGAATATGACCATGTTCATCTAGGCTGCTTGGTCGGGCCTTGGTGGGCACATAGGTGCCTGCTAAGGCCGATCTATGCCTCGAAGTTTCTGCTGTCATTTGGACAGGATACGGTGGACAGTTGAGTTTTGGGCAAGGTGCAGGCTTGGGGTTTCTTCTCACTGCATTTTTTCCTCCACCTCTGATATACGCTTGCTTTCAAAGGAGGCTGCCCCATTTTCTATTTGGTTGCACCAGGTGCAGTGATCCTGTATGAGCTTCTCCCAGGACTCGAAGTCTATATCAAAACTCCTGAGTGCAGATTTCAGAGTGACCATGTAGCTCTTCCTTTGACCACCATGGGAGCGCACTCCAGACTCAAGCTTTGGTAAATGAGTGTCAGACATTCTGGTTACATGACTAGCCCGCCTGTCCTGACTGTTTTAATATGGCATGCCAGTTCTTGTAAGCACCTCACTATCTGGTATTTTGTCCTGCTACCTGACCTTCGGAAACTTCTGAAGGCAGCTCAGGTGAAAGTGAGCTTCTTGCATGATGCTGTGGAAGAAAACTAAAGAAAACCAGCCTACTCAAACAAAGTCCAATCTCGAACCTGATGTTTCAGTCTTGGGCCAGAACCTGTCAGCAGTGGCAAGCACACTTATCTCTCGATCTATTTACATTCACGACAAGACACATGCAAGAATTACCAAAGGAAGTGTAGCCTTTGACATCAGTCTGCAAGTGAAGAGAAGCAAATCTGCCTACCAAACTGAAAGTCTATAGAGCAATAGTCCTGTCCACTCTGTTCTTCGCACAAGAGACTTGGACTGTGTACCAGCACCATGCCAAGAAACTCAACTGCTTTCACTTGAGCTGACTTCAGAAGATCAGATGAACAGGACAAAATACCATGCAGTAATGCAGCAAGGTAGTAAAACCACCATCTTCTCTAAATTACAATCATAATATTTCAGTGTATATCTGTGTATATTTTAAAATAAATGTTTAGAGATTCCAGTATGTGTTGTACAATGCTCCCTTTGGTAAGCAAGAACCCTAAACCTCAATAAACCATTAAATGTTGGAAAGCAATAGTGAGGCAATTCTGCTATGAAATTGTTAGTATAAACCTTCTAACTACAGATACGTGTATGAATACTGCATTCTAGCTCCTGTTTATAGCAGTATCATGTATTTCCAAATGGGTCCTGTAATTTGAAAGCAGTTATTTCATCAGCTTTTTGAGTTTTGTTTTAGCACTTTAAAATGGGCAACATGAGCCCATAGTCAACTTACATCATCTTGTATTTAATAATTCACCACAGAAGTTGTAATTTGGGCCATTTTTACATGGCTTAATCAGTGGAAGAGCTATCCTGCAGTGAAATTCAGTATAAACAGGGGAAATTTGGTTACATGACCTCCATCACTTGATTGGGGAGAAAGTGATATCACTACTGTCATATAGTACAAGCAGCACTTTATACTCTCACAAATAAGGCACTTCTTTTGATTAGCAATCAGAAAGATGCCTCCAGAGGATATGGTGGGGAACAAACCTGGACTTGTTTTTAGGCCTTTGAAAACAACGATACGGGTGACTGTAGTAAGTTTGAGTATTGGCACTGAAATGAGAGGTTGCAGAAGCCTGTCTGCTGTAGATGAGCACAGTGCTAATATTTACAGAAATCAAAATTGAGATGTTGCCAACAACCCACTGAAGTACTTACTTGATACGGAGTCTGGTTTGCAGCCGCATCCTGCAGGGCAGTATTTAAACACCGGAGGTATCTCGCACCGCAGTGGAACAGACTCCTCATTCCTTAGATTCTTGTTATTAAATGGAGCACCCAGTTGGTGTGGTCAGTTGGAGATTTAATGTCAGACCCTTGTATTTGATGAAAAGCTGGTCCAGGAATCCAAACATTTTCAGCCATTGTTTATGCAACATTGGAAAAGTAGCAGCCTGACCCGTTTATTTTTCTTCCTGCTGTTAAACTCCCCAAAAGTTTTCATTCCATCTCAATGAAATGTGCACATCGAGCTGCTTCCAACTGGAAAAAGAGAAGGAGCTTTACCGTGCTTTTAATCATCTGCCGATCCGAGTTTCACTTTGTGAGCTTTGCAGTGTAAAGCAATCTTGTTTGCTACTGGCTGAGAAGTTTCAGAGCCATTTTGACCTGATCTTCAAAATGTCTACTCCATCCTTGCTGCCTCCTTAACAGTGAATGAAATGCGCATGAGGACAGAGATTACTGTCCGTACAGAAATTGTCCACATCTGTATTAATGAGACTGTTTGAAGATATCTTCTAATTGTTGGAGGTTAGTGCTTCCATCTGTTGCAGCAACCGACCGATTCAAGGCTCCAGCAGCACCTAGAGTGACTGCACTGATGCATGCAGTGTGACTCGCCCAGCCTTCAGAGACTGGAGAAGATTGGAAACTGACCTGGAAGCAGGAGTGGGCTTCTTCTGCTTATTCAGTAGGCCACTCCTCAGCCAGGTTAAAAAAAAACTCCCATACCAATTAGTGGACTTCCACTTTTCTTATGAAAGGCAATGGATGCAGATGGGATAAAAGAACACAACTTCCAAATTGGTAAAGGCAAATGTGGAGCTGATGTCAGCAAAGAGCAGTCAAGAAATGAGTTGGGCTGACACATAGAACAATGGAGGCTGTTGGATGCCATGCTGTAGTATCTTTCCAGATACACAATTAAGAGATATTAATTTTGTGACAAACTTCAAAAATATAACCAGGCAACCATCTTGGAGCACAGCACAGAGGGAATTAGACTAATGAGCAGGAAACAAAAATAGCTTACAGTCATGTTTATCTTGGGGCAGATGAATTATTTAATTTAGGTTTTCATTGACAGTATTAAATACATCTTATTCAGGTATGTCATGAACAATACTCCCTTGCTGATTCCAAATCATAAACCCAGTCCCAACCCAGATTGGCACCCTCCACCACTGCAACCAATACAAACCTTTCCATTTTCAGCACAAATCATCCTTGTGATCTCTGAGTGAGTTCGTCAATTTGTAATTGGTTGTGGGCAGTCTGGTACTCTGAACCACATGACCACAAGGAAACTAGGATGAGACTATCCAAACCAACTTTACACAGAGCTCAGGTAGCATTAATATGAGGAGACTTTCAGCCCATTCGTATGGGCTGGTTATGAATACTGTGTACTAATCTCCTGTTTCACTTTGGGCATGGGGCGATAGCAAAACATTCTTTTAAAATAAAATGATGAAAATCTAATAATGTGGTACTGCAGCTGGGCATCCTGGGATTATGAACTTTGACCCGACATTGGGAGGATACGTGCTCTTCTTTGGTCATAGTGAGTGAGATGTGTGACCAAGTCTGTTGATTTTACAAATTAGTGTTTATTTTTGGAGTTGACCATGCCAGATTACTGGATGAAGTTTGACAGTTTAGTGGCATAAAATCCTTTCCTGTTGACTGTCAAGAATTGGCCTTGGAATTCTGCAACTTTGGTTTACCTATCTGAGTTGTTTTAAATATGGAACATCAACAAAGCACATGGAAAAATCATTCGTTCATACATTTGGCCAAGTTTGTATCTGTTCAGACTGTAGTCACATTAGTTAGCTGACGAGACACATTTAACCAGTTTAGGAGAACTAGCAATGGGAGGACGGCAAGCATGAGAACTTGGAGCTGGAACAGAATTCTAGTCTTGCTTGTTTTAACATAGTAATTGGTAACAGTGAATTATTAATCCAGCCATCAATGTAGGGCTTTCATTGGGTAACAGGATGGGGCAGACTTGCTAGTTTTTGTTGGCCAAAGCTGAGATGTGACTTTTGTGGACTGAGGTATATGAGGTATTTGTACTTTGATTACTGAAGAGCCTGTGAGGGAAAGTATGTTAATCACTTTTTATGTTGACAGACTGGCTCTCAAATACTTGTGGTTTGATCATAAAAATCTCACACATTGATTGAGCTGGAACACTGAATGTGTTAGCATTTCAGTTTGACTGAGGAGCCCATGTAGGATATTTTGGGTTTTTTTTCTCATTAATATTCTCTGTCAGTCTCATTCCTTCTCCTCCTTGCCGAAGGGTGTTAACTCCTGGCTGAAGTCTAGTTCCCTGAATGGCATCATCCTCCGGTACTTCAGCCAAGTCGCCATTATTCATGTCCAAGTCTGAAAGACTGCTTTAAATTGATGACTCTTATTGCTAAATCCCCAGCTAGAAGAAATAGGCTTTCCCTATTACCCTGTCAAAATACTTCATAATTTAAAACTCACTATTAAATCTGCTCCAGTGGAAGTAGTCCCAGTATTTCAAGTATGTCTTCCTAAATCCATTTTCCCACCCCTGGCATCAACCTGATGAATAGTCACTGTGAGATCTCCATGGCTTTAATGTCTTTTGTTTTGTAATTGGGTGCACGAAAACTACTCAGTACCATAACCTCAGCTACTTCAAAATTTGGTGCAAATTTATCACAATGCCTTTACTGTCTGTACCCCTTTTTTAACACTATTGGTTTTCTTTTAATTGCTTTTGATAACTGCAATCACACTCTTAGAATATCACGTAGCTGAATCCTTGCTACTTATCCACATCTTTTCATTGACTGTATGCTTGCATTTGTGTTTCTACTTCCAAAACGTAATACCTAATACTTATCCACATTAAGTTACATCTGACATTTATCTATCTATTCCACTATACTGCCCAAGTCTTCCTCAAATTTTTTTTTATTGCTGGAATCTGTTCCTCTGCCGAAGTACATATCATCTAAATATTCCAAGAACAAAGTAGCCAACCTAGCTCTCCTCAGACTTTTTTGATCATTAAACTATTCTCATTACTCCAATTCACGTGTAAAATAACAGAAACAGTTGGGAGAGGTTGATATCACTGCATACATCGACATTGCAAGGCGACAGAATCCTTTGTAGAAAGAGTTTTTTTCATTTAAATTGGGTTCATAAGTCAAAAATATTTTTATACTAAAAATCTCAAAACTGTTTCACACAAGTTTTTGGGAAATGCAGAGACTTAGTTCAAAATATATCATTAAAGGTGTTAAGATATCATGCCATTAGTTCACTCGGGGTTTATAATTGATGTAAATACATAATCTCTCCTCTTTTGTTCCCTGCTAAATGGTGAGCCAGTAGGGGAGATTACTCCTCTTGGTAAAGGGTGAGCTCGTAGGAAGGAATTACTCGTTCCTGCTAAACTGTAGCTCAGTTGGAGCGACTGCTCCTCCTGTTGGAGTGGAAGTAGCTAATCACTTGCAAAATAAAAATGGTTAAAATCCATATACCGCTAATCTGCTATATTTGCTCCATATTGTTGCTTTTGCTGTAACCCAAGCTGTTTAGGCAGCTGCAAACTATGATTTGCGCTGCTGGGTAATGTGCCATTAACCGACCAAAGGGGCACTTTATTGACAGTGAAAGGAAAGGCCTTCTTAACATAACAGTAATTTGCATATTTTGCCTTAAGAGTCGGAAACCTGACAAATTGATTCTTTGGGGATATTAAATGTACATTATATGTATTCAAATGAATTCTTTTGGGATACTAAATACGCATTACGTGTCATTTTGAAACCCTTGAGACCTAATTAGGGGAGCATGTAGTGCATTACTTCATAATTTTAGAACAACTGGTTTAAAAAAAATTGTCACTCTAGCTTGGGGTGGCATAAATGGCAAATAAGATGGCTTTAGCATTATATTTAAAAGGTCTGTCACTATCAATTACCTCCTGACTTGTCTTTCACAAGTCAAGAAAATTTACCTGGGGTAAGGATTCAACAATTGTAATATCATTAGGCTGTGCCAAGTATAAAGTTGGCACTATATAACACTGCCACTACACATACTTTCCTTGACTCAGGGAAAATAAGTTGCCAACTATCTCATTTATCTAGTTGAAGAACATGCTAATTACTTTTTCTTCTGGAGGAATGCAATCCTGAAGCAATTAAGGTCCTCCCTAATGTTGTCCAATTTTGGGCTGGAAGTCAACGGGCGGAATCTGATGGAGGTGACAGGATTCTCGGCTGCTGGCTAGAGAACCAGTGAGACCCCTGAGTTGCCTCTTATCGAGATGGCCTGCCACATCTTGTGGCACTCAGCCATTTATCAGGCCAGTGGTGGGCCTTCTCCTGGATCAAGGACCCTGTGGGCAGAATTGCTGCCAAGCAGAGGCTCTTTTGGACTCAGCAGTGCTACTGGGGAGGCGGTGGCTGCTGCCGGCGCTACACTCACGCAAGGACTCAGGTTGAGGAGGGACCTAGGCATAGGTGAGTGATAGTGGGAAAGTGGTTGTGGCATGGGGGTTGAGGGAAAGGGGAAGTCAGCAGCAAGGGCAGGAGTGCCCTCCCCTTCCCAATGGTGGGTCCTTTAATCAGGCACTGAGTGCCTTTGAACGAGGCATTAATTGTCCACTTAAGAGCCTCAATTGGCAGTGGGGCGGGAAGGCCGTCCGTGGGCCCTCCCACCTTGACTTAATCAGGGCCAAGATGAGAAGGTGGCAGGATATCCACCTGCTGCCCTCCCACCTGATTAAATGCGCCTCCTTCCACCAAACTCGCCATGGGGGAAGGCACAAGATTTCACCTACATTTTTGAACAAAGAATTCATGCTCAAATTTCTAAGAATGTTAATTTAACGTCACATGTTCAAAACAAGTCCATTTTTCTCCATCCCATGGTTGGAGAATCATTAAGAACCTTGAGATTGGCAGGCCAAACATCTAAACTCAAGCTATGATTGTTCCAGTGCTCAGCTGAGTTTTTGTTGTGCAGTTGAGGAATACTTTGGGCCATTAAGAAATGTGTAATTAACATTTGGATAAAGGCAGCTTGAGAGAATTTTATTGAGGTTTGTCATAACTCTACATGGGAAATATATTACATGTCATCTGTTAATGAGTTCCTTAAAAAGAATGCAGAGACCAGCTCACAAAACTTCTTAATATATATGGGCATTTTTAAAGTCAATGCGTTAGTCCTGTGGAAGGTTTGCATGTATCAGAACCCACTGAAATATTCAAGAGATCTTAGAAAATGAGAAAGATCTGCCAGTTTCTCATTTGGTGAATTGTAGAATGAAAATCATCAGAAAGTAATGATTAGTCACAAGTATTTGCAAGATTAATGCATGTTTCCTATTTTCTGGTGCCTGTAGGTATTATTTTATTATTTCATGCTTTTGTTTCCTTCTATTTACATGTTCCCAACATTTTCCATCACTTTTATCCCCTCTCTTCTCTCCTAAATGTTTTTGCTTCTTGCTGCATATGATTCCATGGCTCCAGACTGAGTGGGGAGCAAACCTGGTCTATGTAGCTTAACCAGTCATTGCTTGAATCCATTAAGTCATTAGAGGGAGTCCCATTTAATAGTTTTGGAATCTTCTTCTAAAACAATGGACATTTTCAAAACCACAAAGCAGATTCCACTAGTTACTAAAATATAGCATTTATCTAACATTTACAAATCAGATGGCAAAGAGGTAAAACGCACCTGACACACGCTGCTGATTTGCAAACTAGAGATTCCTTACATTAAGCTTTCTATTATTGTTAATACGATTCATTATATTAATATTCCTGATATTCCTGGTCAATTCATGTGAAAACAGGATTTTTCTGTGATCCTGAGAAAACTTGCTTGTATTAATGTTCAGGTTCTTTAGCTCTTCATGTTACTTGAATAATGTTTGGGCTTTGGAACAAGCACTTCTGATTTTTTTCACATCGGAGACCTGTGAACAAAGAAATCTAGATAGAGAAAAATCTTACCATCAATAAAGAGGAAAGAAAACCTTCCTTGATATAGCTATAAGCAGTTTGTGTTTCAGAGATCTCACTCACTTATGCACATGCACACACACACAGTCACCTGTTTGTTTATTGTGGTGATTAACAGCAGATGGATGAACATTAAAAATACTATTTGACAAAATTATTTATATTAAATATTTTGAAGTGGAATGTTTTCTTCTGAAAACACTGATAAGCGAGAGTTCTTGGATAATCTCCTACTTGGTTCAAATATTAGCAGAGGTGTGGAAGCAAATTATGCATTTGATCTCTCACTCAGGGCAAGAATGACCTACAGAGGTAGAAGGGAGAGAAGATTTGAAATCATGTACAAGTTGTATAAATGTAAAAAATAATTAGCATCCGCTATTCTTTGTTCCAGCTTTTTTCTGGGCGTTTATGTTAGAAAATGTCTTTGTGTCCAGTTTCCATGGCCATTCCTGGAGGCAGACTCTATGTCCCCTGTGAGCCTGCTTACCTAATATCAAAGCAAATGTAGTAAGCTTGTTGAGTTGAGCTGAGCATCCTTTTCACTGTACTCCAGCTGATGAGAATATATCCTTGTGAGCTCCTGCTCATGGATCTCCACCTCCTATAGCCTACAGAAACAGTAACTGGCTATACTGCAAGCAGTGAGAGAGAAAATCAGACAAAAATGACTCACTTTCACCACAGTTCCCTTGACAGAGAAGGGTCTGTTTGATCGATCACCTATTTGTTTCAAATTTAGCATTTTTGTTTCTATTATTTTAGTGCATATTTGACTAGTGTAAGTTGAAGAGTGGAGTACAACCAGTGCATAGACACTTCATCGATCAGACTGAACTATATCACCTGATATGTAATTGAAAAGACGCATTTTAATTTCTTCCTTCTGTTCTCTTTACAGTTACTGACTTTAGTGTCAGCGCACTAACAACAAATGACACCCGAGAAGCAAGAGGACCAAATGTCCGCAAAATTTCAGGGTTAGAACGAAGTCAGGAGAAAAGTCAAGAGGGCACCAAAGACCAACTGCTTCTGCTTGCTGTAGCTAAAGAGCCTGTTGCTCAGGCTCAGACCCCATCCCAGCCCCATCCCCAGCCCCAGCCCCAGCCCCATCCCCAGCCCCATCCCCAACCCCAACCCCAGTCCCAACCCCAGTCCCTGCCCCAGTCAAAACTCTGCTCTCCAATTCCTGTGCAGACCCAGATTACACAGCATTTGCCCCAGCCACAGCCAAAGGTTCTACCACAGACCCAGGGTCAAGCCCAACCACAATCCCAGTCTTTACTTCCATCCCAACCCATAATTCCATCTCAACCCCAACCTGTACCTCTACCCCACACTGTACCTCTACCCCAACCTCAACCTCAACCTCAACCTATATCTCAGAGTCAAGCTCAAGCCCAGACTCAAACTCCTCAGCACCAGCCTCAACCTCAGCCACAACCTAGGGCACCTTCTCCTACACAGCCAGTTCAAAGTCAACTTCCATCTCGGCCAACATCGCGGAGCATCCCACAATCTCTGTCTGTGTACAGCAGCAGCCTAAGTCTAAACAGCATAAGGTGAGCAATTGAGATTGTTTATTACTCTTCACATGTATTTGAAAGATAATAAAATACTTGTGAGAACATCTACTTAACCAAGCATATGCATAAATTTCTAACTTGAACCCACTCTAAGCTTGAGTTAATTGTAATCAAATGCATGAACTACAACTTTAAGTGCTGTTTGAATTGTGCCTAACAGCCACAGACCATCACACATAGGTGATAGTGTCTGACATGAACGTACACAACATAATTGTGAGCAAAAATGAGTGTGATTTAAAATTTAAATAAAGTTTGTATGATCATTTGATGGATACATATTTGAGCCTTATGCTTTAGTGAAACTGTAAGTTTGTTAGGTGACATGAACAATTTCTGTGTGAGCAACTTTACCCCCCCCCAATTTTGCCTGCCCTTCTACTGACTCATGGGGCATGTTTTCAAGAGACCAATCTACATATGTTACTGAACAGCTGACTGATGACAGTCACCAGTGAAAGGCATTACAATCAAGCCTGACCCTAACATCTACATACTTTCCAGCAGGTATGACTGGTTGGCAATCAGGAGTGAGAAATCTGCTTAAGATGGCTAAATTGGCAGACATTGCTGATTTGAACTTGGGATCGCTCTGTATCTTCAATTGGTTATCCTGCCTTTCAGTTTATAAAGACATGGACACATGCTTCATAAGACACTTGAGTTGTGGCAACAACTCCCCTTGAAAGGCAACATTGTACTTGTGATTCCACAACTAACTCAAATATTCTGCACAATTATTTTAATGTACATGATTCACAGTGATAAGGAAAGGAGAGAGAATTGTCCCTCCCTCATTATCTCCAAGAACTGCAGACATTAATAAAAGTGCAGGATCAATAAATGGTAAATGAGATTGCTTGTGTTGGAAATGCTATTAAGTGCCAGTATTAAGTACAAATTGTTTATGAAGTCTGTTTATGAATCTCATTGTGCTTTTTGTTTCTCCCTCTCTCTCCCTCTCAGCAGCAGCAGAAGCAGCACTCCAGTCAAACCTCAAGCTCCTCCAGCACACATTTCGCATCATCCTTCCACCCCAAATTTTTCTTTGGCCCTAGCAGCCCATAATACTTCACATACTTTTACGCCTAGTCTGCAGCCAGCAAATCATTCGCATCATCCCACTATGTTTGCCCCCCATTCAGCTCTACCACCACCTCCCCCACTGACGTCAAGTGCACTTCAGGTTCCAGGACACCCTGCTAGCGCTGGATATTCAGGTGAGTGATGTGCTTCCCAGCAAACCACCTCAATTGCATTGATGTTTTAAAAACAGGAATGTTATTCCATATTTCTCTCTCTTTTCCATCCTTATCACCATTGCCATTCATGAGCTTCAAAACAAAGGAACAGAGAAGTAGAAATCCTCTTGATTGTTAGCTCCTTAAACCTCATGTATAGTCCAAGTGTGTAGGTACAGTGCAGTCATATCCTTACTGTACAAATTTGCAAATCATCAAAAGAATAAGTGTATATCTCTACCTGATCCATTGCTTTTATGAATCTCATTATTTTTCCATGACTGGTTGTTTTATTTTCTTCTGCAGTTGGTCCAAATAAGTAATGTGTTACGTTGTATTGATCAGCTAGAAAGTTTGCACACAATTGAAAGTGTGAGCATGTATCTTTGAAAAGATTCAAAAATATGATATTTGTAAAATAAATGACTGATGGTGATGTCCATCACCCTTTCTGATGATCTCAAATGTTTACATGGTCTCCTAAATAACACACGACAATATAGTGACTCAGTTGGTACGTAATCCTAAGTGTTTTGAAGGTTGAGCATATCTGCGCACCAGCCTTGCTTATGGTTGTCCCAGTTATTATGTTATATGTTTTAAGGCTGGTGGCAAAGGCAGCCTAAAAGCAGACATTTTGTTGCTGCCAGAATTAAGCAGCCTGGAGACAATTCTCAAATGTTTGTCTGAAAATTCCTTCCAGTTTGCAGAAGGGTATTGTCGTGGTAGAATATAATAAATATAAAAATACAATATTTAACGCTCCAATTAGCGGTCATTCAGAATGCTCAATGGCATTTTGCTAGCAGTGGAGTGGCCTCCCAAAGCCAGTGGCAGCCTGGGAGACCATCAAACCAGAAGAACCATCCCCCAATGAGGCAACTGCGGCCCCGAAGACTGCCGCCAGAGGGGTTCCTCTCTGATTGAAAGGGCCTGCCTGCTTGACCCCTTGTAGGTATTTAATTTTTTTGCCTCTAAGGCTGCCTCTATTTTGAGCAGCTCTCAAAGTTTTCCACCCACTGCAGTAGTTCCCACCTCCCTCAATGGGGCTGCTGAGGCTCTCGACCTTCTGGCGCTATGATTGAGCAAGTAGCCTCGAGAGCCCACCAAATGTAATTGAACCCCGATTTAGTCCTGAAGGTGGGATCCCAAAGCCCATGGGAAAATCCTACCCTTTATGTTCAACAGTTGTCGCCTTACAGCTAAGACAACTCTTTAACACTTTTTTTATTGTCAATGCCTGGTTTGCAAGGAGGTGTTTGAGTTTGGTTATCCTTGATGGTCAATGTGGATGAGAGATGCTGCCTGGTCCTGTTACTATATTTGGGATAGACACATGCTCACTACATAGAATGCTGTCATTCTTAGTGATGGTTCATATTGAATCAGCCATAGCTGCCAGTAGTTAGCTTTCATTTTAAGCCATTAATTTGTTCATAGGCACTTTACAGCTGCTTGTAAGATTTTTCTGTGTAGCTTGCTTAATAACGAATGGAACGGTTGCATTGGGGGTATAATGTTGATGTACAAAATTAATGATTTCTTTAACTTACTATGAAGTAGCCTTATGGCTGCACCCAGATCTGTGTCTTGTGACATTTAATCAGGAATAATAACATCCACAGCAACACCTTGGATTTATATATCACCTTCAATGTAGCAAAATGTCTCAAGGTGCTTCACAGAGATGTAATCTGAGCCCAAGAATTAGGTTTTAAGAAAGGTGAGCAAACACTTGGGCAAAGAGATGGTTTTAAGGAGGACTGTAAAGGAGAGTACAGAGATTTTGACAGGGATCGACGTTAATGGCTTAATCTTTCAATATTACACAAAGAAATTGTGTTTAATCCGAGACTCGATGTTGAACAAGCAGCCTAACAAGTACAGAGGCATTGGAAAGTTGAACAAAGGCAATGGAGAGTTAGTTTGTGCACAAGTGGAGGCTGACCTCATATCTGTGAATGATATTGCCAAGAGGCAGCATGTATATGATGCAGAGATGGGGCCAAGAACAGATCCTTAGGGGATTTGGGGGACGTGAGAGTTAACAATGCAAGGTGGCAAGAGCTGAAGATGCTCTATGATTGGATTGGATAAGAAAGAGTGGAATCTGGTTGGGGCAGTCCCACTGAGTTGATCAAAGGAGGACAGGTTTGTAAGAAGATTGCATGTCAGAGGTTGCAGAAAAGGTACACCATGGCCACATTAACATAGGATGTTATTTGGAACTTTGGTTAGGACCATTTCAGTGCCGTGGCAGGGTAGATTGGAGAGATTCAAACTTGGATTGCAGGAAATATGTGCAGCAGTTTAGTTGGCGATAAGTTGTTCAAGACCTTTGAAGAAGAAGGGGAGGGTGGAAATTGAGCAGAGATTTGTAAAGGCACAGAGAGTTTAAGATTTTTTGAAGAATGGGGGTGACTATAGCAATTTTGAAAGTGGGTGTGGGGGGAGCAGTGACAGTGGTGAGGCGAGCATAAAGAGAAGTTGGGTGCTGGGTAAGTAAGCCAAGGGAAAGGAGGTGGGTCTCATAAACAAGATGAGTTCAGAGAGGATAGAAAAGAAATTGGGAAAGAAAATAAACAAAGGTCCAAGTTCAAAGCTAGCATACCAGAGAAACCAGAGGAGAGATTTAACTTCTGTTGTCTGGCACACTGACCTCTACCTTGCAGAGGCTGAGCATCAACTCGCAGACACTTCTTCCTACCTCCCCCTGGACCATGACCCCACCACTGAACATCAAGCCATTGTTTCCAGGACTGTCACTGACCTCAGCTCCTCTGGAGATCTTCCCTCCACAGCTTCCAACCTCGGACAGCCGGCTTCTACCCAAAATCCACAAACAGGATTGTCCCGGCAGACCGATTGTGTCAGCCTGTTCCTGCTCCACGGAACTCATTTCTTGCTATCTTGACTCCAGTCTCTTCCCACCTACATCATAACAACAATTTCCAGTTCCCTGGCCCCAACCACCACCTCTTCACCATGGACGTCCAATCCCTCTGCACCTCCATCCCCCATGGGGATGGTCTGAGGGCCCTCCGCTTCTTCCTCGAACAGAGGCCCAAACAATCCCCATCCATCACTACTCTCCTCTGTCTGGCTGAACTTTTTCTCTCACTGAACAATTTCTCCTTAAACTCGTCTCACTTCCTCCAAATAAGAGGTGTGGCTATGGGTACCTGTATGGGCCCCAGTTATGCCTGTCTCTTTATGGGGTATGTGGAACATTCCTTGTTCCAGTCCTATTCAGGCCCCCTCCCACAACTCTTTCTCCGGTACATCGATGACTGCTTCGATGCCGCTTCATGCTCTTGTCTGGACCTGGAAAAATTTATTAATTTTGCTTCCAATTTCCACCTCTCCATCATTTTCACATGGTCCATCATTAACACTTCCCTCCCCTTCCTTGACTTCTCTGTCTCAATTTCTGGTGATAGACTGTCCACCAATATTCATTACAAGCCTACCGACTCCCACAGCTACCTCGACTACATCTCCTCACACCCCGCTTCCTGTAAGGACTCCATCCCATTCTCTCAGTTCCTTCACCTCCGTTGCATCTATTCTGATGATGCCACTTTCCAAAACAGTTCCTCTGACATATCTTCCTTCCTCCTTAACCAAGGTTTTCCACCCACAGTGGTTGACAGGGCCCTCAACTGTATCCGGCCCATCTCCCACGCATCAGCCCTTGCTCCTTCCTCTCCCTCCCAGAACCATGATAGGGTCCCCTTTGACCTCACTTATCACCCTACCAGCCTCCACATTCAAAGGATCATCCTCTGCCATTTCCGCCAACTCCAGCATGATGCCACCACCAAACACATCTTCCCTTCGCCCCCCTGGCGGCATTCCGCAGGGACCGTTCCCTCCGGGACACCCTGGTCCACTCCTCCGTCACCCCCAACACCTCAACCCCCTCCCACGACACCTTCCCATGCAACCGCGGAAGGTGTAACACCTGCCCCTTTACTTACCCCCTCCTCACCGTCCAAGGGCCCAAACATTCCTTTCAAGTGAAGCAGCACTTCACTTGCACTTCCCTCAATTTAGTCTATTGCATTCGCTGCTCTCAATGCAGTTTTCTCTACATTGGAGAGACCAAACACAGACTGGGTGATTGCTTTGCAGAACACCTTCGGTCTGTTCGCAAGCATGACCCAGACCTCCCTGTTGCTTGCCATTTCAACACACCCTCTTGCTGTCATGTCCATATGTCCGTCCTTGGCCTGCAGCAATGTTCCAGTGAAGCTCAACCCAAACTGGAGGAACAGCACCTCATCTTCTGGCTAGGCACTCTACAGCCTTCCGGACTTAACATTGAGTTCAACAACTTCAGATCATGAACTCTCTCCTCCAGCCCCACCCCCTTTCCAATCCCCCTTTTTCCAATAATTTGTAATTTTTTAAATATACTTTTCTTTTCCCACCTGTTTTTAAATATATTTCGATCTATCGTTTTATCTCCACTTTTTAGCCCATTTCGATCCCTTCTCCCCACCCCACCCGCACTAGGGTCAACTGTCACTTGCTTGTCCTGCTTTCTTCCCTTAATGTCCCCATTAGCACATTCCTTAGATAATATCACCACCGTCAACACCCTTTTGTCCTTTTGTCTACGACATCTTTGGCAATCTCTTCTTTGCCTCCACCTATCACTGGCCCTTATCCAGCTCGAACTGTCCCACCCTCCTCAGCCAGCATATATTTCACCTCATTTCTATATTTCCTTAGTTCTGAGGAAGAGTCATACAGACTCGAAACGTTAACTGTATTCCTCTCCTCAGATGCTGTCGGACCTGCTGAGTTTTTCCAGCTATTTTTATTTTTGTAAGAGATTTAACTTGATGAGCAAGGGAAGATAGGGAGCCTGCTAAACAGATGGTATCTGTGCTGGTGCATAAGGAGTCATGTTTTTGGAGGTGAGGGTGAAAGGTGCAGGGGATGGAATTTCAAGTATCATTTCAATAATGAAGAAGAGAAACCATGGATTATATTTGCTTTCCAACATGATCCTGGAGGTTTTTATAGAGGAGAATGACATCCATTAGCACTTGATCTGAACCAGCTGAATCTGATGATGGTAGGCTACACTAGTTGTACATCACATATGCTCAAGTCTGCACTCAAGTCAATAATTATCAGTCATAGAATAAGTCTAGACTTTCAGTTTGTCAGGGTCAGAATTTGTGTTTCATTTTACTACCTGTGATCAGTATGTTTGCATGTAAAAGGTGAATGTTTCCTTACCCTTAGAGTGAGTGTCCCAATTAAATGATTCTGGCAGCAAGTTTGTTGTGAGTTTAGAAATAAAGATTATTATTTATTATCACAAACTTACCCTGCATTTAATGCAATGTTTCACTTGTTCCACACACTGTCTCACACACACACAAAGATTAGATGCAGATGAAAGTAATATACTGTTACATCTCATAATTATCTCCATCTCTTTGATGGCAGCCCTGGTGCAGTTGAAGCTTTAAAGTTGAAGTGAAGGTATTGTAAAGTGAGGGATTCTCAGCAGGTTTCTTGTTGTTGAGTTTCTAGGAGGTTGGTTCTCAGGTGAACTTTAACTGGAACAGGTTGGGGAATCTCTCTCTTTCCTTCAGGTGTTATGACCCTTGACCAGACCCCCAAGTACTTGGTATGATAAGTGGTTAGGGACTAGTTACTTTTTGTTTAAAGTAGACAAAATTTAAGACACTTGCTAAGAGAATAAAGCCACAAGAATCAATGGGTTTAGAACAAACAAAAATAAACTTTACTATACAAGGTCAGAAAAAAAAACAGTTTACAATATCTGTCTTATACTCCAACATTCAAGGTTAATATAAGGTACATGTGAATTAACAGGCAAGATGTGGTTGAACACACCACACTGCACAATAAATGGCAGATGCGACCAAAACAAATTCCACGGATTTCTCAACAAACCCATCCAGACGTCAGTAAACACTGTGAGTCAACTAATCTCATTGAAACTCTGTCTTTCTCATGAGGGATTCCAACCTTCACTTTGAACATCCCATCTTGGAATTCTCTCCAAAGGTTACTCCAACTGGGATGGCCTCATCGATGGCCCCCTCACTGGGTTTCAGTCACCTCCTAAGATTCCGCTCCCCAGATTCCTGAGTCTGCACTCTAGCACCAACTCACAAGCACAACTTCAGCTCTTCAGCTGCGCCAAGTAGACTGTTTCTGCTCCAAAGGGTTACCTTCACCCCAATACCCAGCAGTACTGAGTCATCAACCTCCTGCTGCCTTCTTAAATCTTCAGGGCTTCTTGCAAGCCCCCAGAACATAAAGCCACCAATCACAGTTCCTTTTCTGTTTGGAGCCTCTTTCTCTGCTCCTCTCTCTTTTTGACTGGGACCTCTCCCTGTCCCCTGTCTGGGACTTCCTTTGAGACCTCTCCCTATACTCTGTCCCTGTCCATAGTCTGGGACTCTTCTCCTGGGACGTCTCCCTGTCCCCTGCTTGAGACTCTTCTCGATTATGGTGCCCTGCTTCTGAGTCACTGGGGTTGTTGCGCTGTTTTCTTTTTATGCGGGCGCACTGGGCCCATCCTTGGCCTGAAAACTACACAACGCCAGGTTGTGTATGCATGTGCAAACCTCCCAAGGCCAGTCGGGACTTGGAGCTCCTGGACCCCGCTTGCAGAAAAGGTAAGTCAGATCTTGTAACACCTTCCCCTTGGTGGAAAGAAATCTTCTTCATAGAGAGGACTTCTTTACAATGGGTTTTCAATTTCTTTACAGGAAGTACTTAACATCGTAAATTCCTAACAAATAGCTTATTATATACTGTACAGATAAGCTTTTCACTTAGTTCCACAATTATATATATCACATTCTAAAGTTATCAACGCTCAAAACAAAAGCAAGTATATGTGACAAATAGGATTAGCCAGATTCAAGCATCTTAGAATTACCATAACTCAGAACCTGCCTTTTCTCCGACACCCTTTCATTAAAGTCATCTTTAAAAGGTATTGCTGTTTATTATTTGTGGCTGCTTGGGTGCCTTGTAGCTTGTTTGATGGCTTTCGCTTGAACATTCTGCCTGAAAGCAGCTTCTTGCTGGTTTTAAAAACAGACAACAAAAATGGTTCCTTCACCTTGTGACTTCCAGAAGTTTAAAGCCCTTTTTTCCAAACAAAGTGTGTTGTATATGTTGATTCCATTTATCCTGTGTTGTCACTTGACACCTTGAGATTCACCTAGTCTAGTCTGGATAGGGGAAACCTTCATAATACAGTGGAAAGTTGGTAGGATCCATTCACATACATCTTACACACATTGAGTTCCAATGTCCCCTTTTGTCTAGGGTAAAACAGAGGGTGGAATTTTACGGTCTCTCCCGTGCGATCTTCCATACCCGCCGAAGACTTTTAAACAGCTTGCCACATTTTACGGCCCTTCCCCAATCTTGTAAAATTCCACCCAGAGAGTCAGGTCGGCTGGAATTGTATATTCATTTTGTGTCGGTTCATCCTTAAACAAAGGGATGTGTGAATTTCCCGGATGGCTGTGAATGTCCATATTTAATTAGGCATTTGCTTGAAACATAGGACTGTTGGAAGCTCAAAATGCCAAATGTCACATGATTTGCTGCAGCCATTTTAATAGTCTGTGCGTGTCCAGTTTTTAAAGGTATTGACTCAAAGTTTGTAATATTACAAGCTGACACTAGAAGAAGGTTTAGACTGTGCTTTGAGGAATACAGGAAACAAAGGCTGGTAATCTTTTAATGCCCTGAATTGTTCATTGTCATTGTATGAGTGGATTCTGTCAATAGTTTAAGTGATATGTCAAAATATTTTTCCTGTTGAAGATGTGGTGAAAGTTAACCTTTTGTATTACATCAGTGTGTTGCATGTGTAATATGATTCTTTCTATCAAGCATAGTCCTGGTCTAGCTTTGAGGAAACACATGATCTGTTTACCTCTGCAACAGTTTCCTCTAGGATTGAAGCATCATGTCATTTATGTATCATACCATCATTTGCTACTTGTATATCAATATGACATTTTGGGATTCTTTAGCTTGGTGATAATTACTAGAAATGAAATCTGAGGTGTAATAGCAGCATCTGCATTTTCAGTTATTTCATTATCTTAAACCTTTGTAGACTTAATTCCTTCCATAGATGTAATAGTATCTTGTGCTGATGCAGATGAACAGACTTGTCAGAGTGCAGTTTGAACTGCATGTCTCTCAACATGCCTAAACCGATAGATACCAGAGAGAATTCACTGTGAGTGGTCTGCTGTGATATTAATATATTTTTGCTCCATACTGTTGAAGGTAGACCAGTGAGAATTATTTTCTTTCACAGGATGTGGGCGTCGCTGGCTCAGCCAGCATTTATTGCCCAACCCCTGTATTGCAATAATGCAGACCAGGCTTTTCTTTCATAGTAAACTTATCATTGAGACTTCTTATTTGCCAGATTCATTGTGAGTGAAGAACTTTCCAACCCTAGAAGAGATCTCTTTGTACCAATTGGAAATAACTGCATTTTCTTTTATTCATTCATGGAAAGTGAACGTCACTGGCAAGGCCGGCATTTATTGCCCATCCCTAACTGCCCTCAAAAATGTGATGGTGAGCCGCCTTCTTGAACCAATGCAATCCATGTGGTTTAGGTATACTCAGTGCTGTTAAGGAGGGAGTTCCAGGATTTTGTCTCTTCACTCCAGTGACAGTGCAGGAGTGGTCATAAAGTTCCAATTCAGGATAGTGTGAGACTGGAGGAAAATTTGCAGGTAATGGTGTTTCCTTGTGTCTGCTGTGCTTGTTCTTCTAGGTGGTAAAGACCGCAGGTTTGAAAAATGTGGTCAAAAAAACCATGGCAAGTTATTACAGTGCTTCTTGCAGATGGTACACACCGCTGCCACTATATGCTTGTAGCGAAGAGAGTGTGATGGGTGGTGGACTGTTTTGCCCTGGGTGGTGTTGAGCTTCTTGAGTGTTGTTGGAGCTGCAGTCATCCAGACAAGTGGAGAGTATTCCACCACATTCCATTCCATTCACTTCCATCTTACACACATTGAGTTCCGATGTCCCTTTTTGTCCGAGGTAAAACAGAGGGTGGAATTTTATGTCTCCTTCTGCTGGTGGGATTTTCCATACCTGCTGAAGTCAAAAGACTTTTAAATGCTTGCCACATTTTACAGCCCCACCCCAATCACGACAAGGTTGTAAAATTCCACTCAGAGAGTCAGGTAGGCTGAAATTCCATAGTCCTTTTGTGTCTTCACTTATGCCTGTAGATGTTGGAAAGGCTTTGGGGAGTCAGGAGATGACTTACTGCAGAATTCCCAATCTTTTTGTGGCCACAGTATTTATATGACTGGTGCACTTAAGTTTCTGGTCAATTGTGACCCCCAGGATGTTGATGGGAGGAGATTTAATGGTGGTAGTGCCATTGAATGTCAGGGGGAGATGGTTAGATTTTCTCATTTTGGAGATAATCATGGCTGAGCACTCCTGTGGCATGAATGTTATTTGCCACTGATCTGCCTTAGTCTGAATATTGTCCAGGTTTTGCTCTCTTTAGGCATGGACAGCTTCAATATCTGAGGAGTTGTGAATGGAGCTGAACACTGCGCAATCATCAGCGAACATCCCCATTTGTGACCACATGATGGAGGGAAGGTCATTGACAAAGCAGCTGAAGATGGTTGAGCCGAGGACACTACCTCGAGGAACGCCTACAGCAATGTCCTGATCTACATGCTTCACTGAAAGCTCAGAATCAATGGATCAGTAACAGGATTGTCAATAATATTCCTTGGACATCCAAAATCTGTAATGATTTGAATTGACATACCGTTGCTGTCTGCTTGTTGCTTATCATGGGATTGATGGTGTTCTGTTCTCATACATTGCTTAAATGTGTATCATGTTCAGGCAAGGGCCTGTGGCGCACTTTGCTGTTTTAACTGATGATAATATAGTGCGTGTGCGACTGGACACCATGTTTACTTGGATCTTTTTGTAGAGATCTACATCAGGATGACCAACAGTACTTGGAGAATGATTTTATTTCCTACGTAGATATTATTCTGTGTCCTTGGTTAGATAACCACCAGTGTGGGGGCAATTTTCACTGCAGCAATAGCAGTTGGTCTTGTTATCCTGGTTTTGTCACATTGTGATGCAGTTTGTGGGTGACATTTATTAGATTGAAAGAAACTTGTTGCTTAGTTTACACAACTCTTAGCCAGATCAAGTGTTTTGGTCAGTTCTAAAGTCTGCTCCTTTAATAGGGCTCAATACTGCAATTGTTAGATGACCTTTGTCTTGACTTCCCAATGACATCAATGAAATGACATTTTGCTACTTGTTGACGAAAGTATGTGAAAAAAGAATCAATGCTTTCATGCTTGTGCCTTTGAACCCCTTCATAAGTTACAACTTTCTTAGTAGTGTCGTGATCATTTACAGCTCTTTCAGCCTTACCAGAGTCTGGATAGTTTCCAGGCAGCATGTCAAATGTATCTAGCAAATTTCTACCCTATATTGCAGACATGAATCTGTTCTTCATGTCACTTCATATAATAGGACAGCATCCTTTGTACTAGCTTTCCTGAAGAGGAGAAATCTAAGGTTTGGCAGACTTGCTGGTACAATGTAAGGCTTGGCTCACTCGTAGATTCCTGGTGTCTGTCAGAAGTGAGGGGAGGTGGAGCAAGTGGACCTGATAGCGCTCTGAAGAGTGCTAGTGTGGGAATTGGGCAGTGGGGGAGGGGGGTCACTACATATGCTAGCATTAGTGTTCAATTTTCTCTAAAACTTTGGCGTTTTGTAGTCTGGTTCCTAGAAGTATATCTTTTAACTTATTTTAATCTAACCCAGCCAGCGGGAAAGAGGTGGAATTCATTCAACAGATATTTTAGATTCCAGCCACTGTACAGCTTGCCTGTTTTTACGCTCCAACTGTGATGCCAAAATGTTTACAGAAGATTCTGCCATTCTAAAATGTTTACATACTACATCCTGTTATAACTGTTTAGATTAGAAGTTTCCATTCGAAATGTTGTCACAAAAAATGTTCCAGAAAGTAATGTTCATGGGCAAAAGTGCAAGCCATATGAACGATTTGTCAATGTATGCATATGATATATATAGCATCTTCACTTCCTGATATCTGATGTTGTATGCGAGACATATGTACAATTTTGAGTTGTATTTATACCTTCTTTGTGACATTTCTAAGATTTCCTTTACAAATGTGTTGCTGAGTCTCATCACTATATAACCCAAACTGAATGGCGATGTATGGAGTATCTGTGTAACATATATTGTGATATTTGAGCAGTGCATGGCTCCTCACAATGTTTATCTGTCTCCCATAGAGCAAGAACTTCTGCGCCAAGAGCTGAACACCCGATTCTTGGCCTCCCAAAGTGCCGACCGAGGGGCCTCGCTGGGGCCACCACCCTACATGCGAGCGGAGTTCCACCAGCACCAACACCAGCATACCCATCAACACACTCATCAGCACACGTTTGCGCCGTTTCCGCATACCATCCCACCAACGGCCATCATGCCAACTCCTGCACCACCCATGGTGCGTACCCAAGGCAGAAATGTGAGGATAAGTAGAGCACAACAACTCTATTCCCCTTGTATCACTTGTACTTTTTTGATCCTTATAAGCCACCGTAACTATTTATTGTCAGCAGATTCAAAGCTGTTTGTACCAATCATTTTATATGCAGTTATTAGTCAATCTGGATAATTGAGCCAGAAATACCTTGTTTTCTTCATGCTAATTAGAGCAATTTATAATGAGAGTTTCACTCCCAGCTTTCCTCAAATATTTGTGTTGTTGTGAATTTAAGACCATGGGTAATTGTCTTAGTGTGCATCTGGCAGGGAGCCTCAGCTATTCCTGGTACATATTAGAAATCTGGACATGCATTGCTAACAATTTTCTGAGCATTGATTTTAAATGGTAGAAAAATCAGGTACCCAAATTTCCAGTATGTGCTTCTGGGGGATGGGAATCTCTAAAGGAAACAGATGTCATCACAAATTTCTAAGCTGTAAGCCATAAACCATTTATGCACACAAACAAGACACCTGAACGGATGATAGCAGTACAAATATATTTTGTGCAGCTTCAATAACACGTGTTCCGTTTCGTAAAAGAACTTGCATGCATTGAGGCTGCATCTTTGCCATAGTGCCAGATGCTTGCTGCCATGAGCTGTTACCACTGTTCGCACCTTGAGTTTCTCTGCAAGACAGCACAGGAACTTTGTCTGTAAAATGCCATGATTTCTCTGCATTGGGGGAATTGCAGAGTATCTTGGTTCTGGTCTTGAAGAGATGAGAGTGACACAGAGTGAGATGGCTGTGGCTCAAGCTTCACTGGAAACCAGTTGAAGATTTGATTTCACGTGACACTCACACTTGCCGCCTTTGGTGCATGTGAATTTTGTCATGGGGGGTGATGGGTGGGGGAGAGGGATTCTGCAAAGCTGGCACGGCTGTCTCACAAAAACAACATTGGCAGTGAGATTTGTGCTGTTGATGGTCTTACCCACCTAACTGAAAAGGACTAAACAATTTGAGGCACCTATAGAAGAAAGGAGGAGTTAGTGTAAACTTCAAATGGAGTTTGAGTCACTTTTGTTTTGACAACCTTACACTTGGGTGATATTTCACCCCTGAAATAAGTATGTAACTATTGGTAGAGGAGTTTCTTTCACAGAAGCTGTGATTTGGATCTCTGCTTCAATGTCTGTTCACATTCTGACCTTTTCTGTGACTGCATAAGGCTATTTCTCCACCAAACCTGATGACCTGGCAAAGGCACTTAGCTCAGGAGGTGAGGGAAAGCATATGGAGCCCCAGAAAGCTCACTCCTGGGCAACTAGAGGAATGTATGGATGGAAATCCTAGGTTTTGAAGTGCAAAGGCAGGGAAGAGGGATAAAATAGGACTAAGATAATATAGAGCAATGATAGGTCTTCTTGCTCCATTACTCTTCATTATTTGCTACTATGCACTTTGAGTGCAGGTCACTGGAGGAAAGTTCAGCCCACGATTTCTTAATTAGACATTGTCAGCTTGATCCCATTGGTAGCACTTGAACTTCTTTGTCTGAAAGTTGTGTATTCAAGCCACACTGCATGATTGAGCATGCAATCTAAGCCCCAGTGTGGAGGGAATGTTGCATTTTTGAGGCCGTGCCATCTTTCAAATACTGAATGAACCTGAAGCTTCATCTGCCTATTCATAGAAGACAGAAAGTTCTCCCGTTGCCCTGACCAGCATTCTGCTGTCAGATTAACTGGCCAGCTACCTCAGTACCAGACCTTGCTTTGTGCAAATTGACTGCCATGATGGCCTACAAAGCAGCAGTGACTGCACTTCAGTAGTAAGTAATTGGGCTTGAAGCACTTTGAGACATCCTGGTGATGTGATAAGATGCGATATAAATGCAAATGTGTTCATTTCTAAAACAAAATTGAGATCCATGTGATGTTTCTGTATGCATTTGGGGCTCGGAGCCTTCATTGTAAATAGGGTCATGCCCAATTCATTTTAAACCTTTAGCCTGTTTTTAATCGTTTTATGCTTATAGATGCTCAACATAGGTGGTTTTACAAATACAAGAATAGCAATAAGGCTATCTCTTGCAGAGACTTGGGTCCAAATAATTGAATTACCATTATATACTTTCTTCATCTTTTCCTTAGTGTAGGAAATTCATATTTATTACTGTTTTGAAGACTTTGTGATCCTTTCAGTTAGACTAAAAGGGTGAATTGTTGAAAGGGCAAAAATTGAGAAATTTGACTTGTTTATTGTGAGGCTGCAGAAATGTAAACATGTTGAATCCACTAAAATGTATAGGTTATATTGGCCACTGGTTATTTAGAGCTCTGTAATTTTTTTTTAAACAGCCTACACTGAATTCATTGAGAAGGTCAGTAACATGTGGCCAGTTAATTTGGGATAGTGAAAGAAAAAAATGAATGCCATCTCTTAAAAAAAAAAGAGTTTCAGTTTTGAACTTGAAATCCTATACGTTTATGTGGAAGTTAAATTCCTGTCTGATTTGACATCTTTATATAGCATTACCATGTTAACCCCTTGGATTGCAGAATAATCCTCTGGCTTTGAAGAAGTCAGCCTGATCTTCCTCATGATGCTTTGAAGCTGCAAATAAGTTAGCCTGAATGTTGTTACTGATTTTTTTTACAGTGTCATTTTATAATATGCAGATTCCTGAGGTTTCTTTCTTAGGTTCATCCAACTCATGAATGGAATCTGGTCACACATAAGAGCGATATTCTGTTAAAAACAAACTGTGCATGGAATGTGGAACATCATGTTGCCTGTGGAGTGGTGGGACCTGGGTTTGCACCCCATGGTTTTCTGTGCAGTGAGCAATTTCTGTATCTCTGGCTTACCATTGAGGAGGAGGGAGGGAGTGACAGAATGCCAAGCACCATCCTTAAGGGAGAGAAAATGATGTGAACATGTAATCTTCAAGAAAAGCCTTCTAGAAGCCAGACCAGGAGTGGGACTGGTGGAGGCATGAAATAATTTTGCTTACTTGGCCAGTTTGGGATGAGGAAACCATGAAGTGGAGATGAGAAAAAGGAGAAAAAAACCCCTTCCATTCCCTCTAAAATAAATTCCTTAGCCTTGGCTTCCTACTATTGCACTCACCAGCCAGGGGTTTCTGCCCATTACAGTGAACAGACAGAAAGTTGTACACTGGCAAGCACAGAAACAAGAAAACCCTAAACTGCACATCAATGACACCCATGAAAGAATGTTGTGTTTTATCTTTTTAACAGAATGTCGAACTAAGATCTTGTGAAATACAAAATTTCCACAGTGCAGAATATGGATCTGAGTTAAAATGTATAAGCCGAAGGCGGCTTGTTGAACATGAGCTTGATTTATTTTATTACATGTAGATTATAATATCTGACACTTGTAGCTCTAGTTCAGTGTGACAGATTGTTTTTAAACAGCGCAACTTGACTAGCCATGGCAACGAGAACAAATCTGTGTTAACAGACCATAACTTGTTTTACATGCTTTGATTCCTTTGCAGTTTGACAAATACCCAACAAAAGTTGATCCTTTCTACCGACACAGTGTGAGTGAACTCACCATTACACCAAGCTTGCTCCAGCCATAGACAACCCTTGAAGCACTGTGTTAATTCAGTTAGTGTGATAACTTGAGCTGTATAGTTAATGCATGAATACCCCAAAATGTAAAAGAAAATCAGGCTATTAGCAGGCTGTTGTTTATATTAGTGGCCTTCATGCATATACTCTGTTTTTAATACTTCCAGTATAGTGTAAATGTGCCAAAGTTAGATTGGAAGTTGGCATAAATGCACTGTTTCCATTTAAGATGCAGCATAAAGTACAAGCACTGAGACCAGCCAGGTTAACAAAACACTACTTTCTGGTGAGGCAAGATATTTGTCATACTGGTCTTGTCTCTAATGTACTTTTGGCCTCTTAGCATTTATTGCAATTGGCGTTGATTCAGAGGATGTTAAGGAAAAAATGTGCTGCAGAACGTTCAGGCCTGAATTTTCGGCTCGGCAGGCGGGGGTAGTTGGCAGGCCCGACCACGATCGGCCCCTCACCACAATTTCACACTGCCCGGCCAATTAACGGCCAGCCAGCGTGAAGTGTGCGCTGATACGATCAGCGCTGCAGGGGTAGGGGGTGAGAGGCGGGCATGCACTGAGGTCGGTGTGGGGGAGCACGGAATGAAAGCCCTGCAGGCAGAGAGCTGCTTCAGAGTGCTGAAGAATTTAAATACAAAAAAAAGTAAAGATTTTAAAAACCGGGGAAAAAATGCCCACAGGTCAGAAACAGTCACCTCAGCACATACAACATGAAAATTCTGTCCAAACATTTAATTTTGTTTAATGACGGAAACCTCATCCCACCCTTGGATGAGGTTTCCTGAAAAAATGGAAAGGCCACCTGGCCGATTCGCCCGCCCGCCCGCCAACCATAAGGTTGGACGGGCAACGAAAAATCCCAGTTAATTGTGCCATCCATGGGCTTAATAGCCCTCTTAATTGTTGGCAGATGCGCTTCTGACTTTAGTGCGTGCCTGCCGACCGACCGACATATCGCGTGAGTGCGTGATGGTGTCGGGGCACTCGCCTGACGCCATTGTGCACTATTTTATGCTTGAGTGTATCAGGCGCATGCCCGCACCCCAAGTGAAAATTCTGCCCTCAGCTTTAGTGTGCTTGGTGAAACCTGTGCAGAATTACTGCTGAACCCTATATTTTGTACTTTCTCCCCTGTCCCAGGCCTTATATCACATGGCATACCTTGTCTGAAACTCTGGCGTCTGATGGTGGCACTCTATACTAGGCCATAAGGGACAGGTGCTGTCGTGGCAAAGATAGGGCTGGGTGGTTGGAGGAGAGGTGAATGTTGCCTGATTTTATTTAGCTTTTACTTCTTCCCCTCCTTTCTTATAAAAAGGAATCTTGCTCTGGTCTGACAGAGCTGAGACTCAGAACCTATTGTGTGAAGTATGTAGCATGCCTCGACATTCCCTTCAGTCATATTATTGAGTAATTTCTATTTATAGTTACTTTTCCAGTTTATTTCACCAATAAAGCCATCAGACTTTTATTAATCGAGGTTTTCAGAGATGTGGCTCCTTGCAAAAACTGGTGATTACTCTGCCCTCTGATTCAAGTGTTGTCACTAAATGATGAATCAGTATATTGTGTAAAACCACAAACTCTGCTGTCTGCCTTTTATTTCCTCTGTCATCAAAGTTTCCTCTTAGGTCTTTCTTAGGTCTCTCGTGAGTCAGACAAATTTAAGTTGCCAGAAGTCAAATAAACATTAGAGATAGACTCCAAGCTAAGATCATATTCTTTTAACTCTTACGTTTAACATTACGTTTAACTCTTTGATTACCAGGATGTATCCCTCAGATCAGCTAGTTGAAAATTTCAGTGTATGCACAGTGAAATAAACCCTAATTTTAAAGCAATTCTATTAAATATCATAAATATCCATTACTAATATAAGCAATTAAAATATAAGATTTTAAATAAACAAGTATTTAGAAACTCTGCTTGCATGTTGACTTTCAGCTGTAAATGCACTGCAGTGTGCCTCAGTCTTCCTGTATTAGGGCGGGTTCCTGCTTTGATGTCCAGCCAATAGCCTTTGCTGGAATTCCTATGCCTTGACTTTGGCTAATTACAGCATCAAGCTTGGCTGCACTGCAGAGGGATAGGATTGGCCCAAAAAGGACCATTATTCTCTTGAGCATCTTCTGCAGCACTGCAATGCTGTAACCTAATTGGGTGCAGTCTGTCATCTTGTTTTTGCGTTCTGCCTTTGGGTATCATGACAACTTTAAGCCATCAGTATTCCTTTAAAAGCTGCTGGTGCCCAACAATGCGCACCCTTGCTCTGTGTGCTATGCAAAGGAACTGACCTCATATCGACCTACAGGTGCCTGCAGCATCCAAACCTCACTGCTCTTACTCCTTCTCAATACCAGCAGCATGTCATTTAAAGTTAATTAAGAGTGACTAAAAGCAGATTCAAGATGGAGCTGTTTCAGATCAGGGTCAACAGCAAGAATCTTATTAATGGAGCACTGGATACAGACCAGGATGAAAAAAAAATGATTTGCCCAAAATGTTTACAACTTAATTTTTGAAGGTCAGTTACGTGACCTAAAATTAAAAAGGAGAAAAAAGAAAAATATATTTGAATTCTGTAGTCTTTCAGGGGATTTCAGCGATTGGACTAGCAAATTAGGCCAGCATTTTCTATGTACATTGATCTCAGTAAATGCATGCTTAATTTGGAACAAAAATTCTGAAGCTCCCTTGTGGATAAACGCATCACCTGAGCTCAACATCCCAGGTTTCATTCCCAATTCCTGCTAAGAAGAAGAGGAAAGGGGGGAAGGTTCATGCTGCTGATTGTTATCCAATGATTCTGTTGGAAATATTGTGTGTGCAACTGTTGGATAAGAGAAAGACTGGCATTCAACTGCATTTCACTCCATGGTTGAATGACCTGACGACACTATTCAGGCTCCTAAGTGAAGAATAAACAGTTGAATGAGGGACTGGAGGATCACTGACGCCTGTGGCCATGGCTTCAGGAAAGGCAGGGAGGACATTGAAGAATACCCTTTACAACACATGTGACCTGACACGTATGAGCAAGTGCCATCAAGTAGAACTGCTTAATTATGTTAAGGTGGGTGGCCTGTTATCTTTATCAGCCTTCAAAGCCCTCATTGCTGAAAGTAAACAAACAATGAACTGGGCAAAAAATGATCAGGTGACTAGAAAGTATGATCCAAAATAAAAGCCTGGCGCACAGATTGAAGATCAATAAATGTATTTAGAATGTCTTTTTCCAAGGCCATTCTCATTTGTAAAGCTCTGCTGTTACAAAATATTTTCAAGTATTGTTTTGTTGCCCTGAATGAAGTCACAAAGTTAACTTAAATGATTGCAAATAAAATGGATCTGAAATAAATTCTCAAGTAAGTGGGGCAGACATGTTGCCTTCCTTTCCCTTAATTTAAGTGCAGCAAGAAGATTAAACTCCAACTTGTGATTATGTGCTAACAGCAAGGGCTTCACCCCAAGAAATGCATACTTTCAGGAAAATCACGATGGGAACCTGGATACTTAATCTATCAACATGGTTACTCTCCTGCCAGAGAGAGACAACATGGTCAATTCATACTGCAGCTAAAGGATGGAACAATGGTGTAATAAAACCAGATTGACTTTGGATGGTCCATTTGCACCAGAGCCAATTCAAATTGAGAGCAGGCCTCAGGAGGAGATGGTTTCCAACACAACTTCAGTGCACCACCTGCTGCTCATCACTGAGTGCATTGTGTATTTTAATTCACACCAGAGCTTTTCCTTAAGAAACCACATCCTTTCCAATGATTTAAACAGCCTGGGTATCAAAGGCACATGAAAACTCCCTTCAACTAATCACAACAGTCAGAAATGTAAAGGCTACACAATCTATTAAATATAGTTTCAGGAACTGAATCCAATCAAACTAACATTTTTACTTGCATTCCTCCACAACTTCTGGCACCCAGTATGAATTTTTTAAAGAAACAAGATTAAACTTTGTGAGCACTGAAGTATTTTAATTGATTTGTTGAGTAAAACTGATGTCTGACAGCTTTGAATAGAGGCCAAAGAAGCTTCTGGAAAGCAACAGGTATCACTTATTAACACACTTCAGTTTGGTGCTATATTTGGTTTGGATGCTGAAGTGCAAATTTTGGAAACCCTACTCTACGATTTTGATATAACTAGCACTCTGCATATTC
Source organism: Carcharodon carcharias (assembly GCF_017639515.1). Taxonomy (NCBI): domain Eukaryota; kingdom Metazoa; phylum Chordata; class Chondrichthyes; order Lamniformes; family Lamnidae; genus Carcharodon; species Carcharodon carcharias. Next base: position 123,695,823 of record NC_054476.1, read on the forward strand.
ATCTTAATGCTTGTAGCAAGACTGGAAATTTTCCTTTTGGATTGAGAAACCCAAATGAACCACAGTTCATGGAATAAGGACAACCATACAAATAGCGAAATAAGAACAGAAATTGCTGTGAATATGTTGTAGGTCAGTGACCACCCTGTAAAGAAGATAAGGCAGTTAATGTTTTTGGTTGGTATGTGTCATCAGAACTTATTTTTGAAGATGCAAAACAGTGGTTAAAGGAAACCAAGCTTGGGTTTTAAAAGTTTAGGTTTAGCTGAGAATGGAAATACTGAGGCAGTTAAAGACTTCCCAAGTTTGGAAGCTCTGGAAATGAGTGAGTCAGAGTAGGAGGATAGTATAATGAGGCTTGATTTGAACATAGTGAACATGCAGGGAGGATTACATCCATAAGTTGCAGATAATGACAAGAACAGCCTGGCATAGTACAGGCTATGGAAGGTTTGGACAAAAATGAAAATGGCACATTGATTTGGAGTCTACTGTAGGTAGACCTGATTGAATCCCTCTTTGTGTAAAGAGGGTTGTTGCATGCCTGAGATCACACTTAACGGACAGTGCTTCAAGGGTTTTGGATCATTGTTTTGAGCTGCTCTTTGACTGTGCTGCGATCATTGGTATTCACACAGCAGAGCTGCTTACCCACTTCATTTTCAAATCTCTTGCATCTAAAGCTTTGCTTGGTCATTGGTGTGCTTCCATGCAATGCACACACTCTGATATGTTGCTGTTCAATTGCAGAGCTTAAAAGTAGTAACAAAATTAAGCAAGTTATCAGGAGCTGAGGATGAATAGCTGTGCAGGAGGTTTACAAGCCAGTGCATTCAAACAGAGACCCATCTTTCATGTAGGTGTCTCACAGAATAATATAGAAAGGAACATTTTGCAGAATCTTGAACCTTTCTGCAGACTCAACTACTTTTTGACTGACTCCCCTAGCCTTATATGTCTTACCTCTGAAGAATGAATACATTTTAACTTCATAGATTGGAGCTCAGGAGAGGTGAGACATCCTTTCCCCAGGTGGCATGCACATTTCCCAGTCTCCAGATGAGCAGAGATCACCTGGCTGGAATTGTCTATACAGGCAAATATATGAAAATTTACCATAGTTTTTACATCTAGTAATTCTCTTTTTACAAAATTCCATTTTTTCAAGCATTATATGTCTACGTTTACCAGGACAATCAAGATAGCAAATCAATAGTTACAAAAGTTTATCTTCTGTTTGTAATCAAATTAATCTTTGAGGAGATTACTGCAAATATTCCTTGTTAAGGTGAAAGGATTCACACAAGTGTAGAATGTGACATTGAAATGCAAACTCTGACCAGTACTTAGCAACAGCAAATTAGTATGAATTAAGTTTTTTTTTAAACGGTTAGCAAGCCTTAAGTCATCTTTAGTTTCCTGAATGTTACTTTGCCACAAGAAATTAATTTCATGAAGGAACAAAAACAAACTTTAGCGATCACAAAATGCCACAGATGATATGTAAGGTCGTAGCATGGTGCTTTAATCAGCTGAAGGTTTGCATCTTGCATTCTGAAATAGGATCAAAAGGGAGTATCTGGTCAGAACAAAGCTATTCAAAGGGGCAGCAGTATTGAATTGGGTTTTACTGAATTCCATCTCCCTGAGATGACATCTGTTAAAAGTTAAGGGAATATCCAGTTTCATTGTTACTGATGGAAGATTATTTTCAGTAAAGCCAATTCAAAAATAACTTATACAATATATAGTTTTCATTTAATTTTCTAGGGCATAAACCTAGATTGTATTCAACAGAGGCTATGTATTCCACACTTTAAGTGGCTGTATCCCTCAGCAAACTCTATGTGAGGTAGTATAAAATGTCGTCATTGTCTGTAGCCAAAGAATTTCTTTATTTGAGTGCAGTCAAAATATTTGACTTAATTCAGTTACTACTTCTAAGCTTAATCCTCCATGCCAATAATCAGTAACAGCCACACATTTTCTTTGCTGCTTTTGCTGCTTTCCATTGCGCTAGATCTATCTGCAGCATACATAACCTCTACAAACTAAGCTTTACCCTCGAAGGTGCTTGAGCCTTGGATTAATGATTTAAAACTAGTGGCGTTCATTGAATCAGAGTAAATTTTTTTTACATTCGTTCATGGGATGTGGGAGTCGCTGGCTAGACCAGCATTTATTGCCCTTGTTCAGAGGGAATTTTTAAGAGTCAACCACATTGCTGTGGGTCTGGAGTCACACGTAGGCAAGACCAGGTAAGGACATTAGTGATGCCAGATGGGTTTTTACAACAATCGCAATGGTTTCATGGTCATCATCAGACTTCTAATTCCAGATTTTTATTGAATTCAAGTTTCATCATTTGCCCTGGTGGAATTCAAACTCTGGGTCTCTGGAATACTAGTCTAGTGACAATACCATTATGCCACCACCTCCCCCTGAGATGCCTCCAAGCTGAAAGCATACCTGACATGACCAGGGTTCAAAATTCCTGGTAGTCTTGTATTGCATTAATATTTTTTGGGCCCCAAATTAAATATAAACTCCAGTTGGCGAAGTGCATAGATTATCTCAGAGAAGATGCTTGCCTCAAGCTTCCAAATGGATGAAGTGTACAGGACATCATTAATTTGCCACATGAACCGCACCACTGGGCTAAGATCTATTGCCAAAAAGCTGGCTGAACTTGTTCTGTTTACATGCTTTATATTCATTGCCCAACTGTCAGATTTGATTGGTAGGTAGCTGCACTGACAATGAAAGAAGCAAAACTGAAGTGCTTCCCTAAAAATTCAAGCAGTTAGGAAATTTTTGAAAAGGGCATAAATGAGAACATGATCCATTTTGAACAGTAAGTGGCATGATGGTTCTAAATAAATCCCTTGCAGGTTACCCCTGATTGATTGTACTTATTATACCCAAAGAAATGCATTACAAGTGGATGATCTCCATTTTCCTCTGTGGGAAAACATTCCGTGGAGACTAGTGTTTCCTCAAAGAGGAAGAAAGTAAATCTATGGGAAAAGCTGTCATCCACCTCCTTTTATATACCTATTGCTATCCAATAGAAAAGCCATATTAACAGAGCCCCTGGAGCAGGCCATCTCATCGCCATCTCATATACAATTCATGTGTAGTTTATTAAGACTATAATCAATCACCATTACATAATCCCAACTTTCAGCATAATGTCCATGCCTCTGATGTGTATAAGCAATTTGTTAGGTGTGATCCACATTTTAAAATCAAGGTACCAAAAATCACAGGTTCTCGCACTCCTCATTTCAGATATTGGCAGCTGGTAATGCTTGCACATTGCTTCTTTGTTTCTGACAGGAAATGATTGCACCAGTATTCTGTAAACTGTACACACCAGGCTACAGATCCCTCAAGGCTATTTTGCCATATCTTTTTCAAGGAAACCCAAAGCGAATTCTGTAGAGCAAGCTTGGTTAGAAGGCTTGACAATCTTTGGGCATCATAAACTATCAGGAGTTTTAAAGCAGTTTTAATGGCTGTGTTATTTGATCCATCTTTAGGTTGGTGTGGGGCAGGCTTCTTTCTGTTCTCCTGTCAGTTAGTACAAGGGAGGTGCCTTATCTACAATTTTTTTTTTTACAACTTATAATTTGTAAAGTACTTGTACTGTACCAACTGGACAATTGCCTCATTTGAAGGATGTTATAAACTTATGGGAAACAAGCTTGAAAGGACAAAAATGAGCACAGGCTTGAGAAAGAAAGCTGGCATTGCCATTGTTTAGTTTTGATGATCCTGGAGAAATTTATGATCTCCCAGCTGGAGGATGATAGAGGACAGTGAATAAAGATGAACTCCATCTCAAAATTAAAACACATTCAAATTAGAGGGAGGATCTTGTTGGTCAGAGCTGGTTGAGTTTTTGCAGATTCCATTTAGATTTGGCTTATTTGGGCTGAATTTATATGTATGGAGCACGTTTCAAATGGAACTCTATTCCCACAAAAATATATCAATTCCTTCGAAGAACGCATGCCAAGGTTTCCATGTGAATAACTTCATTGGCAGGGAGGGTGTGTGAGAGCTTTGACAAACACAGAGCCTTTTTCAAGATTGGAATATTTTCTTGTGTTTGTTCATATCAGCACACAGTGCCATTTTAAATGCTATTAGCAACAGGAGGGAAATGTGGTGACAGATCATCAAGTTTTTGCCCATTTTATAGTAACAGGATAATAACTAGGCCAATGTAGAGCAGACTTGCTTGTCATCATGATTTTTGGAGGTGCTGAATTAGAATTTGAGCATTCAGGGTGAACAGGGGCTGTGCCCGTTTCTTGTTTAAACATTCTTGTAAGCCAAGAAATAAATCTTGTTATATTGATTGGATTTAAAATGCTGGTGAAACCAAATCCTGTTCCAAAGCTATTCTTCTAACATAATTTTAAATTGCACAGTATATAACAGGAGAGCTGCTAAATGTATTGCTTGTTTTTCTTCACTTTATCATTGTAATCAGCAAACCTGAAACATTCCTCCTTTTCTTTCTGCAGTTGTTTCATTCATATCCTCCGTCCATGTCTGGAATTCCTCCCATGATTCCACCTACAGGTCCTTTTGGCTCTCTGCAAGGAGCATTTCAGCCTAAGGTAACCCTGAAATCCCTCTACCCAATTTTCCTCTTCTATTTTTTGAGATGTCACTAATGGTCAAAGATCTGTGTTGGGAGCTTCTGTCAGTTAGAATCTGAATTAAAGTCAAAGCAAACAAAAACAGAAAATGCTGGAAAAACTCAGCAGGTTTAGCAGCATCCATGGAGAGAGAAACAGAGGTAATATTTCAAGTCTATATGACCCTTCTTCAGAGCCGAAGAGAAGTGGAAATGTGATGAAATTTGTACTATTTAAGGAGCTGAAAAGAAGGCCAGCGATAGACAGGGACAAAGGAGAGATTGACAAAGATGTCATGAACTAAAGGACAAATGGACTGTTAATAGTAGTGATAAGGGCTAAAAAGGTGCTGTTAGTGACGTAAATGTAAGAAAGCAGAATGTGATAATAGCAGAACAAGGGTAGCATTGTGTGAAAGAACAACATGGAACAAGTAACAGATAGTCCTACTGGGGATGGGGGGCGGTGGGGAAAAAGGGATAGAAAATGGGATAGAATGGGGGATTTAAAAAGGGGATAAAACCATGAATAAATGAATAAAAATAAGTAATAAAAAATTAAAATGAATGTAGAAAAAAGGGGATAAAAAAAGAGGTGAGGATAGAGGAGAGAGAGCTCATGGTCTGAAGTTGTTAAATTCGATGTTAAGTCCAGAAGGTTGTAACATACCTATTTGGATGGTGAGGTGCTGTTCCTCCAGTTTGCGTTGGGCTTCACTGGAACATTGCTGCAGGCCAAGGACAGACATGTGGGCACAAGAGCAGGATTGAGTATTGAAATGGCAAGCGACAGGGAGGTCTGGGTCATGCTTGCAGACAGACCGGAGATGTTCTGCAAAACGGTCACCCAGTCTGCATTTGGTCTCCCCAATGTAGAGGAGACCACATTGGGAGCAGCAAATGCAGTAGACCAAATTGAAGTAGGTGCAAGTGAAGCGCTGCTTCACCTGAAAGGAATGTTTGGGCCCTTGGTCGGTGAGGAGGGAGGAGGTCAAGGGGCAGGTGTTGCACTTTCTGCGATTTGCATGGGGAGGTACCATGGAAAGGGCATTAAGGGAGGGAATTAAGGTCATCTTGACCATCTAAACAGTACCTAAGGGAGGAGGATTTCCATCACCTGTTTGGAATGGTTGTGAATCAGATCCAAGGTTAAAAGTAATTCCTCAAATAATGAAGCAAGAAAAGATGTTTGGTGAATTCTGTTCTTGGTTTAGGAAAGAAAAAATCTGTGCTATTTTTGTCATGTTGATGTCAGTCTGATAGACATAGAGCTCCTCATGCCTCAAACAGCAAGGTTTATCTAGTGCATCATTTTTGATGTTAGCTTTGATGAAATAATGTAAGTTTAAAATTAACTTCAATTAGCTGTGGTTGAGACAGAGTTCTTTATGTCTTGGCATTGGGAAGGAAAACCAATATGCAAGCCTATTTTGAGATGTAGAAAATTCGCAGTCAGATCCTCTCAGTGGAATGCTGCTCTTATTCCTATGTTAATTGCATCAAAAATTACCTCATGTCTTTGAAATATTGATATATTTGCATTTGCCTCAAAGACATGAAAACGAAAGCTGCTGCTATCTTAAGTTTAACACTTGTAGCATTTGTAATAGTATAACAATTGTGAGCAACCTATTTGATCTTCAGAATTAATTTACCTTTGAAATCCTAAAAAAAATAGAGTTGGAGGGAATATTCTGATTCATTCAGAGAATCATAGAACAACACAGGAGGAGCCCACTTGGCCTATTGAGTCTGCATCAGCTCTTTCCTTGTTTCTACAGTGAAGCAGGGAACACATTTAAATAGAGACGAAGGTCGGGATTTTCCGGCCCTGTCGTGGTGGGACCCACCACGGGAGATTCGGCGGCCCAGCCAAAAGCCCATTGACTTTGGGCAGGACCGGTCGACCCTCACAGCGGATGGGGCCGGAAAATTCTGCCCTAAATTCAATAAGTTTTTGGAATGCGCTTCCAAACGTTTTAAACCTTTTACTGATTAGAAAAAGGTTAAGTCATGAATGAGGTATTAAACTGGTTGTTCCTTGCTCTGTGTATCTGTTATGTAATTAAACTGCTTGTAAATAAATGTGATTATTAGTTTCATTCAGACTCCAGTATTTTCCATCTGTTGAACCAGACGGAGGAATGTGGTGGATTGTTCTCATAATTTCCAGTGTATCATGTCATGGTAAAAGAGTAATTGTTCGCCCTGTGTCATGTTCCATTCACATCAGGAAACAGATTACAGATCTCACCTCGTAGGAGGCACAGGTCTGCTTATGAAAATGACCTTTTTACTGAGTAAAGTGTGTTGTGGAAAGACCCAAATTGTAACAGTCACATCCAGTTAAGAAGATGATTTGTTTCGACGTGACCTATCTATAAAGAAACAGAATGCAATTTTATTTTTGCTGCACATCTTATAAACCTCATTTATACAAAGAATATGTGATGAAACTGATTTATTTTATCGCAAGAAGGTGTTACTACCTGCATCTGGCAATTCCACGAGTTTTACTAAGGTAGTAGGGGTGCACATTGAAGTACTTTTGTTGACAAAATGACACAACACAGAATGAAAAATATTAGGCCAATGCTGCCCCACCATCAGTTGCTGGCTGATCGTGGAATAATACCACCAGTAATCATAGCGAGGTGAGCAACCCAAACTGTCCTAGTTAACTCAGGAAAAATGGTGCTGAATAAGGATAGCAGTGAGATTAATAGAAAAATATCTATCGATCCATGATATATTATATTGAAACTCTTACCCTGTGCACACTTCCTTTTCAGAGGAACACTTTGGTGGTTGTTTTCAGTCACCATTCTGAGTAATTTTTGATCGTCAAATTTGTTATAATTGTTATAATTTATCCCGACCTACCCATTTTAAAAAACTTATCCCTGATTAGTTGATTTGAACATGCAGTTGACTCCTGATTGCTAGCCCTGGCTTCAACTTTTCCAAAAGGTACTGCAAACCAGGTTAAAGCAAATCAGGAACAATTGACTAGCCCTTAGCATTAATGGGCTACCTATCTATGTTTTTTGCAAAACTGAGAATGGGCTGGTCAGTTGAGGAGCTGCTGGTCTGACCTTTGTCCAATTTGGTGAAAATATTACCAATCTCCAAAATGAAATCAGTGAACAATATTAGCAGCAATTCTATTTTAGAGCTGTACAGTTAAAATAGTCCACTGGATTTTCCTTTAAATTTGTTATCTTTTCCAAAGTTGCTTTTGTAAAGCGGATTTTAAGATGTTCCACAGATTAATATTACAGGCACAAACTAGTTATAGCCTTGTCACCTTCTTTCAAGCAACTTATAGCCTACAGTAAATGAAGTCTAACAATTTATGACAGCCAATTATATTCCAACTTTAATCTCAGTTAGGTCAGATATATTTGAATAATACTGAATTCCACAAAGAAGGATTCCCTCCTTTTTCCTCCTAAAGCCACATTATTGAATTCCCCATGTATAATGTAGCTTGGATTGTCTTGTGGTCTTCTTATAATAGGCTGTGGCAAATGTCATAAGTGCAATTGAATGAAGTGTGGAATGGACTAGGTTTGTCAGTGTGTTACCAGACAGGCTTTTTGATGATGGGACCTGGATTTAAATATAGTACAGACTATACTTTAAATGTGAAATGAGATTGGGCAGTTCCAACTCAGTTCCTATTGGCCATGAGCCCATCCAGCAGTACTGTGATGGTGTAGAAGGACTTCAAGCCAAAGAAAGAGTTTTGTCTAAGCACAAAAGGGGAAATCAGTATGCTATTTTCAAGAAGTGCTTGGAATCTGAAATTTATCCATGTTGGGATAAGGCCGAAGCAGAATGTTAATTGTCTAATTAGTGTCACGTAATACAGACACAATCTCAGCCAGGGAAACTGCAGGGTAGCTAATGTATGAACTGTGAAATGTTATAGCAATGCAGGAAGTTGGAGGAGATTGGGATTGAGACACATTGTTGGGTTTCCACCAAAGCTTGCTGAAGTAATAATCTGCTTGCTAACATAACAACAGTTTGTAAAACAATAACTTGTGTTTATCTAGTGTCTTGTAACATAGTAAAACGTTCCAAGGCACTTTGTAGGAGTGTTATCGAACAAAAGTTGACAGAGTCACATACGATATAATAGGATAGATGACCAAAAGCTTGGTCAAAGTGTTAGATTGCAAGGAGGGTCTTAAAGGAGCAAAGTAAGATAGAGAGATGGAGAGGTTTAGGCAGGGAATTCCAGAATTTAGGGCCTTGGAAGATGCTGGCACAGTGACCATGGGTAGAGTGATTCAAATCAGTGATGCTCAAGAGGCCAGAATTGGAATCCATGGAGGGATTTGAAAACAGTGATGAGGATTTTAAAATCAAGATGTTGCTTAACCAAGAGCCAAGTTAGTTCAGTAAACACAATGATAGGCAAAAGGAACTTTGTGCAAGTTATGACATAGCAGTGTTTTGAATTACCTCAAGCTTACAGAAGGTAGAATGTAAGGGGCCGGCCAGGAGTGAATTGGAATAATCAAGTCTCACGGTTACAAAGGGATGGATGACGGTTTCAGCAACAGATGAGCTGAGGAGGTTGAGATGGATTTGTGCATTGTTATGGAGATGGAAATAGGCAGTTTTAGTGATGGTGGTTGGGAGCTTACTTCAGGGTCAACTATGACACCAAGGTTGTGAACTGTCTGGTTCAGCACGAGACAGTTGACAGGGAGATAGATGGATTCGGTAGCAAGAGAACATAGTTTGCAGTGGGGACAGAAGACAAGACTTCAGGCTCCCCAATAATTAGTTGGAGAAAATTGCTGCTCATTCATTACTGGATCTTGGACAGGCAGCCTGATTATTTAGAGCCATGGAGGATCGAAAGAGGAGATGGTAAGGTAGAACCTGGCTGTTAGCATAGATGTGGGAACAGACGAAGTGGGCAAAACGTTTGCTTTAGGGTCAGGACCCCAATGTCTGCTAAGCTTTCAGGTCCCGACCCTGCACCATTTTGGTGTCGGACATCCAATGTGATTTTGTTTTGGGATGGCCAATTAGTGGTCAATAATCATGTTCACCATCCATTTAAAGATGGCAGAAGTGCAGTCGAGGGTGAAGGAGGCAATCCGAGGTGATAGCTGCTAATGTAGTGGGGAGAATGAGGGAGCACCTCACAATGGAGGCACCTTCTGAAGAAGAGATTAGAAAATTTCAATTTAAAAAGGCCACAGCTGCCAGGCCACCATTGTGGCCACCAGATGACCATGGCGGGGGAAGGGGGGTCCTTAATGGATGGAGCGCTTTCCCTCCCACAACAGGTCTACTGCCAAGAGGCTGCCTCCATCCCCTGGCCATGTTTCGATTGCCGTAGGGTGTCTGACTGCTGAAATGGCGCAGTATTGTGTGTGGACAGAGGAGTCAAGGTTTTGGCTGAGGAGAGGCCTGGTGACAGATTTGAAGGTAAGGGTTAGTTACACAAGGAGAGTGAACTATTAACAGTATTACCCAACCTGGGAGCTAGGAAGGGAACTTAGGCAGTCAGCAATTTGTTGGGATAGGGTTGAGGGAGTAGGACAGGGCCTCATGGGCAGAGTGAGCTCAGAGAGCGAATAAAGAAAGATGGGAGAGAGACTGGAGAAAGATAGGAGTTCAGGACATGAACATGGATAACATAGAGGAAGTTTGGCCTGCCAGATGAGGAGAAGGGAGGGAAGTGGCAGAGACAGCAGATCAGAAGTGACAAAGGAGTTCATGAGCTCCTCATACTTGTTGTTGGAGGTGAAGATGGAGCTGATGAGAAGGAAGGGCCTTAAAAATACAGTTTGCAGTAGGGAAAAGAGCTTATAATTTTAAGACAATCTAGAATAAGAAGCAGTTTTTCAGATGAGAGCAGGACCCGATCGCATTTTATGTAGCCCAGCTAGATAGTGAATAGCTAAACAAGTTGTCTGCCATATCTGTTCAAGTCTGTATCCCTTGGACGTAAAGGGACGTAAAGTGGTGAAGACGAGGGCTGTACTGGGGGAATGGCCAGAGTGAGAGAGTATAATTTATTTTGGGGGAAACCAGGTCATCAAAGATGGAGGAGAGGGTGCAGGTGAGCAGATCAGTAGCTGCAGAAATATTGTGATGAATGAAGGGCCAAAGGCTAGACAGTTGGGATTTTGAAAGTGCAGTTCTAAATGAACTGAGAGTTTTTTCTGGGATAGACACAGAAGGAAGTAGGCTTGGGAGGGGGGATTTGAAAGGAGAGCGATACAAGGAAGTGACCAGTGATTGACACAAAGATATATGATTGGTGTAACGTGATTCACATCAACCAACTAAGAGCAGAATGATATTGTTTCTCACAACAATTGCAGAGCTGTAAATAGCTAACAAAAGAAGAGGTCAGAAATGTGTAAGATAAATCACCAGCTGCTGTTTCCGACTCAGAAAATGGCCCCCTTGCTCTCCTACAGTTACTGGCTTAAATTAAACATTTCACCTGCTCAACAGAACTGTCAGAAATGGTTTATCTTTCCATGTTAACAGGCGTTTCTATCTTTCTCTGCAGACCTCCAATCCCATTGATGTAGCAGGAAGGCCTGGAGCTGTTCCCCATACCTTGCTGCAGAAAGACCCCAGGGTAAATGCTGTCTGATTTCTATAAAAGCTGCTTTTTGTAATCCATTTTTTTATTGGCACAGTAACCTTGGGTAATCTGCTGCTCTCTAATGTCTGCCATATTGTCATGCCATGTGTTAAAATAGGTTTTAAATGCACAATCAAGCCAGGAAACTATTAGTGTTGGAAAGGAGATATTTGCACTAAGTGTTCATCGTAGTCATTTGTTTTCTAACCCAGAGAAGAGACATGTTGGTAGTTACCTGTCTTTGTGAGAGATGGGTACTGTCAGAACTGAAGAAAATAGTAGTGAATCTAAGGCCCTTAGCAAAGATGCCAACATTTTTCTAAAGGATATGGGACATTTAAATAATTATTTATTATGACCTGGAATGCACTGTTTGACAGGTAGTAACTTGCAAAAGAGAGTTGGGTAAATACTTGAAGGGAGAGAATTGCAGGTCTATGGGGAAAGAGCAGGGTTGGATTAATTGGACAGACCTATCAAAAAGCCAGCCCATGTACAATGGGCTGAATGTACTACTCCTGTGTTGTAAAATTCTATAAGTATTAGAAAAGAAAGAATGTCAATGATATGAGCAAAAGGCACAAAAATGGGGTTAAAGGGCCAGCATTGACAGAGCCACAATGGGTGGAGTGGCTTTCTTCTGTGCTGTGATTTCTTTTCTATGGAGACAAATGAGCAATATCAATATGTATGAGAATCAAGGAGTTTCGGCGAGGGGCGGGAGGCACTAGTATAACAGCACTATAGTTATGTGTAAGGTGTCCACAATCTCCAGTATTACTGATTAAGAATGGGCATTGCAATGACAGCATTGTAATATTCTACAGAATGCAATCAATATTACGGGCTGAATAATCCGGAGTTGGGTTGTTTGAGGGGGGGAGGTGGTGGTGGTCCCGGAAGCAAAGCCGGCGTGGAGCCAACCCACTCCACGCGGGTCCGCTCCGCAGCCATAACGCTCTGCGGGCGGACTTAACAAGGGTCATGTGGGACTTCAGCACCTCACTGGGGAAGACGTCCCGCCCTCTGGAGCTGCCGGCCAATCGGATTGGCCAGCAGCTCCATCAGTCCTGGCAGTTCCAAGGGCGCGTTAGCAGCCGCTGCCAGGACTGCAAGAGGGAGATGAAGAAGGCCCAATGGATCCCTGAAGCCAGTAAGTCTGAGGTCTTGGGCAGGGAGGATTTCAGCTGGTCGGGGACGGTGGGGGGTGTAGGTGAGAAGGTGAGGAGGTGAGGAGGGGAGGGGAGGGGGGGTGGGGTTTGTAGCTTAAGGATGCAAGAGGTAAGAAGAAATGCCATTTTATGTTGTGAGCAGTGTATTATCAGGGTACAGTTGGCTTGGTAACAATTAATTGATTCTTGATTACTTATTTAAATGGGGCAGGTAGATGCCAATTATGGTGCCTGCACTCCCCCCATATGATGGGGGTGAGCTCAAGGGTGGGTGGGACGGTGGTGGCTTGGGCACCCTCTCTGTGTGCCTCCTTGCCAGAAACACGCCCGATAGGGGCACATAAAGTGAGGCCCTATCCTTGTGCTATTATTATTCTACATAAAGACAGTTTTTTAAAAAAATTTATTTACGGTATATCGGTGTCACTGGCAAATCAGCGTTTATTGCTCATCCTGAATTGTGCTGGGGAAAGTGGTGGTGAGCCACCTTCTTGAGATCGCTGGAGTCCGTGTGATGTAGGTACACCCACAGTGCTGCTAGGCCGGTAAATTTAAGGACTTTGGCCCAGCAATGATGAAGGTCATGTGTGACTTGGAGAGGGACTTGCAGATGGTGATGTGTCCATGCATCTACTGCCCTTGCCCTTCTAAGTGGCAGAGATCAGGCTTTGGAAGATGCTGCCAAAGAAACCTTTGTGAGTTGCTGCAGTACATCTTGTGTAGTGTGCAGTCATTGTGCACCGGTATTGGAAGGAGTGAATGTTTAAGGTGGTGCATGGGGAGCGAATCAAGTGAGTTGCTTTGTCCTAGATGGTGTTGAGCTTTTTGTGTGTTGGCGGAGTTCTTTATCCTAGCAAGTGGAGAATATTCCATCACATTCCTGACTTGTACCTAACAGATGGTAAACCTCATTTTGGGGAGTCAGGAAGTGAGCCATTTCCCACAGAATTCCCAGCTTCTGACCAGCTTGTGTAACGGCAGTTATTTATGTGGCTGGTCCAGTTAAGTTTTTCTGGTTAACAATAACTCCCAGGATGTCGATAGTTGGGTATTCAATGATGGCAATGCTGTTAAACATCAAGGACAAATGGTTAGACACTCTCTTCTCGAAGATGGTGATGGTCATTGCCTGACGCTTGTGTAGCACAAATGTTACTTTGCCACTTAACAACACAAGCCTGAATGTTGTCCAGATCTTGCTGCAAAGGTGGACTGCTTCAGTCTCTGAGGAGTTGTGAATGGAACTGAACACTGCAATCATCAGTGAATATCTCAATTTCTGACATTATGATGGAGGAAATGTCATTGATGAAGCAGCTAGAGATAGTTGGGCTTAAGACACCACCCTCCGGAACTCCTGCAGCACTGTATTGAGGCTGAGATGATTGACCTCCAACAACCGTAACCATTTTCCCCTGATTTCTATTGACTTCAATTTTATTAGGGCTCCTTGATGCCACACCGGTTTAAAAATGCTGCCTTGATGTCAAGGGCAATAAGTGTCACCTCACACCTTGAATTCAGCTCGTGCTGAATTGGGAGAGCATCAAACAACAGCCTGTTATGTAGATCAGATCAAACCTTTATAGCCCTGACTCATTCAGGTGATGAACAGTTAAAAAGCTAATGTGAGAAGGAAACTCCATCAACACCCCCATCACCTACTTTGTTGGAGCCCTGCACACCAGTGTGAAAGGCAAGGCTGAGCATTTGCAATCATCTTCAGTCAGAAGTTCCAAGTGGATATCCATGTTTGAACTAAGGCTGTGAAGAGGCTTGGAGCTGAGGGGCTCTTGTGGAAACTAAATGTGAGTATCAGTGAACAGGTTATTTCTGTGTAAGCACTGCTTGTTAGCAATGTTGACGGCACCTTCCATCACTTTGCTGATGATGGAGAGGAGGCTGATTGGGCAGTAATTGGTGGCTTTGGATTTTACCTACCTTTTGTGGATGGGATATCTGGGCAGTCTTCCATATTGTCAATTAGATGCCTGTTCTAGTTGCACTGGAACAGTTTGGCTAGTTCTGGAGCACGTCTTCAGTACTATAGCTGGGATGTTAGGCCCATAGCCTTTTAAATATCCAGTGACTTCAGCCATCTCTTAATATCACATGCAGTGAGTAGAATTGGCTGAAGACTGGCATATGTGATATTGGGGAACACTGGAGAAGGCCAAGATGGATCATCCACTCAGTACTTTTGGCTGAAGATGGTGGCAAATGTTTCAGCCTTGTTTTTTATGTCAATGAGCTGGGCTGCCCATCATAGTGATATTTCTGAAGCCTCCTCCTTCTATTAATTGTTTAATTGTCCACCACTGTTCATGACTGGAGGTGGTAGGACTGCAGAGTTTGTGTGTGTTGAAGAGTTTCCTGATATCAGTTTTGAAGTTGGCTTTCGTTTGAACTTTTGCACCCCTATTCCTACAGTCACCTCTGACTGTGCAGTAGTATTCTGGATTTTCGCTCTCCATTTTGTTCATTGCTCTGCACAGCTCAGTGAAATCTCATTGTAGTGAAGAGTAGTACAGGTTCCTCCAGCATCTCCTCATAACTCTGCCCCTGATACTGGGGCCCCTCCCACAATCAGGTGTCTGTTCATCTTTCAAATTTGACATTTATCAAGATGGAAATTTAAATGGAAGATCAACTAGAAGGACATGTACTGGACCTGTGTATGCAGTTATGATTTTAAAACACGCATCATTTATGTGTTATGGTGTGTTTGCCAGAAGTTGGCGTTACTCCTAACGGTACCAAAGTAAAAAAGGTTGAAAGAGTAAAGGTTAAAAGAGCTCAGTCATCATATTTAATCAGATCCTAATGCACAAAGGAATTAGTAGGAAGGGAGGGCCAGGGTCACACTTTTAAGAATTATTTTCTGTATTCAAAAGAAAACTGATTCTATGGCCATACGCCTGAAGCGTTCTCTATTCCTTAGATTATTAACTAAGAACAGAAGGTCAGACAAATGTATAAAATTTTGCTGATTATTTTTTCTACTAATGTTTCATCTGAAAGTAAAATGTTAACATTTTAAATTACCGACTAACGAGGCAATAAAAATTGCAATTATTGTCGTAGTTTGACTGACAGGCGTGTAACCAAGCTGTCACTCTTTATTTGCAGTTGACAGATCCATTCAGGCCGATGCTGAGGGTAAGAATTATTCCTCTGGAATTATAATCTGTCTGTGTGCTCCCTCTGGGATGGAAAGATAAGTGAATGATTAAGAAATTATATCTTATTAAAGCGTCAAAGTCCTCTCAAGCAAGATCATTTTCAAACATTCAGACAGGCTGCGTAACTTGGTTCTGTGCCTTTGTTATAAAGTGACAGCAGTTTTGGGAAGAAGAACTAGTCGGCTTCACGCATGAAACATATATTTCACCATGAAACTAGGCAATATGGAGCACTGAGTTGGCTGGGTGGCATTTGGGGCATTATATTTAATCTCTAAGGAGAGGTAATATTAGCCAGTGACCCTGCTATTAAGCTCATGCTGTAGCGTGCATGTGTGGATGTTCAAGAGTTCTGCTTAGTTGTGATTCTCCTCCACACATGGTAGATGGAAAACCTCACAGAGTCTGTAAAATAGCCTAAGGCACTCCCTTGTCAAGGCTCACACATGGATAATGGTATTTGGATAAAATGCTGGCGAGGAATAAGCATGTAGGCAGCCTCTGAAGAAATTGGTGGACATTGAAGAGGGTAAAAGAATTAGTGTTAAAATTATATTTGAACAGAGCATAATATTTTTAGATCCTGATAGAATCCCACTGATGTGGTTTCTTTAAAAAAATGAACCATTAAACTATTAGAGTTAACAATCTTGAGAGATTTGCATGTTTCTATTAGTATTTCGTATTTTGCATCGATGGTGGTGACTCAAATGCAAGCGTGTTTAATTAAAGGGACACCATCTTCCTAAAAAGACCAATTGGCACACTTTGTTTTGGAACAACAAGTTCACTGTCAGGGTGTCAGAGCAGAATGCTAATACATTTTACTGTGATATATATTTAGACATGTGGTTTAAACAAAAATGAGCAAAGATTTTCCAAATGCCTTCAAAAGAAGATGGTGCCCCTTCAAATGCTGTTGGAGACATTGGGAAAGGTATTGAAAACTGGCTCACCACATGCCATGCTCCTGAGCAACTTGGGGAGTCTGAGCCTCAGGACTTTCAGCAAGTTACAAATGGAAGGTCAAATGGAATGGAGAGTTAGAATGTGGGCTGCCTCATTTTCAATTAAGTCAGATCAGTTTTCTTCAACTAAGAAGTTCATGGGTCATGGAGTTGCAGAATTTTGGAACCCTTGCTGTAAAATGTCACAAGTAGGCACACAAATATAAACTGGGTGGAATGTTTCAAGGAGCAGCAACAGAAGAAGATGCTGTGCCGATGTACCCTTAAAATGGGATTTTAGAGGATGGAATAACTCCGACAGGAGTGTTGCGGTGTCGACTACAACAACAATGACATATTTATATCATGCCTTAAGTTAATAAAGGGTCCCAAAATGCTTCACAGGATTTAATAAAGCAAAATAGACACTGAGGGACATAAGGTGATGTAGGGCAAATGGCCAAAAGCTTAGTCAAAGAGGTAGGTTTTAAGGAGCAACTTAGAGGAAGAAAGAAGGGTGGGAATCCCAGATTCTAGGGTCCAGGCAACTGAAGACATGGCCACCAATGGTGGAGCAACTGTAATCAGGGATGTTACAGAGGCCAGAATTAGATGGAGGTTGCAGGGCAGGAGGTGATAACAAAGCTAGGGAGGGATAAGGCATGAAGAGATTTGAAAGCAAGGATAAGGATTTTAAAATCGAGGCGTAGCTTGACTGGGTCAATGTAGGTCAGCGAGCACAGGATGGTATAGTGAATGAGGCTTGGTGCAAGTAAGGACATGAACAGCAGAGTTTTGGATGATCTAAAGTTTATAGAGGTTCAGAATGTGTGAGGCTGACCAGTGGTGTGATGGAATAGCCAAGTGTAGAAATAAGAAAGTCATGAATGAGGGTTCAGCAGCAGGTCAGCTGAAACAGGGGCAAAGTTGGGCTGTGTTACGATGGTGGATATCGATGGTTTTAATGATGGCACGGATGTATGGTTGGAGGCTTATCTTTAGGTCAAATATGACATCAAGTTTGCAAACACTCTTTTAGTTTCAGACAGTTGCCAGGGAGAAAGATGGAATCGGTAGCTAGGCAACAGAGTTTGAATCAGTGGATCGAAAACTATGGCTTCAGTCTTCCCAGTAGTTAATTCAGGGAGGTTTCTGCTCATCCAGAATGTGTACAGTATCTCAAAAACAGCTGTCTAAAAACCGGAATTGGAACTCATCATCCGAACCATTTGAAAACCGGACACTTTATAATGTTCCATGCATCAATTTTGATTGAATAAAATGTTAAAAATCAACTTATCTGTACAGTTTGGCTAGGCACTTCATTGGTGAGGTGTGGAACCTAACTGGTTAGTGACTTCATGCACCACACTGTCCCGCATTCCAAGTGACCCCTGACCCCACCTGACTAGGCATGACCCAAACTGCCCACAGGCTGAATTGCCTGACTCGAAATCCAGCACAGCCTCAGTTTCGAGGGCGCAGGATTTGAGGTACTATACCTGTAATGGATGTCAGATAAGCAATTTGATAATTTAGCAACAATGGACAAGTCAGAAGAAGGGGTGGTGAGGTAGAGCTGGGCGTTGTTAGCCTAAACCTAATGCCATACTTTTCAATGATGTAGATGAGAAATATGAGGGGTCAAAGGCTAGATCCCTGGGGGGACACCAGAGGGAATGGTACTGGAGCAGGAAGAGGGGCCACTGCAAGTGATGCTGTGGCTATGATTAGATAGATAGGAATAGAACTGGTGAGTGCAGTCCTACCCAGCTGGATGACAGTGGAGAGGAAGAGGAGGATGGTATTGCCAAATGTGTCTTAGGTTGCAAATGACAAGGTGGAATAGCTTACCTTTGTCACAGTAGGATATCATTTGTGGCTTTGATAATGGTGTGTCAATACTGTGGCAGGATCAGAAACCGTTGTGTTGTTATAATGTTATAGACAGCAATCGTTCATAAGAGCTTCTGTAAATGCATTGTGGGTTCACTTATTTAGACTAGGCACATGAGAACAGAAAGATGTGGATAGAAAGCTTGAAGACATAGCAGTAGAGCTGTGTGTGTGCTCAAAGGTAAAAGTGAAACTAAGACTGGACAACATGATACCCTTGCCTTCTAGTGATGTCATGCAACTATCCCTAAAAGGCATATTACAAATTCCCGCTTTCTTTTTAAAGATACTCTTTCCCCCTTCCAAAGAATTATAACTATTTACAATACATGTTCATGTTTAGTTACCATTATATAAATGTATAGGACTGATGAAGCTATTAGTCTCAAAAGCTTAGTGTTAATCTGCTGTTATGCCCAGATCTTGTAATGGTAACCTTGTCCTGGAGGTTTCTTTAATGCTCACAGTGATCTGTGGGGTTGTCATTCTTTGATGTTAACGGTTTCATTTGGGATCTTATCCTTGAAACAATAGGACAGTATAATGGTTGAGGAGCTGGAATGGATCTGATTTGTCCTCGGTTACATCTCACTGTTATGCCTTTATGTGTAGTGACTACATATGACCTTGGTTCTGAACGAATCCTTGTCACCTTGGCTAGTTGTTGTCCCAACTGTAAACTTTGCAATTCTGTTCCTACATTTTTATCGTGCACAGTGGTCATCAGTTTTAAAGTTGCTCGCTAGTTTTTGAGAGAGTGGAATGGGTAAGAGTAGGTAAATTGGTATGCACTGGCCTGCCAACCATGAGCTCTGCCGGTGCAGGAATGGTTGGACTTAAAGGTGTCACTCTCAGATGTAACATTGCAATGTATCAACCTTGCTTGGTCTGTCTACATTTCAGCACTAGGGATTTCACCATGTGAATCGTTCATTCGGCAAGGCCATTGTATCTAGGGTTATGAGGAGGAGAAGTAGTAGTGTGATTGCTATTCCACTTCTCACACATGTATCCTGAAAAGGCTTACCAATAAATTGAGGACCATTATCTGTAATGATCTCACCACGCACACCAAATAAATTGAATATAGCACTTAGAGTATGCATGACAGTTGTGCTTGACATATTGTGCAATTGTTGAATAACAGAGTACATGGTAAAGAAGTTGACAATGACGATGAAGTCAGTGCCATGGACATGAAAGAGGTTGGATGCGGTTTTGGACCAAGGATGAGTAGGAACTTCATGTGGAATCGGTGGTGCTGTGTGCATATGCTCTTGACATGCCTCGCACTTCTTGATCATGACTTCAATGTCATTGTTCATACCCGGCCAATAGGCTGTCTCTCTTGCGAATCTTCTCATCCGATCTATGCCCATGTGTGAATGATGTAGTTGTTGAAGAATATCAGGTCGCCAAGATTCTGGTGTGATGACGTGCCTGTCTTTAAAAATGACTCCCTGGGAAATGCCTAGCTTGTTCAAGTAAGGCCAAAGTGGTCTCCTGTATTCATGGGCATGCTGAATTGAATTAGATGGTTTTCGACAGTTTCTGCAGTGTATATCCTTTTGCTGTTTCTTCTTATAAATTCAGGCACATGCATTGATAAAATGTACCAAATCAGCTGACAAACTTGCATTCTCCTGCAAGCCTAAATTTGCAGCTCCCTTGAATTTGCCAATTTTGTTGAAATATTTTGGATAGCTCAGTGTTAGGTCGTGAACTGAGGCGATGGGAGAATCTTTGAGGTTGATCTGCTGTATGGGGTCTGACTGATTCCATGGATTATTACTCGTGTGAGCTCCTGACATGCCAGTAGACCTGTAGTTTCCAACATGTAGAACATCTGTGACACTCAGGAGGATTGATTGAATTTGCACTCCAGGGCTATGGACCCTGCGCATGGAATTAGAGAACCATTGTACGCTGAAAATTTCACAGCAGTAGGTTTTGCCATGGCCTTCCAAGTCTGTGAATACATGTCTTTTAGAATTCGCAGAGGTATTTGTCCCATGTCAATCTTGGCCAATAACGAATAGTTACCAACTTTTTTAGGATAGAGAATTTGAATCTTGGCAGGCACTTCAGATGGTGTGACAGCACCCAAATTTTCCATGAGGTTGATGGTATGAAACATGAGTTCACTGCTCATCTTCTCTTTGTGCACACCATTATTATTTTCTGGTTTGTCAATCACCTTGTACATGTTTCTGATGGCAAACTGAATGGCCATTCTTCTTGCCTGAAGGTACCAGTTGTGTACGGAGCAGTTTACGGCTCTTTGTAGCTACATCAGGCTCTTCCCTAGTGCACTGCCTCCACCAATAACCCTTTCTGCCACGTGACTTACAGAATTGATGGAGGGCTGCATGCAGAAGGCAACACCTTCCACATGCCTTGCTATGTTTGGGTGTTTGAGTAAGTGTGTCAACAATTGGGGTTGTACGTTCCTTCTCCTATAGTATGGGAGTATGGGATGAGTGTTGCTGTAGCCGCTTTCATGCGCTTTTCTGAAGCTTCACCTGTAAGCTTTGTTGCAAGGGTTGCTTCATACTTCCATTCAACCTTGAGTCGCTCTTCGATGCTATACGTTTTGGGCTTGTCTAGCAGACCTTTCTGGAATACTTCCATGGGAGTGGATGTGATCACCAACTCAACAATCCCGTCTGCTAGCTCTTTGTTTGAAAAATCACAGTATGTGCCCTTTTAATCAGCATCTGCTGATGAAGTGGTCTATGGACTCTGTAGGCATCCATACATAGGTGAAATGACATGAACCCTAGTCAATGAATACGAAAGTTTAACCTGATTCTGAACTGGTCTTCCAATGTAGTCCATATCTTTTGAGGATCCTTTCGCTCTTCTGCTGTTAATCCTGACGTGTTCAGCTTGTGTAGACCTTCATTCCCAATTGCAAGGTGATTTTTATAGCTTTCTTATTTGTTCCAGACATACCTGAATCAAGAAGCCATAGCTCTGTATGATGTTTAAACATTTTGAATTTAGATAGTAGGTCAGCTGCATCCCAATTCAAAATGGGGAATTTTGTGGACATTTTGACAATATCCCTTTGATCTTCCTTCTCCTATAGTATGGGAGAATGGGATGAGTGTTGCTGTAGCCGCTTTCGTGCGCTTTTCTGAAGCTTCGCCAGTTAAAATTGTAATCTTCTGTGGCCCAATTTTTATGACTTTTTTTGCTTGACTCTCCCTTGCTTGCTATAAATCCAGACCACACACTGGTCAGTCACCCGTCTGAGCTAATAGGGCATTCGTCCTCCTGGCATACTGTCCTACTCGCCACAAGGGATCCATCTTCTTACTAGCTCTTTATTTGAGTACTGTCCTGGTACCATCTCTTCAAAGCTTTTCTGTGCAGTCACCATGCTGCACTTTAAACACCCTGAAGCTGTGACTCCATTGCGGTCTGACCTGAATGACGAGGGTTGTCTCATGCCATGTAGCACGATCTAAGGCTGGTTCACCATGTTGTAGCTGTACTTAATCTTGGTGCTACGCTGTTTGACCACTGCTGAGCACCATGTGGTGTTGTTGTTATGATATAAAGGCACTGGTCACTGATAAGGGATTGGGTAAAATGTTGTGGATTCATTTACTTAGGCTAGGCACATGGGAACAGATATACATGGCCAGAAAGCTTGATGACATCACATGATACATACACAAACACAAACACACACAATATGCTCTGCTCAAAAGAAAAAATGAAACTAAGACTGGATTGCATGAAACACTTCCCTTCTGGTGATGTCATGTTGCTATCCCTTAAAGACATATTACAACAGAAACCTGATTGGAGTGATTCAAACAGAAAGCTCCTGGAAAGATGGGCATAGATTTGGAGGTGACAACATGATCAAGAACTTTGTAGAGGAAAGGGAGGTTAGAAATGGGGTGGTAGTTTGCAAGGATGGAGGAGACAAGGGGATTGAAGTGAAGGGTGATGATGGCAGATTTTAAAGGAGAGACAGAGAGAGAGAGACATCACCTGATGAGAGAGAACCATTAACAATATTGGCTAATATGGGAACAGGAGGGAAGTTGGGTGGTCTGCAGTTTAGTGGGCATAAGGTCAACAGAGCAGAAAGTGGGGGTACAAGACCTAAGAGTACAGGCCTCAATTTGCAGGCCTGAACTAAAGTTTGCACTGGTTAGAAAAAGCATGTGGCCTATTGTGATGAATATTGAATATATAACCTTTAACTTTTGTGCTCCACAGAAGCCTGGCAAGTGGTGTGCCATGCACGTCCACATAGCATGGCAGATATACCACCACCAGCAGAAAGTCAAGGTCAGTCTCTGTTCAAGGTTCCATGAATGTTGCATTCACACTTCTTAATGAGTCCTGCTTTAAATGTTCATGTGTTCACAGTTGCTGTTGGGGAGGAAGCTACAATGGGCAATCTAATCAAAAGCCATGCAAGTGATGCATTACAAAGACCAACCTAACCAAGTGGTTGAGGTGATATACGTCATGAAGTCAAGCAATTTATAAAATCAGCTGATGTCCAAATGAGTTTCCCACAGTTATTTGCCTGTCTGGCACCTTGTTGTAAGGAATTCCTACCCTGCTAAATTTCCCTGTTATAGTGTTCATGAGTTCCCTGTAGCGTTTATTACCACTTCCCCTGAGTGCTTCAGCACTTCGTTCTTTGGTGAATGGCATTCAGTGAGGGTAATACTCCAGGGTATAAACTGTGGCACATTACTGGGTGGCTCTCAGCGCACTGTGTGATACTTGTCAGCTTTTAATCTTTTTTTCACACAGTTCCCGGAATCTTTTTTACTCACCACTTCGTTCCTACAAATTCTTCATCATTTCACTCCTGTAACACCTCAAGAATCCAATCCAGCCCAAAATGGTGGATTGAAAGTCATAAGGAACCCAAGCGAAAAGAATTTGGACAATCCCGATCCAGTCCGCAGTGGCCATGAGCTTAAAACGGGAATTGTCACTTTAATGGCGCTAAACTCATTTCTTACTCAGAGAGGTTCTAGAATCATTAATGTGGAAAATCGTACTCTCAGGATAAGGTGTCCTCTTCCAAAGTTCAGACGCATTGTGGGATAGAAGTAGAGAGAGCCTTATTGTACATGTTCACATGCTTTGGGAGCTTGATAGTGTTTATGATGGGAAAAATGCATAGGAATATGTTGCTTGATAATAGGAGACCGTGGACTGCCCTCATGGTAGTCAGATCAGACAATTATGATGGATTTGTTGACTAATCATAGTAATCAATCAATTAGTTTATAACAAATCCAGGAGTAGATGTGAAAAACTCCAGCGGTGGAGAGCTTTGGGAACCTTGGCTGGGATTTTCCAGTCTCACCTGTGGCAGGACCCGTCATGGACATACAGAAAATTTGGTCACCCAGCAATAAGTCCAATGACTTTAGGTGGGACTTTCCAGTCCTGCTGTGGGCATGACCGGAAAATCCCATCCGTAGGCCTGTATGGTGTACGTCCTGATCATTCCTGTTAGTACGCATCCCGATCACTCTTGTTAGTCCGTATCCCGATCACTCCTGTTAGTCCGCATCCCGGTCACTCTCGTTGGTCTGCATCCCAATCACTCCTATTAGTCTGCAAACCAGTCAATTCCTGTTATTCTACATCACACCCACTCCCGTTAGCCCGCATCCTGATCACTCCTGCTGGCTCTCGTCCCGTTCACATCTGTTAGTCCAAAGTCCTGGTGCCTGAGTTGCACCTTCACATTGGTTTTTAAATCTCCACCTCTGGGGAATGTGACATATCTAACTAAGATCAATTTTCACAATGAGCACACATTTTAATGGTGACTATTACAGCTTCTGATTGAAGTCCATTTTGATGCTTTGCATGTTAAATTCAATCAACCCTTCTGGCACAGGCTGTGTATCGATTTAGTTAAATGTTACTGCAAAATAATGTGCTATCTGCATTAGATTGCAGCAAGACCATTTAGCTGGGTCAGGGTATAACAATTGGTCCATTAACATCCTCTGTTGACATTTTCTAGAAATCTTAGTCTGTTTGAATTCCAATATTGATGTGGATTTTTTCTTTGTAACTTCTTTGTCAGGACTTTACTCTAATGAGAAAATAATACGTTTCCAGAGGCCTCAATGGTTGCAATATAATGTCAGTTGGAACCGAGGACCTTGTCTGCTGTAACTGGAGCTTGGCGGCTGTAACAGGGTCTGCCTGCAGACATCCAAAGATTCATAAACACCCAGGGCTGGTTCTACTCAGCACTCATCTGTCTTCAGTTAGTTCTAATGGGATGCAGCAATTTAAGAGGTCCAAGTACCGCCTGGGACTGTGCCCCTAGATATTACAGAATGTTCCCCAGTTGGCTATCATTAGAACACACACCAGGCAACGTTATTGTCCTTGGGCTGAAGATCCTGGTTTGCTGGATGCTGGTCTCTTAGAAAAGATTTTGTTGGAGACAGTATCATCAGCAGTGAAAGTGGCAGGGTTGGAAAATGATTCAGTCTCTCCAAGAATTACAGAGGCTTGATGTACAGGGGCCGGTGGGGGTTGGGTATGGATATCCACCACGGATATGGCGTCTCCAGCCAGTCTGCCATAACTTTGGTAGACGAATTGTGGAAATCATGGATAAACTGTAGGAATGCAGTTTGCACCATTTGTCTCGCGTTCCTGTTTCGCTGTCACCAGTTTTACAGTGGGGGAGAGGGAGAACTCCAAAAGACCGATCACCCTCCCCTGAGTAAAGGACCCCATCCCCTCAGGAACAAACCACATTACCCCTTCCCCCCACCCTATCCCACTCCTCCATCACTCCCTGCAGGAACAGACCCCGGCACCCACAGGAACAGAGACCCGGTAATCCACTCATTGAAAGTGGTCTGTGCAAAAACAAAATAAGACAATTGAATAATTTGGATGAAGCTATGTCAGCAGCAGAGTTTAGCGGACATTGTTTTAAGATTAAATTATTGGATAATTTGAATTAGGGGAAGATCCAAGTGCATGAGTTGGCACACATTGGATTGTGTATACCTGTTAGCCAAATAAGACAGTTTTCTCTCATAAATAAAGACAGAAAATGCTGGAAATACTCAGCAGCTCCGGCAGCACCTGTGGAGCGAGGGACAGAGTTCACGTTTCAGGTTGTTCACTGCCGGTTTTGATGGAAGGTCTCAGACTTTAAAAAGAGGAAAACCTATGAGATGTAGCGAAACACAAATTAAACAGGCTGTTTTGTTTTTTTGCCTCTTGCAGCAACAAATGCAGTCTGATCCACACAAACTAGACTTTGGCCTGAAACCGGAGTTCCTGAGCAGGCCACCAGGCCCCAGCATGTTTGGAGCTATCCACCATCCCCATGAGCTGGCTCGCCCAGCAACCCTCTTCTCCACAGCTGGTAAGGAATAGAATGTAATAGTGTGGCCACCCCCACAGGAGTCATAGAATGCCAGCATTGTCTTTTATCCATGCTGCCAAGCAACACAAATACAGGAACAGTTTTCCGTGCTGCCAATATTTTATATTGTTGTCTGTACAAATATCTATATCCACTAGATGGCACTATTCACATTCAATATTGAATGCATTAGGCTGTGTTCCCACCAATATTTACCCAGGACACAATCTGCTTCTGTGCAGAGGAAAGTGAAAAACCAGGTTTAGTCAGTTCTTGCAGGTAAGAAGGAGACCGTTTTAACAAGTACTCCATATGTTTTCATATATGCTTAAAACCATTCACTTTCTGCAAAGCCTGTGTTAACAGATTTGAATGGTCAGAATGTGGAATTTTAAATTGGACTAGGAATGGAGTTCAGTTACAACTGTAAGTTCCTCAAGAGAAATCTTTTCTAATATATTACGACAGAGATTGCATTTTAAAAACACTTCATAGGCTGTAAAGTGCTTTGGGGACGTCGTGCGGTCGTGGAAAGCATGATAGAAATGCAAGTTCCTTTTTTTATCTTTGATTAAGGAGTAGAATCCACACAGCAGTTTTAATCAGGACTCCTTTCCCCTGAAATTTTCTGATACTTCCATGGCTTTTCTGTGCACACACAAAAGACGTGATGCACAAACTGTCAACAATTTTCATTAGAAGTTTCTATGCCTAAGTCAGCAATGGAAATTGCTCAGGTAAACTTGTCACACTTTAATTACACCCTCCCATATCGAAAGCTCTATGATCCCCAGTGTTGCTGGAAGGATTTAACTACATGACTTAATTGAACGAAACTAAACTTAACTAAGGACATGTTTTTGCAGGTGGTGTCCATTCTAAATGTAGGGATAGGGACTTTTGTTGGAGATATATGTAGTATGAAGGACAGGCGTTGGGCTTGATTTAATGGAGGCAATGAGGCTCTTGTCCGCCAGCCGGAGAGCTGGTAGGGGCACTGCGTCTTCTCCTTTGAGGAAGGCCCACCAAATTGAGTGCCAATCAGGTGCTTAACTGGACAGAAGTCCCTCTCAGTGAGAGCTGCCCGCCAATCAGCTCTGTTAAATGGCAGCCCCACTTTGGGGGTGATGGCTGCTATCGGTATAATAGCCTAGGATTTTCACTGGGTCCCAGGCAACAGTTGAGTGATAGCGGTAGGGGGAGTGGAATAGGCAGTGAGGGCGTGGGGATGGCTCTCAGCGGGACCTCCCTCTTCCTGAATGCCAGGTCCCTCAATCAGGCACTGAGTGCCTTTGAACGAGGGACTCACCCCTGGCAGCCCACAAGCAACGCCACATGGGTTTGCTTGTTATGTTCCCTGCACAGTGAACCTCCTGTCTGCCACTGAGTTGATATCAGTGGAGGCAGGATGAGCACCTTAAGTGGGCATTATTTGCCCCTTAAGGGCCTCAATTGATGGTGGGACGGGAAGGTTGGCATGGTCCCCACCACCATCCTCCAGTCTGATTAAATGCCACCTCACCACCAAACCTGCCATAGGGGATGGCATTAAATTCTGCCCATTGTCAAATCTGCCAACCCTGACTAAATTATACCTCACTCTCTGCTATCATGCTTGTCAGTCCCTTTGCATAAGACCAGCAAGAGATACATATTACATATAATCAATGAGTATAGAACCATATGTGTGTGTGTATAAGCGATATAAATAATATATAAAGAAAATGAGAAGCCACATCATTCTAATGATACTTTACTTATGGGTGAAATTGTGAAGGTCACATTCAGTGATTTATTAAGGTACACAGGCTCTGTTAACCTTACTGTGATCCACTGTGGTGATGTGTTACAGATCACTCAGGGAATCTGTATGTTGTAGTCTGGAGCTATGGATAGTGATGGTAGAGACGCCAATTTTCTTTCCATCACATGGCTGACCAGGAGTTTATCCCATTCTTGCCCCCTGCCATTGGCATTTGTTGAGAATATTTGCAGGTGGATATCAACCTTTTTACCTGCAGTTTGAATGCAACTCCCTTGGCCATCAAATCCCTGACTGAAAAACAGGGACACTACCCACTGCGCCATAAGGGCCTCCTTATGAGCCACTGTGCTGACCCTGTCTTTGTCCCTTCTTTAACTTAAGAAATAAGCTCATGTGGTGACCACTGTGTTGAAATGTTTGCAGTTCTCCCGAACCAAAAAGGGAAGATACTTCTCCTAAGCTCTTTAATGCGGTATGAACTCCCATAGTCAATGAGTATTTGGATTGCATCACATTAATCCTTCAGGATAAATCTGGATTTGAATGTGAACTATATCCAGGAACATGCCTGATTGCCACTGAAGAAATAACTGTGTCCCAGTCTCCCACTACTAAATGTAGCCCACTAGAATGATAAATCCCCATTGTGCTGACACTGAATTGGCTTCTTCACACATTAAGATCTTGTAAATCCCGTGATTAATCTCAAGGCAGAAGCAGCATCCTAGACAAACAATTGACCTTGCTAACAAAGCTGTTTGCCTAAACTAATCAAAGTAATGCCACGTCCATAAGCCACATACCATCTGAGTATAATTTTACCCCAGTAAACAGCAATCTCAAATACCTCCCATGCTAAGCAACATTGCACATTTCAAACCCCCCACTCCACTGAGCTCCATTTCTCCATGTTTCGCCACAGGACAAGATTACCAATTTCACATCAACAACAATAACTTGTATTTATATAGTACCTTTAAAGTAATAAAACATTCCAAAGTGTTTAATTTCTCACCCTGGTAACATTTGGGACCATGTATCATCTTCCCTCCCTCCTCTTCCCCTCCCCCCCACCCCCAAACAACTCACCAACTCTGCCCGTTCTTGCCTCTCCCCTCATTTCTCCATATCCCAATCCCTTGTATTCACATGCCCCCCTCCCCTGATATCCTCTGATCCCTCCTTTGCCAAGTCCAGTGATCCTCTATTATCCGCTAACCCAGTTTGCCCTGAATACTATACTGGGCTTTGATTTCCGATGTGCATTGCCACAGAAGATTGACCAGTGTATGTATAAATCTCCAAGTGCTGCAAGAGCGTCTCTAGCAATGGTTTCTCTGCCTACCTCAGCATTGCCACCTCAAGAGTTTCTTCAAGGATCAGTCTTGGATTTGTACAAGATCTTAACAAGGCCACTCTTGGAATATTGTGCAGGGATTTGGGGACTCCATTATGCAAAGACTATAAAAACATCATGGAAAGGGTGTTACCAGTGTCACAAAGTGGACTTATGAAAATGGACTTGAGAAGCTGGAGACCTTTTTTTCACATCTGAGTTAAGGAGAGATCTGAAAGAGGTCTCTAAGATTATGAAAAGTTATGATAAAGTAAAAAGTGAATAGATTTTTTTTCCCATCAGTCAGCAAGTTAGTAACAAGAGAAGGCATAAGTTTTCCCCTTTTCTCTGTGACCTTCTCCACTCTCTTCTTCTACTTCAGTCTCCCTTTATTTCTCCTCTCTGTCTTTCTTGTCTTTCTTTTCCCCTTTCTCTATCGTCCCTATTCCTGACGGCCTATCTTTCTCTTCCTGTTTCTCTGACTCCCCTCTTCCATTTTTGTTAGCTTCTCTTTCCCCTACTCTTGGTCTTTCTCTGCCTATTTCTTTGACTTTTTCTCCCTCTTTCTCTGTCTCACTTTCTTTCTTGTTCTGTTGATCTCTCCCATTGTCTCGACCTGCCTCCTCTCCCTCTTTTTCCACCAGCGCCTCTGTTTCTCCATCTACTTCTGTATCTCTTTATTGCTATTTCTGCCTCTTTTGGTTTCCCTTCATTTATTTGTGCCTCACTCACCCTATTTCTCTGTCTCTGTCTTTCAGAACCAGTTTGTTGCTCTCCTTCATCACTAAAGACTTTTTAAAACTAAATTATTTTTAATAGATTACACATGTACCCAAAGTGATCTCTGGGACTGTTTCCTTGTGGAAGGTGGCATTCTCTGCTAACCTGCATCAGTATGGAAATGAAAAGATCTTAAAAATGAAAACCTGACTCAGCCAGTCTGGAGTTAATTTATTTTATGCTAAGTCCCCATGACACCATCAAAACGCAACCAATTAAAAAGAGCTTTACCTCATAAAGTAGCTTTGCAAATCAAACACAGAACTACGTATTTTGAAAGATTTAGTGCGAATGCTTCCTCATAACTTCAAGGAAAATTAACTTCTCTGTCTGTTTTTAGGCACCACACATCCAACTGGAAATCCCTTTGGACCTCCGCCTCATCACAACAGCTTCCTGGGTCCAGCTGCTCATTTAGGTAATCATGGTCTGGCTGGTCTGTGGGGAACGGTTGGGTAACCAATTCACTGACTGAAACAATTGCCAGCAAGTTAGCAAATGAAATACAGTCTACTCCACCTAAGTGTACACCATTGGAAAAAGGTCCAAATTTGGTTCAGGTTGACATATGGGACCTTGAGAACTGTATAATCATAATTCAGCATTTAATGGCAAGGTCAAGTGTAAATCTGTGCTCTCAGTTAAATACCATAATCTTTGAATTGCTCGCCAGTGGACACATCAACCTCTGAATGATTTGAGTGACTTACATTGAGATTTTGTTATAAATAGAAGGTGGCATTTTAAAAATCATTTCTTATAGCAGTGTACTTCAAACTCCTGCGACCTCTCACACCTGATAGATGTACAAATAGAGATGTAAAATTGGTTATGCAGTCACAGAATGCACAACCCCAAGTGATTCCATCAATTTGGTTGTGCCCATGTTTGTGTGGCGGTTGGGAACATCAGATTCCACAAACTCAGCAGTGTCAACACCTGGTGTTCATTAATGCCTTCAACTGTTAAGACAAACATTTCAAAAAATATTTAAAGAGGGAGGAAAAGTCCAGGGGGGTGGTGGATACTTTTTGGCTGAAAGTGTTCCCTCTTTTTTTAAATCTAAAATAATGTCTGACATTTCTTAGAAAACTTGTTGCTGGAAAGGGAAGCCAGTTGAGTAGCTTCTCACTCCCTCCTGGGCTGTGCCAGTGACTTTAATTATGGGAAGCAAACACCACCCCCGCTCCCCACTCCTCCCCCACCCTCCTCCGCATCCCAGTGTGGGGCCATTGCAATTGGCATTGGGAAGGATTTCAGGCAAGTCTGAGAAGTGCTCCAAAACCAAGCTCAGAAAGCATATCACAGTAGGTTGCTAACTCAGGCTGGCTGTAATCCTGGAGGTTTCAGCACATAGCCTACTTCCTCCAATCATGCCACAGCACCTTCCTGCACCAATGGGAATGTGAACAGACTCCATCACCTGATTGGATAATTCCTGGCGTCAGTTAAATAGCTTTTTCTTTTCCAACTCCAACATTTTTTCGACTCATAAATTAGAAGTGTTGAAATAAAACTTTTTTTTAATGCCCCTATGATTTTACTCCCGGGTTGCTCCAAACAGTGGAGAAGGGAACATTGTATTTGAGCATCTCCATGGCAACAAGAAAATTAATATTTTCGAAGGTTTAAGTGAGAATAAGTTGTTCTTTGAACTAACTGTGGCAATATCACGGAGGTGCCTGCTGGTGGCACTGCTGAGCTTGGTGAATTTAATTCTCAGCAGCACTATGACTTGATTTGTGGATCTGTAGTTGCTTTTAAATTTCAAAATGCATTTGCGGAATTTCACAGGCGTTAATATAATCAACTATAATTTTTAAAAATGGGCCTACTAAATCCTGTAAACTGCTTTATCGGCCTAGAAAATTGAGGCATAAAACAGGCACCAAGGCATATCCAATATGATGGGTGGTTCGCACATAGTTCTGAGTCTGACATGCGCCCTTCTGCCATATTAATACAGGTATCAGAATTGGCACCTGGGACCCACACCTGAGACAATTGTTAGTCCCTTTGCATTTGCAAATAAGGGGCCTAATGCCTGTTTTGAGCCTTCTTCATCAAACTGGTTTGCCCAGAACGTCATACGGAAGAACCAGGTCCACATGTGACTTAACCAGCAGTACTTAAAGGCTAATTTTCTAGGCCTTCATGTTTGATGTAGTTCCTCAGTTGCCATCCTTCTGTCACCTCACTGCGTGTGTGCCTTAACTGCAGACCACTTGCTTGTTGGATCAGAAGCAGAGAGTTTTCTTTTCAAGTGTATGTAATTAGCGTTATTTAAGTAGTGTTTTGAGAAGAAGTGCACAGGAACGTTGGTGAGTGGTTAGTTGGCATAGCAGAACAATACTTGGCTGCACATCTAATTTTTATTTGAAAACAAATTGAACTGCGTTGAAGAGGGGACTTCGAGAAGCAGCTAGATGGACAAATTAAGGTGGGCCACGTGGCCTTTGCTGATCAGTGATTATTTTGTGTTATTTTGTATAATAGTTGTTCCGACGTTACAGGGTGTGGAACAGTAGAATACCCAATTTATTCTAATGGATGTACTAATGCCCTTTTTAAGTGGTGGACTGATATCAAATCTGTGTTAGCAAGAAAAAAAAAGTGAATGATTTGAGTACTACTGAGAATAGTAATTGAGCAATATTCCTGGATTATCTAATCCGGTGGAAATCTAAAAATTTCCAAAGACTGGAAATCCACCAAGGAAAAACTAATGCAAAAGCACAATATAGCCGAGTTTGCAGACGTGGATTTGTGTCTACATTTCCTCGTAAGATAAGCTTTTGTTTTTGGATTAGTGGGACCCTGGAAGTAACATTTCCTGAACAAAGGAAAGATGAATGGGAAAGTCACCGTGGCAGCTCATGTGTTCCTTCCAGAGGTTGGTGCAGGAGTGGAATTCTCAGGCCTGAGGCAGATCTCGGTTAGCTGGGGAAGGTAAATGATACGGCTGAATGCTAAAGAGAGGGAGCAAAGGGAGAGCTTCAGCGAGGAGGGAGGGAACATGTAGAAATCAATTGAAGCAGCTGTGAATGAAAATGGGAAGCAGAAAAGAAACCTCAGCAAAGCATAACAGTACCAATTGGTGTTTAGTAGATTGACAAATAACATTTTCAACTTATATCATGATGAATAAATTGCATCCCAGTAAGAAATGTGTCTTCCACTTACTCATACAAAGTGAACTTTAAGTTCGGAATAAGTCTCACTGCTTTGGCCCATTACAGAGAACGCTTGCAATGGATGGCGAGGGTGCATTGTGAAAATGGGTGATGAGGGTGCATTGTGAAAAGTATGTGTTTAGTACTAGCCCAGAGAAACATGGTGGTAAAGAATATTGCATTTCAAACATTCTGTGTCACTCATTGCCACGGTATAGGCTTTGATTTTTCATATGATTTGCCAATCTCAGATACCATTTCAGGGAGATGTCAAGGAGAGATTAGACACTCCCAAACTGGAGGATCAGAGGGAGACCATCCTCGGCTGCCCTTCCACTGATTTAAGAGAAAGCAGCAGAGGCTAGGGACTAGGCCTCCAGAGTTTTAGATTGGCCTGAACTGATGTGAGATGTGGGAAGCTCAGAGATGTGAAACAATTACAAGTGAAAATGGAGAAAATAACAGTCTAATAAGATGTGCATAGAGCGGAACTGTCCACATCTTCAGCAGATAGAAATGAATGATTCAAACTTAATTTTAGATTAGGAGGCCACTTGTCTTCTTAGTGAGTATCAGAACTTGGCCATCACAATAGTGAGTTGATCACAGTGAGGATGTAAGTGGATTTTATAGATAGATGTAAAAGATTTTTCCAAGAAAAGCAATGAGTTCTCCCAATGCCAAACTTCTTCCTCAACTATCGCCACCAGGAACAGATTATCTGGTCATTTATCTTATTTATTGTCATTTTCCAGTTACAAATCCGCTGCTGTGTTTCACTACCTAACAACAGTGACTATACTTCACAACTAGTAGTTTGGCATGTCTTCGGGATGTTAGCAGAGATTTGGGGTGGGGGCGCGGGGAGAGCAATTTAAAAGTAGTGCTTGAAACATGGGGGAAGCCAGCTTGTCTCTCCTGGTTGTGCCAATGTGAGGCCCAAACCATTTTTGGGGCCTGGGCCTCATTAGCATCCTGTTGGGGAGTTGCTGCTGGGCATGTTGGGAAATCCCAGTGATCTCCCATGCTGAGCCCATTTGACAGGCCAGGACTGGGGCAAAAACGGGGTGAAGTGCGGGGGTGGTCCTGGAATAGGTTGGCAGTAGGCTGGAGATTTTTTGGGGGTAGAGGGTGGGGCAGATGGAACAAGATTGCTTCTCCTTGGTTCAGCAAAAGAGATTACAAGGTTCCTGGTCTGCTTCTTGACATACATAGCTCAGCAGTTCCCTGTCGGTAGCCTGAGCTCCTATTTACAGGCTCACCTGGAAATGAATTGCACCAGGAGGACCTTGGTTGCTATGCAGGGGGCTGATGTGCCCGTCTGCCCCAACGGCACCCCCCCGCAAATGATTTTCAATTGCCAGCTCACCATTTTTTAAGTGAGACACTGAAACTCTATCCCCAGAATTGCTGTAGAGTTCAACTCCTCCTTTGCACATATAGTTTTAGGGTCACATGTTCGTGTGTTTGATATAGAAATCAGATGAGAATGAAATCACAACTGAGCCACATTTTAAACAAATGTGATCAAAATGAGTCAAGCTAGAATCGTGGCTATGTGATGCAGTCCAGGCCCAGCCCAGCTCAGGTGCCACAAAAACACAGATAATGCACCTTTGTGAATGAGAAATTGGACGCGTCCAACTGCACTCTTGGGGGTGGGGGAGTGGGCACAAATATTTCGACATTTTACTGTTCCAGAGCAGTGTGTCTGTATTAAATCGCAATTTGGTGCAGTTGTGCTTTTTCCTAAGAATTTTTCGGCCTGTTTATAATGTTGCTCTCCAGTTTGCTGTATATATCAATCCCCGGACAAAAAGAGGTACAAGGAAACTCCTCCAGAGGCTTTACCAAGAGTATTGGAGACAGAACTCCCCCCCCACCCCCACCCCCAACCCCAAGGCAAGAATCTCATTTAATCCGATTTTACTTTTCTTCAACAACAACTTACATAATACTGTGCATTTAACGCAGCAAAACACCCCAAACCGCTCAAGAGTAAAAATGTTTTTGATACTTCGGCATAGAAGAAGATATCAGGACAGGTAACCAAAAGCTTGAGTGAAGTGGTAGGTTTTATGGAGTGTCTCAAAGGAGGAGAGAGAGGTAGAGAGTTTCAGTGATTTAATTCAGGGATGCGCAAGATGCCAGATTTGGAGGAATGCAGAGGCTTGTTGAGCTGGAGGAAGTTACAGATAGGGAGGGGTAAGGCCTTGGAGGGATTTGAAAACAAGGGTGAGTGGTTTAAAATGGAAGCATTGCTAAACTGGGAGCCATTGTAGGTCAGCAAGCGCAGGAATGAATGATGGGGGAATGAGGCTTAGAGTGAGTTAAGATAGGGGCAGTAGTGTTGGATGAGTACAAGTTCATGTAGGGTGCAAGTTGGGAGGCCAGCCAGGAGAGCACTGGAACAGTCAAGCTTAGAGATCATAAAGGGAAGGATGAGGCTTTCAGCAGTAGAAGGGCTGAGGCAGTGTCAGAGTTTTGGTTGCTACAGATTTGGAAGGAGACAGTCTTGGTGATGGAGTGAATAGATGGTCATGGGCCATGGTTGTGAAGGGTCTGGTTCAACTTCAGTCACCTGCCCAGGATTGAAATGGTGGCTGGGGAAGTGGAGTTTGTGGCAGGAATCAAAGACAAGAGCAACTAAATTTGATAGCACTTGAAAGGGGTTATAGGGATCATCATGCATGATTAACCCATTATAGTGCAGGTACAGCACACCATTCATGTCTGCTCATTCCAATGATTTCAGCATCAAGGCAGTGTTAACTGCATCATTGGCTTATTGGACTCATCATTAGGGGCCAACATCATGTGCATTGCTTAAAGCTAGCCTGCATCTCTTAAAGATGCATTGTGGTTGGAGCAGGTACTGACAACCATGCAGTAAGTGACTGTGACCTGGGAAACATTAAAGAATAGCACAACATGGGAAAAGAGCAAAGTTCAAGCTTTTTGGATGCTGCAATGGAGGACTTGATGGAGGAAGAGGAAAGAAGGCGAAATGTCCTGTATCAGCATGGAGCCAGGAGTCCCTGACACACAATCAGAGGGCACTGGGAGCAAATAGCCATGGAGATCAATGCCAGGAATCAAACCCCAAGGACCTAGATGCAGTGCTGACTTCACACGAGTAGCCAAGTTCAGTGAATGCATTTTCAAATGCCATTTCCTATAACCTGTACCACCAGCCTCATTCACTGCTCAATTCGCCACCTCACCATCACCACTCACCTAAAATCTCTATCATTCATGACTCATACCAGATGTTCATAGCTTCAGTTCATCCTCACACACTTAGCACTGCTGCAAGCCTCACATACAGATCTCGCAGTTGCCCACACTGTCTTCTATTCAACTATGAAGCCACATTGGCCAAACAGATTGTACAATACTCACTGACACACTTCCCACTTACAGGACAAGGTGGTTCTCAACTGAAGGCAACCAGAGCGAACAGGAGGGTGACGGGCAGACCAGTATGTCCTCACCCCATGGAGGAGACAGTGCTGTCGATAAATGGGACAGCTGGAGCCATGGCTGGTGGAGATACTGAAGTCATTGAGGACAATATTATCCTCATACCTAATCCACCTTCTCCTTTCCCACCTCACCCCTTATCCCACACTCTCTTCTTATTTACAAGCAGCACGTGGTGTAAACACACACTTATTTCTTTCCTCCCCCATCCTGCTTCACAACCTTACCCTTGTGCCTTTCTCCTTTCAGATACTCAAGAACTGCAACCTGCCCAGTCAGTAAAGCATCAGTAAGTTCCTGATGGTGAAGATGCACCATCATCAATTTCATACTCTCAGCTACCAGCTCAGCTGCTGACACTCTGCATAATTTAGACAATAGGATAGAGGCAAGATTTGCATGTGGTGAAGCAACAGGCTGCAGCCAGAGCAAGGGGGTTGGCAGGGAGGCAAGGATAGCACTGATGCCAGCTCACCAGAGGGGGAGGTTGCCCACAAGTTCTGTTGCAGAGGGCTCAGATGAACATGGTGATGGGGTGGCTGCAGAATACTGATAGGTATGCACAACAAAACGCTTAGTGCATTGGGAAGCCTGCTAGAAAGCCTGCAGTCAATTCCAAGGAACATTGAGGAGTCCAGCACCAACCTGACAGAGGACTTTGTGCAGAGCTTGGAGCCATCCTTTCCAGCATGGAAGTGGTGCCAACTCTATTTGCACACTTGTGAACCCAACCACGCTGAGCATTTGATGGCCAATATCTTAGCTCCCATTTCAATAAAGCAACATTCACCCAATGTCTGAATACTATAGTGGAAGCTCAGACTGCTGTCATGCCAGGTCAGATTGCACCATCATGGCTGTAGATTACATTGTGCAAAGGCGCTTGTAGGGTATCATAGAAGTCCAGCATTCTGCCCTCCAACAACTTGCTAGAATTGCTGCTGCACCACCTCAGGGCTGTGGCTCAATGGAACGCAAACCTGCTCTCCTCTTTCATGATGACAGCATTTGCCTTCCCACTCTTGCCACTCCACCACGACCATTGTGGTTGCCTGTCAGCCAACCTTCCCAGAGTGCTGCCACCCAGGCTGAGATGGTGCATCTAGCCCTGAGTTTCTCGAGGTTGTCTTTCAAGGCCATCTGCAGTGTCATTCACTGGAAGTCAGCAGCCTTCTTACCAGCTATGCTGCAGCCAGTGGGGTAATACTGCATTGGGAGCACTAGGTCAGGCAAAGGTTCAAGGGAGACTGGCACTCAGGGAATGCACATGTGGTGATTATTGACTTCCATATGCAGTGTTGCATGCTTTCATTTATCAGTCTGGTTTGTAATGTTTTACTTTGTGGTAGCTTTTATTTTCGCATTATGGCCAAACAGATACTGTGATGCTCAGTGACAGAGGAAAGGTAAAGTATGGGTCTGTTGGTGAAAAGTGATTTGGGGTTGCGGTTACTGATGCCAATCAGATGATCCCTTCACAGACAGCTTGGGCAGAAAGAGGTTGTCTAGGTTGTCCTGCTTTCTGGCTTTTCCTCTCATTCTGTTCTTTATCCTCATGCTTCTGCTGCTCAGCTGCTTAGAGACTGACCCCTAATGATGGTAAGGTTGTACAGCATGCTGCAGACCATGACAATTCTTGACCCCTCTGCTGGGTGCTGCAGGGCCCCTCCAGAGCACTCCAGGTTGCAGAAGCCTTGTTTCAGAATAACAAAGGTCTGTCCTATCACATTTTGTGTAGCAGCATGGCTTTCATTGTATGAATGCTGCATTAGTGTGTGTGGGAGGGAGTTGCATGCCGGAATCATCAGCCGGGTAATCAGCAGAGAGTCTTTGTCACCCAGTAGCTACCTTTTGGACAGCCACAGAATGAAGTGGGCTTATCTTTACCCCCAAAGAAAGGAGAAGAGGGAGAATGGAATAGAAAGGTGTGATGATGAAGATGGAGTAGGGTGCGAAAAGGCACATGTGAAGCATAAACACTGATTGTGTGGGATGGCCTGTTTCTGTTCTGGAAATACTGTGCAATTCAATGGAAGCAGTGGTTCTCTGCAATTAATTCAGATGGTAAGATACTCCAGAACCCAAGGGATAATTGATGACATCCACTTGGCTCTACAGGATCTTGTCCACAATTCCACCATCTTCATGAAGCACAAGTGGGTAACTGAACATTCAGCTTGCCTGTGACTTTCATGTACAGAATAATGCAGGTCAGTGCACGCTTCCTCAACATCAGCCGCAATTATTCAGACAGAAGAATGTAAGATCGGCCGCAATGCTTTGAAGCCATGGTTCATGGCCACTCTTAGACAACCAGAACCATTTGGTGCGCAGGTTATGAGGATTTAAACAGAAATCACTGGAGGCATCCTGATAAAGGTCGCGGTTTGTCCTCCGATACTCTCGAGCAAAAGCCTTCCATTTCGTTATGACTGCATAGTTTAGCCATTTAAGAAGACAGCAGCATGAAGCAGATGAAAGAGGAGGACAACTAGCCAGTGGATGAGCACTATGTATAGCAACAGCCAGATAATAATGCCTGTATAATACTCATATTAGCACCTTTGTGGATTGCTAGAGCCATACACAAGGCCCTATTATAGATGAAGTCTTCTTGAATCCCAGTCAGCCAATGCATCAGCAGTCATTTCCACATCTTCATTACGCTGTGTTCAGTATACCCTCACCTACATTACCAGTTCCTGAAAATAAACTCGTAACAGATTCAATTGCTTCCTTCTGCTGAACCATGAATCAGCATCATGCCAAGAACACACTCAGAACCAGCGCTTCCAGAACTGCAAAGAATATTGCTATCAAACTCTGGACAACTCAGTTACACCAATATAAGGTGACTTTGGGCTATGTTGCACCTAATAGCTGGGGCATAAAACTATACTATGACATTATTCTGATAAATTTAAGGAACGCGCATGATACATGGGAAAAGGAGATATGTAAACGAGTGGCAGAGAGTTTCTGCAAATGTACGTTGGAAGTGGCAAATGATCGAGGAAATTTGCACATAATATTTCAGTGTAAATCAGTCTTGGAGGATGCGCTGCAACTCTTACAACAAAACTTATCAAGAAATTCCAATCCACGCTGCCTTACTCCACCCTATTCACGGTGCTTAGGAATCATGCTCCCATCACAGTGTCTAGATGTCTGCAACTAGAAGTCTACTGATCTATCAGATGAGAAAATTAGAACAACTTCTGAAGGTGAAGGACAGAACAGAATTTGTCTCCTTTGTGAACCAGTTACCACAATTTATCCCCTTTAGCACCTCCATTTGTTCCAATTAGTTCCTGCTGAATATTTTTCTTTTAACTGTAAATATTGATCAGATGAGTGGGAGGAGCTCTAAATGAGTGGGGCTAGGCTTCATCTCTGAGCTATCATTAGAAGCAGGTTGGGAGTTTATAACACCGTGCAGAGGAAAGTTTTCAAATGAGGGGATTGCTGTGTGCTTCTGGGTTGGTGATTGAAGTTCCATATTGCACCAAGCTCCTCAAAAATATATACCCAATGTCGTGGTTTGTAACCACCATTTAAAGTCTTATTTCTTAATATGAAGAAGGGAAATAGATATGCTAGTTCAAATTCTATGAAGTGTTTCGTGTTTCATGTTTTTGGGTTGTGTAAATGGTGAAGCTTCCCTTTAAAGGCAGCTTGAACAAAGTCTTGTCTCTATTTCAACCTGACATCATGAGCACTGATTTACTTCTGACACTGGGTGGCCGTTCTAGCTTCCTGTTAAATGAGTTTAGTTAAGTCAAAGGATTATTTTTAATTACAGTTAGAACCATTGAAAGATTATTTTTAATTAAATGATTTTGATCCAAGGTGTAACTGGTGGACACATATTGGTTTGTATTTTTTAGAGCCATTTAATAGACCAAGTGGTTTGAGTGGTCTGAGATCCTTAAGTAACAGCGCCTTTGGTGGACTGGGGAACCCTTCAATCAGTGAGTATCTCTGTCCTTTCAGTTCTTTGTATGACTCTCTCATGTTTTACGTTGAGAAGTGATACTTTGGCTGATACTTAAGCAGTACTGAGCCAGTACTGTGTGTTATAGCACAACCAGGACTGTTTAGCCATGAAACAAAGCCAATCTATGCTGGTGAACTAAAATTGAGATAGACGTATGTTGTTGAGCTTATCATTAGATTAGATTGCATCTGTGTGGATCACTCCTGTGTTTGTTACAACATAGCTGTGTGACATCTGTCTGTTGTACCGTTCTGTATACTTGTGTTTCACACCTACTTACACTAGAGTCTGTGTATGTGCCACATCTGTGTATACTACCCCATCTGTGCCACACTTGTGTCTAGCTCCCCTGTGTATACTATACCTATCTGTGCATATTACACATATATGTTGCCTTTACGTTGAATACTCCTGTGTGTTATACCTATGTATATTACACCTCTCTCATATCTGTGTATACGTGTATTATGCTTGTGCGTATCATTTCTATGCCACATGTGTGTACACGGCACCTTTCTCTTACCCAAGTATGTAAAATACTTGTGTATATTGGTGTCAAACTTGTGTTGAACACCATATTGGAGTATATTGTACCCATCTTTATCAACTGATATACTGATTCAGGAACAAACCTACCTGAATTACATAGAATCACAATCCCTTCCTTGGTTTCATTGTATCATGCTTACATGTACCAGAACTGTTTTACATCAATCTGTATCACTTAGCTGTGTTGCACCTGTCTCCCGGGCGGAATCTTACGACCTCTCCTACAGGGATTTTCTGGCTCAGTCAAGGTCAATGGACTTTTGAACGGCTCTCCGCATTTTCCAGCCCCGCCCCCTCCACAACGGGGCTGTAGAGTTCCACCCCATGAGTGCAGGCTACATTGTCAAACCTTGCCCAAGTCATCATTCATGCAAGCCAAGACATTGAATGGCAGCAGGTTATTGGGCCCATTGGTCAATGGGTCAGTTCCACAATAGGGTGTGCATTTTCCAAATCAACCAAAAGAGGAGCTCAAATATTTTAAGATTTTGACATCTCTGATTGACTTCACAACAGAAAGCCTGACTCAGAAGATGAATACCCCTGAGATTTTGAGCTGTCATAAAGTGCTCAGTCTCCACCTGCTCTTCATCCGTGTCCTTGTGCCTGGTAGTCTGTTTGATGTCACTTACCACACAGCAACACAACATCTAGTTGAAGTAGTAGTGTACATTGGCAATTCTTTTCCTGGATCTTATTTCTATGTCATTTTTTAAAAAAGGAATTCTACTGTATGTTATGTTTTATGATGTACACTATTATGGATTTCTTGCAACTATCAACCCTTGCTTTCCTTTGCCTTCATATAATGTTATCACTTTTGATAGGTTGCCATTCCATATTGTCATTTTAGAAATATCTGAGAGGACCTGTGATGAGTTGTCTACATTCATGTGCCCTCGAATCTATAGAAGATTTAAATTGACTATTTGTGGTTCTCAATCATAGTAAACAGAAACCTTCAATGAATTGCACTGTGACACATTGCACAGTTCTTGGAGTAGTAGAGCCTGAGTTCATATTCATCTTCGTGACTCCACACACACTGACGTCCTGATCTGAACTATCCCATGTTACAAAGTTGCCAACACTTGAGATCTATGATCTGCAGAAGTTTTTTTCTCTTGTAATTCACATAGAAAATATAAACATACAGTTAGATTTTCTGACTGAATCATGAATATTAAAAGAACTTCAGCAAAACATAGGATTATGAATGAATTGTTGTGTTGATAATACTTGGGTTAACTAAGTCGGGACAGATAGGAAATCAGTGAATCAGTGACTTGGAGCTGTTGCCGGCTTATGTCACTGGCTGGATTTAGAGCCAAAACACTTGGAACCTGCCCCTGAGCATCCAGCTTGTTCTCTGCACCACAGATTTCTGGATGAAAATGATATGTTAAAGAGGAAGAAAGGAAAAAGGAACTGAGATTAAAGCCCACATTAAACACAATGCTAGTGGCAGAAACTTGGTCCAGTGCAGTTGTAGTATCAGTACAATGGTACAATGTATATTTAGTGGTGTCAGTGAGATTATTTATGTTAATAGATCAGAAAATAGAAGAAAAACTGTTCAAATCACAAAGAGAGTAAGTTGGAAAGGATAGGAAAAA
Source organism: Carcharodon carcharias (assembly GCF_017639515.1). Taxonomy (NCBI): domain Eukaryota; kingdom Metazoa; phylum Chordata; class Chondrichthyes; order Lamniformes; family Lamnidae; genus Carcharodon; species Carcharodon carcharias. The sequence goes on from NC_054476.1 coordinate 123,738,397, forward strand.
CAGCAAGGTAGGGAAAAAGAAATGATTTTATGGAGGAAAATGGGGAGAGGCAGTAATGCAAGCGCAGAACACTCCTGAAAGCCGGGACAGAAGGATAGTAAAATAACGTGAGGAAAAGTGGTGGATAAAGAAAAGGAGCCAAAGTTAAAGTAAAATATCTTGATAGATGCAGAAAAAAGTGAGATGATGACTTAAAATGAAGAATGAAAGCGGTGAAAGGAAATATAGATATTTTCAATGTCAAGAAAATGTTCATGATAGAATGAATGGGATCTGCAGAATCAAGGTCAGCTTGACTAGCTCCACTTTGTTTGGATAGAAAATCCTTTGACAAGATTGCTGTTCTCCATTGACATCCAGTGCTGTTACTGAAGTATTGCAGCAGTATTGTGTTATACAGGATGGTGCTGTTGGTCTGCGTTCCATTTTTTTTTACAAATGAAGGAATGGCTATGATTTCATTGCTCATTCACCAGTAAATTAGGTCAGTTACTTTCCTCTAAAAAGAGGAAATGCTGTAATTTTACTGAATAGTTGGTACCACTTTCACCTTTGCTATTGGACAGGTGACCAAACTAAGTTCCATGGGCATTAAACAACACTCCTCCTTCCACCCTTACTTGCATCCTGCAAGCTTGGCACTGGAGGTTCAGGCACTTCTGTTTTGTTTGAGGTTATATTTTTTTCCCTGATTTGGGTTCCTAGAATCTTGGATGTTACAGCACTGAAACAGATTATCTGGTCTATTAAGCCTGAGTCGGTGCCTTTCCCTGCCCCTAATCTGATCAACGGTCATGCTCACACTTCATGCCCTGTCACATCCATCATCTTCAAGCAACTATCCTTTAAAAGGCTCTTCCATATTCTAGCCACCTTCTGTAAAGATTACTTTTCTAGCCTCCCCCTTAATTGTTGTTTTGATTTCCTGAAATTTGTGTCCCCTCATTGATGTCTTGGTTACAAGTGAAAACAATCCATAACCGCATACCCTAGCCTAACTCCTCATGATTTTTGTGACCTTTATCCTGCGCAATCAATGCTAACTTTCCTACAGCTTCAGAATTTGCAAAGCAGTTTGTCAATCACATGACAAACATGGCTGAATACTTCTGTATAATGTGAACAAACATTGCTGTCCACCCCAAGCCGAGGAGTGCGCTCGTAGGGACAAGGCAATGAGCTGGGAAGGAAAATACATCAGGGCACTGGACGATTTGGTGGTGATGTGACAACGGTGCAGTCTATTCCTCTACTTTTCTAACATTCAGAGCTAGAAAAAGCCAGAAGCTCAACATAATTAATTCTTTTGAAGCTCATATGTGTGTGGACAATTTTAGTGAAGCAGCAATCAATGTGACTGCTGAGAATACAGTGGTTCCCTTTGTTCTGGTTTTGTTCCTGTATTGTGTGAGCCACTGGTACATTTACTATCCATTCCTAGTTGCCCTGTGAAGGTAGTTGTAGGTCTTCTTGAACCACCACAGTCCTTGTGGAAATGGCCCTCTGGCCTTCCCACAATGGCATTAGGCAGGATATTCCGGGATATTGACAATGAAAGAATAATGAAATACATCTAAGTCAGGATGGTTTGTGACTCAGCGATGATGTTGTTTCCATTTCGTTGTTGATCTCATCCTTCTCAGTGGTAGAGGTGTTGGGAAAGTAAGTGCTGTCAAAGTAACCTGTGCAGCTTGCAAGATTGGTTATAGTACGTACATTACGTTGTCTGTGAAGGTGGTGGATATTTAGTCTGGTGGCAGGGGCACTGATCAAGCAAATTATTACACCCCAAATGGAGGTGAGCTTTTTAAGTATTGTTGCAGTTGCACTCATCAAGGCAAATATTCCATTGCAGTCCTGATTTGGGCCTTATGTATGGTGGGTAGGCTTTCAGAGGTCAGGTGGTGAACCACCTGCTGTTAAGCCCAACCTCATGCCCTGTCTTTATTCCCACAATTTTGTTACTGTTAAGCTTCTTGTTAGTGGTGACTCCTAAGATGTTGATGGACAGGGTCAAGTCTGGTGATGATGTTGATGTACAAGGGGAGATGATGGTACAGTAGCCTGGTGCTTACAATACTGAACAGCAACTCAGAAGTCATGAGCTTGGGTAATTCCACCAAAGCTTGTTGTGAAATTAAATTCAATAACTCTGGTCATTTTGGGCTGGGAGCAGAAAAATAATCTCAAAAGCTCCTGGTTAGTTGTATAGATCAAAACTATTCGCTAATGTTCTTCAGGAAAGCAATCTCCCACTCCTGCGAGATCTGGCTTTTATGTGGCTTCAGATTCAAACTACATGGTTGACCCTTAACGGCGACTGAAGTGCTCTAGCAAGCCACCCAGTTGTAAACAATCACAGCAGAGTTAAGTAATAAGATGTTCCTTGTGACTGCTAATACCTGAATGTTACAGTTCACTGTCACATGTTTCTTGGTTTGCATTGTGCTCACACAGGAATGTAGCAAGATTAACATTAGAGACTATCCTCCCAGTAGAAAGAGACTATAAAGACAGCAAGGGTAGAGGAAATTTGGGATTTAAATACAGAAACTTACCCTGCATTCATGTATAATTTACTGCTTTTTGATTGCATTTACCACAAGTGGTCATCATGTTTCCTTAGTCCTGAGTTCTGAGGCATTCATTTGTGTTGAACTATAGGGAGACTAGGGTGATCCTTCAAAAAACTGGATGCATAGTCCCCAGCTGACGCACTTTGATAACTCAATCTGTCACTAAGCATACCTTATGCATTGTACACTTAAGAGGAGTAGATTGTAAAAGTGAACCCATGTAGACTTGGTCTATTTGTTGAGGCGAAGATTCACTGAGTCTGTTCAGATATTTTTATTGTAAAGAATCTTAAGTCCACACTTGAAAAGCTTGTTCTAAACATTGCCTATATTGTAGATTGTGCCTCAACAATTCCAGTAATTCAGCTTTTGATTGGGGTTTAATGGGTTGGATGAATCCAGTTCATTGTTGCTTTGTACCTTGTTTGTTTAATCAATCAAACCTAAATGAGATTAATCTTTTGAATTATTGATTTTTTTATATTTACAAAAAATGTTTTAGTATGTACTGATGCTTTAGATCCTCTATGCACTGTCGAGCCTAGTGTTAAATGAGCTCCACCAAGGCAGAATTGGGGGTTTGCCATAACTAGGACTAGATTTTACCATGTGATTTGGGACCCTGACATCAGGATGAAATGCAGGTCCCAAGCCTGCACTTGCCACCAATGGGACAGGTTCAGCGATTTTACCATAGGAAACCTCCTAATTGAGGTCCGTAGTGCAGTTAAGGATGGCAGGTGAGCTCCTGATGTTCTTGGCTTAATCAAAGGGCCGGCAGCCCTGAAGTTTCAGCAGCAGCAAAAGGAAAAGTGGCTGTGAGATCTCAAGGAAGCCTCAAAATGGAGGCACCATCATAGAAGTAAATGCACATTAAAGTTCAATTTGGCCAAGGGAGAAGGCCCTGCTGATAGTAGGCTAAACTCTTCCAGGGGGAGCGGTATGTCATAGGGACTTCATTTTCTGTTTACAGAGCCCTCTGTGGGGCATCTAAGCCCCCTGAGCAGCTGCAGGATGGCTGACTCCATGGAGCTGGCAGCCTCTCCACATGATGGGGGTCTGCCCTGCTGTCGACAAAATGCTAGTGGCATTGTAAAATGCTCCTCAATAAGGTCTTTAATTACGCAAATTGGCTGCCTGCCTCCTTGGAGCAGGCAGGTGATCCACCACCAGCGTCAGGACTGCCTTGGGGAGCCATGCCAACATTGCTCTTTGCTATTTTACTCACACCATCCCACCACCAATGTTCCTGCCAGGTGGAGACTGGTAAAATTCTGCCTTTGATCTCTGTACAACTGGACTAAGGAATAGAAAAGTAGCCAGAGTGCCCCTTGATTAGCACTTTCCGGTGACCCCTGCTGGAAATAATATGCAAGTGGACATGGGATTCGCCAACTAAAATTCATGCACTGTCTTGGATGAGCTACTGGAGTATTCCATGAAACGAAACTCCATCATGACTCCCTGCATGCGAAGGGAAAATGAGGGTAGAAGGAAAAATATTTCTTTAAATTTATCTCTTAGTTACCAAAATGAAATACAATCCTTGCAAACCAGTTTTGCATTTTGTAATTTCCCGCTACATTTGTGGTAGTTAGTGATGATTTAAAGAGTTGAACGGCAATGTGAGTGCCCAGTTCTTCCTTGTAAATTGCTGTAATTTTTCCCTTCTTTGTTTCCAGCTGCCAATAGTATGTATACATTTTAAACTCAGAGTGCGTTGCTTGGTAAGTACTGACACACCAAACTGCCAGACTTCTTAAACATTGTTTTTTTTTTTGTATTTTTGTTTTTTCAACCATTTCAGCATCCAACACAATGTTCAGCCACAAAGATGGCCCCAGTATGCAGAGCTTTAGCAACCCTCACGAACCTTGGAATCGACTCCACCGAACGCCACCTTCGTTTCCAACCCCACCCCCTTGGCTGAAGCCAGGGGAGCCAGAGCGCAGTTCCTCTGTAGCAGCTCATGACAGAGATAGAGATGTAGAAAAACGAGACTCTTCTGTTAGTAAAGATGAAAAAGAAAGGTACGAAGGGTTAAGCAATAAATTCATCCAGTCCGATTCTATATTTTAAAAAAAAGCATCGAACTCGAAGGTGTGGGTTGTTCATTGTCATATAATGTCACGGCAAACTTCCTTCAAATCCAATTGGCTGATTCATGTGCAATATTAATACATGTACCTCAGTTGAGAATTTATACATTTAATATTTACATTTTAACATTCAACTAATTGTAATTGATGTTAGGTGCCTTCAGTCTTTAAATTCAGTGAACTGTGCAGCTCATAATCTACACTTTACTCAGTTTTATTCATTCCCCATTTTTAGAGTATTTTTCCAGTCTCCTTTTAGCTTTTCTTCCATGTGTACCAGCCTCTGTTGGACAGTGTGAGCAGGACAGCCTGTTCCCAGCTCTCAGCCTGTTGCTACCCTGTGAAGAGCCTCGGGGGGACATACAAAAACAGTATGAGTTGACAAACCCTGACCCTCTCCCACTGTTTTCCCCTTCCCCGGCTTGATTCAATGGCCGTTTTATAAAAGGTTGAACCATGATCTGCGTCTGAGTGCTGGAGGAAGAGGAGATATGCTACACCCAAACATTGTGTGACACAGTCCATCTATTATCAGACTTTGTCCATTGGCTTTACACAATTGATTTAAAAATGCACAATTTTCCTTTGAAAAGCCATCATAAACAAATAGCTGGAAAAATAAATAGGTAGCTGAGGGAAATAATGGTTTAGTGTATTGTTGAGTTTACTGCTCAGGTACTTTGCGTGATCAGCATAAAGGGAGCACTGCCCTATTTCTGATCAAGGAGTATCTGATAATGTTATCAATCACAAAATAAGCACCACTGTTCCATTCTTTGCTGAACACAGGTAGAGAGTCTATGCTCTGAAACAGAAAGCTGCTTTTTTAAGGAAGCACACTTAGATTCAAGTAGGAACTCAACAATATCCATTTTAAAAAAAGCTTTTATTTCAAAATCATGTTTTAGGAATTTACTAAAGTAATTCTTTACAAATAATAATAATTGCTTGAGTGGGTTTCAAAACTTCAGTTAATGGGCATTTTTTATTCATTTTTAATAGTGGAGCCTCTTTTGAAACCAAAGGCTGTTATATTAATTTTAATATTAAATATATTGCTGAAAAGAGATACATTTTGTTGAAGTTTTTTGTCTTGCACTCATCAGGACATTCACAAGAATACCATTGTAAGGGAAATAACAAACTTGCCTTACATTGGCATTCTTATGAGTCATGCTGATGAGTGCAAGAACAAAAAACTTTGTCTAGATGTCTCTCCTTCCAGCAGTAGTCAAGTTCTGTACTACCAAATGACTATTAATATTAAATATATAAATGATCAACCACCTAGTCCAGGTAGCTAAAACCAGCAACAATATATGCATGATATTTTAAAAGTGACACCCCTTGAACCTATTTTTAAAAATCCAGGAAGTATATGAGCTAAAACTGTCACATCATTCCATTTTTATTTTATTTTGCATAGAACTAAGTACAGATATAGATGTAACTGTAACATCACAAATTAGCCATGTTCTGTATAGTATGGTACATTATTACACAGTCACTAATGGGTTCTTCAAAGAGATGATTAGCTACTATCAGTGAAAAGGGAATTAAAATGGTGCTACCTGCCTCTTAACTAGTGAAATTTTAGTTAGCCTAGAGTACTCAAAACTCAGCAATGTGAATCAGAAACAAAGTGCCTTTCTGATAGATAAAAACTGGTGCTAATTTTTTCCTTAGAAACAAGTATTGTAGCAACTAAATAGAACCCATTATTGATCCGAGGTGTTCATCATCTCTGAGAGATTACCATTGCAATGCCCATAAAGTTGTGCTATGGCTGTACTGTTGCACACTGGAATTCATTTTGACATGATGTGAATCCTGAAAGGCACACCTTCAAGTTCACTATGCATTTAGAGTACACCTCTGACAGCACTGCAAACTAATGGTTTTGGCAAAGAAAAATTTGTCTGAGATTATATTCTGAATGGTTTGGAACAATGTCTGTTAAGGATTTGATGACAAATATGAATTCTATTTTTGTATTGCTAAATGTTGTTATGTTGATTCTTTTTACCTTAATATAAAGTTTAGCACACTAATTATGATGCAATGGGAGGAAAATTTATAGATTAGGATTTTATCTAGGAGGATTTTATGTCTCGTACAAGAATCCTGTTGGCGAGGGACAATTCGTCAAGAAAGTGCCCTCCCATTTGTTACTCTTTGTAGTTAATAACATGGGGAAAGTTCACTTCAATTAATTCAATGTGGATTGAGTGCAGTTGTATGAATCTGGACTGCCCTAGGTTGTTGACTTTGAACTCTTCAGCACACTTCTGGATATTTCTCCCATTCCAGCCTAGACCTCTTCTCAAGACCATTAGGCAGCCATTCATGGGATCCGTTAATCTCTTAATATGATGGGTAGAAAACCCATGCACATCAGTGATACCACTTTTCAGAGTGCATTAGCAAAAAATTGATAAAACACATGGAAGTAAAACTTGAGTGACAGCTTTGGTAAAGATGGATGCGAATACTTCATGACATTTTTTACAAGGCCTAATAATATCAGTAAAATGTTATCACCATGGGAATGAAACCAAAGTGGTTCCTTGATTCGTTTGGCTATGCTAAATCCAGATATAGATCCCATCCAACTAATCATCCCCTATTCTTATTGGTGACTAATCATCAGAGGGACACTGTAAGTGAAAGCAGCTGCACTCTGCAGTTGATTACACTCACAGCTAAGAATAAGGAGTATTCATTTGATCATCCCCTCCTTGCTTGTAGTAAAGGTGTGATTATTTGTTTTACTTCTCCCATCATTATGCTATATGTTAACCATTTGAGTCCATGGACTAGATTTAATGCTTCCTCAGCAGCAGGCTTGAAAGTTGCAGCGGTGGGGGAGGGGGTGGGGTGGGTGCATGTTCAATCTAATAGATAAGCCTGCCCATTCCCCACCTATCTGCCCCTGCCTCCACTGCAATTGTACCAGCAGCCGGGCTGGTGTCGGGTGGCCTTCCCAACAGTGAGCCAATTGAAGCCCACTTATGGTCCTCATCCTGCTGCCGCTGACATTTAACCAGCAGTAGGAGAAGGGGTCACAACTAGGGGCCAGCCTGGCAGATGGTGAGCAGGGTGTCCCTCCTCCTTGACTGGCCTCCTCGGCCCATCAGAGGGCTCCCAAGTTGTAACCACCATCACCCCGCTCCCCCCCGCCCCCACCCCCACCCCCTCACCCCCCTCATCCCCCCCACCCCCTCACCCCTCTCCTCCCTCCCCCTCCCCTCCCCTCACCCCCTCCCCTCACCCCCTCCCCTCACCCCCTCCCCTCACCCCCTCACCTCATCCCACCCCCTCCCCTCACTTCATCCCGCCCCCTCCCCTCACCTCGCCCCCTCCCCTCACCTCACTCCAGCCCCTCACCTCACCCCGCCTTCTCCTTCATAGCTTTTCAAACCCTGGCCCCCAACTCCTTCACTGACTCCCAAATACTTGCAAAGTTCCGATCCATCTCATCTCACTGCCTCGTTCACCGACTACAGTAGCAGCAGTGGCCACCACTCTCACTGGCGCTACCGGTGCACTGATTGGCTGGCAGCTCTCTGAGGTGGGACTTCCTGAGTGGAGGATATACTGCCTCCAGCCAACGAACGGCCAATTGTTCATTAAATGCCTGTTGGGAAGCCGTTCTTCCCATGCAGGCTCCCCACCCTGAGGGCCCGTGGCACCCCATATAATTCAGCCCCATATTGTGTGGGAAGCCTTGTACGAAGTGTGTTTTGGCCATTATCCTCATCCTCCCAGAATCCAAACCTTAATTTTCTTTGCATTCCAACATTTAGATGTCTCCTGAGTTAGTTCAATGTGATCATGGGCAGCCCACTAATTGCTTTGAAAGTTAAAGTGCTCAACTGCAGTTCTTGCTATCATCTTTAGGTGCCTACGAAATAAACAGGACATAGCTCTAATGCAGATGAATTATGGGGATTATTTTACTGACCCCAAAGCCATAAGCCACCCATGTTCTTAATGGTCCATGCCTCATGCTGTGAAGTAACTCTCAGCCACTCTCATCGATGCTGTTTGCTTGATTTATTGATTTCTATCAAATAACCTAGGTGAAGGGCCAAGTCTATTGTTGTGAGGAAACACCTGAGTTAAAAGTGAGAGGGAAGCATCGATAAACCAGAAAGGAATAACTAGACAACGTGCCTAAGTTTTAAAAGGTTGTAAACATTTTTAGGTAAGGGAAACGATGAGTAGAGAAGAAACCTTAAATCTTCATTTCAGTTAGGATGCAGGGAAGAGCATGAAGGACACTGTATTTGGAATGCACCAGAATAAAGGGGGTAATTTTAACCCAGCCTACTCAATGGGGAACCATCATGATCAACTCAATGGCCAGTTCTACACCCTGCCTGACTGACTCCAGTGGAGAGTTAAAATGGCAAGGAAGACTGATTGCACCAACTTCCTGTTGAGTGGGTTAGGTAAAATTACCCACATAGAGAAAAGACCAAATGATATCTGGGCATAGTGATGGCAACAAAATAGAGGAGCATGTGGAAGATAGTGAAGGGATGAGAGATTTTTTGAGGCGAAGGCTTTATTTTTGGCTGCAAAGGATCAGCTAACCTTGAAAAATAATTTCCAAATTTGGTCTAAAGTCAACAACTTGGGCATATTACCATTTTAACTGGGTCACTGAATGAAGCAAGATGCAGTTGGTGAGGTGTAATCTATACGCTGCCTTTCTTAGTATTGTGAACTGCCTGAAGAATTGGAGCATGCTTCAGCATATTCCTGCTTGTCATGGTTTATCATTTCCCTGTTGCACCTTGTGGTTAAATTTGTTCAGTATTTTATCATGTGTGCTTGCTATTCTTACTTTAAATGAATATTGGAATTAATTTGCCACATATTTCAAAATGTGGCTGATGTATTTTCAAATAGCTGTTTGCGCTAACTGAGCAGCATGACATTTTGTTTCTTTAACTTTCTCCTTTTTTATTGTCTAGAGTCTCCCTCCCTGCACCAATATTATTACTGGCTTGCAGGATGAGCTGGAAACAGTGCTCTAGCTTCCAGCACTACAGCTGCTACTGGAGTTGCATGAAAGCCTCGGAGTAGCTGCACTTTTCGACTTTCTTTTTTTCCCCCTACCTCCTGCTAACCCTTCTCACGAAGTCTGTGATTGAAATCAGTAATGGGCAAGGGTGCATATCCTTGCCCAATTCTTTGGAGCTGTCTGTCAGAGTGCTGTGCTACCCAATAGCAGTGGGATTAATTTAAGCCAGTAGGGGATCATTTTATGAAACAGCACCAGCACTGAGGTTCCTCGGGCCTTGGTCACTTATTGACATGTAATATTTGAGCATTTTTATAGGCTAATCCTTACATAAAATTCACCTAAAACTATAGGTCCCCATTAGACTATTGGCCTTTTGAAACAATAGTGCATTTATTTTAGATTAAAATTCTTAAAATACTTTATAGCAAAGAGCTAAATGGGCTAAACATTCACCAAGCTGTCTCTGTGCTTGATCTCTGTGCTGACTTTTAACCTGGTTATCCGGTAGGATAGAGCATTATAAACAGAACCAAAAGGTGGACTAAATCACGAGTAACATGTTTTCTGACCCCATGGGAGCCCTACAGAAAACAAACTCAATCCTGAAAATTTATGTTATCCAGAAGTGGAAAGTGGTTAGTACTAAGTCAAAGTTTAGTCTAATTGGGTTTAGTTTTATAAAGTTGGAAATTTGATGCTGCATAAAGTATATACAAAGTAGTGGTGGGACTTGAGAAGCAAACAGTTTTTGTCATTTAGACCAGGTAGTACTTCACCAGAGAATGAAAGACAGCCTGCACTAAATTGCATGTTCATTTGATTTTAGGGTGCTTACCCTTACTTCGAACATTGCCAGCAACAGACCTAACCCTTTAGTACGATCACTACAACTGTATTAGTCACTACAAAAGAAGTTTAAGCGGAAGGTCAGATTTGATCTCTGTAGTGTTTATGCTCTGTTTTGAGCAAAGACCAGTCCTAAGGACTGTTGCCCAATTGCAAGGAAAACTAAAAGACCAACTTGATTCCAATCCAACTGTTTGGTCAAAATCTATTGGGTTCAAAGGTGATTGGAAGCCAACCATAGGAGGTGTTTTTAATAGGAGGTGGGAACTAGTGCAAGCTGTCACCATCAGAGGAAATTAATTTAAACCATCCTCATTTTAACTGTGTAACAAGATAAATCCAAGCCTTCCTGCAAATGGGGTTTCCTCATGCAATGGGGATATTACAAAGAGCCATGATAAGTATATTAAGGTGATCACAAATAAGTTTTGTATCCTAAATAGCAGCATTTATCAGCAAAATCACTGAGGGTCCTTGTTACTTTGACTACAAAACAGATATAGGATTGGAAGATTAAAATCTTAGAAATTACGTACAAATATTTCCCATTTAACTAGCTTTTACTCTGCAAAGGTTGACCTGAGATACCTATGATATTTAACAGAGAGGAACAATGTCCCTTCCCATTCATCCAGTCTCTATCAGCTCTGTCACAACCAAACTGCAATAGTAAAATGCAATAAAAGAAAAAGAATGTAGTTATGTTCAAATAGATACTATATAAATCATCAACCTGGTGTTTTAGCAGATCCATGTGCATACAAATCAGTGTCCATGGAACTTGCAAGTTCGAAAACTTTTAATTTGAATGTGGGGCACATTTTTACATAGACTTAATCCTTAATTTTTCATTAATGAATTGCATTGACTGTTGAGTAGTTTTTCACAACAGCTGTTATATAATAGAGGTACATTTCTGAGCTGCTAATGTAGAGCATGTGAATGGGCCTTCACTGGTCTCAAATGCTCCAGGTAGCATTGTGCAGTTGTTCACAGGGTCCTCAAAATGTCCCCCCTTCGTATTTTACTTTGGGAAAGTTGACATGATTGCCAAGATCTGGTATTAAAACAATGAATTAAATTTATGATTAATTGAGGTTTACTAATAGGAGTTTTGGGAAATTGTCTGAAATCTGCTTTGGGCTGTTGCAAATGAGATTTTAATACAAGGACTTGGAAAAAATAAGATTGTTAGAGTAAAGTCGTGTTATAAGATCGTAGGTTCCTTTTTAAAACTTTTTTTAATATATATATATATCTACAGGGATAGTATTGAGAAGCGACACTCTACCCATGCATCATCACCTTCTGTAAATCAAGTTAATTCTTTGGGACACAATCGAAGTTCCACTGAGCACAGCAGAAATCATGTAAATAGTGAACTGCGAGATAAAGAAAAGCCACGAGAACGGGATCACACAGATTTTTGGAAGGACTCGTCTGTTGATGAGCACAAAGTTAAGGAAAATCACGCTCCCGAGAAGGAAGGCCTTGGATTGGAAAGCAGGATCGTGGAGGACTCCAACAAGCATTTGAATAGAGTTAATTCGCCTTATATCAGGCTACCAAGCACAGATAATACAAGGTCCAGCAGCATTGCCACCCGAGAAGTAGATAGGAAAAGTGAGTCTTCATATGACCACCAGAAAAAGGCCAATGAGGTTAAAGTGAAGGAGGAACGGAAGGAAGACAACGATATTATTTCTGACGTGATTCAAACACAAAGGGCCTCTGAGCACTCTCAACCCACCTCGTTGCCCAATGTCCATCCTAGCCCTTCGATGACCTCCATGCCTATGGCTATGGCCATGAGTGGGGTGCATCCCATGAATAGCATTAATACATTGGACAGGACACGGATGGTAGCCCCTTTTATGGGAATCAGTCCAATACCAGGAAGTGAGCGTTTTCCCTACCCTCCTTTCCACTGGGATCCAATGAGGGATCCTTTGCGAGATCCATATAGGGGGTTGGATATTCATCGGAGAGATCCACTAGCCAGAGACTTCTTGTTGAGAAGTGACCCCTTGCAACGACTGTCAGCACCAAGGTTTTATGAAGCAGAACGCTCATACAGGGATAGGGAGCCCCACGACTACAACCGTGATCATCCATTAGCTATGGACCCTAGACGTGAACATGAGAGAATGAGCCACTTGGAAGAGCGTGAAAGATTGAACATGCTCAGAGACGACTATGAACATGCACGCCTGCATCCCATTCATGCTGCTGCCCTGGATGGTCACATGCCTCATCCGAGCCTATTGACACCTGGACTTCCCAGCATGCACTACCCCAGAGTCAGCCCTTCAGCAGCACATCAGAATGGCATCCTTAATAAGACTCCTCCCACAGCAGCCCTGAGTGCCCCTCCCCCCCTCATACCAACAGGTGGAGCACGTGCTGGGTCTCCTAGAAGGACTACTCCCTTGACTAACACAGAGGCACGGGACAGGCCACCTTCTCACACACACAAAGACATTGAAGCACGATAATACAAACATGGAAAAATAAATCAAGGTAACTTATTAAGGACACCCTGTCAGTAAAGGCCACTTTTGTAGTGTGATAACCCACTGACTGAAGCGTTGGACTTCAATGGACTGTACTCAGTGGGTGTGGCCTTCACCACCATAAAAACATAAAAACACTTTGCAGAAAATACAGTTTTGTACATTTTAAGTTTAAATTTTGCAAATGTTTAATGTCAATTTGTTCCTTTCTTCCTGTTAATTTTATTTGTAGTATATATATAAAAAATGTGTTGTGAAGAAAGAGCAAGCTAAAAAGAGTAATTGGTATATTTATCAAGAAATTGGGTATGTGGTAAATGAGGCAACTGAAGGAGAGCTGAATTGTCTTTGAAGTGTTATGGTTAAGATTTGGAGTGAAGGAATCAGGCTGTATAGACAATTGTGTATAAAGGTAGTTCCTTGGTTGAATGGGTCTTGGTACATATATGCAAAAAGGAAGAGACAAAAAGCTTTACCATGTACAAATGTAAATAAATTTAAGGGTGGCTGTGTGACAGCCGATTCAGAAGCGTTGGACAAAGCGTGCTATTGGGAGATTAATTATCTGTTAACACAGTCTGCTTGTGCTGTGTTAGATAACTTTTTGTGGCTGTACAGATATTCCCAACTATGCAAGCAGGTGAATGCCCTGGCTTTTCATCCAAAAGTCTGCATTCCTCAACGGAGCCTTTTCAACACACAATTCACTTAACCGCAAGTCTAGCACATTACATTGTGTCTGAGGATTGTAAACTATGTTGATGAAGTAAAGTTAGTTCTGTTGGTCTAATAGTGTATTAAAGTGCTATCTGAAGTTGTTTATTCTGTTTTGAAAAAATTCTATCTATGACAGTTGTTTCTTATGAGCAGAGATCTATTTTAGTAGTCACCTGAAGGTTTAGTTGTGCGCTTCAAATTTGTGAACTCCTGATGTTGTGCAGTGTTTTTGAGGAACAAAAAATAATGTACACTGGATCAGTAGTGCTAGAACTCAATATTGCCTATAGATTTTCATTTGCAGATATGCTGTTTATCATGTACGTAATGAAGTCCTTTACAGATCCTATTGTAAAGTGAAGCGACTCTGAATCTTTGGCATGTGCTTCATAAACAAAACTTGTGTTATGTAAATTGTGCCATGTTATTAAAAAATCGAACTGAAGTGTTCTCAGTCTAACTGTGCTGCAAGCTTGTGTTAATATTCTTTGCTCTCTCTTTATTGGCATTTCACAGATTGAGGAGCTAAAAAAACATAAACAAACTCTGACATGGAAAGTGTTTATTTATCATCAATTTTATTACTGGGACCAAGGACGAGACATCTGTATGAACAGGTGGATGTTTAGCCAGTTAAGCTTTTTTGGAGAGCTTTCTTTTTAATCTTTTTCCTCCCGTATTTTCCACCTGTTCTCCTCGCCCTCTGGAAGATGTTGATTCATGTTTGGATATTTTTCATGGACCAGGCCCCTCTCCTAGTCTTTGCCAAAATGACCATTTTTAATTGTTGGGCTGCAATAATGAATGCTGGCAGGCTATTGCATCATGGAAGGCTTCACAATCAAGCCAGTAATGCTCTCACCTGACATCCAAAGATGTGTACATATTAGCAGGGATCATTGAATAACAGCAAGGAGCAGGAACCCTGTTGACTCTTGAGCTCGGGTGCCAATTGTAACAGCCTAATTACTACTGCAGCAGAGAGGGTATATGCATGGCTCAAAGGGTTTAACCTCATAAACCCTGTAGCTGAAACCCCCCATTAAGACTTTAACTCTGCATGCATTACTTTATCAACTAGCAAGGTGGGCAATTCAAAATTTCAAAACCGATAGCATGGGGGGAGATTTAATTGGGGATAGTAACAGAGGGAAGCAAGCTAGTAAGTAAGTAAGTATGGACAAGTGGATCAATAGGTGGGAATCTGTCAACCAAGCAGGTGACCTTTATATTAATGCTGAGGCCAAAGAAGGTCCGAGCAAGAAAAAGGCTATTCAGCCCGTTGTGTATATGCTGGCTTTTTGCTCGAGCAATTAAAACTGATCCCCCTGCCCTGCTTAGTCCCCCACAACCCAGTATCTTCCTCTATGTCAATTACCTGTTCACTGTTTCTTTAAGAAATATAATGGTATCTACCTGAACTATTCCCTGTGGCAAAGCATCACATTCTGTCAACAACAGTAAGTAAATATATGCATAATATATATTTATAATATATAATTATACATATATATCCTAATCTGTCTCATCACACCTCTACAGACTATTTTAAACTGATAACCCACTTCGTCACTAATTACCCAGTCCTAATATCGTTTGTTACTATTCACTTTATCAGATGAAGAGGTATTGTAAACAAAATTGAGGAACCAGATGCACAAATCCAACTGCATGCTGTGATATGGAAGCAATTATAAGGAATTGGCTGCAGCCTGGACAAGGCTCAAGCTAAAAATATACACCAGGATCTTCAGAAAGAATGGAGAAGGAGAAGAGCAAGTAATAATAAAATACATCATTGTGGCAGTGTAGGGAGGGGATCTAAATGAGTTCATTAGCAGGAGGATTAATTGAGGAAGAGGAATGGGTACCAAAGTACTGAGGCCAAGAGTTCCAAAGTAACACAACCCTCTGAGAGAAAAATATTCTTTTCATCTCTGTCCTAAAATGGTGGCCCCTAATTTTAAAACAGTGCCCCTTAGTTCTGGACTCGCCCACAAGAGGAAGCATCATTTTTGTATCCACCTTGTCAAGATTGTTCAGGATCTTATATACTTCAATCAAGTCACCCCTCACTCTTCTAAACTCCAGTGGAAACAAGCCCAGTCTGTCTAACCTTTCCTCATAAGAAAACCATAGCGTGGATACAATAGCAATTAGGTAGAAGGAAGTAGAATTTGGGATAAAAGGGTTGTTCTTTGAGTGCAGCAAGGGATCAATGTTGGGTTTCCTGCTTTTTATTCTTGCTTCCCACCCATCCTGAATAATCTGGCTTTGGGTTTAAACAAATGGATAGGATTTTAGTTGTTTTTAAACTTAACGTGAACATCGCCAGAAGGAGGACAATGAAGTCCTCTATGGGGATCAGTTTATATACTCACAGGAGTTGTAAAACATCATATTCCCTCAAGCAGTATGAGAAACACCATGGGGGATTTATATATTTCAGTTGATCTCTCTTGGGTGTTGCATAATAGGAGTCAAAAGGCATGCCCATTCAACAAAAAGGTTTAGTTTAGGGTAGAGCATAGGGCCATGAGTACAACAGAGGCACATCTGGCAGCAGAGCCTCCCAAATCTGGAAAAGCACAATGGGCATAACTTAAAATAGAGCCAGTCACTAGTAGAATTCAATTCACAGAGATAAAAACAAAAAACTGCGGATGCTGGAAATCCAAAGCAAAAACAGAATTACCTGGAAAAACTCAGCAGGTCTGGCAGCATCGGCGGAGAAGAAAAGAGTTGACGTTTTGAGTCCTCATGACCCTTCAACAGAACTAGGTGAATCCAAGGAAGGGGTGAAATATAAGCTGGTTTAAGATTTTGGGGTGGGTGGGGGGGGTGGGAGAGAAGTGGAGGGGGGTGGTGTGGTTGACACCACCCCCCTCCACTTCTCTCTCTTCCCCCCCCCCCCCCCCCCCCCCCCCCATATTAAACCAGCTTATATTTCACCCCTTCCTTGGATTCACCTAGTTCTGTTGAAGGGTCACAAGGACTCAAAACGTCAACTCTTCTCCGCCGATGCTGCCAGACCTGCTGAGTTTTTCCAGGTAATTCTGTTTTTGTTTTGTTGTAGAATTCAATTGTTAGGTGTCAATTGTGTGTCTGTTTGTTCTCTGTGCTAGTTTGGGTGTGGTTGCCGAGAGGAACAGAAATCACAACTGAAACAAGAAGCTGGAAGCACGTGAGTGCAGACATTTTAAAAGTAAATAAAACTTCTATTTAGACATAGAAACCAATGTTTCATGTCTGCATATCTCCAAAGCGTGAAACAACAATTGGCAGCATGAAAGATGATAGTTTAAATTTACCAGCTCCAGCACCTTTCTTTACTGAGATCCACCCATACCATACGATTAATAGATTTCATGATGCAATATCTATTGCTCATGACAGGATGGACAGTCTGGATAGCAGTGACCCACAGGAAGGAGATACTTGTACATTAATTGGGAGCAGAAGGCCAGCAAATAGTCAAGCAGCTCCTGGAAAACAGATCTGTGTTTGATATAGTGGTAAGTGCTCTCAGAAGATGCTTCAGGCCAAAGAAAAATATGATGATTCAATAGCATACATTTTGTCAGAGGTGCCAAAGAGCCCATCATGGTCGATACCTTAAAAAATGTGTCCAAATTATGGAAGCACCCATCGATTCGCAATGCCATGCCCATCTTGAGGGAGAAGGTATAACTCCTGCTTAAAGTGGAATCATTTTGTAAAAGTGTGCAGGTCATCAAAGAGGATTTCATTGGTTTGACACATGGAGGAGTCTCTTCCTGAGAGTGAGGTACAGCTTGTGTATATGTGATGATAAAGCACCAGGTCATTTTAAGGAATGCTCAGGGAAGATCGTGGGCCTCTCAGTGTCTCTCCTCATCATTGTTGGTGGGGAAATATATTGAGTGACAAACTCTAACATTATTACTTTTTGTAACTTTCTCTCACTCTTGTGACAGGCATTGTCCAAGCTTACAATGTCTCAATTCTTCTGGTTTTGGGAGCAATCACAGTTCCAGTGCACTATAAAAACATCAGCATCAGCAGCTTCACATTCTACATAGCAAAAGGCAGAAGCCTTATGGGGGTAAACCTTTTTGATAAGCTTGGCTTTAAACTTGAAGACCACACCGGAGTACACTTAACACTTAACGATAGCAATAGTATCCTTATTTACTGGATTTGGGGAGATTAGAGGATACTGTCCTGCTCTTTGCATTTTGATGGTTTCGCAAAATTTGAGACAGTTGCCATCCATGCCAGTGTGTCACAGGAGTTGGAAAGGCTTGAAGCAGATGGTATCAATGAGTGAATTAACTCCACACCATGGATATCCAACCTAGTCATTGTGCAATGCAAAAATGGCAAACTTAGACTATGCATCGATCTTAAGCTGGTCAACAAAGCAACATTCTAGATAAGTATCTACTTCCTACGATCCAAGAAGTAGCGGCATCATTTCATGACTGCACAGTTTTCACAAAGCTTGATATGTGACTGGGCTGTTTTCAGATACCACTAGCAGACCAAAGCCAATAACTGACAGCTTTTGCTACTCACAAAGGTGTTTCAGTACTGCAGACTGCCCTACGTTCAGCACTGAGCACATTCCAGGTGATTGTTTCTTCAATCTTGTCAGATGTTGAGGGTGGCTCAACCTATTGGACAATATTGTCTATGGAAGGGCAGAACACAATCAGCAATTATCAGTGGTTCTCACCCAATTCTCACAACACAACTTGATGCCCATTGAGGACAATTGCACATTCATGGCATCAGAGATTGACTTTTTGGGTTATAGAGTGATAGCACCTGGAGTAAAGCCTATACATGATGTCAAAGCCATTCATTCACTTCTGACCCTGTCTAACATAAAAGAGTTGGCATTGTTCCTCGGTACTACCAATTTTTATCACAAATCATCGCAAAGTCCAGAGACTGCAGAGCCTCTTCGAAAGCTACTGTGCAAAGGTGCACAAAGGGAATGGACAATAGCACAACAAAAAGTGTTCGGAATGTTAAAGGTGAAGATAGCATCTTCACTAGTCCTTGCGCATTTCAGTCCATACGTATGCCTCACAATAGGTGAATTAATTAATGTGATTGGAGCTGTATTCTCACAGTACATTGAAGCAAGCAAATGACCAATCACTTAAGTGTCACACCCTTTATGGAAACTGAATGTACATACTCTACTGGAGATCAGGAAGCACTAGCCTGCATCTATACTTGTGAACATTGTTACACATATCTCCATAGTAGAAAGTTCACTCTCTGTCCTGATCAGCAAGCGCTGACAACATTGTTAGTCATGTCAGGATCTAGTCATCAACCTCTATGCATCTACAGATGGTCTGATCATCTTCATCAGTAAAACTTTGAGGCTGAGTATCTCGTAGGTTCACACAATTGTGTAGCTGACATGCTTAGCTGTACCATTAGCACAGACAGCACTAGCAAGAGCAACTTGAAACTTTGAAGACCCTGTGGAGATTTCACACACGACCATGAATCTTACTATACGAGAGGAATTGGAGACAGACAACATGCTGCAGAAAGTAGGCCAGTACTTAAAGTCTGAGTAGACTTGCGAAATAGGGGTGGAACTGGCCCAGAATTACATATTACACAATGAGCTCGCATTTGTTTGATGACAACTGCATCACACATGAAACTGAGCATGAAACTATCCCAAATGGCTATAGCAATGTGTACTGCATCTTGTGGATTTATTGCCCATCCCTAATTGCCCTTGTTCAAAGGGCTTTTAAAAGTCAACCACATTATTGTGGGTCTGGAGTCGCATGTAGGCCAGACCAGGTAAGGACCGGATGGGTTTTTACAAGAATTGACAATGGTTTCATGGCCATCAGTAGACTTTTAATTCCAGATTTTTATTGAATTCAAATTCCACCATCTGCTGTGGTGGGATTTGAACTCAGGTCCACAAAGCATTATCATGGTCTCTGGATTAGTCCAGTAACAATACCACTACGCCACCGCTTCCCCCCATGGACACTTGGCTATTGTTAAGATGAAACAACGATCCCATGAAGCATTCTGGTGGCTCAGCAATAGATTGCTGCATAGAAGAGTTCTATAGGGCAACATTTTCCCCCCATTGGGGGGGGAAGTGCGGGAGCGGGCAAGGGCAGGTGGGCCTCTGATCAGTGCCCCCAGTCGGGGGCACACCGCCATTTAATGTGGGCAGGCCAATTAAGGCCCGCCCAGTGTGACGTCCACCAGGAAGCACTATGCGCTCCATGTGCAGGCGGGGGGTGGGGCGGGGGGGGTAGGATGTTGGTGGTGGGAGATTCCCTCAGCTGGGAGTGCGCTCTTTTGCATGCACACGAAAGATTGCACAGATCTCCCAAAGTGCTGCCTTAGGGAGATTGGCTCTGATTCAAAAGTTGAAATAAAAGTAATAAAGAAAATTCCCTGCCATTTCCCCTCATGTGACACTGTCATGTGAGTTCAGACATGTCCATATCTTTTATTTAAACATTTGGTAACAATTTAAATACCCTCATGAAACCTCATCCCGCCCGTGGATGAAGTTTCATGTTTTTTCCAAAGCCTGCCTGGGCTCCCGGCCTGCCCACCAACCTTGAGGTTGGACGGGCAGGTCCATCAATCTGGTTAATTAGTTTTTTAATGGCCTTAATAGGCCATTGACCGTTCGGCAGGTGCACAGCCAAATCGGCTGCACACCCGCCAAACTGAAAATCTAAGTGATGAGGGGTGACATCGGGACGCACGCCCAATGTGCGTTATTTTACGCGTCGGCGAGCAGACTGGAAAAACCTGCCCATAGAAACTGCATAGCTTGTACCCTCAGTGAAAAATTTGTCAGACTTTGTTCCGCGCTTCTTTAAACCCATGGTCAAGAAAACCATGGCAACAACTCCAAGTAGATATTTTAGGAGAAGTGCAAGCAGCCCCTAGCAATCAACATTTTCTGCTTCTTGTTCATGACCTATGTAGCAAATGGTTGTAAATTGCTACAACAAATTACATAACCACCACTTCGGTCATTGACATTCCAGACTAGTTGCTTACAGAAGAGACTCTCACTACAGCCCACGGACCACAGTTGGTTTCCAGTCAGTTCACGGAGTTCCTAACAAGCTATGGAATTCACCACCATTTTGACATCATGCTACAACCTGGCTTTTCAGCTCCATCCTAGCTAGTATTCCATTTATTCCCCCTCTGCCTCTAATTAGCAGGATGATAGGAAGCATGGGTGCAGCCAAAGGGATGCATTGAAATTAACATCCATGGCTGCAGCAAAACAGGATAAGGGGTAATAAAAATTCCAGTGCTGCTGAGGCAGAATAGGGAGCACCAGAAGTCCACCAAAGTCTTATGGAGTTGGAGGGCGAAGAATTGGAATACCAGTTAGGCTAGAGCTGAAGAACCAGGCTGGAGCATATTCATTGGGACAGGCAAGCCATGTAAAAGTACATCCAAAATTTTCTGGTGCTCAAGAACTGGAGCAGCAACATTTTCTATGGGTCAAAGAGACTTAGCCTCTTAGCAGGTATTGAAAGTTGGTGCTCAGGGATGCTAAACACAAAAAATAAGAAACAGAAATGTTCAAATTGTTACTGAGTCCAATGGGCAATTTGTGAAGGATGGGTTGAGTGCTAATAAACTAAATAGCAAGTTGTAATTCATTCAGGCTCAGCAGCTGAGTGATAGAAAAAACAAGATCCTACCTACCTAACCACCCAGTGACCGGAGTTCTCCAATTACATCATGACAAGCACTAACTGTTTACGTTGCAAATTCCATTCAAAATGTTTACAATAATAATTGTTGAGCAAAAATTTACTCAAAATCGTGACACTGGAAACAAGCTTCTTGGACAGGGAATGCCATTTTTTAATGCCTAGAGATAACCGTAATTTGGAAATACAGAGGAGTTTACCAAGCTTACAGGTGGTACAAAGCATTTCCTGCTAACTTTCTCCGTATTTATAATGGAAACTAAATTCATCACACTGTAAGTATAGCACCTACCAGAGGTGGCATTGCAGTGCCTCCACTGTAAGGAGACTGTCGTTGCATAGGTGTTTTCCTTTACAAATGTGGATATATGAATTTCTAATGTGAGTATGTAAAAATAAGGGCACAATGTATGCCTTTCATGTAAATACTGAATTGCATTTGCACACCCCATTTGTAGTATCGCCCTTCCTACCACCTGCTAACCCCGCTATGCCATAAGTCGACATTGATTGGTCATGGGCAACAACATTGGAGGCTTTTTTGTCAATAAAAGCTTTCAAAAATGTGCAAATTGCAATCAATCAGACTAATGTGCTGGGTTTCTTCATAAGTGATACAGGATGGAAATACAAAGTATCATTACTGCATTTATATGGAGAGTTGGAAACTTCTTTTGAAATATTCAAATTCAGTTTTGTACATTCCACCTTGGGGAGGATGTACTGGAATTGGAGAAAATCCAACAATTATTTGTCAGGATAACACCAAGCCACGATGTACATGATGCAGGACATAGACACAGTGTCAGAACTGTTGCTCATTGAATGTTTTAATGACAACAGGACCAAAGTGACAACTTGTCAATGATAATGTATGCAGCAAACAGGAAATATTTGCCAAATATTGAAATCCAAAACAGCCCTAATAAAAATCTGTTGTGTGCAAATCCAAGTGTCACTTGGTCATACTACTCTTTTCAGTCTCAACACTTGCAGAAAACAAAGCAAGGAGCTGAAGAAAGTTGTAATTTAAACTTTAGCAAGCTGATGCCTTCCTGACTCACAGAACAGAGAATTCACCTCTGGGGCTGTTGGTACTAATGTTAATTCAGCTACGTTGGCTTTTGCAATAGCTAGAATTTAAGAAGGATGACCTGATCTTTACAAAAATATGGGCACATCTCTATCATCCTATTTGTTCACATAACCCTTTCCACTCAAAACATTAAATTATAAAACTTTGAAGGAGTGGTGAATAGTACAGTGCTTGACACATTTATGAACTGCATGTTGATATGATTGATGTTGATATGTCCCCTAATGTAGCTACAAAAAAATGTGTTGTGGTCAACTTCACAGCCATTGACAGAGCTGTCCCCATTGTCAACATTGTCTGTAGGCCAGATTTCAGATTCCAAAAGTTGTCACAGCCTTCCTGATAAAGTGGATTCTGTAAAGGCTGTTGTCCATGCATATTCACAGGAAGATGCAATTGAGTCCTTGTTCCTAGCCACAATAGTCCAGCTGCAACTGTTAGTTCATCCTATGGTTCCACCTTCAAAAAAAATCCAAAAGGGGAGTATTAAATACAGATTTCAGGAATTTAGCTTGCAAGTATTAATTTGCTTTTCATTGTCAAAGATTATCATCCATTTCTTTCTTGTAAAGTAAAAGCTTACAATACATACAATAACTACACTCTGACATAGCAATCAGTGTTTTCTGATGTGAAAGAATTCAAGAGGACCAGGGCATTGGATCTCTGCAATGCCAGTACAATTACCTCGAAAAACAGCACATCAATTAGCAAACAATCAACTTCTTACTTATTGCTGGGTGGCCAAGGCTTTTGGAGTGAGGAAACTTGCCGAAGGTATGACCTTGTCCAGGAAACAGATCCTCTCACTTAAGTACACTACCCGCCAGGCTAAAGGTTCCACATAACTTTATGTACTCACTTTCTAAATGGCCGATATATTGAGTTTGTAGTACATTTCTGATAAGAAAATTGGGAGATAATTATCTGAAGATAATTGCCCTTCATGTATGTATGATCTATGTCTTTACATATGTTTTGTATGAGGCCACTTTATGACAGCCTAAAGGACCAGATCATTGGCTGCATTAATTGGAAGGGATCTTTCAAAAGGAATTTCTCATTTGTTTTCACAGGTCAGAGTCTGTAGCCAGGATTTTATGGCCCCTCTCGCCTGGTGGGATGTCACGGTCCTGCCGAACTGAATGGAGATTGAAGTGGCTCACCACATCTGCTGGGGCAGGGGCGGGGGTGGGGAGTGGCGGGGGTTGGAAACATGCCTCGGTGGGGCCGCAAAATCTTGGCCTGGGTCCCACACTGACAGGTCTGATTCTGCCAGACAGAAAGGCGACCCCATAATGTTGTTCAAGTAAAAGGTAGTATTAATACTTCATTATCCCTTGAAAAAGATTTTTTTTCTCCAAATAAGTTTAAAGGCTGAAAGGTGGCCTTAAGTAAACTTTGTTGCTTCAGCCTAACCCACCGTGTGTTTAATGACTATGACTTGATTTTTGGTTCAGTGAAGTAGCAGGTATTTTCTTAGGTAGTGTCCATCTAATTGTTAAATGAAAGACAGAATATTCAAGCCTCTTGTGGACTGTTCTCTTCTTCCTCCACCTTCATTATTCTGACTGCCTTAACACATTACAGATAAATACTTTAGATAAAAACAAAAAACTGTGGATGCTGGAAATCCAAAACAAAAACAGAATTACCTGGAAAAAATCAGCAGGTCTGGCAGCATCAGTGGAGAAGAAAACAGTTGACGTTTCGAGTCCTCATGACCCTTCCACAGAACCGTTCTTTTGAAGGGTCATGAGGACTCGAAACGTCAACTCTTTTCTTCTCCGGCGATGCTGCCAAACCTGCTAAGTTTTTCCAGATAACTACTTTATGTCGTCACACTGAACCCAATCATTGCTGTAAATTTACAAATATATGGTGCATATGTAGCAGTGAGTGGAAGGATACATGCTTGATCTTAGGCTTCAATGAGTTACCCACCTACATCACACTGCTGTGGGGCAATACTGAGCTGAAGCCTTCTTTATGGGGCAGGGGTGTGGGGAACGAGAAAAGAGAATAATGGCGAGAAGGCCGTTCTCAGGCTGCTGTCCTCTGATTCTTAGTAGTGAATAAAAGCTGATACTGGTAAAAAGGAAGAATAATTTGTATTTCCACAGCACCTTTCACCTTTGGGCATTCTAAAGTGACTTATAGCCAATTAAGTACTTTTGAAGTGTAGTCACTGTTGTAATGTGGGAAAAGTGGTAACCAATTTACACACAGTATGCTCCCATAAACAGCAAGGTGATAAGGATCAGATAATCTGTTTCTTTAGGTGTTGGTTGAGTGGTAAATGTTGGCCAGGATACCAGTAGTGATGTGGCAGGAGATAGTGGTATCTCTGGGTTACACACTGCTATCATCTTGGCTGGAGGATATATGTGGCCTAGTGACAGAGGGAAATAGCTTTTTAATATGGAAATTTCAAGGCTTAGTCTAAACCCCCTCCCCACAGCACAACCCCTGACTACCTGGAAGGAATGTTTCACCACCCCCCACCCAGTACCACGTTAATTATCTCAGAAATTGAGATTTTTGCCTTCACTTCTGGATGTCTGAATTAATTCCACAGGGAAATATGGAGATCTAAGACCACAGGCATTGCAATACTTTAAGGTGGATCTGTTTTTTAATAAGATGTATTTTTTTTAATTGCATACAATGGAAAAAAGTATTTTGTCTGTGGAGTGCTGCATTTGGGAGATTATTTGAATTTGTGCCTAATTAAAAATCAGTGGAGCATCATTTCACTTGTGAGGCTCATGCTCCCAGGGTAGCACACTCCTGTACTGTCCACTCGCATTGCCATTGTTTGTCAGATGGAGGATGTGCAGGGATGCGTTATAATTTAACATATGCTAATTATCTGCTCTAATTAGCAACATTCAGAAAATGAATTGGGACGTTTAGCTCTATTTTAACCATATTTCATGCTGTGTTTAGAAAAAAGCTCATTCTCTTTAACTAATAAATGTTTTTTAAAAAATGTTCCACATAAACAGAAATGTATCGACCGATTTTAAGCTGGGTGGGCATCAGGTGCCAATCCATTCGGTCCCCTGGCGCACGAGATCACAGGGGATTATGACTCCTGGCCGAATCTGGTGGGAATGATGTCACAGTTAGAGGTGTATAGGAAAATTTGAGGGAGAGTCAGTGGTCAGGCTTCTTCCAGAGAGCCATGGAAATGGTCCTTGGCAAAGTAAGTGCAGATGAGGATGTTGATCTCTAGTGCAGGCGAGGGCCAAGTAGCCTTGATTGGCCAAAAGGAGCACCCCTACTCCACCTAGCCCACAAGAAACCTTTAAAAATAATTAAGGAGTTACCTGTGCCTAGATCCTTACTCCACCAGCTTTTGCTGCTGGGCTGGAGACCACCTAAACCTTAGGCCGTGGTTAAAATTGTATCCGTGTACTGATGGCATCATTGGAATGTGATGCCACCATTTAAATTAGATCCTCACTGTTCTAGGTAATTAACATGGTGCTGGGTGGGGGTGGGGGTGAGGGAAACTTTCCCTCTAGGTAGTCAGGGGTTGTGCTGCGGGTAGCAGGCTTCAACTAGGCCTTGAGGTTTCCGTATTAAACAGCTATTTCACTATAATGACTATTGCTGGAAGGAAGGAGAATATGAGCAGGCATTTTGGTTAGATCGGAATTTTGTAGCAATCCAAAAATGTTATTCTGAACAACAAAACTTTTTTTTTAAACTAGCAGTTGTTTGGCACACCCTCCAATTTGACAACACAAGGCAGTGGTTGATCAGTTCCCCTTTCCCTCTCTTCGCTCATGGTTCTCGAGTAAAACGCTTCCCCACTCCAACCCTGGCCATTCTCCCTGGTACAACCTTTGTCTTCACTCCCTGAATTTTTTCTGGAGCACATCCAATTTAGCCATTCATTGCCAGATCTGGCTGTTTGGACTAGGTTTCATTTTAACCACAGGACTAAAGAGAATTGGGAAGATGTTCTGATCCTGACGTTAAAGCAGTAGGGTTGGATCAGTGAATGTAAAACTTGCTACAATTCTGGCAGACTGATCTCATGGGATTTCCCAAGGTTGTCCTTATTTGCTATTCATTACAAATTCATGGCCCGCTGGAGTAAATGCAGGGAATAAGGTCCATCCTTAAGGGCCACAGCTGCTATTTAAAGGAGTTGCTCCTTTTACTGGTGCAAAAGAGGGGATAACTGGAGAAATAAATGTTTCTTCTCCATTTTCTGAGGAATGTACAGAAGTGCTTGAGGAGGAAGTGCTGCCTATAAGTACAGAAGTATACAGGATGTTTGTGAAGAGTGGGCTACTAGAAGAATTGTAGTCCCAAACATCCAGAAGATGTGGGAGCAGATGAGGATAAAATTCAACAGCCTCACATAGTGTGTCAAGCTGAGAATACCAGCACTGCATCATATCAAGTAGACAGGCAAATTATGCAGGTCAGTAACAGTTTGCTCTCACCCTATTATATCCTGAATGGGGCTGCATACAAAGCTCCGTATACTTTGTTACTGCCAATGTAAACTGGAGATATTTACACATGGTCCCATAAAACATGTTTACCAGAAAATTAACCTGCAGAATGCATATTCGCTTACTCACAACCCGAACATAGAGTAAGCACTTGGTTGTCACATGTCTACATTCCCTTCAAACCTCTAATAACTCAACTCTACTTCTTTGCCTGCAGGGCAAATTGGCATCAAAGAGAAGGAAGCAGACTCATCAAAGTAGACATGGTGGGCATGAGAGCTAGAATGAGTGGGCCATGATAATGCTGGAAACCCCTGCTTGAGGCTAACGTCTGCTTTTTTGTGTTGTTCGGCATTGATGGATGTCTGTTAACAGTTGGATGTGGATTTAATGGGAATAGTGTGAAGAAATCATGTTTGTTGCAACTTTTCAGTAGAACAATGGCTAGGCTTATTTTTGGGACTTGGATCTAAACTTACAATTTTTCACCACTTAGTGCTCACCACAGGTGATAGTTTAATGATTTTCTCTTTATGTTTTCTATGAAGAAGAAAAGAGAAATATGTGGAGGAGCAACAGAGGGAGGTCAGGCTATTTGGGCACCATATGTATCATCTGGAATCCACTTATAGGAATCCATGCCACTTTATTTATAAATCAAGACACTCATGTCTTAAAGTTCAGCAACAACCATAAGGAGACCGCACTTCCTTTGTGATTCTATAGAAGAAAGGTGCCACTCATTTGCCCTAGACCTTAGAGGCACTACATTGCTATTGTCAATGAAAATCATAATAGTCCAATTTGCAGTGAGAAGTGAAGTGACAGCATCTGACCATTGATCTTGGAAGAAGTTGCCCACAAAGCTCTAATGAGCCCCCTGGTGTAGATTTCATCTTTCCTAATATTAATTTCATCCTAGCATCCACTATAGGATTTCTCTGTTGAACAACAAAAGTCAAACAGCCAATCACACTGAAGAGTTCTTAGACAGGAGACCAGCAAGAGACAAGTCGATTTTTTCCATTCACTGTTTAGAATTGTCCAGAAAGCAAAACAAAGATTGAGACATATACGTGGCATTAAGTTAGAAGCTAAAATATAAAACAGTTTTTTTTATATACATTGATTTTAGCATTTTAAAAATCTATGACATTTTAAATCGTTAAATAGGGAACATTGACATTTCACAAATATAAAATTAATTTTTCTGGGTAAGTGTCCAGCAGTAATTATGACTTAGTATGCTTTTAAAAACAGTTACACCTTATTCAACAAAGTGCATCATTTTAAAATGTTCTTACAATGGGAATGCCATCGCTAAAATTAAAATTTCACATAATTCAGTGATTTGTCATCTGAGGACTTCAACAGCCAACCCTATGGAGGAATGAGGAATCACTGATAGTTTCACAGAGTAGATGGTGAACACTAACAGTTTCACTGCATTTGATTAAACTGCAAAATGGCTCTAAACTGCTCGGCCAATAGCTTCTTTCATGCTGAAATGGGGACATTAGCTGTCAAATGAGTCACAGATACATTCTTTGCTTGACCAGACCAACTCCTGACCATCAGTCTGAGAGGGCTGTCAACTCTTACAAAGCAATTAGATTTGCCTAGGTGCAAGATGCTAAACAGATGCCAGGCATCACAAGTTCAGCCCCTCATAATACAACATTAAATGAGAAATTATTGGAGTTTGTAACAAAGACAATGGAATAGTTGTTGACTAGACCAATCAAATTAGCAAAGGTGGTCTCAAAGATGAGTTTGTGACAGTTTCCTAGAGCAATATGTTTTGGAATCAACTAGGGAGAAAACTATTTTTGATCCAGTATTGTGCAGTGAAGGAGGGTTACTTATTAATGTTATAGTAAAAGATCCACTAGGAAATAGTGATCATAATTCAATTAAATTCCACGTTAAGTTTGAAAATGACATGCTCCAATCATAGACAAGAATCTTAAAATTAAACAAAGCCAATTACATCGGTGTGAGGGGGGAGCAGAAACTCGCCCCTCTAAGGGCATGGCCCTGTGCGTAGTTGAGCTGGTCAAACTCCCAGACAGCTTTTGGAGTTTTGTCCTTTCAGGAACAGTGTCCCTGTACCTTTCCCAGGATCTAAGCAAGTCTGTTATACTGCTTCAGGATACAGAGGTCACTCAGTACTTAATGTTGGGAGGCAGTGGCGTAGTGGTATTGCCACTGGACTAGTAATCCAGAGACTCAGGGTAATGTTCTGGGGGCCTGGGTCCGAATTCCACCATGACAGATGGTGAAATTTGAAATCAGTAAAAATCTGGAATTTAAAGTCTAATAATGACCATGAAACCAATGTTGATTGTCATAAAAACTCATCTGGTTCACGAATATCCTTTAGGGAAGGAAGCCTACTGTCCTTACCTGGTCTGGCCTACATGTGACTCCAGATCCACAGAAATGTGGTTAGCTCTTAAATGCCCACTGAACAAGGGCAATTAGGGATGGGCAATAAACACTAGCCTAGCCAGCAATGCCGACATCCAGCAATGCCGACATCCCACATAAGCCTACCCCCTGAGTCCTTCCTGAAAGCCAAAGCACTAATCAGCGGAGTGGGAGGAGGATACATGTCTGTGCCCCTACATTGTGATCTAGTCTCAGGCCCAGTAACAGTAGGGATTGTCCCTGAGCTACCAGTGGCAGGGATTGATCTCCTCAGAAATTATTTGGCTGGTATTGTTAACTAGTGAAAGAAAAGAGGCCAACAACAGCCAGCTGAAATCTGCAGGGAGCTGGAGAATGTTCTGAGGCTTGAAAGGATGAAATAGAGCCTGTGACAATTGAGCTAAGGTAATTGGGGTAGCTAAGAGATAGCTGCTTGAATTCAACAAGGTTGAAGTTAGGCCAGTAGAGTTGAAAGAGGTTCAGAAAGGACCTGTATAATTTAAAACAGACCCAAAGAATGACCTGGAAAAAAGGTTAAAAGTCAACCCAGACACCTCGATACAAGTCACAAGAGTTCAGGTTAAAATGAATTGGAATGAGGTGCTTTCCCCATTCCTCCCCAATTCTCACTGAGCCGTACTGATCAGTAGGTCCCAGGTTCACACCCAGCCAAGGTGACAATGTAGGAGCACCCAAAATTAAACAGGGACCAGAGAAGTCACAGAGCAGGAAAAGAGACAGTGAGGGAGAAGCCCCATTTAGTTGAAGAGCCTGAGGAAAGGCAAATTGTTAAAACAGGAAAGATAGAGTTTGAAGAATTGCCTGAAGTATGACCTGGAGAAATCTACTTTCTAGTTTTAAATAGGGACAAAGGGAGTTCCCAAACAGACAAGCAAATAGAGAGTGAGACACCTTACCAAGCTGAAGAGCCAAAAGGGAGTACAGCAGGAGCTGAACATTCACTTCAGGCAGAAGTGTTCCAGGGGACATGGAACAAGTTAGGGAAAAGCCCCTTCCCAAGCCAAAGGAACAAGCTAATGAGCCAACGGTTGGTTTAGCCAATAGCTTCATGGCAGATTTAAATGGGGAGTAGGGAAGTTTCCAAATAGACCAAGTGTGAGGGTGATGCCTCACCTAGTTGAAGAGTGTCAGGGGAGTACAACTGGAACTGAACATCTGCCTGAGGGCAGTAGTGTTCCAGAGGGCATGGAACAGCTTAGGGGAAAACCCTTTCCCAACACAAAAGGGGACAAGAGGAACAGAAAAAATCAACTGCCCCGACTAACCAACAGAGAAATTCTAACGTAATTGGACCTCCTATTCACCCACCTTAATGCAGAACAGCAAGGTGACCTGACAGGGCTGTTCACTGTATTTAGAACAACCTGTAAATACAAACCAGGCTGCAGCACTGTAGCTCTAGCTGAGGTGCATTTGGGAGAGACTCCTTCCATAAGACCACATCCCTATCATCCGGGTCCAGAAAGCTGGCCTAGGTCCTGGAGAAGGTTAACCACATGTTGCAGTACTAACTAATAAAGCCTTGCAGCAGTAACTGGAGCAACGCTGTTGTGCTCGTGCACAAGCCAGACACTAAACTGGAATCCCTTCAGAAGGCCAAAATCAAATTACAGCCCACCAATCTCCTGGCAATTAGATTGGCAACAGTGCCTGGGTTTAGGCAAATGAATTCACAGGTTACAAAGGTGGGGGAAGAGTTAAGCTTGACAAGAACAGCTCAGTCCTACAGTCAATAGTCTTTGCACTTACAGAGTGATAAATCCTGATTACCCCTCCAAACCCAGAGCAGTGTGACTGTTATGAACAACCTGGTTGCCATGTAAAAACCCCCGAGACCCTTTAGGCAATATATAATCGGGATTTGAACAGGCACTGAGCTCTGGGAATTTCCCCTGCCCGCTGGCGTCAGGCATGTTTGGTGGCATGAGCGGAAACTGCGTGATCAGTTTTACAATGGCAGGAAAGCAGCTCGTGATCATCCGCCCAGCCCACCCATGGCAGGCCATGTTTCCGCGGGCATCAGGAGCCTCATTGAAATACATCAGCATGTCATTATTAGGCCAGCCTGCTGGAATCGTCCTCCCATCCACTAGATCATCCGTCCATGTCAGCAGAGAGCACGCCGATGTGTTTCACAACAGCACATAAGTGACATGCACTTGGCAGCCCGCTCTTTGAGAGGACCTCAGAGGTCAGTACACAGCAAATGTTGAGCAGGAGTCGCCTGCTGGACTTCAAGCTTGAGGAGCGCTGAGGGGTCAGGGTTAAGGGCAGCCCCCCCATTGAGGTGACTTGTTGGGGAGGGGGCAAAGGCAGTCCAGCCATTGAGGCAAATTGTTGGGGGGAGGGTGTCACAGGCATCCTGCCGTTGAATATAGTGCACAAGCATTCAGAGTCAGGGGGGTAGGGTGGGCAAGGGAAGTGGCCACGCATTAGGGAAACCTGTAGAAGGTGACCATTCCTCTGCAACGGAGACAGTTCAGGCGCAGCCGCACTGATATGATTGGGGTCAGGCTTCTAGCTTATCTGCCAATTCAAGCAAAGCAGAGGCATCATAGCGCCACCAAGTGCTCTAAAGATTTTCACCTCCCCCCCCGCCCCACCCCCCGCAACCGCCATCTCCGGCATAGGCTGCAAAGCCATGAACATTTTAGTAGGCAGAACAGTTGGACGACTGCATACATCGTACAGTATCCTTGCTGAAGCTGGCCATGGAGCAGTCACTGGTGAATCCAACCAGGGATCAGGCTATTTTGGATCTGGTAATTTAGCATTCAGTTTGAGAGTGAGAAACTTGGACCAGAAACAACTGTGCTAAACTTAAATAAGGGTAATTACTATGGAATGAGGGCAGAGTTGACTGGAGGGGACTGGGATAGCAGTTTAGCAGAAAAGACGGTTGATGAACAATGACAGATGTTTAATAGTTCATGAATCTCAACAAAGATATATCCCAATGAGGAAGGGGGATTCAAGGAAGGGGATAAGCCAACCAGGATTAACCGAGGAAGTTAAGGACTGTATCAAATTGAAAGAAAAAATATACAATGTGGCAAAAATTAGTGGTAAGCCAGAGGATTGGGAAAGTTTTAAAAACCAGCAAAAAGATGACCAAAAAAAAAGGTAAAAATAGCAAGTAACATAAAAACAGACAGTAAGAGCTTCATTAAATATATAAAAAGGAAGAGAGAGGCCCAATTGAACATAGGCCACTTAGAGAATGAGGCTGGGGATATAATAATGGGGAACCAGGAATTGGCAGAGGAGTTGAATTAACATTTTGCTCCAGAATTTATGTTAGAAGGTAAATACTAAATAGTCAAGGGGCAAAGTATTGGGTGGGGGTGGGGTGGTGGAATAAATACACTAACTATCACTAGAGAAAAAGTATTAGGGAAACAAATGGGACTCAAGGCTGATAAGTCCCCTGGACCTGGTGAGTTGCATCCTAAGATATTAAAGGAAGTAGCTTCAGAGATAATGGATGCGCTGGTAGTAATCTTCCAAGAATCCTTAGATTCTGGACAAGTCCCAGAGAATAGGAGAACAGCCAATGTAACACCCTTATTCAAAAAGGGAGGGAGACAAAAAACAGGTCAGTTAGCTTAACATCTGTCATTGGGAAAATGTTGGAGTCTATTATAAAGGATGCAATAGCAGAGCATTTAGAAATACGTAAACTAATCAAGCAGAATCAGCATGACTTCATGAAGGGGAAATCATGTCTAACAAATTTATTAGAATTCTTTGAGGAGGTAACAAGCAGGATAGATAAAGGGGAACCAGTAAATGTAATATATCTGGATTTCCAAAAGGTATTCGATAAGACACCGCACATAAGGCTACTTAGTAAGATAAGAGCCAATGATGATGGGGGTAGCATATTAGCATGGATAGAGGATTATCTAACTAATAGAAGACAGAGTGTTGGGATAAGGGGAACATTTTTGGGGTGGCAACCTGTTACTTGTGGAATGCCACAGGGATCAGTGCTGGGTCCTCAATTATTTACAATATATATTAATGATTAGATAAGACGAGTGAATGTACTATCGCCAAGTTTGCAGATGACACAAAAATTGGTGGGAAGGCAAGCGGTGAGGATGACACAAGGAGTCTACGGAGTGATACAGACAGGTTATGTAGTGGGCAAAAACTTGGCAGATGGAATATACTGTGGGAAAATGTGAGGTTATTGGCAGGAAGAATAGAGGAGCTGAATATTATTTAAATAGAGAAAGACTATGGAAGACCGCAGCACAGCAGGATTTAGGAGTCCTTGTGCATGAATCCCAAAAAGCGAACACACAAGTTCAACAGGTAATAGGGAAGGCAAATGGAACATTGGCCTTTATTTCAAAGGGAATGAAATAGAAAAATAGGGAAGTCTTGCTAAAACTATACAAGGCACTAGTTAGACCACACCTAGAATACTGTGAACAGTTATGAGAAGGTTCACTAGGTTGATCCTGGGTATGGAGGGTTTCTCTCATGAGGAGAGATTGCGTAGGTTGGGCCTGTACTCTTTGGAGTTTAGAAGATTAAGAGGTGACCCTTATTGAAACATATAAGATTCTTGGGGGGCTTGATAGGGTAGAGGCTGAGAGGTTGTTTCACCTTATGGGAGAGTCTAGAACCAGAGGGCATAATCTCAGAGTAAGGGGTCGCACATTTAAAACAGAGATGAGGAGGAATTTATTCTTTCAGAGGGTAGTCAATCTGAGGAATTCTTTACCACAGAGGGCTGTAGAGGTTGGGTCATTAAATATATTCAAGGCTGAGATAGACAGATTTTTAATCAGTAAGGGAATCAAGGGGTATGGGGAAAAGGCAGGAAAGTATAGTTGAGGATTATCAGATCAGCCATGATCTCATTGAATGGTGGAGCAGACTGAATGAGCTGAATGGCCTACTTCTCCTTTGTCTAATGGTCTTATGTTTTAAACTTCAGAAATGCAGCAGGAACTGACCTTGTACCTGTTAGCCATGTGTTAGACTTTCCAGGATGAATGAGAGAATGACTGCGTACCTCTTTATCTCTTTGTTTTCTTTTGCAAGACCACATGTTAAAAAAAATAAATAGAATTCCTTATTTTTCCCAGGGGGCAAAAGGACAGTTGGGTCCCTATGACATGAAAAGAAATCCAAAACTTTATTCTTTTGTCATTTTTTTTAAATGGACTTTCTACTGAACCAAAAAAGATGGCTGCTACAAAACATATGACCACAGTATTGGTCCTTTGTTCTAGAAGCTACCAACAGGAGTTACAAGAACAAAAGAATTCCTCCCTCAGCCAGTGGAATTTCACAACTCATTGCACAGACCCCTTGTAATCAACAAAAAGAAAGGAAGTGCAGACAAACCAGCTTCCCAACCTGAACTATCACAAAAGGGAGAGATCAATGCTCATTATACCAGAAGAGATGCTAATAGCCAATTTGTCTCTCTCCTGAGGGGAATTATGGATTCTGGCCAAAAGCACAGAAACTGATTGTTGTGCTGCAATTAACCCATTAATGAGCCATGTCACATGACCCAAGCCTTTTGGACTGTTTTAACATTACATCTTTGGCCTCACAGGCAGACTGCTATTTTAACATCAACCGGAAAGGACTCCAGCAGCCCAGATGAATAAGCAGCCGATTACCATCTCACAACTTTTGAAGCCTGCTTGATTTTCAAAAGTCTCTGATCAACACCTGTCAAGTGGTCCAAGCATAGAAAGCCCATTGTGTTACAGGGCCATTCTTTTGAAAGTTTTTTGTGTGGCCATCTCCAACCAGAAACAAATTGGGATTGAACTCAGCCATGAAGGAAACACCCTTTGGACTTTGACTCTGGAAATCACATGAACTACTATCTATCTCTGTGGTCTTGTACTGTTACTATTCACAGTCTCTCTCCTGGTCACAACAGTTGATAAAAAGAGAAAAAAATAGAATGAGATTAAACTAGCCAGGAATAAAAAAACACATTGCAAGAGCTTTTACAAATCTATAAAAAGAAAGAGACTCACTAAAATAAATGTTGTCCCCAGAGACAGGAGAAATTATTATGGGGAATGAGGAAATGGTAGAGACAATGAACAAATATTTTGTGTCTGTCTTCACATAATTATATACCAGAAATAGAGGGTAACCTAGGGGCTAATAAGAGTGAGAGGATTAAGGAAATTAATATCAGCTGAGAATAAGCACTGGAGAAACTTGAGGGACTAAAATCCGACAAATCCCTGAGGTCGATGATCTACATCCTCGGGCTCTAAAAGAGATAGCTACAGACATAGCGGATATGCTGAGCTGTGATTTCTCAAACTTCCCTAGATTCTGGAGCAGTTCTAGCAGATTGGAAGATAGCAAATATAATACCATTATTTAATAAAAGGAAGAGAGAGAAAACAGGGGACTATAGACCAGTTGACTTGACATCAGTCATCAAGAATGTATTGGAATCTTTTCTTCAGGAAGTCTTAACAATGTACTCAGGAAAGTATAGTATGATTAGAACAAATGTTATGAAAGGGAAATTCTGTTTGACAAATTTATTAAAGTTTTTTTGAGGACGTACCCTAGTGGAGTAGATAAAGGAGAACAAGCAGATGTAATATACCTGGATTTCCAAAAGGCATTTGATAAGTTGCTGCACAAGGAAAGAGCTCATGGAGTTGGGGTGATATATTGGCATGGATAGAGGAAAGCTCAATGGAGAGCAACAGAGAATAGGGTTAAAAGCAAAATACTGTGGATGCTGGAAATCTGAAATAAAAACAAAAATAGCTGGAAAAACTCAGCAGGTCTGACAGCATCTGCGGAGAGGAACACAGTTAACGTTTCGAGTCTGTATGACTCTTCATCGGAATAATGAAGAGTCATACAGACTCGAAACATTAACTGTGTTCCTCTCCGCATTGCTTTCAGAGAGTAGGGTTAATGGGGCATTTTCAGGTTGGTAGGCTGTGACTACAGGAGTGTCGCTGGGGGCCTCAACTATTTACAATCTGTTGCTCCTATTTCTTAAGCTCTTATG
The DNA here is from genome assembly GCF_017639515.1 of Carcharodon carcharias. Lineage (NCBI taxonomy): Eukaryota > Metazoa > Chordata > Chondrichthyes > Lamniformes > Lamnidae > Carcharodon > Carcharodon carcharias. The sequence continues at coordinate 123,774,962 of NC_054476.1, forward strand.
AATTGCCTGTAATACTTCCCTTGTCCCATGTATAGGCCAACACATAACTATTTATTTCCTTGAATGCACAAATAGTGCCAAAAGTGAATGAAGGAATATGTAAAGAATTCATAAAAATTAATTAGTATAAGAGGTGGAAGTGCACCTCTGATGTTGTTTTCGCCAGCTGTAAAGCTTCAGGCAAATGATGGGAAAGAATCAATTGAGAAGAAAACCAGAAAAGATACAGATTTTTTTTTTCATTCTTTCCGGGGATGTATTGCTGGCTAGGCCAGAACTTGTTGCCAATCCCTAATTATCCTTGAGAAGGAGGTGATGAGCTGCCTTCTTGAACTGCTATGGTCCATCTGTTATTGGTACATCCAAGGTTCTGTTAGGGACCTCCAGGCCTTTGACTCAGCGACAGTGAAGGAATGGCAATATAGTTCCACGTCAGGATGGTATATGGCTTGGCGGAGAATTTGCAGGTGATGGTGCTCCCCTGAACCTGTTACCTTTGTCCTTTCAGGTAGTAGGGTTCATGGATTTCGAGAGTGCTGCTGAAGGAGTGCTGGTGAGTTGCTGCAGTGCATTTTGTAAACGGTACACACTGCTGCCACTGTGCGCCAGTGGTGGAAAGACCGAATGTTTAAAATGGTGGATGGGGTACCTGTCATGTGGGTTGCATTGTCCTGGATGGTGTCAAGCATCTTGAGTGTTGTGGGAGCTGCACTCATCCAGGCAAGTGCAGAGTACTCCATCATAGTCCTGAGTTTTGCCATGTAGATGACAGACAGGCTTTGGAGAGTCAGGAGATGAGTTACTCATGGCAGAATCCTCAGCTTCTGACCTGCATTTGTAGCCACAGTATTTATGTGGCTGGCCCAGTTAAGTTTCTGGTCAATGGTAGCCCCTGAAATGTAGATGGTGGAGGATTCAGCGATAGTAATGCTGTCGAAAATTGAGCAGAGAAGGTTAGATTCTCTCTTGTCTGAGATGGCCATTTCCTGGCATCTGTATGGCAGAAATGTTACTAGCTGTTTATCAGCCCAAAGATAAATATTGTGCGGGTCTTGCTGCATATTGGCATGGACTGCTTTATTATCTGAGGAGTCACAAATGGTACTGAATACTGTGCAAACATCAGCAAGCATCCCCACTTCTGACTTTCTGATGGATTGCCCTGGAGTGCCGAGGAATTGTACATTAACCTCCAGGACAGTGCTGTGAACAACTCGGAAGAAAGCTCATCATGACATAAAAAAGTGTTCTTTTAATTTTCTTTGAACACTTACATTTATTAACTTAAAATGTAACTCTTTTGAGTACAAACTTGTTTCCATCTGTTTCAGATGAAGTTACATTTTTTCATAGTTTGCTATTGTGAGATTTGAACTCTTGATACTCTTTTTTTTTTGAGTAAACATGTTTCCATCTGTTTCAGATGAAGTTACATTGTTTCATAGTTTGCCATTGTGAGATTTGAACTCTTGATCTTGGGGTTACAAACCCAGTACCATAACCACTTGGCTATTTAGGCCAAGCCCTAACTTAAAATGTATTGGAGATTAATTCAATTGGGCAACAACGAGCCTGTTTGCATTCCAATTAAGCTTGGGAAGACAAGTGTGCCTGGAAGATGGACCAGTGGTGAGAGTGTGGTGATCTGAGATGGGAGGTCATCTCATGAGTCTTCCAGGAATACAGCCAGCTAGAATTGGCAACACTGTAGGTGATAGACTTGTGGGCTTCATTCCAGGTTGATTCAAAAGCTGCTTTCTCTCTTAGCAATGGCTCTACGTTGAGAAAATGAACATTTATAAAGAAGAAAAGCAGATGACACAATTGTCTAATGAAATAAGAATATAAGGATATATACCTTCACTCATAGATGCTTACAAATAAGGCTTACCTGCGGCAATCAAATATTTTATTTTCAGCTTTTATAAAAATATATCTTCAGTGAAAGAGCTTCCTACAGATCCCTGTTACCTGTGTTTCAGGAAGTCTATGGAAAGAGTATTGAACATTTTTGCTCATAAAGCTCAAAATTTATCTATCTCTTTGTGAGTTAAAGTAGAAGGAAAGGATAAAGTTATACACAAGTAAGATCCTTCCCTACATTTCCCCCAGGCTGGTTCCTCTGTAGATGGGAGAGGCAGCAGAACCACTGTATCATGGTGTGCATTCCTCTCTTTGTGAGATGTTGACCCATTGAGCTTGGAAAGCACCGCGGTGTTTGAGTAACAACTTTCCCATCTTCCTGCCAAATTCCGTGCAAGTTCTTTTCCAATTTAAGACCATTAAAGAAGATATTTAAATTAAACAGGGGAAGCAAGAACTGAAATTTGGAAGTACAATTTTCATTTAAATGTCACACTACTGTTAAATATTAATTATTGACCTTATGCCAAGGTCGTAGCTTTTTTTAAATGGAATTTTCAGTTATTTCATGCAGAAGGCGATTTAGTAAACTGAGAGGGGAATGGTTCCCCTTTCATTATGTTTGTTACCAAACCACATGCGCGCGCGTGTGCAGACACACACACACACCCATCCACCCACCCCTCCTCTCACAAACACACACCCACCCCTCCTCTCACAAACACACACACACACACACACCCCTCCTCTAACACATACACACACACCCCTCCTCTAACACATACACACACACCCCTCCTCTAACACACACACACACATCCCTCCTCTAACACACACACACACATCCCTCCTCTAACACATACACACACATATCCCTCCTCTAACACATACACACACACACACCCCTCCTCTAACACACACAGACACACACACACACCCTTCCTCTCTCACATACACACACACACCCACACACACACACTGCTTCTCTCTCTCACGCACACACACATGCCCCTCCTCTCAAACACACACGCACACACAAATATCCCCATTGTCAATGATGGGAGCCCAGCCCATCAAAGCAAAAGATAAGGCTGAAGGATTTGCAACAATCTTCAGCCAGAAGTGATGAGTAAATGATCCATCCGGCCTCCTCCGGAGGTTCCTGGCCTCCTCCGGAGGTCCCCAGCATTACAGATGCCAGTCTTCAGCCAATTCGATTCACTCCGCATGTTATCAAGAAACGGCTGAAGGCACTGGATACTGCATAGGCTATGGGCGCTGACAATATTCCGGCAACAGTACTGAAGATTTGTGCTCCAGGACTTGCCGCACCCCTAGCTAAGCTGTTCCAGTACAGATACAACACTGGCATCTACTTGACTATGTGGAAAATTGCCCAGATATGTCCTGCACACAAAAAGCAGGGCAAATCCAACCCAGCCAATTACCGCCCCGTCAGTCTACTCTCAATTATCAACAAAGTAATGGAAGGGGTCATCAACAGTGCTATCAAGCAGCATTTACTTAGCAATAGCCTGCTCACTGACACCCTCTTTAGGTTCCACCAGGGCCACTCTGCTCCTGACCTCATTACAGCCTTGGTTCAAACATGGACAGATGAGGTGAGAGATTTGACCGAATGTGGCATCAAGGAGCCCTAACAAAACTGGAGTCAATGGGAATCAGGGGGAAAACTCTTCACTGGTTCGAGTTGTACCTAGCACAAAGGAAGATGATTGTGGTTGTTGGAGGTCAGTCATCTCAGCTCCAGGACTTCACTGCAGAAGTTCCTCAGGGTAGTGTCCTAGGCCCAACAATCTTCAGCTGCTTCATCAATGAATTTCCTTCCACCATAAGGTCAGAAGTGGGGATGCTCACTGATGATTGCACAATGTTCAACACCATTCATGACTCCTCAGGTACTGAAGCAGTCCATGTCCAAATGCAGCAAGACCTGGACAACATCGAGGCTTGGGCTGACAAGTGGCAAGTAACTTTTGCACCACACAAGTGCAAGGCAATGACCATCTCCAACAGGGGAAAACGTAACCATCGCCCCTTGTTGTTCAAAGGCATTATCACCATTGAATCCCCCACTATCAACATCCTGGGGGTTACCATTGACCAGAAACTGAACTGGACTAGCCATATAATACTGTGGCTAGAAGAGCAGGTCAAGGGCTAGGAATCCTCCAACGAGTGTACTAATCTCCTGACTCCCCAAAGCCTGTCCACCATCTACAAGAAGCAAGTCAAGAGCATGATGGAATATTCCCCACTTGCCTGGATGAGTGCAGCTTCCATAACACTCAAGAAGCTCAACACTCTCCAGGTCAAAGCAGCCCACTTGATTGGCATCACATCCACAAACATCCACTCCCTCCACCACCGACTCACGGTAGCAGCAGTGTGTACCATCTACAAGATGCACTGCAGGAATTCGCCAAGGCTCCTTAGACAGTACCTTCCAAACCCACAACCACTATCATCTAGATGGGAACACCACCACCTGGGAGTTCCTCTCCAAGTCACTCATCATTCTGACTTGGAAATATATTGTTGTTCCTTCACTGTCGCTGGGTCAAAATCCTGGAACTGTATCGACATCACATGGACACAACGGTACAAGAAGGCAGCTCACCAACCACCTTCTCAAGGGCAACTAGGTATGGGCAATAAAAGCTGGCCCAGCCACCACAGCCCACATCCCGTGAATGAATTAAAAAAAACGCACACACCCCTCTTCTCTCTCTCTCTCTCTCACACACACACACCTCCTTTCTCTCTCTCACACACATACACACTCCCCTCTCCTCTCATACATACGCACACAGACCTCCACACACACACACACACACACACACACACACATCTCTTCTCAAACGCACACACCCCTCCGCCCACTCTCTCTCTCTCACAAATACACACAGTCCTCTCTCACACACATCTCTCCTCTCAAACACACACACAGACACAGAGAGACCTCTCTTCTCTCTCACCCGCACACCTCCACACAAACCCTCTCCCCTCTCTCACACAAGCCCTCTCCCCACTCTCTCATGCACACACCTTTCATCTCACACACACACACACAGACACACACCTCCACACCCTCTCTTTCTCTCTCTCACACACAGGTTTCTAAGCACCTCAACTGCAAATTGTTCACCTTTTTCGCTAAGTGTGGTAGATGCTTTTAAAAAGCGCAAGAAATCTGGCACAGGGACAATGAGTCATGTAATGATCATAAGTGAAATCTTTCATACTGTTTTGGGATCATGTGACTGTACAGACAAACCCTAAATACAGGTAATCATAGGGGCGGAGTTTTCTAGTGGCAACATTTGTTCAAACATGTAGCTTCATCAGGCAAACAGTAAATAAATTTTACTGTTTCTAACAAGAAATCTGTCCAGTACACCAAGTTTATTACAACTGATGACACAGATAAATGATGACACAGATGCTGCACCTCACCTCACAAACGTGAGTATTTTGACTTTTAAGGGAAGAAAGAAAAGTATACTTACCAGCCATGCCAGAATGACTCGTATGACTTGCCCATGGAAGACTGGAGTCAATGCATAGAGCTCCTAGGTTTCCACTTTGTGCCGAATGAATTAAAGGCAGAAGAAAAACAGAGAACGTAATTCTTCTAAGTGTGTGTAGGAGCTAGACATATAACTTCATCCGCAGTCTGACGATCCCGAATGTGCCAAATCCCAGATTTTTTAATGAGCTGGTAGACCTCATGAAGGCACATTTTCAGCCTAAGCCATCATGCAAAGACTCAAGTTCAACTCTAGAGTAAGGGCCCCAGGTGAGTCAATCACAACGTATATCACAAAGTTAAAACAGTTGACTAAGCACTGCGAATTCAGAGATATTCTCAATGACATGAGATTGTTTGGTTTGCAGTGTACACAACATTCAGCACCGTTTACATGCAAAAGTTAATATTGACCTGAAGTGCACCATGGAAATAGCACTAGCAATGGTGAGTGCTGAGAGGCACTCACAGGCTTTGCAGAGTATGCAACATGACGTCGTTCTTCGGTTGGGCATGAACCAACCGCTGGATTTGGCGCAAAAAAACAGAGAGACTACCGTGAAACGGGAAATAGTCTCTAACGCTTGAAGAACATCTCTGGAAGCATCTCGCCAGCGATTCACAAATTTAGTTGTTATGGATTTTATTACTGTGGGAGAGACAGTCTTTGTATGAAATTTTGGAACTGGACCTAGATGGGTTCCTGGTATAATTGTCTCTGAAACAGGACCTTTGTCATGCCAAGTGGAAGTGGAAAACCAGATTGTTTGGAAACATGTGGATCATCTAAGAAGTAGAGAGACACTCCAACAACCAGTTACTTCACCTGAAATTGAAGTCAAACCTTTGATCCTAGAGTGCCAGATCGACATAGAATAGACATACCTGATGTCCCTGTTGAAGTAAATAATTCTGAACCACCATTGTCTAAGGATGTCCCTGATGCCACAGTTCCTGATCAAGTTGATCCAGTGGAAGAATCTCAAGTCTTAGAGCTACATTGCTGTACCCGAATTAGAAAACCACCTCAGAACTTAATCTATAATTGCATGAACTGTATATATTTGTATATGTTATGTATTAAGATATTCTTGTAAATAAGAAATGTAAAACAAAATTAAAGGGAGAAAAGTGTAGCAATTGTAGGTAAACTCCTTTCGTACTGCTTTGGGGATCATGTGACTGTACAGATGAATCAGCCCTAAGTGCAAGTAACCTTTGTGGAGTTTTCCAGCGGTGGACCTTGGTTCAAGAATGTAACTTCATCAGCAGCTCTGTAAATAATGTTTACTATTTTTAACAAGAAAGCTGTCTGGTACACAAGTTTATTATAGGTCAAATGGCCTCCCTGTGTGCTGTATGACTCTATGATCTCGGTACCACATGGACTGGCTGTGATGAAGTCTTACATGTTGCCTTGCAATTCTGCTGGGCTTAAAACAGTTGGCTCTTCTTTCACAAAATCAGGATAAGTCTGTAAATGTATTTATTGGAAGTCTGTTTCATGGATTTTGGCATCTATGGAAAACTTATTAACCTGCCAAAAATATTCTATCTCTTGATCTTATATAACTAAGTCTCTTCGGGCCAGTATTTGACTCACAGATATGTTGGCATCAGATAAGTTACTAGTGTTCTAGGGACAAATATATTACAAACATGAAAGTTTTACTCCTGATGAGGTATGGGGTATGAATCCTGATTGCCAGAGTTCATATTCTTCAGCATTTTATGAATGAATGTTCACCGTTCCCTGCTATTTTGAAGTAGGAATTGCGATTGTGAAACACCTGTGCACTTGTATGAAATTCCTTTAAGGACCAATGGTGGCATTAACCTGCTTATTGTAATGGTGTGTTTAAAAAAGCCTATATTGGAACGGAGGGACATATTCAGCCCCTTGAACCTGTCATGCCATTCAATTAGATCATGGTCAATCTGTATCTTAACTCCCTTCTAGCCAGCTTGATTCCATTACCTTTAATACCCTTGCCTTAGCTAGCTAACTGAAGTAGCCCCTGGGGCCAATGGTCAATTAGACATGCAAACTGCAGCTTTAAAGAAATGAGGTTTCTTTAAGCGTAAGCTAGTAACAGGAATTATTTTCCAGCTTCCAACTTCTCACTCTCGGTTCCTTCCTCTCTAAACTTTGCTCTTCAACTGAACAACATCTTTGGCTTTTATCCTTGTAGGCTGACCTGATAAAGTGCAATTAAGGCAAGGATTTATATAAGCTATACCGCCTTGGTTTGGTCGGTCTGTCATTTTATATAACTTCTTAGAAGTTGTATACCAATCACAGATAGAGAGCACTCAAAAGCTTTTGACCCCCATATCATCCATCCCTCTCTCTCTGTTACACTAACAAAGATCTATCAACCTCAATTTGGAAATTTTCAATTGACTTCGCCACAGCAGCTTTTTGGAGGAGAAGGTTCCAGATTTCCACTACCCTTTATGTGAAGAAATGCCTCCTGCTATCAGCAGGTTAGCCCACTTTGTTTTGGACTCCCCCCCAGAGGACTTCTCTGCCTGTTAATCATCTTGAACATCTCAATTAGATCAACACTTAACCCGCTATACTCGAGGGAATACAAGCCTACTCCATGCAACATGTCTCCACAATTTATTTATTTTAGGCCTGGTATCATTCTGGTGAATCTACATCCACTCTGAGGCCAATATTTTCTTCCTGAGGTGTGGCGTCCAGACTGAATACTCCAGCTGGAGACTAACCAAAGCTTTGTATAACTCAATTGTAACTTTTATTCTTTGTAACATAACTTTCATCATTAGGTGTTAAGCTCCTTCAACAACAGTATCACCAGCAGTAGTTTGTAATCTTTACTATCTGTCTGCATGTCCAGTGTAGAAGGCGAAAGAGTGACCTGCTTCGGTGAGGCTGAAATGCTGCTGCCAAAGCACATGAGCATTTTTTTGTGTTGCACCTGGGAGTGCGGAGCTCAGGAGGGGCAGGATTCCCTGGTCAGAACACTTAAAAAAAAAGTGTTGTTGCAGCTCCTTAAAGCTGCACTTGCACTTCCTGTTCTGTGTAAAAAAATAGATTAAATTTGTCTGAAGTTGTTGAGAAGCTGAAAGTCTGCAAATTGGATGGGGAAAGGAAGGACAGTTTCCTTTTTTTGAGGATGTCCTGGCGTTTATTTTCAGTGAGGTTATTACAAGGAGATGACCCCTTTTTTTTCATATGGGATAGGTTTGTCAACTCTCCAGGATTGGCCTGGGGTCTCCAGGAATTGAAGATGAATCTCCAGGATGCTGCTTTGTGCAACCCTGGAGAAAATACATTGAACAGTAAAAACAATTGCTTTTTTTCTGTCATTTTCTTTGAACATCTCTCTTTACCAGATATAAAAACATTGGAATTGGGTAAAAAAAAAGGCTGTTTGGCTGACAGTCAAGCATCATCCAATTGGGTAATGAGTCTTTTTGCTCTCCAATTGCTTAGAAGGGCAGTGCATTACAAGGATGGATGGGATGTGTTGGGAGTTTGGAGGCAAGTCATGTGATGAAACTTCCAGGAATACATTTGATCACAGTTGGCAAGCCTAATATGGGGCAATATCCTTGAAAAGCTGCTGCTGTCAAGGCTGCTTAGGAAAGGCACTGAGTTACAATGGTTTCTGCAATCAAGTGGTTCATCCTCCCAGGCATGGAAAAATAAATCAGCTTTGAAGAAGAATCATATGGACTTAAAATGCCAACTCTGTTTCTCTCTCCACAGATGCTGCCAGACCTGCTGAGTTTTTCCAGCATTTTCTCTTTTTGTTTCAGATTTCCAGCATCTGCAGTATTTTGCTTTCAACTTTGAAGAAGTTCGCCAAGGTAAGTTCCTGTTTCTGTCTGCGTGGCATTCCTGCACCACACACTGAATTTGCTCTCAACCAGCAGCATATTTACATGGGTTGCTTCCTTAGCATGTAACTGCCTTTTGCACTTCGCAGTATAGTAGAACAAAACTAAACAAGTTTAGGCTTGTCCCACTTTCCAAATTCCCTGAAAATTACTCACTGATGGAGGATAGAAACATAATATACTCCTCCAATATCCACGTGCAAACTGAATATTCTTGCACTCTTTCCCAGCACCTCCATGCACAGCCTACAAAATCAGAAGGTGGCCTTGAAAGTGAAAGCAGGTACTCCCCATACTTGCCCAGTTCACTTATGTCCTGGTCTAGAATAAAGAGCACGCTGTCATCCAAATTTGTGAAGGTGGGCAAAATTGGTGGTGGGTTCATTGGGGAGGGAGGCCCCAGGCTCAGTGATCTGGATTCCTGAAAACAGAACTCTTTTTTTGAAACCCACACCTGGATTGACACAGGAAATTGAGCAGACGCACATGGGCAACCACACTCCTTATTGGGGATAGGGTATGGACCTTTCCAGTTGCATAGCGCAGGTGGGCACCAGAGGTACATCAATAGTTGTTCAGATACCTGCAGGCTCTATGCAGGTTAGGTGTCCTTTCACTAATCCCATGAACTCCAGTGATGCTCAATCATAATGATCTGGTAATTGCCTTTTTTCAGCATTACTGAATAGCATGTAATAAACACTTGGGGCAGGATCTACCCCACCGGCTTCTGAAACCACTCTCTTATCAGCCTCAAGTGTGGGTCAGGAGACCACACTGTGTGGGACACTGTCACTCAATGTGATTTTCCCTGGTGCTGTCAATTTCAGCCAGAGGGCAATATGTTGAAAATATATTGAGGATTTCCCATACCTTGGCAGCCACCTCTCTCAAAAGGCCACCATTGATGAGGAGATCCAACACTGGATTAGCTGTGTCAGCTCAGCATTCTTCTGGCAGCAAGTGTTTGACAACTAAAACCTTTGCAAGTCAACAGAAGTCCTAGTGTACAGTTGGTGTCACTGTACTGCAGTGAGACCTGGATTGTGTACCAGTGACACTTAAGAGAGCTAGGGAAATGTTATTAGCAAGCTTCTGCTGCAACTTCCAGATTCAAAGGGAGGATAATGGATCAAACGCGAGCGCCATTCTTGAAACCAGCTCCAAAGGAATTAAGGCAAAACTCCTGCAAAATAAACTTCGTGGGCTGGGCACTATGTCCGGGGGCAAAATCTTTGGGTCGGCGAGCAGGGGCAGGCCCCGCTCGCCGATGCGTAAAATGACGCACGGTGACGTCAGGCATGCGTCACGACATCACTGTGTGTCATTCCGATTTTCAGTTCAGCGGGCGCGCCCCGGAGACGGCTGCGTGTCCGCCGAACTGTCAAAGGCCTATAAGGGCCATGTAAATATCAACTAAAGCACTTAACTGAGCTACCTGTCCAACCTTAAGGATGGTGGTCAGCCAAAGATCCCAGGAGGCCTTCGCATTTAACATGAAATCTCATCCATGGGTGGGATGAGGTTTCATGAATATTTTTAAAGTTTGATAAAAACTTTTCACAAAATTCATTGACCTATCCCAGCTCATGTGACACTGTCACATGAGGGGACATGTCTTAAAATTTTTTTTGTTTTTATTAAAATTTTAAAAATTAAAATGATCTCCCTGAGGCAGCTCTTTGCCTCAGGGAGATTTCTGCACTCTTACATGCGCGTGCACGAAAGAGGCCCCAACTCAGCCTTCTCCCGTCCCCACCTGCACAGGGAGCAACAGCACTTAATTGGCCTGCCTGCCTGCGATCGGCTGTGTGCCCACCTGCGCCCGACCCGCCGGTACAACACAAGCACCCCAAATGTGAAAGATCCAAATATGTGGCAAGAAGAGGAGCAGGTGATGCGAAAGACCAATCATTGCCAGATGTAAGAGACATCTTTGCCACTCTCATAAAAGAACCCACTTGCCTGTCACATCTGATCACTTTTTTTTCCCCTTCCCTACACAAAGACACCACCAAGTGCAAACCTTTCTCGCTATGCAACGCAGCAACTGCTGGCAAACGATTTAATCCTACTTCTTGCTGTCTTTGCACTTTTGTAGACATTTTTAGATATTGTTCTCTGCCACTTATTTTAAACTTGGCTTGTTGGGAGTTCCATCTCATTCTGCCACCATTGCTATCTTTTGGAATGTATTTCAGCTATTTTTTGTTCAGTTTAGCAATTTAGAGCATTAGGTGAGCTATCACTCCCTATGACCTGGAGTGTGCATTTACCTGATCAATATACATTTGAAGTTTGCCCAGAGAACTCTACTTACTGCATTTAAGCTTACTGTCTTTATGCAGTGAGTTCCCTTGACTTCGAACTTGTTTTTCTCTGTTTATTTGGCAATAAAATTTCAGCCCTTAAACAAAAAGCACACACAAAACAATACTCAGTAAACTGGCATAGACAGCAGGTGGGAGTCAGTTCATTTCCTGCAAAGCAGCAAAACAGGCTAATATGTAAATTGCAGAGGAACACTGAAATAGCTGAAGCAATCATACCATCCACTCTACTACACACACACATACAGATGCACACATGCACACATGGATGGGGGTGCAGGGAAAGGATTTCTGCAGACATTCCCTAGCCATTTCTCTAGGGTATCTGCCAAATAAGTAGATGGGAAATCATGAGTACTTTGCAGAAATGACTGACAATGGTGTTAAGCAGGCTTCATTTCCCCTATTGCATCGATACTTACACTGAAAATCTCATTGTAATTAAGTCCCAAACAGTAATTGAACAGCTTTACTGATTTTGCTAATGACAAAGACCTTCAGAACTCTTATATGGAACAAAAAGAGAAATTTTGAAACACATCGCACAACTGTTCTGATGACAGGTACACACTCAACATGAAGACCAAAAGTGTACTGGTTTATATTCATTTTTCCAGCATTATCTCCAATTACAGTATCCCTTCTAGACTTACACTTTTTGCACACAACAACCCTGAGCAAATTTTCTCCCACCTGCTCCCTCTTGGTGTTGCCTACACTCCCATCCCCACTTGACCCATTTCTAATTACTGCCCAATCCTCAGAACATTTTTTACCATTAACCACCTACACGGCTCATGCCCATTCTGCAGTATTGCTACAATATAACTCACACATGAGTTAACCACATGTTTAGACAAACTATTAGTAATAACCATTGCCACGAATATACAATTTTCTTCTACATATGCATACAATTCATGCCTGAAAATGTTACCAACACTCCTTGATGCTGTGCAATAAAGCACAAGTTGCCTTATTCCATCACGGTAAATCAGCTGTCCTGATAACATATTATACAACTCAGCAGGAGATAATACTCTCACACTTCCAACACTTGTGCATATTTTATTCAAAGTTAGGTAAATGTATATATTTCCTCCAATCATCAGGTGCATATAATCTTGATTTTGGAGTACATTATCTTATCTTTCCATTAATTTATTTAGTTGTATGTACATATCTAAACCAGAGAGTTGAAAGGAAACTTGCCAAACAGTTCAACAGGATTGTTTTAAACAAACTTTTTTTTCTTCATCTTTCATTCAGCCATCTTTCCATTCAGAAGAAGAAACTCCTGCTGCTGAGGAAAGGCCTTCTAAGACAAAAAAAAAGCATTAAAAGTGACGCATTTCTGAATTTAAAAAAAGTTAACTTACAGGATGTGGGTGTCGCTGGAGAAGCAGTGAGAAGGTGGTGGTGAGCTATCTTCTTGAATCGCTGAATTCCACGTGGTGTAGGTGCACCCACAGTGCTGTTAGGGAGGGAGTTCCAGAATTTGACCCAGCCATAGTGAAGGAACAGTGATATATTTTCAAGTCAGGATGGCGAGTGGCATGGTGGTGATGTTCCCATCTATCTGCTGACTATATTCTTCTAGATGATAGAGGTCGTGGGTTTGGAAGGTGCTGCCTAAGGAACCTTGGTGAGATTCTGCAGTGCATCTTGTAGATGGTACACACTGCTGCCATTGTTCGTCAGTGGTGGAGGGAGTGAATGTTTGTGGACGGGGTGCCAGTCAAACAGGCTGCTTTGTCCTGGATGGTGTCAAGCTTCCTGAGTGTTGTTGGAGCTGCACTCATCCAAGCTAGTGGAAAGCATTCTATCACACTTCTGACTTATGCCTTGTAGATGGTGGATGGGCTTTGGGGAGTGAGGAGGTGAATTACTCATTGCAGGTTTCCTTGTGTCTGACCTGATCTTGTAGCCACTATATTTATATGGCTAGTTTAGTTCAGTTTCTGGCCAATGGTAACCCCCAGGATGTTGGTAGTGGGGAATGTCATTGAATGTCGAGGGCAATGGTTAGATTCTCTCTTGTTGGAGATCGTGATGTCTGGCACTTGTGTGGTCCGAATGTTACTTGTCACTTGTCAGCCCAAGCCTGGATATTGTCCAGGTTTTGTGCATTTGGACATGGACTGCTTCAGTATCAGAGGAGTCACGAATGTTGCTGATCATTATCCAATCATCAGTGAACATCCCCACTTCTGACCTTATGATGGAAGAAAGGTTTTGAGGAAGCAGCTGAAGATGGTTGGGCTGAGGACACTACCCTGAGAAACCCCTGCAGTGATGTCCTGGAGCTGAGATGACTGACCTCCAACAACCACAACCACATTCTTTTCTGCTAGGTATGACTCCAAACAGTAGAGAGCTTTTCCCCTGATTCCCATTGACTCCAGTTTCGCCTAAGGCTCCTTGATGCCACACTCGGTCAAACACTGCCTTGATCTCAAGGTCAGTCACTCTCACCTGTCATGAAGCTATTTTTTAGAAAATACTTTTCTTTTAAAATAGAGATTTAGTCTGTGGGTATGTATTAATTGGATTAAAGCCAGCTAGTCTGGGTGCTTTGATGCACTAGTTTGAGATGTAAACAGAAAGATAGCGTGCATTTGCATTTTTTTGAATAGAGCATTCATAAGTGGGGTGAAAACTTGACATCTTTCTCACAAATACTGAGCCATATGTCAATATTACTAATAAAATTGGCACCGTGAAAGGGGTTTCATTGTTAAATGGTGAAGTTCAAAGAGATTGTTGATACAATGAGAATTAACATTCAATGGGGCTGGTAGGTATAACTTTCGGGTGTGCAGGCAGAGGCGATTTAAGATCAAAAGGCAGCTGCAAGTCTCCAACTGGCTCCACAGTGGAAAGAACCTCATTTTGCATTTGTAAGGTGAAAATGCTTTGCCTGGTGTCTGGTTAAGTCTATGGGTTGTTGTTGTCTTAATGGAGATTAGTTAGGAATTTGTTAAAAGTTATGATAGTCGTAATTTGTAGCCATGTGTACATATATTTTAACCAGTGTAAATTAATAAAATATTTCAACTAGTTAAAGCAAAACCTCGAGAATAGTGGTCTGATTCCTGAGTTTAGAGTCGCATCTCAAACATAACACTTAAAATTATTGATTATGACAGTTGTTTAAAGTTTCTCTCTGGGATTTTTAAATAACTACTTCACCAACTCCATCGGTCATAACAACTGGGGGCTGTGCCATGATAAATTATATTTCTAATTCCTCGACTAGTTAGGAATTGGTGAATCATAAAGCTTACGAATACGAGAGGCACTTTGAACTCAGGAGTTGGTGAGGTATTTTAGAAGTGGTGAGACTGCAAGATGGCTTTGGCAATTGCTAAGACCTGTCTGGGAGTAGAAGAGATAACTCTAATTGTGTTGGAGAAAATAACCAAAAGTAAGTTAACAGAGTTGGCAGATAAGTTACAACTGAGCTTACCTGCAGGAGCTAGGAAACCTGACATAGTTAAAAGTATAGCACAGCATCTACAGTTAGAAGTGAAGCCTGACACTAGTGAGTCACAGCTGGAGGTAGCGAGACTTCAGCTGCAAATGAAAAAGCTTGAATTAGATGCATAGGACAGAGAAATAGTTTTTAAAAGGGCATTAAAAATTGTGAAGATGGAGAAGGAGGAAAGATAAAGTGAGAGAGAAAGAGAATTCCAACTGAAAATGTTGGCAGTTAGAAAAGAGACTTCAGCAGGTGAGGAAGGTTTTGTCTCTTGAGTTGAACCCAGTGGGAATATGTTTAAATTTGTACAAGCTCTTCCAACGTTTGAGGAAACAGCTATTGAAGCATTCGTTATTTCATTTGAGAAGCTAGCTAAACAGATGAAATGGCCACAGGAAAACTGGATGGTATTATTATAATTTAAGTTATTAAGTAGGGGGCTTGAGGTATATGCTTCACTTTCAGAAGAAAATGAATTATGATGTGGTGGGAAAACTATTTTGAGTGCATATGAGTTGATTCCTGAAGCATACGGACAGAAATTTAGGTATATGAGAAAACAGCCTGGGCAAACTTATACTGAGTTTGAAAGAGTAAAACAAGATAATTTTGACCGGTGGATACAATAGAGACAATCTATGCAGCTCTTAGGGAAGTCATTCTTTTGAAGAATTTAAAGATTCAGTCCCTTCGGTACTGACAGCACATGTGGAGGAACAGAGGATTGATTCTGTAAGACAAGCAGCCGAGATAGCTGATGATTATGAGTTAGTTCATAGAGCTAAACCTTTTCTCGATCACCCTTTCAAATCGGAAAAGGATAAAAAGTGGGAAGGTGAAAGGAAGGTAGGTAGTCAGGGAAGAAGAGTAGTAGCTGGAAGTTCCCAGGAAGTTTTCTCAGACCAAAAAGGTAGCTGGTAGAAGTGGCATTCAAAAATTGAGGTGTTTTCATTGTAATAAAGTGGGGCACATGAGGTCAGTGTGTTGGAGGTTGCAGGAAAAATCTGTAGGAATTATTGGGGTACAGAAAAGCTCTGGTAGTAAAAGTACTGTGAGTTCTGAGGTTCAGGCACAGGGGAAATCAATGGGTTGTGTACAGATGAAACGTGGAGAATCAGTGAAAGGTAAAGAAGTGGGAATGTGTTCACAGTTTACTCAACAGAATTCTGAGGAGCAGGTTGCAGAAATGTTTAAAGAATTTGTATGTGAAGGGAAAGTTTTTCCATGTGTACAGGGTGGAGTAGGTAAAGACGTTAAAATTTTAAGAGACACAGGCTAGTCTATCCTTAATGTTGTGGAATAGTGATATTTTTTAATCAGAGGGAGTGTATCAGGAGAAGGTTCATGAAGATGCTAAATCTATTCCATTGTGGAAGGTAACTTTAAAGAGCAGATGGAAGTATGGCAAAGCTATGTTTGGAGTTGTGGAAAAATTGCCCATTGCAGGGATTCAATTTGTTCTGGGTAATGATATAGCTGGATCACAAATGTGGGTGATGCCTATGGTAGTTGAGCACTCTGTAGAAGTGTTTTCAACAGAGGGGTTACAGTAGGAGCATCCTGGATTGTTTCCTGATTGTGTTATAATGAGACCAAAAGCCCATCAGGAAGAACAAAATAAACAAGATAAGCAGGCAGTTCAAAGGCAAGAAGAAGGTGTCGAAACCCAATTAGCTGACACTGTATTTGATAACCTTGTTCAGGGAGAAGGAATGCAGGAAAGTCGAGTTGAAGTGGTTAACTCAGAGGTTAGTGGAGTTGCAGAAAAATGATTTGCAATTAAAACAGTTATTTCAGAAAGCTTATTCAGAAACTGAAGCAAAATGTATTCCAGTATGTTGTTATCTTCGAGGGCATATATTAATGAGAAGATGGCGGTCGGATTAAAGATACAGAGGTATTTTTTGGCCAGGATTGCATAGGGATGTGGCCGAATTCCATAGAACCTGTCATATATGTCAAGTAACAGGAAAAGCACTAGCAGTGGTTAAGCCTGCACCTTTAATTCCAACAATGCCAGCATTTTAAGAACCTTTTACCAGGGTAATGTTTGATTGTGTAGGACCCCTCCCTAAGACTAAAAGTGGAAATCAGTATTTATTAACAATAATGGATGGTGTCTACTAGGTTTCCTAAAGTGACACCTTTAAGAAATATTACATCTAAGAAGATTGTGGAGGAGTTAATTAATTTTTTTACAAAATATGGTTTACTTAAGGAAATACAATCAGATCAGGGGTCAAATTTCATATCACAGCAAGTGATGAAAGTGAAAGGAGGTAAGAAGGCTAAAAGTCGCAGTTTTGTTTCTGGAGAGAAAGTATTAGTTTTGTTACCAGTACTAGGGGATCCCTTAAATGCAAGATTTAGCGGGCCTTACAGGATTGAAAAGAAATTGAGTGAAATAAATAATTTAATAAATACTCCAGAAAGAAGCAGAGGGTGTGTCATGTAATTGCTTAAAAAGTACCTTAACAGGGAAGAGGAACAAAAAGAGTTGTTAGTGATAGTGGATGATGAGAAAGAGGTGGAAGTGCAGGACTCTGAAATTGGTTTTCCTCTAATTAAATTGGATGATGAAGGGGGTGCTTGAAAATTTAAATGAAATATTGAATTACCTTCCAAGCAAGTGTCAAAGGGATTTGGAAAAATTATTGCAGTCACACAAACCTATTCGTGGAAATAAGTTGGGAAAGACACATTTAGCTTTACATGTATATGTATAGAAATATCATCTTCAGTGAGGCAACAATCTTATAGATTAAAGCCGGCAAAGTTATCACAAGTACAAAAGGAAATTGATTTCATGCTTCAAAATGATATCATTGAGTCTAGTTGCAGTAACTGGAGTTCGCCTATTGTACTGGTACTGAAACTGAATGGAACACAAAGACTGTGTGTGGACTATCGAAAAGTGAATGCCGTAATAAAAGTGGTTTTGGTTAGAGGATTGCATTGAGAAAGTGGGACAATTGAAATCTATCACAAAGATTGACTTGCTAAAAGGATATTGGCAGGTACCATTGTTGGAGAGAGCAAAAGAGATATCAGCTTTCATAATGCCATGTGGACTATATCAGTTTAAAGTCATGCCATTTGGTATGAAGAATGCACCTGAGACATTTCAAAGACTGACAAACAAAGTAATTGCAGGTCTCAGCAATTGTGCAGTTTATATTGATGATCTAATTGTTTTCAGTCAGACGTGGGAGGAGCATTTACAGTATCTCGAAGAATTATTTACTCGACTACAAGAAGCTAATTTGGTGATGATCTTGGCTAAGAGTGAATTTGCAAAAGCGCAAGTTACGTATCTAGGCCATACCATTGGACATGGAATGGTGGCTCTGAGAGATGAGAAAGCCAAGGATATCGTGGATTTCCCAGTGCCTACAACAAAACAAGAAGTTTTGAGATTTCTGGGTATGAATGAGTTTTACCAGAAATTTGTACCAAATTTTAGCCAAGTGGTTGCTCCACTGACTGAACTTAAAAAAGAACAAGAAGTTTCAGTTGACACTAGAATGTAAGAAGTCATTTGATAGTTGGAAAACTATATTAACTATGACACCAGTGTTAACAATACCCAATTATCAAGCAATTTAAGTTAGCCATTGATGCAAGTGATGTAGGCAGTGAGGCTGTACTGTTACGAGAAGATGACACTGGAATTGAAAAACCGATAGGGTATTTTTCATAGAAGCTGAATGTACAACTGAGAAGATATTCAATGATTGAAAAAGAGACTTTGAGATTGGTGTTAGCATTGCAGCATTTTGAAAGTTATGTTGCAAACAATTCATCAGAAACAATAGTTTATACAGACCACAATCCTTTGAAGCTTTTGGACAAATTTCGAGACAAAATTGCAAGGCTTTTCAGATGGAGCCTATTGTTACAACCATTTAATCTACATATTACACATATTGCTGGAAGAGAAAATCTGTTCGCAGATGAATTATCAAGGATGTGAAGCTTAAAGGAAATTGGGATATTTAAAAAAAACCTGGACACACTGAACTGGAGTGATTTCTGTTGATATTATGTTAATGCATGCATATGATAATGTAATAGTGTAATGAGTATAGGAGATAGTGTGAGACAGGTTACTAAAATGAAGCTTTCCTTTTAGAATTATGACAGTTCATTTTCTGATAAGGAGGGGGATGTCATGAAGCCATTAATGTATATAATATTTTGGAAAATGTTTTTCTTTTAAAATAGAGATTTAGTTTGTGGGTATGTCTTAATTGGATTAAAGCCAGATAGTCTGGGTGCTTTGATGCACTAGTTTGAGATGTAAACCGGGAGATAGTGTGCATGTGGAAGAATAAAATACATGTATAATGAAATTACTACAGAGTGTCCTTGAACAGTCACACAACCAGCACATAAACTAATAGGCTAGTTGCGCTATCAGCTACCTTCCCAGACTAATGGGCGCCAGATGTCAGATATGGTTGTAAACTAAGAAAGAACTATTGTGTGCATACCCAAGATATGTCCCCATACCATGTTAATAATGGGGATAGGGTTAAGCAACCATTGAAAGTGCCTAATCTCTAACCATTGAAACTGCCTAATCTCTAACCATTGAAACTGCCTAATCCCTAACTATTGAAACTGCCTAATCTCTGTCACGTACTTCTGGCTATAACTATGGGTGTACTCTAATGCTTCTCAGAGTGCCGGATCGCTCCATTGTATGCGACTGGGCTCTCCGTGATATCACAATTTAATAAAGACTTCCAAGACAAACCTCCTGGGTCCGAGTGTTCACTCTGTTTTCCACAACAAATTGGCAACGAAGGTGGGATCCAACTGAAGTCCAGTAGCCTCATAAGTTGGAGAGGTAATTGAAATCCTGGACCGTCGGATCTCCGAAAAAGAACCCTCGAGGAGAAAGGGAGGAACAACTCTTCTAAGTTAGAGAGAGTACGAACTGCATCCTAACTGAAAGGGGGATTGCAGTGAATTAGCGTCCCAGCTGAAAGGAGGGCTGTGAGTAAAAGGGTAGCTACCGACCAAAGAGACTTAAGAGACCCAAAGAATCGGAGGACTTGTTAAGGAACTTTTAAACACCATTGAGCGCATAGGTAGGGAAAACGCGCTGCGCTGTTAATTGTATTTCCTTTCTAGATATAATGGGAAGTCGTAGCAGCAGAGCAGCATCTGCCGCCTTCCTGGTTCCATGGGGTTCAAAAAACAAACCAAAGCCAGAGCCCAAATCAGGAACTTTGAAGATGGGCAAGAAAACGGAAAAACATATGAAAATGGTAACCAAGGCTCGACAAAAGGTAGAAGACGCGCTGGTCCCTCCGGGGTCGCCAGCTGACATTGTTGTAAAAGAGACGGGCACACATGGGCAAAGGAGGGATGCAACATACGATTAATCAACAATGGTTTGCACCGGGCATAACCCCAACCATACAAAAAAATCACTCACTCTTGTTCGATTTGCCAGCAGAATAACAAAGGGCCAGCAGCCAAGTATGATCACCTCCCGATGCCCAAGATGCCCTTTGAAAATTTACAAATTGATTTTGTACATATGCCTCCGGCCTCGGGATTTAAGTATATCTTAGTAATAGTAGACATGTTCACCCAATGGGTAGAAGCTTACCCCACACGAAAAGATGATGCTCGAACGGTAGTGAAAATATTGTGGAAAGAAATAATACCTAGATACGGAATACCCAAGGGAATAAACTGAGGGACTCACTTTACCGGAAAGATAGTAAAAGACTTAGTGCAGGTTATGGGATTTCAGTGGAAATTGCATATTCTCTACCAGCCACAGTCCTCAGGGATGGTAGAAAGGGTAAATGGGGAATTTAAAAAACACCCTATCTAAAGTTTGTCAGGATAATAAACTCTCGTGGCCAGAAGCACTCCCAGTAGTGCTTTATGCTATGCGAAATAGAAAAAGTATAGCCACTGGAATAACACCTCATGAAGCTCTTATGACGTCCTATGACTACCGGAGCCCAGCCTCCTGAGTGTCCTGAAAAATTGGCCTTAATATGGAATGATGAGCAGACCTTGGCTTACGCCCAAGCACTATTCAAAACTGCAGCTGAATTGCATGAGAGGATAAGGCAGGCTCAGGTGACCGTAGGAGATACTCCTATACACGCCTTCAGCCAGGTGATCAAGTGTATGTAAAAAATCTAAACAAAGACTCCCTTTCTCCTAGGTGGAAAGGACCCTACCCTGTGCTGCTAACAACTCGGACGGCCTTGAAGGTTAAAGGGAAGGAAGACTGGGTCCACGCCACCCGCTGTAAAAAATATTGTCCGCCGATAATATAGCAGCTGTTACCAAGTGATCTAACTTGTATTATGTATTGGATACTGCTCCTTGTTATATTCCGTGGGGTATACCCAAGGGACCCTCACCCAAACACCTTTTTGTCTCCATGCCGCACCTACGCTAGACAGGTAGGACAGGACGCCTGTTAGATATGCAGACTCCCCAACATGGGGGTGAGACGGGTCATTGGCGTGCTGTTCCTCTAAATGACACTGAGTACGCTGACGTTTGAACTTTTAATATTGTTCCACCGCAGCGCAATATGTTTAGAGGTTGGTTCCATTGCTCTCCACCTGCCAATGGGTGGAACTATAAAGAACATGACATTAGAATCAGACCTCCGCAAAAGCCGGTGAATGCCACCTGTTGGTGTTCCAACCTTACACTCAGCACTTACGATCTGGGACGAAGCTCCTGTCATATTACGGTATCATACCTCTTTGGCCTATCTATCCGAAAGCCCGCCGGTACTGGTAGTACCGAACATCCACCAAACCCCCTCAATGGTACATACTGGGTTTGTGGAGATAAAGCTTACCCCTGGTTGCCTGGGATGCCTCAACTATCCTCTTTCTTTAAAGTGCCAATAGGAAATTTGAGAAAGAACGGAACCACTCCCACCTTGAATCCCTATCTTCGCCATATAGGTAAATCAGATATTCACCCGCATCGCTGTGGCATCTCGGAATCTGAATGATTCTGGATGATTGCTTTGCCCCCTTACGGAACTGCTCGTAATTCCCATGAAATTATCAACCTGGCAGCTGCACTTGAAAAAGTCGCTAATTCAATGTCTGATGTTCTGGTTGAGACACAGAAGCAGATTTCAGCTAGTACCACTGAAATGATAGCACTACGCCTAACCGCATTACAAAACAGGATGTCCCTTGACTTCCTTCTAGCTGAAAAAGGCGGCACTTGTGCTATGATAGGCTCAGAGTGCTGCATTTATGTACCTGATGTCTCTGAAAATATTACTGATGTGGGACAGCATGTCAAGGACAAAGTACAAGAAATAAAAAAGGTTAGGGAAAGTTTGAGTAATTTTTATAAAAAAGATTCTTGGTGGTCTGCAATACCAGGTTGGTTCTCCGGTTGGAGAAGTTGGTTGCTATACGTTTTAATTGGGTTGGCCGTAGCATGTGTTATAGGGTGTCGTGCATGTGTTGCTTTGCGGATTTGCTGCTCCCAGATTATCGATGGTGTCTCTACTGGATTAGGTGGTTCCCCAATTATTCCCCAAACGATGCACACTGGCCCCAGTGAAGCCAACTGGTGGGGAGAGAAAGTTTACCCTGCCAGGGACCGGCCTTTTCCTTATGGTTATGAACCCACGTATGATGAAGTTACTATTCCTCCCTGGTGTTAATTTAAAAGATTAACAAGGAGGGATTGTGGAAGAATAAAATACATGTATAATGAAATTACTACTGAGTGCCCTTGAGCAGTCACGCAACCAGCACATAAATTAATAGACTAGTCGCGCTATCAGCTACCTTCCCAGACTAATGGGCACCTGATGTCAGATATGGTTGTAAACTAAGAAAGAACTATTGTGTGCATACCCAAGATATGTCCCCATACCATGTTAGTAATGGGGATAGGGTTAAGCAACCATCGAAAGTGCCTAATCTCTAACCATTGAAAGTGCCTAATCTCTAACCATTGAAATTGTCTATTCTCTAACCATTGAAACTGCCTAATCACTGTCACGTACTTTTTGCTATAACTATGGGTGTACTCTAATGCTTCTCAGAGTGCCGGATCGCTCCATTGTATGCGAATGGGCTCTCCATGATATCACGATTTAATAAAGACTTCCAAGACAAACCTCCTGGGTCCGAGTGTTCACTCTATTTTCCGCAACAGTGCATTTGCATTTTTTTGAATAGAGCATTCAATAAGTGGGGTGAAAACTTGATGCTTTTCTAACCGATACTGAGCCATATGTTTATATTACTAATAAAATTGGTATTGTGAAAAGGGATTTCATTGTTAAATGGTGAAGTTCAAAGAGGTTGTTGATACAATGAGAATTAACATTCAAAGGGGCTGCTAGGTATAACTTTCATAGTTTTCGGGTGTGCAGGCAGAGGCAATGTAAGATCAAAAGGCAGCTGCAAGTCTCCAACTGGCTCCACAGTGGAAAGAACCTCATTTTGAATTTGTAAGGTGAAAATGCTTTACCTGGTGTTTGGTTAAGTCTATGGGTTGTTGTTGCTTTAGTGGAGATTAATTCAGGAATTTGTTAAAAGTTATGATAGTCGTAATTTGTAGCCATGTGTACATATTTTAACCTGTGTAATTAATAAAATGTTTCATTTGGTTTACTGAAAAACCTCAAGAGTTGGTGGCCTGGTTCCTGAGTTTAGAGTTGCATCTCAAACATAACACTTAAAATTATTGATTATGGGTTGTTTAAAGTTTCCCTCTGGGATTTTGAAATAACTCCGCTTTACCAACAGCATCGGTCATAACATCACCTCACCTCTGGAGTTCACTTTTATCCATGTTTGTAAGAAGGCTGTACTGAGGTCAGAAACTGAGTGACCCTGGCAGAAACCAAACTAAGCATCAGTAGGCAGGTTACTGCTAAGCAAGTGCCGCTTGATAGCACTATTGATGATCCCTTCCATTACTTTAATGATGATCGAGAGTAGACTGATGGGGCGGTAATTGGCCGGGTTGGATTTGACCTGCTTTTTATGTACAGAACATACATGGGCAATGTTCCACGTTGCCTGGTAGATGCTAGAGTTGTAGCTGTACTGGAACAGCTTGGCTAGGGATGCAGAAAATTCTGGAGCACAAATCTTCAGTACTATTGCCAGAATATTGTCAGGGCCCATAGCCTTTGCAGTATCTAATGCCTTCAGCTGTTTCTTGATGTCACATGGAGTGAATTGGCTGAAGACTGGCATCTGTGATACTGGGGACATCTGGAGGAGGCTGAGATGGATCATCCACTTGGCATTTCTGGCTGACGATTGCTGCAAATGCTTCAGCCTTATTTTTGCACTGATGTGCTGGGCTCCTCCATCATTGAGGTGGGAATATTTGTGGAGCTTCCTCCTCCACTGACTTGTTTAATTGTCCATCACCATTCACAACTGGATGTGGCAAGACCTAATCCATTGATTGTGGGATTGCTGAGCTCTGTCTATCACTTGCTGCTTATGCTGTTTGGCACACAAGTAGTCTTGAGTTGTAGGTTCACCAGGTTGACACCTCATTTTTAGGTATGCCTAGTGCTGCTCCTGCACTCTTCATTGAACCAGGGTTGATCCCCTGGCTTGATGGTAGTGGTAGAGTGGGGGATATGCTGGGCCATGAGCTTACAGATTGTGGTTGAGTACGACTCTGCTGCTGCTGATGGCTTACAGCACTTCAGTCTTGAGCTGTTAGATGTGTTTGAAATCTATCCCATTTAGCACGGTGGTAATGCCATACAACACGATGGAGGGTATCCTCAATGTGAAGACGCGATGAGTGAGAGAGAGAGAAGCTGGGTGATTAGGACTGGGGAGTTTAAGGTTGGAGAGGGAGGTAGAAGTTTAGTCATTGGAGCTCAGGCAGTGGGGAGTGTGGGCACTGTGTGTCAGAGGTTTAGGGTTCAAAGTGGGCGGGGGGAGGTGGAAGGGGAGACTGGCAAATGGGATGGATGTGGTTTGTGCAGACTGGGAGCAACCACAAGTAGTCTAGACCATAGATGCAGAGGAAGGCACCCTGGAGAGAAGTGGCACATTTGTATCCTCCTCAGTTGGGGATGAAGAGACGGGGAGCTCGCAGATAATTGGTGATAGAATTTAAAGGCTGAATTTTACCCCTGGTGATGATGAGCATCTGGTTAAATCATGGGGAACTGTATTGGATCAGCTCCACCACCATGTTCCACTGTCAGGGAATTTTATCAGCAGTGGGATTGGAATCGGACAGGCTTCCTGCCCCAAGGAAGGGGGCAGCCAATTTCCATATTTTTGCACATTCACTTAATGGGTCTATATTCTTTTGCATACTCTATGTGTCTTCCTCACAGCTTTTCCACCTAACTCTTCAACATCAGCAGGACTTGAACCTGGAGCCTATAAACCTAGAGGAAAGGACGCTACCACTGTGCTACAAGACCAGTCAATTTCCAAATGTAAAGGCCCAATTAGTGGCTATCAGCATTTTGCCAACAGTGTATCAAACCTCCCCCCACCCCCGCCACACGAGGCAGTGGCAGCTAACAGTTGGGTGATGGGAGGGTGGAAGGTGTTATGAAGCAAAGAGGTGGCAATGCGGAAAGGCAGTCCCTGTCACCTCCAACAATATATCCCTCGGATGCTTTTGCCTCCAGTACTCAGTCCCTCAATTTTTTAAAAGAGTTTTTTCTCTACCTCCCTCAGTGGTGGCCACTGCTCCTGGTGATGCTGCTGAGCTGCCAGCCCTCTGATTGTGCCTGAAGATCTCAGGGACAGGCTACCTCCCTAAATAAGGACAGCAATCTCAGTGACGGCCACTTAGTTGGCTGCTGCCTGTAAAATTCAGGCAGAAGTCCCACTGGCCACCTGTGCATTTTCTCCTGATGTCAGGCTGTCCACCCGATTGATAAAATTCTGCCCAAAGTATCTCTAATATGCATATGCTGACTTCATTTCATTAATGACTGAATGATGAGAAGAATTAGTATGGTCAACATCAAGATTGTGACTTTTCTATGTCTAAAACATATCCCTTTTGTCTTCCAGGGCCTTCTTGTATAGAGCAATTATCACAGGATATCCCTGAGGATGATTTCTTAGAGGTCCTCCTTTCTCCTGAGGTGCATGTACAGCTGTATTTCAGTGCAAATACTCACACTTTGGTGAGTTCCGTTTGAGATTTAGTTGGGTTTTCACCTGGTGATTCTTATCTCTCAAATGAACATGAGCAGTCAGTGGTGGCAGAAACAGTGAGGAGAGTCTGGGGTGTTTTTTAAAAAAAATTCTTTCATGGGATGCGAGCATTGCTGGCATGGCCAGCAATTGTTGCCCATCCCTAACTGCCCTGAGCTGAGTAGCTTGCTAGGCCATTTCAGAAGACAGTTAAGAGTCAACCACATTACTGTGGGTCTAGAGACCAGGCATGGCAAATTTCCTTCTCCAAAGGCACACTAGTGAACCAGATGTGTTTTTACAACAATCGATGATGGTGTCATGGGCACCATTACTGAGACTAGCTTTCAATTCCAGAATTATTAATTGAAGTTAAATGTCATCAATGTGAGGGGGCAATCTTTTTCAAACTGTACTCAGTTGGACATTGGTACTAAGCCCTTGGGGCTTTTGTTCAGAAAGAGAATGCTAGAGGTGCATCAGCAACTTAGCAAGGTACTGACAGAGGTGCCACAAATACTCTCGACATAATAACAAAGAGGTTGAAGGAGTCAATTGTTAGTGTATTAGTGGCACAGGGAATTTAAAGATTGTGTGCCGTGGAGAGAGTCCACATCCATGGAGCGTCAAGAAAGATTTTCAAATGACTCCATGCAGGTAATGGCCATGGCACTGCAAACTTTGGATGTTAACTTGCCTACTGTCTAAAACAGGATGACAGGTACCTTATCTGTGGACTTACAATGCTTCAGTGATCTCCACCAAGCCCTCTGTCTAGCAAAGTGCAGTGATGCAGTGCTGCCCCAGGAGAGGGTTGATGGTGAAAGGGGACATGAAAGTAGGAACTCCATTCAAAGAACTCCTGCTTCTCACCTGTTGCCTCTTAGCCAGTCTCCAATCTGGTACCCCAATGGCTAGGTCAGACCCTGCACAAATTCACATGGTTTTTGGCAGTTACAGAGGTCACAAGCCAAAAGTATTTCAGCTGCCAGGGCAGGGACTTGAGCTGCCTGAGCAGGGACCTGAGCTGCCAGGGCAGGGACCTGAGCTGCCAGAGCAGGGACCTGAGCTGCCAGAGCAGGGACCTGAGCTGCCTGAGCAGGGACCTGAGCTGCCAGAGCAGGGACCTGAGCTGCCAGAGCAGGGACCTGAGCTGCCAGAGCAGGGACCTGAGCTGCCTGAGCAGGGACCTGAGCTGCCAGAGCAGGGACCTGAGCTGCCAGAGCAGGGACCTGAGCTGCCTGAGCAGGGACCTGAGCTGCCAGAGCAGGGACCTGAGCTGCCTGAGCAGGGACCTGAGCTGCCAGAGCAGGGACCTGAGCTGCCTGCCTCATCATCTGCAGAAACCATACAGGATACACCACTTAGAAATGGTAGGAAGCATAAATTGAAGAAATTGTAATTCTCCAAGGACATGAACAAGAGTGTCTGACAAAATATTAGATCATTAAGTTTCCCTTTTTTATAATGCCATATAAAATTTTAACCACTTGTCCATCCTGAGGGCTAACTTGCCCTTTCAATTGTTACATGATGAATGTGAATATTTGGACGAAATAGTTGCAAAGCATGGTGGGAAATGGGTGGGGGTGGCTGTGGGGTGAGGTGATGGTGGATTAGTGTTGGTAGTCTTGACGCTCTCATTGTAGTGCTCCTGCACTCCATTGGTGGAGTTCCTCATAGATGGCATAAGCCAAACTTGAAATGAATATCTCTTGCCTCTTACAATTCAGTCCTTAAATCTGCTTCCTGAAATGAAAACATCTCAGATGTCTGACTTTGGGTTGTCTGTCATAATATTTCCTATGTGGTTCAGTGTCTAATTTTGTTTGATAACACTCCTATGAGGTGCCTTGAGACATTTCACTACATTAAAGGTGCTATATAAATGCAAGTTGTTGCTGTTGTGACAACCACAGCTTGTAGACAATGCTCTTGGAGAGGTCAAAGAAAATGAACCTCCATCTGTATACCCTATAATGGTGTCCCCTGTGAACTCAGCCCCTCTCCTGTGTACCGCTCTCCTGTTTATGTGTTGATCCCACTACAGCACTCCAATAGTGATAACTTATCTCTTCTGATATGCTGCCAAATCAATTTAAAATCCTCAAAAGTTTGGAAAAAACTATATCCACAAAAGCACTCTCTGTCAAACATTTGCCAGAGGGAACTGAGACAGCAGCTGCAGTAAGTGAGGATTTATTCAGATGGAAGGATGACAAGTTTGAACACCCACCCAAACTGCAGCTCAAACTCTTGTTTCTCTGATCATTTCCTGAGCCCGGTGAAACCCATGCTGTTCAAGTAAAGTTTGGAGCCAAGTCAAAAAACTATTGTAAAGTACCTCATTAACGTCTCCTAAGGATATGAATTCTGCTAATCTGTATCCAGTACTTAATTAGGAAATATCCAACTTCAGCAAGTAGGTTCCTCACTGCCATTTAAACATGTGTCTGTTAAATCCAGAAGTGGGCATGTTGCTGGGTGCAGCCCCACTACCAAATGAAATACTTTTCACCCCTGTCTCAGCTCACCAATTCTTAGGGATAAAATTTCCCATTGAGTCTAAACCTGGGAGTGGATGAATTTAATTCCTGCAGTGCGGATCTCGGTAGTGAACCTTGAAACTGGCGCCGTCACTGAATGGAATGGATATCGCTGACTGACCGCATTTAAGTGGAGCTGCTCAATTAATGCCATGGAGGCAAGACGGCCTAAACAATAATGTTGCCGGGCAGGCAGCAAGGTGCTAACCTTGACATCACCTGACAGACAGATGCCAGTGCCATCTTTAAATGGCTGCCAAGCCCGCACGCAGTCTCCCTTGATTTTCAAGCTGGTTGGAGCTACAGTGGTAAATACCCCTTTGGCTGAACTGGATGATTCCCCCGCCCCCATTTGGCTGCACAGACCCCTCTGACCCTCCGACTGCATTGGAAAACCCAGAAAATCTTTGACTCAATAGAGGACCCAAGGAGTGTTCAGGGAGGTTGCTACCAACATGCTGGAGGGAAGACACTGGAAGTCTCCATGGTTTAGCGATGCCTCCCTGCAGGTCCTCCAGGCTGCACAGGAAAAGCAGGAGGCAAGCACCAGCTGCCTGCTGATGCATATGAACATGCATGCAAACATACGAATTAGGAGCAGGAGTAGGTCACTCGATCCCTTGAGCCTGCTCCTCCTTTCAATAAGATCATGGCGATCTAATTATAAGCTCAATCCCACATTCCTGCCTATTC
Source organism: Carcharodon carcharias (assembly GCF_017639515.1). NCBI lineage: Eukaryota > Metazoa > Chordata > Chondrichthyes > Lamniformes > Lamnidae > Carcharodon > Carcharodon carcharias. Next base: position 123,804,466 of record NC_054476.1, read on the forward strand.
CTGATAACCTGTCACCCCCTTGTTAATCAAGAATCTATCTAACTCTGCCTTAAAAATATTCAAAGATTCTGCTTCCACTGCCTTTTGGGGAAGAGAGCTCCAAAGACTCTCAACCCTCTGAGAGAAAAAAATTCCTCATCTCTGTCTCAAAAGAGTGACCCCTTCTTTTTAAACGGTAACTCTAGATTCTAGCTTCTCCCACAAGAAGAAGCATCCTCTTCACATCCACCCTGTCAAGACCCCTCAGGATCTTAAAGATTTCAATCAAGTTGCTTCTTACTCTGCTAAATTCCAGTGGATACAAGCCTAACCTGTCCAACCTTTCCTCTTAAGACAACCCATCCATTCCTAGTATTAGTCTAGTAAACCTTCCATGAACTGCTAACACATTTACATCTTTCCTTAAATAAGGAGACCAGTACTGTACGCATTGCTCCAGATGTGGTCTTACTCGTCTCCTGTACAACTGTTGGATAACCTCCTGACTTTTGTACTCAATTTCCCTCACAATAAATGATAACATTCTATTAGCTTTCCTAATTACTTGCTGTACTTGCATACTAACCATTTGTGATTCATGCACTAGGACACCCAGATCCCTCTGGGACATTGACACATTGTCATGAAGAGATATTAATGTAGTTAACGTATTGGATTTTTTAAAAATAGAGGTTTAGTTTGTGTGTGTTAATTGGCTTAAAGCCAGTTTGTTGGTGCTTTGAGGTATAGTAGTTTTGAGATGTAAACAGTAAGGTAGAGAGTTCATTTGCATTTTGTTGAATAGGGCATTCAAGGGTGGGAGTGAAATCTTGCACCTAGCTAGGAGACACCAAGCAATGTTTACATTGCTAATAAAATTGGTACTATGAAAGGGGTTCAAAGGGCCTGGTGATACAATGAGAATTTGCATTGGAATGAAAAGGCTGGGTATAACAGAAAGGACTTTGTGTATGCAGGTCAGAGACATGTAAGGTCTAAGCCTGTAAGCCTATAGCTGTCTGCAAAGGAACAAAATTAAAAGGAGCCTCATTTTGAATTTGTAAGGTGAAAAATGCTTTGCCTGGTGCCTGTTTAAGTCTATTGGTTATTGTTGCCTTAGTGGAGATTAATTTTGGAATTTATTAAAGTTATGATAGTAGTAATTTGTAGACATGTGTATGTGTTTAATACCTTGTTGTAAATTAATAAATGTTTCATTTAGTTTTATATAAAAACCTCTCGAGAACTGATGGTCTTATTCCTGAATTTAGAGCGGCAACTCAAAACGTACAAATTGAAAATATAGGTTATGACAGTTGTTTAAAATTTCCCTCTGGGATTTCAAATAACTCAGCCTTTATCAACTGCTGTGTCATAACACACATTTTGATGGCACAAATCCACCTTATTGTTATAGTGGAAGGTGGTGTAAAGAAAATGTGTTCAAGAGCCCCATCATGGGCCAGAGGGCTGTCAACAGCATTGTGGTCAGCTGATCTTTGTGCAGCTGATTTTTCTCCTCCTACCTGAAGGAGAAACAGGCCTGCAGCACCAAGGAGAGGGCCAAGACCGGTGGTGGAGTACTAGACATTTACAGGCTGACACCTGCAGAGGGAGGACACCCTCAAACTGGCAGGAGACCAGGGAGGCTGGGCGGTTGTGGATGGCCAGACTGGAGTCGCAAGCAAAGTGAGTCAGGAGGCTTTGAGGTCACCTGTGCACCACTGGACAAAAGGATATTCTCAGCAGGCATGGATGGAAGGAGGAAATGCAAAGGCCTTACTCCTAACTGTTTGGGTATTCTCATGCAAGTTTTCACTCTCCGGAAGGAAGGACAGCCGTAGAGACCGGTGCCCTGCTATCCATTACTAAGGAAGAGAAGGAGAAGTCCTCAGAAGGTGCACCATTGCATCATTCCCTTGCACCCTCCACCAGCATAGGTACTATCAAGTCAGTCAATAATGTTTGCCATTTAATTCAGGGTGACAAGCTGGTGAACACATGACAGATGTGCTCTAGCAGTTGCCAAATGCTGTGACAGCTGATGTGGGTGACCTGACGATGGGTGGCCAGGCCCATGCTGAGCCCCAGGCTGATGACGGGCCTCTGGCCTTGGCCACATGAAAGCTGCTGGAATTACAGTAATAGGCAGGGGGACGTCGAGCACAGACTATGCACAACCATGTGCAGCTGATGGAGGAGGCCAACCAGGCCATGACTGCTGGCATATCTCATGTGTGCGTGCATGTAGCCTTTTCCATCGAAAGTTTGGCTACCTTCGTGGAGAGCCAACCCCAGCAGACCAGTCAGGGGATGCCAAAGATGCATGCAAACCTGCACAGACTGCCAGGAGGATGAGCAAACTGACCACAGCACCGTGGTACAGAGCGCCATTCAAGTGGGGTGAGAAAAGAGGAATGTAGTCATAATTGGGGATAGCATAGTTAGGGGAATAGATACTGTTCTCTGCAGCAAAGACAGAGAGTCCCGAAGGCTGTGTTGCCAGCCTGGTGTCAAGTTTAAGGACGTCGTTTCTGGGCTGGAGAGGAACTTGGAGTGGGAGGGGAAGGATCCAGTTGTCGTGATCCACGTAAGTACCAACGACATAGATAGGACTAGGAAAGGGGCTCTGCTGAGGGACTATGTGCAGCTCAGGGCTAAATTAAAAAGCAGAACCACAAAGGTAATAATCTCCGGATCGCTGCCTGGGCCACGTGCAAATTGGTGTAGAGCAAATAAGATTAGAGAGATAAAAGCATGGCTCAAAGATTGGTGTGGGGGAAATGGGTTCCAATTCATGGGGCACTGGCACTCAGTACTGGGGAAGGAGGGAGCTGTTCCGTTGGGATGGGCTTAATTTGAACCATGCTGGGACTAGCATCCTGGCGAATCGCATAACTAGGGTTGTAGATAGGACTTTAAACTAATTGATGGGGGAGGGGGAGAGGGCATAATTGAAGGGAAATTTTAAAAATCGAAAAGAAACGAGAGAGCAAAGGTACAACATGGTGAAGAGGTGAACGATAATCAAAGTATAACAGGAAGCGGAAGAAAATATAAGCAGAACAGTGCAGCAGAAATTAGAACCAGAATGAGTAATAATGGTCAAAAGTCAAAGATTAGACTATTTATCTGAGCGCATGCAGCATTTGTAACAAAATAGATGAGTTGATGGCACAAATAGAAATATATGGATTTGACTTGATAGCTATTACAGAGACACTGTTGCAGGGTGACCAAGACTGGGAACTCAATATTCAAGGGTATTTGACATTCCAAAAAAATAGGCAAAAAGGAAAAGGAGGTGGGGTAGCTTTGTTAATAAAGGATGGTATCAGTGCAGTGGCGAATAGTGATATAGGTGCCATAGATTGTGATGTGGAATCAGTTTGGGTAGAAATAAGGAATAACAAGGGGAAGAAGTCACGGGTGGCCACCGAAGAGTTGCCTCACTGTAGGACAAAGTATAAATCAGGAAATAATGGAGGCATGTAAAAAGGGCGCTACAATTGTCATGGGTGATTTTAATCTGCATATTGACTGGACAAATCAGATTGGCAGGAGTAACATGGAAGAGTAATTTGTTGAGTGCATCAGGGATTGTTTCTTAGAGCAATACGTTGCAGAACCTACCCAGGAACAGGCTATTTGAGACCTAGTAAAGTGTAATAAGGTAGGATTAATAAGAAGTCTCATAGTTAAGGATCCTCTCAGGGGTAGCGATCACAATATGGTAGAATTTCAAATTCAGATTGCAGGTGAGCAACTCAGATCTCAAAACAGTGTCCTCAATTTGAGGAAGGGCAATTACAGAGGTATGAAGAAAGAGTTGTCTAAAGCGGGCTAGGAAAATAGACTAAGGGGAAGGTCAGTGGATGAGCAGTGGCAGACATAACACTCAGCAAAAATTTATCCCGGTAAAAAAGAAGGACTCAATGAGAAGGATGAACCACCCGTGGTTAACAAAGGTGGTCAAGGAGAGTATACAATCAAAAACGAAGGCATACAAAGCGGCAAAAACTAGTGGTAGGCCAGAGGATTGGGAATTTTTTAGGAGCCAGCAGTGGATGACTAAAAAGCTAATAAAAGGGGAGAAAATTGATTATAAAAGTAAATCAGCAAGAAATGTAAAAACAAATAGCAAAAGCTTTCATGGGTATTTAAAAAGAAAGAGAGTAGCTGAAGTGAGCGTGAGACCCTTGGAGGGTGCAACGGGAGAATTGATAATGGGGAATAGGGAAATGGCACATTATTTAAACCAATATTTTGCACGGTCTTCACAGTGGAGGACGCTATAAACATTTCAAAGATATCAGATAAGCAAAGAGCTAATGGGAGGAAAGATCTTGCAACAGTCTCTATCACAAGGACAAAGTATTTGACAAACTAATGGGACTAAAGGCAGGCAGGTTGCCAGGACCTGATGGCCTGCATCCAAGGGTTTTAAAGGAAGTGGCTGCAGAAATAGTGGAGGCATTCGCCAAAATATGCCAGAACTCACTAGTTTCCGGAAGGGTCCCAGAGGATTGGAAAACTGCTAATGTGATGCCCATGTTCAAGAAGGGAAGAAGACAAAAAGCAAGAAACTATAGGCCAGGCAGTCTAACAAGTGTGGTTAGGAAAATGCTTTGAGGATATAACAAGCAGAGTTGATAAAGGGGAAACCTGATAGATGTAGTGTATTTGGATTTCCAGAAGGCATTCGATAAGGTGCCTCATAAAAGGTTATTGCACAAGATAGGAGCTCACAGTATTGGGGTAATATATTAACATGGATTGAGGATTGGTTAACACAGAAAACAGAGAGTTGGGATTAATGGGTCACTTTCAGGTTGGAAAGACGTAACTAGTGGAGTGCCACAAGGATCAGTCCTAGGGCCTTAATTATTTACTATCTATATTAATGACTTGGAAGAGGAAGCAGAGTATAATATACCTAAATTTGCTGACAATATAAAAATAGGTGGGAGGGCATGTTGTGATGAGGACATAAGGATATAGATAGGTTGAGTGAGTGGGCAAAAACTTGGCAGATGGAGTTTAATGTAGGAAAATGTGAGGTCATGCACTTTGGTAGGAAAAATCAAAAGGCAGACTATTATGTAAATGGAGAAAGACTCCAAAAAAGTGCAGCACAGAGGGATCAGGGTGTTCTTGTGCATGAAACACAAAAAATTAGCTTGTAGGTGCAGCAAGTAATTAAGAAGGCAAATGGAATTTTGACCTGTATTGCTAGGAGGTTGGAGTTTAAAAATAAGGAAGTCATGTTACAACTGTACAGGTATTGGTGAGACCACACCTGGAGAACTGTGTACTTGGTCCCCGTATTTAAGAAATAATATACTGACATTGGAGGCAGTTCAAAAGAGATTCACTAGGCTGATTCCTGAGATGAAGGAGTTGTCTTATCAAGAATGGCTAAACAGGTTAGGCCTTTATTCATTAGAGATTAGAAGAATGAGGGCTGATCTTATTGAAATGTATAAGATTCTGAGGGGGCTTGACATGGTAGATATTGAGAAGATGTTTCCGCTAGTGGGGGAATCTTGAACTAGGGGACATGGTTCAGAACTGAGATGCGAAGGAATTTCTTCTCTCAGAGGGTAGTGAATGTCTGGAATTCTCTACCCCCAGGCAGTTGTGAATGTCTGGAATTCTCTACCCTAGGCAGTTGTGGTGCCTAGATCACTTAAAGTATTTAAAGAGAAGGTAGATAGATTTTTGAAATATTGGGGAGCTGAGGGTTATGAGGATCTGGCATGAAAGGAGAGCTGAGGCCTGAGGCAGATCAGCCATGATCTTATTGAATGGCTGGACATGGTTGAGGGACCAAATGTCCTACTCCTGCTCCTATTTCTTATGTTTACCATTGTTTTGGCTCTGAGTTCCACATAGCAGTGGCCAGGCGAGAGGCAGAAGGCAGCTGGACTCCCTTCCAGGTACCCTTCTATCTCTGGTACATAGGGAGGTGCCATTACACATCGTAAGAGAGGGGGAGCAGCCACCAGCTGCATCTGCAGGCTCCTCTCAGTTCACTCTGAGTGTGGACAGTTGTTCCTCAGCCCTCCTGCCATTGACCCAATGCCTCCTGTAGCCACAGTGACTGAGTGTGGGCTGTGTTACGACACCCAAGTGGGAGCCCTTCTGCTCTTGAGGCCTCAAGCAACCTGAGGATGGGTGTCAAAGTCAACGCAGGCCACGGGCAGCACAATCAGCAGCCTGCCTCCAACACAGCTGAAAGTTCAGGGGGTTGCACCTTGTAGAAGCACTTGTATGAAGAAGAGCAACTGGACACACCAGAGATTAACTGGTGTTTAAAAGTTTGCACATGCTAAGGTTGGATAGTGTTAGTTCTGCTGTTTTGTTTTGAGATGTGGGTCATTAATGGACTGAAGGGTGTCCTGTCAGATAGAAAGTTTACCCTTGGCCTCCCCAGTTGCCTGTATGGGGGGAAGCAGAATCTCCTAATCTCCTCAGATGGGACATTATTCATGGAGATGCTGGGCGCTAGGAGATGGTTGTCATAAGTGGAAGGAGGTGCCAATGTGAGGCGGAGTTTTTATTCAGGCATTTCCAGTGCATCATGGTTGCAGGAAATGGGTGTGAATGAGGTTCCTCCGGGACTGGTGTGTGTGTCTCTCAATTGTTTTTGTTTCTTTTGCAGGGGGATCATCGTTTTGTCCTGTGTGCTCTGTCCCTCCTTGGTCATGGTCTCCCCTCTTCATACTCTCAGTTTCCCTCCTTTGAAGATGATCTACTACTTCTTGGAGTCTGTTGCAAAACAGCTGCTGGCATGAAATCATGAGCAAAGATACTCAACCTCAGGGAACCCACACTTTACAAGGGAAATGCAATAATATTTGCAGACATTATGTGGTTCAAAGTCACATGGTCAGAACATCATGTGATCAAACCTCCAGGAATATCTCCAACTAGACTTGGCAACCCTAAGCTCCAAAGACCTCCTACAAGGACAATTTATTTTCCCTCCAAATTTCATTTCATTGCAATAGACTCCGAATGCCTCTTGTTTCCATAGTTTCACACAGTTTATCTCGGTGTACATTTTCTTTATCATAGCTGTCAGTTAAAAGAAATATAAATGTATCCACTTTCCTCAAGGTGATGCAATAGCGTTAATATGAACATAACGACATACAAATTAGAAGCAGGAATAGACCATTTAGCTCTTCCAGCTTGCTCTACTATTCAATATCCTTTGGCCCCCTTTTTAGTCAAGAATCTATCTACCTCTGCCTTAAAAATATTTAATGATCCTGCCTCCATCGCTCTCCAGGGAAGAGTGTTTCACGGGAGCACAACTCTCTGAGAGAAAAAAAAATCCTCATCTCTGTCTTACATGGGAAACCCCTTATTTTTAAACTGTGTCCACTAGTTCTAGCCTCTCCCACAAGTGGAAACATCCTTTCAGCACTGATCCTGTCAAGTCCCCTCAGGATTTTACATGTTTCAATAAGATCGCCTCTCACTCACTCCAGTGGATACAGGCCAGCCTGTCCAACCTTTCCTCGTAAGAGACAACTCTCTCGTCCCAGGAATCAATTCAGTGAACCTCCTCTGAACTGCTTCGAGTGCAATTATATCCTTTTTTAAATAAGAAGACCAAAACTGTACACAGTACTCTAGATGTGGTCTTATTAATGCCCTATACAACTGTCACAAAACAGCCCTACCTTTATATTCCAATCCCCTTGCCTTTTCATTCCATTTGCCTTTCTAATCACTTGCTGTACCTCATACTGACATTTTGTGATTCACATACCAGGACATCCAGATCCCTCTGTACCACAGAGTTCTGCAATCTGTCTCCATTTAAATAATATGCTGCTTTTCTATTCTTCCTGTCAAAGTGGACAAGTTCACATTTCCCACATTCTACGCCAGCTGCCAATTTTTTGCCCATTTACTTCACCTATCTATATCCCTTTGCAGGCTCCTTGTGTTCACTTCACAATTTACTTTCCTACCTATCTTTGTGTCATCAGCAAATTTTTCAATCATACATTTGACCCTGTCATCCAAGTCACAGGTATAGATTGTAAATATTTGAGGCCCCTGTACTGATCCCTGTGGCATTCCACACATTAGATCTGGCCAACCTGAAAATGACCCATTTATGCCTACTCTTTGTTTCCTGTTAGTTAGCCAATCCTCTATCCATGATAATATGTTACCCCCTGCACCATGAGTTTTATTTTGTGTGGTAACCTATGATGTGGCACCTTTTCTGATGTCTTCTAAAAATCAAAGTACACCACAACTTCCCCTTTATCCACATTGCCAGTTACTTCCTCAAAGAACTCTAATAACTTATTAAAAATGATTTCCCTTTCACAAAACCATGTTGACTCCGCCTGATTGCATTAAGATTTTCTAAGTGTGCGCTGCTATAACGTCCTAAATAATAGATTCCAGCATTTTCTGTATAACAGATGTTAATTTAGCTGGCCTATAGTGTCCTGCTTTCTTTCTCCCTCCTTTCTTGAATGGAGGAGATACATTCTCTATTTTGGAAAATTAAAACCAATGCATTGAATAGCTCAGCAGTCACTTCTTTTAAGACCCTAGGATGAAGTCCATCAGGACCTGATGGTCCAGCTTTTAGTTCAAGTAATTTTCTCAGTACCCTTTCCCTGATGATTGTAATTGTTTTAAGTTCCTCTCCCCCCAACCCCCCAACCACTTTCGCCTCTTGATGCACTATTATTTCTGGGAAATTATTTGTATTCTCTACACTTGAAGACAGGTGCAAAATATTCATTCAATGCATTCACCATTTCCTTATTTTCCATTATTAATTCCCCAGACTCACTTTCTAGAAGATCAACACTCACTTTAATTACTCTTTTCCTTGTTAAGTACTTGTAGAAACTCTTGCTGTCTGTTTTTCTATTTCTAGCTAGCTTTCTCTCATATTCTAATTTCTCCCTCTTTATTATTCTTTTGGTTATTGCTGTTTTCTGTATCTTGTCCAATCTTCTGATCTGTCACTAATCTTCACAAAATTGTATGCTTAATCTTTCAATTTGATGCTGTCTTTGACTTTCTTTGTTAGCCATGGATGGTGCGTCCTTTCCCTAGAGTCTTTCTTTCTCACTGAAAAGTATCTTTGCTGAGTATTATGAAATATCTCCTTAAATGCCTGCTACTGCATGTCTACTGACCTAAGCCTTAACTGAATTTCTCAGTTCACTTTAGCCACCTCAGCCTTCATGCCCTCGTAATTGTCCTTATTTAAGTTTAAAACAATAGCCTTAGACCTACTCTTCTTTCCCTCAAACTGAATGCAAAATTCAGTCATGTTATCATGACTGCCAACTAGGGACGCCTTTACTATGAGGCCATTAATTAATCTCATCTCATTGAACATTACTGGGTCTAGAATAGCTTGATCTCTAGTTTGCTCTGGCATGTACTGCTCTAAGAAGCTGTCCAGAAAACACTCCATGAGCTCACCATCCAGGCTACCTTTGCCAATCTGATTCATCCAATCTATATGTAGATTGAAATCACCCATGATTATCGCCATACCTTTCTCACAAGCCCCCTTGACTAAAGTGAATTGGGGAATTAGGTTAAGGAATAGGGTAGTACAGGTGCAGTGGCAGACATTTAAAGAGGTATTTCATAACACTCAGCAAAGATACATTCCAGTGAAAAAGAAAGGTTCTGGAGGGAGGATGCACTATTAAATAGTATCAAATTGAAAGAAAAAGCATACAATTTTGTGATACAATTAAAATCACACATAATAATCGCCACACCTTTCTCACAAACCCCCATTATTTTTTCCTGTATATGCAACACAGTGTGGTTACTGTTGAGGGGATGGGGGAGCCTATAAACTATTCCCACAAGTGACTTCTTATCTTTACTATTTCTTGTCTTTACCCAAGCTGATTCTACATCTTGACCTTTAGAACTAAAGTCATCTCTCTCTATTGTACTAATGTCATTCCTCATTAACAGAGCCACCCCTCTTTCCTGGCTTCCTGTCCTTCTGAAGACCATAAGACATAGGAGCAGAAATTAGGCCATTCGGCCCATCGAGTCTGCTCCACCATTCAATCATGGCTGATAAGTTTCTCAGCCCCATTCTCCCGCCTTCTCCCCTTACCAATCAAGAACCTATCTATCTCGGTCTTAAATACACTCAATGACCTGGCCTCCACAGCGTTCTGTAGCAATGAATTCCATAGATTCACCACTCTCTGGCTAAAGAAGTTTCTCCTAATCTCTGTTCTAAAAGATCTTCCCTTTACTCTGAGGCTGTGCATAATAGTCTCTCCTATTACTGGAAACATCTTCCCCACGTCCATTCTATCCAGGCCTCTCAGTATTCTGTAAGTTTCAATCAGATCCCCCCCTCATCCTTCTAAACTCTGTCGAGTACAGACCTAGAGTCCTCAAACGTTCCTCATATGTTAAGCCTTTCATTCCTGAGATTGTTCTTGTGAACCTCCTCTGGACCCTCTCCAGGGCCAGCACATCCTTCCTGAGATACAGGGCCCAAAATTGCTCACAATATTCTAAATGTGGTCTGACCAGAGCCTTATAAAGCCTCAGCAGCACATCCCTGCTTTTATATTCTAGTCCTTTCAAAATAAATGCCAACATTGCATTTGCCTTCCTAACTACCGACTCAACCTGCAAGTTAACCTTAAGAGAATCCTGCACTAGGACTCCCAAGTCCCTTTGCACTCCAGATTTCTGAATTCTCTCCCCATTTAGAAAATAGTCAATGCCTCTATTCTTCCTACCAAAGTGCATGACCTCACACATCCCCACGTTGTATTCCATCTGCCACTTCTTTGCCCATTCTCCTAACCTGTCCAAATCCTTCTGCAGCCTCCCCGCCTCCTCAATACTACCTGTCCCTCCACCTATCTTTGTATCATCTGCAAGCTTAGCTAGGATGCCCTCGGTTCCTTCATCTAGATCATTAATGTATAAAGTGAAAAGTTGTGGTCCCAACACTGACCCCTGTGGAACTCCACTAGTCACCGGCCGCCATCCTGAGAAGGACTCACTTATCCCCACTCTCTGCCTCCTGCTAGACAGCCAACCATCGATCCATGCTAGTACCTTGCCTCTAACACCATGGGCTCTTATCTTACTGAGCAGCCTCCTGTGCAGCACCTTGTCAAATGCCTTCTGGAAGTCCAAGTAGATAACATCCATTGGCTCTCCTTTGTCTAACCTACTCATTACCTCCTCAAAGAATTCTAACAGATTTGTCAGGCATGACCTCTCCTTGATGAAACCATGCTAACTTGCCCGATTTTACCATGCACTTCCAAGTATTCTGAAATCTCATCCTTAATAATGGGCTCTAAATTCTTACCAACGACCGAGGTCAGGCTAATCGGCCTGTAATTTCCCGTCTTTTGCCTCAATTCCATCTTAAACAGGGGAGTTACATTAGCAATTTTCCAGTCCTCTGAGACCCTCCATGACTCCAGTGATTCCTGAAAGATCGCCACTAACGGCTCCACTGTCTCTTCAGCTATCTCCTTCAGAACTCTGGGGTGTAATCCATCTGGTCCAGGTGATTTATCCACCTTCAGACCTTTCAGTTTTCCTAGCACCTTCTCCTTGGTAATGGCCACCATACTCACCTCTGTCCCCTGACTCTCTTGAACTTTGGGGATGTCACTCATGTCTTCCACTGTGAAGACTGATGCAAAGTACCTATTCAGTTCCTCCGCCATTTCTTTGTTCCCCACTACTACTTCTCCAGCGTCATTTTCCAGTGGTCCAATGTCCACTTTTGCCTCTCTCTTACCCTTTATATATCTAAAAAAACTCTTGCAATCTTCTTTTATATTACTGGCTCGTTTACCCTCATATTTAATCTTCTCCCTCCTTATTTCTTTTTTAGTTGTCCTTTGCTGGTCTTTGTAGGCTTCCCAATCCCACTGCTCTTCGCCGCATTGTATGCTTTCTCTTTAGCTTTTATGCTGTCCCTGACTTCCCTTGTCAGCCATGGTTGCCTCGTCCTCCCTTTAATATGCTTCTTCTTCCTAGGGATGAATTTTTGCTGTGTCTCCCAAATTACTCCCAGAAACTCCAGCCATTGATGTTTCACTGTCTTTCCTGCTGGGCTCATCTCCCAGCCAATTCTGGCCAGCTCCTCCCTCATGCCTCTGTAGTTGCCTTTATTCAACTGTAATACCGTTACATCTGATTCCAGCTTTTTCCTCTCAAATTGCAGGGTAAATTCTATCATATTATGGTCACTTCCTCCTAAGGGTTCATTCACCTTAAGCTCCCTTATCAAATCTGCCACATCACTAAATCTAGAATTGCCTGTTCCCTGCTCCACCACAAGCTGCTCCAAAAAGCCATCTCGTAGACATTCCACAAATTCCTTTTCTTGGGATCCACTACCAACCTGATTTTCCCAGTCTACCTGCATATTGAAATCCCTCATGATCACTGTAAACTTGCCTTCCTTACACACCTTTTCTATCTCCTGGTGTATCTTGTGCCCCACATCCTGACTACTGTTTGGAGGCCTGTACATAACTCCCATTATGGTTTTTTTACCTTTGCGGTTCCTCAACTCCACCCAACAGATTCTACATCATCTGAACCTACATTATTTCTTGCTATTGATTTAATTTCATTTCTTACTAACAAAGCAACCCCACCCCCTCTGCCAACCTGTCTATCTTTCCGATAGGATGTATATCCTTGGATATTTAGCGCCCAGTCCTGATCCCCTTGCAGCCATATCTCCGTAATGCCCACCACATCATACCTGCCAATTTCAATCTGCGCCACAAGCTCATTTAACTTATTTCGTATACTGCGTGCATTCAGATTCAACATCTTCAGTCCTGTATTTCCCATCCCCTTTCTCATTGTCGTCCCTTTATCTGATGTGCTTGAAGTTAGATTCCTTGCCCTTTCCAAACACTCTGTCCTATTTTGTGTTCTGGAGGCTTTAATAGCCTCTCCTAGGCTCTCCTTTCTTTTCAGTTTTTTCATAATTTTCCATGAAGTTGAATCCACCCCCCAACATGCTAACCTGCTGCTTTGTTTCCCATTAATCATATTTTTTGGAGTTTTACCCTTCCCTCCTCCCCACTTTCTAGTTTAAAGTCCTGTTGACCACCCTATTTACCCTTTTCGCTAGAACATTGGTCCCAGATCGGTTCAGGTGGAGACCATCCCGACGGTACAGATCCCTCCTGTTCCAATACTGATGCCGGTGCCCCACGAAATGGAACCCCTCTTTCCTGCACCACTCTTTTAGCCACGTGTTTACTTCCCTTATTCTCGCATCCCTATGCCAATTTGCACATGGCTCGGGTAGTAATCCGGAGATTATAACCCTTGAGGACCTGTTCTTTAATTTAGTGCCATGCAGCCTTGAGCATTCATATCTCAGCCTTTGTCGTCTTGCAGCCATATCTCTGTAATGGCTATCAGATTATACATATTTATTTCTATTCAAGCTGTCAGTTTATCTGCTTTGTTAGACTGATCCTTGTCTGATCTTAGCATGGTTCAAGTAAAGACCATCCCAATAGTCCACTCCCACTTTCTCCATTACTGGTGCCAGTGCCCTATGAATCGAAACCCATTTTTCCCACATCAGTCTTTGAGCCACGCATTTAACTCTCTAATCTTATTTACCTTATGCCAATTTGCTCAGAGATTATTACCTTTGAGGGTTTGCTTTTTAATTTAACTTTTAGCTGCTCATACTCCCTAAGCAGAACCTCTTTCCTAGTCCTACCTATAAGAGAAAATATAACTAAGATATCATAATTCTAACATCACAGGTGATTCTAGCTCACAACCTGTGATCATGTGACTCAGAACGCCAATACTCACCTGTGCATAGGTCATCTTGTGAGAGATATGGCTGAAAGTCTTAAAGGCCAGTGATTCCAGCCCTCATTTTGAAAATGTGTGCCTTGGAAGACTGATATCTTGGCTATTGATGATTTTGTAAAAGTCATCTCAAACCTATACTCTGAAAAAGTGTGTCTCAGGAGACCAACACTGTTGCTTACTGCAAGTCCACTGGGACAAAATGTTACTGAATCTGCCTCTACTTAATCAGGATCTAGCCACTGGATTAAAGAACATAGCTTTTTCCCCGCACATCCAAGCAACAACATCAGAGAGCTCTGAAATACCACTTCAATGCCTACCCGTTTACAAATGCTTGGAAAAGGGGATGCTTGGAGGCTAGTGTAGTATCTTTCTGCAGGTCATCTCTGGAACAAGCTGGCATGTTTCCAGGATCTAACTGAGAGGTTAGAAACAGAACTTATTCCGAGAGTTTACTTTGAAACAATGGCCCCAATTGGCCCCTACATTAACAGCAATTAAACCATGACTGGATGCCTTCAACAGAAAGTAGTTATCTCAATCATTATTTTGCCTTTTTGTTTGCACTCCTCCTCCCAGTTTCTTTGCTGAAAACATACTAATGGGGAGTAAGAGCCTACAAAATGTGGTCAACAAAACTAGCCTGATACTTATGCAGTAACTACAGAATCTAACAGATATTGGCCTAAACATTCTGGGGCAACACAGGCAACTCAATGTTGCTCATGTGTAGCTATGCAGCACCAATTTTAAAAGTTTGGAAAATTGTCCCATTTTTGTAGCTGATTGTTGCCTCTACACAGAGAAATATCTTCTGAATTATTGGTTGCGAATAGAATTGATAGAACATTCCTGAATCCATCCATCAACTTGCTTTAAGAATAGCAAAGATGTCTATTGCTCTCCAGCAGGACTCTTCACTCAGTGTTTATCAGCCTTGATAAAATTGATATTAGATTCTAAAAGCATGGATATAATCCATGACTTGATAGTGTTCAGATCTGAGAGCACAATTCCAGCTGTGTATATAAACAGTTCATCAGTGCCACTTTTACTTGATGAATCGATTCCAGGCAAGTAGGGACAAATTCTGAATAAAGATATCGAAGCCTAAACATTCAATCTAAATGGATCTTCTTACCTTCTGGAATTTATGCAAAGCTCAGACTTTGCAGTCATTATAATTATTAAAGTACAAAAGCTGGTTTTGAGGTAAAAGTTCATTCACATTCATTTAAATATAGGAAAAGACCATTATGCCAAATGTTTAACAAAATTATAGGAATACGTTGCTTTTGAATTCATGATTTGTGGGAACGTAACTTTAATAGTGGTAATAAAAATTGTTTCAGGGAACCATTGTCTGGGCAGACCCAGCGATTCCGCTAGAGGGGTAAGCTTTTCAAGATACAAATGATGTCCATTTTTCCCTCAATGTTCCCCTTTGAAATGGAACTGGACAGTCCCAGGTATGAGATGGGTCTATGAACCCCTCTGCAGTAATAATACGTTTTAATCTTAGTGAGTCCCCTGGTTTTGTGATTACAATGTCCTTACAATCGAGTGTGAGATTCCACAAGGATGCAAGGGGAACGTTTTTGTTCTTGTAAATCCTGTTGGAAGCTTCCAGGGGAAATAGCCAATCCTGTGAGTCATTTGACCTGCAACAGCCATCTTTTGGTTCAGCAAAAGTCTATTTTAAAATAGCAAAAAAGAATAAAATTTGATTTATGCCATTTTGATTTCCTTCATTTCTCATTGACATGTCAACAATATATGCCCAATATCACTTCTGGTGGGTAACTATGAAAGTAGTATTGAAGAGATTGGTGGAACAGCACCTACCAATTTTTCTTTCCTGTCAACAGTAGTTATATTGTAAAAAATCTGTCCTTATATCTCTTAATTCATTGAAAATAATCCTACCAACGACTGCAGCCACTTTACTCTCCTTGAGTTCAGTTTCATTAGGTTATAGCACGGGATTTCTTGGTACCAAGGCTGGCACTCTTCAGCTTCAATAGCAGCCTCTGCTGAGCTCTGTTTGCAAATAAGGTATTATTAAACCATGTTGCTGACCAGATCAATACTTCAGCTTCTCATCTTGAGGAGCCTGAAAAGGTACATTTGCTGGAAGGACATTTTATGATTAAAAAAACATTTGAGGTCAATACTCAGATCAGCTTTGAAGTCAGGGAGCTTGAAGTCTGCTTCCAGCACTTTCACTTCATTACAGATTGTTTTCCGCAATGGTAGCACTCTGCAGCCATCAGAGAATTCTGGCATTGATTTTTAATCATTTACAGGTTGAATGCTCCTGAATTAAGTTTAAAAAGTAAATCTTATAAATAAGCACTCCTGGCATGGTGCCTCTCTCCTCCAAGGGTGAATCCTCAGAAGTCATAGATATGCTCCAACCTTTTTCTGGCACATAAATCGCTTGCTCAGAGAGCTTCGACTGTGGCAGCACAGTTGGCTGTGGAATGTAAAATCCAACATTGTGGCAGCTGTTCAGGGACCACGCCTCACCAGTAAAGGGAGATTTGTGGTGGTGGCGGGAAAATGAAGAATAACAGTGAAGGCTTAAAAATGCCACAGTGACCTAATGCATCTAATTGCTTTCTAAATGGATTGTTAAAAACCTGGAATGAAATGTAAAACAGTGTCCTCTCAAACCTTGGTTAGGTAGTTAAAATTTGGGGGACAATGCAGAAAAAGACAAAATAGTTTTGGATGTGGCTTCAAAATGGAAAGGCGACACCATTAGTTAAATAACACCTACTGGAAGAGTGCAGAAAGACCACTGAAGTTGTTAAAGCCTATGTTCAGACTAAGGAGCTGAGAAGTGCCCAGGTGAAAAATGAGATGCTGCTGCACCAAGTTACAGTAAGGATGGTATAAGCAGTTGAAGAGACCAGAGAAAGAAAGATCCAAGAGAGGATGGGAGTGGAAGTCAGATGGATGAGCTATAACAAGATCATGCTTATGGACAGAAATAAAGTAGTCAATCAATTGTGAGTAGTTACTTAATAATGAGATGATGTTATGAACAATATATTCAATTGGAGCAACCATATCACAATTGTTTTTTCAGAATGAAATAGTGTTTGGAAATAGTGTGGGAAATGTGATTGCATCAGCTCAGTTGAGGGAAAAAATATTTAAATGGTGTACCTGCTTTTGAAAAATAGTTAATTGGATAACCAATAAAAATGATGTATAAATTGCATAACCACAGCTGTCCAACTGAAGAGCTGCTTTCTCATAAGAGGAATTGGACATCAGAAAAATGATTAGCATACAAATTTTCTTTTGCCAGGCTTGTTTATAAATAACCCACTATGTATTAGTCACAAACATACCAACAACAATGGCAGTGGAACATTTATTTTTATTTACAAAGCAGATGCTTGGCTTAAGTAGAACAGATTGTTCAGAATACAGAGATTAAATTCGATCTGAGTCTTGCTGCCTACTTGTGTCTTCAATCTGCAGGAGGAAAGATGAAGCTTTACTGTTGCTTGCAACTTCCAAACAGCTGCAGCCAGCCCTTGGGTTTAATTCCAAGCTTTTTTGGAAGGGTTCATCACCAGGTCATCAGTCAGCTAAAAGTGATGATTCTTGCTGATTACATGAAGAAAGAAGAATCTTCCAGGGAACGTCTTCATGAACAAGACAGTAAAGGAGACATTAATGTCTCCAGTTTCAGCTCATAACATCAAACTAATTCATTGTCCCTAAGGATCCTGGGATGGCCTTCTGGAAATTTCAGATTGTTCATTCACATAATAATGGTGACAAAAAAAGCCAAGTCCAAGTTTTAGGAGGCAGGCATCCAAAAAGCAAAATACAAGGCAAAGTACCAAAGTTATCAGACACTGGGCCAAGAGTCTGGTATTTAACACTCCAACTGCAGAAATGGAAAGAAAAGAAATAGTCTAAGAAAATGGACTGGAAAAAATAATTGGGAAAAACATTGATATTCTAGTTTGCAGAAAACAACTGATCAATTAATACTGTCATTAAAATAGTAACTCACTCTTTGTGATAGATTGTAGCCAGTCCATTTGTACATGAAGTACTATTAATAGCTTTTATCATTCAAAAGAAAACACTAATAGAACCTATCAGTCAAAACAGACCATTTATAGCAGCCATCCCTCAAAAAAGACCATTAATGGCATCCATCACAAAAGTGACTGTGCTAATCTTCAAAGCATTTCTTCACTGGCTGGCTGTTCACTGTTGCTTGTCTAACATGTGAGATTAGTTTCCTCTTAGTTCATTGATTATGTGATAAATAAAAGTAATTTTTTTCTGCCCTGTTTAATTACTGCACTCACAGTTACAACAAATATAGAACTGGGCAACTAACCGGACAAAACATGTAATAATGATGCTGATTAATGTGTTGTTCCCTCTATAGGTATCTAAGTAATTCTCAGTGTGCTAATCCACATTCACAGTGCAGAATCTGGAGTTTTAATGGAAGGAGTGAAGTGTAAAGAGGCCACCATTCTGATACAGCTCCAGATTATTCTGGATCTTGTAAGGAAATGAAAAAATGCACTCAATGGATTTGATAGGGCAACCCACTATTAAATGGACAATCCAGCAGGAATGGGAAGCAATCAAAAGGGGGATTTTCACTATCCTGCTTGGAGAATAAAGTATCCAATATGAAGAGGAATACTGTGGTTAGCAATGAGGATTACTGTCAATTTTGTTACAGTTCAATATATGGGCACGATTGTCAATTCTATTATATAGTTGAATGTGGGTATGAATACCAAGTATCCTACATTGATAGAAGTGACTGTGCTAGGAAGCTACAGGATTTAAAATTGTTGGCCTGAATAGTCTCACACAAATTTATGTTTAGTTCAGTGAATGTTCAAAAATAATCAGTAAAATAAGGCAACGAAACTGGCATAAAATGTAAAAGGCGATTTTTGAGTTCCACCCAAAATGAGTGCAAAGTTGGCAGAGGTAGCCAATCACCTGCCCATGCTAACATCATGTGGTCTGAGCCACCTTCAGGCTTGGACCTCATTTCCAAGTATTTGATATTATGACCGGTGAGAATACATGTCAGCAGCCGGCCATTTTTGTCTCCATCCTTGACTGATTGTAATAGGGCTTTCTGTAATTTATAAAGATGAAGGTACTAATTCAGTGTAGCACTTAACCATATGCGTGCTGACCGCATGAAAAATTACAAGCTATAGGCCTGAATCTTCTGGTCAGTGTGCATAAAATTATGCGCGGTGATGTTGGGCGTGCGTTCCACCATCACCGTGCGTCATGCTGACCTTCAGTTCGGCGGGTGCACATCGGAGTTGGCTGCTCACTCGCTGAACTATCAGAGGCTGGTTAAGGCCATTAATTATCTAATTGAACTGGTTCTCAGGGCTGCCCTTCCAACCTTAAGGGTTGGCGGGCAGGCAAAGAGCCCAGGTGGCCTTTGCATTTTTCATGAAACCTCATCCAGAGGCTGGATGAGGTTTCATGAAGTGTTTATTAATTAAATGGAATGCGTTCGAAAATTCATAAACATGTCCAAGCTCATGTGACAATTTCACATGAGGGGACATGTCTGAGTAATTTTATTTTTTATTTTGTGCAATGTTTTATTATTAAAGTAATCTCCCTGAGGCAGCTCCGTGCCTCAGGGAGATTTCAGTGCTCTTTCTTGTGCATGCTTTCTCCCCTCCCCCTGTCCGCACAGGTAGCACTAAGCGCTTCCGGGTGCGCATCACGCTAGGCGGGCCTTAAT
The DNA here is from genome assembly GCF_017639515.1 of Carcharodon carcharias. Classification (NCBI taxonomy): domain Eukaryota; kingdom Metazoa; phylum Chordata; class Chondrichthyes; order Lamniformes; family Lamnidae; genus Carcharodon; species Carcharodon carcharias. The sequence goes on from NC_054476.1 coordinate 123,824,090, forward strand.
TGGCCCATCCACGCAAAATGGTGGTGCACTGCTGATCACAGGTGGCAATTAGCTACGCACCCGCCCATGCCTGCTCCTGAACCGCCCACCTGACAGAAAGAAAATTCTCCCCAGAGAGTAGGAGGTGACTTTCTGGCCAAATTTAAGAGTTGATGATAAAAGGTTAAAAAAAAGAGGTCACTGTTTCTGAGTCTTTCTCTGGTGTTCATGGCTGAAGCAGATTTTTTCCACGCTGGTCTTGAAATTCTAATCAGACTGAAGCCAAAATATACTGCAATTTCTGGAGACCGTTTCTTTTTTAAACACAATCCATCTAATCCAAAAGGCAATGATATTGCAGGTTCCTTTTGATGGAAATTCGCTGGAATTGTCCCAGATTTGCACTAATTGTTGCAGCGGGCATGAAAAAATACATTTTACCCACCGGCTGCAATGGCAGGTTTTCATGCCACACTGTTCTATTCCCGATGCACCTGCCTCATTAATAATGCATTCATGGGACACACTCCGGATCACTGGTGGCCAGGCTCAGATTCCCCTGCCATGCCGTGACCTCAGTGCGTCCTCGCTCCGGGGGCCGTATTTAAAGCGTACCAGAGTGCAGCCTAGTTCATGTTTTCAGACCAGGACTGCTCCAGGCGACAGGTGGCCCCAAAAGCATAGAAGTCGGCAGCCCCCAAATTTACTGAACCCTCTCTGGGGCACCTGCTGGATGTAGTGGAAGGCCATTGCAATGTCCTCTACCCCTATTCAGACCGCAGGATGTTCACAAGAGTCGCCAATCTGGCCTGGGAGACAGTGGCAGTGGCAAACACCATCGAAGCACAGAGGAGGTCAGCAGGTATAGGAAGAGGGTGAATGCTCTCATCTGTTCCACCAGGGTAAGTCAGCCACTTCATCAATCTCAACTCCCACACTCACAAACCCATCACACACCCGTAGGGATCTCACACCTCTAAGGACAACGCCAATAACTCTCACACACACTCTCATATATCCAAAAGGCTCATATCCTCTGGAGCTCGTGTCCTCATTCCATCCATGGCTCTACTCACCACACAAACATTCCACGCAGTGCCATGTGTCCTGCTCACAAACTCTCCATCTGCTTCCATGCAGGAGAAGCTGGCTCACATCAGCAGGGAATGGCCCACATTAGGCCTCTCACTCACCCTGAGGAGTGTGCCATCACATTGACTGTTGAGGACATGGACCATGCCTTCGGCGATGGTGAGGTCAGTGGCAAACACCCTCGTGAGGATCCTGCACCACATCATCACTCTCTCAACGCAACTGTGACTGCTGTTTCTCCTGTTTTTGACTCTGCTGCTATCCACTAATTATCTCTACTTTGGTTCATAGGGAGATCTACCAAGCAACCAATGCCCTCAGCCAGCCAGTCCCTCAGCTCCATCCAGGTCCTCACCTCCAGCCAAGAGGACTCCTCCACCATTGAAGAGCTGGAAATAAGCAGCCTTGAAGATCTGTCACAGCGCTTACCCACACCCTCCTCCAGCACAGAGACACACACCTTGGTGGGATCTAGATATAAAGCAGGCTTGGGTTCACAGACTGGAGGTCACCACACAGACATGTGTCCGCAGCAGGAGGAAACAGGTTCAGCCAGGCTCCCCGGCACTCAGAGGACTGCTGGAGAAGAGGTATTTGTGAGGTCCGAGCCAGATGATGAGCCTCTGGATTCAGCCTTCCAACTCATCGTGGAGAGTCAGCAGAAGGTAGGGGAACCTCACGCAGAGCTGTTGGAAACCCTCAACAGAATGACATGCATGTTGGGGGAGTGCATCTGCCTGAGCTCTGAAGAAGTGGTGCCCACATGTGCATGCATGGATGTCTCCATGGGAAGGATGCAGACACCATGGGAGACCCTGGTCCAGCAAGATGAGATGCACGCAGTTCTGTACTCTGTCGTGGTAGCCATGGATGTGTTCCTGCAGTGGTGATGCAAGAGGGAAACGGGGCACCTCGATGTCCCTCCAGGTGCTCCTTCCCCTCAAGGTGTCAAGTCAGGGCCCTTGGGCCCTTATTTCCAGCTCTAAGGGAGAAGGAGTGGCAGCTGGACACCCCTGGGACATCCACACGGGAATCTCAGAGGCTGTCCACTCCTTCTGAGTCCTCTTTGCCTGTGACCCCCACTCAACCTTGTCCTCTGTCACCACAGAGGTTGCAGCTGGACAACAGGAGGACAGCCAGAGCAAGCCGGGGCCCTCAAGACCCCGGTTCTCCAGAGGATGCACATGGGAGTCATCAGAGGCAACAGGGCCAAACATTGCACAGGCTGTCTCCACCCCTGCTGTGGATATCAGGTCAGCACCTAGAAGAAGTGGCAGGCCTAGAAAAGTTAAGAAATTCTGATCACAAGTGGTTACGCAGATGAACACATTTTGTCACTTTATAATCTGAAAATATATTCACTTCCACTGAATAATGTGTAATGGTGTCTTTCAGCTTCATTGACAGGCTTAGCAAGTCCTCCCACTGGCATCCCATCCTTTTCCTCCAAGTCCCCACCAACCAGCCTCGCCATTGCTCCTACTGCTACCGATACACCCCGCCCACCACACCCCCTCCCCAACCTTACTAGTTCCCTCTGTCCCCCTCTCACACTCACCATTCCCTCCTACCATGCCCACCTTAAATTCATTCCCCAGGCGGCAGTCATTGACTCTACAGAACCCTCCCTTGCACATTCACCTGGACATCCCCTCCCTGCCCCCTTACCCCCTTACTCCCTCCTCCACCCTTACTCCCTCCTCCCTGGACACTTTCCTCCCCCCGGACACCTCCCCCCCACTCTGATCTCCCTCCCCACTGGACACCTTCCTGCCCTCAGATACCTTCCCGCTGAACTCCCTCCTGTCCCCGGACATCTTCCTACCGGAGACACCATCCCCCCTCCGAACTCCCTCCCTTACACCTTCCTCCCCCCTCACAGCCACTTCCTCATCTGCCATATCCTCCCCGGTTATATTCTCCTCCACCCCCACGCTTCCTCCTTCCCCCCACCCATCTCACCTCCCCTGACACCTTTGTTCCCCTCCTTCCAACCTCAACCACCCCCTCGACATCTTCTTTGCCCCCTGCACTCCCAACCTCACCCTGTCGGGACTTCCTCTCCCACTCACAGTTAGACCTTTCGTTCCACCCTCCTGCCTCGCCGATCATTTGTAGCAGCCCATGGCCAAGACCGTGATGTCTGAAGCAGACCCAGAGCATTGATGGAGACCTTGCACCTTCCGTGAGCTGCTTTGCAGCGCAGCCAAATCCATGAGAATCTACCCAGCATGTGATGCAGGTGTTCCTCCAGAGCCCGGTAGCTCTAGAGCTTTAGCAACTTCTTCTCCTTGGATGTCCATAACCTGAGCCAAACCCTAAAGGAAAGTCCTGACTTCTGTACATCACACTTGTCCAGATGTGTTCTGTCCCAGTGTATTTTCCCACTGGCATAATAGAAAATTGGGCACGGGGTGACGAGTCCGGTCAGGCCTTACTTTGCATCCCATTACCGGGATGCAAATCAGGTTTCATGCCAGCCTCCAGTGGGATTCACCCCCCACCGTGAGGGACACCATCAGATGATCCCTATGTGCTTTCACACCATTGTGAAACTGATTTCTGCCCCTCATGCTGAATTGTCCCCTCCACCGGCCATGACACCTGACACCAGTGGGGCCAGAAAATCCCCGGCCTCTGTCTCTGTGATGGATTCCAAACTGTGACATATTGAACTTGAGAGAGAAGGGGGAGAGAGATTGTGTTACTGCTCCATGCAGACTTCTGTATGTAGTCTGTCTTTTTAGTCCTCTTTTCAGTGTTGTAATGATGGACATTTCAAAATAGTTATTTTGGTCTGACCTCTCTCCCTATAGTGAGTTGGGTACTCCACAGAAGTCATTGATCAGCTCATGTCTGGACTGACTTTGGCTATTGCTTGATGGCCTAGGTGATTAGTTTCTTTACGATCCATTGTTTCTGAATGGGCCATTCTTCCTTGTGATAAGCTAGTAAGAACATTTCAACACTTTCTATACAGCTATTGCCCCATTAGACTTCCTGTGGAGCCAGGAGAACAATTTGGATTTTTTCTGTCCTCTTGTGACTTCCACCATCTCAGCCAAGCTTGTGTCAGATGACTATAGGCTCAGGTTGTATTCCAGTGCTTGTGCACATAATCCACGTTTACATTACAGTGCAATACCAAGAGCATTGCTGGTGGTGTCATCATTTGAATTAAACTTAAATTGAAAGTCTAAGTGGTCCATTCAGTGGACACTGGAGAGCTCAAGATGAAAAGAAACGTTAAATCTTGCAACACAAAAGGAGGCCATTTGGTCAATCATGCATGTGCTGGCCCTTTAAGAGTTATCCAATTAGCCTTAGCCTTTGTTCCTGCTTCAGTGTCCTGCAATTTGTTCTCCCTTAAATGATTTAGCCAATTCACTTTTGAAAGTTGCTACTGAACCTGCTCCAAGGATGCTTTCAAACAGTGCATTCCAGATCATTAGAAATCACTGTGCCAGATAAATTCTTCTCATTCCCCTGCTTACTGACCCTGCTGCCAATGAAATCAGTTTCTCCCTATTTACCCCATCATCAATTTCCCTCTATTAAATCTCCCCTTAAAATTTTACACTCCAAAGAAAACAATCTCAGCTTCTCTAGTCTCTTCACACACCTGAAGTCCTTCATCCCTATTTAATGAGACTCTTTCTAACAGATCACATGGGCAGTGATCATCCAGAAAAATGTTTTATGCAAAGGCTATTCCGAGCTCCAAAGTTGCGCATTAGTATGCACAGATCGACAAAAACTATACATCTAGTCACTGATCTGCTTGCTCCTGCAACTTTAAAAATGTCAGTTTGCAGGACAAGGATTCATGTTTATGGATTATTCAATATGAATTGCATTTGTTGCAGTTGGTTTCCTTTGCCTGTACAACTACATCTACATGTTCATATGTTAACACTATTGCTCAATAACTCTTGCAAGTTTTGCAGTTTCCAGACTACTAATATTGCTGCATTGCGATTGATGGCAATAATAGTGACAGATGAATAAACCACTTTAGGTTACATACAAAGGAAGTTGCAACTGTAGCATAAACTTAGATCCGCCTTTTCAATTTTTACTTTTGATAAGATGTCATTGGGTGTTTTTTTTGGGAGATGGGGGCTTATTTTGACTTTTCAAATGTGTCAAAAAAAATTAAGAGATATAAATGGTAAAAGTTCCACGGAAGTCAGAGAAAAAAAGCATAATTGAAAGAAGAATGAATGGACATTGTTGTTCACTCTTTCTCTTCACAGTGCTCTAGGAGAAGCTGGATTGATTGCTTTCAACGGGAACTGGAATGCAGGGCAGCAGAATGGGGAGATGGTGGTGCAGTGGTAATGTCACTGGGCTAGGACAAAGTCTCAAATCCCATGGTAGCAGCTGGTGGAATTTAAGTCCAAATAATTAATAAAAATCTGAAATTGAAAGCTAGTCCTCCGTAGTGGTGACTGTGAAACTATCGTTGATTGTCATGAAAACCCATCTAAAGTCCTTTAGGGAAGGAAATCTGCTGTCCTTACATGGTTTGGTCTACATGTGACCCCAGACCCACAGCAATGTGGTTGACTTTTAGCTGCCCTCTGAATTGGCCTAGAAAGCCACTCATTTTCAAGGGCAACTGGGTATGGCCAACAAATATAGGCAATCCCCAAATCCCATGAAAGGATAAGATTAAAGAAAGAACAACACGGTGGGGAGGCAGGAACAATAATTACCAGTTTGAGAACTTTTTAATGAAAATAGTGAAAATCAGTAATGAGGGGCATTATATAAACTTAAAATGCACCAGGGTATCATTAATCAAGGTGTAATTTGAAGAACCACTATCACATTAAACAATTTGTAGTAGCCTGTTGAGGGTAAGGTTGAAATCATTGGAAGTTGTGGATTCGAAATGCCCTGTGGCTTTCTTGCCCCAAATTGAATGTATCATTGAAACACACCTGCTGAGGTTGGAGGTTCCTTTAAGAGAACACAAAAGGTCAGAAATCAAAATTTAAACCAAAAAGAAAATGTTTGCTTTCAAATTTATTTCACGCCTTCGTGGGATGTGGACGTTGCTGCAAGGCCAGATTTCATTGCCCAGACCGAACTGCTCTTGGTAGCGGTGAGCCACCTTCTTGAATCCCTGCAGCCCAAGTGGTGCAGGTACACCCAGAGTGCTGTTAGAAAGGGAGTTCCAGGATTTGGACCCAGTGTCAGTGAAGTAACAGCAATGTATTTACAAGTTAGGATGGTGTATGACTTGGAACTTGTAAATGGTGGTGTTCTAATACACCTGCTGCTTTGTTCTTCTAGGCAGTAAAGTTCAGTGTTTTGGAAGGTGTTGGTGACCTGCTGCAGTGCACCTTGTAGAGGGTGCATACCACTGTCACTGCATGTCGGTGGAGGGAGTGGACATTAAAATAATTGATGCAGAGCTGGCGTTACTACTAAGTGAACTAGGCACTCACCTAGGGTGGCAAGATTTGGGGTGGGTGGGTGAGGCAGTAAAAAAACTGCCAGCTTTGAAAATAATTGGAACTGAAAGCCAGCCGGAAAACCACGAAGCTGCTGAAGGTCAGAAGCAGCTGTTCCTGCTCTGTCAGTTTCTGACAGTTGCTGAGAGTAGGAGACGACTGCAGAGTTGGGATTAGAGATGTTGCTCATTGATTGTATGAGAAAGAAAGAGACAGTGACAGATCTAACTACTTTGTGGAAAAGAGTCTGACCTTGTGTGGTTTGACTCGGTTGAGCCTGCGGTGACACCTGCCGGAGGGACTGACGGACAGCACAGTACACAAAGCTGGTACCTAGCTTCTTGTGCTGGCTTTATAACCAATGTCGTGCTTCACTACACCATTCTGTCCAGAAGGTCGTGTTATTAAAGACATGAAAACTCCTTTCAGCTCAGCCTGGCAATGCCTGTAGAGAGGAAAGGAGAAGGTGCTAGGAACCCCAACACATGCGCTCTTTCAAACCAGCAAGGTGGCTGGACGCTATTCATATAGAGAAACGGGGACACTCCATCTGAACATTATGAATTATTCAGTCATTTCATGTCGTATCAGAGAGCTATCAGTAATTAAATTAAATGATAGGTGGCATGATTTCCATGCTGTGCAGTCTTGAGAAAGTAACATGTTTATAATTATGGACAATTTACTTTGATTTCTCGATGTCTTCCACTTTACACATTATGAGATGTTTAAGTGATGTCAATGAAATTCCCCATTTACACCAATTTCTTGCAACGTTGCCTATGTCCAGAGAATAAACTGTGAGACTGAATACACAGGCCAGAATTTTGACATCGGCGTGTCCATCATTCAGATCTTTCATTTGGAGGGCACAAGCTGGAGGCATTTGCAGGCCCGCCGCACTGTCAAAGGCCTGTTAAGGCCATTAAAAACCCAATTAAAGTACTTATCAACCTTGCCCATCCAACCGTAAGGTTGGTGGGCAGGCAAAGAGCCCAAGCGACCTTTACTTTTTTCAGGAAACCTCATCCATGGGTGGGATGAGGTTTCCTGAAAGTTTTATAAATAAATAAATATTTCTTGCACAATTCATTAACATGTCCCAATTCATGTGACACTGTCACATGAGGGGACATGTCCAAATAATTTTTACCTTTATTATTCCTGAACTTTTATTATGCACTTAAACTCCCTGAGGCAGCTGCGTGCCTCAGGGAACTTTCTGCGCTCTTTCGCGTGCATGTGCGTGAAAGAGCGCAGGCCCCTACTCTCCCTCCTCCCCGCGCCTGCACAGGCAGCGCTGAGCGCTATCGGCTGTGCATCACGCTGGGCGGGCCTTAATTGGCCCGCCGAAGTAAAATAGCAGCATGCAGCCGATCGCGATCGGCTCCGCGCCCGCCCCTGACTGGCCCGCTCGACCTACAGAAAATTCTCCCCACATTATTGGTCAGAGGTATTTCATTTGATTTCTTTTATCGAAATAGCTGACTTATCATATTTCAACTTTTAACCTGAAGAATAATAGAGGGGTCTGGGGTTCTGAGACTACAATAATTTCTCAAATGTATGAAGGAAATAGAAATTTAATCCAATAACCTTGATGTTGGATATTTTATTTTTTGATAGTTTCATCTTATTATTCCAGACTGGCAAATACATCGACAACACTTCTGTTCCTGTTGAAATCACGATTACTAATTATTGAAAAATGCATATGCTGGACTGTACAGTGTCAGAATAACACCGTCCTTTTTCCTCAAAATCATTCATTAATATCACAAATCAGTCTCTTCCATCTATCAATCTCGATTATTAAAGAAAATCATTTTGAAATGATAGGTTTGTTATAGGTGCATACCCGCCAACGAAATTAAATATTGCCCACAAGTTAAGTTTTTGGAGGCAAACTTGTGTACTCTTATGTTAGAGGGTTTATTATTGAAATCTCTGCCATGACTACGGTAAAAATCCTGGGAACGAATTGATGTGCCATCCTTAATGGAAAGATCATTTGCACTCTGAAAGTTTCTATGAACCAATTAGAAAACAATAATTATTATTTGTGTTTAACGGTGCTCGAATCATATTCTTGGAACAACAACAGGAGCATAACGATAAAAAATACTCAAAGCAGCAACGTATAAATAAACAACTGCTTGAAAGTTTACTACTGAACCAGTCTTTTACAGGGCCATTAGAGCACGGGAGATCTGTTTAGTTTGCCTACATTACTTTATCAAGGTATGAGCAGCCTGCAACGCATTGAATCATTAAAAATGAATGCTCCCTATATATGTACATCCAACAAAGCATTCCTACAAAACAGTATCCGCCTCTTTGTATTAATGTATCTGTCGGTGTGAACGTGATGAGGTTGGTGTTATAATCGGCTGGTTTCAACCAAGATTGAGACAACACTCAAGTGGGGAGAGTTGGTCTGAGATTTTGAAACACATTGTCAGTTGGGAGAGAGTAAAATCGAAGGGATAAGAAGTATAAAGCCCAGTGTCCATATTTGAGAAACTGTAGTCAGATCCTCTTTGGGGAAATTGATTTAGTGCACATTGTTAAAAGTGCCGATTCTGTATTTTAAGCCAATCAGAAAGCTCCTGGGTGATCTCGTGGTAATACGGGTGTTGAGGTCTCAGGTGAGCTGTGGGAGCGGAACACAGGAACCTAGTGAATGGAACGGGGTGCTGCAGAACAGTGGGAGGCTGAGGCTGTAATGAGGGCAGGTTGTGGAAAACACCACCCATGAGTAATTCACTTTTGAAAGTTAAAAGGAGTGTGGGGGTGGGTGGGGAGAGTGGGTAAATTGCCAGGGCTGAAGCTTTGCCTAGGCTGGCAAATAACCTTGTGCCAGCCCTGGATGGGTATCAATCAAGTGGGGTGCTTTGCTCTGGATGGCATTGAGTTTCTTGAGTGCTGTTGGAACTACAGACATTCAGGCAAGTGGAGAGTATTCCATTATACTCCTGACTTGTGCCTTGTAGATGGTGGAAAGGCTTTAGGTAGTCAGGAGGTGAGTTACTCACACAGAATACCCAGTCTCTGATCTGCTCTTGTAGCCATGGTATTTATGTGCTATTCCAGTTAAGTTCTGGTCAATGGTGGCCCCCAGTATGGTGATGGTTGCAAATTTGGTGATGGTAATGCCATTGAGTGCCAGGAGGAAGTGGTTAGATTCTCTCGTTGGGGATGCTCAATGCATGGAACTTGTGCAGCACGTTTGTTACTTGACAGCCCAAGCCTGAATGTTATCTAGTCTTGCTGTTATGGGCACCGACTATTTCATTATCTGAGGAATTGTAAATGGAACAGAACACTGCAGTCATCAGTGAACATCTCCACTCCTGATCTTATGAGAGAGGGGGAAACAGTTGAACATGGTTGGGCTCAGACATTACCCTGATATTCAAAATATTTGCAGCTCTGTCTTTTGAAAAACAGCATATTGATATTAGACTTCAAACTATTCTGTATTTAGTTCAAAATACTTGCATGTCACACTTATGCAGAAGATTCATGCTATTTATTTTCAATCAAAAAAAGCTTGCATTTATATAGCACTTTTCACGATCACTGGATGTCTCAAAATGCTTGACAACCAATGAAATATTTTTGAAGTGTAGCCATTGTTTCAATAGAGGAAACAAAATAAAATTACCAAACAAATACTAAATAGAGTTTATTTAAGAATTGAGTGTTCAATGAGTACTGCGATTACTTCTCTCAGCCTGGAAGACATTTTGGAAATCAACTGAAGTGGATCTAATCTTAAACTATAGTTACCTCAGGGCACTCTTGCACATTTCCTGGACTTGTCACCATATTTTGTGAGAAATAATTTGGGGAGACTTAAAGAGAGGAAGGTAAAGCAAACTGTGCGACAACAAAAGTTATTTTCCCTTTTAAAAAATATCCATTGGAATTGGCAAAAATATTAATATTTTAATGAATGTGTGAAATATGCAAACATAACTGATCTTGCAATGTAATTTTTTAAACATATTAACACCTAGTAATATAAGATTTGCAATGCAAAACAAAGCTGACAACATTTTAACCTTTTTCCATTGCATTTGTTCACAATCAACCATTGAATGGAAAGGGATAGACTAGACAAGGCCTAGCAAGCCTATCCTGTTCAGACAGGGTGCAAATACACACAAATTCTATAACCATGCAGCCTCCCAAGAGATGTATGAGACCAGAGGGAAAAAAAGTCATGCAGCCAATCCAGAGAAATCTTTGCAAAAGTCCTGTCTGTCTGTCTGAAGTAATCAAGCCAAGCCCCAGGATACTGTGGGAGCTCATAACTACTCACAGTCATAACTAATTAGTACTTCACCTTCTTAACTGGGAACATCCTCTTCACTCAGCAACCTCTTAAATAACCCCATACACACCCAATAGCTCTATAATTAAAGATTGTTTCATGCCCAGTTGCAAGGTGCAATTGGACTGAAGAAAGCAAAGCAGAGCCATGGGTGCTTCACTCTAACCTGATATTTTCTTTAGCCTCCAAACTGTGTTTTGCTTGAGCCAGGCGTTTCTAAGTAAATATTATTGAAACCATAATTTAACGATGACAGAAGCACCTGTGTCTAGTTTTCCACTCCTACTGATCGGGGAGGTTGGGGGGTTGGTGGTGGTTATAGACTTGTGGTAAATCGGGCACAGACTGCCCCCTGTGAAACTGGGCACTGAGAAGACATAGTTGCTGATGCCACTCTTTTCATAGGAGAAAAGAACAACTATTTTTCAGGTGGGTTTCTGACCTTGAAACTTTCTGAGAGCAACAATACTGAGCTCAGATGTATTATTACCAATTATGGACTTCTTGCTTAAGGTGTTGGAGAATGATGAAGAACTCTATGTCTGGCACCAGATGACCTGGTGTTTAGCATACCATTATATTCAGTCCATGAGGAAAAAAATGAGAACATGAGAAATCTCAAGTGCGAGGGATTATTGTGTTGTATGCTGCACAACATGGCCGATGACTGAAGCATAGACCTGGAAAAGAAAGATTTGCATTTGTGTAGTGCCTTTCCAGGTCTCAGGACATCCCAATTGTGCTTTACAGTCAATGAAGTACTTTTGAACAATAGACACTGTTGTAATGTAGGAAATGGAGGATCAGCAGTAGAAAATTCTTCGAAACACAAAGGGGTGGGGAGACCTGAAGAGCTTGAAAAGGACCAAAAGACCCTAGTAGTAGGCCCCTTGTGAATGACTAGTTCACAGGCGATGGCGTAGTGGTATTGTTGCTGGACTAGTAATCCAGAGACCCAGGGGGAGCTCTGGGGGAGCCCCAGAATCCCACCACAGCAGATGGTGGAATTTGAATTCAATAAAAAAAATCTGGAATTAAAAGTCTAATGATGACCGTGAAACTATTGGCAATTGTTGTAAGAACCCATCTGGTTCGCTGATGTCCTTTAGGGAAGGAAATCTGCCATCTTCACCTGGTCTGGCCTACATGTGACTCCAGACCCATAGCAATGTGGTTGACTCTTAAATGCCATCTGAAGAAGGGCAATTAGGGATGGCCTGGCTAGCGATGCCCGCATTCCATGAATGAATCGAAAAAAATAAAGAATGGCATTTTGTCCCTAACTTCAAATTCAAGTACTCTATTATAGAGATTTTTAAAATGACAAAAATACCGTTCTTGGGATGAATAGGGACAGACTATTTCTTCCTGTTATGGAGCCAGTGAAAACAAGTCGTCGACTTGAAAGTTTCATTGAAGAAATAAGGTGGGAGGTTAGGAGAAATGTCTTTACAAAGGGAATTGTTGAAACATAGGGCAGAATTTTATGACCCTGGGGCCAGAAAATGCTGCAAGCCATTCAAAAGTCCATTGACCTCAGCAGAACCGGAATATCCCAAGTGGGAGGGGCCTTAAGATTCCGCCCATGGGCTACTTTCTCAGTAGTTGAAGGTGACATGGAGATCACTGGATCTTTAAAGCAAAATTTGGTAAATTTTTGAAGCTAGGTAACTTGAAGAATGTGCAACAAGGACATTGGGATTAGTTTGGATTGCTCTGGTTAAGAACTGACGCACCCATGATGGGTAAAGCACCTTATATACTGTAAGTATGTATAGTTTTAAAGCCACTTCAGAAGTAATTTCTAGTGTAGCAATTTTAGCTGCACATCAAACTTTTATTATCAGGACCACTGAGTCAACTTCAGAAGTGAAAACTTATTCAAGCATCCATTTAGCTCATCCACTGCATTTTATTCCCATCTGCTACCAGCCTAGATAAATCCCAATGAAGTTATTTGCTGACTTCTAACACAACTTAAAAAAAACACCTTAATACAGGTGCAAAATACTGCAAATGTTGGAAATCTGAAATAAAAACAGAACATGTTGGAAATACTGAGCAGGCTTGGCAGTGTCTATGAGGAGAGAAAGAGAATTAGCATCTCAAGTCGACAGCCTTTCATTAGTTACTTATGTGCTTTAAACCTTAAAAATTTCAATTATTTGATCTCCTTGGCCCAGTATGATTTCTCTCCTGGAATGTTCAATTTTTTCCCTAAAACATACTTAATTCATAAAATTTATAAAAGTGCATCACATGCCTGTTCAAAGTTGACATTACATAAGGTGAAAACCAAATCTTCCAATACTGTATGTTAGTTATTACAATTAGTTAATGTTTATCATACTTGTTAGATGTTGAATATAAAGCCCAAGAGGTTTTTCCCAGTTTCCAATGCCTGGGTGGGCTATGGCTAAAGGGCCTTAGACAGTGGTCTTCCCCCATTGTGCATTCCAACAGTTGTCCCAAGCTTTAGTGCATCCCTGAGCACATAGTCCTGGGCCTTGGAATGTGCCAGAATGTTTATTTTTCTTTTTGGAAAAATATACCTTATTCATAAAATATCTGAAAGAACGTTACAAAACATTTCTAAATGGTCATCACAAAAAATGCAATCATATTCAACTTTTACACGTGGATCACAAGGTGCTTCAATACAATCAATGAATATTACAACCATTTCAATATGGTCATTACAGACAGTCAGACCGTGCAATGGTATTGGAGTTATCGACATTCATCATGTTGCACTTTGAGGTGCTTCAATACAATTATGATACATTTAGTATTCACTGCATACACTCATTGTGAGTCGTACAGCCCGAGGGGTCTATACCTTTCCCAGTCCCTTGATGCACCATGGCTGAAAGGTCTTAGACAGCGACCTTTCTCCATTGCGCCTTTGCGGCAGCTGCCATAAGCTTTAGTGCGTCCCTCAGCACGTAATCCTGGACTTTGAAATGTGTCAGTCTGCAACACTCAGTCGGGGACAACTCTTTGTGCTGGAAGACCAACAAGCTTCGGCAGATCAAAGAGCGTCAATCACCAAGTTGATGATCCTTCAGTTGCAGTTTGTCTCAGTGTGTGTCCCTGGGAACAGCTCAGAGAGCACAGAGTCCTGTGCCACAGCTCTGCTCAGGATGAACCTCGACAAAATCCACTGCATCTCTCTCCAGACCTGCTTTGCAAAGGCACATTCCACAAGGAGGTGAACAACGGTCTCGTCCCCATCACAGCCACCTCGAGGGCAACGTGAAGAGAGGGTGAGACTCCTGGCGTGTAAGAAGGATCTGATGGGGAGGGCCTTTCTCACCACCAGCCAAGCTACATTTTGGTGCTTGTTGGAAAGTTCTGGCGATGAGGCATTCTGCCAAATGACTTTGACAATCAGCTCAGGGAACCATCCAACAGGATCCATCATGTCTTTTTCCAGAATGCTCATAGCGCAATCATAGCACAATCCTGGAGATTAACCTAATTCCGAGAGACCCCAAGACAATCTAGGATGGCTGCCACCCTACATTTCAACCTCCCCTTTTAAGATGTTGCTGCATGTCAATGAAAATCAACTGGCACAACTCCAGATCATAAACTGCTGATAAGAAGCTTGTTTTGGACTGACAGCATTAAAATGTGGCCCAAACGTGAAAGTAATTAATCGCCACTAACTCGTCCCCACCACTGCCTATCTGATTAATGCTGGATATAAAGTCAATCCAACACAGTGAAAATCAGGATTATGGTTCCAATGCACTTTATTTTACAATTTACAGTAGCCAGGGACATTAATACAATTTGTTTAGAAGTTTACTGTGAGTACAAGTTTTAAAAAGAATCTTAATTTTAAAAAGTCTGATAATTTGATGGGAGTGGTGGAGAGGTTTTAAATTATATATGTTATAAATTATATAATCGAACTCCTCTCCCTGAAGCAAGTAAATGATTATGATGCTTCAGCACTGAGCCTAATTGCACAATGCACACTTTACTGTTTGGGGCTGTTAGCCTTGCATCAATGCAATCTGGAATTGTTTAATGTACTTCTTTCCTTTCAAAATGTTGTTGAAAAATTAATTAAACAGACAGTGATGTGAGCTGGATGTTCTTTAGTTATTGATCAAATTGACTGAAAGGATAGAAATAGCATCTGGTTGACAGTTTCATGAATGACACATTCTGAGTGATGCTGTGCATGGGCTTCGAGATCAGGTTTAAACCCACTTGGCTTTGCATGCAATTTGTACTTTCAGTATTAAAGGAAATTTAATTCACTTTTGCATCTGATATTTTAATATCTAAAGGCTCAGAAGGTTGACTGGGTTAGAGAGCCAAGAGGTGGGTGAAACATTGCCACAGCTCATTCCTTTTCCTCTGTGCCAGGTTTGCTGTTCCCTTCGTGCTGTGATCTTTTTCATCCCCACTGTACATGGGGACCATTTGGAGAAAATTAAGATTAACCATAATTGGTGTGCTTGCATAAACATTCTTTCTGTAGTGCACTGCAACAGGCCTTAGAATTCAGCATTCTGACTGCAAGAGTGCTACCAATTGAGCCAAGCGGACACTGAAATGGTACATAGTAGAAATGACTACTAAGTGTGCAGAAATGCACTTACATCAATAGAATGGCCCTAGTGAAATTTCTGGGTCTAATTAAGCTTGGGGATTGGTTTGTCTTGTGCCTTTTTATTTTGTGTAGGACTTTACATTGAAGCCATTCCTTCTTCCTGGGTTCCTTTTGGAAACACATGGTGCTGAAGTCTTTCATGGTGAACATCTTGGGGAGGCAATCATTCAGAATATTTACCATCTTGTGCCCATCATCAGTTTCAAGCACATCTGCATCATTTTTAAAACCACTTTCACTTCTTTCTGACCCAGCTCTTACTGGTGAAGTACTGAAAAGATTTCTTGCTGAGATGATTTACCTCTGTGGCTTTGCCACCCCAGGTCTTTGTTTGCCTCCCAGATCATCCTTTTAATGTATTTCATTTTCTTATATTCATCTCAGCTTTTCCCCCCATTTTAATTTCACTTTTGATTTGTTTGTTAATCCTTTCCATGTCTTGCTTGTTTTGTCTGAATTTACTGACTCTGGATGTATATTTTTTGGTCAGCATGTAGTGCACTGCAACATTGTTTCTTTTATGGAGTTGCACTTGTTTCTACTGAAGCATTGTGGAACAACGCCCTCAATCAATTTGCTTCCGATGTTTCTTCATTTCTTTCCAAGTTACTTACCTAGCTCCTGGGCTTTGATGTTACTAAATCTCAGACAACAAACTTGATCATTTGTGCTTGGTGGTCCTCAAGGCTGTCATGGTTCCCACTTCTCGTCCGGGTCACTTATGAAAACTAGATCATAATGAGCACTGCCTATTATAATGTTCAATTGTTTTGTGTTTGAATATCTGTGTCTGTTGACTCTGATCTAAGCTCACTGTGCTTGATTGGCCTGAGTGTGGACTCAGATCAAAGTTGAGGGTGGAATTTTACATTTATGAGACTAAGTGCGGTGGCAGGCAGTGTCGCCGGTGCCCGCCTCACTGCTCGGAATGGCAGGAACTCACGCCCGATTCCAGGGTTTGGAAGCTCAATAATTACACTTAGGCGAGTGTCAGGCTGAATCACCTGATCAGGTCAGGAGCTGATTCATTCGCCCGCCTTCAGCTGGTGGGGTCGAAGGTCCAGGCACCATATTTATACATCAGTCAAACACATACATCTCATTCTCTCCAGCTCACCTATCTCCAGGAGACCATTACAGGTGTCTTCCATGCACAAGACGAAGGTTGTAAGCCTCAAGAAGAAGGCAGCACTCCGCTTCACTCACCAGACCCTCCAGGCCTTGATCAGAGGAGTGGCTTGAAGAAGCAAACCAACCTCACCTCTCCGGCTTGGGAGGCCGTCACACTGGAGGTCAGTGCGGATGGCGACCACACCCGAAATGTCATCCAGCACAGGAAGATGATGAATGATCTCATCTGCTACGCCAGGGTAAGTATACTTCAACTCTCTGCAATATCAAGCTCTCATCATGGCACCATGCAGTCAAATGGCTACTTTCTTCAGGGATATCGAACAACCATTAGCGGAGAACACATATCAACACTCGTCCTCTCACTGAGACTTCCACATCACCACCATTCCATCTATCATGTTGCTCACACTCCTGGTCCTTCTGGGGAGGGCTCAGCACACCCAGAGGATATGCATCTCACCCAACCTCTGCTCCATCCCTTCTCATCACATGCCTTTCTTTCTTCTTCATACAGGGTAAGTTGGCGCACCGAATGATCACAGACCAGGGGAGGGACGGATGACATCATCGCCCTCACTGAGTTTGAGGAGGCTGCAGCCGAGCTGGCTGGGGAGGACAGGGATCGCTCCTGTGGCGAAGGGGAGATTGGTTTGTCCCACCAACCCACAGATCACAGCTCCATCACTTCATCACATCCTGACAATCACAGCGAGTCACATGCAGTCTTATATTGCTAATGCTCATCAACTGAAACTCTGTGATGAAAGCAGAATTCTGCAGGTTCTGGAAATCGGAAATAAAAACAGAAAATGCTGGAAATGCTCAGCACGTCTGGCAGCATCTGTGGAGAAAGAAAAGAGTTAACGTTTCGGGTCCGTATGACTCTTCTTCAGAGCTAAAGAAAAGTAGAAATGTGATGAATTTTATACCATTTAAGAGGGGGTGGAGCAGCTGGAGCAAGATAGAAAGCCAGGGATAGGTGGGAGCTAAGAAAAGATTGACCAAGATATCATGGACACAAGACAAAGGGAGTGTTAATGGTAGTGGTAAAGACTAAAGAAGGTGCTGATCGTGGCCTAAAGGTAGGAGCAGAATGTGTGAATAGCAGAACAAGGGTCAGTGCTCTGTGAAAGCACAACATAGAAACAAGTGACAGATGGACCTGTGGTGGTAGGGGTGAGGTGTGGTTGGGGAAAAAGATAGAAAAAATGAAGAAATGAATAAAAAGTAAAAATGAAAATAAATGAGAATAAAAATAAAAGTTGAAATATAAAAAAAAATGTATTAAAAAAGGAGTAGAGATGGAGGAGACAGTTCATGATCTGAAGTTGTTGAACTCAATCTTAAGATAAAAGAAGGCTGTAAAGTGCCTAATCGGAAGATGAGATGCTGTTCCTCCAGTTTGCATTGGGCTTCACTGGAACATTGCAGCAGGCCAAGGACGGACAATGGCAAGCGACAGGAAGTCTAGATCATGCTTGCGGACAGACCGAAGGTGTTCCGCAAAGTGGTCACCCAGTCTGCGTTTGGCCTCTCCAATATAGAGGAGACCACACTGGGAGCAGTGAATGCATTAGACCAAATTGAAGGAGGTGCAAGTGAAGCGCTGCTTCACCTGAAAGGAGTGTTTGGGTCCTTGGACAGTGAGGAGGGAGGAGGCAAAGGGGCAGGTGTTTAACCCTCTATGATTGCATGGGAAGGTCCTCTGGGAAGGGGATGAGGTGTTGGAGGAGTAGATCAGGGTGCCCTGGAGTCCATATGGAATGCTGACAGGGGAGCGAGGGGAAAATGTGTTTGGTGGTGACATCATGCTGGAGTTGGCGGAAATGGATGATCCTTTGAATGCATAGGCTGGAGGGGTGAAAAGTGAGGACAAGCGGGATCTTATCATGGTTCTGGGAGGGGGCGAAGGGGTGAGGGCAGAGTGCAGGAGATGGGTCAGACAGTTGAGGATTCAGGGACAGGTATTTAAAACTTAATTGGAATGGTGTGATGTAAGCATTTCTAACCCTTCTTCCTCAAGGAGCACCATTGAGTGAGGGCAGCTTATCAGCATTGATAATCTAGCAGCATTTGTATCTCCTCAGTGGTAGTGGCAGAAGTCAAGACATGCACCGGAGGAGGAGAACCCTAGGCATGTCCTCATCTCTGTTGCAACAGTGTTTGTGTCGTTAGATGGTGGAGAAAGTTTCAAGTCTTCTCTCGCATTGTTTTCGTTCCTCAGTGGACTCTCAGTTCCCAGAATGAGCGTATTCACAGGGCACTGCAGACCAATGCAGAGATCATGGCCTGACAATTCACAAGGCCAGAACGGGCAAGTGTGAATGCTGGACTTGTTCTCTCTGTGGTTGAACATCCCCAGAAATGAAAATAAACAGCATTGAGGACTAGGAGGGATGTGGCCATATTCCCTCACTTGACTTTACTCCTCCAGGAACTTGTCAGTGATTGAAGTGTCACGGGCACATCTCCCACATCTTGCTTCCTCCATGGCATCATCACGTTCGTACTGAGCCTCAGCAACATCCTGAGGTTCCTTGGCCTCCGGGTCTTCATCCGCCGATGAGCTGTCATCCTCCTCCATTTCACCCTCTGGCAGGCGATCACCTCTTTGCATTGCCAGTTTGTGAAGAGCACAACACACAGCGATGATGTGGGAAACGCTATCAGGAGTGTATTGGAGTGAGACGCCTGTGCAGTCCAAGCATCTGAAGTGCATCCTCAGAAGTCCTGTGGTCTGCTCTATAAGGGAGCATGTGGAGCTGTGAGCAGCATTGTGCCTCTCCTCAGAACGACTCTGAGGGCAATGCACTAGTGTCATCTGCCAGCATTTCAGTGGTTATCCCTCATTCCCAAGAGCCATCCCTGCAGACATTCAAGCCCCTTGAAAATCTCAGGCACTTGAGAGTGACTCTGGATGTAGGAGTCATGGCAACTTCCTGGGTACCATGCACAAACGTGTAGTCTGTGCTTCCAGTGATCACACGCCAGTTCTACATTGATGGAATGATAGCCCTTGCGATTTATAAACATTAGGGCCTGCTGCCAGGGAGCCCGTATAGCCACAAGGGTGCAATCTATTGCACCCTGCACTCTTGAGAAGCCTGAAATGGTGGTGAAGCTGGTGAATCTCGCAGCCTGGCTATCTTCGTCCAGAGCAAACCTGACATTATGATTGGCCTTCCTGTAAAGGGCATCTGTGACCTCCTTTATGTATCGATGTGTTGCAGACTGAGAGATGCTGCCCAGGTCCCCTGCTGATCCTTGGAAAGATCCAGAGGCAAAGAAATTGAGAGTTGTGGTCACGTTCAAAGCCACTGGCAGGGGATACCCTCCAACTCCACATGGCATCAGGTCTTGGTGAAGAATGTGGCATATGTGACGTACCAGAGCTCGGGACAAGCACAGACATGCCTGGCATTGTCTCTTACTCATTTATAAATAGAAGACTCTTCTACGATAAACCCTAGGTCTGGCGAGCTGCCCCTGTTGTCTGGGTCTCTCCTCCTGACCCTCCTGTTCATGCTCTGGCTCTGCTTGACCATATTCCTCAGGCAGAGCCTCCTGCTGGAGCTGCTCGCAGTGTCACCTCTCCCTACATCGCATTAGGACCCTGACAAAGGGAGCGTTGAGCCCTGGATCCATTTGTGTTTTTGCCTTCTCTTTAATAGGAAACATTGAAGACAATAATGATTAAAGGGTCAAGAAAGTGAAGCTCAGAATGTGAAACGTATAGTAACTGTAAAGGTCTATAGCCTGAATTTTGTGCTCGTTGGGCATGCGCGATCGGCGGGCCCGGAAGCGGATGCGAAATGCGCTTCCAGCTGTGATCAGCCCCCGCCTGGAGAATGGCTCAGGGCTGCCGTTGGGGGCGGGAAGAGGGCACATGCTGATGCGGGCGTGGGTGAGTGCTTCGAGAGAGCTGCCTGAAGGCAGACAGCTGCCTCAGGGAGCTGCAGACCTGCAGCCCAAAAAAGCTGCAAAAAATGTCCACGCAGCACAATCAAGCGCCTGAAAGCAGAGCTCATTAGAAAAAACAGTCCCAGATATTTCTTTACATTTTAAACCCTAATGGAGATTTCATCCCACCCTTGGATGCGGTTTCATCAAAAATGTAAAGCTCACCTGGTTGATTGGCCCATATGCCAACCGAAAAATCGCTGACAATTGGGAACGTTAATGGACTTAATTGCCCACTCAATTATTGGTGGGCGCTCTTCCAACTTTTGCGTGCACTCGCCAAGCGAACTATCCCTTGAGTGCGCAATGACATTGGGATGCACACCCGACCTCATCTCCCGCGATTTCATGCCCGTTCAGGTTGGGTGCGCACCCGCCTGCAGGACGTAAAATTCAGGCGCTACTTGCCTGGCTGCTAATGCAGACCCTGAGACACTAGCACACACATCTAGGTGACCAAGATGGTATCGCAGATATGTAACATCTGGAGCCCAGCATGGGATGATAAGGTGTAAATGGGACGAGCGACCCAACCTAGCTCTGAGCTCCAATGTGGCATTTTAATGACCAATCAGCTGTCATGGTCAATGAGTGGATGCCCTTTGGCCCGTTATGAATGCCAATTTCGGTGAACACATGAGTGGCCTTTATTGACAGAATACCATATATGATACAGCTGTGCCTCCTTTGCTGTTGCCTGCATTCCCAAATTCTACATTCCTATGTGTTACTCTTGAGATGTAGCGACTGTGATGTGAGGTCACCTATTTCTGAGTACCCCTTTAACAGTGCTAACGAAGGCATTGGCTTTCAGTGGCTTTCTCCCCAAGGAGGTCTTCTTCCTTTCTCAGTAACCAGATTCATGTTCACTCTCGTGACCCATCTTGTGACCCATCCCTCTTTTGCCACACTAACCCCCCCCCAACACATCCTATTCCAGAGTCTGCATGCATCCCCTTCCAGTCAAACATGTGTCATCCTTTTGATCCTCTTGAATGTCAGTGTTTCATGTCCCCTTGTTGGGCTCCAGCTTCCCACACCTTGTTCTACCCTCTGCCTTCCACCATGCCCCCTTCCCCCCCTAAGAGCCCTTGCACCCATTGCCCCCCTTGTATTCGTCTTCCCCAACCTCCCCTCACATCCCACCCTGGCTGAAATGCTCATTTCTGAAAATGGAGTTCTGCCTGAGTACCACTCTGCCTGAGTGGTGTCCTTGTGGACAATGGTGTCAGCCATCGGGAGCAGAAGACTCCTGCACTCCCCAACCTGGCCTCAGTACTGGTCAGTGTCTGAAAATGGAGGCCTGCTTGAGTACCGCAGCACAGTGGTGTTCTTTGAGACAATGTAGGCAAAGAGCAGGAGCAGACCAGCCCTATAGCCCCAGCAGCATGGTGCTCATCGTAACAAGACCAGCACACTATGGCAGGTAGGCTACGTATGCTGCACTCACCCTTGAAGTCACAAGTGAACTGAAGTCTGACTTTTCCACACCACCCCTCTTCAAATGGGTTTGAGGCAAGTAGTTTCCCACTGGCAAGATTGGAAGGCATCACAAGATCCTGGTGAGAAGCTAATTTAATGAACCTTCACGAGATGGTAATGAATGCAAATGGTGTTCACGCCACTCGGCAGCCGGATAACCGACCCGCCATCGGGAGAATCACAAACTACTTTTACGCCGGTGGGTTTCTGACTTTTTAACTACTGCTGGATTCTCTACTCCTGCCCACCACGAAACCTGTGGTGGGAAGGATGGGAAAATTCTTCCCAAACAAACTGTAGAAAGAGCTGGAAGCCAGAACTAGAAGCATGGATTCGACATTTTAAAACGTTGTGAAAAAACCCGTTACATACGTAGAATCTAGTGTCACCTCTGCATAGATCCAAGATATTAAATATACAACATCTCTCATGGATTCACTAATGCATTGGGCCCTGAAGATGTTGTGGATTAATTTAACCATTTCTGACTCTTAACCACTTGAATTTTCCAATTTAAATTTGGTTGATTGAAATTATCCATTAACTATGTTATTCTTACAGCTACGTCCTGTCTGTTCTAAAGCAACAAGTCTTATTCCTTGTGCGGGCCATATCCCTCATGTTGTTTGATTTTTTTTCTCATTGGGTGAATGGATATTTAGGCCCAAGGGGGTCAGGAATGGAGGTGGGTACGTGGTATTTCACGTGGTTGGCCAGCACGCCAGTTCTCCAGCTCCAACCTACCCCAGGCCATTTTCCCAGAGGCAGAATGGGGGTGGCAGCAGGCCTACTTGCCCGCAAGCAGCAGGTAGCCAATTCAGATAGGTAATGGCCTATTGTTGGAGGCCACTGGGAGACTAGCACTCCAAGCAGGCTTTGAGGCCTTCTGCACCTGCCTAGCTTCAGCTGCAGCCAAAGGCTACCCCCTGGAGGAGGTGGTTAGGCTGCTAAGGTCTTTATTTATTCATTATTTAAATAAGTTAGAGAGCGTGTGGCTCCATCTTGGGGCATCCTCTCTTTCTCGCTTACCTAACATGGCATCCTCTTGGTGGTTCCAAGTTGGAAGACCTTCTATTGGCCCTCCAGCTTTGACACACCGCCATCGGCCTTAATTGGATAGCAGGTCCACCCTCTGGCCATTAATTGGCCAATTTGGGGAAAATCACAAGTGAGAGAGTGTTCACATTTGAGCCTAACAGAAAACATTGCCCTAGAAATTTCTAATCTTAAAAGTATATTGTGTAAATGTCCAACTTCCACGTAGACATCTTCTTTTATATCAAACATGACCCTGATGTAAGAGACAACACCATTTGTCTACTCCTTCTTCTCTGAACACTCTGTACGACAGCTTGTTATATTTATTACTATCCTCTGTAGTTTCTGCTTTTCTGACTATATCAGATTTTGAATTTTGCAGCCAATGTCCAAACTGATGTCTTTAAAAGACAATCAATGGCACTCTTAAAAGTCAAGTGGTTCATTTAAAAGTTTTTGAAGTTTTAATTGGCATGATCCCATTAGGTTTTCTCCATAAAGTGTAAAGAATTATATGGCAATCCTTACAGGATTTGTGCACAGTTAGCACTAGAATAGGCTTCACACACTTGCATACTAGGTGCTTCAAGGCACACTTACAAGCAAGCAAGAAAACGGAGCAAGAGTAGAACCCTATGGCCCATTGAGCCTGCTCTGCAATTCAATAGGATCATGATTGAGCTTGGGCTTCAGCTCCACTTTCGTGCCCACTCCCCAAATCCCTTAATTCCATAAGAGACCAAAAATCTGTCTCTCACAGCCTTAAATATATTCAACAATGGAGCATTCACAACCATCTTGGGTAGAGAATTCCAAAGATTCACAACTCTTTGGGTGAAATAATTTCTCCTCATCTCAGTCCTAAATGATCAGCCCCTTATCCTGAGGCTGTGCCCCAATGTTTTAGATCCTACAACCTGTGGAAACAATCGCTCAGCATCCAGCCTATCAAGCCCCTTCAGAATCTTGCATGTTTCAATGAGATCACCTCTCATTCTTCTGAACTTCAGAGAATATAGACCCAATTTACTCAGCCTCTCATCATAGGACAACCCCCTCATCCCAGGGACCAATAGTGTACCTTCACTGTACCGCTTCCCCAAGTATATCCTTCCTTAAATATGGAGATCAAAACTGCACACAGTGTTCTAGATGTGGTCTCACCAAAGCCCTGTACAACTGTCGCACGACTTCTTTATTCCTGCCCTTCCAGCCTCTTGCAATAAAGGCCAACGTGCCATTTGCTTACCTAATTGTTTGCTATACCTGCATGCTAACTTTCTGTCTTTGTTGTACGAGAACACTCAAGTCTCTTTGAACATCAACATTTACAAGTTTCACACTTAAGAAAAAAATGCAATATTAGCAAAATAAAAATCAGCTGACTTCCACGAGACTGGACCTATACTTTTGCAATAATCCTCATCAACAGGTAAAGAAAGCACTTGCATTTATATAGCATCTTATCAGTTTTGCAGGACATATCAGAGGACTTTGTAACCATGTAGTTAATTTGAAATAGTTACCCTTGTCCAGTTATGTAGGCAAATACATTTCATTTGTATATGAAATCTGCAATCAACAGTCCTCACAAGAAATTACAATACTTGTTTAAATACATATGAACTTAACTAGAATTTAAATACCATTCCTGCTTTTACAGGGCTGGCTAAAAATCATGCCAGGAGGACATTAGTTCCAGCGTAAACTGTTTATTTCTATTAGACTGTTTGAGTAACGAATCAAAGTTAATCACCAAAGGCTAATTTCCAGAGCTCAGAATGAATTGATTGCCTTAAGACATAAATTACAGCATTATCATGAAACAAAATTTAAAAGAGAATGAGGTGTTGAGATTAGATATGAGATTAAGGTGACCAGTTCAGTAACTGAGCTATATAATCACAGCACCCTTGTCTGGTGATAGGGTGATGTACATTTTTTGGAGTTTTTAAAACAGACTGAGATGTGGCTGATGCTTTCCTAAACTTTGTATGTGATAGGGCCAATTTCAGTGTGGACCATAGATTGATTGAGCAGTGTGGGAGGGGAGGTGACATCTGCTCCACCTCCCTGATGATGCCAGCAGGAGGCCTGGTCAGCAACAGTAATTAACATGCTTTCAGTGAGGAGCTATACTAAGAGGCAGCACAGATCAGAGAATTGAAGCTACAGTGTTACAGGCCTGTCTCCAACCTAAACTTCTTGTGTGGATAGGTCTTCTCTGAAAGTACAAGATTGTGAATAACTTTAGTAATGTGGATGACAAAAGTGATCAGGAACTGGACAAATAACGGCCAGAAAGCAGAAAATGCCTGTCCATTTACACCATCTTTCTTAGGAGGTTTCTCACCATTATTTACCACCTCACATTCTACTTGTTACTAAAACAATTTATTTCCACTTCAGCAATATTGCCTCCCTATGGCCCACCTCAACCTGACTGTTACTAAAGTGCCTTTTCCCCACTTTCCTAAACTTTGTATGTGATAGGGCCAATTTCAGTGTGGACCATAGATTGATTGAGCAGTGTGGGAGGGGAGGTGACATCTGCTCCACCTCCCTGATGATGCCAGCAGGAGGCCTGGTCAGTCTTCATTTTAGCAAAAGAAGAGGTGTGTTACACTGCTTACAGGAAGCTCAGCTCTTCAGTTGGGCAGACAGGAAATCTGGCAGAGTACACAATCATCATGTTGCTGCAGCAACTTCATGGGTAACTCTGGGAGCATCTGGATTT
Organism: Carcharodon carcharias; assembly: GCF_017639515.1. NCBI lineage: Eukaryota > Metazoa > Chordata > Chondrichthyes > Lamniformes > Lamnidae > Carcharodon > Carcharodon carcharias. The sequence continues at coordinate 123,849,943 of NC_054476.1, forward strand.
AAATAGAGCAACAGTCAAGGTAATTTCCAGCCTCACATGATATATCATCTGTACTGTCAGCTAATTGGCTGTCCAAGTGACTATCAAACAAGTGACTGATGCATGTTGGATACTCTGGAGAATTACATGTTGGACACTTTGAGGAATTAAGGGTTAATAATCAAATTTCCTTGCGTCTTAGAGCTAAAGGCTTTTCAAGATAATAGTGGGATAAAAACAAAAAACTGCGGATGCTGGAAATCCAAAACAAAAACAGAATTACCTGGAAAAACTCAGCAGGTCTGGCAGCATCGGTGGAGAAGAGCAAAGTTGATGTTTTGAGACCTCATGACCCTTCAACAGAACTGAGTAAAATTAGGAGACGGATGAAATATAAGCTGGTTTAAGAAGGGGGTAGGGGGGGGGGAGCGGGTAGGCGGCGTGGGGGGAGAGAAGTGGGGGTGGGGGGTGGTTGTAGGGACAAGCAAGCAGTGATAGGAGCAGATAATCAAAAGATGTCACAGACAAAAGAACAAAGAGGTGTTGAAGGTGGTGATATTTTCTAAGAGAATGTGCTAATTAAGAATGGATGGCAGGACATGCAAAGTACAGCTCTACTGAGAGTGGGGTGAAATAAGATTAACAGGGCATAAAAGTATAGATTTAAAAATAATGGAAATAGGTGGGAAAAGAAAAATCTATATAAATTATTGGAAAAAACAAAAGGGAGGGGGAAGAAATGGAAAGGGGGTGGGGATGGAGGAGGGAGTTCAAGATCTAAAGTTGTTGAATTCAATATTCAGTCCAGAAGGCTGTAAAGTGCCTAGTTGGAAGATGAGGTACTGTTCCTCCAGTTTGCATTGAGCTTTACTGGAACAATGCAGCAAGCCAAGGACAGACATGTGGGCAGGAGAGCAGGGTGGAGTGTTAAAATGGCAAGCGACAGGGAGGTTGGGGTCATTCTTGCGGACAGACCACAGGTGTTCTGCAAAGTGGTCGCCCAGTTTGCGTTTGGTCTCTCCAATGTAGAGGAGACCGCATTGAGAGCAACGAATGCAGTAGACTAAGTTGGGGGAAATGCAAGTGTCCCAGAGGGAATGATCCCTACGGAATGCCGCCAGGGAGGCGAAGGGAAGATGTGTTTGGTGGTGGCATCATGCTGGAGTTGGCGGAAATGGCGGAGGATGATCCTTTGAATGCGGAGGCTGGTGGGGTGATAAGTGAGGATAAGGGGGACCCTATCATGTTTCTGGGAGGGAGGAGAAGGCATGAGGGCGGATGCGCGGGAGATGGGCCGGACAGGGTTGAGTCTGCATTGTTTCTTCCCCCTCCCTTTTGTTTAATTTATATAGATTTTTCTTTTCCCACCTATTTCCATTATTTTTAAATCTATACCTTTTATGCCCTGTTAGTCTTATTTCACCCCACCCCCACTAGAGCTGTACCTTGTGTATCCTGCCATCCATTCTTAATTAGCACATTCTCTTAGATAATATCACCACCTTTAACACCTCTTTGTTCTTTTGTCTGTGACATCTTTTGATTATCTGCTCCTATCACTGCTTGCTTGTCCCTACAACCACCCCCCCCCCACTTCTCTCCCCCCAGCCCCCCACCTTAAACCAGCTTATATTTCACCCCTCTCCTAATTTTACTCAGTTCTGTTGAAGGGTCATGAGGACTCGAAACGTCAACTTTGCTCTTCTCCGCTGATGCTGCCAGACCTACTGAGTTTTTCCAGGTAATTCTGTTTTTGTTTAACATAATAGTGGGGTTCAATGAGAAGAGAGTGCTGCCTTATCTTCTGCATCTAGTACCTGAGTATTGTCTACAAGAAATGCTTGAGCAAGACAATAAGTGACATTGACCATGCATTATTCAAGTATAACTTTAATGGCTAGTTTAACAAACATAGGCAGAGGAGTCAATTAACTATAGTATAGGTAGATATGATTAACAAAACAACTTCTCAAACGATTTGAGAAGAGTTAAATCAGGAAGTCTTCTTTATGTGAAGTATCTTTGAAGTAGACAACCACGACTGCTTATGTAAATAGACTATTTTCAAAGGTTTCAGGAATCATGAGGTCTTTTCTGTGACATGTGCCTTTGGCATGGACAAAATTAAGGAGCATTGCTAAGCAGGACCAGTATGATCATTTGTTTTCCCATTGAATAGTAACAGGAATAGTACAGCTGTCTAATTTCTCTGCCCCACTGAATTTCCCAAAGTAGAGAGGAAAGGTTTCTACTCTGGCACATTTCTTGCTCCTCCTCATTATTGCAATGTGACTCATCAGATTCCACCTCCTCAAGCTCATGCTTCACCCTCCCGGATGTGCATAGCTGTGTTGATGATTGAAAAATTGATGACGGGGTTGTATCTTTCTTTGAGGTGCTTTCTTATTCTGATCCAATAAAGGCAGGCTGCTCCTCTAAGCCTATATTAACAGGAGATGTCTGTATGTTAGAACGCTGGTTTCAAGGTACACCTTTGAACTATTGTGTACAATGGTTTTGTGGTCACTGCTCTGTGAGATAGAAAGGAGGTGAGACATAACCAGAGACGTTTTCTGATGATTTGCAACACTTGTGGTGGAGGGGGGAGTGGAATTTATGTTCACTGGATCTCTACCCAGGACGCGCCAGTTAGCAGCTTCTGTTCAGGCTGGGGATGGGGCAGAGAAATTAGACAGCTGTACTACTCCTGTTACTATTCAATGGGAAAATAAATTATCATACTGGTCCTGCTTAGCAATGCTCCTTAACTTTGTCCATGCCATGTAAATGAGCACAGATGCAATTTCCTCTGATTTGTGTTAGGAACACATTCTCCCTTGGCCCACTGTGTAAAGAGCCAAGACATCTTTTGAGGGCCCTAGCCACTTTCTAAGCCTGGACCCCTCCCCATCCTCTGTTGGGGCTTATTTTGCTTTCCTAGAGGTTGGTATGCCTGACCTCACAGTCTTCAGAGGTCCCCTATTGGCTAAAGAAGCAGGAACTCCCAGTGCACGGAGATTCTGCCCTGTCCCCAAACTGTCTGTTTTGTCTGCAGGCATGGTCTTGAAACTAAAATCGAGACCCACAGTATCCGGGTCCCAGGTATGATTGGTCTGGAAGGGGCATGGGATTCTTTAAAGTTCGCAATGAGGCATTGGTAATACAGCACCAGGAACTGGTCTTGGGGTCAGTCGGGAAATGCCCTGGTTTCACATGTAGCCAGACTTCCCTGCCACCCTTTTCCCAAGTAATTCCGTTGGATTCCTGCTGGAATTATGGCAGGAATTGAGTAGAGTTGCATGATAATTCGAACTACTCATGGTTTATTTCCCTTCCTTATTCTGTTTTATTTGCATTTGTCGTCACTAAGTGTAATTACCACCCATTTCAATGAGGTTTGTCGATCTCATTGGTGCTATCAGGTTTGTTGACACACCAACAATCTTTAAACATGGTATGGCAGGCAGAACCCATAGCTGGGGCATGGCTGGTATTTGCATGGATGCAAGTGGTGTCTCTCAGAATGACAGCCCCCATGCCGCCCCATTCAATAACTTTAACTGCGGCAGAAAGCGTGCAGGATCAGGAACCAGCGGCTGCTAAGCCACTATCTGGCTCAAAGAGAGTGTTAGCTCAGTCTCACATGTTTCCCATTGACACACAACACCTTACTGATATCTTTGAAGGGAGGCACACCTAGAATGACTAGTAATTAGGGTCTAGGTCATAAATGTCATGAATTGTTCACCAAAGAGAAACAACAAAGTCTTGGGGTAAGGGTGGAGTGTGGCTGAGGGCACCTGGGATGTGGCTGTTGTGACACAAGCTAACCCTCTGAAAAATGACAGGGTCAGTACTAGTGGGCATGTGGCTTGTGAAGGTAAGGCAAGAATACACTGGCAATTGAAGGGGCTGAATCAAACTCTCAGAAATACTAAAATACTCATTACTTACAGCTGCTTTCCCACCTGCTCTTAGGAAAGGAGTTGTTTACAGTATTTTTGCTAAGAGGTTAGAAGTGGAGATGTTCGCTGATGATCGCAGAGCATTCAGCACCATTTACAACTCCTCAGATACTGAAGGAATCCAATGTTCACTTGTAGCAAGACCTGGACAACATTCAGGCTTCAGCTGATTAAGTGGCAGTTAACATTTGTGCTACACAAGTGCCAGATAATGACCATCTCCAACAATAGTGAATATAACCATCTACGATTGACAATCAAGGGCATTGCCATTGCTGAATCCCTCACTATCAATATCCTGGGAGTTACCATTGATGAGAGGATATTGGACCTCAGGCAAGGACTAACATGACCACCGCCAAAATCAGAATTCAGTGTGCTTAGAAGGCCTCTTGGGCCATATTGCACCTTGGTCTGCTGCTGCTCAATGATTTACTTTTTCATCAATGGACCTGTGGTTCAGAATTTGTTTTTAGCTGAGCAGAGCTTGGAGAGAACTTTGCTTTCCGACACAGACTCTCCACTGTTGTCCCTGTCAATTACCATCTCCCCTAGCTCACTTGTGAAATAGGAGTCACCAGGTGAAAATCCATCTATCTGCCCATGTGATCCCATTGAAGTGTGAATATCTGAACTGGTGCATGGTCTGTATGTGTTCTGTGAGTGTGTGAACATCAGGAGTCGGGTCCTCTGAGGACAAGTAGTCCAACAGTCCACTGACCTGGTGGCCCTGTAAGAGATATAAGACATGAAATAGTCCTGACAAGGTAAGAATATGTTGCAAGTTATCATTATAAAGAAGATTATATTTCACTTGCTGTTGAAGTCAAGTCAACATGACTGAATATTGTATGACACGTGGGTTATTGATTTTTAATTGTGTGACCAGGTAATGGGAATCCTGTCTTTCCATCTCTAATGGCCAAGAATGCTGAAACTCCACTGATTCCCAACACTTCTTCCTCTGTGCTTGTAAATTGTGAGATGTATGGAACACCAGCTCCAGTTCTCTCCCCCTCCCTGGTGTTTCACACTTCCTTCTCCTGCAATGAGAGAAAGAACCAATCTCTGAGTAAGTATAATGACAAGTGTTAAATGGATGGACAGAGTGCATTTGGTGAGGGTGCCGATGAGAGGGATGCATGAAATTGCATAAGGATGATGGTGAGTTGCAGTGATGGATGGATAGATTGGGATATGAAGAACTGCACAGAAAGAGAAGGATGGATGGGCATTCAAGGTAATTGAGTGATGTGATAGAGTAGGCTTGAGAAGGCAGAGTGAAGGGCTGGGGTGATGTGCACAACAGGAAGTAGATGAATGTGCACCTGTACTCACCTTTTCTTATCTGTTTATGCCTTTCAAGCACTTCCTGCACTGAATCCAGGTCTGCTGCTGCTGACATGTCCAGCCATGCCACCTTGGCGTGAGAGCATATTCTTCCTTCTGTTGCTGAGGAATAGCACCTTTCTCCGACAGTTCACTGCCCTCAGCAGGACCTGCAAGACATCAGTGAACCAAGTTAGAGTCTTTGAACATCTCAAATCCATTGTTGAAGTTACTCTTCTCCTATACTCAGTTCTGACTCTTTCAAGTTCCATCTTTGAAGAGGCCTTTTAAATACTGGAGTTGAGATCATGTTCTGAGATTCCTCATCATGTCTGCAGGCTGAACAGCAAAACCTAGAAGAAAAATCTTAACGCGGTTTCCCTCGTGATTTCAAATCCCTCCAATAGTCTCCCAACACATCTGAGCAAATATTAGAGCCCTAGTGCTTGAGAAAGAGAAACATGTGAAAGATGGTACTCATACTAGGGAGAGTCTTCCCCCTTCACCATCCATCATATCTTTTATTTCCTTTTAACCAGTGATCTGGAGAGAGGAGATTCCACAAGGCCCACAAGTTCCAGGTTCTCCCTCCATGTGGGTGTACTCCCTCATCCTATGCACAGACTTCAAAATATTGAATGTAGTGTGAGGAGGAGGAAACCTTACAGGGGTAATTTTACAGGTTCAGACTGTCTGCCTGCTGAGTGTCTCACCCATTAGCAATGCATATTGGAGATCTGTGCACGTGCTGCCCACAATTTTTCAACAGCTACCTGCAATGCACACTTCAGATAGCTCATTCATATAATGGTGGGTAGTGCTATTTTGGTTGAGTTGGAAATATTTGTAAACTTCTCTTTGACTTTCTGGTGGAAGGTTGCACTCAATGTTGACATGCAAGACCATTTCTAGTTTCATCTCCTGCTACCACTTGCGCCTTACAGGCAAGGATGTCCAGGGTTGCCTCCCAAAGGCTGTCAAGGGCTTATAATTTCTGAACTCTACAACCCTTCAGTTAATTTTACATTAAGTTTGAAAGTGATATAGTTCATTCTGAAACTAAAATCTTAACTGTGAACAAAGGAAACTATGAAGGTATGAGGGGCAAGTTTGCTATGGTAGTTTGGGAAAATGCACTGAAATTTTGATGGTAGGCCAGGCAATGCTACAGAAGCATAACATGGTCTACAACAATTTACATTCCTCTAAGACACAAAAGTGCAACAGGAAAGATGAATCAACTATGGTAAACAAAAGAAGTTAAAGTTTGCATTAGATCAAAGGCAGTGGCTTTTAATGTTGCCAGGAAAAGTTGCCTGAGGATTGGGAGCAATTTGGAATCCAGCAAAGGAGGACCAAGGAACTGATAAAGAAAGGGAAAGAGAACATGAGTGCAAGCTAGTGAGAAACATAAAGGTGGACTGTAAAAGCTTCTTTAGGTATGTGAAAAGGAAAAGATTAACAAGGACAAATGTGGGTCCATTGCAGTGGAGACGGAACTTATAATGCAGAACAGGGAAATGGCGGAGAAACTAGACAATTATTTTGTGTCTGTTTTCACGGAGGAAGATACAGAAAATCTCCCAGAAATAATCAGGGATCAAGGGGCTTATGAAAACGAGGAACTGAAAGAAATTAGTAATAATAAAGAAAAATTAATTGAATTTAAGATTGATAAATCCCATGGACCTGATGAGCCACATCCCAGAGTGTTGAAGGAGATGGCTATAGAGATATGGATGCATATTTCAAAATTATATCAGTTCTGGAGAAGTTCCTGTAGACTGGAAAGTAGCAAATGTAACCCCACTATTTAAGAAGGGAGTGAGAGAAAATAGAGAACTACAGACCTTGAGTATTGCTGAAAAAAGACACATGTCTAAGTTCTTTGTCTTGCTGTCATCGGCACACTTAGCAAGAATACCAATATAACAGGAACACAAAAACTTGTATGTGGTCCAGCTGGATGGGACTGCTCTCACCTGGTTCCAGATGTGACTATCTAATCGTAACCAGAGAATCACTTGCAATGACTTCTGTTCCTATTCCTACACCATTAGCTTTTGATGTCCCCCAAGGGCATCCTTGGCCCCTCCTAATTCTCATCAAATGCTGCTCCTCAGCAAAGTCATCTGAATACACGGCATTAATTTTCACATGTATGCTGATGACACCCAGCTCTACCTGACCAGCACATCTCTCGACTTCCTCCACTGTTGCTAAATTATTGACTCTTTATCTGACATCCGGTACTGGATGAGCAGAAATTTTCTCCAATTAAATATTGAGAAGACTGAAGCCATTGTTTGCAGTCCCCGTTCTAAACTATATTCCCTGGCTACTGGCTCCATCCCATTCTCTTGAAACGGTTTGAGATTAAGCCAATCTGTTCAACCTTGATGTTATATTTGATCCTGAGATGAGCTTCTGACTTCATATCCATGCCATCACTAAGACTGCCTATTTCCACCTCTGTAACATAGCTCGGATTCGTCCCTGTCTCAGCTCATCTGCTGCTGAAACTCTCATTCATACTGTCAGGGGGAGGCAGTGGCATAGTGGTATTGTCACTGGACTAGTATTTCCAGATACTCTGGGGATCTGGGTTTGAAGCTCATCACAGCAGATGATGTAATTTGAATTCAATAAAAAATTTGGAATTAAAAGTCTAATAAAGACCATGAAACCACTGTTGATTGTTGTAAAAACCCATCTGGTTCATTAATGCCCTTTAGGGAAGGAAACCTACGTGACTCCAGGCCCACAACAACAGGTTGACTCTTAAATGCACTCTGAAATAGCCTGGGGAGCCACTCAGTTCTCAAGGGCAATTAGGATGGATAATAAGTGCTGGCTCAGCCAGTGACTCCCACATCCCATGGGCGAATAAAAAAAAACTAACTCTAGATTCAACTATTCCAACACACTCCTTGCTGGCTTCCTAACTTTAAAGTTCTCATCCTTGTTTACAATCCCTCCATGGTCTCACCCCTCCCTAACTCTAAAATCTCCTCCAGGCCTACAACCCTCGGATACTCGCGCTTCCCTAATTCTGGCCACTTGTGAATTCCCAGTGATAATTTCTCCACTGTCTTCAGTTAATAGGCACTAAGCTCTGGAATTCTCTTCCTACACTTCACCACCTCTCTACCTCACTTTCTGTCTTTAAGACACTCCTTAAAAGCTACCTCTTTGACTAAGATTTTGGTCACCTGTCCTAATATCTCCTTTTGTGACTTGGTGTCATATTTGTTTTATAATGCTCCTGTGAAGCACTTTGGGACAGTTCATTAAGTTAAAGGCACTATATAAATATAAGTTGTTGTTGCAATGGCTCTGCTGTATAAATTGATGAAGTACTCACTTGTTCATACACACACAAAGGTTTTTTCAAGGATTGCTGAAAAAAGAGACATGTGAAAGCTTTTTGCCTTGCACTCATCAGGACACTTCACAAGAATACCAATATTAGGAGAAAACAACAATTTATACTGTATGTGAAGATAGTGCTTATTGGTTGGTAAATTGACTCTGATTGGTAGAGGCATTGCCATTGAGAATGCATCAGTGATGGTGACTAACAGTTAACTGCCAAGCATTGTTTGAAATTTAAACCAGGCAGCTTGACCCTGATTGGCCAACTCATTGCCCTGAGGAATGAGTTAATGAGTGGCTGTCACTTATTTTGTTTAGCTGAAACATGTGTGTACATGATCTTTCTGTCTGCAAAGAGCAGGGCTCTGTGTAATAATATATGTAAACAATGCTTGGCAGTTAACTGTCAATCACCATCACTGGTGCATTCTCCATGGCAATGCCTCTACCAATCAGAGTTCACTTGCCAATCATTCAGCTCTCTCTTCACATACAATATAAATTGTTGTTTTCACCTTATATTGGTATTTTTGTGAAGTGGCCCGATGAGTGCAAGACAAAAGGCTTTCACATGTCTCCTTTTTCCACAATACTCATGTTCTGTAAGTGAAAAGAATGTTGATTGGTTGTCAAGTGGGCTCTGATTGGTAGAGGCATTGCTCTGGAGATTGAACCAGCGATGGTGACTGGTTTGGGTTCCATCAGGGTCACTCAGCTCCTGACCTCATTACAGCCTTGGTTCAAACATGGACAAAAGAGCAGAACTCCCGAGGTGAGGTGAGATTGACTGCCCTTGACATCAAGGCAGCATTTGACCTAGTGTGGTATCAAGGAGTACTAGCAAAACTGGAGACAATGGGAATCAGGGGGAAAACCCTCACTGGTTGGAGTCATACCTAGCACAAAGGAAGGGGTTGTAGTTATTTGAGGTCGATCATCTCCGTTCCAGGACATCAGTGCAGGAGTTCCTGAGGGTAGTGTCCTAGGCCCAGCCATCTTCAGCTGCTTCATCACTGACCTGCCTTCCATCATAAGGTCAGAAGTGGGGATGTTCACTGATGACTGCACAATGTTCAGCACCATTCATGACTCCACAGATACCGAAGCAGCCCATGTCTAAATGCAGAAAGACCTGGACAGCACCTAGGCTTGGACTGACAAGTGGAAAGTAACATTCATGTCACACATGTGCCAGGCAATGACCATCTCCAACAAAAGAGAATCTAACCATCGCCCCATGACATTCAATGGCTTTACCATCGCTGAACCCCCCACCATCAACATCCTGGGTGCTACCATTGACCAGAAACTGAACTGGATTAGCCATATAAATACTGTGGCTAGAAGAGCAGGTCAGAGGCTAGGAATTCTGCAGCAAGTAACTTAGTTCCTGACTCCCCAAAGCCTGTCCACCATCTACAAGGCACAAGTGAGGAGTGTGATGGAATAGTCTTTACTTGCCTGGATGAGCAGCTCCAATGACACTCAAGAAGCTTGACATCATCCAGGACAAAGCAGCTTGTGTGATTGGCACCCCTTCCACAAACATTCACTCCCTCCACCACCAATGCACAGTAGCAGCAGTGTATATCTTCTACAAGATGCACAAAGGCTCCTTAGGCAGCACCTTCCAAACCCACGACCACTACCATCTTGAAGGACAAGGGCAGCAAATAGATGGGAACACCACCACCTGGAAGCTCCCTCCAAGTCACTTACCATCCTGACTTGGAAATATATCACCGTTCCTTCACTGTCGCTGGGTCAAAATCCTGGAACTCTCTCCTAACAGCACTGTGGGTGCACCTACACTACGTGGACTGCAGTGGTTCAAGAAGGCAGCTCACTACCACCTTCCCAAGGGCAATTAGGGATGGGCAATAAATGCTGGCCCACATCAGCGATGCCCACATCCCGTAAAATGAATTTTTAAAAAAACTATTATAAAGTTTTTTATTGCTTACTTGGAAAATAATGATATGACACATGCATTCCTGTCACCTGTTGACCTCTTGGGTTTTTTAATTAGTCCAAGGAGAAACTGGGTCATCAATGAATTGATTACTGCATTGCACTTGGTTTTGAACAGGTTTGAGAAAATAGTGTGTAATGGAACTAAAGAGCAAGGTATCTTTCGGTAGTGAAACCATGGTTCTGTCTGCTCTCTCGGGTGGATGGCACTGATCCCTTGGCACCATTCCCAATGAGCAAGGGAGTTCGCCCTGCTGGCCTGACCAATATTTTCCCTCAACCAACATCGCGCAAACAGATTATCTGATCATGATCTAAGTGCTATTTGTGGGATCCTACTGTGCGCTATTTTGGTCTGTCACGTTGCTACACTTCAAAATGTTTCATTGGCTTTAAAGCGTTTGGGGACGTCCTGAATTCGCTCTATGTAAATCCGCGTCCACACCGGATTTTATTCCGCAGCCCGTTCGTAATCCGTTCCGTCTCTTACTCCCTACTCTCTCACATCGTAACAGGCTCGGCAAAGCTGAGGACGGAGCTCCAGCCCAGCTGCATCCATCCTTCCTTCCCTGTGTAGGTGTCCTTGCACTGTAGGTGTGTGTGTGTGTGTGTGTTTGTGTGTGTGAGAGAGAGAGAAGGTGGAGGGAATCGGCTCGCCCTCAAGGGGAGCACCATGACATGCTCCTCCTGCTTGCCTTCCCAGCCTCTGAGGTCCGAGAGGGGGAAAAAAAACGCATAGACACGCATCTTGGATCCAAGCTCTCACCCAGCCGAGCCTGATGTAGCAGAGAGGACACACATGCCGTGGATTTATTTGCGGGGGATTGAATGGCAGGGTATGTGAAAGTGGAGAGTGCACAGTAGCAGCCAGTTCCCCGCTGCAGCACGGACGGTATCTCCTTCATTTCCCCAACGCGTGCGGGTCAGTTTCCTTCGCTCGGACTTGTCACTTTCAATACCGACGGGCCAACTTCGGAAATGTTCAGAATAGAAGCGGTCCAGTATCTTCCTGGTCCGGATTCCTGGACCACGAACTGACAAGCTACCTGTGCATTCCTTTGATTTCGCTGTCCCTCGGACTGTGTGTTATTGTTTCACCGGTTTGAACAACCTCAGTTTGACCGGCGGAGAATGCCGTTGTGCGAGAGACAAATCTCCGCCGCGGGCTTTTACCACCTGTAGATAAAACCCACCGGTTGGAATTGTTTGGTTTGAGTTCGTTGACTGCGATTTTCTGGTTAACGGACACCGACATCAGGAAGATGGGGAGATTTCCGAATTGAGAAGTGTGTGCCCAAAGCCAAAGATTTTAACAGACCCGCGATTTTCATCAGTTGGTGTGCACCCCTTCCTTGAAACTCCGAATATTATCAACTGCAAAAAACTGACAGATTGCCACCCAGGCTGCCAGTAAAACGCAGGCTTTACTCCGTGTGCCCGCACTGCTGGTTTGATGGCTTCCCTTCGCAGAGTGAAAGGGCTGCTGATTCTCAATCTTGTGGCTGTGGTCGGCTTCTTGCTGTTCCTGGCGAGGTGCAGGGTCCCTCTCAAGGGGCGGGATTTGGTACACGCGGCGCAGACCAGAGCCGAGTCCAACAACCTGACATCCCGAGGATCGCCTCCCATCCAACAGGCAGTGCTGAAGAGACTCTCGCTGCTGGAGGACATCGTCTACCGCCAACTTAATGGTAAGAACCGCAGCCAGCAAAAGGGCTCAGCTTCAATCCAGACCAAGTGTTCAATCACATCTGCGGAACCACATTCTTCTAACACGCAGTGGGGGGCAGTTAAGTGGGAGCTGTGGCTCAGCGCTGCGGCTCTCGCCCCGATTCAGAAAGTCTGAGGAGGTACAATTCCCACTTAAGAGAGAGAGAGAGAGAGCGAGCGCAAAATCCAGGCAGTCATTCCAGTTCTGTACCGTCTTTTTGATGAGATGATAAACCATCCTGGCCAATATTTATCTCTTAACCCACATCACTAAAACTGACAATCTGCTCATTATGATTAGCTGTTTGTGGGACCTTGCTGTGCACTAATTGGCTGCCGCTTTTCGAACATCACAATACTGGCCACAATTTAAAAGTGCTTCATTGGCTATAAAGCACGTTGGGACGTCCTGGAAGGAGTACATGCATGATTCTTATTTCACTGCAACATATCTCAGTAAATGCAAATCCTATTTTTAAAAGATTGGACTGAATTCATAAGTGTCCCCATCTTCATTAAATGGGGAATGAGATTCAATCTAAAACTATATTAACCAGGAACAGAGTAACATGCAATGCAGGGTATTATACACCAAGAATTATTCCCTGCTCTTAGATCTTTAATCTGCCCCTGTACTTTGAGCCCTTGACTCCAAATGTTCGCCTGTTTGCTCTTTTGTGAATAGTTCATTCTCTAGGTCACAGCTCCTTGCAGTGAGAACAGAGTCCTCAATAACTTACACTTTGCAGTTAAGTTTTAACATGAAGTTATTTTTCAGTAATATTAAATCCTGACAGATAATTGGGAAGAGAGAAGAGGAACAGCTGAGAGCCCTGAATGTGATGTAATATATTTGAAGACCAATATCGATTGAAGTTAAATGCAATCTATTGAAAATAAAACTGAATTAAGAGATAATTTTAGTGAAGTGACTTTGAATTAGGAGGAGTGAACAGAGTCAGCTTCCTCAATATAATGAATCATTCATAAAATGCTCCTAGTATTTTCCTATCGAAAAAAGTCTGTGCAGTGTGGCCAGGAGATAGGCATTGTTTTCAGTTGCAACCATCTCTATAGTTATTCTATGCCCAAAGAAGTGAAGCTGGAGTCATACTGTAGTTGGTGAGAGACAGTAACTCACAGCTTCAGTACACACAGATTCTCCTATGATAGACTGTCACTTTTGCATTACTGCTTACAAGTGTCAGCCTTGGGCTCAGTGGTACGATTCTCACTCCTGAGTCCGAATGTTGGAGGTTTAGCCCCACTCAAAAGACTTGAGCACATGATCTGGACTGGCAGTATGGAGGGAGTGCTGCAGTGTTGGAGGTGCGTTCCTTCAGATGGGACATTGAATGGAGGGTGCCATCTTCCCTCTCGGGTGGATGCACTTCACCTTCTAACCGAAACACTATCCCTTCCACCTGTGGTGTAATGTGGCTGCAGAGTGCCCTATCTGCACTGCAACAACTCGCCAAAGTAACTTCAGCAGCATGTCCTAAACATACGACCTTCACCATCTAGAAGGACAACAGCATCAGGTTCACAGGAACACCATTGCCTCCAAGTCATACGGCATCCTGACTTGGAGAATATATTGCAGTTCCTTCATCATTACTGAGTCAAAACTCTGGAACTCCTTACGTAACACAGCACCTTCACTAAAAGGACTGCAGCAGTTCAAAAAGAAAGTCCATTCCCACTTTCTGAAAAACAACCAAGGATGGGCAATAAATGCTGGCTTGGTAGTGAGTTCTGCATCTTGAGCATGAATAAAGTAAATGTTTGAGCTGGAGTAATTTTCAGATTTTGCAATATCATTTGGAAGTCTGGTGATATGAAATTTGCAATCAGACATTGTGTCTATGAGGTTCCCACTCACAGTTAATAATTGGATCATTCTAATTATAATATTTAACAAAACCCTGCTGCAAACAAAAATTGCTCTACACTTATCCAAATGGACGCATTGATTTTATTTAAGTTCAATTAATGAATGAAACGGAATGTAGACAGTGGTACACAGTTTTGTAAATTCATCATTTTTAAAAATTTGTATGAATCAGATCCAAGCAAAACAATTCCTAGCAATCCAATTACATGTTCCATGTATCAGGGTTCAGCTACGTGCTGTCAAAATTGCAAGTTTTCGCTCCTGAAACATCATTCAGGGCACTCTTTATCTTCAGACATAGGGCTGACTTGTGCTGTAGAAATGATGGTGAGGGTCACCCTTATTTAAATGAGGTTTCACTTGGCAGCCGACCGGCCCTGAAACATTAAGTTATAAGATTCAGAGAGCATACCCTATGGCCATAAAGCCATAGGGCTGCCGATGTTGAGACTGCCGATTCTGGGGGGGCACTGGGGTTCTGCAAGGGGGCTTTTTATGAGTTCTTGGAATTCGGTCTGCTAGTAGGATCATTTGCTTCCCCAGGGCGCCCTTGGGTATTGATGGGGGTTGGGGGGGGTGCACAACGTGAACGCAGATCCATTGCCTGCCTACACTTGGCATCCCTCCTCTGGCTTTCTGTGCTTGCAAACAGTCCACTATACACCTGCCAACTGATGAAAACCCACAAGCTGGCTGAAACGATCCATGCTACAGCTCACTTACGACTGCATGGTGTTGTGCTTTTAAATGATATAAAAGCACCAATCACTCATAAGGGATTAGGTAAATGTTTTATGGGTTCATTTATTTAGAATAGGCACATGAGAACATATCTACAAAGGTAGAAATCTTGAGGACATCAGCAGCAGGGCTGAGTTTTTTTTTATTCATTCACAGGATGTGGGCTTCGCTGGCTGGGCCAGCATTTATTGCCCATCCCTAGTTGCCCTTGAGAAGGTGGTGGTGAACTGCTTTCTTGAACCGCTGCAGTCCATGTGGTGTAGGTACACCCACAGTGCTGTTAGGATGGGAGTTCCAGGATTTTGACCCAGCAACAGTGAAGGAACAGCGATATATTTCCAAATCAGGATGGTGAGTGACTTGGAGGGGAACGTCCAGGTGGTGGCGTTCCCATCTATCCACTACCCTTCTCCTTCTAGATGGTAGTGGCTGTGGGTTTGGAAGGTGCTGTCTAAGGAGCCTTGGTGAATTCCTGCAGTGCATCTTGTAGATGGTACACACTGCTACTACTGTACGTCAGTGGTGGAGGGAGTGAATGTTTGTGGATGTGGTGCCAGTCAAGTGGGCTGTTTTGTCCTGGACGATGTCAAGCTTTTTGAGTGTTGTGGGAGCTGCACTCATCCAGGCAAGTGGAAAGTATTCCATCGCACTGCTGACTTGTGCCTTGTAGATGGTGGACAGGCTTTGGGGAGTCAGGAGGTGAGTTACTTGCTGCAGGATTCCTAGCCTCTGACCTGTTCTTGAAGCCACAGTATTTATATGGCTAATCCAGTTCAGTTTTTGGTCAATGGTAATCCCTAGGATGTTGATAGTGGGGGATTCAGTGATGATAATGCCATTGAACAATAATGGGTGAGGGTTGGATTCTCCCTTGTTGGAGGTGGTCTTGTGTGGCATGAATGTTACTTGCCTCTTGTCAGTCCAAGCCTGGATATTGTCCAGGTCCTGCTGCTTTTGGACACCGACTGCTACAGTATCTCAGGAGTCATGAATGGTGCTGAAGATTGTGTAATCATCAGCAAACATGCCCACTTCTGACCTTATGGTGGAAGGAAGGTCATTGATGAAGCAGCTGAAGATGGTTTGGCCGAGGATATCACCCTTAGGAACTCCTGCAGTGATGTCCTGGAGCTGAGATGACTGACCTCCAACAACTACAACCATCTTCCTTTGTGTTAGGTATGACTCCAACCAGTGGAGGGTTTTCTCCCTGATTCCCCTTGACTCCAGTTTTGCTAGGGCTCCTTGATGCCACACTCGATCAAATGCTGCCTTGATGTCAAGGGCAGTCACTCTCACCTTACTTCGAGAGTTCAGCTCTTTTGTTCATGTTTGAACCAAGGCTGTAATGAGGTCAGGAACTGAGTGGCCCTGATGGAACCCAAAGTGGGCATCATTGAGTAGGTTATTACTAAGCAAGTGCTGCTTGATAGCATTGTTGATGACCCCTTCCATTACTTTCCTGATGATTGAGAGTAGACTGACTGGACAATAATTGGCCAGGTTGGATTTGTCCTGCTGTTTGTGTACATGACATACCTGGGCAATTTTCCACATAGCTGGGTAGCTGCCAGTGTTGTATCTGTACTGGAACAGTTTGGTTAGGGTCGTGGCCATCTGCTTTGTTGTGCTCATAGGCTGAAGTGAAACTGAGAGTGGATCACATGATATACCTCCCTTCTTGTGATGGCATTCTCCTATTCCTTAAAGACATATTAAAACACCTACCTACCAACTGCCTGCCTTCCATCTCAGCGCTCCATATGGAGCACAATTCCTGAGCAAAATTTACCTGCAGACCATCCTTTGGATCAAGGAATAGGAAACACAGGAAGTCACTAACAAACTTCTTGTGACAAACCCCATCTGTCGGATGGCCGGCTTTGAACTGACTACTGTGAGACTGGTTCTTGCTGAACAAGTTCAGGTCAGGCCAAGGCCTCTGTACGTCTGGAGTAATGTGTGCAGTACTTCACATCGCTGAGGCCTCAGTACAAACCCTCTATACACTTGTGGAGAGAGACAATGCTGCATATTACCAAGGATTGCCCCCTCTACAGACTAAGTGACGGACTAATAACCTTAAACTCAGCAAATGAGGAGGCTATTGCTTGGCCTCAGGGATTTGCATTCTCTAAATAAATAAACACATTGTGAATTGGAGAGCAAATTCTGGTCGCCATACATGCACAGTAAAACATGGAAATCAGGATGTTGCTGACTGATTTTGCTCTGCTGCTGTAGAAGTTGTGCTACACCAATATCTCATGGAGAGACTCAGTATTGAAATACACAGTGTAAGTTCCTGTACTCACATGACTAAACATGAAAAGGTTAGGCTTGTTCATTCCAGTGTAAGTACATTTTTAAGGATGTGATAAGACTTAAATACTGTCAAATAACCTCTCTAGCACTGAAAATTAACAGGTTTGAAGTCTCATTCCTTCGGATTTTAACTATTGTTGGAGATTTTTAAAAATAAAAGTCGTCTTCTTTTTCTTACTGTTTCTTTTTTCTCAATTGGTTCCATCTTTCTGTCCCTCTCTTTATTTTGCTTTCTGTACCTGTTTGGACATCGCATTCAATTTTGTAATTAACATTTCCTGATTCTGCACTGGTCATTAATGATTCATCAAACTGATTGGCTAAGTATTGGACAGAGCCTTCAAGAGGGTACCATGACAAAGTGCCTTTTTAATTTGCAGTAAGTTCCAGTCCAGAGAGTCTGTGGACAATTGAAAGTCTGATGAATGGCTGGCATCTTTCATTAGTCGCTGACTGCAAAATCCAATCCATTGATTTTAATGGTGGCAAAATCAGGAGCATCACAAATCAGGTCAACTTCCACATCAAATTATCCAGTCAGCACTAGTATCCATTGCAGGAGAGGTCTCGCAATTTCAAAGATTAAACAATTAATGGAGTTTAAGAAGCTGTATTGAAGGTAAGCACCTTATTACAGGATCAATCAGTCATTCTTCCAACCGTTTTGTTTTTTCTGAGTACCCTTGAACTCCACAGACTTGACAAGCTCCCACAGCATCATTCATGTCACTGCTGGTTGATCACAAGTAGATTAGCAAACCCAACCCAACGGAGACTCTTCCTTTGACTTTTCTTTTCTTTGCAGGGAGACACTTGGCTTCTGTTCAGTCCCTCCCTATATGTGGCACCAGCAATTCAATAGAGTGGTTCGATTGAATATTGGTCTCACTGTTTTGCTATGCCATAAGTTGGAGCTTCAAGCTGGAATCTTCATCGCCATGACTCTGCCATTGAGAAACAACAATTTTATGTTTGTTTTGTTCTTTTGATATACCCTATTTTCTTTGATTGGGCCAATGTCATCTGCAGTACGTTTTTTTTATATTAATATATAAAACCTGTTGATTTTCTCTTTCAGTAGACCATTTGTTAATATATCATGACACCTTTTTAAAGACTAATATTATACTGTTAACATGATATCATTGAGTTTCTCAATCTTGTTCTGAATTTACAATGATGAAACATGAAAGAAAGATTAACTGCAATATACAAATTAATATTTTTAGGAAAAATAAAAAAGAATGTAGAAATGTTTAAGAGGGACAAATAGATTTTTTAATGATGTGGTTTAACTGAGGGGCCCATTCCCCATTTTTCCCATTGCCCAGCATTATAAATGGGAAAGGTTTTTTAATGCCAGGTAAAAATGCTACATTTTTTTTACATAGGTTGAAAGTAAGCCTCTTGAGATTATGCAGTTAGAAATTAATTTTTATGATGCATACATTTGCTTTGTGTTATGGATCAGGTTGAACTGAGGAGCCAATAGGATTGCAGGAAACATATTAACTGTCTGAGACAAGTCCAAGATTGATTAATCCTATTTGTCCCAGTGTGGAAGATAAATGGAATTGCACTGAATGGAACAGACTCTATGGGAGTAGTCTCCAGCAATTGATTATTAGTGGTTTTCTTTTTTACCATACTAGTTATAATGAAGGCACTTTGCACCCTGCAGCACAAACAGAGCCATAACCTCAAGCGGTTATTCTAAGTGGCACAACTGTTCAAGTCACATAGCTCAGTTCGATTCAATTCACATGGAACATTACGATGTTGCTTTAAATTGTACAATATGCTCACAAGACTTTGATGACCTCTCTTTATCACAAAAAGTTAGTATGGGGGTACAACGAGTGATTAGGAAGGCAAATGGAATGTTGTCATTTATTGCAAGGGGAATGGGATATAAAAGTAGGGAAGTTTTGCTGCAGTTGTTGGTGAGACCACATCTGGAGTACTGTGTGCAGTTTTGGTCTCCTTACTTAAGGAAGGATGTTGATTGCATTAGAAGTAGTTCAGAGAAGGTTTCACTCAACTGATTCCTGGGATGAACGGGTTTTCTTAGGAGGAAAGGTTGGACAGATTGGGCCTGTATCCATTGGAGTTTAGAAGAATGAGAGGTGATCTTATTGAAACACAAAACATCCTGAGGGGACTTGACAGGGTGGATGCTGAAAGGATGTTTCCCCAGGTGGGAGAGAAAAGAATTGGGGGACACAGTTTAAAAATAAGGGGTCACCCATTTAAGATGAAGATGAGGGTCGTCAGTGGAATTCTCTTCCCCAGAGAGCAGTGGAGGTAGGGTCACTGAATATTTTTAAGGCTGGAGTTGTATAGATTCTTGACTGACAAGGAAGTCAAAGGGTATGGGGGTAGACATGAAAGTAGAGGCCACAATCAGGTCAGCCATGACCCTTCAAATGGTGGAACAGGCTCAGAGATAGAATGCCCTACTCCTGCTCCTAATGTGTATGCAGCATACTGTTAACTATGCCTAAATGGAATTTGTAGGATAATCATTGTTGATCTATGAACTTTCTTTTCAATTTTGATAGCATTATGGGCTTTTATCTCTAATTCCCACATAATGAGTAATGGATCTCAACAGAGGACAATCTAGGCCTTTAGATAGGCTTCATTCCCACCAGGAGCAAGGGAAAGTCAGTGGGCAAGTTAAACCAAATATATTACTGATTCGTGGCAACTGGCTCAGAGGCAGGATAAAATCTGAGAGCAGGATGCCTGCTCAACCTCTTGCACCTGACATATCAGCTACATGTGAAGTAATAAATGGATTTTCAGATGAGTTTTGAAAATAATTCAAATATTCAATTGCATCAGCTTCACTTGTGCATTGTAACCAGTAACCAGGAAATTCCAGACTTATCAGCTCCTGCACACAGTCAGTATCACGTTTTAAACCCTAACGATCAGCATCTTGTAAAATCCTGGAGAGTTCATTAGCACTTTCAATAACGTTTTTGGACACTCTTTTGGGATTAGATGACTCTTTAGAATCCATGGAATTTGAAACAATGATTGAATTTTAAAAAAAATAACATTATTGAATGATTTATTAATACTTAAATGTTACAGGATTTTAATTAATGATTGATAATTGTGGGCTAAAGGATTAAAAAGACAAGCCAAACCACACCCCAAACTGGTATCATTGGAATAAATTCCCTCCTTTCACAATGAAGCATTGCTTTGTGCTGCACTGAACTGCAAGCTGAGGTTTTGTACTGGAGTACCTGGAATGGGTTTTGAACCAAAAACCTACTGACTCAAATAGAAGGACTTATGAGGGAACTGAAAAATGTTTGTAGTCTTTGCATATTGACTTAGCTGAGTTCAATGTTGGGGCAAATGGAATGAAAATTGCATGAATTTTATGCAGTACAATCAACACTGCTGTGCCAGAGTACTGCCCAGGCAGTGGAGAGGAAAATCTATTACACAGAACATTTAAAAATCTTTATATTCAGAAAACCATTAATGTAGGGAGTTATAGGGAAGACCAATGTACATTAATATTTTAAAAATTATATTATTACTCTGTAAAACAATTCAATTTATGAAGCTTTAAACTGAAGGATCATTTCAGAAGTAATTCCAGAGACTTTTGTAATTACTTAACTTTCAGGCATCACAAGGGGTCAGAAACTATTCCTTTAGCAATATAGTCACAAATGTACATTGAAAAGGTTGCTACAATGATGGATGGGGTATATCATTTCAGGAAATGGGTTGTAAAGTTCAGAACTCTGAGCATGATTACATTGCCCGTTACTAAGGTCAATCAGACATAATCCAGCACTGCACCGAAAGAAATGAAGATAAGACTTCCATACTTGTCTTGCCCTTCCTTCGATGAATGAAACATCCATGCCATTTGGAGACTGAAGGAATTACTCATGGTTCTGTACTTTTCAAGTTGTTAGTAGGATTGAAGCATTAGTAATGTTGAATGGTTCTATTCAATGCATTGCCTAAGAACTCAGTTATTTTTTAAACCCATTCATTCTGTTTCTAAGTATAGAGTAATTTTTCTGCCCTCCTTCAACTTCTACTGACATAATTAAAAATAAATCTTTCTCCAGATATTGGCTTACAAGCATGTTTCTTGTAAAAGACCGTTGCTTTTGTAATAAAAAACATTTTTGGCTTCGAGTGATTTTTAAAATGCCTTGGAGGAAATGCGACAGCTGAAGATGCTGAGACAGTGAAGTGATTCTTGTTGATGTGCAGTATTGCAAAGTGCTGTTCAAGGAAAGCTTAGTATATCTCTTTCTTCCTGAAGGAAGAATATATGGAAGAATTTATTTCTGATCCATAACCTATTGGTTTGAGATTATCTAAGCAAATTTAGAATAACTACTGGACAATAGTTATTTATGGCCAAGTTTCATAGAGGATAACTTCCTTTATGAATAAGTTTAAGATGACCTCTGATGCCATTGCTCAACACAAATAATTGAAATTAATTCTACACTGCATTTAAAATGCAATTAGTCAAAATGGCAGAAAACGGCATCAAAGCTGTCCTGTGTGGGATAAAAGTTAGATTTGTTAATGATAATAAGAAAAGCACAAATGATGGAAGTCACATGGATATGTGTTTGACACATTTGTTGGTTATCAAATGCATGACTGAGGCAACATTTCTTCATCATATATCCTTTCACACCTCTTTCTGGCATTTTAAAATCTGTTCACAGGATTCTGTACAGACAATTAGCTGCATCTTGTGAAACAAATGAGTTCCTGATCTTCAGCAGTCATCCTCGCGCATACAAAAATGCTTCTCTAAATTGGCTTTGCCAGTTAGAGAAAGGTCACACCTGAAATATTAACCTTGCTTATTGTTTGGTAGTTAATTGGACCATTTATTTGGTAATTATGTTGGTGGTACCCTTAAAGGAACACTTGTAGTGCCGATTCCTACCTGGTGACACTGAAGCAACTGTTAACTGTCTGTTAAGGTAGGCCCTGGATTCTTTTTCAACTGTCTTCACTTGGTGGGAAAGCCAAAATGTCTTCCCTGCTCAGAGCACCATTTAAAACATGTGCCTGGGTCCCGGTGATGTATCCTGACCCCAATTTTTAATGAAGGACCCTGCCTGCACTCAAGCAGGTACCTTTGCCCCTTGCTCAGAAAAGCAGGTTAAAATTGAAACAAGCGGTGTCAGCGCGAGACATTGGCGGGAGAGTCAGCTGGCAACTTTAATTGTCCCTCAGCATCCCCATCCCCCCCCCAACCGTGCTCTCCACCCCCCCAGCCCCGCTCCCCCGTCTGGTTTCTGTCAGCTGGGCAGGGTTTGAAATTGCCCCTAATACAAAATCAAAGTACCGAGGATACCGAACATCTGAAATAAACACAGAAACTGCTGAAAAATCCCAGCAGGTTTGGTAGCATCTGTGGAGAGAAAAACAGACTTAATGGCCAGAAATTTCCCCCTGTTGGGGGGTTGTGCGGGGGTGGGTGGGGGCAGGCGTGAATCCGATCGGCACCCCAGATCAGGGCTGCACCGCCATTTTATGTGGGCAGGCCAATTAAGGCCCACCCATCATGACATGCACCCGGAAGTGTTGAGCGCTCCCTGTGCAGGCCGGGGGGGATTCGCTGAGTGGTTCCCTGTGCTCTTTTGCGCGGAGGTGCCTCAGGCAGATTTGTTTCAGTCTTAAAGTTCAAAATAGAAGGATTTTTAAACTTTTAAAACATGTCCCCTCATGTGACGCTATCACATGAGCTGGGACATGTCAAAGAATAAATGTATAAATATTTATTAGATTTTAAAACAGTTCATGAAACCTCACCCCGCCCGTGGATGAGGTTTCATGAAAAATGCGAAGGCTGCCTGGGCTCTTCGCCTGCCTGCCAACCCTTAGGTTGGTCAGGCAGCTCATTAAATTGAGCTAATTAGTTTTTAACAGGCCTTTGACAGTTTGAGTCAGCTGCGCGCCCGCTGAACTGACAATCTAAATGACGCAGGGTGAGGTCGGGATGCACGCCTGAAGTCACCGCGCGTCATTTTACACGTCGGTGAGTGGGCCTCGGTCCCCACTAGCCAACGGGAAAATGCTGCCCGATGTTTCATGCCGATGACTTTTTGTCAGAACTCAATGGCAAATTGACCTGCTGAGCATTCCTAGCATCTTCTGTGTGTTACTTCTAAATTGTAGTAGGCTTGGAAACAATTAAACTAGAAGACTTTTGTAAACAGTTACCACAAAAAACAGGACAAATCCAACCCGGGCAATTACCGTCCCATCAGTCCACTTGCAATCATTAACAAATTGATGGAAGGTGTCATTGACATTGCTACCAAGTGGCAATAACCTGCTCACTGATGCTCTCAGTTTGGGTCCCGCCAGGGCCACTCAACTCCTGACCTCATTAAAGCCTTGGTCCAAACATAGACAAAAGAGCTGAACTCCAGTGGTGAGGTGAGAGTCACATGCCTTGACATCAAGGCAGCATTTGACCAATTGTGGCATCAAAGAGCCTTAGCAAAACTGGAGTCAATGAGAATTGTGAAAAACTCTCCGCTGGTTGGAGTCATACTTAGCACAAAGGAAAATGGATGTGGTTGCTGGAGGCCGATCAGTTCTGGGACATCGCTGCAGGAGTTCTGCAGGGTAGTATTCTAGACCCAACCACCTTCAGCTGTTTCATCAAGACCTTCCCTCCATCATAAGGTCAAAAGTGGCAATGTGCAGTCATCAGTGAATAAGGTTCAGTATCATTTGTGACTCTTGAGATACTGAAGCAGTCCATGTCCATGTGCAGCAAGCCCTGAACAATATTCAGGCTTGATTTGATAAGTGGCTAGTAACATTCATGCCACAAAAATGTCAAGCAATTTACCACTTCCAACAAGAGGGAATCTAGCAATCTCCCCTTGACATTCAATGGCATTACCATCGCTGAATCCCCCACTATTAAGATCTTGGAGATTACCATTGACCAAAAACTGAACTGGACCAGCCATATAAATACTGTGGCTACAAGACTAGGTTAGAAGCTGGCAATTCTGCAGAGGGTAACTCACCTCCAGACTCCCCAAAGCCTGTCCACCATCTCCAACGCACAGGCCAGGAGTGTGATGGAACACTTTCCATTTACCTGGATGAGTGCAGCTGCAACAACACCTGAGAAGCTCAACTAGATTGGCACCACATCCACCACCTTAAACGTTTACTCCCTCCACCACCGATGCACAGTGGCGTAGTGTGTATCACCTACAAGAAGCCCTGCAGCAACTAACCAACGCTATTTCGACAGCATCTTCCAAACCCACAACCTCTGCCACCTAGAAGGACAAGGGCAGCAGCTAGATTGGAACACCATCACCTTCAAGTTCCCCTCCAAGCCACACACCATCCTGACTTGGAACAACTTCACCATTCCTTCACTGTCACTGGGTCAAAATCTTGGAACTCCCTTCCTAACTGCACCGCGGGTGTACCTACACCACATGCCCTGCAGCGGTTCAATAAGGCAGCTCACAACCACCTTCTCAAGGGCAATTAGGGATGGGTAATAAATGCTGGCCTAACCAGCGACAGCCACATCCCGTGAACAAATAATTAAAATAACTTAGGTTGGTTCAACTATACCAGTTGCAGCTGGTTGTGCTGTAGAGTGCATTGCTCAGTCTAAGGAAAGCACCAATTTCTCAGTGAATTTCTTAAGGTTAGAGAATTTGGAAGCAGCCCACTATATGTTCCATTTCATTTTCTTGTATTTTAAGAGCTAACTACAATAGATTTTGCATCTCTAACACAGAGCAGCCTGTTTAGAAGCATATGGAATGTTCCCATGTTATTTTCTAGGGGATAAACACTTCATTTAAGTATTGTCAAAATACAACAAAGTGTTAATCTCTCAGATTATGAATTGTGAAGGAAGCAAATTAAGCAGATATCATATTGGAACTTGGGATAAACACTTCATTTAAGTATTGTCAAAATACAACAAAGTGTTAATCTCTCAGATTATGAATTGTGAAGGAAGCAAATTAAGCAGATATCATATTGGAACTCGTTTATTTTATATTTTGATTTGTGGAATGATAATACAATAACTAACTCACTCAAAGTGCAGAAAATAGTCAATAAAAAGCATTTTGGGTTGGTTGAATTTTTGTGGTTACATAGTGAATAAAGTGTCACCAATTTCTTAATTTTCTGCCTGAGGGATATGTTGACAGGATGAATGTCTCCTTTCTCAGCTAATTGTAAAGATCCAATATGAAACTGGTGTGGGTAGTCTCAATCTACCTCCTAACTGGCATAATTAGCACAAAACTGCCCATAAAATAGCCCTTATTTGTCATTATTTCTCAGAGATGCCACAGGAAAACTATGCCATTGATGCAACAGGGGATTTCTTTTCTAGGAACATAGGAGCAGGAGTAGTCCATTCAGCCCTTTGAGTCTGCCTTCAATAAGATCATGGCTGGTCTAGTTGTGGTCTCAACTCCACTTTCCCATCTGCCACCCCCCCCCCCCCCCCCCCCCCCCCCGCCCCCCCAGTAACCCTCGACTCTCTTGTCTATCAAAAATCTGTCCAACTTTACCTTGAATAAATTCAATGACCCTGCCTCCACTGCTCTCTGGGAAAGAGAATTCCACATATTAACGACCATCTGAGAGAAAAAAATTCTCCTCATCTCCATCAAAAATGGAAGACCTCTTATTCTTAAACTAGTTCTAATCTCTTTCGCAATCCTTCTGCTATCCACCCTATCAAGTCCCCTCAGGATCTTATATGTTTCAATAAGATCACCTCTCATTCTTCTAAACTCCAAAGCCTATAGCACAATCTATTCAACATTTCTTCATAAGATAAGCCCCTCATCCCAGGAACGAGATGAGTGAACCTTCTCTGAACTGCTTTAAATACAATTATGTTTTCTTTCAGATAAGGAGACCAAAACTGTACACAGTATTCCAGATGTGGCCTCACCAAAGCCCTGTACAGCTGCAGTAAAACTTCACTACTTTTATATTCCATTCCCTTTGTAATAAACAACAACATTCCATTTGCCTTCCCAATCACTTGCTCTACCTGCATACTGACTTCTCGTGATTCATATACCATGACTCCCAGCCCCCGATATACCACTGAGTTCTGCAATCTCTCCATTTAAATAGTATGATACTTTTATATTCTTCCTCTCAAAGTGACAAGTTCACATCTTCCCACATTATACTACATCTGCCAAATTTTTGCCTGCTTGGTTCACCTGTCTATATCCCTTGCAGACTCTCTACTCCTCTTAACAACTTACTTTCCTATCTATCTTGGTGCCATTGACAAATTTAGCTTGCATACATTTGGTCCCTTCATCCAAATCATTGATGTAGATTGTAAATAATTGAGGCCTCAGCACTGATCCATGTGGCACTTCACTAGTTATAGCTTGCCAACTCAAAAAAAGACCCATTTGTCCCTACTATTTGCTTGCTGTTAGCTAACCAATCCTTTATCCAGGCTAATATGTTATTCCCTACACCATTCGCTTTTATTTTGTGTAGTAACCCCTGATATGACATCTTACCATCTACCTTCTGAAAATCCAAGTACACCACATTTAGAGGTTGCCTTTATCCATGTTTCCTCTTACTTCCTCAAAAAACTCCAATAAATTGTTAAACGCGATTTCCCTTGACAAACCCATGTTGATTCTGCCTGGTCAAATTATGATTTTCTAAGTATCCTTCTATAACCTCCTTAATGATGTATTCTAGCAATTCCCTATGACAGATGTTAGGTTAACTGGCCAGTAGTTTCCTGCTTTCTGTCTCCCTCCTTTCTTGAAAAAGGTGTTACATTTTCCAATCAACTTAGAATCTAAGGAATTTTGGAAGATTATAACCAAAGCACAATGCATCTGCTACTCTGCAGCTACTTCTTTTCAGACCCTTGGATACAGGACATCTGGTCCTGGGGCTTCTTGGCCCTGAGGTCTAATAGTTTTCCCAGCACCTTTTTCCTAGTCATAGCAATTTCTTTAAGTTCCTCCCTCCTGTTAACCTCTTGATTTTCAAGTATCTTTGGGAAGTTTTCTAAGCCTTCTACAGTGAAGATAGACACAAAATACCCGTTCAACATCTCTCCCACTTCCTTGTTTACCATTATCAATTCCCCAGACTCATTCTCTAGAAGACCAACGCTAGCTTTAGTTACACTTTTCCTATTTAAATAGGTGTAGAAACTCTTCCTATCTGCTTTTCTGTTATTAGCTAGCTTTCTCTCATACTTACTTGCTTTGTCTTTATTTTATTTTGTCATTCTTTTCTGGTTCTTAAAATTTGTCCAGTATTCTGACCTACCACTAGTCTTTGTAGATTTGTACAGTATTTCTTTCCATTTGATACTATGCTTAATTTCCTTATTCAAGCATGGATGATGCATCCTTCTCAAAGAGAGTGAGATCTTCTGAGATTAGAGCATTGGGGCAGGCCAGAAGGAGCTTTACTGTGCATTGAACTCTTTCTGGAGTGTTTGCTGCTGGCATTGGGTAACCAGAATAGAAAGTGTACCATTCTGCACTACTAAAATCATGCTACTGGAACAAAAAATTCCCCAAAAAAGACAGACATAAGTGCATGCTGTTAGAATATACTGGGACAATGTAGAGAAAAATAATTCATCAGGGTCAATTAAAAACCCTCTGAAACTGAAACATAAATTAGAGTCAGTGGCACTGCTGCTGCAGAACTGATCGTGATGGGAGGTACAGCTCACCGTGCTCAGTATAGCTATAGTTATGGATGAACTGCACTGCATCAACTGAGGAAAGTAATATCTGGGTGCACAATATTTAGGCTGTGCTGTGGCAGTCATCAATTAGTGGAATAATGGAGCTTGTAAATGTAAGACCAAAGATCTTGGGGAGCATTTTTCCCTCGTCAGGCGGGCTTGGCAGGGGATGTTTGGGAAGCCAACGATTGGGGCCGGACCGCAATTTTACGTTGGCGGGCCAAGTAAGGCCCGCCCAGCATGAAACTTGTGTGACAGTGCTCAGCGCTGCCTGTGTGGGGAAGGGAGAGGAGGGCGAGAGTGCAAGTTCACGCATGCACCTGGGCGCATGCTGGAAAAGCTCCCTGAGGTACAGAGCTGCCTGAGGGAGATGAAGAGTTTAGAACATTAAAAATAAAAATTTTTAAAATGTTATAAAACATGTTCCCTTCTGTGACTCTGTCACATGAGCAGGGACATTTTATTAATGAAATGTTAACATTTTTATTTTATTTTTATTTGCTGTTGGAAACCTCATCCCGCCCGTGGATAAGGTTTCCTAAAAAATACAAAGGCCGCTTGGCCTTTTTGCCTGCCCACCAACCATTAGCTTGGACGGGCAGTGAAAAACTTCTTTCAATTATAACTTTAATGGCCTGCCTTTTACTTGTCAGGTGGGTAAGCCACCAATTCCTGTGCGCGCTTGCCGACTGAAATATCGCGCAAGTGTGTGAGTGCGCGAGTGCTCGCCCAACGCCATCTCGTGTCATTTTACCCTCGGTTGGGTTAGGCGCGTGCCCACCCGACGAACGTTTTATTCTGGCCCTTGCATAATTAGCATATCTATATGAACATTTAATTGAACATCGCTTGGTTGCATCCTAGTGTGCTATGCTGCACCATTCTCCTAATTCTGAACACATTTGGGCAAGGCTGGTTATGCCCACATTGTAGTTTGAGACCATTTTTCTGCAGCTACCCCCTGCTTTCAGCCACATGGGACCTTTAATAAATTCAAAACCCACCCACTCATAGGGCAGAATTGTCCCAGATTTGCACTAAGTGCGGTAGCGAGCAGATAAAATGAATTTTTACCAGCTGGCCGCGGGGGGCAGGTTTTCACGTTGTACCGTTCCAAACCCGGCACATTATTTATGCACTCCCAGGAAACACACCGTTTCAATGGCCCCCTGCTATCACTCGCCAATGCATCACGCCGGGCCCCATACTTAAAGTCCAATGCTTCCAGACCACAACCACTGCACAGAAGATAGGATGGTTCCAAAAGGCAAAAAGACTGCAGCCTCCCGCTTCAGCGACGCGTCTCTGGAATGGCTTTTGGACGCAGTGGAATCCCGCCAGGACGTCCTATACCCCCGCTCTGGCCGCAGGATGGGCAGCGGCGCCACCAACCAGGCTTGGGAGGCGGTGGTAGCGGTGGTCAGGGCCAATGCCCTTTAAAGGAGGACAGCCACCTAGTGCCACAAGAAGGTGAAGGATCTCCTCCGTTCCGCCAGGGTAAGTCACTCTTCTCATCACTCACACAATCACAAACCCATCACAGATCCACAGGGCCCTCACTCATTGCCAGTTCAAGGGACATCACCATTCGCTCACACACCTTCATTGTCCTCATCCCATCCATGGGACCACTCACCACCCACTCATGCCAGGCATAGTTATTATCTGGCCTGGCAGGCATCATGATACACTCTCTCCATCTCTGTTCATGCAGGACAAGCTGGCACCCAACAAGGGGAAGAGGTTGCAGACTGGTGGAGGAATGCCCAAAATCAAGGTCCTAACGGACTTTGAAAACAGAGTCATCCAGCTAGCTAGCAAGAATCTGGACTATTCATGTGCTGACGGTGAGGTCAGCGCTGCTCTACCAAGTGAAGGTCCCGCAGTGCAACATCCATCAGACAACCATGTGTGAGTGATGTGTCTTGTTTCACAGGCCACTGCCATGCAAAAATTATCTCCCCTTGCTTTCGCAGGCACATCTGGGAAACAGCCAACTGAGTCCACAACCTAGGGCCTCCAATCAACCCCGAAGACACCTTGGAAGAGGAATCTGAAGGCACCCTCCCTGAAGTCCCATCACAGCACACGGCCCACACCCTCCACCAGTGCAGAGACACACACCTCGGTGGGATCTAGCTTTGGAATAGCCTCGGGATCAAAATCTGGTGTGCACATCGCACTGTCTGATCCACAGGAGGAGGTGGCAGGGACTTCCCAGGTGTCCGGCACTCGGAGGGCTGCTGGAGGCCAGAAATTTGCTGAATCCAAGTCAGATGATGAGTCTCTGAACTCGGTCATGTTACAGTTACTGGAGCTGCAAAGACAAGCTCAGGAACACCAGGAAGGGATGTCTGCTGCACTCCTCAGATTGCAAGGCAAGATGGCGGAGTCCATCCACCTTCAGACTGAGTCATAGTGCCAGCATTGTAATGCACCGAGGTCAACACTAGTAGGATGGTGGCTACCATGGAGTCCTTTGTCCAGGACATCACTCCTGCACTGCTGTGCAGGCTAAACTCCTTCGGTAATGCCTTATTTGGCCTCCAATAGTGTGAGAGGGGTGCGGGGCAGCCTGATCTCACTCCAGCCATGCCTTCTCCTCAAGGAGTCAGCTAGGGGTCCTCAGACACCCATTGGGAGGAAGATCAGCAGTTGCACGCTCCGGTCCATCCACTCAGGTGACTCCGAGAGTGACCGGCCCATCTGAATCCCCTCTTCCTGTGACGTCAGCAGCTCTGGATCAACAGGCCGAGGAGGGTGCCATTGCCACACAGCAGGACCCCAAAAACAGGCTGGGGCCCTCCAAGTCTCGGCCCTCCAGAGGACGCTTGCCAAGGTCATCACAGACAGGGTGTAGCAGTCAGCAGGCTGCCTCCACCTCCGCTGCGGATGTCCGGGGAGCAGTAGGACGTAGTGGCAGGGTTAGGAAAGCTAAGAAGAATTAGCTGCACAGCCTGGGCACGGGTGTGAATCACTTATACATAGTGTTCACTATAGTCAATAAACTGCCAAGAATGTGTCTCTGCCTGTGGCTCCTTGTTCTGATAAGCAGTGTTCTTGTCACTCAGATGTAAAACCTTTCTGCACAAGATAAAGGCAGGTATCTCAGTTCAGGGCCTCTTCCCTGTGCTCTGTACAGCCTCCAGACCAAAGTGATGGTCCAACCTCACACTCCCTGAACAGATTACTGATGCCTGCACCTTGGCAATGCTGGTCATTGCTGCCAGAATGTAGTGGGCAGGAGCCACAGAGTTCTCTCATTCTCTCTGTGTGCTCTCAGCACCTTTGAGGTGGGGCTGGCCCCCATCCCTTCAGCGTCTGTGACCGGTGATGCTGTGCTCCTGAAGGGGTCAGGTGCTGACAGTTGAGAATGGATCAGGTGCATTTAATGTTTCATGGCTGCATGATATGACTCTGATCACAGTGCACAAGTGAGCTGCCCTTGGCCAGACAGGAGTCTGACGTTCTCAGGGGCTACGTGAAGATCTATGGAGTGTCCTCACTGCATGTCACCATCATCCTCCTGCAATCGAGTGACTATTAGGGCCTCCGCTGCATATCCATGACAGGAGTATTCTCAGAGAGGATATTCGCACTGCCATAAGCCAGACTGGAGTCAAACGTTCATAAATGCAATGTGAGGATCTTATAGTGTCTCCTCACTGCATGTCATCATCATCCTCCACAAATCTGGCAGCTATGAGGGCCTCCCGAGTGCGCCTGCCTCATCTAGCTATTGCAAGGGCCTCATTCCCGTGATCGCTACCTCCAAGGACCTCCTCACCCTCATCACTGTCGGCGTCCTCCTCATAGGAGGAGACCTCTAACACCTCCATCTCCTCCTCAGCCAGCTTGTCTCCCTATTGGAGCGCCAGGTTGTAAAAGGCGCAGCAGACAACGTAGATGCCTGACAGGGCTCCACCAGACTGATTCAGGCTCCGGAACCACATCTTCAGCATCCTGATGGTTTGCTCCACCAAGTTGCAAGCTGCTACATGAGCCTCATAATATCGGTGCTCTGCTGCAGTCTGAGGCCGCTGCACAGGTTTCATCAGCCACGGCCCTTGTCCCTGAGACGCCAACCCTGCAGCTTCAGTGGATCCTGGAAGATGTCAGGGATCTGTGACTGACTGAAGATGTAGGCGTCGTGCATGCTCCCTGGAAACTGTGCTCACACCTGCAGGATGTGTTTCTGGTGGTCGCAAATCAGCTGCACATTCAGCGAGTGGAATCCCTTGTGGTTGATGTAGTCCACCGTGTGTTGCGATAGAGGTCTGAGCACCATGTGGGTGCAGTCAATAGCACCCTGAACCTGTGGGAAACCCAAAATCTGGGTGAATCCAATCGCTCTTGCATCCTGGCTGTCCTGGTCCCAGGTGAAAGGCACAAAGTTGTGTGCCCTCGCAAAGATGGCATCCATGACCTCATAGATACATTTGTGGTTGGAGGCTTGTGATATCCCACAGAGGTCACCTGTGGAGCCCTGTAAGGAGCCACTGGCATAGAAATTGAGTGCCGCGGTCACTTTCAGGGCCACTGGCAGTGGATGCCCTCCATGTTCCCATGGTGCCAAATCCTGCAGTAGCTGGCAGATGTGAGTGGCCAGTTCCCTAGACATGCGCAGTCTTCGGCGACACTGGTTCTGGGTCATCTGCAGGAATGAAAGGTGGTGTCTATAGATCCTGTGTCTAGCTATGGTGCCGATCAGCGATGGCTCGCTGTGGATCTTTGGTGGCCTAAGCAGGAGCCCCAGCCATCCCTTCTTCCTAAGGCTGCTGCACAGCCAGGAGCTTCAGTGGCTCTCTCTTCCATCATCTTTGCGCTCTGTAGGCCATCAGACATACTACTAGTTTACCAGGCTCCATGATCCTGATGTTCTCCTCCTGCAGGATGGAAGAGAGAAACATGTGGTTAGCATGGGCTTACTAAGAACCAGTCCTGGTTAAGTGTGAAAGCCCCTCAACGCTTCCCGGAGAGTGCCAGCCACCATTTGGATGGCCAGAGATTAGTGCGCTGCATGGCTGCCCGAAACCCCACCACATTTGCACCATTCCACCCAACGGATTGGCGGCAGATTTGCCCATTGGACTGCATGCTGTGCTCTCAACTCAGGCACAGGTATTCTCCTAACCCGCACTGCAAGGCTGCGCTGTTAGCTTGAACCATGGGGGAGACTGGTCCAAACCAGGATGCTGAC
Source organism: Carcharodon carcharias (assembly GCF_017639515.1). Taxonomy (NCBI): domain Eukaryota; kingdom Metazoa; phylum Chordata; class Chondrichthyes; order Lamniformes; family Lamnidae; genus Carcharodon; species Carcharodon carcharias. The sequence goes on from NC_054476.1 coordinate 123,883,209, forward strand.
ATTGCAAGGGGCTGTGAGCGTCTCCAGCAGTGACTGCTCCATGGCCAGCTTTAGGAAGGAGATTGTACAATGTGTGCAGTCATCCAACTGTTCTGCAGTCCACTAAAATGCTAGTGACTTTGTAGTCTGTGCCGGGGTGGGGGAGGGGTTGGTGGTTGGGGGGGTGGTGGGGTTGTGAAATGCTTTGGAGCACTTGGTGGCACTATGATGCCTCTGCATTGCTTGAGTGGGCAGATAAGCTAGAGGCCCGACTCCAATCATATCAATGTGGCTGCGCCTGAACTGCCTCAGTTGCACAGGAATGGTCACTTTATACAGCTTTCCCGAATGCATGGCCATTTCCCTTGCCCGCCCCCCCGCCCCCCACCGGCGCCACAAGTCGCCTCAATGGCATTGCTGCCCTTAACACTGACCCCCCAGCGCACCTCAAGCTTGAAGTCCAACAGGCGACCCTGGCCAGCGCTGCACAATGTTACTGTGTACACACCTCTGAGTTCCCCTCAATGTGTAGCCCACCAAGTGCATGTCGCTTATGTGATGTTGTGAAACATGTCGGCGTGTTTTCCCGCTGACATGGATGTACGATCTGGTGGATGGGGACGATTCTGGTGGGCAGGCCTGATAGTGATGTGCTGGTGTATTACAACGAGGTTCCTGACGTCTGATGGCAGGAAATGTTGCCTGCCTTCAGCAGGCTGAGCGGACGATCGCGAACTAGATTCATGCCGTCGTAAAACCGATCGTGCCATATTGTCTGCTCATGCCACTGAACACACCCGACGCCGGGGGGCATGGCAAATTCCACCCGTAGAGAATTAAGATTGGACCCAGCATCCGTATCTGAACCAGCCTAAGTGACACTGCTGGATCAATGTTTGTGCTTGGAATATCACTTCTGATGCATTACATCCATTTGATTATTCCAAGCAATGAATATTTTGTTACAGTCTCGATTTGTGTGCAGAATGCTGATGGAATTAAAATACTTTTTCAACCTTTGCATTCCTGACCTGCCCCCAAAAAGCTGAAATGATCCCAAAGTGCTGACAATTCAAATAGTAACCAACAGTTCAATGACAGCTCCCACTTTAGCCTTTTGAGAAAGGCTGCTGCTTTGTAATGACTGAATACATTAATTAATTCCGTTTTATTAAGTGGGGATTCCAAGATTTTCACTAGTGCTCCGGGATCACACTTCACAGTTGGCCCCTTTTCTCTGAAAATTGAAGCCTTAAAGGCTTGCCTATGATGTCAAAACAAGTTGCTCTGCTGTGAGTTAAGTTAGTGGTGCCAATACATCCAGGGCTGTTTCTTTTATAAAACGTTTGGCGGGGGTGGGTTGCTGCGGAGCTCAGCTTCCAAATCCTAGGTTTGGGCAACACAGCACTTTGAAATGTACAGTAGGTATAACAGGTCATGAGGAACCTTCGTCTGCTGCTAAATGTTGGACACAGTTAGCTCAGGAATGCAACAACCTCCTTGCAGCACTAAAGTTTCACAGCCAAACTTAGCACCTGTGAAACTCAACACATGCATGCAAAAGATTTCCAGACACTCTGGAGTGACTTTAAGCAACGACAGGTAGAATCCTCCGTTCTCGGTGGGTGTCTGGCTCACTGCCTAAAAAAGCAGTGAGACACCTGTGCCAACACTGAGGAGGAAGTCCTGCCACGTCTTCTGCCCGTCAGGCAGTTAAGTGGACAGTGGCAGGCCTTACTCCGGACTGAGGACCCTGTAAGACGACTTCCCGCTTGCCAAGAGCTGCTGGCCAATCAGAGACTGGTGGAGGCCATGGCTGCTGCCAGAGAAACATCCCCTGGAGTACTAGGATCGCGGAGCAACCTAGGAAAAGGGTAAGTGCTGTTTGTTAGGGGGTGGGGGGGGGGCGCGGTGTGGTTGGGGACTAGGGGGAGGCGGGTGGGGGGGGGGGGGGTGGTTCTTGAGGGGATGGGGGTCACAGGAAGAGAGGGGCCAAGGGGGTCGGCAGCAAAGGCAAGCAGCTGTCAGCAGTTTTCCCCTGTCCCATGTCCATGCCCTCAATCATGTGCAGATTGAAGACCACATCACCACCACCCACCACCACCCCCCCATCCCCCACCCCACAACCTGCTCCTGCTGACATGCAGCCACAGTTTTACCAATCGTGCAGGCTGCACATTGCCAGGCCCACCTGGAGCTGGGAAGATTTCAGCAGAGGCAGGAAGAAGCCTTTAAGTGATCGTTAATTGGCCATAAAAGACTCGAATGGAGGCAGGGTGGGAAGAATGACCATGGGTCTTCCTGCCCAGAACTTATGTCCAGTATAGTTGGGAAGGCATTGGTTATTGGTCCCAATACCAACCCTCCAAATTCTCAGGCCCGCCCGCCTCCTTTCTTGTGATCCTAGCCAATGTTTCACATGACAAAAATGCTGATTCATGAGATCTGCTGCTGCCAGTCTTTCAGAAACACTGAGTGTCAACGTGAAACACCGATAGTTGGTATCTGAAAGGGTGAGAATAATATAAGATTTATTAATCTGTTGGATTTTAAAGCTGAGCATTAAAAAAAAAGCAGTTTTCAGGGTTAGTTAGCTCCCCCAGTTTTTGCTGCTTCGGGGACATCCTCGAACCACAAGCTACGTGGGAACTGCAGGCTACTCAATGGATTCTGCAAATGCTACTCTGTGATCAGACAATCTGGGATGTTGTGATTTAATCCTGAGGTAAGCCTCAGCACTAATTCTTTTCTTTGCTTGTTGTTAATGCCTGGAAATCCCAACAAGTTCAGTGACTTGGAATCTAGGCAAAGACTTAAGGACAGGATTTTGCCCTTTGGGTTGGGACCCTGACATCAGGGTCAAATGGGAGTCACAGCCCCACACAGTGGGGAACGTTCACCCAGCAGCGAGTTACCCCGCATTGGCCAATTAGTGGTCAGAGGGTGGGCTCACCATCCAGCTAAGGAATGGTGGTCAGGTTCTTAAAGTTGGATGGCCCAAAGCAGGCTTCCAGCTCAGAAGGCGATAAAGTCTGCACTTCAGGTAAGAGAAAGAGAGGACACCTCCATTTTGAAGCATCCCCTCTCCAACTTTTTAAATTGCTGAATTTAAAAATAGAATTAGCAGCCGGGCCATTATTGTGGAGGGGGATCTGCTGGGGCCCCAGTCTGTCATTGGAAGGCTGGCTCCAGGCAGCTGCTGTAACCTCCAGTGGCTCAAGAGCCCAAACGCCAACTGGAAAATTCCAGATGGCTTCTGACAATAGGCCTTAATAGGCCTTTAGTGAACTCAAATGGCTACCTGCCACTTGAGGGCGTGGAGCCCTGCCCACCCCCATGCCTTACCTGAGAAAATAACCTGGGGGAGTGATGGTGCCAGCAAGCAGGCAGGATGGGCAATGACATGAATTTCCATGCCTGCCTGCCTCTGTGCTTGCCTCTTTATGGGGCTAAAATTCCTGCCCTTCATGCCAACTAATATTGGGAATCAATACTACACTTTGGTCTGTAGTGAAGCAGTGCTTTATAGTTACTAGTCCATGAACATTTTGCACTATCATGTTTCTTTTGTTAATTTTTAAACTTGTAACAGTGTTGTGTCTTTGAAATGCTGTGAAAACTTAAATAAAGTGTTGCTAATGTGAGGAATAGGCTAACATCCTTGGTCCTCTTTGGCCCTATCAGTGAAAGTTTAGGAGCAATGTAAGAAAACAGAGATTTGACAGGGAAAATAGATTCTATGGTGATAAGACGTATTATGCAAGGCCTATTACAATAAATATCTTGGTTTAAATGCAATTGACAAAGAAACCAAGAGTAATGTATCCAAGTTGTGGAAGGTACAAAGCTAGCTGGGAATGTAAATAGTGTGGAGGACAAAAATAGGCTGCAAAGCGATATAGACTGGTTAGATGAGTGGGCAACAAGCTACAATGTGGGGACAAGTAAGGTTATTCACTTTGTCGTAAGAATAGAAAAGTAGAAGATACTTTAAAAGTAGTAAAACTTCAATGTTGATGCCCGGAGAGAATTGGGTGTACTCTTATAAGAAACACAGAAAGTAGCGTGCAGGTACAGCAAGCAAATAGGAAGGCAAATGGAATGTTGGCCTTGATTGCAAAGGGGCTGGAGTGCAAGAATAAGGAAGTCTTGGCATAATTGTATAGGACTTTGGTGACACCATACCTGGAGTACTGGGTGCAGTTTTGGTCTCCATATCTAAGGAAGTAAAACTTGCCTTGGAGGCAGTTCAGCAAAAGTTCACTAGATTGGTCCCTGAGATGAGAGGGCTGTCCAATGATGAGAGGCTGAGGAAATTGGGCCTACACTCTCTGGAGCTTAGAATGGGGATCTCATTGAAGCATGCAGGATTCTGAAGGGGCTTGACAAGATAGACACTGAGAGGTTGCCTCCACCGGTTGGGGAATCTAGATCACGAGGTCACAGTTTCAGGATAAGGGGTTGACCACTGAAGGTTGAGATGAGGAGAAATTTTTTCACTCAGGGGGTTGTCAATCTCTGAAATTCTCTACCCCAAAGGGTTGTGGGTGTCCATTGTTGAGAACGTTTAAGGCCCTGATAGACAGTTTTTTGGACCTTCAGAGAATCAAGAGATACAGGGGAGCAGGCGGGAAAGTGGAGTTGACCCGGAAAGTCAGCCATGATCATATTGAATGGCGGAACAGGCTTGAGGGGCCGTATGGTCTACTCCTACTCTCATTTCTTATGTTACTATTTTCTTAGGTTCAATTATCAGCAAACACCAGAAGAACCTGTTGTAACTCATTATATGAATGTTTAGTTGCTGGGAAGTATCATTGTTTTTTAATGTCTTTCCAATAGTAATTATCTTGACTGGGAATCTGCCTTTACATGAAAGACAGGATTGTTTGCAGAATGCAGGGGCTGTCGGAATACCCAAGTTTTGTGTTATATGAGAAATACACTCGTCATTCATAACAACTAAGAAGGCATAGTATTTTCTTGATTGGGAGAAAATTGGTTAATTTTAAACAAAAGCAAAATACTGCGGATGCTGGAAATCTGAAACAAAAAACAAAAATAGCTGGAAAAAGTCAGCAGGTCTGACAGCATCTGCGGAGAGGAATACAGTTAACGTTTCGAGTCCGTATGACTCTTAATTTTAAACTTTGGCAAAATATAAAAATTAATCATGGGCCAGATTTTGACTTAGACATTGTGGGAGTCTCGAGCTCACTGCAAGTTACCAGCTACAGTGATTATCGTTCAGACACCATTAGTTTTTCAGCAAAATCTAGCCGTTTTGTTACATGAAAGTATGCTTTCTTCAATCTTTGAAATCTTGCTTCTTATTTTTCCATCAATATCTAGGTGCGTGGTGTATTTTGGAAAGGGCCCTTGTTGATCTATTTAATCAAACAATTAGTGGCAAAATTATCACTGTCTCTAATGTGCATAAAGTATATAACAAATCCTCCATTTCCAGTTAGATACTTTCAGGAAGCAAATTGGGTTCTATAATTGGACAGAACAGCCCTTGGCTTCAGTGGGAGAGAGGGGAAAATCAGCCAGGTTTCCCTGGTCATGATCATGTATGGGCATTGAGTGAGGAAGAAGCTTGTTTCAGACACATCTATGGCCAAATAACGTCCTAACACTCATAGGTTGGCTTCCAGAAGAGTATTAACTTGAATTAGGTAACTGAGCCAGTGCACATGGATCCGTACCCCACCATAAATTGCCATCATCAAAAGAGGAAGTGGAAAAATACTAGAGAAGAAAGAAATAATAAGGCCATCAGAAGAATGATCCTATACATTAGCTAATCGATATAAATATTGCTACAACTGGATCCTTTAAAGAGCCACTCCCTAAGTTGTGTCTCTAATAAGTAGTACTGCATCCCAAACTATTATGCCCATGGCATTTTTTGTTGCTGCTATTTAACACTCTCTGAGTAATAACTAAGTCCAGCCCAAGTTAGCTTTCATCTTTAATCAACAGTTGACTTGATTTCTAATTCTATACTTCAGATTTTGATATTCCTTCCAGTTAATAAATGCTGCCGGAAATGGGCAGTGCCCGCCCAAGCCTGCAGTCAAGAGGTTGGAGGCAATTTCAGCTCTGGGCCTCACTTAAGTTTTACTGCCAAACTGGCATTCCACTGCAGGTTGCTGGTTTGATGCTCTGGATGGTTGGCTGACTTCTACGCTGAGGTGACTGGTGGGTGGGGCCTGTTGAGTTGCTGGAGTCGGGGGTCGGGGGGAAGGGGGGAAGTAAGTAAGAATGGTCTACTGAGGGCTGACAGATTTTCACTCCCAAATCCAACAGATTGTATCATTATTATACATATTATTGTATTTCCCATCTTCATTTTACCCTAATGCTATTTGAGTTCTGGCTAATCATATCACAGGTTCCTTAAGTGTGATTAAACAAGGTATTCTACAGTTCCCATGTAAGACTCCTACTCATGCTCCTATTAAAATAAAACTCATCTCTCTTGTAGAATGCAGTTGTGATGGTTCCAGTGACTTATTTATTATTCCAAATCCTTTCACCATGTCACATTTCATAAGTTTATTGCTCTCCAGCTTAGGCCTAAATTAATATCATCTACTCCAACTTAGTGCAGGTTGAACTTGAAGAAGCATTTGAAGGTTATGTTCTGCAAATTTAAAATGAAAATCCTCTGAATCCGTCATTCAGTAATAGAGTTGGTGTATGATGTATTCATTCCAACCAACTATATGCATATAGTTTAGACCAGGAATATCCTTTTTCCCTTTATTCAACTGGTAGAAATCAGACATATTTTCTTCCCACTCCCCCAACAGACCAGGCTACCCAGTACAATAAAGCACCAGATCCCATGAAATTAACTAGAATAAACAAAGCACAGACACAGGCCATTCAGTCCAACTGGTCTATGCAGGTGTTATTCTCCAGACGAGCCTCCTCCCACTCTTTTTCCTCCAAGTCTATCAGCACAGCTTTATTCCTTTCTCCCTCATGTGTTTAGCTCGATTCCCCTGAAACAATCGCAGCAAAATGATTTCCTCCTGCTCTTCTAGCCATTCCCAAGACCAGACCCTTGTCATCCATAGTGCCCTTGATGCTTGTTTGAGATTTGACCAAAATTGGAGGAGGGGATAAACATTTGGAACTAATTGTGACCAACCATAAACATAATGCCAAATGCATGTATTAGATTGATTCATTGATCCGTTGTTACTATTGGTAAAACTTAAGAGATACAATTACTTTTGGAAGCACAAAAATATGGTGCTGCACACCTGCTGAGGACCATAATGGCCTCTTTGTTCCATTTATTTCTTACAAAAGGATACATACTTCGCAATTTCTTAACTGCCTGCAAATAAAGATATCCTACCAATTATGCCCTCCTCCAGTGAATAAATAATTTTAAATTGAGCTTGTTTCACCTCTACGACTAAATTAAAATTGCATTTAAAGATGATTAACTGAAGCTTTATACAACTAACTCTGCAGGAGCTTTTTGTTAGCTCGAACCAGAATCACAATCATTATTAACAAGAACCTACTTGTCAATGGAAATTATAACCAATTAAAATTAGGAGTTGAATTCTAATTAAAACTGCACCTTTGAGGGGAATAGCTTTTAATTAATGTCCTGATGTTTTCAGCCGTATACAGCAGGGAACAGGCACACCTGACCCATAGTAAGGGGCTGAAAATCGAGTGCTGGGAGCTGGTGACACAGACACATGCCAACTGCAGAGGGAGTAGAAATGCAGCATTGTTATCAGGTTAACTGATTTGCACTTGCCTTAGGTTTTCCAATAGCACTGATCTGAAAGTGTCACTACAAGGTACAAGCCTCATTTTGTATTCCTTTGAGTTATTTCATGGCTGTGTCCTTACTTCCACAGAAATTGTTTCAGTTGTTTTATCACTTCTTCCAATTTCAGCCTAATCTTGGACAAGCATCCTACCCATAACTTATTAGAATTCCTGGGGAGATAAAACATTAACTTTTTAAATGGACTCAATTGCATTTATTGCAATCAATTCTCAAATAACTAACGTAATTAAATTAAGAATGATTAATGTCTTGAGTTTTGATATGTCTTTCTTCAATGTCAGCTTTGGGTCAGCGGTAGCACAATTGCCTGAGTTAGAAGGTTGTGGGTTAAGTCCCACTTCAGAAACATGAGCACATAATCTAGACTAACACTGTAGTGCAGCACTTGGGTGTGCTGCACTGTCAGAAGTGTAATTTTTTGGATGCCTCATCTGCCCTCTCAGGTGAATGTAAAAGACTGGGTTCATTACAGCCACATTCAGACAAAGGCAAAATTTTTGCCACAACAGAGAGGCTCTCTGTCATTGCACAACTAGCAGAAATGACTGAAAATCTTAAGTCCTGCCCCTGAACATGGCATTTCCTATTTCGTGGGGGGGGGGGGGGGGGGGGGGGGGGGTCAGGAGTCGGGCTGGTGTTCATGCATATGCATTTTACAGAGGCAGTTGGCCATTTAAGTCATCAGCTGCTTCTACTGGAATGGGATTTTGATAGTCCAGAAGTATGAAACCTGGTGTGTGCAGACTAGACCACGTAATAATGATCTGAACTTGGTAGATTCATTTTGATAGCCACGGTACCCATTTGGAGAGTTAGGGTACCCCTTTGAATATGGTCCCAGGACACCTTTGGGAGAGGTAAGGAACCCTTTGGGAATGTTAAAAGTAAACATGATTGTGTGTGAAAAGTGAATAAGCTCATTGGAACTATCAAAGCTATCAATGAATTTAACTCTGCTGGCCTTTAAATTTAGAAGAAAGTCTGGAGTTAAAAAAAAATCAGTTTCTTATATTTCATTCTGTCTATTGACATAAGCCTGAGGGTTATCACTGTGGGATTTGTGCTGTAATGACTGATTTTACAAACTAACATTATCACTGGGGTGCCTTTTAAGTGAACAGTTTGATTGACAATAGAATAGAATACCCAATAGAAATTTTTTTCGAAAGTGATTAGTTGAAGGAATTCTTTTTTATTCATTCATGGGATGTGGGCTTCGCTGGTTGGGCCAGCATTTATTGCCCATCCCTAGTTGCCCTTGAGAAGGTGGTGGTGAGCTGCCTTCTTGAACTGTTGCAGTCCATGTGGGGTGGGTACACCCACAGTGCTGTTAGGAAGGGAGTTTTTGACCCAGTGACAGTGAAGGAACGGTGATATATTTCCAAGTCAGGCTGGTGAGTGACTTGGAGGGGAACTTCTAGGTGGTAGTGTTCTCATCTATCTGCTGCCCTTGTCCTTTTAGATGATAGGAGTCATGGGTTTGGAAGGTGCTGTCGAAGGATCCTTGGTGAATTCTTGCAGTGCATCTTGTAGGTGGTGCACATTGCTGCTACCGTGCATCGGTGATGGAAGGAGTGAATGTTTGTGGGTGTGGTGCCAATCAAGTGGGCTGCTTTGACCTGGATGATGTCAGGCTTCTTGAATGTTGTTGGAACTGCTCTCATCCAGGCAAGGGGAGAGTATTCCATCACACTCCTGACTTGTGCCTTGTAGATGGTGGACAGGCTTTGGGGAGTCAGTAGGTGGGTTACTCATCACACTGTTCCTAGCATCTGACCTGCTCTTGTAGCCACAGTATTTATATGGATAGTCTAGTTCAGTTTCTGGTCAATGGTAACTCCCAGGATGTTGATAGTGGGGGATTCAGTGATGATAATGCCATTGAACATCAAGGGGAGATGGTTGGATTCTCTCTTGTTGGAGTTGGTCATTGTCTGACACTTGTGTGGTGTGAATGTTACTTGTCACCCATCAACCCAAGCCTGGATATTGTCCAGGTCTTGCTGCATTTGACATAGACTGTTTCAGTGTCTGAGGAGTCGCAAATGGTGCTGAACATTGTGCAATCATCAGCAAACATCCCCAATTCTGACCTTATGATGGAAGGAAGGTCATTGATGAAGCAGCTGAAGTTGGTTGGGCCGAGGACACTACCCTGAGGAACTCCTGCAGTGATGTCCTGGAGCTCAGCTGACTGACCTCCAACAACTACAACCATCTTCCTTTGCGCTTGGTATGAATCCAACCAGCAGAGAGTTTTCCCCCTAATTCCCATTGACTCCAGTTTTGCTAGGGCTCCTTGATGTCACACTCTGTCAAACGCTGTCTTGATGTCAAGGGCAGTCACTCTCACCTCACCTCAGGAGTTCAGCTCTTTTGTCCATGTTTGAACCAAGGCTGTAATAAGGTCAGGAGCTGAGTGGCCCTGGCAGAACCCAAAATGGGTGTCAGTGAGTAGGTTATTGCTAAGCAAGTGCCACTTTATAGCACAGTTGATGACCCCTTCCATTACTTTACTGATGATCGAGAGTAGACTGATCCAACCTGGTAATTGGCCGGGTTGGATTTGCACTGCTTTTTTGTGTACAGGACATACCTGGGCAATTTTCCACATAGTCGGGTGGATGCCAGTGTACTGTACTGGAACAGCTTGGCCGGGGGCGCGGCAAGTTCTGGAGCACAAGTCTTCAGTACTATTGCCGAAATATTGTCAGGGCCCATAGTCTTTGCTGTATCCAGTTCCTTCAGCCATTTCTTGATATCGTGTGGAGTGAATCGGAATGACTGAAGACTGGCATCAGTGATGCTGGGGATCTCTGGAGGAGGCCAAGATGGATCATCCACTCGGCACTTGTGGCTGAAGATTGTAGCAAATGCTTCAGTCTTATCTTTTGCACTGATGGTAATGGTGGTGTCTGGGACATTGTCTGTAATGTACGATTCCATGAGGATGACTATGTCAGGTTGTTGTTTGACTAGTCTGTGAGACATCTCTTCCAATTTTGGCACTAGGCCCCAGATGTTAGTAAGAAGGACTTTGCAGGGTCGACAGGGCTGAGATTGCCATTGTCGTTTCCGGTGCTTAGGTCGATGCTGGGTGGTCCATCTGGTTTCATTTCTTTTTTGAGACTTTGTAGCGATGTTGACATATATCTTTATTTTAGGCCAGCCGAGCTCCTGAGGTTTTCCCATGGAGGATACTAAGTTAGTTGCCCTGGAGGGGAGTAATGGCAAAGGGTGGTGGGTTGTGGGCATGAGTTGGCACTAAGTTGGCATCGGGGCTATGAAGGGCCAGGGGATGTTGTGGGGATAAGGGTATGAGTGGCCACAGGGAAGTGATTATCTCAGTGTGGGTTGTCATGAGGGATTGAGGGACTATGGGAGTGGGTAGAGGGGCACTTGTTGGCATGGGGTCATGAGTGGCCATGGGGGGAAGGTGGGGAACATGACATAGCATAGGTTGCCATAAATGGGGCCTGGGGAGTGTGTGGAGGGTGAGGGCTGGAGGGTTGTGTTTTGCTTTATTAATTTTTAAAAATTAAACTCAACAAAGTGTCGAAGCACACAGCGGCAGGCCTTCCACCCAGCCATCTTGGCACTCGGCAGCCTCTGCCCTCGTTCCAGGGGTGGCAGGTCTGACCTCTAACCCAGCCCGCACCCCAGAAGAAAAATTGGAACTGTGGACCGCCATTTTTAAAGGTCAGGTTTGCAGAGCCAGGAATTCTCTGAGGGCAACAATCTGGCCCTAATTGTTAAAAGTTTTGATGTTAGTAATGGAAATGGTTGCACTGGAAACAACTAATTATACAACCAGCAATTTCACTTAATGTCAATGATGGTACTTTTTTCCATGTCAAAAGTAATTTCAATGTTTTTATACTTTCTGTAAAGCAGAGGGTGCTGAAGAATTATCCCGACCTTTTCTCCATATTCTCCTCAGAGGTATTTGGGTATCATGGCAGCCCTACTAAGGTATGAGTTACTCATACAGTCAAGCACATGACATGTTACGAGAGGCTGATACAATTATTACTGCAACTAATTTGTTTAAAGAATTATTGAAAAGAGCTTAAGTGAAACAAGCCTTTGCAAAGAGCAACCAAGGCACATCTTGAAAGGTTCCAGTGTTCTGCTAAAATGATAAAAATACCCACTGTTCTGTCATGATCAAATCTACCCTTTTTGTTTTACTTCTATTATTTTTAAAATGTGCAGTACAGGACCTCAGGAAAAAGTTGAGAGTTTGTAAAGGAGATTAGTGCATTTCTGGACCAATTTTTTTTTCTTGAAGATAAACCATTAAGTTGGGTGAAAATTGCCATCTTACAAAGATTTCGGGCTGCATTTGTGACAGGCTTTGGGACCCCAACGTCAGGACCAATTGGGGGTCTGGAGTCTGTACTTGTTGGGAGCGAGATGAGGGGAGCGAGTGCCCTGGAGGAGGCTTCTTAATTGGTTGCCTGCAAGCTCGCTGTTATAGATGGTTGGTGGGCTCTCGATTCTGCCACCAGCTCAATCAGAGTGCCAGTGGCTATAGAGCCTTGCCAGCCCTACCAGGAGAGGTAGAAGCTGCTGAGGCAGGTTGAGTATCGCAAGGGCATCTCAACAGTGAATAAAAAACCATGATCTACACCAGTATGTCAAGCATAGTGTTACTATCACTGTAGAGATCGAAAACATTTTAAAAGAGATATGGATTTCCAAGTTACCAATTCAAAGGATCGCCCAACACGATTTCATATTTTAAGACTTTTACTGTAACAAACACACTCAAAACAACATAGAATAAACATTACTTAGTAGGCAACTGATATACTAAACTACAGAAAAAGTATAAGCTAAAATAAAAGCAAAATACTGTGGATGCTGGAGATCTGAAATAAAAACAGAAAATGCTGGAAAATCTCAGCAGGTCTGGCATCATGTGGAGAGAGGAACAGAGTTAACGTTTCGAGTCCAATATGGCTTTTCTTCGGAATCCTTTTTCTACAGAAAAGGTATTCCTTATTAACTTCTTAACACAACTGAAAACCCCACACCACATTTATACATTATACTGCACTGTCAGCAGAAATGTAGGGCCATATTTAATTGAGGCAACGGGGTCTCGCCCACCAGCAGGGGAGCCTGCGAGAGCCCCACGTTTCCTCCTTTGTGGATGACCTGCCGAATTAAATGACACTCAGGCACTTACCAGGCCACCCTTGTGCCTGCCCCAAGATCAAAGACCCCAGGGGCATCTGCCCAGTGCTGCCAGCGAATTACAGGCCAGCAGCTTGCTTTGCTTGGCAGCACCACCTAGGTCACAAGTGAGTGATGGCAAGAGGGGATTGTGGGGTAGGGGTTGCGGGGGATGGCGGAGGGGGTTTGGAAGCATGGCAGGGGGTGGCTTTCAGAGGGCTCCCTCTGTTCCGACGGCCAGGTCGCTCAACCAGGCACTGAGTGCGCCTGAAGGAGCGACTTCCACAGAATCTCACAAGGTACCCCACACAGATTTGCTTGTCATGCTCCCCACATGGTGAGGCCTCTGCTCTCCATTGGGTTAATACAAGTGGTGGTGGGATGAGGCCCTTAAGTGAGTATTAATTGCCCACTTAAGGGCTTCAATTGGTGGCAGGTTAGGAAGGCCATCCATGGGCCTTCCTGCCCTGGACATAATCAGGGTGGAGGTGGAATCTTTCGGTCTGACTGACCCTGAATATCTGAGAGTCTGGGCCACAGTAAGGTCAGCTGTCTCTTCCTTTGTGCCCAGGTGTTAACACTTGCACCTGACTTTAAATAATTTTCAATTTGAATTTCTGTCTCTATAATAAGCAGGTCACATGGGCAGACTCAGTATGAGGTCACATGCACTTGTTTGTGGGTAGAATTACTACGAGGTCACTTCCCGCACTCCAATCTACTCCATTTCATCTGGAATTAAAGGAGACAGTTTAAAACATAACCGTTCTATAAAGTCCAGCATTTGTAACATGAGGAAAAATCTCTCTGCTGGATTGGTCTCAGCCACAGTGTGGCCTTTCGTAAATGCAACCCCACTCTTTGTGGCATGGAGCCTCTGACACCTATGGCGCCCCGGTCTGCCACAGGGAGGCTACCTCCAGGGAGATAATGGTCTACGCATGTGGCTGGGGCCACTCTGCAGCTAGAAAAATGCTAACAAGGCCACAAAATTGCCTATAATTGGGGCCGTAACAATGCATTCCCAGCCTGGCCCTGGCCATGTTTCCCAGCGGTGAAAATGAATCAGGGAGTTGTCCTGAGGTGGCTCCTTTCTATTTTCCTGGCCTTCCCACCTCCATTCCCACCACCACACTGCCTGGAAATTTCAGCCCTTTGTATTCATCAGCAACTCTAAACACATTTTCAGAATTAGGAAAATGATGTCTGAAGGTGTAGTGGTTTAATTCTCTCCTGACCAAGTTGGGTGGAAAGTAGTATCAGCTCTGCTTTAATAAGTTTGCAATAAAGCTTACAAAATATTCTTTTTCTTCAGTTCTCTGCACGAATGCAGGTCCTTAGGGATCATCTGCCAAATGACGGCTAAATGCTGCGATATTTTTACTGCTGATAAGGCGAGGGGTCTACCTCAGTCAGAACGGGGATCAAACCCTGTGCTATTCACCTTAATCTCATCCACACACCAGCCGTCTAGCCAATTGCATCCCCCGCCACTGACCCCCCCCTACCGTACAAAAGATTATCCCATGAAAAAAATCCTAAATCCACTGTTATCCTGTTGGGAAAGATTTGTTGACAAAGGATTCTAACTATTGAGCAAAATGATGAATATTATTATTTATATTTAAGAAATATTTGAACAAAGAACAAAGAAAAGTACAGCACAGGAACAGGCCCTTCAGCCCTCCAAGCCTGCGCCGATCATATTGCCCATCAGCTAAAACATTTTGCACTTCCGGTGTCCGTATTCCTCTATTCTCATCCTATTCATGTATTTGTCAAGCTGCCTCTTAAACACCGCTATCGTACCTGCTTCCACCACCTCCTCTGGCAGCGAATTCCAGACATCACTACCCTCTGCGTAAAAAACTTGCCCCACACATCTCCTCTATAGTTTTCTCCTCTCACCTTAAATCTATGTCCCCTAGTAATTGACTCTTCCACCCTGGGAAAAAGCTTCTGACTATCTACTCTGTCCATTCCACTGATAATTTTGTAAACATCTGTCAAGTTGCCCCTCAATCACCGTCACTCTAGTGAGAACAATCCGAGTTTCTCCAACTTCTCCTCATAGCTAATAACCTCCGGACCAGGCAGCATCCTGGTAAACCTGCTCTGCACCCTCTCCAATGCTTCCATATCCTTCTGGTAATGTGGCGACCAGAATTGCACGCAATATCCCAAGTATGGCCTAATCAAGGTTCTATACAGCTGCAGCATGACTTCCCAGCTTTTATACTCAATACCCCTGCCAATGAAGGCAAGCATGCCACATGCCTTCCTGACCACCTTATCCACCTGCGTTGCCACTTTCAGTGACCTGTGGACCTGTACACCCAGATCCCTCTGCCCGTCAATGCACTTAAGGGTTCTGCCATTTACTGTATAATTCCTGCCTGTATTAGACCTTCCAAGATGCATTACCTCGCATTTGTGCAGATTAAACTCCATCTGCCATTTCTCCGCCCAAGTCTGCAATTGATCTATATCCCATTGTATCCTTTGACAATCCTCTTCACTATCTGCAACTCCTCCAACCTTAGTGTCGTCTGCAAACTTATTAATTAGCCCAGTTACATTTTCCTCCAAATCATTTGTGTATACTACAAACAGCAAAGGTCCCAGCACTGATCCCTGTGGAACTCCACTAGTCACAGCTCTCCATTCAGAAAAGCACCCTTCCACTGCTACCCTCTGTCTTCTATGACCAAGCCAATTCTGTATCCATCTTGCCAGCTCACCTCTGATCCCGTGCGACTTTACCTTCTATATCAGTCTGCCATGAGGGACCTTGTCAAAGGCCTTACTGAAATCCATGTATATAACATCCACTGCCCTTCCATCGTCGATTATCTTAGTCACTTACTCAGAAAACTCGATCAAGTTAGTGAGATACGATTTCCCCGTCACAAAACCATGCTGCCTCTCACTAAAACACCCATTTGCTTCCAAATGGTAGTAAATCCTGTCACGAAGAATCTTTTCCAATAATTTCCCTACCACTGACATAAGGCTCAGCGGCCTGTAATTTCCCGGATAATCCCTGCTATCCTTCTTAAATAATGGGACAACATTGGCCATTCTCCAATCCTCTGAGACCTCATCTGTAGCCAGTGAGGATACAAAGATTTCTGTCAAGACCCCAGCAATCTCCTCCCTTGCCTCCCTCAGTACTCTGGGGAGATCCCATCTGGCCCTGGGGACTTATCCACCTTAATATTCTTCAAGATGCCTTACACCTCTTTTTTGATCTCAGCATGATCCAGGCTATCTACACACTCGTCCCTAGACAAATCGACCGTTAAGTCCTTCTCTTTGGTGAATACTGATGAGAAGTATTCATTTAGTATCCCTCCCATTTCTTCTGGCTCCCACCTCTGTCCCTGAGTGGGCCTACCCTTTCCCTGGCTACCCTCTTGCTTTTTACATATATATAAAAGGCCTTGGGATTTTCCTTAATCCTGGTTGCCAGTGAATTTTCATGACCCCTTTTAGCCCTCCTGACTCCTTGCTTAAGTTTCTTCCTACTTTCTTTATATTCTCCATGGGCTTCATCTGTTCCCAGCCTTCTAGCCCTTACAAATGCTTCCCTTTTCTTTTTGACTAAACTCACAATATCCTTCGTATTCAAGGTTCCTGAAACTTGCCATGCTTATCCTTCATCCTAGCAGGAACATGCTGGTCCTGAATTCTTATCAATTGATGTTTGAAAGCACCCCACATGTAAGTTGTTGATAATGGGTGATCTTCACTTGAAACAAATAATTTTACACCTTCCCAGATGCTGTTAGTCCTGTTTGAACCAACATTGTCAATGTAACCATGATAATTTTGGTTCAGAAATGTTTAGGATGTATTATTGAAGTTTGCCAAGTAATCCCTCTCCTAACTTGTCGGCCTATTGTGCACAAGTTTATAGGTTGAGGCATTGAATACAAGAGCAGGGAGGTTATGATGGAGCTGTATAAAGTTAGTTAGGTCACATCTGGAGCACTGTGCGCAGCTCTGGTCACCACACTGTGGCTGAGACCAATCCAGCAGAGGGGTCTCTCCTCATGTTATGAGTGCTGGACTTTATAGAACGGTTATGTTTTAAGCCGACTCCTTTAATTCAGAGCATTTAATTCAGGGTGCAGAGGAGATTCATCAGGATGTTGCCTGGGCTGGAGTGTTTCAGCTATGAAGGGAAACTAGATAGGTTGGGGTTGTTTTCCTTAGAGCAGAGAAGGCTGAGGGGGGATCTGATTGAGGTATACAAAATTATGAGGGGCATAGATAGGGTAGATAGGAAGAAACTTTTCCCTTTAGCAGTGGGGTCAATAACCAGGGGGTATAGATTTAAGATAAGGGGCGGGGGTTTAGAGGGGATTTGAAGAATAACTTTTTCACCCAGAGGGTGGGGCATATCTGGAACTCACTGCATGAAAGGGTGGTAGAGGCAGGAACCCTCACAACATTCAAGAAGTACTTAGCTGAACATTTGAAACACCATAGCAGACAGGGCTATGGGCCAAGTGCTGGAAAATGGGATTAGAGTGGATAGGAGCTTGATGACCGGCACAGACACGATGGGCCGAAGGACCTCTTTCTGTGCTGTAAACTCTATGACACTATGACCCGATAACGTTACCAGTTCTGGCAAAGTCTCCTACTTACCCATTCCTTGTTTCCTATGTAAAGGGATCTCTTCATTCACTTTTTCAGGAGGTAAGAAACTGGAGGCTAGGAAATCTTCCTCTTTTGTGGATTATCTTCTTGTAATGCATAGTTTTCTCTGGCAAACAGAGTAGAAGGAGTTTGACAAATTTAAATGCCCCGGAGGATATAGAAGGATACCCAGTCATTAGCCTGCAGCTCATAATTTGACTGGAGGTACAGTAGCTGTTGTTGGGAAAGGCACATGAATGCAACAGAAGGGAAAAGTACCTGTTGTGAAATGTATTCTGCTGTTTAAGGTCAGGAAGGAGATCATACAATTATTGAAAATATTACAAAGCTTTGTGGAAGGTAATTCTACATGCCAAGCATACTTAATATACAGTGTTAAATACTGGTGTTTTTCAGCTTTGGCACAGCTGATGATTTTATTAAGTATTTTGCAGCATTAGAGCCAAGTCCATTGAATAATATCATTGATGTTAATATGTGTTACATAATTTTTCTGGACAGCCTGAACTACTTATCTTACCACCCAATAACCAACAGTTGGAAAAGCGGCTTTCCTACATTGATGTACCTGCTGTAATAATGGCTCTGAAAGTGCTCAGGTTAGTGATCCTAACAATTAGACTAGCATAATACCCACTGAGACCCTCTGCCACTGACCACATCAAGTATCATTGAATCAGGGGAAGGGCCCTTCAGTTAGAGGCCATTGGTGGATGCTTGTGTCGCTCATGGTATATTTTGGGAACCGGGTGACATTGGATGGCTAGAAATTGTTCTGCTTGCTAACTAATCCACTGAAGATGAGTGCAGGCAGGTGGGTGGAGGGCTTTATGTGTGCTCAACCATGTACTGCTGGTTCCCTTTATAAGAGGGGCTGAATAATCAATCCTCTCTAACCAATTATTAGCCATGTTCTAAACCTGGACCTCCCCAAGTTGGGCCTCACAGCTGCCAATCCTCAGGTTGATAGACTTCCTTTCAGTGGGAATAGGCCATCAAGCATTCTCCAGGTTAATGAGAACTGTTTGTGAAGCTGAGACTCAGTGATGAAATGCTTGGTGGATGTGAAGCTGAGGGTTTTGTTTCTTTTTGCAGGGTTTCCCCCAGGAATGTAAAAAGGAGTTGAAGTTAGAAGGGTTACCAGAGCTGCACAATGGCCAGTGCACTTTCAGAATAAGCATTGTGCTTCAGCTTTGATCATGTATTGTGATTGGGGATTGCTTTTGAGCAGCAGGAATTTAAGATTCATGATATGAGTTTCCTGACCAACCTACAGCTGGCAACTCCCCTCCTGCTTCTCTTGTCTCCCATGACTTTCCCCATGTGCTGAATAGTTCCTTGTCTTCATCTTCTTTAGGGGGAAAGAGACCAGGGGGATGGTTGTCTCCCTAGAAGCAGTTAGGTTGTTTTCTCCTTTTAAAAAGAAAGTGGAAAGCATGAGGAAGTTTTGCTTCTTGTCGTATAGAATGTAACTCAGATATGAGTAGGCATTCCAAAATGGAGGTGAGAACAGGTGCAGGAAGTAGCAAATACATAAGTGAGGTTTTCACATCTTTGCTGCTTTAGGCTGCGAGTGAAAGAGCACTTCAAGGGCAAGGAAGAGGGTGTGAAGAGTCTCATGTCTTCTCATGAACATTTCAGTGAATTTGTACATGATCTGAAACATGGGGTAGCACAATGAGGATGAAAATAAAAAAATGTGCTTTTAATATTGTTTTAGTTGAAGTTGTGAGAGCCTCTTTTTACTTTGGCTAACCCGGTGAGGCCATTAAAATCTGCTCACATTGAGTGATCAACTTAACAATTGCCTCAGGGAGCACTCAATACTAGGGCTAGCTTCTTACACAGAGACTGCATTATCCTTTTTGGCCTCTCTGCAGTCACAAAAATGTTGTTGTTTCCTTTTCCTTATTTAAAATTTTCCTTATTTCAATGAACAAATCAAATGAGGAGTCTGACAATTTGGGACCTCTGTCCTCTAAAGAATCAGATATTCTAGCAGTCTTCCAATTTGCTGCTGAAGCAAGATGGCCTTTTAAGCTGCTGCAGCTACATACTAAGAACAAAATTTGTTTCCTTTTACTTCCATTGCAATTAATAAACTAATGGTGTGTGTAAGGGTTGTGTGACTGTCTACGCAGGGTTTCCCATCTGCACTTCTCCTAAAGAATCTTAATACCCAGGTGGTAAAGATGGAAATCTACTGCATTGTTTCTATTGCATTGTGTTTCCTGCATGTCCAAAGACATGTGAAAAGACACTTCACTTAAAAACAATTTCACATAGAAAACTCATTGGCAATTTATGCATCAAAAGTATAATGCATAAAGTACATTCTCCCTCTGCGACCAAATGCAGTTAAGAGGCATTGAAATATATCATTACAAAGTTAAGCTACACATTAGGATGTTTGCCTTGGCAACCTTGCATAACTCAGCAAATTTCTTGTGGACCTGCTTCCAGATTTGGGCCACAGGTGAAACATCACTCACTCAACTTATCACTTCTATCCATGCTGTTCTGGTGTTGTTCCTTATGGTAAGATGGACCTCTCATCAAAAGACTGTCACCGTTGTCTCTCAGACTTCATAACATGATTTTGGCTTGACTATTCTAACACACTCCTGGCTGCTCTCCCACATTTGCCCTCTGTAGACTCTGCTGCCAGTTCCTCAACTCACACCAAGCCCTGTTCTACTATCACCTCTGAAGCTCATTCACCTACATTGGCTTTTGGGCGAGAAATGTCTTGATTTTAAATTTTTCATCCTTGTTTTCAAATCCCTTCATGGCCTTGCCCCTGCCTTTCTCAAATCCTCCAGCCCCACAACACTCTGAGATATTGTGTTCCTCTAATTCTGGCCTCCTGAGCATCCCTGATTATAATTGCTCTACCAATGGTGGCCATGTGTTCTGTTGTGTCGACCCTAAGTTCCCTCCCGACAATTTTCTGCCCCTCTACTTCACTTTTCTCCTTTAAGACACTCTTTAAAACCTACCTCTTTGACCAAGCATTTGGTCATCTCACCTAATTTCTCCTATGTGACTCAGTGTCATATTTTGTTTTATACTGTCCCCTGTGAAGTGCCTTGGGATTTTGATTGCATTAAAGGCACTAAACAAATATAAGTTATTGTCATTGAATAGAACCTCCAGAGCCATATCACTAAATAGGACACTTTGCACCACTGGTTTTCTTTTGGGTGTTTTTACCCCTTCAGTGAGGGACGGCTTTAAGATTGAGCCACTGGTATTGGATAATGCACTCCCTCACCCTATGAGCTGTATTTTCTGGCTGACGCGCAGGTGGCGGAACCTGCACGTCAGTGCTTAAAATGTCGCGCGAGCGTCCCAATGTCAGCGCGCGGCATTGCGATATTTAGGTGGGCAGGATGTGCAAGCAATAGAAAGCTGCAAAATGGAAATCCTGTCCTTTAGTGCAGAAGGATTTCTCTTGGCCAGTTGAGCAAGAGGTGGTGTTGGCATTTGCAAACCATGACCGTGACTATCTTGATTCTTGTGCGTAACATGGAAAAAATTGCAAGAAGGTGAGGAAAAGGCAAAAAGCACAATTTGAACACAATTTAAAAGAAAACCTGAGTAATCATTGCAAAAATATGACAGATTCTCATCTTGAGCAATATTAATACAGATATCAACTAACAGGAAGTCGTACCATTCAAAATAAATTACTGGTATTAAGTTTAATAATATTGTAAGGTTGTGTTTGTAAAACCAAATATGGTGAACGGCTTAACAACAAAAAATTCTAGGGCCAGGATCTTCTCCCCCGTCAGGGATGAAATTGAAGAGCAGGCGCACAGAGGCGCACCTCCGATTGGTGCCCTTGACCGGGGGCGCGCAGCCATTTTACTTTGGAGTGCCAATTAAGGCCCGCCCAGTGTGATGTCTGCATGGAAGTGCTATGCACTCCCTGTGCAGGTGGCGGAGAATCCCTAAACCCAAGAGTGTGCTCTTTCGCGCATGCGCATGAAAGATCAAAGTGCTGCCTCCGGGAGATTGGCTCTACCGTAAAAAATATTAAAAATAGAAGAAAAAAATTCCCTGCCATGTCGCCTCATGGGACACTGTCACATGAGTTGGGAATGTCCATAACTTTTAAAAACACTTTAATTAAATATTTAAAAACCTACATGAAACCTCACCCCGCCCGTGGATGAGGTTTCATGCTTTTTCTAATGCCCGCCAGGGCTCCCAGCCTGCCCGCCAACATTAAGGTTGGACGTGCAGGTCCATTAATTACTTAAATGACTCTGTCAATGGCCTCAATTGGCCATTGACAGGTCGGCGGGTGCACAGCTGATTTTGCTGAGCCCCCACCTGCCTGAAAATTTAAATGGGGCACGGTGACGTCGGGAATTTCGCCCAATGTCACTGCGTGTCATTTTACACATCAGTGTGTGGGCCCCACCCCCCTCTCGCTGACAGGAAAATCCTGGCCTAAGTGTTGTAATTATTCAAGTGATCTGACACTTGATATTCTCAGCCTTTATACACAGGTTGATGATGCATTTTAAATGATTTTAGACCATATTGGGTAAATGATGATGAGAAACTCCAGGTCAGATTAAATCACTGTTGGAACTGAGTTCCTACTTTAAAGGGAAGCAAACAGTGCAATAGAAATGAAAGAGAAAAGGAAATTATACATGGAACAAATCTGCTCTTGTCAGGTTTGCTGTTACGTGAATGAAGGGTTAAATCATGGTGACAACTTACATCAGGTAAAATTACTAACCCGTGTTTTTAACAGCAATAGCTTAGAAGTATTAAAATTTAAGCCCTGAGCTAGAAATTTGTTACAGCCTGGTTTTGGGGGGCAGAACGGCTGGAGACTCGTGGCTTGGCTGAAATTGAGCCTTGAAGTTCAGGCACCATCGGCATATTTCCACCAAGCTGCAGAAGCTGATCTGACATCCAGAGGCAGCTCGCCAGTTTGAACAGGGCCAATCTGGCCTAGCTGTCTCACTGGCATTTAGGCCCTCAGATAGAAAGCCCTTGGGGGAGAGACCAGGAGAACAACTCGTTCAGGCCTACAGCAGCCCATTGTGGTGATGTGGTGCTGGGGAGAAAATCTACTCCACATGAAGCTAAGTTTAAAAAGAAACTACTTATGTTTTTGGAGGGAGCCTCAGCAAATTTCTACACAAGGCCTCAAGGCATTAGGCCCCTGATTAATATAAGAAAAGGGCCTAACAAATGTTTTAGGCAGCCACAAGAGGTGCCTGAATATTCTCTGGACAGAAATGGTAGCAGACTTTTCAGGTAATCTTGGAACTTTGCCCCTATTCTGCAGCTGGAAAACTCGCACAAAAAGTTCCAGTTTCTCCTCCATGAAATCTGTAGTACAAGTGAAATCAGGACTCTGCTTCATTTAGCATGTTTTGTAATTCTTGTCAAACCATGCTGATGTAAAGGTTGAGACTCCCAGAAGTCCAAAATTTGGATGGGTTTATTTTTTCTTTTTGGCTTAGATCTGCATTAAGCTCTAATGCATCCTATATGCATTATCATATTTGGTTTTTTAAGGAAAATCAGCTAGGACATCTGAAATATAGGACATAAAACTTGTAAATGATTTGCTTATAGTGCCCCATTTTCATAATGGTCTATGTTATTCCACTTCCACTATAGGCTTGTCAAAATCACTTGGGCTCATTGAAGGCTTTGGTGGACGAGGGCAGGGAGGATTGCCTGCTACTCTCACTTCTGAAGAAGAAAGAGAAGCTGCAGGAGCATATGAAAAGTATGGATACAATACTTATCTGAGTAACAAGATTTCACTGGATCGATCCATCCCTGACTATCGACCGAATAGGTAAGTGACAACACAACAGGCATGTGCAACAGGCATGATTGGCAATATTATTATAAGGTTTCCCTGCAACTCCCCCACTCTCTTGTTTGGGTTGTAACAATATTTAATGCATACATTAATTGTTTAAGCATTGAGTTTGTCAAATGGAAGTAGAAGGATGGGCTGCTAAGAAATACTAACTGAAGGTGTTGTGCATTCTATGGTTAATTTTTTTTTAATGTCGCTTCCATTCCTTCCTTTACGTGAAGAGGTATCTTAACTGCAGGCCTGGAAAAGTATTCCATTCGGAATTCTACTTAGTCCCTGATATTTTCTTGTGGCCTTTGTCGATATGAGTGTCAAATTAAATTTCAATAATTTCTAATGGAAGGGAATTTCATGTTATCGACTCCCATTCAGTTAAAACTGGATTAAAATGACCTGAACTCATCTCATGATGGTCGTTAAATAACAGAGTTAAATGAAAATCTTCTCTTTCCAGGGGCTTTAAGAATCCTCATTGAAAATTAACGCAGGGCGTTTCCACTTTGTTCTTAAACACATGCTTCCACAGGACTCTCTGCCCATTACCTAGAATTATGTTGGAAATCTCACTGGTTAAGTAATATACAACTATTCTGTCCGAGGAGATAATGGATGTTGATAGGGCAGGTTCAAAAGAACTCCTCATTTACCTGAACCTTGCTATGTCATGGAGTGCTTAGCACTGAAGTTGGTCTTCAACGGAAGCAATGGGGGTCTCACCCGCCAGCTGAAGAACCAGCGAGAGTCCTGTGTTGCCTCGTTTTGGGGATTGCATTGAGTGCCAAAAAGGCACTTAATAGGACAGCGGCGGACCATTCCTAAGATCAAATACCCTGGAAGTCCCACCCACCGATAGCTGATTACCACTCAGAGGCTGGCAGCTACTTGGCAGTGCCACCACGGAGGTGGTGGATCCTGGTACTACATCCACCCAAGGCCCAGAGTCACTGATGCACCCAGGCACAAGAGAGTGACAGTGGGAGGGGTGTCACAGAGTGGGCGCAGGCGGGGTGAGTGGTTGCCGACAGGGAGGGCAAGGTGGCTGGTTCTCAGTGGGCCAACCACTTTCCCGATGCTGGGTCCCTCAATCAGGCACAGAGTGTCTTTAAATGAGGTACACGCCCCCGGAAGCCCGCAAGCAATCCAATCAGTGTTTTTTGTTTGGCCTTCAAGTGTGACAAGTCCCCTGCCCAGTGCTGGGTGAATACCAGCAGTGGTGGGATGAGGCCCTTAGATAAGCATTAATTGCCCTCTTAAGGGCCTCAATTAGCAGTGGGGTGGGAAGGCTGTCCATGGATCTTCTCGTCACGGACTTATTCAAAGCGGAAGTGGAAAGTTGGCGGGGTCTCCACCCTCCACCTGATTAAATGCCCCCCACCACCAAACTTGCCAGGGAGGAGGGCATTAATTTTTGTCCCAAGAGTGGAAGCAAACATTTTGGGTTGGATTTTATGTGGAGTAAAGGTTCCTCAGCCAGGCTCGATAACTGGGGGAGAACCCACTTTTGCGGTCAGCAGGATCCGGGGCTGCATCTTGTCAGTGGCATCCAATTAACTGGTTGCCAATGGGGTTGCCCTTCCTATTAAGAACAGCTGTGGGGCCTATCAGAGGGCCGGCAGCTCAGCAGCACCACTAGGTTCAGTGGCCACTGCTGGAGCTGCACCTGGAGGAAGGGCACACATCTGTGGCCGTGCACCCTCAGAACCAGTTGAGCAGATTGGTGGGGTGGGGGGGTGGTTGGTGAGGACAGATGGCACTGTGGCTGCGGGGGGTGGCCATTGACACTGGGGTGCCCATCCTTGTGCTAAAGAGCGCCCGAACGGATGCCCTCCCCTTAGGAGCCAGCCGGGAGGCTGCCATGGTCACCGGCCCCCATTGCTAGTGGTTACTAATGCCACCAGAGGTGGGAAGAGGTCTTGACCACTTAGGGAGCTCGATTGGGCCATGGAAGGAGGGCCATCCACTATCCTTCCTGCTGCTGGCAAGATGGCTTGGAGATGAAAACGATGACGGGCACCTCACATGCTGCTTTCCTGCACCATTTTTCCAGCTTCCCCACCTGCCAGCCCATCTCTAAAGGGCTGGTAATTCCTGTCCTTCATTTTGATGCACAGACATATTCTATTGGGGGGAAAAAATGCAAAATTTATTTAAAGGTATGAATATTGGCAACAAGCCTACCCCTGATTATCAAAGCAAGTCCCTTGTTAGAGGTATATGAGTAAAGCCAGGATTGATATCAACTGTGATAAAAGCAAAGAACTGCGGATGCTGGAAATCCAAAACAGAAACAGAAATACCTGGAAAAACTCAGCAGGTCTGGCAGCATCGACGGAGAAGAGCACAGTTGACGTTTCGAGTCCTCATGACCCTTCAACAGAACTAAGGAAAAATAGGAAAGAGGTGAAACAACCCCCCCCAACCCCAAACCAGCTTATATTTCACCCCTTTCCTATTTTTCCTTAGTTCTGTTGAAGGGTCATGAGGACTCAAAACGTCAACTGTGCTCTTCTCCGCCGATGCTGCCAGATCTGCTGAGTTTTTCCAGGTATTTCTGTTTCTGTTTTTGTTTTTGATATCAACTGTAATGCCTCAATCAATTAAATAGTGTGCAGAGACTCAGCGTCAACACTCACAAATTAATAATAACAACGTGGGGCAAAGTGCTACAAGCTGGCCTGAGCATGTTGAACCATACTTCAGTAAGGACTTAATAGCATTGATTTGAAGGTCAGCGGCGAAGGAACGGTGCTCACCATTCACCTTGCTAACAGCTGCCCACAAAATTTTCATGGGCTTTTGAGCAGAGACTTGCTCTAATCTGAGTGGGGTGATCTCTACAGGCTATCTGTAGTGTCTTGAGTGGGGAAAGAAACAGGCAAGGTTCTTCAAAGCCTCAGACTGAAGAATTTTCCCTGTGACATGCAGGCCAAGGAATTCCTTTGCAGGAAATGTCCTACCACCTGGACTATGTGTGGGCCCCAAGCCCACATGGACAGGCAGCGGGATTGCATAGAGAATCTTCCCAGAGGTGGTGTTGAAATTGGCCGCTGCCAGGCCCGATTCTGCTGGCTCAATCAGAGAGCAAGGAGCTCTGGAGCTTTAGCAATGCCACCAGCAGAGGTGGCTGCTGATGAGACAAGCAGGAGATCGTAATGGTGCCTCAACATGAAGGGGGAAACATCCCCAGCAACAGAATACACCAGCGAATCATCCCAACAAGACTGGAATTTACTGGTCCATCCACCACCCAACCCAAACCCCAGGGCCAGTAAAATCCTGGTGCATAGCCTATTCTTGGAAGTATAAAACAGGAAATATAAATATAAATTAGATTTAAATGATGTACAGAGAGCAAAATAAAGATTGGGAAAGACAAATGGGATGAAATGAGAGGGATAAAAGAACCAGACAAATTAAAACAAATTTTTTTCTCTTCAAATCTCTAACACAAATTAACTTTTGAAGGAATGAGACTCCATATTACTAAAATTAAATTTTCAGGGCCAGAGAGGTTGTTTGGCAGTAATGACCATCCACTGTGCCATTAAAAATTAATTTACTCCTGAATGCACCAGCTCTAACTTTTTCTGGTGCCTTTAGTGGGGAACTAATGAACAAACACCTCAATTTCATGACATTGTATTGATTTCACTGCTGAGTCTATCCGTGAGGACTACTTGCAGTGTAGCATGTGGAGGAACAGGGTATCTCTGACAGTAAATGCCAGATGTTGCTGTCTAATTTATTGTATAGAAGCCTCACCTTTATTCTTAATGTGAAGTCTGGGCCATTGCCTTCAGGATGAAAATGGAGCGAAAGAAATTGGCAGAGAAAGGATACCATGCAAATAAATAAGTTGATTTTCAGTTCATAATGCAATAGAGTATGTATATGTTTTACAGTATGAGGAAATGTTTTTGTTGTAAGGTTGTTTGGTATCTTACTAAAAAGTCTGGAGGCTTGTATGGTTGAACATAAACTGTTTATCGGCATCCCATAACTATATACATATCCAAGGTACAACCTTGTATGGGTGCTGTTTCCACACTGGCTCCTTCTTGACTCTATCATCATGTGACTCTATCTCATACTGTGGGCAGTACTGTTCTCCAGTCCCACATTGATCCTTACTCTGCCAAACACCTTATACCACACCTTCTCCCAAGTCTTTAAATATATTTACAATACAATCATTACTTGCTACGCCTTTAACCCCACCCCCCTCAAGCCTCTGATTTTATAAATTCAGACAGTTTGGAGGCTTGAGAATTCTTCCAGATCTGGATCTGTTGTGTATGGAGGAATGGTAGTTTCAGTTGTTTTGGTTTGACTTGTTGGTTTGGCATTGAATTTGTAGCACTGGATGCTTACGGTGCTCAGTTGTCTTCATTTGATTCATCTTTTGCACTCCTCCGAGTTACGGTTCCCTTTATCGATAACCCGTCTGCTTTGTTCAGACACTGTGGACAGGATTTTACCCATCGGCGAGTGGGGGCAGGGTCTGCTTGCCGACACGTAAAATGACATGCAGTGATGTCGGGGGGGAACTCCCGACGTCACCGCGCCCCAGTTAAATTTTCAGGAAGGCAGGAGCGCAGTGAAATCAGGTGTGCGCCCGCTGACCTGTCAATGGCCAATTGAGGCCCTTGACAGGGTCAATTAAGTAATTAAAGGACCTGCCCGTTGGCGGGCAGGCCAGGAGCCCCGACGGGAACTAGAAAAAACATGAAACCTTATCCATGGGTGGGATGAGGTTTCATGTACGATTTGAAAAATTTTAATAATGGTTTTGTAAAAATTATGGACATGTCCCAACATGTTAGGGAAATTTTATTTTTCTATTTTTATCTTTTTTACAGATACAGCCGATCTCCCTGAGGCTGCACTTAGCCTCAGTGAGATGAGTGCGCTCTTTTGTGCGCATGTGCAAAATAGTGCATGCTCGATTTTGGGATCCCCCCCCCCCGCTTGCACAGGGAGCGCATAGCGCTTCCGTGCGGACGTCACGCTGGGCGGGTCTTAATTGGCCTGCCCACGTAAAATGGCGGCGCGCCTCCAATTGGGGGCGCCGATCCGAAGCATACCTGTATGCGCCCACTATTCAACTTTCCCTCCAATGGGGGAGAATTCAGCCCTGTGGGTTTGTCCCATTCCTTCCGAAGGGAATGTTCACTCTATTCATTCCTAGAGAGGACTCAGATTTTCCTTTCATGTGGGGTCTGCCATATTCTTGCTGGAAGTTGATGTTTCAAAAATGAAACTGGTTTCACAATTTCAGCCAAATATTTTTTTACTCCCTTATTTCACAATACTTTTTCAAGTTATGAATCTTTTCATTCAGCTTAGCAACCACTCTGGTGAGTCCAGTTGTCCTTGTTTCAGAGTTATCTGTTTTTAAAATCTGAATTTGCTCTTCTGTGCTGCAGATGTTCTTCAGATTGGATCAGGGTTCAAGAATTTCATTGCTCTTTTCATGATGAAGTTCCAACATTTCATCAAACTCATCTTCCACACATGAAATTTGATTCTCCACACTGGACAGCTTTTCTTTAGCAGAGCCTAATTCCTGTGTGCTATCCTTCAGGCTCACATTCTTTAATTTTACTTCTGCTAATTCTGAGAGTTTTCCTGCTCCTTTATGAAAAATTCTACTTTCTCTTGCAACTGTTCAACTTTTTCTTGACATTCTAGGTTCTTGATTTTCATTTCAGCCATTCAATTTTTCAACAACTCAATGGTGTTCAGTATGAGGCCTCCAGTACTTTTCCAATCCAGCTCGTATTCCTTTAGTCCACTGGCTTTAATTTTGTTAACAAGTCTATTATGTGGCACTTTATTAAATGCCAGTTGAAAATCCATATGTGAAACATCAACTACACTGCCCCCATCACCCCTCTCCATTATTTCATCACAGTACTCAATCAGGTTAGTCAAACATGACTTGCCTTTAATAAATTCACACTGGCTTCCATGAATTAGCTCAAACTTTTCCAAATGTCAATTAATTTTGTGCTTGACCATTTTCTCGAAGTGTTTCTCCAGCACTTGGCTTTAGTATTTGCTGAGTTTCTTCATTTTTTTAAACAAGGATGTAACATTTTCAATTCTCCAGTCTTCTGGTATCACTGCCACACCTAAAGAAGATTGGAGATTTGTAACCAGAGCCTCCAATGTTTCTACCCTGACTTCTCTCAGTAATCTCGGTTGCAACCTATTTAAGCCTGGTGATTTTCTATTTTTTAGAACAAGCTCTTTTTTACTTTTTATCCAATCCAATATCGCCACTACCTCCTCATTTATTGCTACATTGACAGCTTCTCTAGTGAAGACAGATGCAAAGAACTCATTGGCCAGCTTCTTCCGGTTGGCAAGCGGGGGCAGGTGCCACTCGCCGACGCGTAAAATGACATGGGGTGACATCGGGTGTGCATCCCGCGTCACCACGCAACATTTAGATTGTCAGTTTGGTGGGCGTGCATCCGACTCGGATGTGCGTCCGCCCACATGTCAACGGCTTATTAAGGTCATTAAAAAACCAACTGAACTCATTAATGGACCTGCCTATCCAACCTTAAGGTTGATGGGCAGGCCGGGAGCCCAGGCGGGCTTTTGAAAAAAGATGAAACCTCATCCACGGGCGGGATGAGGTTTCATGAGCGATTTAAAAAAGTGCAGAATTTTTACAACAAAAGTTGTGGACATGTCCCAGCCCGTGTGACAGTGTCACAGGAGGGGACATGGCAGGGAAATTTTGTCTAATCTTTACTGAAAGTTTTAAATTGGTGCCAATCTCCCTGAGGCAGTACTTTGCCTCAGGGAGATCTGTGGGTTCTTTTGCGCGCGCACCCCCCCCCCCCCCCCCCCCCCCCCCCCCCCCCCCAAGCTCGTACAGGGAGCCATTGCGCTTCCTGGTGCACATCGTGCTGGCCGGACCTTAACAGGCCCGCCTACTTAAAATGGCTGCATGTCCCCAATTGGGGGCGCCGATCGGAAGCGCGCCCGCTCCCGCACTTCCCCCCCAAAGGGTTAAAATGTTGTCCATTTAGTGCCTTACTTATGCTTCCTAATTCCACAAGAAAATCTTTTTCGCTCCCTAATCTGTCCCACCCTTTCTTAGCTATTTATAAATGATTTTTATGTTCCCTTTAATAT
The DNA here is from genome assembly GCF_017639515.1 of Carcharodon carcharias. NCBI lineage: Eukaryota > Metazoa > Chordata > Chondrichthyes > Lamniformes > Lamnidae > Carcharodon > Carcharodon carcharias. Next base: position 123,913,883 of record NC_054476.1, read on the forward strand.
TAACTACTGATCTGAGAGAATTCTATCCCTCTTTTATTTCCTTTTTTTAATCTCCTCTGTACTTTCTATATTAAGCGTGATTCTCTGCTGCATTCTTTACTAAACAATTATCAGAAGCCTCCTTTTTCTGTCTTGTTTTAATTTTTATTTATGTACTTATCCAGGGAGCTTTAGCTTTTTTTAGGATGAGCTGCATTTCCCTCTTATGAGAACATACCTATTTTGTACCCAAACTATCTCCCCTTTGGGAGATGTTATTGTATTGATTCCAATCCACCTGTGCCAGATTTCTTTTCAACTTACTGAAGGCAGTGTTCCTCCAGTGAAGTATTTTCATGCTTGATTGTTCCTTGTCTTTTCCATAACTATTCTAAACCTGATGGTTTTATGATCACTCTTCTCTAAGTGTTTCCCCAATAAAACATGCTCCACTTGCACGACTTCCTTGTTGGGCTGCAAACACACTGTTCAAAAAAATTCTCTTGTACGCAATTCAGCAATTCCTCCACTTCTTTGTTCTTTACATGTTACAATCCCAGTCTATAATGGATAATTGAATTTCTCCATTATCACTACTGTATGGTTCTTGCACCTTCCTGTAACTTATCTACAAATTCGCTCCTTTCCACAATTTGCAGTATGCAAATACAGTATGCACCTTTAATGCATGGTGCCCTTAATTCTTTTAAATAATTTGTTCATGGGATGTGGACGTCGCTGGCTAGGCCAGCATTTATTGCCCATCCCTAATTGCCCCCCCATCCCTCATTGCTCTTGTTCAGGGGGCATTTTTAAAGAGTCAACCACATTGCTGTGTGTCTGGAGTCACATATAGACCAGACCACGTAAGGATGGCCGATTTCCTTCCCTAAAGGGGCATTAATGATCTAGGTGGGTCTTTATGAGAATCGGCAATGGTTTCGTGGTCAGCATCAGACTTTCAGTTCCAGATTTTTAAAAATTGATTCAAACCCGGGTCCTCAGAGCATTACCCTGGGTCTCTGGATTACTTGTCCAGTGACAATACCACTATGCCACGACTTCCCCCCTTAATGTATCAAAACATCCAAAGGAGCTTTAAAGGAACATGAGCAACCAAAATTTGATACTGAGCCACATAAAGAGATATTAGGAGAGGTGACCAAAAGCCTGATCAAACAGCTAGATTTTAAAGTACATCTTATAGCAGGAGAGAGAAGTAGCAGGAATTTCAGAGCTTAAGACCCAGGCAGCTGAATGCATGGTCACTGATGGTGGAGTAATGAAAATCAGGTATGCACAAAAGGCCAGAATTGGAGGAGCAGCTAAGTTCTGAAGGGCTATAGGGCTGGACAAGGTTAAACATGATATTCCTTCTGAATTTTAAGGAAATAGAGATGTTAAAACATTCTGGGATGGTTTTAATATTTTTCAGTTCATTCTGTTAAAATGAGGTAAGATTTTGAATGGCAAAAAACTGCTCATTTTATAAAAAAAGCAGCCCTTCCCAACAGGCATTCTTTAAAAATAGTTCTATTTTATAAAATTTGAGAAGTTCTAACTCAAAGTAAGATCACAACATGGAGACCTGTCATGCTCGGTTTCAAACTTCTAAAAGTGTGTTTGTCATGTTTTTATTTGTCCTTGGGCTGTGGACTACATTGGTCCATCCATAGTTAAAAGAGGTTAGTCAGCAACTCCATTATTGTTGTATCATGCAACTACCAGGATGGTAGAGGGCAAGCCAGATGGACCAAGATCAGTTTTTTAACCTAACAATTTCTATGCTTCTATATGGTGTGTCACTGCAATCACTTACATGTCATATCAAGTTGGGGTTTATGACAATCTGGCAGTTTTCATGATCATTTTCTGTGGGATTTAAATTCACAATCTTAGGGTTGCAATTCCAGTGCCATAAACACAGAGACTGTTAATGCTGCCTTTCATTATATTGAACAGGCACACTTCTTCATCCTGGATACTGATCTTGGTGCCATTAATTAAGAAATTCAGTACTGTCTGGGGCTTTGGCTGAGCATTTTAGTGTTCACATCAATTGAAATTTGAAATTATATTGCTCTCTGTTCTCCCCTTTGCAGAATGACAGAAATTATGGCATAGGGAAAGGTCACACAGTCAATTCTGCCTGTGTCAGTGCCAGCTCCCCAACTGGAGCAATCTAATCTAATTTCATTTGACTGTCCTTTCCTTTTATTGTTTCCTATTCTTCATTTCCAACCATTTCCCTGATTCCCTATTCAATGATATTATAACCTAAACCTGTGGCAAAGTATTCAATACTGTTCGTCTTTTATGTGAAAATAAATTCTTCTAACTTCTCCCTTTAATTTGCTAGTGATAATTCTTTGTGTGTGGCTCCTTGTTACTGATTCATGAACCAGTGAAACGATCTTTTACTACTTATCTTCTCATACTCTTTCATATCTTGGAATGTATAATTTACAATGCAATTTCCTCATTCAAATGCCCTGGTGAGTTTCCATAAATGAAACACATACCTTTCAATCTGAATCTTTTTTGTCTTGCAGCAATAACGGCATGGTTGGCTTGACTGCAATAGCTTGTTTACTACAATTTGTGTAGGATTCCCATTATATCTTCAGTCTATCAGATGCTTCAAAATATCACACACTAAACCAGATTCCTACAATCTGAAACACTCATTCAAATGTACTTACATTTAAATGATTTACAGGAACAACAACATTAAGCATATACTAGATAATCCAAGTAGCAATATACAATATATATACCTAGAACATCGTAGTGGCTGCGAATCAAAAGTAATCAATTGAATGTGAAATGCTTTGGGATAGTTTGAGGATATTAAAGACACCACTTTTTTTTTAAAAAAGGACATGCATTTATGAAATCAAATTCAGTCTTTAATGGAGCCATTATTCATTCAAGCTCTTATTACTGTCCATTTTGATGATGTAGGGTATTTAAGGTGTAATGTCAGCCAAATGCTCACTGAGTTCTTTAATCTGAAGTAGGCTTCAGAAATACAATAAAAACTGAAAAAGACTGGAAGATGCATTTGCTCTAAAGGTCTTGATTCTTTTGAGCAGTGGGTATTCAATCAATCATGATCAATGCAACACTGCTATTTTGACATCTGATAAGAGCACAAATTCTCTTTATATTTCAGTAAGGTCAGAGCCCAATATCATGATGACCCCATGGAATACTAATGAGGGTAAACACACATTATCTGGGATTCCAGCTAGCTTCACACTCCAGTGTTTACAGGCATGAGATCTGGACACCTGCCAATATTTCCAGCTATCGAATACACAAACTAAAGTGCACAATCCAATTCATATCTAGATCAAAAGAATTATGTGGTTGTAGAACAGAGACAGAAATGGCCAGTTAGTACCATCTTAAAAGTACTTCCAAACCTATCAGGATAAAATTCCTGGATTTATATATAAAAGTTACAATACGGTAATAGGCCATTCAACCCGACCAGCCCAAATCGATGTGTACCCTCCATGCGAACAAATCATTTTAATTACATTTACCAACCCTGTTCCCATATTTCTTCAATCTCCTTGCCTTTGTCCCTCAATCCAGTCTAATGTGATATGTCGGCACAGTTTCTGCCTGAACCCAGCCCTATGTTGTGTTATTATAATTATAAAATACCTTGGGCTTTTTTACTGTACAAGACACAAGACACCAATCACTCATAAGGGATTGGGTAAACACGTTGTCAGTTCATTTATTAAGACTAGGCACATGAGAACATAGGTATAAAGCTTGAAGATACCAGAGTTTTGTGTGTGCTTTGCTCAGAGCAAATGTGAAACTAAGACTGGATCACATGACACATTTTCCTTCCAGTGAGGTCACACTTCTGTCCCTTAACGGAATATTACAACATACACCCTTTCTTTTTAATGATACTTTCTCCTCCTTCTACATAAGTATAGCTATTTACAATACATGTTCATGTTTAGTTACCATTATGTAAGTGTACAGAACTGATGAATCTCTGAGTCCCTAAAGCGTAGAGGTAACCTGCTGGTACATCCAGTTCTTGGAATGGTAACCTTATCTGGTGCTTTCTTTAATTGCTCATGGTGACCTGTGGGATTGTCATGCTTACATGTTGTTTCTGGTTGCATTTGGGACATTGTCCTAGATAGTGGATGAGAAGCCGGAATGGATTCAATTTGTCCTTGGTTACGCCTCACCATTGTCCCTTTGTGTGTGATGACTTCATAGGATCTTGGTTCTGAACAATTTCTTGTCACTTGGTTGGTTGCCTCGTAACTCCTGTGTAATCCTGGATACGAACTTGTTGCCCCAACTGTAAACCTGGCAACTCTGTACCAGCTTTTTTTTATCGTGCAATTGGTCATTGTCTCTTGTAGAAGTTCTCTCTAGTTTCTGAGAGACTAGCATGGGGAAGAGTAGGTAACAGGAATGCACTGGTCTGCCAAACATGAGCTCTGCCAACGATGGAATCATTGCATTTAAAGGTGTTGCTCTCAGGTGTAACAGTACAATGTGTAGATGTTGCTTGGTCTGTCTGTGTTTGAAAATAAAGGATTTCACCATGTAAGTTATGCATTTGGCTAGGCCATTAGATCTAGGGTAATCAGGAGAAGTAGTGTGATCGATATTCCACATCTCACACAAATCCTGAAATGGTTTAACAATAAATTGCGGACCATTATCCATAATAATCTCTCTAGGCACACCAAATAAACTGAAAATAGCACTTACAGTGTGTGCAACAGTTGTGATCGACATATTGTGCAATGTTGAATAATGGGATATTTGGTAAAGTAGTTGACGAAGATGATGAAGTCAGTGCCATGGAGATGAAAGAGTCAGGATGCGATTTTGGACCAAGGATGGTTAGGAATTTCATGTGGAATCAGTGGTCCTTTGTGCTGACCTGGCATATGCTCTTGACAGGCCTCACACTTCTTGATGACGACTTCAATGTCATTATTCATACCCAGCCAATAGACCGTCTGTCTTGTGAGTCTTCTCAACGGATCTATGCCCATGTGTGAGTGATGAAGTTGTTGAAGAGTATCAGATCACAAAGATTCTGCTATGATGGTCTGTCTGCCTTTAAAAATGACTCCCTGAGAGATGCCTGGCTCACCCCAATAAGGCCAAAATGGTCTCACATGTTCATGGGCATGCTGAATTGAATCAGGCCACCCTTAAATTATGGTTTTCCGCAGTTTCTGTAGTGTAGAATCTTTCGCCGTTTCTTCTTTTGGTAGTTGGCATTTGTGTTGTGCAAGATGTACCAGATCAATTTGGTGAACATTTTCACGTTCGATGTCAGTGAAGTCAACTTCCAGCCAGGGAGGAAATATTGGATGCTGTGAGGATCATTTTCCAATCCTCACTAGGTTCAGGCGAGGTACCAAAGGATTGGAGGTCTGTGAATGTTATACCATTATTTACAAACGGTGTGAGGGATAGGCCACAAAATAATAAGCCAGTCAGTCTGACTTCGGTGGTGGGCAAATTATTGGAATCGCTCCTGAGAGACAGGATAAACTGTTATGTAGAAAGGCACAGATTGATCAGGTGTACTCAGCATGGTTTTGTTAGGTCTTACTAGCTTGATCAAATTTTTTAGGATGTAACAAGGAGGACCAATGAGGGTAGTGCAGTGGAGGTTGTCTACATGGATTTCAGTAAGGCATTTGACAAAGTCACACATGACAGGCTGGTCAGAAAAGTGGGATGCAGGAGAAGATGGTGAATTGGATCCAAAATTGCCTCAGTGACAGGAAAGGGTAATGGCCGATGAAAGTTTTTGCGAATGGAAAGCAGTTTTGAGTGGCGTTCCGCAGGGCTCAGTGTTGGGGCCCTTGCTGTTTGTCATATATATTAGTGATTTAGACTTAAATCTGGAAGACATGATTGGGAGTCACAATGTCGTTGTTTTAGATGACACAAAAATTGACCATGTAGTTGATAGTGAAGAGGATAGCTGTTGTCTCCAGAATGATATCCATGGTTAGGCTGAGTGGGCAGAAAAATGGCAAATGGAATTAAATCTGGAAAAATGTGAGGTAATGTATTTGGGGAGGCCAAACGAAGCAAGGGAATACTCAATAAATGGGAATATTGAGAGGGGTTGAGGAAGTGAGAGACCTTGGAGTGTTTATCTATAGGCCCCTGAAAGTGGCAGGACAGGTGGATAAGGTGGTAAAGAAAGCATATGGAATGCTTTCCTTTATTGAATGAGGTATTGAATTCAAAAGCCGGGATGTAATGATGGAACTGTATAAAATGCTGGTTAGGCCCCCGTTGTAATTTTGTGTACAGTTCTGGTCACGACATTACAGGAAGGACATAATTGCTTTGGAGAAAGTACAGAAGAGATTTACAAGAATGCTGCCAGGGCTTGAAAATTGCAACTATGAAGCAAGATTGGGTAGGTTCGTGTTGTTTTCCTTAGAACAGAAGAGGCCAAGGGGTAACCTAATTGAGGTGTACAAAATTATGAGGGGCCTAGATAGGGTAGACAGGAAAGACCTATTTCCCCTAGCTGAGGGGTTAATTACTAGAGGTGATTGGTAGAAGGATTAGAGGCAACATAAGGAAAAGCCTTTTTACCCAGAGGGTGGCAGGTGTCTGAAAGTCACTGCCTAAATTGGTGGTTGATGCTGAAACACTCAACTCATTTAAAAGGTACCTAGATCTACACCTGAGGTGCTGTAACCTGCAAGGCTATGGACCAGGTGCTGGAAAGTGGAATTAAAATTAGTGTTATTTTTTTGCTTTTGTGACCGATGCAGACATGATGGGCTGAATGGCCTCTTTCGGCACCATAATTTTTTATGGTTCTAACTTGTAGATCTAAGGATATATCATCTGTTTTCGCTAGGTTAGGCAATCTGCTAAATGTATCCGATGTAACCATCAGGTTAACTGGCTTGTACCTGACCTCACAGTCGTAACCTTGAATCTTTATCAAGAGATGTTGCGATCTTGGTGGTGCACTGGTCAATGGTTCTTACTAAATCATCTTCAGTGGCTTGTAGTCGGTCTCTACCCCAAACCTTTTGCCAAATGGATAGATATGAAAACGCATGATTCCAAACACTAAAGCTAATGCTTCCTGCTTGATGTTGGAGTAGTTGTGTTGAATTACAGACAGAGGTTTTGAAGCAAATGCAATCGGTTTGCCTTTTTGTAGTGTGCATGTTCCCAGACCTTTCTGTGAGGCATCTATATCCAGGGTAGTTGTCTCCCTAGGATCATAAAATTGCAATGTCGATATTTCTGATAATGACTGTTTCAGTGCTTCAATGAGGTATTGGTGGTCTTCATGCCACAGGAACAGCACATCCTTTCTCAACAATTTCCTTAGTGTTGAAGATTTTTGAGTGAAATTGGGAATGTATGGAGACAAGAAATTAAAGGGGCCTAGGCTAGAATTTTCTGATTCTGTTAGGATAGGGTGTAATGGCGGGTGGGGGAGGACAATATAGCGAGAAGACCAAAAATCAGTTTCACGCCCTCATGAAACCAGTTTGCGATTGTCCTCCCCAACCGTCAATAGTGGGCTGCATTCCCCGACGTAGCATGTCGCAAACCTAATTTCCAATACTTTAGCATTATTATAAGTCCTGCTTGCTGGAAGATTCCCCCCACATCAAATTTACTGGCCACATAGCCGTGACTCCAGAACGGCGTGCTTCATGACTGCCTTTGAAGGGCATGCACCTGGCGACCTGAACTTCGAAGGGAAGTCGGAGATGAGTGCACGCAACCTTGCACAGTGCTCGTGGCATCACCCGTAAGACATCAAGGATGAGTCACCAGGCAATCGTGTGGGGCACAGGCAAGTTGCTTTCACCTGGCTAGATTTCAGTGCGGTGTCGGGCTAAGGGCTCCAGTGCGGTCAGGGTGGGGCAGGGGGTGCTTGGAGGGGGCAAGACAGCACAGACCGAAGGAAATACTCAATTACATCCTGGGGGTGGAGGGGTGTGTGGGGGGGTGAGGGAAGCGGCCACACACTTGGAAAATCTTGTCAAAAGTGAGCATTCTTCCGCAGTTGAGGCCGATCAGCTGCAGCTCCATTAACATGCTTGGAGTCAAGCAATGCAAAAGCATGAAAGTGCCACCAAATGCTGCAGAACTTTTCATCTTTGGGCACAGACTGTAAATTAATATGCGTTTTAGGGGACAGCAGAACAATTGATCGAATGGGCAAGTTTTATAATCACCTTACAAAAGATGTCCATGGCACAGTCACTGGTGGAGGAGCTCTCAGCCCATTGCAATGTCTTTATTAAGGTTTGGACCAGTATCCATCATGTTTCAAGCTAACATCACAGTCTTACAGTGCGGGTTAGGAGAATACCTACACCTGAGCTGAGAGCACAGCATGCAGTTCAGTGGACAAAGCTGCTGCCAATCGGTCAAGTGGAGTGGGGCGGAGGTGGGTGGGGTTTCGGACAGCCAATGAGCGCAGTACTCACTGGCCATCCAAGTGGTGGCCAGCATTCTCCTGCAAGTGTGAAGGGGCCTTCAGACTTAACCAAGAGAGGTTCTTAGTACACCCATGCTAACCCGCAGATCCTCTCTTTGATCCTGCAGGAGGAGGGCATCAGGATCATGGAGCCTGGTGATTTAGCGGTATGCCTTATGGCTTACAGGGAGCAGAGAAGAAGATGAAGGGAGCTGTGGAGACATCTGGCTCGGCAAAGGGAGGGGCACCTCCCTCAAGATGAAGGGGTGGCAGCGCCTGCTGCTCAAGCATTGAAGATCCACAGCAAGCCATCGTTCGTAGGTGCCTCACTAGATCCAGGGTCTATAGACTGCCTTTGTCATTCCTGCAGATGACATAGAACCAGTGTTGCTGAAGACTGCGCAAGCCTAGAGAACCGGTTGGTCACATACACCACCTGCTGCAGGATTTGGTACCATGGATACTTGGAGGGCATCCACTGCCAGCAGCTGTGAAAGTTACCGTGGCTCTCAGTTTTTATGCCCAGTCTCCACAGGTGACCTGTGTGGGATCTCCCAAGCCCCCACGCACAACTGTATCCGGGAGGTCATGGATACCATCTTTGCGAAGGCACAGAACTTTGTGCATTTTGCCTGGGATCAGGAAAGCCAGGAAGCAAGAGTGCTGGGATGTGTGCAGATTTCAGGTTTTGCACAGGTGCCGGGTTCCATTGACTGCATTCACGAGGCGCTTAGACATCCATGGCAACAAGGAGTCGACTACGTCAATCGCAAGGGCTTCCACTTTCTAAGTGTTTAGCTGATGTGTGACCACCGCAAATGCATCCTACAGGTCTGCGCACAATTCCCAGGGAGTGTCCATGACTCCTACATCCTTGGCAAGCCTCAGATCCCTGACAACTCCCAGGGTCCAGAGAGGCTGCAGGGTTGGCTCCTCGGGGATAAGGGCTACCCACAGAAGACGTGGCTGATGACGCCCATGCGGCGGCCTTGGACTGCAGCAGAGCGACGGTATAATGAGGCTCATGCTGTGACCTGGACTTTGGTGGAACAAATGATAGGCATTTTGTAAATGTGGTCCTGGTGCCTCGGCTGGTCTGGTGGAGCCCTGCAATACAGTCCACCGAGGGTGTCACGCATCATCATCGCTAGCTGGGCGTTTCACAATCTGGCATTACAATGGGGGGGAACCTTCCTGAGGAGGAGATGGAAGAGCTGCACATCTCCTCTGATGAGGAGGATGTCAAAGGGGGATGACAGTGATGAAGTCGAGGATATCAACAATGAGGCCATCGCACTGGTCAGACGAGGCAGGCGCGCTTGAGAGGCCCTCATAGCTGCAAGATTCATGGAGAATGATGACAAGATGCAGTGAGGAGTCCTGACATCTTCACCTTGCATCTGTGAATTTTTGACTCCTGTGTGGCTGATGGCAGCGCACAAATCCTCCATGCTCAGGCTCGTGTCATGGAGGTGCAGCGGAGGCTCTAATAGTTGTTAGGTTCCAGGAGGATGATGACGATATGCAGTGGGGACACTCCATAGATCTTCACATTGCCTCTGTGAATATCTGGCTCCTGTCTGTCTGAGGGCAGCTCGCTTGAACCCCATGATCAGGGTCCTATCATGGAGACATAGCCATGAAATTTTAAATGTATCTGATCCTTTGTCAGTATTCAGCACCTGACCCTTTCAGGAGCACACTGTCAGCGCTCACAGATGCTGAAGATATGGGGGCCCGCCCCACCTCAAATGTGCTGAGAGCACACAGAGAGAATGATGGAACTCTGTGACACCTGTCCATGACATTCTGGCAGCAACGACAAGCACGATTGAGGTGCAGGCATCAGTAATGTGTCCAGTGAGTGTGAAGCCGGACCATCACTTTGGCCTGAAGATTACACACTGCACAGGGAAGAGGCCCTGGACTGAGACACCTGCCTTTATTTTGTACAGGAAATAACATCTTCACATCTGAGTGACGTGAACACTGCTCAGCATAACAAGGAGCCATAGGCAGGGAGATATTCTTAGAAGTTTATTTACAATAGTGAACATTATGTACAAGTGATTAACGCCCTTGCCCAGGCTGTGCAACTACCGTGTAGTCTAGAAGCTTGGCCTAAATAGCCAAGTGGTTATGGTACTGGGTTTGTAACCCTAAGATCAAGAGTTCAAATCTCATCAATGGCAAACAATGAAACAATGTAACTTCATCTGAAACAGATGGAAACGGGTTTGTACTCGAAAGAGATACTCTATAGTCTGTACTCTTAGGGATCATTTATATAGTTTTTTTCTTGAGAAAGGTGTTTCTAGAGTGTTTGGACTCACAAACCATGAGGAGGATTTATAGTGTTCTCTTCTGAGCAGGAAGCAGACATTGGGTGTTGCTTTTAGCAGCTGCTCTCTGTCATTGATGAGCGTTCCTTCTCTCTCTTGTAGAGAGCTGGAGGAAGAGAACACAGTTTGAGTGGTCGAACCTGCTCCTGGGCCTGGCCAAGTTGGCTATCAACAGGTCCAGGCAGCGGGCGATCGAGGGCGTTGTCCCACCCAATTGTTTGGCCCTCTTCCGCGGCTATGTTCGCGGCCGGGTGTCCCTAGAGAGGGAGCACGCGGTGTCTGCCGGCACCCTCGAGGCCTTCCGTGTCCAGTGAGCACCGCAGGAACTGGGGTTTTTTATCAACCATTTTAATCACATTTTGGTTTGATGTTTGTAAGTTTCCTTTAAACTTTGTCTTTTTTACAGCTGACCTGACTTAGGGGCTGTGTTTGTTTTATCCCTTATTTTGTTAATTTAGTTTAATTGTTTAACTCCAAAAGAGTTACCTTGTAATCTTGACTGAGTGGTTAAGGTAATAGGTTTGAGGTTTTCCCCATGCAGTTTCGAAACCTGGACCTAACTACATTTTTTTTCTGGGTCTCCCTGGGGAGGGAGCACGCAGTGTCTGCCGGTACCATCGAGGCCTTTTGTGGGCATCGCAGGGACTGGGGTGCTTTATAAACTCTTTTGATCACATTTTGGTTTGATGTTAGTAAATTTCATTTGAATTTTGTCTTTTGTTTTTGCAGTTTCCCTTTAAAGGGCTGCTTTTACTTTGTCCCTGATTTTGTTAATTTAGTTTAATTGTTTTGACACAAAAGATTTATATCTTCCTAACCTCCTTAACCCTGCCACTACATCCTGGTGCTCCCCCAACATCAACAGCGGACGCCCTGTCTGTGATGACCGTGGCAGGTGTCCTATGGAGGGCTTAGACCTGGAGGGCCCCACTCTGCTTTGGGTGCCCTGCTGTGGGCCAGTTGCATCCTCCCCGGCCTGTTGAGCTGGAGCTGCGGGGGTCATAGGAAGAGGGGATTTGGATCAGCCAGACATTCCCGGTGTCACCTGGATGGATGGCCCCAGGTGCCGAGCTGCTGATCCCACTCCCCTTGGGTGCCTGATGGCCCCTGGCTGACTCCTTGAAGAGAAGGGGAAGCTGGAGTGAGATCAAGCTACCCTGCACCCCTCTCACTTTGACACTGTTGGAGGCCAACTAAAGCATCATTGATGGCTTTCAACCTGTGCAGAAATGCAGGACCGTTGTCCTGGACCAAGGTCTCCATGGTGGCTGCCATCCCACCAATGTTGATCTTGGTGCATTGGCATGCCGGCGCTATCACCTCAGACTGAAGGCGGATGGACTCCTCCATCATGCCTTGCAATCTGAGGAGTGCAGCAGACATCCCTTCCTGATGTTCCCGAGCTTGCCTTTGCAACTCCAGCAATTTGAGGTATGACTGAGTCCAGAGGCTCATCATCTGACTCGACTCGGCAAATGTCTGACCTCCAGTAGTCCTCCGAGTGTCGGAAACATGGGCAGTCCTTGCCTCTGCCTGCTGTGGATCAGACAGTGTAATGTGCTCACCAGATTGTGACCCCAAGCCTACTCTCGAATTAGGTCCATCAAGGTGTGTGCCTCTACACTGGTGGAGGGTGTGGGTGAGTGCTGTGATGGGTCTTCAGTTAGGGTGTCATCAGATTCTTCTTCTGAGGGGTCTCCGTGGTTTCAGTCAAGTACCTGGCTCGTGGACCCTCTCGGCTGCTTTCCAGATGTACCTATGAAAGCAAGGAGAGATATTTAGTGCAAGAAAGGGAACTCCGGAATGGGGAACTCACTCACAGCATGGTTGTCTAATGGATGTTGCACTGCTGGTTGCACTTGGTTGAGCACCGCTGACCTCACCATCAGCACAGGAATGGTCCAGATCATCGCTGGCCAGCTGGATGACTCAGTTTTCAAAGTTTGTGAAGACATTGATGTTGGACATTCCTCCACCAGTCTGCAACCTCTCCCTTTTGTTGTGTGCCAGCTTGTCCTGATGAAGATGGAGAGAGTGTAAGCAGGATGCCTGCCAGGCCAGATGAGAAGGATGCTTGGCATGTATAGGTGGTGAGTGGTGCCATGGATAGGATGAGGACATGATCTGCAGGGCAAATTAAGGTGTGTGAGAGAGTGAATGGTGATGTCCCTTGAATGAGAACCCTGCGGATGTGTGATGGACTTGTGAGTGTGTGAGTTGAGAGTGATGAGAAGAGTGACTTAACCTGGCGGAACAGAGGAGATTGTTCATCCTCTTTTGGTAATGGGTGGCTGTCCTCTTTTGCAGGGCATTGGCGCTGACCATCGCTCCCACTACTGTCTAATCCATAGCATGCTAGGTTGGTGACCTTGCTTGCTGGTCTTCGCCCAGAGCAGGGGTAGAGGACTTCACAGTGGGCCTCCGCTGCATTCAATAGGCACCTGAGGGAGGCGTCGCTAAATTTGGGGCAGATGTTTCCTCCCTTTGGCAGCCATGAATTTCCACCAGCTTTTAATCCCTGAGAGAGTGCTCGCTCTGTACAGGGGTGCCCTTTAAATATGGCGCCTGGATTTTGAAGGATTTGAGGTGACATCGGGGCGGGTGAATTAGAGGCCACCTTGCCAGTGGTCAGAAGTATTTCACATGCATGCATTATTAATAAGGCGGGATATGCTGGGAATGGGATGAAATAGCATGAAAACCACCATTGCGGCTGGCAGTAAAATCCTTTTTCACGCTTGCTACTGCACTTTGTGCAAATCTGGAATGATTCTGCCCCTAATCTCTTTGAAGATCTTCCTTATCTTGAGAAGTTGGCTTGGCCTTAATATCCTCTATTTTATCCAGATCTGGACATCAGCCAGCATTGGGGTAAATAGAAGCGAAGAAATTGATCTGCTGCACATTGATGTCACATTTCAGGCTTTTGAACACCAATCCTTTGTTAGGTGCCATTTATGTCAATAAGTGCAGATTATGGCTCATCACTTATAAGGGATTGGGTAAACATATTGTGGGTTCATTTCTTAAGACTAGGCGCATGAGAACAGTTATACATAGATATAAAACTTGAAGGCATCAGACTCGTGTGTGTGTGTGTGTGTGTGTGTGTGTGTGCTCTGCTCAAAGCAAAAGCAAAACTAAGACTGGATCACGTGGTACATTTCTCTTTTAGTGATGGCAGGCTGCTATCTCTTTAAAGCATTTTACAACAACCTGGGAGTGAATTCCATATAATCATAACACTGTGAAGAAGTGTTTCCTGTCTTCTGTTCCCTCAATTGCTTACTTTATTCTTGTATCTTTAGCCTTGTTCTTGGCCCTTGCCCCTTCCTTCTTAATACCTCAAATACGGGAAACAGCCGGTTTGCATCTATCCTGATCTATCCTTTTACTGTGTTAAACACTTCTGACATATTGCATTGCTATCTGTAATAAAAACAGGGAATGTTGGAAATACTCAGCAGCTATTCAAGGAGGTGGTGGCATAGTGATATTGTCACTGGACTGGTAATCTAGAGATCTAGGGTAACATTCTGTGGACCTGGGTTCAAATCCTACCATAGCAGATGGTGAAATTTAAATTCAATAAGTATCTGGAATTAAAAATCAAATCACACAGTGCAGAAGAGGTCCTTCAGCCCATCAAGTCTATATCAACATATGAGAAACACCTGACCTACCTACCTCATCCCATTTACCAGCACTTGGCCCATAGTCTTGAATGTTATGATGTGTCAAGTGCTCATCCAGTACTTTTTAAAGGATGTGAGGCAACCCGCCTCCACCACCCTCCCAAGCATTGCATTCCAGACCGTCACCACCCCCTGGGTAAAAAAGTTTTCCCTCACATCCCCTCTAAATCTCCTGCCCCTCACCTTGAACTTATGTCCCCTTGTGACTGATCTTTCAACTAAGGGGAACAGCTGCTCCCTATCCACCCTGTCCATGCCCCTCATAATCAGGTCGCCCCTCAGTCTTCTCTGCTCCAACGAAAACAACCCAAGTCTATCCAACCTCTCTTCATAACTTAAATGTTTCATCCCAGGTAACATCCTGGTGAATCTCCTCTGCACCCCCTCCACAATCACATCCTTCCTATAATGTGGCGACCAGAACTGCACACAGTACTCCAGCTGTGGCCTCACCAAGGTTCTATACAACTCCAACATGACCTCCCTACTTTTGTAATCTATGCCTAGATTGATAAAGGCAAGTATCACTATGCCTTTTTCACCACCCCACTAACATGCCTCTCTGCCTTCAGAACTTACTAGTGTCATGCTGTTCATTGAATATTTCTTTGTCAAATTACTCCTTCCAAAGTGTATCACCTCACACATTTCAGGGTTAAATTCCATCTGCCACTTATCTGTCCATTTGACCATCCCGTCTATATCTTCCTGTAGCCCAAAACACTCAACCTCACTGTTAACTACTTGGCCAATCCTTGTGTCATCCGCAAATTTACTAATCCTACCCCCCGCATAGTCATCTATGTCGTTTATATAAATGATGAATATTAGGGGACCCAGCACAGATCTCTATGGTATGCCATTGGACACTGGCTTCCAGTCACTAAAGCATCCTTCTGTCATCACCCTCTGTCTCCTACAACTAAGCCAATTTTGAATCCACCTTATCAAATTACCCTGTATCCCATGTGCATTTGCCTTCTTTATAAGTCTCCCATGTGGGACCTTGTCAAAGGCTTTGCTGAAATCCATATAAACTACATTAACTCACTACCCTCATCTACACACCTGGTCACCTCCTCAAAAAATTCAATCGAATTTGTTAGGCATGACCTCCCTCTAACAAAGCCATGCTGACTATCCCTGATCAAACCTTGCCTCTTCAAGTGGAGATAGATTCTCTCCTTCAGAACTTTCTCCATTAGTTTCCCTACCACTGACATGAGACTCACTGGCCTATAGTTCCCTGGCTTATCTCTGCAACCCTTCTTAAATAGTGGAACCACATTAACTGTTCTCCAGTCCTCTGGCACCTCCCCCATGGCCAGAGAAGAATTAAAAATTTGGGTCAGAGCCCCTGCGATCTCCTCCCTTGCCTTCCTCAGCAATCTGGGACACAAATCATCCAGACCTGGAGATTTGTCCACTTTTAAGCCTGTCAGCATCTCCAATACCTTGTCACTCCCTATATCAATTTGCTTAAGAACCTTGCAGTCTCTCTCCCTGAGTTCCATACCTTCATCCTCATTCTCTTGGGTGAAGATGGATGTGAATTATTCGTTCAACACTCTTGTGATGTCCTCTGGCTCCACCCATAGATTTGTCCCTTTGGTTCCTAATGGCCCCTACTTTTTCCCCGGTTCTCCTCTTCTCATTGATATACTTACAGAATATCTTGGGATTTTCCCTACTTTTACCAGCCAGAGCTTTCTCATATCCCCTCTTTGCTCTCCTAATTGCTTTCTTAAGCTCCACCCTGCACTTTCTGTACTCCACTAACGTCTCTGCTGATTTGCTTTCCTTGTACCTGCTAAAAGTCCCTCTTTTCCTTCTCATCGTATTCTAAATATCTCTGGTCATCCATGGTTCTCTGGGCTTGTTACTCCTTCCTATCACCCTAGAGGGAACATGTTGAGCCTGTACCCTCCCCATTTCCTTTTTGAACGCCCCCCAAATGCTGCTCTGTAGACTTCCCCACAAGTAACTGCTCCCAGTCTACCTTGGCCAGATCCTGCCTTATTTTACTAAAATCCGCTCTCCCCCAATCCAAAACATTTTTTTGCAACTTGTCTATTTATTTGTCCATGACAAGCTTGAATTGTACCGTAACAAAAACAGAATTAGCTGGAAAAACTCAGCAGGTCTGGCAGCATCGGCAGAGAAGATGAGTTGATGTTTTGAGTCCTCATGAGCCTTCCACAGAACTGAGTGAATATAAGGAGAGGGGTGAAATATAAGCTGGTTTGAGGTGGGGAGGGGAGGTGGAGGGAGAAGTGGGGGTGGGGGGGGGGGGTGGTGGTGTGGTTGTAGGGACAAACAAGCAGTGATAGGAGCAGATAATCAAAAGATGTCACAGACAAAAGAACATAAGCACACAGAGGTGTTGAAGGTGGTGATATTATCTAAATGAATGTGCTAATTAAGAATGGATAGTAGGACACTCAAGGTACAGCTCTAGTGGGGGTGGGGTGGAAAGACTAGCAAGGCATAAAAGATTTAAAAATAATGGAAATAGGTGGGAAAAGAAAAATCTATATAAATTATTGGAAAAAACAAAAGGAAGGGGGAAGAAACAGAAAGGGGGTGGGGATGGAGGAGGGAGTTCAAGATCTAAAGTTGTTGAATTCAATATTCAGTCTGGAAGGCTGTAAAGTGCCTAGTCGGAAGATGAGGTGCTGTTCCTCCAGTTTGTGTTGGGCTTCATTGGAACAATGCAGCAAGCCAAGGACAGACATGTGGGCAAGAGAGCAGGGTGGAGTGTTAAAATGGCAAGCGACAGGGAGGTTTGGGTCATTCTTCGGGACAGACTGCTTGTGTTCTGCAAAGCGGTCGCCCAGTTTACGTTTGGTCTCTCCAATGTAGAGGAGACCGCATTAGGAGCAACCAAAGCAGTAGACTAAGTTGGGGGAAATGCAAGTGAAATGCTGCTTCACTTGAAAGGAATGTTTGGGCCCTTGGACGGTGAGGAGAGAGGAAGTGAAGGGGCAGGTGTTGCATCTTTTGCGTGGGCATGGGGAGGTGCCATAGGTGGGGGTTGAGGAGTAGGGGGTGATGGAGGAATGGACCAGGGTTTCCCGGAGGGAACGATTCCTACGGAATGCCAACAGGGGGGATGCAGGGAAGATGTGTTTGGTGGTGGCATCATGCTGGAGTTGGCGGAAATGGCGGAGGATGATCCTTTGAATGCGGAGGCTGGTGGGATAAGTGAGGAAAAGGGGGAACCCTATCATGTTTTTGGGAGGGAGGAGAAGGCGTGAGGGCGGATGCGCGGGAGATGGGCCAGACACGATTGAGGGCCCTGTTAAGGAAAAAGGAGGACATGTCAGAGGAACTGCTTTTGAAGGTAGCATCATCAGAACAGATGCGACAGAGGTGAAGGAACTGAGAGAATGGGATGGAGTCCTTACAGGAAGCAGGGTGTGAGGAGCTGTAGTTGAGGTAGTTGTGGGAGTCGGTAGGATATTGGTGGACAGTCTATCACCAGAGATTGAGACAGAGAGGTCAAGGAAGGGAAGGGAAGTGTCAGAGATGGACCATGTGAAAATGATGGAGGTGTGGAGATTAATACATTTTTCCAAGTCCCGACGAGAGCATGAAGCAGCACCGAAGTAATCATCGATGTACCGGAGAAAGAGTTGTGGAAGGGGGCTGGAGTAGGACTGGAACAAGGAATATTCCACATACCCCATAAAGAGACAGGCATAGCTGGGGCCCATGCGGGTACCCATAGCCACACCTTTTATTTGGAGGAAGTGAGAGGAGTCAAAGGAGAAATTGTTCAGTGAGAGAATAAGTTCAGCCAGACAGAGGAGAGTAGTGGTGGATGGGGATTGTTCGGGCCTCTGTTCAAGGAAGAAGCTAAGGGCCCTCAGACCATCCTGGTGGGGGATGGAGGTGTAGAGGGATTGGAGGTCTATGGTGAAGAGGAAGTGGTTGGGGCCAGGGAACTGGAAATTGTTGATGTGAGTAAGGTGTCAGAGGAATCACGGATATTGGTGGGAAGAGACTGGACAAGGGGAGAGAGAAGGGAGTCAAGATAACGAGAAATGAGTTCCGTGGGCAGGAGCAGGCTGACACAATCGGTCTACCGGGACAGTTCTGTTTGTGGAGGTTTTCTCACACCACAACTCTTTCTTCACTACATCGATGATTACTTTGGTGCTGCTTCATGCTCTCATCGGGACTTGGAAAAATTTATTAGTTTTGCTTCCAATCTCTACCCCTCCATCATTTTCACATGGTCCATCTCTGACACTTGCTTTCCCTTCCTTGACCTCTCTGTCTCAATCTGTGGTGATAGCCTGTCCACCGATATCCATTACAAGCCTTCCGACTCCCACAGCTACCTCGACTACAGCTCCTCATGCCCCGCTTCCTGTAAGGACTCCATCCCATTCTCTCAGTTCCTTCGCCTCTGTTGCATCTGTTCTGATGATGCTACCTTCAAAAACAGTTCCTCTGACATGTCCTCCTTTTTCCTTAACCGAGTTTTTCCACCCACGGTCGTTGATAGGGCCCTCAACCGTGTCCGGCCCATCTCCCGCACATCCGCCCTCATGCCTTTTTCTCCCTCCCAGAAACATGATAGGGTCCCCCTTGTCCTCACTTATCACCCCACCAGCCTCCGCATTCAAAGGATCATCCTCCGCCACTTCCGCCAACTCCAGCATGATGCCACCACCAAACACATCTTCCCTTCACCCCCCCGGCGGCATTCCGTTGGGATCGTTCTATCCGGGACACCCTGGTCCATTCCTCCATCACCCCCTACTCCTCAACCCCCTCCTATGGCACCTTCCCATGCCCACGCAAAAGATGCAACACCTGCCCCTTCACTTCCTCTCTCCTCACCGTCCAAGGGCCCAAACACTCCTTTCAAGTGAAGCAGCATTTCACTTGCATTTCCCCCAACTTAGTCTACTGCATTCGTTGCTCCCAATGCGGTCTCCTCTACATTGGAGAGACCAAACGTAAACTGGGCGACTGCTTTGCAGAACACCTGCGGTCTGTCCGCAAGAATGCCCCAAACCTCCCTGTCGCTTGCCATTTTAACACTCCACCCTGGTCTCTTGCCCACATGTCTGTCCTTGGCTTGCTGCATTGTTCCAGTGAAGCCCAACACAAACTGGAGGAATAGCACCTCATCTTCCGACTAGGCACCTTACAGCCTTCTGGACTGAATATTGAATTCAACAACTTTAGATCTTGAACTCCCTCCTCCATCCCCACCCCCTTTCTGTTTCTTCCCCCTTCCTTTTGTTTTTTCCAATAATTTATATAGATTTTTCTTTTCCCACCTATTTCCATTATTTTTAAATCTTTTATGTCCTGGAGTCTTTCCACCCCACCCCCACTAGAGCTGTACCTTGACTGCCCTACCATCCATTCTTAATTAGCACATTCGTTTAGATAATAGCACCACCTTCAACACCTCTGTGTTCTTTTGTTCTTTTGTCTGTGACATCTTTTGATTATCTGCTCCTATCACTGCTTTTTTGTCACTACAACCATTCCACCCCCCCCCCCGCGCGCCCCCCCCCCCCCCCCCCAACCCCCACCTTAAACCAGATTATATTTCACCCCTCTTCTTCTATTCATTCAGTTCTGTGGAAGGGTCATGAGGACTCGAAACGTCAACTCTTTTCTTCTCCGCCCATGCTGCCAAACCTGCTGAGTTTTTCCATGTAATTCTGTTTTTGTTTTGGATTTCCAGCATCCACAGTTTTTTGTTTTTGTTTTTATTTTTAAATTGTACCATGTTGTGGTCGCTATCACCAAATGCTCCCCCACCAACACCCAGCCACCTGTCCAGCTTCATTTCATTTCCCAGAATTAGGTCCAGGGCTGCACCATCCCTTGTTGGACCCTCTACATATTGACCAAAAAAGTTCTCCTGTACACATTTCAAGAAATCCACTCCATCCAAGCCCTTAACCCAATTAATGTTGGCAAAGTTGAAATCACCTAATATAATTACCCTTTGTTATTGTTTTTACATACCTCCGCAAATTGTGCACATATTTGCTCCTGAATTTCCCACTGAATATCTGGTGGTCTATAATAAAACTTAACAATGTGGCTGCCTCTTTTTTATTCCTAAGCTCTACCCACAAAGCTTCATTAAATGCCCGCTCCAAGATATCATCTCTCCTTACTGCAGTAACTGACTCCTTAACTAATAATGCAATGCCTCCTCTTCTTTTACCCCCTCCCCTGTCTTGCCTGAGGATTCTATATCCCAGAATGTTGGGCTGCCAATCCTGCCCCTCCCTTAACCACGTCTCTGTGATGGCTACTATATCACAATTCCACCTGTCAATCCTCACCCTTAACTCATCCGTTTTACCTGTAATACTCCTGGCATTAAAGTAGAGGCCATCCAGCCTTGCCTTACTCCCTTGAAACCTAATGCAGCTGTACTCCCTCTGACTTGATTGTTTTACTGTATTATGATGTGTCCCTATTCTGCTAACATTCTGTGTCCCCTCTCCCTGCTGAATTAGTTTACATTCCTCCCAACAGCACAAGCAAACTGGCCTGCAAGGATGTTATTCCCGCTCTGGTTCAGATGTAGACCATCCCGCTTGTACTGGTCCCACCTTCCCCAGAAACGGTCCCAGTGATCCAGGAATATAAAACCCTACCTCCTGGACCAACTCTTAAGCCACGTATTCATCTGCGCTATTCTCCTATTTCTGAGCTCGCTAGCACGTGGTACTGGGAGTAACTTAGAGACTACAACCCGAGAGCTCTTGCTTTTTAGTCTACTGCCTAACTCCCTGAATTCTTGATGCAAGACCCCATCCCTCTTTCTACCTATGTCATTTGTATCAACATGTACCATGACCTCTGCCTTATCACCCTCCCCTTTCAGGATGCCCTGCAGTCGTTCAGACACCAGGGAGGCAGCACACCATCCTGGAGTCATGTTGATGGCCACAGTAGCGCCTATCTGTTCCCCTGACTATAGAATCCCCTATTACTTTTGCTCTTCCTCTCTTCCTCCCTTCCTGTACAGACAGGCTGCTTGTGGTGCCAGAAGCTTGGCTCTGTCTGCACTCGCTAGAGGAACCAGCCTCCAAAATGGAATACCGATTTGCGAGCCAATGATAACCAATGATCACCACGAAGTGGTTGTCAAAAGAAAAACTGTCTGGTTCACTAATGTCCTTTAGGGAAGGAAATCTGCTGTCCTTACCTTGTCTGGTCTGGCCTATGTGTGACTCCAGGCTCACAGCAGTGTGGTTGACTCATAAAAATGCCCTCTGAACAAGGGCAATTAGGGATGGGCAATAAATGCTGGCCTAGCCAGCGATGCCCACATCCCATAATGGAAATTAAAAAAATGATCTGGTAACATCCATGGAGAGAAATGTTTCAGGCCAATGAACTGTCATCAGAGGAATTCAGATTTCCAGTGCCCCCAGTAATTTGCTTTAGTGCCCTTTCTTCCATTTTTTTTTACAAATAAAGAACTTCATTTAGCATATTTTTCTTTTTATTTCTGTTTTCTCATTACAGCCATCATCCTATCTCTGCTGGACTTTTTCTGAAGCCCGAATTTCCTTCCAGCAGTGTAGAACTCAATGCTGTGCACAACACTTAGCTCAGGCCTTCTTGGAATTTTATATAGGCTCATCCATCTTAGTTTTAATATTGTATGCCTTTGCTGAAAGAGCCAAGAATTCAACTTGAGGTGATGCCTTTTATGACAAATGCACCTTTATCCCTAAACTTCTCTGTTCTTCCACAGCTCCAAGCCTTCTTCCATTCAAAACATAATTACAACCGTTACTTTGTGCCAAAATGCATCACTGCAAAGTTACTGACATTAAATTCCATCCACAACTTTTTAGCCCATTCCCATATCTAATCAACACCTCTTTGCAGCTTCCTGTGGCTTTGTGAGAAATTAACTATATGTCCTATTTTTGTATCATCTACACATTTTCATAGCACTCCCTCTAGGCTTATATTCTAATCATTGAACAGAAGTGGTACCAGAACTGAGCCCTGTGGAGCCTCGCTATCTACTTTGAACCATTAAAAAACTGCCCTTAACTCCTATTCTGTTTTTGCCTTTCTAAACAATTTATCATCCAGTTTGCTATACTACTCCTAATTTCATACCCTTTAATATTCTCTAGTAACTTTCTGTGTCCTTTTCAAAGGCTATTCTCAAGTCCCTGTACACTACATCTGCGACATTTCCTCCATTTACCATGTCTGTTATCTCCTCAAAGAATTCTGTGCTGTTTGTCAAGCATGATTGTTTTTTCTGAAATTCATGATGGTTCGATCTAATCATTTTTGTCTCTCTGGGTAAGAAGTAGATAGAAATTGTATCCTTCTTGTATTGATATCTGGCATATATCTAATAAAAAGATGTCTTATATATAAAATTACAGGCACAACTTTGTTATGTGTTACAGGATATGACTTCATTTTGCTGAGGAAATGAATTATATTCACTAAAATGAGCTTGGATGCAATTTTAACCCAAACATCAGCAAACTGTTTGGGTGTAATGCTGGCTTAACACCCTATCCAGTTTTACTCTTTATTGAGACGGATGGCAAATATTATTGGGCAGGATGTAAAACTATGTGGATTTCCTGCCAGAGAAGTTAGCTTAAAATTATTCCTGCGGCCTTTGAGTCTCGTTTTGAAACATTCACGACAGTATATCTGCTTTTCTACGATGTGTCAAAAAATTACTTTATTATATAATCGGTAAGATATGCCTGTGGACAGAGTTTTGCCCTTGGTGTGCGGGCTCGGCAGGGGCCAATTAAGGCCCGCCCAACGTGAAAGGCGGTTGGGGAAACTTCGAGAAGGGGCGGGTGGGGGCGGGGGCATGATGTCTGTTGGGTCCAATGGCGACCCAGCAGCCGATTCAAAAGCGGCCCAGGCAGCCCCTGGAAGGCTGCCACGGAAGGGCGCTGAAGTGAAGATGGATTCCAGTGCAGTTGGACACGGCAGGTGGGAGGGCAGGTCGGCGGGGCAATCAGCCCCATATTTCTCAGATGAGTGCCTCGCTGCCCTTGCGGAGGAGGTGGCAGCCAGGAGGGAATCCCTTGTCCCCAGAGATAGGAGGAGGAGGCCCCCGCACCTCATCAAAAAGGCCTGGGAGGAGGTGGCATCCAGGGTCAGCAGCCACGACATGCTGAGGCGCACTTGGGTGCAGTGCTAGAAGCACTTCAATGATATGTTGCGATTGGGAAGGGTGAGTACCATGTTGGCATGGGTCATTGTGTAGAACAGTTAAGGGCTGGCCACCCCCCACCCCCTCACCATGGACCTGAGGGGTGTTAGAGTATGAGTGGCAACTGTTAATGACACTGGAGCTGGCCAAGAGGGTGAGCCCTGGCTGCATGGACTGAGTGCCTTGAGGCTCAAAGGCCACAAATCGGCTGAGCCCTCCAAGGTGTTCCTCAGTTGGGGTTGGCCAGGCTGCAATGGCAATGCAGGTACAGGGTGGATTAATCATTGCTCCTCTGTCCTTTCAGGAGAAGACACCCCATAACAATATTGAGAGGTTGCGGACTGGCAGGGGAACCCACAGCTCTTAATCCTGACTCGCTATGAGCAGCAGGAATCCCTGCAGAGCATGATCACTGTGTTGACCCTCATACATGGAGAGAGTGGTATCTCTCATGAAGATGCTCCTCCAGGGACTCAATCAAGGATACTTGGGGATGCACTTGAACCTGCAAGCCCACACACCAGCAATGACCTTAGCTGGTCAGTGTCAGTGTGGGAGATTGATTGGGCACCCAGTATCCCAGCTAGGTGCCCGTCCATCAGTGGTGAGCAGGGAGGTTCAAAGCGATCTCATATTGGCACACAAGCTGCCTGTCATCTCTGCGGCTCCTCTCAGGGCACCATGGATGACGCCATCAGGTCCTCCGCCCCTCTGCCAGTGACCGTAGCATCTGATATGGCTGCGGCAATTGGGGAGATGCCAGCCGTTGCACTGGTTGCTCCCTCCCAGGTGGGGCCTTCACAGACACCACGGGCCAGAGGATGACTACCAAGGTCATCAAGGCCAACAAGACAGCAGAGTGGGCAGGCTGTCTCCAATGCTGGTACCAGCGGGGGGGGAGCACCTAGACGTAGCACCTGTAAATGTAATTTTAAAGCACCTTAAGCACAAGACGTCCTTATCGCGGGTGGATATTTTGTTCCCTCATTTTGCTTTAACTTTAATGATGTGATTAAGAACACTGGTTTATGTTCATTTCAACTCTGTTTCACATTCACAATTTAATGAAATGTTATTTTGTGTTATTGGCCACTGTATGCTTCATTAGGTGCAGGGTAAGCCATTTTTTAATGATGGACGTGTGTCTCCTGAAAGTTTATTGCACAGGCTCAGAGTGTAGGTTGGTGGCCAAGGAAATGTTCCTCCCTGGGATGCAGCCCTGGCATGTGGTGATGGTTCTTATTTGGTAGCCTAGCTGAAGGAGTGTTGGATCAAAGCATCCCAGGTGTCCCTGCCTCCCTGGAGGTTGCCCAGGTCAGCATCCATGTGCTCAGCGTTCTCCCCACTGTGCTTGTCCTCGGACTCACTACTGGACTCATCATCTGTGGCCTGTGTTAACATCCTCTTCCTCCACTGCTTCCCCCTTTTCAGTGCCAGATTGTGGAGAGTGCAGCATGCAACCACTATCAGTGACACACGACCTGGGAGGTATTGCGGTGCGCCCCCTGAATGGTCCAGGCATTGGAAGTGCATCTTGAGAACACCAATGGCTTTCTACCATCGCCTTTGTGGACCCATGGCTCCTGTTGTTTCGCTGCTTGGCCTCTGTTCTTGGGTGGTGGAGAGACGTCATGAACCACCTTTTCAGGGGATAGCCCTTGTCACCCAGCAGCCATCCATCCAGTTGGGCTGGAGCACCGAAGAGCCGCGGCACCTGAAAGTGTCTCAGGATGTAAGCGTAATGGGAGCTGCCAGGGTACTTGGCACAGACTTGCAGAATCTGCATTCTGTGGTCACACACTATCTGCATGTTCATGGAGTGGAATCCCTTCCTGTTGACAAAGGCACCCGACTCACCTGTTGGCGCCTTGATGGCCACATGTGTGCAGTCGATGGCACCCTGGTCATGGGGAAACCCAGCAATCGCTGCAAAGCCGCTGGCTTGCTCGGTCTGGCTGGCCAAATCCATACGGTAATGAATGAAAGTCAATGCACACCTGAACAGAGCTTCTGTCACCAGCTTGACACAACTATTGATAGCTGACTGGGAGACTCCAGACAGATCCCTGACAGAGCCCTGGAAGGAGCCAGAGGCATAGAAGTTGAGGGCCACTGTGACTTTCAGCACCACTGGCATGGAGTGTCCACCCACACAGTCAGAGCTGGTCTCAGGGCCAATCCTCTGACAAATGGAGGTCACTGTCTCCCTTGAGAGGCGGAGCCTCCTTCGGCATTGCACCTCAGACATATTGAGGTAGCTGCATCGCTGCCTTTAAACCCTGGCAATGGGATAGTGGCGTCTTCTGCGGCTCCTTCTGCCTTGGACTACCAGCTGGCCCTGTCCCCCTTGTGCCTGTGCCTCTCCTCCCACAGGTCGCTCTCCTGGAAACTGCATAGGGACACCTGTCCTCCCCTCCCTTCTGGCCCTCTCTTCCTCCTCAGAGGAAGTGCCACAAACGGAGACCACAATCCCCATTACCAGAGCAATGGAAGGTTGCCTGATACCTGGAAGGGCCCACACGGTCTGAATCCTCTGGGAGCCTGGAAGACTCCAATGAGTCCTGAGATGAAGCCTAGAAATCCTCAGAATGCAGCTCTGAAGTGAGATGAAGCTGTCCAGTTCACAAAATCAACCAGCAGCACACAATCTCCAAAACTCCTCACAATTCATATTGACAATGCTGCTGAACCTTCTTATCCCATCCATGGATGAGCTTTTGCAAATTGTGGCCTGCCTGCCTGCCCGTTTTGCCCATGCGAAGGCCGGAAATTCGCACGGGCTACGTAAAGACAAATGGCGTGTCAAGGGCCTTAACTGGCCTCTTAATTAATGGCGGGCAGGCCTCCGTAACCCTCATGCACCCGCTAGAGAACTATTGCGAGAGTGCGCGATGACATCGGCACACTTGGCCGAAGTCAACGCGTGTCATTTCACACTCGAATGGGTTGGGCATGCGCCCGCCCGCCCGAGCAAAAAATTCTGCCCTATGTTTTGAACCTTTTTGAAAGGAACACTTTTCCTAAGCAAAGGACATTGGCCTACAACAGCTACTATGTTGTGTACAAAGTACACAAGCTGCTTTTATGGAGACACCAAGTCTATGAAGCTCGCAGAAAGAGGTCACGTGAGACAGCTCTTGGGTGAAAAGATACTGGATTTTTATATAGTGAGATAGAGGGGCAACTGCCTTATACCATCTCTCTTACTTCTGAAATCTCTCTCATCAAAGCTGAACTGTTTGTGATTTGAGAAACCCACCAGAAGACCTCATTGCTGTAAACTGAGAGTTCTTAAAGGAGAATTCTGAATCAACACCACTCTCTCCAGTGACAAACCCCAAGAACCAGCAGCTACTGTGGAAAGGGACGCTTCAGATGTAAACAAATCTCTGGACAACCAGTGAATTTTTTTTTTCTGACTTTATTTGTTACTTCGCCAAGTTTTTAAGATGGAATACTTTGCAGTTTTATTTCTGTTTTGCATGCTTGGTGGGGGACGAGGGGGTTGGTAGATTGTATGTGTGTTGTTTTACATTAGTGGGTAGTTAGACATACTTGTACCTTTTAAACCTTTTGTTCATAACTTCTGCATCTTTACCCTGAATGAGTTTTAGCAAAAAAACTAACTTTTTACTTGTTAACTTAAGGAACCTGGCTGGCTTATTTCTTGCACTGAGCTAAAAACAGTAATATAGATATTAAATTAGCAATATCACCTCCCTTTTAAATTCAAACTCTGTTATAACCAACTCAGGGTTCACCCTTGTTAACCTGGCCGTAATATATGCAAGACACGTGCTATCACTGCTAGTTCCGTGGATTGTGTGCCGGCAGCTTCCATAGCAGATACACCTTCCAGCAATTGCAAAGATCAGTGGCTGGGAAAGCCAGTTTCTTTTTACCAGGCCTTGGTGAAATTTGTAGGATCACCTTTGAGTTTCAGCCAATTCATGAGACCTGTGCATCAGGAGGAAGAACTGTCAATTCACATCTTGTAAAGTATACAAGAGCAGTTCGAATGAGAACCCAGACCAAATAAATTCTCTTTACTAAATCCTTGACAATTACTGATTTTTAAAAAATAGGCATTAGATAAACAAATCAGCACTTTTCAAATGTCTGACTTATTAGGAACATAAGAATGGGAATAGACCATTCTGCCATCCAGTTAGCTCATGACTGACCTGTGCCTCAACTCCATTGCCATCTCCCTTACTTACATATCTCCACATCCCCTTACATAACAAGAATCGATTTATCCCAGCCTTGAAAAACCCAATTGAGCCAGTAGTCACAGGCTTTGGGGAGAGAGAATTCCAAATTTCTACTATCTTTTGTGTAGAAAAATACTTCCTATCTAATTGACCTAGCTCTAATTTTAAGATTATGTTCCCATTTCTTGATTCACCTCCCAACTGAATAAATAATTACTCTGTATCTACCTCATTAGGTCCTTTTAACATTTCAATCTGATCACTCCTCAATCTTCTAAACTCAAGGGAAGACAAGCCAGGTTTATGCAACATGTCCCCATAATTTAACCTCCCTAAGGCCAGGTATATTCCTTTCTGAATTCATGCTGCGGTACAGTTCCATGTGTGGAGGCTGACCTCCAGTATTTCGTTGCTCCGGGCATCCCACTTTTGCGTGCATCCTTCAGGTGTGCACCAAGTTGGTCAGTTGCACTTGGCTATTCAACTGTGCCAACATCATTGGTGGTCACAACCCTATCTGCATATATTTCATTTCCAGTGCAGTATTGGTTGCTGTACAGTAGTCAGGGAGGGGAAGCCTAACTGACCCTTGTCAAGGGATACTGAGGGTCAGCACAATTTTCTTTGTGTATTACCAGAGTTCCTACAGCCTTCTTTCTAGCTTACCTTTAGTCTCCAGGCTTGTTTGGTCTAAAGCTTTGATAAGTAGTCAGTATTTGTTCATGCATTTACATTGGTTGTGGCCTGCAACTTGCTGTATTATTTCCCTTTGGCATTGTTACTTTTGTAATGTTTAAACCATGTCTTCAGTTGTCTTCTTTGCAGCTCGCTGTACTTTAATGTTTTTGATGCTCAGCTCCCAAGAGCCTACTTGCTCAGTTGCTTTGAAACTAGCCTTGGATCTGGATGAGCCCTTGATTCCTCTTAAGCTACCTCATTTCACAATTAGTGGCGCCTCTTTGCAATTGAGTAGTTGAGGCTTAAGCATTTAGCATTCCTGTAGGATTGGTATTATTAAAAGGGGGTTTTACATTCAATTCATTCGAATGCATTGCATTTTTTTTGTGTTCTGCCCCAAAGAATTCATCCTGGTCAATCATTCAGGTGTGACTGGATGGATTTTGATGTTACTTGTGTCACTTCCCATAGATTAATATGATTAGCAAGTAACAGCTGCTAGTAATTAGCAAGCTGCTTACCAGGAACATTAAGGTTCATTTAATTATGTTTGTAATTGAGAGGCAAATCGTATAAGGATCTTGGATTGATTTTCTTCTGCCTAAGAAAGAAGGGCTTGCATTTATAACGTGCCTTCTACAATCTCAATCTGCCCCAAAGCGCTTTCCAACTGACATAGTACTATTGAAGTGTAGGCACTGTTGTAATGTAGGGAAATGAAGTAGCCCACTTGTGCACAGCAAGACCCCACAAACATCAGTGAGATAATAATCAGATAATCCATTTTAGTTATGTTAATCAATATTTCTCTTTTCATTCACTTTCTGATTTTTCTTCTTGTTTAGTGTGTATGGTCTTCCTGTGTGCTGTGTGAATAACTGCTGCCCACGTTAGGAAACAAAATATTTCATTAAATCAAGATTTTCTTCTGGAAAGGAAGTCTTAAAGTGAAAGAACTTAAAATACAGTTGCAACCTAATTGAATCTGGACATGCTGATAGGTTACCATTGCTGTGTATTTATTTTTCTATGTGTCTAATTAGGATTACTATTATCAGAAACTGCGTATAAAGCTTGCCAGGCTTGTTCTGAATGACAGTGAGGGGAGAAGGGAATGAAGCGGGAAGATTGAGAGTAGCTGTTACAGCGCACTATTCAGTAAAAGTGAATCACTGTTACATTGTCAACACGAACCAGCATACTGGAAACATATAGCAGGTTGGTCAGCAACTGTGGAGAGAACAATCAAGTTTCTTCTGTCAACATAAAGGACAGAAGCTTTAGGACATTACTGAAACAAAGCTTGCCTCCAATATGAAAAATTGGGTGAATTGAAAAACCCATGGGACAGGTGCAAAATTAAAATAGGTTTGAAAATGTGCATATAGTTAAAGTCTGAAGCTACAGAGATCAATGTTTAGACTAGACGGTGCCTCAGAGAAAGACAAAACTTATGTTGAGCTCTGTTCGAACAACGTATGAGGCCACTGATTGGTCTGCAGGGGTGG
Organism: Carcharodon carcharias; assembly: GCF_017639515.1. Taxonomy (NCBI): domain Eukaryota; kingdom Metazoa; phylum Chordata; class Chondrichthyes; order Lamniformes; family Lamnidae; genus Carcharodon; species Carcharodon carcharias. The sequence continues at coordinate 123,943,992 of NC_054476.1, forward strand.
GAAGGAGAGTTAAAGCAGTGAGTCATCAATAGCACGGGTGAATGGCCAATGACCATCTTGCGTGACCATCCTCAAAGTTCAAAAGATTTTGATGGAAGGCAAGATGAATGAAGAAACAATGGTTAGATGTAGTTTAAAAGACTGTAAAGTGCTGGATGAAGGAAAAGTGAGTCACCTTTTTGAACTCCAATCACACCAGGTGATGTGAAAAATCAAACAGGCTGCCCAGATTAATCGATTATTTGCAATGTTTTTTGCCAAAGGCATAGCAGAAAATGAAGACCTCAACATTTGATCCTTTAAATCTTGAAGTAAACTTTCTGTTTACCCTGCCTAGCCCTCCTGACCTGAATGGGATGGTTGATTGATTCCTGATGTGCTCTCGCCTGCTGCCACCTTTATGATCTGGCCAAGGCAACTGGCAGAGGCAGGTGGGGTCTATGACTACATATAAATTGGGTCATTTGGTGCAATTGGATCCCAATGCTATTACAATGTAGAATTCCACGGCTACGTTCGTGGCCGGATGTCTTTGGAAAGGGAGCACGCGGTGTCTGCTGGCACTCTCGAGGCCTTCCGTGCTCAGTGGGCACCGCGGGGACTGGGGTGTTTTATTGACCCCTTTAATCACATTTTGGTTTAAAGTTTGTAAGTTTCCTTTAAACTTTGTTCTTGGTTTTACAGCTGACCTGAATTAGGGGCTGTGCCTGATTTATCCCAATTTTGTTAATTTGGTTTTATTGGTTTTAACTCGAAAGAGTTACAATGTAGAATTATGGAAGTCAGCTGTCCAATCAATAAAACTGAGTGGGATTGGTCTCTCAGCCCTATTTAAAATAGTATTTAAAGGGGCATTCAACTGCAGATTATTGAATCAGAGGTTATTTGAATTTCCAGGAGAGTTTATAGTTTTTGGGTCACTTTATTCTCAATTATGTTTGCTTTATTGGATCTAATTAAGAATGATCTATTCATCATGGACATTATTATCTTCAGTTAATTAAATTGATGAAGAGGAGCTGCGTCCTCAGCAGCAGCTGGGTTTATTAGAAGACAGTAAATGAGGAGGGATTCTCGTTGGAGGCTGTAGCCCATATCCAGCATTCAGGGTGCACAAACCAGGAGTTAATTTCTTCCTGTTATATAAAGAGCAGTGCAGAAGAAGGCTGTGCCTCTGCATGCAGGCAAATCTTAGCAGCTGCCTACGATGGGAGCTGCTGTCCGCTGGACAAGGCGGCCAGACATTGGCAGTTGCTCTGGAATTCTTCTCAGTGCTTAATCTACTTGCCACATTCTATTATGCGTATGCAGTTTGTAAAGGATGATTACAGAAGATGAGCAGCTCCTTGAAAGAGCCTTTCCACTTGCTCCATGAATCTCTCTGAACTCATCACTAAAACTTGATTCAGAATCAATAATGTAGAATCAATAATGTGAAGCTATATAACATCTTATATAGAGACATAGAAAATAGGAGCAGGAGTAGGTCATTCGGCCCTTTGAACCTGCCCTGCCATTTAATATGATCATGGCTGATCCTCTACCGTAATGCCATAGTCCCATTCTCTCCCCATTCCCCTCAATGAGTCTAGAAGTCTACCTATTTCCTTCTTAAATATATTCAGTGACTTGGCCTCCACAGCCCTCTTTGGTAGAGAATTCCACAGGTTAACCACCCTCTAAGCGAAGAAGCTTCTCCTCATCTCAGTCCTAAATGGTCTACCCTGCATCCTGAGACTGTGACTCCTTGTTCTAGACACCTCCCAAGCCTGAGGAAACATCATCTCTGCATCCACTCTGCCCAGCACTGTCAGAAACTTATACATTTCAATGAGATCCCTGCTCATTCTTCTAAACTCCAGTGCATACAGGCATGGTCGACCCAATCTCAACTCATACGACAATTCTGCCATCCCAGGAATCAGTCTAGTGAACCTTTGCTGCACTCCCTCTATGGCAAGTATATCCTTTCTTAGATAAGGAGACCAAAATTGCACAAACTGTCCATCACTATCAGCCAAGCAGAGTGTCTAGTTGTCCTCTGAGGAAATTGCCTGGCAGTCCTTGCAGAAACACCTCCAAAGCACAATCTGTAAATGGAGGTCCTTGCATTATTAACCAGTCATTTCCAGTTTTTCACCTAGTAGCAAGCAAGCAGTCCTTTCAAAAAGCAGCTACAGCCTTTTAGAGTTTTTACTGAAAATATTTCCCACTGCCCATTAACAGGGCCAGTTTGGTTCAGCTCACTGTGAACACGGAATAGCCTAATCTTAGGAAAAATCCTACAAGGTTGCCAAGTTCTATGTCCATGAGCACTACACTTACTTCAGCGCTGGAACCAGAAAAATAACTCTTTCATTTAAACATAAGTAGAATAGATAATATTTACAAATGATTTGACTAGTAAATATTGAACACAACTAATAAAAAAATTAAGGTAATTTGGGATTTTAACGCTCATGGATTGCATTTCCCTTTGCAAATATACTGAGAATATAAATGTTTATATAATTATTAATGATCTGTTGAAATACTCTGAATAAATAACTCCTCATTAACATACTCCCATAAATTAAACTTTGTTTTTGCTGAGTATCCAAACTGTGCCTCATTTAGCAAGCTTGGGTAAATTGGGTAAATTGCATATGAAAGAGATTCAATTTGATAATTTGTTCTTTCTAAAGATAAAGAAAAGGTTTGTTTAAAATAAATGCATTTTTAGTGATCTGAATTTCCACTAGAGGTGAAGACTGTAATTTGAGACTGGTTTGGAGTCCAGCACTGCCTTTTTTGCTAATCCTTGAGATTCTCCCTAACCCCTCTTGATAAATTAGTGAATCTAACTATACTGGCACCGCATCTACATGTTCAGACTGGATAATTGAATCCAGTGGACTGTTACAGATTACTTGGAAGAAAAATTGTGACCTGAGAGCACTGTGTTCCTGTCTGCATGGTGTCTCTATTGGGCCACAATTATAAACTGGGTTGGTGATGCTCCTTTAATAGATTCCACCAGGGTATAAGCTGTTTTAAGCCACAGAGGTGCACAGGTTGGCTGCTGTACTCCTGTTTACCCAGCATCCTGAGACAATCCACTGATTATGGAATCCCCACCCACTTGTGCTGCAACTTAATCTTTCTGGAAATCAATAATACTTTTTTTTCAAGCAAAATTAAACAAAAACACTAGTAAAAGATTTAAACCTGCAACATGCTCTGGTCTCTAAGCAACATCCAGAAAATAAGATAAAGAAAATATGAATAATTGGTAAATCTGTTTTTGCTTGGACCAGGTTATATGTTTTGTTAAGAAACTTTTTGCAGCAGAACTCAGGAATTGATTCCTAGATTAAAATTTGTAACTTCTCCAAATTTCAATTTGGATTTAATCTTCATTCTTCTGCACTTAGCCATTCCTCTGAAAAAAATACGCCCTCTGAGTTAGTCCAATGTTTCTCATTACTGTTTAGGCAAATGGAGTATAAAATTTTACTGGAATTCTATTTTGGAATCGAGGTTTGAAATGGTGCATACACAGAATATTGATGGTTTATGTAGTTTAGGTGATGTGAGATTACTAACAGGTAATAAAAAAAAAGGTAGGCATTGCCACTAACAGGTTCTGTAGCCAGGCTTGCAGTAATAAGAAGTAAATGGGGAAAAAAAGAATAAACCATGCATTTAAAATTACAAATGAGCTGAATAGACCAGTTGGGAAGAAGGAAAATGCAAAAGGGATAACATATAAAACATATACAATTGAATTGATTTAACACCACGGCCGCATTTGACTGAGTGTGGCATCAAAGAGCCTTAGCAAAACCGGAGTCAATGGGAATCAGGGGGAAAACTCTCCATTGGTTGGAGTCATACCTAGCACAAAGGACGATGGTTGTGGTTGCTGGAGGTCAGTCATTTTGGCACCAAGACATCACTGCAGGAGTTCCTCAGGGTAGTGTCCTAGGCCCAACCATCTTCAGCTGCTTCATCAGTGACCTTCCTCCCATCATAAGGTCAGAAGTGGGGATGTTTGCTCATGATTGCGCAATCTTCAGCACCATTTGTCACTCTTCAGATACTGAAGCAGTCCACATCCAAATGCAATATCCAGGCTTGGGCTGATAAGTACAAGTAACATTCGCGCCACACAAGTACCAGACAGTGTCCATCTCCAATAAGAAAGAATCTAACCATTGCCCATGGATGTTCAAAGGCATTACCATCACTGAACCCCCAACGATCAACATCCTGGGAGTTACCATTGACCAGAGGCTTAACTGGACTAGCCATATAAATACTGTGGCTACAAGAGCAGGTCAGAGGCTCGGAATCCTTTGACGAGTAACTCACCTCTTGACTCCCCAAAGCCTGTGCACAATCTGCAAGGCACAAGTCAGGAGTGTGATGGACTATCCCCTTGCCTGGAAGAGTGCAGCTCCCACAACACTCAAGAAGCTTGACACCATCCAGGACAAAGTAACCTACTTGATTGGCACCACATCCACAAACATTCACTTCCTCCACCACCGATGCACAGTGGCAACAGTGTGTACCATCTACAGGATGCACTGCAGGAACCCACCAAGGTGTCTTAGATAGCACCTTCCAAACCCATGACCACTACCATCCAGAAGGACAAGGGTAGTGGATAGATGGGAACACCACCACCTGAAAGTTCCCCTCCAAGTCCCCATCCTGACTTGGAAATATATCGCTGTTCCTTCACTGTCACTGGGTCAAAATCCTGGAACTCCCTCCCTAACAGCACTGTGGGTGCAAATACACCAGATGGACTGCAGTGGTTCAAGAAGGCAGCTCACCACCACCTTCTCGAGGGCACCTAGGGATGGGCAATAATGCTGGACCAGCCAGTGAAGCCCACATCCCAGGAAGGAATAAAAAATTATAAGAAATTTTAGTGACAGGCTAAGGATCTGGGTGCAGAAGGCCATCCTTTTATTGGGGATGAACCTGACCTACTCACCCTGTCATCATGTACCTCAGTCGCAAGAGTGTCCAAGCCTTTGACTGTTTAGGTGTGGACCATGGGGCCTTTCAGGTCAACTATAAAATTTAGATTTGCTCATTTGTGAATATCTCAAATTGCTGTTTTTGATAGATTTAGGATATATTCTCCAATGTGACAGCAATGCCCTTAACAAACCATAAAGGGCAAAACATTTAATCCACGTGGCAGAAAATAAGAAGAGGCAGAAGCAAAAATGTGGCTACCTTCCTCGGCTTTTCAGGTTACATTGCCAAAGCAATGTGTTGTGGTAATGAGCTCATCCAATGGCCTTCTATTGTTCGACCCGCTGAATCCCTTATCTTATTAGAAATATATCCAACTTTCTCTTCACATCATTTTCGCTTTGTTGACGTCCCTCATTAATTTTACCTCACAAATCTAGTTTGGTGTGGGTGAAAAAATTTCTCCAACATTCTTTTTTACTCCCTTCTTAATTGAACTCACGTTCAGGATAAAATTGTTTCCCTTGGTGGAGAATTCTAGAACTAGGGGACATAGATTCAAGATAAGTGGCAGAATGTGTAGGGGGGACATGAGGAACAACTTTTTTACACAGAGGGTAGTGGGTGTCTGGAATTCACTGTCCAAGTTGTTGGTAGAGGCAGATTCTCTAAACTCTTTTAAAAAGTACCAGGATCTGCAACTTAAGTGCTGCAAGCTGCAGGGTAATGGGCCGGGTACAGGAAGGTGGGATTAGAAAGGGCACCTGGGTGTCCTCGGGCTGGCATGGACAAGATGGGCCGAATGGCCTCCTTCTGTGCTGTAACTTTTCTATGGTTCTATTTAAACCATTCCTCAGAGTTAGGAATGTTCTTGGCTAAATGTTGACATTTTCCTTCATAACCTTTTCTTCAATTTGATCATATCAAAGTCTCCTGTTTCCTAAGACTCAAACCCTTCATTGACTACAGAAGTTAGCCTGGCATTTTTTTACTCTTGTTACAAACAGTTCATCGTCTTCCATATTTAGGTATATGTTTAGCTGCCAAAGTTGTTTTGCTGCTATGTCCCTAGTGTAAACTGGGACTTGGCAAACACAACATGTAAATTCACAATGACTAACTGAGCTCATTGGCCCAGTGATGTGCCATTTGCTTCTCACCACTAATTCTGAACTGATATCTAACTGATCAGCTGACTGCCTCTCTGCCATCAACTGCTGGATGAATTATTATTTGCATTGGCTGTACATTAGTAAAACTCAAGCTATCCTTTTTTTGCTGCTGCCAGTAACAACACTGTGCTGGCCTCAACTCTATCAACCTCCCCTAGTTACATCGTCAGGCTCACTGAGATGAGCAAGTCAGCATTCCATTCTACTCTGAACTGAGCTTTAGAACGTTGGACTATTACATACTTTATGCTACAGCAAAATTGATTTCAAAATCCCATCACTGTCATCAAATCCATCCATTGCTTCCATCTGTCTAAAGGAGCTTTTCCAGCCATATATAGTTGCATGCTTCCTCCAGTGTTTTGATATGCAGCATTACTTGTCCCCTGTTCCACTGTCCAAGGCTACACTATCAGTTGCCACCTCTTGCCCCGAAAATTACGCTTCAAGCCTTTTTGACTTACTTCCTCCCTCCAGGGATTCAAAGGCTTCCTAAATACCTTACTCTTTAACCATCGTTCAGTCTTCTTCTAGTAGAGCTTCTGCATTTGTCTGTTTTGGTCTTTCCATCTTACCAAGTACATGGAGACAATAGGGGGAATGCAAGGCCATTCTGGAGGCTGGTTTGGAGGTGGAGCCATATGATAGGCCGAGAGGTTGTGGGGCAGGAACAGGCTGACACGATCAGTCTGCCGGGACATCCTGTTTGTGGATTTTGGGTAGGAGGTAGAAGCGGGCCGTCCAATGTTGGGCGACTATCAGGTTGGAAGCTGCGGAAGGAAGATCTCCAGAGGAGATGAGGTCTGTGACAGTCCTGGAAACAATGGCTTGATGTTCAGTGGTGGGGGTAATGGTCCAGGGAGAGGTAGGAGGAAGTGTCTGCGAGTTGATGCTTAGCCTCCGCGAGGTAGAGGTCAGTGCGCCAGACAACAACAGCACCACCCTTGTCAGCGGGTTTGATGACAATGTCAGGGTTGGACCTGAGAGAACGGAGTGCAGTAAGTTCAGAGAGAGACAATTTGAATGGGTGAGAGGAGCAGAGAAATTGAGATGACTAATGTCACGTCAACAGTTCTCAATGAAAAGATCAAGAGAAGGTAAGAATCTAGAGGGAGGGGTCCAGGTGGAGGGAAAATATTGGAGGTGGGTAAAAGGATCCGTTGAACGGGGAGAGGAATTCTGCCCAAAGAAGTGAGCATGGAGACGAAGGTGGCGGAAGAACAGTTCAGCATTGTGCTGAGCCCAATATTCATTGAGATGAGGGCGTAGGGGTATGAAACTAAGTCCTTTGTTAAGCACTGAACATTCAGCGTCAGAGAGGGGAAGGTCAGGGGGTATAGTGAATACACGGCTGGGGCTGGGATTGAAAGATGGGGTGGGGACGGAGGGACAGGCAGGGGTGGGGGGTCCTAGATGGGTGTTGGTGTTGATGAGTTGTTGGAGCTTGTGTTCCTTAGCACTTGAGAGAAAGAGAAAAAGTTTCTTGTTGAGGCGTCGGATGGGATGAAGAATAAACGAATAAACTGAAACTGGGGGCACGTGCAGCTTTGAAAAAGGGTGCGGCGGTGCTGCTGGGGGGAGAGGTCGAGTGTGTTCATATGACGGCGCATGGCACTGAGTGTGGATCTCAGAATGCAATGGGAACAGCCCACCGAGAAACATTTTATGTCCTGGAGATACCTGTAATCCTGGGTGTGTTCGAAACATGAGGGATGGAGTTTCAGTTGAAATCCACGTGGGGTAAGTCGGAGATGGAGACAGTCACTGAGAAAGGAAATATGGCTGTGAAAGCGGGTTTTAGTAAACACCTTGTCAAACACCAGGAGAGAAATGGAAAGCAATGAAGGTGAACAAGGCAAAAGAGAGATACGGAAATCCTGTCGGAGAGAAGAGCAATACTTCTTCGAGGTAGGCATTTCTTGAAGAGAAGTGGCAGTCAATTAAACACAGAGATAAAAACAAAAAACTGTGGATGCTGGAAATCCAAAACAAAAACAGAATTACCTGGAAAAACTCAGCAGGTCTGGCAGCATCGGCGGAGAAGAACAAAGTTGACGTTTCGAGTCCTCATGACCCTTCAACAGAACTAAGTAAAAATAGGTTTAAACCAGCTTATATTTCACCCCTCTCCTTTTTTAATTAGTTCTGTTGAAGGGTCATGAGGACTCGAAACATCAACTTTGTTCTTCTCCGCTGATGCTACCAGACCTGCTGAGTTTTTCCAGGTAATTCTGTTTTTGCTAAAGACACAGGTTAGATTTAAACCCAGAATAACAAAGCACTTTGATGACTAGCCACATTGGAAAGAGTTGTATTTCACTCAATGAAATAAGTATTTTTCCAAAAAAAGAGAAGGGATGCCTTGCTGATCAGTCCACTGAGAATCAACATTGAGACCATACATAAAAAGGATTAACCGTCTTATTCTTTTGACAAAGGAGTTAGTGATATATAAAATTCAACCATTACCCAAATTTACAGGTCCAGTCTATAAGCATTATTATGTACACTAGAATTTGCAAACTTAGGGACCCGGGTTCGAACCCCACCTCAGCAGATGGTTGAATTTGAATTTGAATAAAAATCTGCAATTAAAAGCCTGATGATGACCGTGAAACCATTGTCGCTTGTTGTAAAAACCCACCTGGTTCACTAATGTCCTTAGGGAAGGAAATCTGTTCTCCTTACCTGGTCTGGCCTGCATGCGACTCCAGACCCATAGCAATGTGGATGATTCTTAAAATTTCCTCTGAAATGGCCCAGCAAGCAACTCAAGTCTAAAAACCTCTACAAAGTCACAAAAATGGAATGAAACCGGACAGACCACTTGGCATTGACCTAGGCACTGGAAATGACAATGGCAATCTCAGCCCTGTTGACCCCACAAAGTCCTCTTTCCTAACACCTGGGGGCTAGTGCCAAAATTGGGATAGCTGTCTCACAGACTAGTCAAGCAACAACCTGACATAATCATCCTCACTGAATCATACCTTACAGATAATGTCCCAGACACCACTATCACCATCCCTGGGTATGTCTGTCCCTCCGACAGGACAGGCCCAGCAGAGGTGGCGGCACAGTGGTATACAGTCGGGAGGGAGTTGCCCTGGGAGTCCTGAACATTGACTCCAGACCCCATGAAGTTTTATTCATCAGGTCCAACAAGGGAAGGAAACCTCCTGCTGATTACCATGTCCCGTCCTCCCTCAGCTGATGAATCAGTGCACTTCCATGTTGAACATCACTTAGAGGAAGCAATAAGAATGGCAAGGGTACAGAAAGTACTCTGGGTGGGGGACTTCAATGTCCATCACCAAGAGTGGCTCGCTAGCTCCGCTACTGACCAAGCTAGCCGAGTCCTAAATGACATAGCTGCTAGACTGGGTCTGCGGCAGGCGGTGAGAGAACCTACAAGAGGGAAAAACATACTTGACCTCATCCTCACCAACTTGCCTGCTGCAGGTGCTTCTGTCCATGACAATATCGGCAGGAATGACCACCGCACAGTCATTGTGGAGATGAAGTCCTGCCTTCACATTGAGGATACCCTCCATTGTGTTGTGTGGCACTATCACCATGCTAAATGGGATAGGTTTCGAACACATCTAGCAACTCAAGACTGGGCATCCATGAAGTGTTGTGGGCCATCAACAGCAGTAGAATTGTACTTGAACACAATCTGTAACCTCACGGCCTGGCATAATCCCCCTCTCTACAATTACTATTAAGCCAGGGGATCAACCCTGGTTCAATGAAGAGTGCAGGAGGGCATGCCAGGAGCAGAACCAGGCATACCTAAAAATGAGGTGTCAATATGGTGAAGCTATAACACAGAACTACTTGCATGCCAAACAGCATAAGCAGCAGGTGATAGACAGAGCTAAACGATCCCACAACCAATGGATCAGATCCAAGCTCTGCAGTTCTGCCACATCCAGTCATGAATGGTGGTGGACAATTAAAGAACTCACTTCCCGAGGAGGCTCCACAAATATCCCCATCCTCAATGATGGAGGAGCCCAGCACAGCAGTGCAAAAGATAAGGCTGAAGTATTCGCAACAATCTTCAGCCAGAAGTGCCGAGTGGATGATCCATTTCAGCCTTCTCTGGAGGTCCCCAGCATCACAGATGCCAGTCTTCAGCCAATTCCATTCACTCCATGTGATATCAAGAAACGGCTGAAGGCAGTGGTTATTGCGAAGTCTATGGGGTCTGACAATATTCAGGCAATAGTACTGAAGACTTGTACTCCAGAACTTGCTGCACCCCTAGCCAAGCTGTTCCGGTACAGCTACAACACTGGCATCCACCCGGCTATGTGGAAAATTGCCCAGGTATATCCTGTACACAAAAAGCAGGACAAGTCCAACCTGGCTAATTACTGTCCTATCAGTCTACTCTCCATCAATAGTAAAGTAATGGAAAGAGTCATCAACAGTGCTATCAAGCGGCACTTGCTTAGCAATGATCAGCTCCCTGATGCCCAGTTTGGATTCCACCAGGGCCACTCAGCTCATGACCTCATTGCAGCCTTAGCTCAAATATGTAAAAAAGAGCTGAACTCCCAAGGTGAAAGTGACTGCCCTTGACATCAAGGCTGCATTTGACCGAGTGTGGCATTAAGGAGCCCTAGCAAAGCTGGAGTCAATGGGAATCAGGGGGAAAGCTCTCCACTGGTTGGAGTCATGCCTAACACAAAGGAAGATGGTTGTCGTTGTTGGAGGTCAGTCATCTCAGCTCCAGGACATCACTGCGGGAGTTCCTCAGGGTAGTGTCCTAGGCCCAACCATCTTCAGCTTCTTCATCAATGACCTTCCTTCCATTCTAAGGTCAGTAGCGGGGGTGTTTGCACAATGTTCAGCAACATTTGTGACTCCTCAGATACTGAAGCAGTCCATGTGCAAATGCAGCAAGACCTAGACAATACCCAAGCTTGGGCCTACAAGTGGCAAGTAACATTTGTGCCACACAAGTGCCAGGCAATGACCATCTCCAACAAGAGAGAATCCAACCATTGCCGCTTGATATTCAATGGCATTACCATCACTGAATCCTCCACTATTAACATCCTGGAGATTACAATTGACCAGAAACTGAACTGGACTAGCCATATAAATACTGCGGCTACAAGAGCAGGGCAGAGGCTAGGCACCCTGCGACGAGTAACTCACCTCCTGACTCCCTAAAGCCAGCCCACCATCTACAAGGCACAAATCAGGAGTGTGATGGAATACTCCTCACTTGCCTGGATGAGTGCAGCTCCCACAATACTCAAGAAGCCTGACACCGTCCAGGACAAAGCAGCCCACTTGATTGGCACCACATCCACAAACATTCACCCCCTCCACCACTGACGCACAGTAGCAGCAGTGTACACCATCTACAAGATACACTGCAGGGATTCACCAAGACTCCTGAGACAGCACTTTCCAAACCCACAACCAATACCATCTAGAAGAACAAGGGCAGCAGATAGATGGGAACACCACCATTTGGAAATTCCCCTCCAAGTTGCTCACCACCCTGACTTGGAAATATATCATCATTCCTTCACTGTCACTGGGTCAAAATCCTGGAACTCCCTTCCTAACAGCACTGTGGATGTACCTACACTACATGGACTGCAACGGTTCAAGAAGGCAGCTCACCACCACCTTCTCAAAGGCAACTAGGGAAGGGCAATAAATGTTGGCCCAGCCAGTGAAGCCCGCATCCCATGAATGAATTTTTAAAAAAATTACATTTATATGATCTTAATGCCAATTTACAGTGGGTTCAAAGGAGGGTTAACACTAACGGTGATCTGATGCAATTAATAATTGCAAATTTATGTTAGGGGAAGACCTGGCAATATCCAAGCGATATCTTGCTCTGCAAGTATTTTGCAAAAAACTAGTGAGTGAAGACAAGCTTAAATCAAGGTTACTTTGACTTTGAGCCAACAATTATTTTCTGTGGATGGTGATGCTCTCTGTTTTAAGCAGTTTGCAGTTGATGATGTGCTACTGCAACTAGTTTCCTTTGAAGGTGACTTCAAGAGCATAAAATGGTGTGTGTCATTATCTTGTGCACATTAATGGAAAGCTAAGTTGTACATGTTGAATTTTGCTAATGTGTAGACTGGGTCTTGCACACGGAACTGTGCAAAGCATTTTGGACAGCTATTTGTGATTCCTGGTCATTCTTGCTAATGAGCAAAAACTGCATATTTTTCAGATTGTGTTTATTCACAGCTTTTCTCACAGTGGAAGACAGGTTATCTCCCCCCTGCTATATTAATATCTATTTTGTTAATTTCCCTCTATTTAGAATGTTCCTCTTTAGCAATTAGCAGAGTGTTGTTTTCACATCATAGCAGAGAGCCGTGAGGGCAGTGATTCCTGTCAAACATCAATTCGCTTTTCAAAGAATGGCCACAAAAATCTAAAGCCCACCATCCTGCCAGATGTGCTTGCTATGTTTTTGGTGCTGACCCTGCTAGATTTTGTGAGGTATTTGGGGTGTCATCTGATTCACATAGGGCGCCTAAACCAATAAAGTTACAACAGCGGTGGCAAGGATTGTTGTGGGGGAGGAGGGCGTAGGGTAGATGGGGTGGAAACAGAGTAGGTTGGTGTTGATGGTGGGGGATCTCTCATTAGGGCATTGCTGGTACCCTTCGTAGGCCCTGTTTTACTCTTCTCCAAGGCTTCTGGGACACTGGAGCCTGTTCCCCTTTTTGCCTTTGTCATGTTTCCATTTCTACATCCCTTATCCCCACTTCCTATATGAGCCACTTGTGCTCACACCCATGTGCGTGTGCATCTTTCTCTCTGTTCCTTGGTTTCCTTTTCCGCTTCCTATTCTTTAAGCCACCCTGTCCCTGAAGTAAAAATTTGCCGATCTAGAATTTGAGAACAAACGAGTTGTTAAAAAATTACTGTTCTAGCCTAAGGAAGGACCAGCTTTGAGTTATACAAATTATGCGAGCGAATATACCAATGTGTGCTGGAAAATTTTCAATGATGTACCAAAATGCACTGTGAAAAGCTGCGAATGCCACAAACATTTCTTACCTGTGTGTAGTTGGCTAGCTAGGGGAAGAAAAATAGCTGCTCCAAAACCTTTGAAAACATATTTTGACTGATTCAATTGGTTCAATTCCGACGTTTTTTAATTAATAGATTTTCCTTACTATCTTTTGTTAGCATTCTGGTTATTTTCCCACCTTCCCTCCTATGGTTTATAAACCAATCAGCAAAGTGGGATGCCTGATATGTGTTGAAGGAGGAGAGCACGTAGACACGCTGGGTGGAATTTTCCGAGCCCGCTGGTGGAGGGCATGATAGGTGGGTGCACGGAAAATACGGCGCGACCTACTTCACGACGGCGTGGAGGCAGGTTGTGATCGTCCGCTCAGCCTGCCAGTGGTGGGCCCCGTTTCCCACCATTGGTCGGCGGGGAGCTAATTGTAATACATTAGCATATAATTAAAAAGCCATCCTGCCAGGCTTTTGGAATCCCACCGTATTGTCTGTCCACATCAGCGGGAAAGCACACTGACGTGTTTCATAACAGCACGCAGCCGACGTGCACTTGGTGGCCTTCATTTTTGGAGGAACTGAGACGAGTGAGCTGCAGCGTTCTCCACAGCTCGCCTGTTGTTTACAGGCCTCGGGGCGCTGGGAGGTGGGGGCAACTGATGCCTGGCCCCAGAGGCAACTGCTGAGTTGGGGGGAAAGGTGTCCGGGGGCAAGTGCTGGCCAGCCTCGGAGGCGACTGCTGAGGGTGGGGAGGGATCAAGTGCTGCCCTGGCGTTGCATCCTGCGCACAAGCAATCAAGGTGGGGGGGCAGGGTAAGTTAGGGGAGTGGCATTAGGGACACCTGTATAAAATGATAATGCCTCTGCAACTGAGACAGATCAGGCGCAGCCACAGCAATATCACTGGGGTCAGGCTCCTAGCCTGTCCGCCCATGCAAGCAACATGGAGGCACCAAAGGGCCACCAAGCGCTCCATAACTTACCCCCCCCAAACTGCTGCCCCCTCCACCGCCGGCACAGACTTCGAGTCCGCCACCACTTTATTGGACCGCGGAGTTGGACTGCACACATTGTACAATCTCCTTGCTAACGCTGACCATGTAGGAGGCAATGCTGGTGGCGCTCACAGCTCCTTTCAAACTCAGCATCCTGGTTTGGTGCCCCCCATATTGCAGGTTGACCAGGGCAGCCATGCAGTGCACTCATCTCTGGCCATCCGAGGGGTGACCAGGGCTCTCCAGGAAGTGTTAAGGAGTGTTCACACCGGGCTGGGAAAGGTGCTAAGTACAGCTATGATAACCACGTCTCTCTCTCTCTTTTTCATGCTGCAGGAGGGCCACATCAGGATCATGGATCCTGGTGACCTAGCTGTATGTCTGATGGCCTACAGAGACTGTAGAACATGGAGCAAAGAGTGACTAAGGCACCTGGCTGCACAAAGGCAGGAGCAGCAACCTCATGAAGAAGGGGCAGCAGAGGCTCCCGCACACACTGCCCAGGAGTGACAGCGAGCCGTGGCTGGTCAGCGCCTAGCGACACCCAGGGTCTATAGACGCCGCCTGCTATTCCTGCAGATAACTGAGAACCAGTGTTGCTGACGACTGCGCATGTCTAGAGACCTGGTGGCTCACATCTGCCACTTACTGCAGGACTTGGCGCCAAGGGGACATGGAGGGCATCCACGGCCAGTGGCTGTGAAAGTGACCACGGCGCTCAGTTTCTATGCCAGTGGCTCCTTTCAGGGCTCCACAGGTGACCTCTGTGGGATTTCACAAGCTGCCACCCACAAATGCATCCACGAGGTCACGGACGTCATCTTTTCCATGGTACACGACTTTGTGCATTTCGCCCGGCACTGGGACAGCCAGGATGCAAGGGCCATTGGATTTGCCCTGGTCTCGGGATTCCCACAGATGCAGGGTGCGATTGACTGTACTCATGTGGCGCTCAGATCTCCATCGCTACACTCAGTGGACTTCATTAAATGCAAGAGCTTCCACTCACTGAACATGCAGCTGGTGTGTGACCACCAGAAATACATCCTGCAGGTGTGCGCATGGTTTCCAGGGAGTGTGCACACCGCCTACATCCTGAGTCGCTCACAGATCCCTGCAGTCTTCCAGGATCCACAGAGGCTGCAGGGTTGGCCTCTTGGGCACAAGTGCTACCCACAGAGGCCGTGGCTGATGACACCTGTGCGGCAGCCTCAGACTGCAGCAGAGCGACGCTATAATGAGGCTCAAACAGCAGCTCGCAACTTGGTGGAGCAGATTATCAGGATGCTGAAGATGCGGTTCTGGTGCCTGGACTGGTCTGTTGGAGTCCTGAATACTGTCCGCAGAGGGTGTCATGCATCATCGTCGTCTGCTGCACCCTTTGCAACCTGGCGCTGCAACGGGGTGAGGAGCTGGCTGAGGAGGAGATGAAGGAGTTGCATGTCTCCTCTGATGAGGAGGACGCCGAAGGGGATGAGAGTGAGGGTGTCCTTGGTGGTGATGATGATGGGAACAAGGCTATGACACTGGCTATTCAAGGCAGGCACACTCGGGAGGCCCTCATAGCTGCCAGATTTGTGGAGGATGATGACGATATGCAGTGAGGTGTCCCCGTAGATCCTCACATCATAGCTGTGAACGTTTGACTCCAGTCTGGCTTATGGCAGCACCAGTACCCTCGGTGAGAATGCTCCTGTCATGGGCACGCAGCAGAGGCCCTAATAATCACTCAATCGCAGGAGGATGATGGTGACATACAGTGAGGACACACCATAAATCTTCACATAGCCTCTGATAATATCTGACTCCTGTCTGAATGAGGGCAGCTCGCTTGCGCTCCATGATCAGAGCCATCTCAGAGACGCAGCCATGAAACTTTAGACGCATCCGATGCTGTGTCCACCTTCAGCACTTGAGCCCTTCAGGAGCTGATGAACAGCATCACTGGTCGAAGATTCTAGTGTGATGGGGGGCAGCCCCACCTTAAAGGCGCTGAGAGCACACAGAGAGTATGAGAGAACTCTGCCTACTACACTCTGGCAGCAGTGACCAGCACCGCCAAGGTTCAGGCATCAGTAATGTTTCCAGGGAGTGTGTGGTCATCACTGTGGTCTGAAGGCTACACAGAGCACAGGGAAGAGGTCCTAGATGGAGACACTTGCCCTTTATCTTGTGCAGAAATATTTCACATCTGAGTGACAAGAACACTGCTCATCAGAACAAGGAGCTACAGGCAGGGTGACATTCTTAGGAGTTTATTGACAATAGTGAACAGTATGTACAAGTGATCAGCACCTGTGGCCAGGCTGTGCAACTACTTTTACCTAACTTTCCTAACCCTGCCGCTATGTCTTGGTGTTCCCCAGACATCCACAGCAGAGGTGGAGGCAGCCTGCTGGCTGTGACACCCTATCTGTGATGACTCTGGCGGGTGTTTTCTGGAGGGCTGAGACTTGGAAGGCCCCGGCCTGCTTTCAGGGTCCTGCTGTGTGGCAGTGGCACCCTCCTTGGCCTGTGGAGCTGCAGCTGCTGGAGTCACAGGAAGATTGGATTCGGATGGGCTAGTCAGTCCCAGAGTCACCTGGGTGGATGGCCCTGGACTGTGCACCTGCTGATCCTTCTCCCTATGGGTGCCCGAGGGCCCCTGGCTGACTCCATGAGTGGAAAGGGTAGCTGGAGTGAGATCGAGCTGCCCAGCATCCCTCTCGCACACACACTGTTGGAGGCCAACCACAGCATCAGTGATGGAGTTAAGCCTGCACAACTGTGCACGAGTGACGTCCTGGACCAAGGTCTCTATGGCAGCCGCCATCTTGCCAGTGTTGACCTCGGTGCTTTGCAATGCTGGCGCTATCACCTCAGCCTTGAAGACGGATGCTCTCTTCCATTTCCTTACAATCTGAGGAGTGCAGCAGACATCCCTTCCTGATGTTCCCGAGCTTACCTTTGCAGCTCCAGCAACTGTGACGTGACCGAGTCCAGAAGCTCATCATCTGACTCGGACTCAGCAACGTTCTGTCCTCCAACGGCCCTCTGAGTGCCGGGAACCTGAGAAGCCCCTTCCCTCTGCCTGCTGTTGATCAGAAAGTGCGATATACTCACCAGGTTGTGTCACAAGGCTGCTCCAAAGCTAGGTCCCTTTGAGGTGTGTGTCTCTGCGCTGGTCAAGGGTGTGGGTGAGCACTGTGATGGGACTTCAGGGAGGGTGCCTTCAGATTCCTCTTCAGAGGTTTCTTTGGAGCTAAATTGGAGGGTCATGGACTCTGTCAGCTGTTTGGCAAGTGTGCCTGCGAAAGCAAGGGGAGATAATTAATGCATGGCAGTGGCCTGTAAAAGAGGACACATCGCTCACGGCATGGGTTGTCTAATGGATGTTGTACTGCTGGATCCTTACTTGTTAGAGCAGCACTGACCTTACCGTCAGCGCAGGACTGGTCCCGGTCATCACTGGCCAGCTGGATGGCTCTATTTTCAAATTCTGTCAGAACCTTGATTTCTAGCATCCCTCCACCTGTCTGCAACCTTTCCCTCCTGTTGTGAGCCAGTTTGTTATGCATGGATAGAGATGGGGAGAGTGCATCAGGATGCCTGCCAGGCCAGATGATAAGTATGCCTGGCCTGTGTGGGTGGTGAGTGGATGAGGACAATGATGGTGTGTGTGAGAGAATGAATGGTGATGCCCCTTGCATTGGCAGTGAGTGAGAGCCCTGTGGGTGTGTGGTGGGTCTATGTGTGTGAGTTGGGGGAATGATGAAAAGAGTGACTTACCCTGGCGGAACGGAGGAAATCATTCATTTTTTTGCAGCACTGGGTGGCTGCCCTCCTCAGCAGGGTGTTGCCGCTGACCACCGCTGTCACCACCTGCCAAGCTGGTTTGGTGACATTGCTGCCCATCCTGTGGCCAGAGTGGGGATACAGCAAATCATGTTAGACCTCCACAGCATCCAGCAGTTGCTTGTGGGACTTGTCATTGAAAGGGAGGGGGGTGGCTGCAGTCTTCTTGCCTTTGCTGGCCATGTCTCCCAGTCAGAGGCGGTGAGCTGGTGGTGATGAGCACTTTGCTGGCGGCTGCCTTTTAAAGATGTCGGCCGGTGTGATGCAACAGCGGGGTGATGGTGAGCAGGTGAATGAGAGCCTGCCCGCCATGGAAGCAGTGTATTTCCCAGGAGTGAATATATAATGAAGAGGGCTCGGGAGGATATGGCGTGAAAACCCACCATTTTTGTCAGTGAGTAGGACTCCATTTTACCCGCCCGCTACCGCACTCAGTGCAATTCCGAGAAAATTCTTCCCACAATGTGTATTAGTACGTCAGAAATGATCAAGTCCTCCTTTTTCAGAGAAATCTTAATGGTAAATTTGTTACTTATAAGTAAGATACAAAGAAGAAAAGATGCTGAAAACAAATGCACATTTGCGTTTTAAAAGCTTCTGACTTGGCATTGGGTCCACTTCACAGTTGAGCTTTCTTTTTCTATGCATTCATGGGATTTGGGTGTCGCTGGCTAGGCCAGTATTTATTGCCCATCCCTAATTGCCCTTGAGAAGGTGGTGGTGAGCTGCCTTCTTGAACCGCTGCAGTCCGTGTGCTGTAGGTTCACCCACAGTGCTGTTCAGGAAGGAGCACCAGGATTTTGACCCAGTGACAGTGAAGGAACGGCGATATATTTCCAAGTCAGGATGGTGAGTGACTTGGAGGGGAACTTCCAGGTGGTGGTGTTCCATGTGTCTGCTGCCCTTCTCCTTCTAGGTGGTAGTGATCATGGGTTTGAAAGGTGTTGTCTAAGGAGCCTTTGTGAGTTTCTGCAATTCATCTTGTAGATGGTACACATTGCTACCATTGTTCGTTGGTGGTGGAGGAAATTTATGTTTGTGGATGTGGTGCCAATCAAACGGGTTGCTTTGTCCTGGATGGTGTCAAGCTTCTTGAGTGTTGTTCGAGCTGCACTCATCCAGGCAAGTGCAGTATATTCCATCACACTCTTCACTTGTGCCTTGTAGATGATGGGCAGGCTTTGATGAGTCAGGAGATGAGTTACTTGCCTCAGCATTCCTAGCCTCAGACTGCTCTTGTAGGCACAGCATTCATATGGCTAGTCCAGTTCAGTTTCTGGTCAATGGTAATCCCCAGGATGTTGATAGTGGAGGATTCAGCAATGGTAATGCCATTGAATGTTAAGGGGTGATGGTTAGATTCTCTCTTGTTGGAGATAGTCATTGCCTGACAGTTGTGTGTCCCGAATTTTACTTGCCACTTGTCAGCCCAAGCCTGGATATTGTTCAAGTCTTGCTGCATTTGGACATAGACTGCTTCAGTATCTGAGGAGTTGCAAATGGTGCTGAACATTGTGCAATCATCAGCGAACATCCCCAATTCTGATCTTATGATGGAAAGAAGGTCATTGATGGGGCAGCTGAAGATGGTTGGGCCTAGGACACCACCCTGAGGAACTCCTGCAGTGAAGTCCTGAAACTGAGATGACTGACCTCCAACAACCACAACCATCTTCCTTTGTGCTAGGCATGACTCCAATCCTGATTCCCATTGACTGCAGTTTTGCTCGGGCTCCTTGATGCTACACTTGGTCAAATGTTACCTTGATGTCAAGGGCAGTCACTCTCACCTCACCTGCTAATGATCATGACATCTTTAATGCACTGATTTGCTTTCCAGAGCCTTTCCTACAATTAGTTTGGAATTACTTTGGCTTTTTGAGAATCATTTTGTCTCGAAGCTGAAGCAGTTCCACACTATATCCAAACCAATTCTTAGAACCGTTAACGGAATAGAAATTATGAGATTGATGCGTAAATTTTGCATGGCCACTCACTACCAGCTGACCCTTATACTCGGGGCATATGGGATGCTAGCAGTGCTCTCATCAGCAATAATCTGACATGTGTTGCTGCCTCTATGAGGTCCTGCTGGAACATGATGTAGCCTCGCAGTTTTCACCCTTCAAAAGTGATTCACAGTCTAGCTTACATTATGATTTTTTTATGTAGGGGTGTTACCGTTGTGGTATTGCTTTTAGTACATCAACAACAATAACTTGCACCTATAAAGCACCTTTAACCTTGTAAAATGTCATAAGATGCTTTGTAGCAGTATGATTGGGCAAAAATTTTACTTCGCACCAAGAAAGCATCATTAGGTTTGGTCAAAGACATATATTTTAAGCAGCGTCTGCAGAGGGAAATCCAGAGCTTAGGGCATAGACAGTTGAAGAATGGCTGCCAGTGGTGGGGCTAAATTCAGAGGATATGCTGACATATAAGGGCATTATATCATGTCATGCAAAATGCATTATTCATCAGTTTTGAAGGAGGGCCTGGACTAACAGAATGGACCACCTGTTCTCCCCATGGATCTTGTGTTCCAGCTTTGTCTGTTCTTGTATTGTTCTAATACAATGGCCCTTTAAATTGAATTTCTGAGGCCAGTTAGAAGTACCTCAGCTCATTCCCTCATTGATGGCTTTATCAGATTTATTACTCCAATGGCCAACTCCCTTCGTAAACCTCACTGTCCCTAAATTCTGCTTTCTGTATCGCATCCCACATCTTCTGGCTCACCATCATAAATGCCGCTTTGCTGATCTAAACTGGTCCCATGCTCTTCAATGGGATGACTCCCCCCTCCCCGCCAACCTGACCACGCCACCTCCCACCTGCTTACTTGAAGACAGTGGGGGTGGCCCGCCACTGCCACGTCAACCCCGAGCTCTCTCCCATATTACTGTGGGAGGACCAATTTCATATCCATGTTGCCACCTTCCCCTTTACTGCATAAGATATAACTTTGCTCAGAAGTCTGTTGTGCGGCACTGTATCAAACGCCTTTCAGAAGTACATGCACACACATCAACAGCAATGCACTCATCAACCCTCGCCGTGACCTCCTTAAAAAACTCCAGCAAGCTCGTCAAACACAATTTTCCCTTAAGAAATCCATGCTGGATTTCCTTAATTAACTCACATTTATCCATGTGACTATGAATTTAGTCCCTAATTATTGTTTCTAGAAGTTTCCCCATTACCGACATTAAACTTACTGGCCTGTAGTTGCTGGGCTTATCTTTACACCCTTTTTTGTACTGTTTGCAATTCCTCTGGTGCCACCCCCAAGGCTAAGGAAGACTGAAAAATTATGGCCAGTGCCTCCACAATTTTCACTGTCACTTCCCTCAGTATCCTTGGATGTATCTCATCCAGTCCAGGTGCCTTATCAACTTTAAGTACAGCCAATTGATCCAATTCCTCTTTCTTATGGGTAGTATTTTCTTCCTTGGTAAAGATGCAAAGTATTCATTTAATACCTCAGCTCTGCCCTCTGCCTCCATGCGTAAATCCCCTTTTTGGTCCCTAATCGGCCCTACCCATTCTTTTACTACCCTTTTACTATTTATATTCCTGGAGAAGACTTTGGGATTCCCCTTTATGTGAGCTGCTGGTCTCTTTTCATACTCCCTCTTTGGTTCTTTTATTTGCTTTTTCACCTCCCCTCTGAACCTTTTATATTCACCCTGGTTCAGAATTGTATTTTCTACTGACATATGTCATAAGCATAATTTTTCTTCCTTATCTTGATTGCTATCTCTTTTGTAATCCAGGGAGCTCTGCATTTATGTTCCCTACCTGTCCCTTTCGAAGGAATATACCTTGACTACGCTTGAAGTATCTCTTCCTTGAAGGTATTAGCATGGATAGAGGATTGGCTAATAGAGAGTTGGGATAAGGGGGCCATTTTCAAGATGGCAACTTGTAACTGGTGGAGTGCCACAGGGATCAGTGCTGGGGCTATAATTAGTTACAACATATATTGATGACTTAGATGAGGGAAGTGAATGTACTATCACCAAGTTTGTGGATGACACAAAAATAGGTGGGAAAGCAAATGGTGAAGATGACAAAGAGTCTACAGAGGGATATAGACAGGTTAAATGAGTGGGCAAAAGCTTGGCAGATGGAATATAATGTGGGAAACTGTGAGGTTATGCACATTGGCAGGAAGAATCGAGGAGCTGAATATTATTTAAATGGAGAAAGACCGCAGAAAGCTGCAGCACAGAGGGATTTGGGAATCCTTATGCATGAATCCCAAAGAGTGAACATACAAGTTCAGCAGGTAATAGGGAAGGCAAATGGAATGTTGGCCTTTATTTCAAAGGGAATGGAGTATAAAAATGGGGAAGTCTTGTTAAAACTATACAACACACTAGTTAGAACACACATAGAATACTGTAAACAGTTTTGGTCCCCTTATCTAAGCAAAGATATACTGGCATTGGAAGCAGTCCAGAGAAGGTTCACTAGGTTGATCCCGGGCATGGAGGGATGTTCTTATGAGGAGATGTTGAGTAGGTTGGGCCTGAACTCAATGGAGTTTAGAAGAATGAGAGGTGACCTTATTGAAACATATAAGATTCTTAGGGGCTTGACAGGGTAGATACTGAGAGGTTGTTTCCCTTTGTGGAGAGCCTATGACCAGAGGGCATAATCTCAGAGTAAGGGTCACCCATTTAAGGCAGAGGTCAGGAGGAATTTCTTCTCTCAGATGTAGTTAATCTGCGGAATTCTTTACCGCAGAGGGCTGTAGAGGCTGGTTCATTAAGTATACTCAAGGCAGAGATAAACAGATTTTTAATTAGTAAGGGAATCAAGGGTTATGTGGAAAAGACAGGAAAGTGGAGTTGAGGATTATCAGATCAACCATGATCTCATTGAATGATGGAGCAGACTCGATGGGCTGAATGGTCTACTTCTGTTTCTGTGTCTTATGATTTTATGGTAGCCCATTGGTCAGCTACTGATTTTCTTGCCAACTTTTGATCCCAGTTTATTTGGCCCAGATCCATTCTTAACCCATTGAAGTTGGCTTTCCCCCATTTAATTATTTTTACTCTGGATTACTCTTTGTCCTTTTCCATAGCCATAAACCTTATAATACAGCAATCTCATCCCCTAAATTTTCTCATACTGACACTTGATCCACTTGACCCACCTCATTACCAAGAACCAGGTCTAATAGTGCTTCCTTTCTCAGACCGGAAACATACTGTTGTCAAAAATTATCCTGAACGCACTCTAGGAACTCTTGCCCCCTCTGCCCTATCACTATTCTAGTCTATATTTGGGTAACTAAAATTCCCCATTGGAACTATTCTATAATTTTTGGACCTCTTCGTAACTTCTCTGCAAATTTGTTCCTCGTCGTACTTCCTACTAGTTGGTGGCCTGTATATAGTAAGTGAGAGTATCTGAGAGTGAAGAGTAGCGTTGGAGGGGCACTCAGTTAATGCCTTCCAATTGACATTCTGCCGCTCTTTTCACTTCTTACTGGAAGAACCACCAGCAATTTGCTTCACATTAAACTTTGAGTCATATCAAACAGACTGACTCATCATCAACTCAAAAAGATTGGAGTTGCAGCATATAGGAGAATAATTTGTGATAATTGTCATGAAAAATTGGAAACACTTTGCCTGCAAATCTTCAAGCTGTTCTTGATCATGCCCATTTCTGCAGCATGCAGCATCAAACTTAAACAATGAGTAGTCTCTTTTGTATATAACTAAATTTGAGCAGTCAGAGATTTGTATTCCAGGATGTCCTGGTCGCTCATTTTTGGGATATGAAATGAGCAATTCTGTTTCCATTGAGTCAGTTTGAGAAAAGTTGAGAGAACAAATTGAAACACTTCGAAATTCCTGAGGGAGAAAAAAATGGTTTTGACATTTGCAAAGAATCATTTATCTTAATATAGGCTCCCATAATGGTAAGAAATTCAAAAAGAGCATTTCAAAGGTTTTTTCTTTGACAAAAGGTTAAAAATGCAATTCATTTAATACTTCTCACTCCAGGAGTTTGGCAGTAGATTTACTAATGTGAATACTTACATATATTTTATGGATTTACTTATTCATTTTTTTTGCTTTCAATACATACATTTATTTAATGGCTTAAACTTAAAATGTGGCCTGAAGAGTGATGCTGTGAGGCTAGGATTGAAAGGCTTGAAGATGTAGGAAGGTAGGCTCATCCTGGAGTATGATCTAAGATATGAATAATCTGGAGTAAAAAGCATAGAAAATAATTTTTAAAAATGCAATATGCTCCTTACATGTAATTTCCTGCTACCTTAAAGTAGCTCCCGGTGCCAAATCCAAAATGACCAGGGAACTCATCCATGCTATGTAAATGTGTTGAGTAAAAGTCAATCAGACAGGGTCAGCGCAGTAACTGGATGTTAATGACACATCACCTGATGATGGCCCATAAGAGGCTTGATTGCAAAATTTAGCATGTGATGTGTAAATAATATTCCTTTAGGTACTGCCTGTTTCAAACTGAGTCATCACTTGGATGAAATTTGAGAAATGGAATGACAAAATATTGCATCACAGTTCTTAAATGGAATTTATTCTGGGATCTTTGTAATCCAAGTCTAAATGAAAAGGAATAATTTTATTAATATTTAAAAATATATATAATTAATATTATATCCAACAATATGTCACCTTCTAAAAAACAGCATTCCATCTTCAGCCTCTTCTGGAGCAATCTACATTAAGCTATTTGCTCAAGTGATAATGAAGAAAACATCGCCAACTCCCACATTCAAACTGATGTGAAACACTGGCCTTTACTGAACACCCTTTCAGCTGAGTGCCCATGTTTGAAGCTTTAATACGTGCCCAGGAATAAGGGGATATGACCACAGGTGTATTAAAAGCACTCCACAACCTACAGGTGCTGCCTGAGATTCACTGCATTATCGACCTGAATTTGGCAATTATGGCCTCAACTTGCCAATGTTGATTTTAGTTTGGATGGATTGCTTGCTGCCATTTTATCGATAGTGCACACCTTTAAGATGCCCTGGCAGAGTTTTGCCCGGTGCCATTAGTAAGCAGTCTTATCAAAGCAAGATGCTTACTGAATAAAGGAACATGAATAATTGCTCATACTATATCAGTACAACTCTTACCTCTTCATAGTGTGGGTAGTTAATCGAATAGAAATTTGAAGACTGTAAAATGTTCCTCCAGTTGAAATCTGTGTAAGTCATTCAGATGTTAATATTGTGGCAGTTTTAAAAGATTAATAAGGCAGAGACATTATAAACACATTAAATATATTAGTAGCATACACCAATACACAGTTAAAGTTTGGTCATACTGTATTGTAGAGTTTTCAGACTGAATGAGTGCAATGTTAACTTTTGGCAATGGTGTAAAATGTGTGATATAGTTTGGAATTTTCCCTTCCAGGACTAAGTCCCATGGCAGAGGTGGGGACAGGGATTGTTTCCCACTGCAGAGGCAGCTGGGAATTCACGCGATCTTGACCTAATTAATTATACAATCAGGGGTTTCCTGATGCATTATGCAATGGGGTGGGCTGGATGGTGTGTGCCCCAACACCATATCCGGCCATCATATTTAAAAAACGCCAACTTTGATGGGGGAGATGGCCCAAAGAGGACAGGGAGCTCCAGCGCCCAAATTCAGCGGCGTCTCTCTGGGCATCCTTCTTGACCATATGGAGGCCAGGAGGGATATCCTCTTTCTAGCGGATGGGAGGAGGAGGCTGAGGAGGGAGACGAACCCAGCATGGAAGCATGTCTCCAGGGCAGTCAGTGCTCAGGGCCTCCAGCAGAGGACTGCCCTGCAATGTTGCAAGAGGATGAATGACCTCATCGGTACCCCCAGGGTAAGTGAACCCTCAACTGCTCACACTTACCTCACTGAATGGTACAGGGGACATGGGTCTCAGTGGCAACGTGATAAGTTCATTTCTTATAGCCCCACTGCTGTAGGTGGAGAGGCCACTGCGTGTCCCTGATCCTTCCACACAGAAAGCGCACATGCTGTCTGGGAGTGGGGAAGGGGGGAAGGGATTGAGGGCACCAGCAAGCACTGCTAATAACATGCCTCTCTGAACCTTATCCTTATATCTACATGGGCTCACCGCTTTGGAGGGTGCTGGTCCAGAACCCTTGTGGACAACCTGCAGTGCATCAGTCACACGGCACACAATCCAGTGGGTTATTTGTAAGACTGGAAGCATGAGAAAGATACATGAGACCCAATTGCGGTCAACCCCATCTTCTCTCTAACTGCAGGAGAAGTTCAACCATAATTGGAGAGAGAGGGAGAAGATGGGAGGGGGCTGGCCACACTGAGAAGAACTGACTTACTTTGAGGAATGGGCAGCCCACCTAGCAGGGGCGGAGCAGGATAGATCCATGGGAGGTAGAGAGATTGGCTTGCGGCCTCCATCCAGTAAGGGTCCATGCATGCCATTGAAACCTAAGGGTCAAGGGTTCCTTCATAATGGAGGCAGCTCATGCAGTCCCTCGCTCTCTCCTGTCTCATTAACAGGTGCCACCAGGAAGAAGGAAAGGCCTGGAAGTGGCGAAGCCCTGTCCAGCACTTGGACAAGCCCGGATGGGAGTGAGGGCATCGTAGAGGAAGAAAGTGCACCTGTGGAGGTGTCACAGCAGTCACCTGCACTCTCCACCAGCTCATACACACACAGATCTAATTTAGGAAGGGTCTCACATTCAGGTGGCCATTGCACAGACACGTGTCTACAGGAGGAGGAGGCAGGGTCCGCTAAGCTCATGGGTACTTGGAGGAGAACTGGGGAAGAGGCATCTGATGATGGGACTCTGGAGTCGGCTTTCCAAAAGAGTAACATTCAACAAGTAACATTCGCACCACACAATTGCCAGGCAATGACCATCTCCAACAAGAGAGAATCCAACCATCTCCCCCTGATGTTCAGTGGCATTACCATCACTGAATCCCCAATTATCAATACCCTGGGGGTTACCATTGACCAGAAACTGAACTGGACTAGCCACATAAATACTGTGGCTAAAAGAGCAGGTCAGAGGCTAGGAATCCTGCGATGAGTAACTCACCTCCTGACTCCCCAAAGCTTGTCCACCATCTACAAGGCACAAGTCAGGAGTGTGATGGAATACTCCCCACTTGCCTGGATAATTGCAGCTCCCACAACATTCAAGAAGTTTGCCACTGTCCAGGACAAAGCAGCCCACTTGATTGGCACCACATCCACAAACATTCACTCCCTCCACCATCGATGCACAGTAGCAGCAGCATGTACCATCTACAAGATGCACTGCAGGAATTAGCCAAGGCTCCTTATGCAGCACCTTCCAAACCCATAACCGCTACCATCTGGAAGGACAAGGGCAGCAGATAGATGGGAATGCCACCACCTGGAAGTTCCCCTCCAAGTCACACACCATTCTGATTTGGAAATATATTGCTGTTCCTGCACTGTCACTGGGTCAAAATTCTGGAACTCCCTCCCTAATAGCACTGTGGGTGCACCTACACCACATGAGCTGCAGCAGTTCAAGAAGGCAGCTCACCACCACCTTCTTAAAGGCAACTAGGGATGGGCAATAGCTGCTGGCCCAGCCAATGAAGCCCACATCCTCTGAATGAATTTAAGAAGAGATGCTGGAGAGGCAGCAAGAGACGGGAAAAACCCGGAGAGATGGCAGAAGCCCTCAACAGGGTGACATGCGAGGCTGGGGAGGCTGTCCGCCTGCTGGCTGATGAGGTGGTGCCGACCTGTGCATGCATGGAGGTCTCCATTGGGAGAGTGACGGACTCCATAGAGAACCTGTTCCAGTAGATTCTGCCTGAGATGCATGCTGACCAGCGTTCCATTGCCGTAGCCATGGGTGAACTTTTGCAGTAGCTATGCAAGAGTGGAGACGGGGCACCTCAACCTCCGTCCAGATGTCCCTTCCCCTCAGAGGCCCTCGGGTACCCAAAGGGAGTAGGAGTGGCAGTTGGGATGTCCACTCAGGCTCTCTGAGTGTGTCCAGCCTTTTGAATCACTCTTGCCTGTGACCCTTTCACTGTCTTCTGTGACTGCAGAAGGAGCAGCTGCCCTACAGCAGGGCAGCCAAAGTAATCCGCAGCCCTCCAGGCCAGAGGACTGCCGCCAAAGTCATCCAAGGCAACAGGGCCACCTGGTCAGCAGGCTGCCTCCACCCCTGATGTGGGTGTCAAGGGATCACTTAGGAATGGTTGGGAAAGAAAAATTAAGAGTTCTGATCTTAGAAGTGGTTGCACTATGATTACTACACTTATCACACTTGTAAATATAGTTCACTTGCATTTCAATCGTGTCCATAAGACCATAAGACATAGGAGCAGAAATTAGGCCATTCGGCCCATTGAGTCCGCTCTGCCATTCAATCATGGCTGATAAGTTTCTCAACCCCATTCTCCCACCTTCTCCCCGTAACCTTTGATCCCCTTACCAATCAAGAACCTATCTATCTCGGTCTTAAATATACTCAATGACCTGGCCTCCACAGCCTTTTGTGGCAATGAATTCCATAGATTCACCACTCTCTGGCTAAAGAAGTTTCTCCTCATCTCTGTTCTAAAGGTCTTCCCTTTACTCTGAGGCTCTGCCCTCCTTAGTCTCCTACTAATGGAAACATCTTCCCCACGTCCACTCTATCCAGGCCTTTCAGTATTCTGTAAGTTTCAATCAGATCCCCCCTCATCCTTCTAAACTCCATCGAGTATAGACCTAGAGTCCTCAAATGTTCCTCATATGTTAAGCCTTTCATTCCTGGGATCGTTCTCGTGAACATCCTCTGGACCCCCTCCAGGGCCAGCACATCCTTCCTGAAATATGGGACCCAAAATCACTCACAATATTCTAAATGTGGTCTGATCAGAGCCTTATGAAGCTTCAGCAGCAGATCCCTGCTTTTATATTCTAGTCCTCTCGAAATAAATGCCAACATTGCATTTGCCTTCCTAACTACCAACTCAACCTGCAAGTTAACCTTAAGAGAATCCTGGACGAGAACTCCCAAGTCCCTTTGCACTCCAGATTTCTGAATTCTCTCCCCATTTAGAAAATAATCTATGCCTCTATTCTTCCTACCAAAGTGCATGACCTCACACTTCCCCATGTTGTATTCCATCTTCCACTTCTTTGCCCATTCTCCTAACCTGTCCAAATCCTTCTGCAGCCTCCCTGCTTCCTCAATACTATCTGTCCCTCCACCAATCTTTGTATCATGTCTGATGTGGTTTAATTGCGACAGTCCTTAAGCCTGTGCGTGCCTCCAACCCCCACCCTACCATCTTTCAAGGGACACCCCATGTCCCCCAGAATCATGCATGTATGTGCAGGGAGGTAAAGGTCTTTGCCAAGGCTCTTGTGAGCCATGTGCAAGAAGTCTCCCACGCATGCTGAGCCTTTTCCCTTCACAATTTCATCTGTCCCAATGCCCTAGCATTGTAAATACTACATGCTGAGGTTCCCCTTCAGTTGTCCAGCTGAGATGACCTGCATCTCCGCCCAACCCCTATGACTCAAGTTCAATGCAGCATCTTGAGATCTCCACCACGAGGCTCTGCATAGTAGCTTGCTGCCATGGTCACCGCCACCTTCAAGGTTGAGTCTAATATCTTTTCCCCTCCCCCAATCACCCACATCCTTCCCCCCGCCGATTAACACTGATCTCCTCCAGGAATCATTTTTGACCTCACAGTCACCCTTCAACCCCTCCCCATCATCTTCTGTCCCATACCTTGTAGGCCAATGTAGAAGTCCGTACCCCTGTTATGATTTGATCTGATCATGTTAAAAACCGCTCGTTGCACTACAGTGTCACGGGGCCAGGAGCTGATCAACCGCCTACCGGGATCTTCAGCATCAACCCAATCTCTGGCGAGCTGTCTGTGACTAAACCTTTGGACCGAGAGCAGATAGCTTCGTCCCATCTAAGAGCTCACATTGTAGACCTGAATGGAAATCAGGTGGAGAATCCAAATGACATAGTTATCAATGTCATTCAAACCCGGCCCCCCCCCACCAATCTTGCTGACCCCCCTGAATTCCCATCACCTTCTGCATCCCCTCCAACAACCCTCAGCACCTCATTCACTTGGCATTACCATATCCTCAGCCTACCGGCTCCCCTTTAGGCGTCACCATCCTGTCCACTAACTAGTACCCTCAGTATGCCCCCCAGGAATCCTCCATTCACAGAATTTTAACCGCACAGAAGATTGACTCCACTGATCACTCACTCTGAACCCCTTTCCCTGCTTCCCTCCTCAATGCTGTTCCACACCTCCACACACTCCGCCATGCCCACCCACACCTCTACACCTTCCTATGTCCATCCTCTGCCCGGCCACACCTGCACAACTGCATCCCCTCCCCACCTGCACTCCAGCACGGCCCTTCCCACCTTCCCGCTCCATACCAGCTCACCCATCCCCACAGAATCTCTGTCTTTCTCTGACCACCCCCAACCCCTTGCCCCGCTCTATACCTCCACACCCACCCCACCTCTTCATTTCTCTCCTCCCCATATTCCGCTCCCCCCCCTCCTTTACTCCCCAGCACAGACAATTGCTGCCCACCAGTAGTTCTTGCAGCCTCCTACCTGCAGCTTGAAGATCCTCCACTTGAATATTGCTGCACATGGAAGATCCATGTGGCTGATACTCCATCCATCCACTGCTGCATGTGACGTCCCAGGGTCCGGTCACTGGAAGCCTCAATATTCTCACTGGATCTCCGCTAGCTGCCCCAGGCCTTCCTCAAGTAAGTGCTGACATGGACACGCCATGTTCTGGATCCACACGATTTCCCATTGCTAGCTTGGATGATTGGGCGGGGAGGGCCGATTCTAGTCAGGTCTTCACCTGCATCTCATTAGCAGGATGCAAATCGGTTTCACGCCCATCTCTGGCGGAAATGGTGGCCCGCTATGGTGGGCAGGAGCGCAAGATCCCACTGTCATTTTACGTATGCGGGAAACTGATTTTTCAGCTCCTGCCACATTGTATCCCTCTACCCACCATTAAATCCTCCGTGGTTGGGGGGGAGGGGGGGAAGGACTGGAAAATTCCACCCATAGAGTTAGCCACCTATTATACGCCATTGCCAATTTTCCTCTTGAATGAAGTGAATGTAAGAGAAATTTGTGCAGGAAGTATAATGGTAACCAGTTTGATGCAGCCTATTTTGCATTATGCCCCAAAGTTAAAATTACCTCTATTCACCTCTGAAATGATAAGAACTGATAGCCACCATGCTGGCCTCCACGAGTCTAACAATTCAAATGGATTTCAAATTTGCCTCAGTTTCAATTAAAACTTTAAATAAAATACATTCTCAATCCGATGTATCATTGATTATGTCATTGAGCAATGATAGCTATGACACAAGATATTTTTCCATGGCAACAGGTTTTCTGTATGTCCCCTTGTTGAAATTTGAGTCGAACGAATAGAAGAAAAAAAAAGAAAGGATTTTCTTTCTAGAACACTAAAGAGAAGTGGTTGCAAATGTTGGCATAATATTTTGTTGATATAAAATTGATGTTTGTTTCTTTGTTTTCCATGTAATTTGAAGTTGGGTCCAAGATTAAACTGTACCAGAGAATGCTCATTGCAAACGAAATGGGTTTATGCATGTGTGCAGATGGGAATGTGTTTTTGAGGTGGAATGGGAAGGAATCAACTCATGGAGCTGAATTTCTCCGGGTCGGTCACGATTCCGACATCATCTTCAATTCCAGATTGAGATCTTGGAAATGGCTGTGGAGGGACTTCAGTTGCAATCTTCCCAGAAGCAGCCAATTAAGAAGCCACCTCCAGGAGTCCCATCCAATTAAGGATAGTGGATGGAGCAAGGAAGCAGGAAACCCAATAGGAGGGCCTGTAGCAATGGTTGGCTGGCAGGCCCAATGGGAGAGATGAATGCTGTTGGGAGAGGAGGGTGACCTGGAGGGAGTCTCAAAATGGAGGCACTCATGATGGCCTCCTTCAATTGAAATAAAAAATGGCGTGGTTCTGTGAGAGGTCTCAGGGTGGAGCCTAACCCCTCTCGAAGAAACCTGAGGTTTCTCTGCACCCCCATGAGCCTTGCAGTCTCCTGATGTGGCCATTCAATGCAGCCTGTGGTGGCTTGTTGACCTCCCAGCAAAAGGTCCCCTCCAAGGAACTGGTGGGCTTCACACTCAGTGGGGGGATGATCCAATGGTGGGAAACTGCCATTGCCTTCAGAAAATAGTCTCTGACCAGGACCTTAATTGTCCTAATTGGCCGCCTGGCTCCATGGAACAGCCTTCAGACTTTGTTCCCAGCCCAAACTTGGGAAACTTCCCTGGAGGTGGGAAAGCTTTAGGGAATCGCCCTGACTGGTTTCCCCTTTTTTTCTGGTTTCCGCTCCCCCAGTCCCTCCAAACCCTTCTCCATAGGGTTGGGAACAGTCACCCCATGGAGGCCAAATGACATGCTCCGTAGTTTGGATATTTGAATATCATGTATAATTAAAAATAGTGACAAATCACAAACTGCTCATCTATCCACTAGTAGATTGCAGATTTAAATTATAGATTGTCTTTCGTACATATTTTTTCAATGTATCCCTTATGTGGACTCTTCTCAGCAGGAAGTTCTTTTTAGTCCACTCACTATTTCCTGTGGCTTAGGTCCAGTAAAATGTGTGTCTGATTTTGCGCCCAATAGTATATCAGAAATAAAAACAAAAAAACTGCGGATGCTGGAAATCCAAAACAAAAACAAAAACAGAATTACCTGGAAAAACTCAGCAGGTCTGGCAGCCAGACCTGCTGAGTTTTCCAGGTAATTCTAGTATATCAGAAATGCCTGGTTATCACAGAAATGTTCAATGTGCCTGGTATATTTATGTCTGTGGCACGTGCTCCCATTCACCTGTGAATCCAGCACTTCAGACACTCAAGCAATAATAGTGCTTCATAAATGACAAATCCTGTGAAGCTGGCATTGGAGCTGTCCATCATTTGGATTCATGTTCAGAATTAAATGAAATGCCTTGCCTCATTAAAACCTTAAAATTCTCATGGGGGATAGTCATGCATTCATGAAACATCTTGAACCTTTGAGATACCTCACGAGCTGACATTTTGCTGAGACTAATGACCTTCCCTCTCCCTTCCTCAGCCTTTCCTCCACTCCCAACTCCATAAAAATATGAAAATAACATGAATGGGCAAATTGCTGTCTTTTGTTAGTTTTATCTTAATCCAGTAACCAAATCTGTATGACTCATCCCTGAGAGTTATTCATAATGAATATTCAAAATATTTTCATGTTAAATTTCTGCTTACCTGTAATACAATGTTGTTGGATTATGCACATGAATGTAAATGATCTAACTGAGTAACAAAACCCTTCACGGCATGCAAAATAAGAATAAAATAGTAATAGTAATGCTGTAAATTAAAAATCATGGGGAAGGTTGTAGCTCATGAAATGCAAATTTCTCTGCTTGTTGTGTAACATCATATTTATAGAGTTGATCTCCATGTGACTGTGCGGGTGATGCTATTAAAAGATCAAGAGACCTAATTTACATTTTCTGTTCCTCAGATGCAAAGAATTGAGCTACCCCAAGAACCTGCCACAGATTTCCCTCATTTTCATCTTTGTGAATGAAGCTCTGTCCGTCATCCTCCGCTCTGTGCATAGTGCAGTGAATCACACGCCAGCCCATCTACTGAAAGAGATTATCCTTGTGGATGACAACAGCGATGATGGTACAGTAAGCTTCAAAACATGTGGTTGAAAAACTGCATGCGCTACAGGCCTGTCTGATCTTGTGCCCATCTGCATGTTTTGGAGGTGTGTGAAAGCATTTGAGCAACTCACTGGGTGTTCTATGGCTTTCTCCTCCTGAGGGATTAGGGAATTTTGGAAAGCTCTGTTCAATCTCTTTCCTCCGCCTTACGCTGTGACCAAATTATCCTGCAACAACATTATTTATTAAGGATAAGGCTAGCAGTAGAGGAGTGTGTGTTGAGTATAAAGATAGAGGTGAAATGATAGATGTGAGAGTGTAAAGATGTGAGAGTGGAGTAATGTGCTAATGGCATTTTACAAGTGGTTTCTGAATGTTAGGATAGGTGTGTAGCACAGGTTCCCTTAGCCACACTGTAGGTTGAAAGTAGTGTGCATGTTCCTTTATTGGGGTGAAGTCTGTAGTGGTACCCAGGGTAGAAAAGGAAGAAAGAAAAATCATTGTGACTGCTTAACCTTACCTTGGTGAGATTATTGATTCTTTTCCTGTACTGTTCAGCTTACCTAAGAGTGAGACAGTTGGTGGAGAGTGGTAGTACCACTTCCCTCCAAGGGGCATGGTTGACTGCTCTGCCAGGCTTGGAGGATTGCTGTACCATGAAATGGTGCCTCTTCTCTTCGACCTTGTCTAAAAGACCAATGACATCCTTTTCTGAGAAGTTAACTCTTCTTACTCTCCCACCTCTTCTGCCTGCTTCACAGGTTTTGTCTGCTTTGCCACCCTACTGCCAACATAGAATAAAGATGTGGATTATAGATGTGGTGGGGAGATTTGAGAGAGAAAAGCCTCCCAGAGCTGTGGAAAACAGGAGTCTGCAGAATGCTTCTCCATAGCTGCACAATTATTGCAGTCAAGTTTCTTGGAGGTTGAACTGCTGATATAGAGTTGTGAATTGGGAAATCCATGGGTGAACAGTGTAACTTTCTGGTGTAGTAATCTTCTCAAAGGCAGTTAGGGATGGGCAATTAATGCTGGCCTAGCCAGTGATGCCCACATCCCATGAACGTATATGAAAAAAGTTACAGTGCAACTATGGTCTAACTGGCATTGAGGAAATTCAGGCATTTAAAACAATCCTGTACAAGCTGTTTTCCATTGATTTGGGCTATGTTTTCTGTGTTTTTGTCATGCTGTAGAAGAACTAAAGGCCCCATTGGAAGAATATGTCCACAAGCGCTACCCTGGTCTAGTGAAGGTGGTGAGGAATGAAAAACGTGAAGGCCTGATCCGAGCCCGTGTCCAGGGATGGAAAGCTGCAACAGCATTAATCACAGGGTTCTTTGATGCTCATGTGGAGTTTAGTGCAGGGTGGTAAGTGGATGCCCAAACAATAGCAAGCACTATAGACTCTTAATGAAATAGCATCACTCTTTAGTTACATGAAATGGATATATTTCTTTTAAATTCAATACCTTCACCATCTTCATAAGGACATAAGGCCAGAAAGGAAGGTGGATAAAGTGTGAGGGTTTTCTACAGCTTTATCTGCTAGTTTCATCAAAACAAAGGAGTTGTTTTGTGACAACAGCGGCGTTTTTAGTCACAAACTATTGTAAATAGTTGTGAATCACATTTGATGGTGCAAAGATCTAGAAATGACTGATTTAGAGCAACCCAACATGAGTTGAGGTGAAGAGACATTATATCTCATGGAAAAAAGTATATAACTCCAAGGATGGAGCACAATCCCAGGGAGTGATAGATAACTTCTACCGTAGTCTATCCCACCTTGAGTATTAAGTCCATTTCTTACGGAGTCAGAAAGTAGAACATCCTGGCATTGAAGAGAGTCCTAAAACCAACACTAAGCTGAATAAATAGGATTGGTACACAGCTGAGTTTGGAAAAGCCTAAGGCTACTAGGAATCTTTGAGCAGCAAGGGACAATTTATAGGTGCCATCACCAAGATACTTAAAATCCTCTTGATTAATAGGCAAATTGGATTCCAGAAGAGTGCTCACAATTAACAGCAGCTCTAGGAAAAGGGATATGAATCCAACTTAAGTGAGAAAAGATGGATATATAATTAATATTTAACTTCTCACCAGGTGCACTAAATATGGGAAATAGTGAAAGCAGAGAATATTTTGAATTTTAAAAGGCTGACGGATACATTTTTGGCAAGCTATTGAGAGGTATCAGAGTGGAATATGAAGACTAACCATTGAAATCAGTTTGATGGATAGAAATGGTCCTTTCTGATTAGTGTAGTCTGTGCTTCTAAGGAACTTGTTATCTATTGGTGATTCATTTATACCTATTTTGGGATGAGGTGATGCAGGAACATGGTCGGTAAATGTGATTAGGATTATGTGTGTTTGTGTGTGTAGAAGGTAAATGCTGGCACAGAATGATTAAACTGAATGGCCTGTTTCCAATTTGTATTTCTATCTGTGGCTTCACGATAACCATCGTGGCCTGGAAATGATTTGATTACTTCAGAAAATCAGGGAGAAATTTCTCAGGTTTCCTGAAATTGGCAAAAAGTGCATTTTCCCCCTTGTTTACTTTTCCCAGGCACTTTTAGGGCAACTTTTAGCTGCCGCACCATTCTTCAGCTGAGAGAAGCAGGAAGATGACATATATAGAAGCAATCTTCGCATCAGCCAGTCACCGAGGATACATAATAGCGCTAATGATGTATCTTCTGACCTTCCTTGCCTTTGTGCCTTGCTTGGTGATTTCCCAAATAGCATAGCAAAGTGAGAGAAATTTAATTTTTTCATGCATACATTTCATAAAACTCAATTGAAGGAGCATAATGTAAAAGGGGAGAAGGTCTCTAAGCTTCTCAGTATGGTGCATAACTGCTCCCAACTCAGTCACTCAGGAATTTCACAAGGGGTTTTGTCGTGGACCTGACTCCCCTGAGTGACCCAGAAACTACTCGGTGAGTAGATGTAGCCAAACCACTAACCAATAACAATCATCGCTCAATGACTTGTAAAGCCAAACCTATTCAAACCTTACCAATTTCAAATAGACAGATTTCAAGGTTTAAGAAGTACACTGGTAAAGGAAAAAACTACTCAAAGACAAATGGATGTCGTGCGAAGTATTTTGGAGGGTATGCACAACAGGTATATAAGTAGTAGGAAGAAAATTATTAGAAAGCAAAACTTTTGTTAACAAAGGCTTTTTGGAACTATGGTTATACAAGGCATCCAATATTTCAATATTCCAATATTTTATGAGGTACTGGTGCAAGGTTAATTGTCTGCAGTTACCTAGAATTGTTATTTTGCCTTTATAAAAAGGCAATCACCATTTTGGTTTGTTTTCAGTCTAGTGGGAATGTTTTTGCTAACTCCTTGTTGATGTCTATCTATACTTCATGGATTTTCACCATTATCTCATTTTGCATCTTTGGATATTGACTATTCTTAAGAATCCATTGGTTAGCAGCCTTTTGCACTTGCAACAGAAGGGGAAGGAACAAGTTGTTGTGGTCCATGGAGGTACCAATGACTTAGGTAGAACTAAGAAAGAGGCTCTGCACAGGGAGTATGAAGAGCTGGGTACTAAATTGAAAAGCAGAACCTCAAAGGTAATAATGTCTGGATTATTACCTGAGCTGCATGCAAATTGGCCAGGGTACATAAAATTAGGATGATGAACATGTGGCTCAAAGGTTGGTGTGGGAGAAGTGGGTTCCAGTTCATGGGGTACTGCCACCAGTACTGGCGAAAGTGGGGGCTGTACTGTTGGAACATTCTACACCTGAACCATGCTGGGACCAGTGTTCTTGTGAACCATGTAACTAGGAAAATAGAGAGGGTTTAAAACTAAATAGTAGGGGCAAGGGATCATATGCGGAAAGATGTGGTATATCAAAGAGTAGAGACAAGGTAAGAGAGGAAAATAGTAATCTGAGAAACGAGGGTCGGAGAATGGTAGGAAAGGACAGAGAGAAAAAGACCTAAGAATGCACCAAGAATAAAGACTAGATGTCACAAAAATAACAAAAAGACAAAACTAAAGGCTATGCATCAGAATGTGTGTGGCATTCATAATAAACTAAACTAATTGATTGCACACATTGGAGTAGATAAATCTGATCTGATAGCCATTATGGAGACGTGGCTGCAGGGTGACAAGGATTGATTCCTGAATATTAAGGGGGATATGACCCTCAAGAAGAACAGGAAGCTAGGTAAAGGCGGAGGGTAGCACTGTTAATCAAGGATGGCATTGGTGCAGGAGTTAGAGAGGACCTTGGTTCAGGAGATCAGGATGTAGAATCGGTTTGGGTAGGGATGAGGAATAGTAGGGGAAAGAAGTCACTAGTGGGAGTAGTCTACAGGTCCCCTAACTGTAACCACAATGTAGGACAAAGTATACAAGAAGAAATATTGGGTGCCTGTAATAAAGGGATGGCAAAAACCATGGATGACTTTAACCTGCATATAAGCTTGAAAAATCAGGTTGGAAGTTGTAGCCTAGATGAGGAGTTCATTGAATGCTTTAGAGATAGCACATTCTGGAACCAACCAGAGTGCATCTTTTATTAGACTTGGTATTATGTAATGTGACAGGATTAATTAATGACCTCAGGGTGAAGGCACCTCTAGGTAGCAGCGACCACAATATGATTGAATTTTACATCCAGTATGAAAGGGAGAAGAGTGGGTCTAAAATTATATGACTTTAAGTGTTATAAACTTAAATAAGGGCAACTATGTGGACATGAAAGCTGAGCTAGCTGAAGTTAACTGGGATACTAGACTATAGGATAGATCAATGGAGAAGCAGTGGCAGACGTTTAAGGGAACATTTCAGAATACTTAGAATAAGTATATTCCTCCTATAAAGGAAAAGTCTAAAGGAAGGGCCTACCATCTGTGGTTAACTAAAGAAGTTAGACAAAGCATCAAATTTAAGGAAAAAGCATATAACTGCGCAAAGATGAGTGGCACATCAGATGATTGGTCAGAATATAAAGAATGGCAACGAAATACTAAAAGGCTAAACAGGAGAAAGAAATTCGAGTATGACAGGAAGCTAGCTAGAAATGTAAAAACAGATAGCAAGAGTTCCTACAGATGTTTAAAGAGGAAAAGAGTAGTTAAAGTGAATGTTGGCCCTCTAGAGAGTGAGAATAGGGAGGTAATTGTAAATACTAAAGAAATGGCAGATAAAATGAAAAAATATTTTGCTTTTGTCTTCATTATCGAGGATACAAAATCATTCAAGTAATAACTGTAAATCAGGAGGTGGAGGGGAGAGAGGAACTTGGTGAAATTACAGTCACTAGGGAAGTGGTACTGAGCAAACTGATGGAGCTGCGGGCTGACAAGTCTCCGTGTCCAGATGGACTTCATCCTTGTGTCTTAAAAGAGGTGGCTAATGAGGTAGTAGATGCATTCATGTTAATTTTCCAAAATAGTCTAGATTCTGGAAAGGTTCCATCAGGCTGGAAAGTAGCAAATATTCAAGATGTGAGGGAGGCAGAAAACAGGAAACTATAGGCCTGTTAGCTTGACGTCTGTTTTGGGGAAGGTGTTAGAGTCAATCATTAAAGAGGTTATGGCTGGGCACTTAGGAAAACACAAGGTAATTGGGAGGAGTCAGAATGGTTTTATGAGAGGGTAATCATGTTTAACCAATTTATTAGAATTCTTTGAAGGAGTAACATGTGCCGTGGATAAAAGGGAGCCTGTAGCTGTACTGTACTTGGATTTCCGGAAGGCACTTGATAAGGTGCCACATCAAAGGGTATTGAGGAAAATAAAAGCTCATGGTGTAGGGGGTAACCTATTTGCCTGGATAGAAGATTGGTTGGCTGGCACAAAACAGAGAGTATGCATAAATGTGTCTTTGTCTGTTTGGCAGGATATGACTAGTGGAGACCCACAGGGGTCTGTCCTGGGGCCTCAACTTTTTACAATTTACATCATGACTTAGATTAAGGAAAGGAAAGCATGGTAGCTAACTTGGCAGATGACACATGGATGGGTAGGAAAGTATGTCGTAAAGAAGACATAAGGAGTTTGCAGATGTATATAGATAAGTTGAGAGTGGGCAAAAATCTGGCAAAAGATGGAGCATAATGTGGGAAAATATGAAGCTGTTCACTTTGGCAGAAGAATAAAAAAAGCATATTACTTAGACAGCGAATGACTGTGGAATTCCGGGGTGCAGGGGAATCTAGGCGTTCTCGTGCATGTCACAAAAAGTTAGTATGCAGGTATAGCATGTAATCAAGAAGGCTCATGGAATGCTATTCTTTATTACGAGAGAGATTGAATATAAAAGTAAGGATGTTATGCATCAGTTATACAGGGCACTGGTGAGAACACATCTCGAATACTGTGTGCAGTTTTGGTCTTCTTATTCAAGGAAGGATATAAATGTGTTGGAGGTGGTTCAGAAGAGGTTTACTCGATTGATATCTGGAATGAGCGGGTTGTCTTATGAGGATAGGGTGGACAGGTTGGGCTTGTTTCCTCTGAGGGGTGACTCGATTGAAGCATACAATCTCCTGAATGGTCTTGACAAAGTGGACGTGGAAAGGATGTTTCCCCTTGTGAGTGAGTCCAGAACTAGGGGGCACTGTTTTAAAATTAGGGTTCACCCTTATAGGACAGAGATGAAGCGAAATGTTTTCTCTCAGAGGCTTGTGCGACTTTGGAACTCTGCCTCAGAAGGCAATGAAATCGTGATCACAATAAATTTAAGGCAGAGATAGATAGATTCTTGTTAGGCAAGGGAATCAAAGGTTATCGGGAATAGATTGGAACGTAGAACTCGAAATACAAACAGATTAGCCATGATCTTACTGAATGATGGAGCAGGCTGGAGGGACCAAATGACCTGCTTCTGCTCCTATTTTGTATGTTTATATGAGACTGCCTAAGACATCATGAGTAAAGTCATTAAGTTTAGTCATAGAACTTCCTGTGTTTGTTAGCTTCCAGTTGGTGGTGTCTTCACTAACTGAAGATTTCCCAAAATAATTACTTCACTTCAGAAATAACCAATTTGATGCATCACAACCTGTAAATACTGTAATCACCAAGTTAACAAGGGTGAATTGACTCCTCTCTTTGTCCCACTCCTGAGTTGGTTGTAACAGAGTTTAAATTTAAAAGGGAGGTGATTTTGCCAATTGAATATATGTTTATCTGTATTTAGATTGGTGCAAGAAATAAGCCAGCCAGCTTCCTTAAGTTAACAAATAAAGAGTTAATTATAATGCTGAAAATCACTTGGGTGAAAAGACAGAAACTATTAACAAAAGGTTTACCATGTACAAATATATCCAACTACCCAGTAATGCAAAAACAACACACACAATGCCGCTCCCTCCCCCCAAGCATGCAAAAAAGAAGTAGAACTCTGCAGAGTAAAAACTTGCTCAAGTAACATCAAGTAAAGTCAGAAAGAAAAATATTCACCAATTGACCAGAGGCTTGTTTACAGATGAAGGATCCCTTACCGTAGTGAAGCAGTCAGTCTGCAGCCTTGGCTGGTTAATTTGGAATTCTCTTTTAAGAACTCTCAGTTTGCAGCAATGAGGTGTTCTGGTGGGATTCTCAAAACACAAGCAGCTCAGCTTTGACGAGAGAGGTTTCAGAAGAAAGAGAGACAACAAACCTATAGCAGCCTCTCTGACTATATGAAATCTAATATATTTTTTGCACCCAGGAGCTGGATCACATGACCTCTCTCTCTCTCTCAGCATTCCATTGACTTAGTGTCTCCATAAAAAGCAGCTTGTGTCCTTCGCAAATGCAACGTGGTAGCTGCTGTCAGCCAGTGTCCTTGCTTGTGAAAAGTGTTCTTTTGAAATAAGCTCAATACATAGTTATGTCCAGCCAATGACAATATAAAGTAACATATAAATAGTTGTTTGGTAGTACAGAT
This sequence comes from Carcharodon carcharias, assembly GCF_017639515.1. Taxonomy (NCBI): domain Eukaryota; kingdom Metazoa; phylum Chordata; class Chondrichthyes; order Lamniformes; family Lamnidae; genus Carcharodon; species Carcharodon carcharias. The sequence continues at coordinate 123,985,679 of NC_054476.1, forward strand.
CTTGAGTATTGCTGAAAAAAAGAGACAAGCTGTTGAAGCTTTTCATCTTGTACTCATCAGGACAGATTCGCAAGAATACCAATCGTAAAGGGCATAATAATTTATACAGCATGAGAAGATACTGCTGATTGGTTGGCAAGTGGATTCTGATTGGTAGAGGCGTTGCCATGGAGATCGCACCAGGGAACAGTTAACTGCCAAGCTTTTGACCTGCCTGGTTTGAATTTAAACAAAAGCTTGGCAGTGCAAGACAAAAAGCTTTGACAGCATGCCTCTTTTTTCAACAAAATTCAAGTAAAGTAATATATGTCCAGCTGATGACATTATAAATTAACATTTTATATAATACAACTTCATAGCATTACACTGAAGCATGAGAGTAGCAGAAAATGTGGCAAGCTCAGTATAAGTGCAGCAACCAAAGAGTGGACTAGATTTTGACTCTGTGCAATAATGTTAAATAGGTGATAACAAATCAATGGACAATTTTTACATCTCTCCTGATTTTTATTTCCATCAGTATGGAATTTTTCCCTATTAACGCTTACTCTGCTTATGAGATTAATGCAATGAATTAAAGGAGTTTCTACCTGAAAGAATGTTGGTGTTTGGAGCAACCCGTTAGAGAGGGCAGTAAAGGGAAAAAAAAGTAACTTAACATCAAACAGAAGGCACTTACATCAAGTGCGGAATCATCTCAGATTTGCACTAAGTGAGGTAGCAGGCGGGTAAAACGACGTTTCACCTGCCAGCTGCGATGGCGGGTTTTCACACCGTATCGTCCCAATCCTGCTGCATCACTTATGCATTCCCAGGAAACACGCTGTTTCCATGGCAGGTGGGCTCTCATTCACCCGCCACGCCATCATCTCGCCGCTTCATCACACCAGGAGCCATATTTAAAGTCCAGCCGCGCGCACCCATCTCTGTGCTTCCAGCCCACAACTACTACAGGGAAGATGTCCACGAAAGGCAAAAAGACTGCAGCCCCCAGTCTTAACGATGTGTCACTGGAATGCCATTTGGATGCCATGGAGGCCACCGTGATGTCCTCTATCCCTGCTCTGGCTGCAGGACGGGCAGCGGCATCACCAATCCAGCATGGGAGGCAGTGGTAGCACTGGTCAGTGGCAATGCCCTGCAAAAGAGGACAGCCACCCAGTGCCACTACCGGATGAATAGTCTTATCTGTTCTGCCAGGGTAACTCACTCTTCTCATCACTCTCAACTCACACACTCACAAACCCATCACACATTCACAGGGGTCTCATACCTCAAGGGACAACACCACTAACTCTCCCACACACCCTCACATCACCATCAGACTCATATCCTCTGGAGTTCATGTCCTCATTCCTGTCCATGGTTCTGCTCACCACACAGACATTCCATGCAGTGCCATGTGTCCTGCTCACACTCTCTCCACTTGTTTTCATGCAGGAGAAGCTGGCTCACATCAGCAGGGAGAGGTCCTGGTCTGGGGGTGGGGTGGCCGACATTAGACCCCTCACTCACCTTGAGGAGCGTGCTATTGTGCTGACTGGTGAGGATGTGGACCCTGCCTGCGGTGACATTGAGATCGGTGGCGAACAACCGCCTGAGGAGCCTGCACCACATCAACCCTCCCTCAAGGCAACTGTGAATTTTTTTTTAATTCATTCACAGGATGTGGGCTTCACTGGCTGGGCCAGCATTTATTGCCTATCCCTAGTTGCTCTTGAGGAGGTGGTGGTGAACTGCCTTTTTGATCCGTTGCAGTCCATGTGGTGTAGGTACACCCACAGTGGTGTTAGGAAGGGAGTTCCAGGATTTTGACCCAGCGACAGTGAAGGAAAGGTGATATATTTCCAAGTCAGGACAGTGAGTGACTTGGAGGGGAACTTCCAGGTGGCGGTGTTTCCATCTATCTGCTGCCCTTTCCTCCTAGGAGGTAGTGGTCATGGGTTTGGAAGGTGCTGTGTAAGGAGCTTTGGTGAATTCCTGCAATGAATGTTCTCTCTCCTGCTTTTGACTCTGCTGCCATGTACTAATGATCTCTCTTTTGGTGAGTTCTCTGCCAAGGGACTGACAACCTCAGCCAGTCCCTCAGCTTCATCTATGTCCTCATCTGCAGCCAAGAGGACATCTCCTCCATTGAAGAACTGGAAATAAGCAGCCTGGAAGACCCATCACAGCACTTACCCACACCCTTCATCAGTGCAGTGACACACACCTTGGTGGGACCTAAATCTAGTGCAGGCTCGGGTTCACAATGGGGTGCTCACTGCATGGACTTGTGTCCGCAGCAAGAGGAGGCAGATTCAGCTGAGCTCCCTTGGAGGGCTGCTGGGGAGGATGCACCTGTGAGGCCCAAGCCAGATAATGGACCTCTAGATTTGGCCTTCCAACTCATGGAAGTTGGAAGCCAACTTCCAATAGAGGAATGCAAGAGTCAGCAGAAAGTGGGAGAACATCACACTGAGCTTTTGAAAGCCCCCAAAATAGTTGCAAACGAGTCGGAGGAGTGTGCCTGCCTGCTCTCTGATGAAGTGGAGCCAAATGTGAGTGCATGGATGTCTCCATGTGGAGGATGGTGAATGCCATGAAGACCCTAGTCCAGCGGAATGCAGAGAAGTGCACAGACCTGTGCTCCATCATGGTAGTCATGGGTGAGTTCCTGCTTTGGCAACGCGAGAGGGAAATGGAGCACCTCGATGTCCCTCCAGGTGCTCCTTCTCCTCAACGAGTCAGGCCGGGGCTTGCGGGCACCTGAGGAGAGGAGGAGTGACACTGGACACCCTGGGTCATCCACCCAGGAATCTCAGAGGCTGTCCTCTGTCTTCAAGTCCCCTTTGCCTGTGACCCCCTAGCATCATCCTTTGCCACCGCAGAGGGAGCAGCTGGCCCACAAGTGATTCTGAAGTCAAAAGTGTATGTGTGGCAGGGCCTTTTGGAGCCTGGTGCAAGCACGCTCACACGCACGCGGATCGTTCATGTTTCACACTCATCTCATTGTCCTGAGCATATTCAACTCTGCCTGCTAGGGTTCATTTTCAGTTGTCCACCTGAGCTGATCTGCATCCTCGCCCACCCAACGATCACACTCCCATGCAGCACCTGATCTCGCCCACTATGACTCTCGCTTCACTTTCAATTTGGAAAGCATGGTCTGGATTCGCTTTTTCGTTAGCGCCCCCATCTTTTCCCTTCCCCCAGTCACCCATTTCCTTTCCCCCCATCACTGTTGACCCCCGGCATCACCTTCCACCTCCCCTCCGTTACCTACCAGCAACAACCCTTTTTCTTCGGGATGTCCAGGTGAACGAGCACATTCCCTTCCTTCCCAAAAATCCCATCCCACATCCACATTCACTTCCCCGACCTCTTCCTTCCCACTGCCAGGGTCCGTGTCTGCCTCTGGGTCTCCACCAACTGCCCTCGCCTTCCCTTCTATCGCTACCGTCAGACCCTCACCCTCCCACCCTACTGCCTCGATCTGCCCTCAGTCATTCTCACCCTTCCTCCATACCACGCTCACCCTCAGTTCGTTCCCCAGGAGGCAGACATGAACCTATCCAACCCCTCCCGTGCATGTTCACCTGCACAACCCCCCCTCCCCATCCCTTCCCCTCTTTGCACCCCTTCCCCTCCGGAACCCCTTCCCCACTGGAGCCCCTTCCCCCTTCCACCCACCCTGGACTCTCCGCCCGCTTAGTCCCTCCTCCTTTCTCTACTCTTACCTCTTCCGTCACCCTTAGTCCCTCCCCCCGACTCCTTCCTCCAGCCTTACCTCTTCTTCCGGTCTCACTTCTTCCTCCACCCTTACTCCCTCCCCTCTCTGCACCCATTCCTCTCGCCAGACACTTTGCCCTCTCTGCACCCATTCCTCCCGCCGCAGACCTCCCCTCTCCGCACCTCTTCCCCTCTCTGCACTCCTTCCCTTACAGCTTAAACCTCCCCTTACATCTACCTCCCCAGTTGCCATCTTCTCCCTTGTTACACCTTCCTCCACCCGTTCTTCCTCCCCACACCCTCCCCCCGACACCTTCATTCCCCCTCCCTAACCTCACCCCACCGACGCTTTCATTCGCCCTCCCGACCTCACCAACCCCCTCACCTCTTCCTCTCCCATGCCCTCCACCATCATCCGTTGTGAACATCAACAGTGGCTTTCCAATTTCTGTGCGCTGCTTTGCAGCGGAGCCATGTCCGTGAGCATCCACCCAACGATTTCCTCCAGCAGGCCTGCTGTTGCGCTCCAGCATCTTTTGCTCAGCGATGTGAGCAAGGCCCTGGTGGGTAAGTCCTAAATTTTGCACGTCACACTTGTCAAGACGTGTTCTACAATGGCATGTTTTACCACCGACGTGGGCAGACGATCCACCAGGGCAATTCTGGTGGGCTGGCCTAATAATGATATGCTGATGTATTACAATGAGGTTCCCGATGTCCAATGGTGGAGAATGCATTGGCAGGCTGAGTGGACGATCGCAAACTGGTTTCATGCCGTCCTGAAACTGATCGTGCCATATTGTCCGCTCAGGCCGCTGCCACTGAACACGCCCGATGCCGGTGGGCACAGAAGACCCAGCCCAAGTGTCTGTCATGCTCGTGCTAGATATTTGAAAGATCAGTTGTGCTTAATCTCACATCCCATGTTTCGTCCATAACCCTGTGAGTTTCTCATCTTCAAATACCTGTACAATTCTCTTTTAAAATTAGCTTCCAGCACATTTCAGATGTAGCATTCCAGATCCTGACAACTCTCTGGGTGAAAAGAAAACCTCTAGACCTTTTGCCATTTATTTTAAATCCATGATTTCTGGTTATTAACCCACTCTCGAGAGGGAATAGATTTCTCTCTCTGCTCTATCAAAACCTCCCATCAGTTTGAAAACCGCTTACCAGGTCACCTCGTAGCCTCTTCTGTTCTAGGGAGAACTATCCAAACTTTTCCAACCTCTCTACATAATTGAAGTCCCTCATTCTGGATAACATCCTGGTAAACCTCCTCTGTATCCTTTTTGAGGATTTTATTTCTTTCCTGACGTATGGTGGCCAGAACTGTCCACAATACTCCAGCTGAGGCCTTACCAATCTTTTATAAATAATTAGCATGTTCTCTTTGTGTTTATATTCTATTCCTCCCAAGTAGCAAATGTGCTTTTTTAACCACTTTATCAACTGGTCCTGCACCTTTAAAAATTTGTGTATATGGGTGCTAAGTTCTTCTCTGCTAATCTATACTTTTCAAAATCATGCCAATTATTGTATACTGTATTTTCATATTAGTGATCCCAAAGTGCAATCACTTCACACTCATCCACATTGAACACCATTGATCGTGCATCTGTCTGTTTCACCGTCCTGTCTATGTGATCCTGCTGTCTATAACTACCCTCATCACGATCAACTACTTTGCCAAGTTTTGTGTCATCTGTAAACTTCATAATGTTGCTCCCTATACCTGAGAGAAGGTTGCTTGTGAAAATGGAAAAGAGTAATGGACCCAAAACTGACCCTTGGGGAACAGCACTGCAAATCACCTCCCAGTCTGAAAAACAATCCTTCACCCCCTTCTGTTTATGTCATTCAGCCTACTCCGTATACTTATGCCATTTAATTTCATGAGCTTCCTCCTATTTAACAGGTCTCTGTTGATTTCACCAAAGAATTTAGGCATGATTTGCCGTTAGCAAATCCATGCTGTCTCTTCTGGATTAACCCATTCCTTTCCAAATGAATCTTATTTTGCCCCTGATGAAAGTTTTCAATAACTTCCTCACCATCAATGTTAGGGCGACTGACTTCTTGGTTTATCCCTCCCCTCTTCCTTGAATAGTGGTGCAATATTAACAGCCACCCAGTTCTCTAGCACTACTCCTGTATCCAACGAGGATTGAAAGATTGTGACCAGTGCCTTTCCAACTCTGCTTCTGCTTATATCAGCAATCAAGGATGCATTCCACCTGGACCAAATAACTTAGCTCAGTAATGCACATTTTTTTAGTATGTCTTCTCTATTACTATCCTGGCCATAATCTCCCTTTTCGCTTTTAGTGTAACCTTCACATCATCCACTTCTTTGTGAAGACAGATGCAAAGTACCCATTTAATATTTGAGCCACGTCCTCTGCATCACATGAAGATTTCCCTTTAGATCATTAATGGGGCCAACATTTTCCCTAGCTAACCTCTTACACTTTATATTTTTATAAAATCTTTGAGATTTCACTTAATGTCACCTGCTAAACATTTTCCACAATTTCTTTTTGTCTTTAATATTAACTTTTTCCCAGAATTGTTACAGCACAGAAGGAGGCCATTTGGCCCATTGTGTCTTCACCGGCTCTCTGAGCAATGCATCTAGTGCCACACCCCTGCCTTGTCCCGGTAACCTTGCACATTCTTCTTTTTCAGATAATAATCTAATAACCTCTTGAATGCTTTGCTTGAACCTGCCTCCATCACACTCTCGGGCTGCGCATTCCAGGTCCTAACCACTCGCTGCTTGAAAATGTTTCCCCCATGTCTCCGTTGCTTCTGTAGCCAAGTACCCTTAAATCTGTGCCCTTTCATTCTCTATTCTTCTACCTGTTGGAACAGTTTATCTAGTGTCTCCAGACCCCTCACGATTTGAATACCTCTATCAAATTTCCTATTAGCCTTATTTTATCTAAGGAAACAGCTCCGACATCTCCAATCTATCTACATAACTGAAGTTCCTCATCCTTGGAGCCATTCTCATGAATCTTTTCTGCACCCTCTCTAATGCCTTCACATCCTTCCCAAAGTGTGGTGTCCAGAACTGGATGCAATACCCCAGTTGAGGCCGAACCAGTGTTTTATACAAGTTTAACATAACCTCCTTGCACTAGTAGTTTATGCTCCAATTAATAAAGTCTAGGACACTGTATACTTTATTAACTGCTCTTTCAGCCTCTCCTACCACCTTCAATGAATTATGCACATATACACTCAGGCCCCTCTGCTCCTGCACCCCCTTTAGACCTTTTATTTTATATTGTCTCTCCTTTTCTAATTGCCTCTCCTCTTCCAATCTACCAGTACTAGGTCCCTTCTTAAATCACCATTATTAACTCTTTCCCAGTTAAGCATTTTTCAATATTTACTGGTCTCTTTCTTTAATTATTCTAAACCAAATTATGTTGTGGTAACTGTTAGCTAACTGATCTCCTACTGCAACAATCCACTTGCTCTACTTCAGCACCAAGCATGACTTCCTTCCTTGTTGGATTGGAGATATATTGATCAAGGAAGTTTTCCTGCACACATATTGGAAATTTCTCTCTCTTAGTGTTTTGTTTTTCCCAGGCTATCATATCATTCAAATCAGATAATATTTTTGTTACATGTCTTTTTGAAATTTGCCTAAAAACATCTGCCCATCTATCTCCTTCTCACTGTTTGGAGCTCTATAAAAAATGTCTCCCAACAATGTACTAGCTCCCCCCCTGTTCACCTAAACCAAATCGATTCATTTCTAGGACCATCTAATATATACTTTCTATTTGGAACTGTAACATAATCCTTAAGCAATACTGCCAGGCACCCCTCCTTTTTTCCTTCTCTATCATTTTGGTAACCAGGAATATTAAGAACCATTCCTGGACTTGTTTAAGCTCTGTTTCTGTAAATGCAACCACATCATAATCCCTTCTGACAAGTTGGCCTGCAGCTCATCAATCTTATTAGTTACACTACAAACACTGATGTAGATACAGTTTAATACTTCCCTTGTCATTTTTGCTGTTTTCCTCAATCTGGTCTCTGAAATCTTTGGGATTTTACTGTTATGTATATCTCTCTGTCTTCAGATCTCATTGCTGCTTATTTCTACAATTTTCTACAGTTTTCCGGTGCCCCTCCTCCTGCCAAATTAGTTTGAACCCTCCCCAGCAGTATTACTTAACCTAATTATGGCCTCTAGTTTCAGACCTCCCCAAGTGGAAACATTTTTCCAGATCTGTCAACTCTTTTATTAACTTAAAGGGCCTCTTTCAGGTTACCCTACCTTCTCCTTTCTAAAGAAAAGAGCCCAACCTGTTCAGCCTTTCCTGATAAAGGGATTCTTTCAGGTTTGGTATCATGCTTGTGAATCATTTTTGCATCTCCTCCAATGCTTCAATACCTTTTTTCATAATTTAGAGACGATAACTGTCTACTTTACTCTGAGTGAGGTCTAAACAAGGTTCAATATAAGTCGAACATAATTTATCTGCTCATCAGTTCTATCCTGGGAGTGAACCACAACGCCTGTGTTGCTCTATTTTTATGGCCTAATTAAACTGTGTCACCACTTTTATTAATTTTGAGTGTGTACCTCCCATCCCCCCACCACCTTTTGCCCCCCAGAAGATATTAGAGAAAGACCTTCCCTGGGTCTCTTCTAAGAAATTGTCCAAAAGCTGATGTTTCACTGGTAAATGTGCAGCCATTGAATCCTTCCAATTATATGCCAACTTTGCAGAATTTACCCTGTTGGCACAGAGTTAGCTCACCAACTACCCACATCAGGAATTTGATAGAAGAATACGTTGAGGTGTGCAAGATTTTCCATTCATTACAACTTTTAAAATTACCTCTTATAGTTTTGTTGTAATTGCAATTCCTGTCTTCAGACAGCAGGAGAAACTTAGAGCAAAGTTGGTTTCATAGGTACACAGATAGGTCAGGATTCCTCTTCAAGGCTTCGATATAAGGGCTAAGCGGGTAGAAACACTAATTGCCAATCAAAGCTATAGCTAGACATAAAATTCTGAAGGGCTCATGCCAAATTTGCGATGAGCACAGTCATTCCATCCAATGAGCATGCTTGGAACCCGAGGACAAAAATCTGCCCCTAATAGTATATATTCTACCAAGCCTAGCTAATAATGGTTGGATGAAGGGGACATTTATTGACATTTGCTTTCATGAAGAAACTCTCTTGTCTATTACTTATAATGGATATAGTAGCATAGTGGTTAAGTTACTAGACTAGTAAACTAGTGAGTTCAGATCCCATTATGGCAGCTTGTGAATTTGAATACAGTAATTAAATAAATCTGGAATAAAAATCTAGTATCCGAAATAGTACCATAAACCATCAGTAGCAGCAGAATTGCTCTGCATCACTATCTGTAACCTAATGGCCTGGCATATCTGTTATTCTACCTGAAAATGAGGTGTCAATTTAGTGAAGCTACGCACAGGACTACATGCATGCTTACGAGGAAAAGCAGCATGCTATAAGACAGAACTAAGCAATTCCAATCAAATTAGCAGATCAAAGCGCTTCAGTCCTATTGCATCCAGTCGTGAAAGGTGGTAGCCAATTAAATAGCTAATGGGAGGAGAAGGCTCTAAAATGGTGGAGTCCACCGCAAGTGAAAAAGACAAGATTGAAGCAAAATCAACCATTTTCAGCCAGAAATGTTGATATGATCCATCTCAATTCCTCTTGAGCTTTCCAACATGCCAGCCTTCAGCCAATTTGATTCACTCCCTGTAATATCAAGAAACAGTTGAGCACACCAAATACAGCAAAGGCAATGGGCTTTGGTGATACGTCAAATTGTCGTGCTGAAGACTTGTGCTCTAGATTTTGTTGCACGTCCAACCAAGCTGTTCTGCTACAACTACAATACTGGCATCTATCCGACAGAGTGGAAAATTATCCAGGTAGGTCCTGTCCACAGTAAGCAAGACAAATCGAGTCTGGCCAATTACTCCCCATCAGACCACTCGCAATCATCAACAAAATCACGGAAGGGGTCACTCAGTGTTATCAGCAATAACCTGCTCATTTTGAGTTCCAACTGGACCATTTAGCTCTAGAGCTAATTGTAGACTTGACTCAAACATGGACAAAAGATCTGAATTCTGGACATTGAGACAGATTTGACTAAATGGTGACATTAAGGAACCCAATAAGATTGAAGTCAATGGGAATAAGGGGAAAACTCTCTACTGGTTGGAGTCATACCCAGCACAAAGGGAGATGGTCGTGGTTGTTGGAGGCCAATCATCTCAGGTAGGACATCATTGCAGGAGTTCTTCAGGGTAGTGTCCTAGCTCCAACCATCTTCAGTTGCTTCAATGTTCTTTCCTCCATCATGAGGTCAGAATTGCAGGTGTTTGCTGATGATTGCACATGTTCAGTTCCATTGGCAATTGCTCACATAATGAAATAGTGCGGGTCAGTATACACCAAGACCTGGATAATATCCAGGCTTGAGCTGAGAAGTGGCAAGTAACATTCACAAATATCAGCAACACTCAAGAAGCTCAATCCAGGACAAAGCAGTCCTCTTGACTGTCATCCCATCCATCAATTTAAACTTTCACTCACCCCACCAGTGGCGTAATGTGGCTGTAGTGCTATTTACAAGATGTACTGCAGCAACTTTCTAAATCTTCTTTGGCAGTAGCTTACAACCTTGACCTCTGCCACCCAGAATGACAAGGGTAGCAGGTGCATGGGAGCACCACCATCTGCAAGTTCCCCTCCAAATGACACACATCCTGACTTTGAAATATATCACTGTTCGTTCATCGTTGCTGAGTTAAAATCCTGGAACACCTTCCATTGCAACACGGTGGGATTAGCAGGGCAGCTCATACAGGTGGCTCACTATCACCTTCTTGAGCACAATTAAGGATGCAATAAATGTCGACCATACCAGCAACATCCACATCCCTTAAATGAAACAATATTTTTTTTTAAATTGAAGCTTGTTTTCAGTATGATGCAGGCAGCAGACTGCATGATTACACCTTGATTATACATCACTAATAATACTGCCTATGGAAAATTACTTTCTGGAATCCAAATCTCTTCTGGCTTTGAAGCTACATGAAATTGAAATGCTTTAAGGTTCTGAGCAGAAAAAAATGGGAAAATTAAATAATGCTGATAGTTTTGTCCAAACATGCCACAAAAGCATCTAGATTTGAGCATGTTTTAAATCTCTATTCCATTATTCATTAGTTCTAATTACTGAAAGAGTAATGAATACTCAAGAGAAATAAGAACTTTAAAGAACATCAGTGAAAGTTGGAGTCTTGTGCCTCTTAGAAATAAAACTAATTGCATTTGTATATTGTCTTTAATATTGCGAAGCATTCCAATGCACTTTACAGTTGGGGCTGGATCAAAAGTTGTTCTTTGGGCTTTTTGCACTAAGTAGTGGTGTATTCATGAATCACAAGAAACACTATTTCTTCAACATGCAGTTCATCTGTAACCATGTGCACAAGATCATCCCCAACAGCAGTCATGATATGTTTATTTGAAGGTGATTCATTGTGTGTAATTACTGGGCCATGTACAGAAGTGCAAGATTGGCTCTAGGACAACAACTTTAGACACAGCCCAAGCTTACAGCATATCTCTGACAGTCCATATACCGGTTGAGCATGTACCTATGAGATCCATCATTGAGCAAATCTCAGGCATGGATTTAGATGCCTTGACAAATCTCAGTGCATACTACAGTTTGGCCCAGCTGCGGCCTCATGCTTTCATCATTGTTACATGTTCAACAACATTATAAGACAGCATACAATCAATATGGGCCAGTCATTGGATTTGGGAAGAACTAGCAAAAACGCAACATATAGGAAACTAAAGAGATTGAAAATGTAGCTGGTGAACCACTTTTTGTCAACTGCTAGAACCATTCACCAGACTCTCAGAAATAGCCCATTTGCCGAATGCTTGATAAGTCCTTCCTACATCTTCACCATGACCAAAATAAATGTTGAAAATATATCATTCCTGTCAAGTGCTGATACAGTATTGAACACCATAATAAAAAAACATTGTCTGACTACATTGCTACTTAAGTGCTAGCAGACTTAACACTCTAAATGTGATCACTGTATTGCTACTGTTTGCCATCTTAGTGCTTTCCCTTGGTGACAGTATGTGACTAATAAGGTTTGAAGGCTAATCTAGTGATTCTTCTCGGTGTTTCTCTATGAAGCAGAGTTGGTTTGTTGCATGCTCTTCTTATTGAAGTGGTACTTGACGCATGTGAGCATAGGGTTGCCCAGCTGCGCCCGTTACCAACAAGTGTTAACAGGGACAAAATGACTTGGCTCAATGCATTGCATGTAAACAGTCACTGGAGAATGGTTGGGTTGGGTTGAGATGTGTTGTCACCCTGAAAGATAGCAACATCATGCAAGCACATTCCTTACCTGCCCTGTTACTGTGGCACTACATATGGCAAGCTACAATGCAGCGATGAAGCCCTTATCACTGACTGTCTTCATCCAATCATCTAGCCTGTTAAAAGCAAAGGATACAGCCTGGTATGCAATGCAATTCGAGGCACCTTTGACAACTGTCTGAACATTCTTGGGTGCTTTTATGGGGGCCCCACTGCAAATACCCCTGATGCTACTGCATGCTCAATAGTCGTTTGGTAGTACCGGACTTGAGTATTGCTGCAAAAAGACATTTTGTCAAAGCTTTTCCTCTTGCACTTATCAGGACAATCACAAGAATACCAATGTCAGGGGAAGCAACAACTTTATACTGCATGAGAAGAGAGTGCTGATTGGCTGGCAAGTGGGCTCTGATTGGTAGGGGTGTTGCTATGGAGAATACACCACTTAATGGTGGCTGACAGTTAACTGTCAAGCATTGTTTGAAATTTAAACCAGGCAGTTTGACTCTGATTAGTCAATGTATTTATTGCCTTGAGGAATGAACCAGTGAATGGCTGTCACTTATTTTGTTTAGCTGAAACAAGCGCAACGTGTGTACATGTTCTTTCTGTCTACAAACAACAGGGCCCTGTGTATTAATATATGTAGCTTCCATACACAGAAATGTGCCACACTGCGAGCCCAAATGACAATCTTAAATTGATTGTCAGTGTAATTTTTAGCATGCTGAGCATTATTTAGCAAATGTTGTCCAGTCACAGAATCACATCTAACATTGGATGCTGTGTTTTGAGTTTTGCAAGCACAGGCTGGTTGGGTATGGTCTGTACATTTCCAACTGTGAACAGCGGAAAGGACATACTGTTTGATATGATCCACCAGTCTTTGGGATGTACAGCTACATACCTAGCATTACAATGGCAATGAAATTCATATACCACATTACTCATTTATGTGACAGGCAGAATGTCTTCTTGGCTTGATGGCAGCATTCTGTTAGTGGCAAATACCAATCATGTTGCTGCTACAGAGTATCAGCGTGAAACAGCTAGCTTCACCTGTTGCTCAAATTTCTGAGATACCTTGCCATTCAAGGGTAATCTGAGGTAGACTGGCCACTTTTCAGGGCCGGAAGTGACAGCCTGAGTTTGCGCAATAGTGCAAGAACATGTACACACATTGTGCCTGTTTCAGCTAAACAAAATAAGTGATAGCCATTCGCTGGTTCATTCCTCAGGGCAATGCCTTGACCAGGATCAAGCTGCCTGGTTTAAATTTCAAACAATGCTTGGCAGTTAACTGTCAGTCACTATTAACTAGTACATTTTCCATGGCAACCCTTCTACCAATCAGATTCCACTTGCCAATCAATCAGCACTCTCTACTCACACAGTATAAAGTTGTTGCTTTCCCCGAAATTGGTATTCTTGCGATTGTCCTGATGAGTGCAAGATGAAAAGCTTCAACAAAGTGTCTTTTTTCAGCAATACATGCTCAGTTCTTAGCTGCCAAGATTCAAAGCAATGCATTAACAGTATTTGTTATCTGCATAAAGTTGCATGACATAGTGTCTGCACTGGCTGCGGCAATCTCTCATGCTTGGAAAGCATCCTCCTTTTCAAAGACCAAGGGCTAATGATGGACTTGGACTGACTACTCTGAACTGAACTGGACGAGCCACATTGAATACTGTGGCCACAACAGCAGGTCAGAGATTGGGAATGTTGTGGCGAGGAACTCACCTCATGACTCCCCAAAGCCTGTCCACTGTCTGCAAGGCACAAGTCCCACTGTGATGGAACACTCGCCACTAGCCTGGATGAATGAAGCTCCAACACTCAAGAAGCTTGACAGTATCCAGGACAAAGCAGCCCTCTTGATTGGCACCCCATCCTCCTTCCAACATTCACTCCTTCCATCACTGACGCAGCACATTGGCAGCAGTATGTACCATTTACAAGATGCACTGCAGGAACTCACCAAGGCTCCTTTGACAGCACCTTCCAAACCTGTGACCACTACCACCTAAAAGGACAAGGGCAGCAGATGCATGGGAACACCACCACCTGCAAATTTCCCTCCAAGTCACACATCATCCTGACTTGGAAATATCTCGCCATTTGTACACTATCGCTGGGTCAAAATCCTGGAACTCCCTTCCTAACAATATTATGGGTGTACTACACCAGATGGACTCCAGCGGTTTAAGAAAGCGGCTCACCACCACCTTCTCAAGGGCAATTAGAGATGGGCAACAAATGTTGACCTTGCCAGTGATGCTCATATCCTGTGAAAGAATAAAAAAATATAGGGATATGCAACAGATGCTGGTCTTATCAGTGATGCTCAAATCCCATGAAAGAATAAAAAAAGTAGATTCTTGCTTTTCTTCCATCATCTTCTGCTTCTGCTTTTTACCACCCGCTGGTCTTACACTCTCACTCAATTCACTTTCTTCATTCTCACTTCCAAATTTTCCCAGGGTGAGTGTAATGAGTTGGTGCTGTGCTAGAGATAGAATGGGAAATGGTGCATGTTATCAGATGTTGCTTTGTCCTGCACCCATCCACCCTACATCAGCTTCATGTGGCACAGCAGAAGAAAGGGTGAGGAATATGTGTTACAATGTGTCTTGAAAGCACCTCTTAACTGTAAACTTTCTGTTCTAATAAAGGAGTGAAGGAATTAAAAGTTTGAGAAAAGAAGGAGAAGTTGAGTGTCTTGTACTGAGGCCAAACTTCCCACCTCCCCTTGGTTGGTCAGTGGTCGCTCTGCTTTTAGTACACCTCCCAAAGGGAGAATGGAGGCTGTGTAGTCCTCCTCCTGTGAGGCCCTCTCTTTTACCATGTGAAGTGGTTGCTCAATTTGAATGACCAAGGGGATAAAAGAATGCCCAGCAGTCAACTCTCTGTCAGTGTGATAAAATGACCAGCCAGTCCAGTAGAGGTAAGGACCTCTCAGGAGGAAAAGCAACTTAGGATGGAAGAACAGTTCAATTTTATAGAGTTTGATAAATAGAAAGCTGGCCAGGAGAGCATTGGAATAGCCTGGTGAGAACAAAAGCATTGGTGGGAGTTCCAGCAACATATGAGCTGAGGCCATGACAGAGATGGCCACTGTTAAGGAGGTGGAAGTAGATGGATTTGGTGGTGGAAGGGATATGAGGAGAAAGCTTAGCTCCTGCCTGAATAGGATGCCGAGGTTGCAAACAGCCTTGTTCAGTTTCAAACAATGGTCAGGGAGGGGGCATGAAATTGATTTATTAGGGAAAGGACATCATGGTGGGAGCTGAAGATAATAGCTTTTGTCTTCCTGGTATTTAATTGGAGGAAATTTCTGCTCATCCAATACTGGATGTCAGACAAAAAGTATGTCAAATCATAGAGAGTGGTAGGGTTGAGAGAGGCGTTGCTGAGGTCGACATGCATGTTGTCAGCCTACATGTCTTTCAGATATGACATTGAAAAGGGTTCTCATTTGCTCTCTAAAATGGCCGTTAAAGATCCTATAGCACTATTTTGAAAAAGAGCATGGGGGTTATCCACTATGTCCTGGCCAAAATGTGAACACAAGAACAGGAGGAGGCCATTTATCGCCTTGAGCCTGTTCTGCCATTTGTTGAGAGCATGGCTGACCTGTGACCAACTCCATATACCTGCCTCTGCGTTATATCCCTTTTGTTTACAAACATTTATCAATTTCAGATTTAAAGCTTACAATTGATCTAGCATCAATTGCCTTTTGCGGAAGCATGTTCCAAAATAGTGCCCCACTTTATGTGTAAAAGTGTTTCCTAATTTTACACTCGAAAGGTCTTGCTCTAAGTTTTACACTCTGCCCCATAGTCCTAGTCTAAACAGCTGAAATTGTTTCTCTCTATCTACCTTACCTGTTCCCTCTAATATCTGGAAAACTTCAATCAAATCACCTCTTAACCTCATGAATTCCAGGAGCAATGCTAGCTTGTTTAATCTCTTCTTGTAGTTTAATTCTTGGAATTCAACTATCATTCTTGTAAATTTATGCTGCACTTCCTCCAAGGCCTGTATATCTTTCCTAAGGTGTGGTGCCCAAAATTGTTAGCTGTAGTGCATACATACTGGAGAACTGTAAATGCAAGTTTATCTTTATGTGGAATCTGACTTTATGTCTTTGGATGATGTTGCTGAGTGACTACATGCAGGTGAGGAGTAGGAGGGGACCAAGGATAGATCTTTGGGAGATTCAAGAGTTAAGCAGACTCGAAAACCAGGCCTGGACAACTGGATTGGAAAACACTGCATATCATGACACCCCTCATGTTGATAAAGTAGTTATAATGGCAAAAATCATCTACAGAAGCATTGAAGGTCATGGATGGAATTTAGTGTAGGTGACATGTGTTCAGCCCATGGATGGGAGAACTGGTTGAGAAACCTGCGTCATCTGCCCAAGGGACATACGATGCTAGGCAGTGTCAGCCCTCCCACAGGATTAAGTCCCCAGGAGGTTGGAAACCCCACTCCCAATCCCACGACATTACAGGCAATGCCATTGGTGGCTGCTGCTGGCATTACAGTGAATCCTTCATCAGGGATTATCATAGTTTGGGCAGGCTGTGAGTCGCGGGGAGTGGGTATCCGGCAAGGAGGGGAAAGGTCGTGGCCAGATGCAAAGGCAGGGTGTTTGTGGCTCTCAGCAGGCCTCTTCCTGATGCTGGGTCCCGCGATCAGGTGCTAAATGCCTTCGAAAAAGGGAACTCCCCGTGAGGCCACTGGCAAACCTGAGAGGTTTTGCTGAATGGCCTTCAGAAGGCACAGGAGGCTGCAAGAGTTTGGGAGAGTTCCTGAGCCACCACTAAATCCCAGTGGGCTCAGGGATAATGGCCTTTAAGTGGCTCAATAATTTGTCAAAAGGCAGGTTCCCGTGTCAACCTATTACTGCCACTGACTAAATGGGGGTCAGTTTTCTCGCCAGCGAGAATGGATTGTGTGGCCACCCCCATGATTATGCATGCCTGCCCACTGCCTAGCCTGCCCAACGGGCTCCATTAAATCCCAGCCTATATTTGAGGGGTGCATACAGAGGAATATTTTCTTCCTCTTAATGTATCCCACCCTTGCATTAAAGGGACAATGTTGTTAAACTGAGTCTGATTTGGTCCAAGTTCCAGTGTTCATAACCAGACTTAAAATTGCCAGATGTCTGTATTGAGTAGCAAATTCAATTTCCCAGCCACCCTTAATGAAACACTACAAATCTTTGTTTAAATTTCAGACATGTAGAAGGTAATCAAAGTGTGAGGAGAACCAAAGTTCCTGGCAACTCTTAAACATTAAGATAAAAAGAAACTTTGCCATTTCTTTATCCTAAAAAAAATTACTTGTCAATCATATCTTCAGTACAATAAGCCACTGGCCTACATACTTCAGCAAATTATATGATTTATATGGAGGCGCTTGTACCTTGACTTAAAAAAAAAATCTTCAGAGATTGTAGGTTAATGGCTTCAACTAAGAGCAATCAGGGAGAATGGTTTTCAGAACCCTCATCTAAATTGATCAATTTTGCTTTTCAGTTGACAAAGTATGTGCCAACCATGGCATGATAATTGATGCCTTTCAAGGTATCATGTTGGCAAATGTTTTAGGACTTTTTTTTTAAATAGGATTTCAATTTCTTCCTGCTTCATAGATATATCTGTTTTCTCAAGATGACTTAAGAAGCATTGGTGTTAATACAGTGCGCTTTGAGCTTTTTAATATGATCTGTTGCCTACGATGTTTGC
Organism: Carcharodon carcharias; assembly: GCF_017639515.1. Taxonomy (NCBI): domain Eukaryota; kingdom Metazoa; phylum Chordata; class Chondrichthyes; order Lamniformes; family Lamnidae; genus Carcharodon; species Carcharodon carcharias. The sequence continues at coordinate 124,003,605 of NC_054476.1, forward strand.
TGGCATGACTTTAATCCTATACCTGAGCACAGAGCTAATTAAAGCGAACTGACATTTATTGATGGTCCCCATGAATCTCTCCAGTCTAGAAATTGCAATGAACATTTTCTCCTCCCCTGTTGGCTGCCTCACTTAAACTTCAGGGTAGCTTTTGTTCCTTTTGTGGTATGTGGTCCCCACAACACAAAAATAATCACCTTTCCCTCCTAAAAAATGTTTGAAAAAGATTTAGATCTTGTCTTACAAAATTCAGCAACTAAAGGAGCTTTTGGATTTGAAATGCTATTTACCCCCAAAAGCACACTCAAACTAAATTAAGAAATAGCTCTAAAATCCTTGGACTCAATCCCAGTGTTTCACCCAGAAGCACACCTGGCAGTGACCTCCAGTGCCCAGCCCCCTTCTTACATTTGCAGGATCAGCCCTTCAGGTGTTCAGGCCACTTACCAGGCTTATGTCTCACTGGGACCGCTCATGCCCATCATGAGACTGCTCTGCCTCAATCCACTCGACATTCTGGTCTCCACAGCTGTGCCACGTCTCGATTGAGCCAGACTTGTGAGACCTCTTGGCCTATAGGGATTCACTAGCTCTGCCTGTACCACCTGGATGGCAAGTAGTGGCCCTGCCCTTACAAGACATGTCAGAAACTCTGAGAATTGGCAGAGATTGGTGCAAACATGTCTCCACCAATGTCACCAAGGTTCTGCTGGTCTCCGGCTGGATGTAGGGCTGAAGAACAGCAGAATCCTAGTGGATTTTTGTGCCAGACTTTGACCTGGAACTTTTATTAGAATCACTGTTATTAACTTTTGACTAACTGCTATAGTAAGTGCCATTAAAATTATCTAGAGTACTCTCAAGCTAGTGAATGCATAGTTTTGATATTAATCCTGGAATGTTTCTCTAATAATTTTTAAAGTTCTCCACTCCATTTTAGTCCACCAAAACCACACAACCTTTAGTAGGAAGAATAGGGCAATTCACAGCATTGATAAGTCAGACTCCTTGGTCAAGCTGTTGCGATTTTTTAGTGTCACCCTAATGACTTTATCATGAGGCTAGTTTTCCTTGCCCTTTGGCAAACTAATTGTTCAGGACTGGTGAATTGTGCTCTTTAGAAAAGCCCATGTACATAACTCAGGATCAGGATTCAAGTTAGGAATCCAATGCTATTACAACCATTGACTATTAACCAGGACTGAGGGTTTGTTTAGGTAGAGGTAGGAGGAAAGTTTAGCATACTAGTAACCCTGGTAAGCAGCTGTAAACTCCTTTAGACTATGGAACATGTCTATTAGCTACAAAATAATATGTTCACGGCCATTCTTGACCTCAATATGAAAACCGTATCATGCATTAGGACAGGAACGTTGCAAATCTTGCTATTCTGTGAAATCTCCAACTTTAGTGTTTTCTGTTCACTGTCAAAATGTTCATAGAAGAAATCTGTAATGACCAGACAGGTTTCAACAAGAAACAGATGAAACAGATAAACCTTATTACAGAGAGCTTTTCAGGTGCTACACACTCAATCAGGACTCTCGTCAGGAAGCCCAAACTCCACCCCCCCCCCCCCCCACCCCGGATTGCATGCGCTAAGGGCTCGTTGGTCGGAGTCTCCCAGAACATCACGTGACCCCTGAAAGTTAGAGCAGAGTCTATACCCTCAGTTACCACATTTCCTCCCCCTTTAGTTTTTTACAATTTCTATTTACAGGGAAACATTTGAATATCCAACAACGTTTACATATATACAACTTCAGGTGATTGAAGATCAAGTCTCTGAGGTGCTCTCCTTATACATCTAGAGCAGCTAGCTCTACCACCTGAAGTTCCTCAACAGGATTGACAGGATCTGGGACTTCACCATGAGATACATCATCAGAAAGTGGCAGTTCAGGATTTGGAAACTCTACAAAGACCCCGGCATGTCTATTCTATGTCGATCAGTTACCTCAGAAATTGACAGTTCGACATTAATCACAGGCGGAATAGTTGGCTGTTGGAATGTATCTCTACCATGGATATGATCTACATGCTAATGAACGATTCTACCTTTCACTTGTACTTGGGAAGATAATGGACCAGTCCCTGAGACAATAGTTCCAGGAACCCAACAAGGTCCACTTCCGAAATTTTGCACGAATACCATGTCACCTACACTGTTCAAGCTTTGTGTGCATATCCTGGTTCAATTTTTGATTACTCTGATTCTGCTCTACCTTCCCCTCTAAATTTGGAAACACCAGGCTTAACCGTGTATATAGGCGGTGTTTCATCAATAATTCAGACAGTGTTGAACCCGTAGCTGGATGTGGCGTTGTATGATAACTGAGAAGAAAGTGGGAAGGTCAAGATTCTAGAGTACCTTCTGATAACCTTTACATGCCAGATTTGAAAGTTTATACAGTTCTGTCAGCTAAATCGTTCGATGAGGGATGGTAAGAGGCTGTTTTAATATGTCCAGTTCCATTCAGTTTCATAAATTTCTGAAACTCTGTGCTGGTGAAGGGTGGACCACTGCCAGAGATGACGATTTCAAGTAGGTCATGTATGCTAAAACAGTGACACAGCCTCTTGATAGTTGTGCTCAATGTTGGCGATTTGACTTCGCATATATCCATCCATTTAGAATATGCATCTACAATCAACTAAAACATGGTATCTAAGAATGGTCCTACATAATCGATACGCAGTCTAACCCAGCTCAACTAGGTCACTGTGTGAGCCAAGGTGGCACATAAAAGTATACTGATACGTAGGTAATGTAATAGCCCAATGTTGTATTCTTGCAGATGCTATTGGTAGAATGGTTTTATTCTCATTGAATAAACCCATTAAGGTTTATGGTCTGACACAATGGTGAAATGTCATTCGTATAGATACTGGTGGAATTTTTTCACACTGAATACCACCGATAAACCTTCCTTTTCTAGCTGGGAATAACCCTTCCTGGCTGTAGACAGCATTCTTGAGACATAGCCAATGGGCCTTTCTGATCCATTTTCCATTCTATGTAATAACATGGCTCTGACACCACAAGGAGAGGCATCAAATGTTAATACCAACTCTTTCGATGGACTGTAGTGTACCAATAAACACAACAAATGCAACAGTTTCTATACTTTCACAAAGGCTTCTTCCTGTTGTGAATTCCACGACCAGTGGTGATTCTTTATTAACAACAACTGTAATGGTGCTAACGCAACTGATAAGAAGCAGCTATAGTAGTTGATCACACCCAGGAAGGACTTAAGTCCAGTTACGTTGGATGATGAGGGTGTACCTTTTATTACCTGAACTTTCTCTTCTACCAGATGCAACTGTGACACAGGTAAATAACTTCTGGCACTTGGAATGTACAATTTTTGTAACTTCTAGGCACCTTCTTAGCACCTCCTCCAGGTGGGCCAAGTGTTCAGTCTCAGTTGACCATGTGATCAGTACGTCATCTAGGTATACTACCACGTGTGGAAGTCCTTGCAAAAGACTCCATTGTTCTCTGGAAGATAGTGCATGCAGACGATACCCCCAAAGGATGGTGAGTGTACTGATAAAGACCATTGTGTGTGTTAATAGTCACATATTCTCTCAGCATACTATCCAGTTCTAATTGTTGGCAGGCATGGCTCATATCCAATTTTGTATAGGACTTGCCTCCAGCCAGCTTTGCATATAGGTCGTCTATCCTTGGAACCGGCACTGTCTAGTTTTGCTGCCTTATTTATGGTCAATTTATAATCTCTACAAATGCATATGGTTTGGTCAGGCTTAACCACTAGAACAATGGGTGCTGCCCATTCCAAGAATTGGACAGGTTGGATGATGCCCAGCTTTTCTAACCAGCACAGCTCTGCATCCATCTTTTTCAATGCATAAGGCACAGGTCGGGCCTTAAAGAAACATGGTATCACTGAGAATCTACATATGTGTTGGTCTGCACACCTTTTAATTTACCTAATTCATCCCAAAAAGACATCATATTTCCTTAGCAGTTCAGGAACTCAGACCAGTCAAGCTTGATCTTCTGTAGCCAGTCTCAGCCTAAAAGACTGGGTCCTCCTCCTTTCTCTATTATCATAGGCAGCTGGCCTGTCTGTTGCCTGTAAGACACTGATACTGTGGCAATGCCCTTTACCTGAATTAATCCTCCCATGTATGTCTTTAATTTAGCAGTTGTCCGCTCCAGGTTTATTGACTGTCTACCTTCAGTAAGGTACTTGGAAGTGTGCTCTCCCACCCATATCAACCTCCATTATTAGTGACTTCTCATTAACTTGGACTGTGACAGTGATAGGCTCAGTTTTTACAGCGGTTATGTTATACAGGGAATAAGTGCCGGTATCGGCAGCTTCAGGTTCTGCTGTATTCTTTAATTCAATCATGTTGGTTTGCTGCTTTACGGGCTGTTTCGACTTTGCCCGGAATTGCCTTATGATTTGACCTTTTTTATGGCAGTAATGGCATTCTGCCTCCTTGAATTTAAAAGTGTCCGGTCCGTGGGCACCTCCACATCTATAACAACTTAATTGTAGAATCGCTTCTGAAATGTTTCTACTAGGCCTTTTCATGTTTCTAACAGCAGACACTGCATCTCGTTTTGGTGCTGTGGGTCTGGTTTTCACACCATGCTCGCGGTAGGTTCCTGCCCCACATGAAGAACAGCGTCATGTTTTATCTGTTGCAAAGCCTGCAAGTCTCTCTCAGTACTCTCCATGGCGAGGGAGATTTCTAGGGCGCGCTTAAAGTCTGTGTCGATCTCGGTGAGTAAACAGTGCTGTATGGCATCGTCCTGAACTCCACAAACTAATCAATCACACAGCAAATCATTTAATCTGTCCCTGAGGTTTCAGTGTTCTGTCAACTGCATAAGTTTCATTACATCGGTTGTGATGGACTCTCCCGGGGCCCTAACTCAGAAATTAAATTTAAAATGCTGCATTATTACAGATGGCTCTGGCTGGAAGTGTATTTTCACGAGGTCCACTAATTCATTATAGGACTTAGAATTGGGCGCGCTCAGGGATGTCGGATTACAAATGAGCTTGTATGTTTTACTGCCACATACACTCAAAAGGATGGCTTTCTGCTTTTCCTCTGTGGTAATTTTGTTTGCTACAAAATAAAATCTGAGTCACTCTACATAGTAGCTCTAGTCTTCCACACTCGCATCATAAGGATCGATTCTGCCAAAGAGTGGCATGACTGGTGAGTTATCTTTTCTTTCTCTTAAGATTCAATGAACTCATGGTAACCAGGTGAGGTGCAGCGTTGGAGCTATTTTACCCTCGTCGCCAGACGTAATGACTCGGCAGAGCAGAAAGTGCTACGCGTTCGATCAGGACTCTGGTTAGGAAGCCCCCCTCCCCCCACCTTGGATTGCCCGCGGTTAGGGCTTGTTGGTCGGAGCCTCACAGAACATCATGTGACCCCTGATAGACATCATGAGAGGCTATACCCTCAGTTACTACAAAATCTATATTTCAAATTGAGCAACTTAAGAATTGAGGGGTTGGTTAGCTTCGTTGACTAGAGCATGATGAAGATTGACACCAACAGCACAGGTACACTCCCCACACTGGTTGTGGTCATTTATGAAGGCCTACCTCCTTGCCTTGCCCCACACTAGCAGATGAGTGCCTCCCAAGATGCACATAATCAATTCTCTCTCTCTCTCCAACAGAAGGAGATGCCTCTATAGTCTTTTGTAGACTGTGGCTAATTATCCAGTGCCCAAGGTAAGAATACATCATATTGGGCATGAAAGAGAAAGAATGAAATAAATTGATACATAATAACCATGTAACCAAAAACTTGGCTTATAAGAACCTATAAAAGGGAGCTTATGCAATTCCGTACTTTGAGGCTCTACAAAGAATTAGTGTAGGAATCCAGGTGATAATTCCTGATTTCAACAAAATGAAGATTGAAGGAGAAGGATCTGTGTGGAAAATTGTGTATTTATTGCTTTGGAGGAACAAGAGAGCAAAATACAAGGGAACACTGACCATAATAGTATAGATATAATAAAGAAAAAAGAGATATTACAATGGAGCAAGTAATTAGAAATCAGAGGTGAAATGAGCATAGTCTATTAAATGAGCAATTTTTCCTTGTATTCTTTTCAGAATTGTGAGGAAGCTGCTGAAGGAACGTTTGCAGTCATGGAAGCGCTAAGTAAAGCTGGATAGATTAAAATTTTCGGGAGAGTTATTGAAAGCAAAAGAATGTTTTGCATTAAAAAGATGAGTCTTGTTGGAGTCAATATTAGATGTGATGTAGATTTGAATCGCATTTGAGGTGAGGCACATAAAGAAACTAAGAATGACAACTGATGGAGGATTCATGTTGCGACTGAGCTAAGCTGGAGATTTACAAAATGACTCGAGCGATTCTGCAGGTGAAAATGTATTACATAAGCGTACACGATGGGCTGAATTTTGTCGTCATGACGGGAGGTGGTGGGCTGGAAAGCTAGGGGAGGGTGGAGTGCGCGGTGCAGGGGGTGCGACCCTTCTTCAACTATTTGCGGGACTCTTAGCCACATTTCATGGGGTTAGGAAACTAATCGGTTGTCATCGGGGCTGCCATCCCTTTAAAAGTTGGCCACCTGCCCCCAAGGACCAATCAGGGGGCCAGCCGCTCAGCAGCACTGCTGGCACTGATTACCTGCACTGGAAGAAGAGGAAGCCATGGAATCATGCTGCCCTCCAGAACAGGTAAGTGGGATTTGGAGGCACCGGGGTCAGTTGGGCAGGCCATAGTGAGGGTTAGGAGGTGTTTGGCACTGAAGGAATGTGGGTGAGGGTAGCCACGGAGGAGGCCAGTTCCACCAGGGACTCCATCCATGGGCCACAGAATGTCCAAACAGGAGGGCACCACTCCCCCTCAAGCCCCAAACCTTTAAGGAGGCCATTACGGTTCATTAGGCAGTCTCCCCACGTTGTGGAGGGCCCACCTGCTGCTGGTAAAATGTCAACAGCAGCAGAAAAAGAGCTGTAATCAATCACTTAAGTGGCTCAATTGGCCTTTGGGCAGGAGGCTGGTAAAATGCATGGTGTAGTGATTGTGCTTGGCCTAAATAGCCAAGTGGTTATGGTACTGGGTTTGTAACCCCCAGATCAAGAGTTCAAATCTCACAATGGCAAACTATGAAACAATGTAACTTCATCTGAAACAGATGGAAACAGGTTTACTCAAAAGAGTATCAAGAGTTCAAATCTCACAATGGCAAACTGTGAAACAGTGTAGTGATTGTAGGTATAACTTTTCCTACTACCTTTAGGGGTCATGTGATTGTACAAATGAAGAAAGGCCTATTGGCTAAGTGCAGGTAATCAGGAGGGGTGGAACTTTCTCATCGTGGACTTGGTTCAAGCATATAGCTTCTAAAAGAGCTCCATAATAAAGTTACCTGTTTCAAGTAAGAAACCTGTCCAGTACATCAAATTTATTAGACATTGGGCAGGATTTTTAGTTTGGCGGGCGCGCACAACCGTCATTCCAATTAGTGGCCAGCCAGCGTGAAATGCGTGCTGAAAGGCTCAGCGCTGCCAGGGTGGGGGCAGGACGAGGACGAGTGCTGAAGCCAGTGCAGACGCAGGGGAACACGGAATGAAAACTCCATGAAGGCAGAGAGCTGCCTCAGGGGACGGAATTTAAATGCAAAATATAAAGGTTTTAAAAACCGGGAAAAAATGCCCATGCATCAGAATCAGTCACTGGAACGTATGGATGATGAAAATTCTGTCTAAAAGTTTTTATTTATTTTTTAATTAATATCAGAAACCTCAACCCCACCTGTGGATGAGGTTTTCTGAAAAATACAAAGGCCACCTGGCCAATTCGCCTACCTGCCAACCGTAACATTGGATGGGCAACGAAAAGTCTCAGTTAATTACTACTTTAATAATAGGCCTGTTAATTGTCAGTGGGCACGCTTCCGACTTTCATGTACGCCTGCTGACCAAAATAACGTGTGAGTGCACGGTGCTGTTGGGTCGCTCGCCTGATGCCATCACGTGCTATTTCACGCTCGAGCGTGTTGGGTGCGTGCTCGCATGCCGAGCAAAATATTGTGTCCATGGTGTTTGGAAGACCAGTGTCACACCACACACACCAGCACCCACCCTGCCTTCCCTCACCATTTTACAGGCTACACCTATATCTCCGAGCTCCATTTATGGATGATGCTATTCTTTATTCCATTTACCTCACATTCTTTTATCAGAGATTCACACATCAAACATGTCAGTTTGTAAAATCCTGCATGTAACTGACAACTGCCTACTGCCTTTACGTTTTGCTGTATATTTAGTCTACCATTTAATTGTAATATGACAATATAATATCATGTTGAACTAGATGAAGAAAAGTTATTTGCAGTATGTGTGACCAACATTCAGATTAGCTTGTTCATATAGGCAGTATTTACTCCATAACTCTACAACTTTCAATGTTTATTTTATTACTGTACTGACAAATCTGCAGCTGCATGTGTTATAGTGGGTTGAAGATTTTCTATTGCCAGCAATGTTAAGCTTTGTCTTGCCTTTCATCTATCCTCATTCCGAGGGTTGGCCACACTGTGAACAATCTCCGCTGCTCTCATTGCCTGTGCCGATGAAAAGAGAAGTTGTATTACCAGCAATATTAATTTATCGGCATTAGTAATGTGGCCATGGGAACTGGAAATGGTGTGTTTGGCAGTATTGAGATCAGAGTCTTAAGGCCTCAATAGTATTTTGTAGGATGAGTCCCAGAAACACTAGAGAAGGTGGTTCTAGGAGCATCAAGGCTTCTAGGGTCACTAGGAGAGGGGTCCCTCAATCTGACAGCACTAGGAAATATGGTGTAGGAATTTGTGAGCAATGCAAAAGGACCCTTGCATATGTGATTGGGGAAGGAAGTCCTGGGTTCAGGTAGGATGGAAGATGGAATTTCTGAACATTTGGAGGGAGGGAGAGAGCTTATTCAGGGCCTTTGGGATCTGGCAGGACTGGGAGACAGGAGTATGAGGTACTAACAACTGGTTCAGTTGGAACAATCAGGCTTCAATCACTTGCTCCATCAGCCTTCTCCTCTGATTGCTGTCATTACATTTCTATTTTAAAGCATTTGAGGGTAAATTTTCTTCTAGTTAATCATCAAGGAATTCACAGATTGGAATATTTATGGGGGTGGAGGAATTTTCCTTGGTTTCATGGAGATTGGTTTGGAGTTGGGGATGGGGGGTGGTGGCAGGTAAATAAGGGGCAGCAATGTCAGGATGGTTCCCCACTGCCCTCCCACCTCAGGGTTATTTCCCAAAGTTGGCATCCTGCTCCGTTGAAGTGGGCAGCCAATTGGGACAATTAAGCCCTCACTTAGGGGCTATTTTCGGAAGATGATGCCAGTTCCCCGCTGTTGGAAGTTCTTCCCAGCACCCCACACCCCCAGTCACTGCTCTCACTGCCCCCACCCAACACTGCTAAGTGCAGAACTCCTTGGAAACAGCCTCTTGTCAGTAGGTCAACAGGCCACCACGATCTGCATTAAATGGCTGCATCAGGGAGCCGAAAGACCCACAGGGGTCAAGGAGGGGCCACAGGCATTCGTCCAGAGGGGTTATCCCTCCAACTTGAGGTCCCTCACAGTACTGCACCTTCTTTTATTTCAGCTGGGAGAAGGAGGCCTTCATGAATGGCTCCATTTTGAGGTGGCCATGAGTTCTCCCTCTTCTCCAACAGTGCCCACCTCTCCTGTTGAGGTTGTTAGCTGGGCATCGCTAAAGGACCTGCTATTGAGCCTCCCACCTCCCTGCTCTACCCACTGTCCTCAATTTGTTGTTGCTCCTAGAGGTGGCTTCTTAACAGGCTGCTTCCAGGAAGGTCGCACCTGATGTCCTGCCATGACTAATCTGAGTTCCCAACCTGGAATTGCAGTCATAAGAACATAAGAAATATGAACAGGAGTAGACCAGTTGGCCCCTCGAGCCTGCTCCGCCATTCAATAAGATCATGGCTGATCTTCTTGTGTTTTGACTTCCATACTCCCATGTAACCTCGATAACCTTTGATTCCCTTGCCTAACAAGAATCTATGTACATCTGCCTTAAAAATATTCAATGACCCTGCCTCCACCACCTTCTGATGCAGAGAGTTTCAAAGTACCACAACCCTCTGAGAGAAAAAATTTCTCCTCATCTCTGTCCTAAAAAGGTGACCCCTAATTTTAAAACACTGCCCCCTAGTTCTGGACTCACCCAGAAGAGGAAACATTCTTTCGATGTCCACCTTGTTGAGGCCGTTCAGGATCTTATTTACTTCAATCAAACCACCCCTCATTCTTCTAAAGTCCAGTGGAAACAAGCCCAATCTGTTCAACCTTTCCTCATAAGGCAACCCACTCATTCCAGGTTTTCCATATTGAGGTAGAGAAGAACCTGGCAAAATTCAGCCCACAATTACCTAATGTGCACTTCCAGAGTGTGCCAAGAATGCACACGCAGAAATGTTACGTTTGTGCATACTACTAGTATGTTCATCAACTTAAACAGTCTTTAAAGAACATAGACTGTCACAAAGGAAACCTACCTCATAAAATGCTCAGATATATTATTTATGCAGTTTCCAAGTTTTTATAGAAAAATATTTCTTATGGTTAAAAAATAGTTTGGAAGATATTTTTTTAATTGAATAGGAAGCAACATTGAAGAGATGGGCAACTAAGAAGGAAATCCATTCTTGAAAATTACTTTGATTTCTGTTTAAACCACAAAATCATAGAATGGTTACAGCACAGAAGGGGGCCATTCAGCCCATCATATTGGTGCTGATCCTCTGAAGGAGCAATTCACCTGCCTTTACCCCTACCCCTGCAAATTTTTCCTTTTTGGATAATAATACAATTCAATTTTGAACACCTCAATTGATCCTGCCTCCACTACACTCTCAGACAGTGCATTCTAGATTCTAACCACTTGCAGTGTGAGAAACTTTCTCCCCATGTCACCATTGCTTCTTTTCTGAATTACCTTAAATCTGCGCCCTCTGGCTCTCGATCCTTCCACCAACGGGAACGGTTTCTTCCTATCTCTCTGTCAGACCCCTTATGACTTTGAATAACTCTATCAAATTCCCTCTCAGCCTTCTCTTCTCCAACGAGAACAGTCCCAGCTTCTCTAATCTTTCTATGTAACTGATGTTCTTCATTCCCGGAACCATTCTTGTGAATCTTTTCTGCATCCTCTCTAATCCCTTCGCAACCTTCCTAAAGTGTGGTGCTCAGAACTGGATGCAATATCCAGTTGGGGTCAGACTATTGTTTATATTAGTTTAAAATAACTTACTTGCATTTGTACTCGATGTCTCAATTGATAAAGTCCAGGATGCTATATGTTTTATTAAACACTCTCTCAACCTGTTGTGTCACCTCCAATGATTTATGCACATATATACCCAGGCCCTTCTGCTCCAGGACCCCCTTTCAAATTGTACCTTTTATTTTACAGTGTCTCTCTGCGTTCTTCCTACCAAAATAAATCGCTTCACATTTCTTGCATTAAATTTCATCTGCCACTTGTCCACCCATTCCACAATACTTTCAAGTTTTGTATCATCTGCAAATTTTGAAATTATGCCCTGTACACCAGGTCTAGTCATTAAGATATATCAGAAAGAGCAATAGTCTTAACACCTGTCCCTGGGGAGCTCCATTATCAAACTTACTCCAGTCCGAAAAACATCCATTAACCATAACTCTGTTTTCTGTCACTCAGCCAATTTTGTATACTGTCCTTTTAACTTTGCTCACAAACCTATTGCGTGACTATTTATTGAATGTCATTTAGAAGTCTATGTATATTGTATCAACAGCATTCCCCTTTAATTTTGTTTTACATCTCATGTTTGCAAGAATATCTTAATCCATAAAATATACAAATATACACAATTCATGTAATTATAGATTAAGTCTCTGAGGTGGTTTTCTGAATCAGGTAGAGTGAAGTAGCTCTGCAACTTGAGATTCTACCACTGGATTGACTTGATCAGGAACTGCAGCATCAGGGACATCCTTAGAAAATGGCAGTTCAGAATTATTTACTTCAACGGAGACATCAGGTATGTCAATTCTATACCCATCTGGCATCTCAGGGATCAGAGGTTCAACTTCCATTTCAGGTTGTTGGAGTGTCTCTCTACTTTTAGATGACCCAGATGTTTCCAAATGATCCAGTTTTCCGCTTCCGCATGGCAATATAAAGGTCCTGTTTCAGAGACAATGATACCAGGAACCCATCTTGGTCCAGTTGCAAAATTTTGCACAAAGACTGTCTCTCCCACAGTAAATTTTTGATCTTTGCTATGAATATCATGATTCACTTTCTGATTACTCTGGTTCTTCTCTACCTTCTCCTTTAAGTTAGGGAACACCAGACTCAATCTTATACGAAGGCGATGTTTCATTAGTGTTTGAACCCATAGTTACTTGAGGAGTCATGTGATAGTTGAGAAGAAATCATGAAATTCATGTTTCTTCATTCTTGTTTTAAAAATTTGTACTGCTCTTTCTGCTAACTCATTGGATGAGGGATGATATGGGGCTGTTTTAATATGTTTAATCCCATTTAAGCTCATGAATCTATGGAATTCCGTACTAATGAAGGCAGTACCATTATCTAAAACAATGACTTCTGGTCGGCCATATACATCAAAACATTGGCACAGCTTTTCAATAGTTGCACACAATGTGGGTGATCTCACTTCAAACAAATCCATCCACTGAGAATGCGCGTCGATGATCACTAAAACCATGGCGAAGAATTTTTGGGTCGGTGACCGGGGGCGGGGCCTGCTCACCGACATGTAAAATGACGCGTGGTGATGTTGGGGGGCGTCTCAACATCACCGTGCGTCATTTAGATTTTCAGTTCGGCAGGCGCGCAGCCGAGTCGGCTGCGCGCCCGCCGAACTGTCAAAGGCCTATTAAGCCATTAAGAAATCAATTAAAGTAGTTAAGAATGCTGTCCGTCCAACCTTAAGGTTGGCAGGCAGGTGAAGAGCCCAGGCAGCCTTCACATTTTTCATGAAACTTCATCCACGGGTGGGATGAGGTTTCATTATGGGTTTATTATTTAAATAAAAAAAGTTCAAACATTTGATAAACATGTCCCAGCTCATGTGACGCAGTCATGTGAGGGGACATGTCTAAACAATTTTTCTCTGTCTTTATTAAAAACTTTCATTCCGAACTTAATCTCCCCGAGGCAGCTCCGTGCCTCAGGGAGATTTCTGCACTCTTTCGCGGGACTGCACATGAAAGAGCGCAGGCCTTGACTCAGGGAATCCGCCCCTCCCCCCCACCCGCACAGGGAGCGCTTGTGCTTCTGGGCACGTGTCACGCTGGGTGGGCCTTAATTGGCCCGCCCACGTAAAATGGCGGCACGGCCCTGATTGGGGGTGCCGATCAGGTTTGCGCCTGCCCCCACCTGCCTCCACACAAACCCCCGATAGGGGGAAATTTCTTCCCATGGTATCTAAAAATGGACCTACAAAGTCTATGTGTAGTCGAACCCAGGGTCGACCAGGCCACTCCCATGGATGCAGTGGAGCTGGAACGGGAAACTTCTGCTATTACTGACACTGGAGACAGTGTTTAATCATTTTCTAAATCGCTGTCTATACCTGGCTACTTGATATACTTTCGTGTGAGCATCTTCATTTTCGAAATGCCTGGATGGGCGCTGTGAAGCTCTGTCAAGAATGGTTCTCTTCCTTGTGAAGGGACGACGACTCTTGCTCCCCACAACAAGATAACTTAATTCATTTGTATGGGCATAGAATGGTTTTATCTTTTCAGAGACAACCAAGCATCCTTGCAATACCTGTTCACGGTCTCTTAAAATTGGATCCCGGTTTGTCTAACTCTATATCTATTTAGTACAGACCAGTGAGGAGTCCAGGAAATTCAACACATGTGCAACTTTTTGAGGTACCAGAGCATGTGTAATGCTATCTGCCAAAGGAAGACGACTGAGGGTTTCTGCATTTGCTATATGTACACCCAGACGCTACATATAGGTGCAGTCATATGCTGACAAAATTAAAGTCCATCTTTGAATTCTGGCATAGGCTATCAGCGGAATTGCTTTATCTTCATTAAATAAACCCACTAGTGGCCTGTGATCTGACACAATGGTGAAATGTTAACCATGCAAATATTGGTGGAATTTCTTCACTCCTAATATTATGGATAAACCTTTCTCAAGTTAGTCGGCTGCAGAGAGGGTTCTGGAGATATATCCTATTGGCCTTTTGGGTTTGATTTCTGTTGTTTCTTCTTGTGTTTGCCGCAGAGTTTTGTCTCATCCTTTATTTTGATTTCACAGTCGGCTAAATTTCTCTCTGGTGAAATCTTAACTTGGTTCAGTTCGGGGGTTGAGCTACCCATTCGTATCTTGGAAAGTTCCATGATTTTTCCTTCTGATGCCTCTTCTGTCTCAATCAACTGATTCTTCAGTTCTTCTCTCTTTTTTTTGTATCTTTTGGCTTCTTCCTAGAACATTGAACATTTTTGAGCTTTCTCTGCACACCGTTTCTTCAACTTGTTCAGAGTGGCACTGTATTCATTTTGCTCCTTTTCATGATTTTCCTGTGGAAAGAATTCTGACCTGAGAGATCCTTGCATCCTGCGAAGGTCCTTCAGTTCTTACCTCATTCCAAAAGACACCATCATATTTCCTTGTCATCTCAGGATTTCTTCCTGTTCGGACTTGAAAAATTTCTGTCCAATGAGCTTAATTTCTTGTAACCAATTGCTGCCAAGATGGCCAGATCCTTCACTTGTTACAACAATCACTGGCAACTGTGCTGTCTGTTGCCTCTAGGATACAGGTACAGAGGTGATGCCTTTCACCTGTGTTGCCTCTCCAGTGTACGTCTTCAACTGAGCCGTGGTTTTCTCCAAGCTCAGAAACTAGGTACCTTCACTTTGGTATTTAAAGATGTGTTCTCCCACCACTGTAGTCGAAGCTCCTGTGTCAACCTCCATGACTAGAGGCTTCCCATTTACTTGAAAGGTGTCGGCGATTGGTTCAGTTTTCACTGTCTTGAGATTTTATAGGGAATAGGTATCAGTATCAGCAGCTTCTGGTTCATTTATATTGTGCACTTCAATATACTTGGCCTGCTGTCTGATTGGCTGTCTTGGTTTTGCCCTGCATTGTTTTATAACATTCCCTTTTTTGTGACAGTAGTAGCATTCTGCCTCTTTAGATCTGTAGGTGTCTGGTACATGGTTACCTCCACATCAGTAACAAATTAATTTCTGAATTGCTGGTGAGATGCTTCCAGTATTTCTTTTTGTTTTTCAAGCGGTAGAGGCTGTTTCCCGCTTCACGGTTGTCTCCCTGGTTTTTGTGCCACACTTGGCGGTAAGGTTCCAGCCCCAACTGAAGAACAATGTCATGTTGCACACTCTGCAAATCCTACGAGTCCCTCTCAGCACTCACCATTGCTAGCGCTATTTCCATGGTGCGCTTCAGGTCACTATTAACTTATGCAAGTAAATGGCGCTGAATGGCGTCATTGTGTATGCCACAAACGAAACGATCTCGCAACAAGTCACTGAGAGTACCTCCGAAGTTGCAGTGCTCAGTCAACTATTTTAACTTTGTGACATACGTTGCGATCGACTCACCCGGGGCCCTCACTCCATAGTTGAATTTGAATCTTTGCATAATGACGGACGGCTTAGGCTGAAAATGTGTCTTAACGAGTTCTACTAGTTCATTAAAAGAACTGGAATTTGGCAAATTCGGGGTCGTCAGACTGCAGATCAGGTTATATGTCTTGCTCCCACAGACACTTAGAAGAATTGCTTTCTGCTTCTCCTCCGCAATTATTTCATTCACCACAAAGTAGAAACCTAGGTGCTCTATGTACTGATTCCAGTCTTCCATGGATGAGTCGTATGGGTCAATTCTGCTGAAGAGTGGCATGACTGGTGAGTATACTTTTCTTTCTTCCCTAAGATGATACACCCACATTCAGGAAGCAAGGCGCAGCATCAGAGCTATTTATCCTCGTCGACAATTGTAATAAACTTGGTGTACTGGACAGATTTCTTGTTAGAAACAGTAAACTTTATTTACAGAGCTCCTGATAAAGCCACATGCTTAAACGAAGTCCTAGAAAGCCCATCCCTAAGATTACCTGCACTTAGGGCTGATTCGTCTGTACAGGCACACGCTCCCCAAAACAGTATGAAAGGTTTTACTTACAATCACTACACTATCTGAGTCTGCAACTAACCAATCTTATTTACCACACTCCGTGCATTTGCATACATGCACTGTTACCCTAACTTAGACTTTATTCCTATCCCTCTTACGCTACTATTTATTTATTTGGCGAATGCAAATCCCAGAAGTCAAGTGATAGCTTCCTCATTTGCTGAGTTTAAGTTTATTAGTCCATCACTTAGTCTGGAGAGGGGATACTCCTCGGTAATATGCAGCACTGACTGTGTCTCTCCACAAGTGCGGAAGGGGTTTGTACTGAGGCCTCAGCGGTGGAGGCTGGCTGCACAGGGACCCTGGCCTGTCGAACCTGTTTAGCAAGGACCACTCTCACCATGGTAGTTCAAAACCTGCCATTCAACAGGTGAGGTTTGTTACAAGGAACTTGTAAGTGACTTAGTATTGCTCATTCCTTGATGGAAAAGATGTCTGCTTATAGATCTTGCTCAGGAAGGTTGCTCCATATGGGGCACCGAGGTGGGAGACAGGCAGAAGGTGGGTTGAACAGATCATCATGGAGTGGCGAGTGAGGTGCAGCACGGATGGTTTCAACCAGCTTGTGGGTTTTTGTCAGTCAGTGGATGTGAGGCGGAGTGATGGTCACAAGGACAGGAAGCCAGGAGAGGGGTGTTCAGCGGAGAGTTCCATTTATGATGTGCATTGTTGCATTCAACTGAGTGTCAACAATGTGTGATGACATTTGCCAGATAGCTGCAGACTATACTGCTGCAGAGTATGATAGGGCAAGTGTTGAGGTCAGGAGTGTTATGGCAGCAGCACCCCGCGTAGATCCAGCACATTTGGTTAATAGGTTGTTCCTGGTTTTGACCTTTCCTGATGTTTTCTTCCAATGTTCCTGAAAGGACAGAGTCCTTTCTAGAATCATTCTCAAATATGTTGGGTTGGGGTTGTGCTTTAGTCTGGACATCTACGTGGATATGCCCTGGCATTGTGGAGGTGGAATATACTGGTTCTGGTTTTAGGGGGAATTAATGTGAGATGCCATGTGCTGCATTAGTCTGTCAACTTTGTAATGTCATTATTAAGGGTCTGGTCCAGAGTGCAGAAGGATGGAGCTTCAGATGTAATCAGCATAGATGGACTTGCAGGACATGGTTATTGGCAAGTCATTTGTCTATATGTTGAACAATGTTGGGGTTAGCACTGAGCCCTGTGGTAATCCATTGGCCTGTCTTCTCCATGCTCTTCTCCCTTGCCCAAGGTGGACTCTGAATTTCCTGTTGTGAAGAAGTGTTTCAACAACCGTCCTGACCCAGACTGGAAGCACCCTGGACAGCTTTAGGAGCAGGCCAGTGTGTCACACTCTATCATAGGCAGCTACAAACCCCAGTAGCATATACCTGTCTTCAGGTTTGTTTGGAAGGCATTTTTGATGTAGGTGGTGGGTAGGTGCTAGAACTTGTGCTGTGACCCTTATGGAAACTAGCTTGGTCAACATTAATGATGGTCTCTAATTCCGGAGACATGCATCCTTTTATGCTGTACCCACCTAATACTTTACTATTTCCTACTCTAGTGCTATCTGTCTCTCCCAATATTCTTTACATCTTGGTATTCCTTTCTGACATTACCTCCTGGTTCCCACACCCCTGCCAAGTTAGTTTAAACTCTCCCCAATAGCATGAACAAATTGCCCCGCAGAGAAATTCCTCTCGGCTCTGTTTAGGTGTAACTGATCCGGCCCATACAGGTTCCATCTCCCCAGAACATCAACAAAAGGCTCGACTGGTCTCAGATTTTGTCTGTCTAAGCAATCATAATAATAATCCAAATTTATTAATAAATGTCTTCTCTTCCTTGAAACAAAACATTGGGAAATAAATCTCCAGTATCTTCCAAGGTCTTCTGCATAAACAGAAGAAGCTCTTAAATCATCACAGGATGAGGGGTGCAGCCTTGAGCTCATATTATGTGCTCAGAAATACTGAAAACTGCACTTGCTCAGAACACGGATGAAATTAATAGGGATGTCAATTGTTTGCTGTAAACTTCTGCAATTAAAGCATTCTTTGAAAATTAATAATTTTAACGTCTTAATCACAGATGTTACGGAAATAATAAAAGAGTGCTGATGTTCAACGTTTTGTTTTCAAACCTCACCTAATGTTCCTTTTTTGTTTCAAATGAAAAAGATGAATTATTTCAATTTATAGGACAATAAATCTTCTGGTGCCTGATTTTGTTGCTATCAAATCCCAGCTATCCAATTCCTGTTGACAGGAAGTATAGAAATAGACCGAAAGCAAAATATATAAAGGAGATAGTCAGTCAGAGAGCAATCAAGATTGCCATTTGTTGTTAGATGGTTAGGGGCATCATTTCGGGCCAGGTGCTCAAACAGAAAGGCTGGGCTGGGTGAGGCAGCAAACCTTGATACACCGCAACAGGGGAGAGAGACGTCCTTAGAAAAGGGAAGAGACTTAAAATTAGAAGTAGGAGATAGGGCTGCTGAGTAAATAAATACAAATCATCGGGCTGATTTTGCGTGCCCTCACCAGGCATTTTTTCAGTAGGGCGGCATGTAAACTAGGGTGGGGGCCCAGCCCACCACCTTCCCATCCACCCCCACGCCCCCTGAGTTCAGCCCCATAAGAGCCCACCTGCCACACATAAATAAATAATTTACGGTCAATTGAGCTTGTTAACAAACCGTAATACAGTTGGCATGGGCAGGCGGCTGGGAGTGGGCAGGTGAGCCTTCTGCCCCTCGTAAAATGCAGCCCATGATTAATGGGAATCCAATATTCAAGAGAAAGCAATTGGAAGAAAAATAATCTGAAATGTTATGAAGTGAAGCACCATAAGTAAAGGGCTTGTTAATGCAAATTTGCTTCCTAACATTCCAACGGTTCATTGGATGCAAAGATGGTTACTTGCATCTACTCTCAAACTGAGTTCCAGCATCATAGGAAGGTAGTAACAGGAGTGAGCCATTTAGCCTCTTGAGCCATTCAATGAAAACATGGGTAATCTGTGACCTAACTCCATATACCAACTTTTGTTCCATATTGCTTAATATCATAGAGCACTATTTACAATACATAGCTCAGACTATATTATCTATATAACACAGGGTAATAATGAAATCAGCATGCAAACAATCTTGAATGAGATGTATTCAGTAATTATGCCAATAGAATATGATTAAAACCTTAATTTTCTTAATTGAGAGACAAGTCACAACTCATTTTTAAATTATTTGACAGGTGTAGGAATACTTATATATTTTTAAAAATCCATAAAACCTTATTTTAAACATTAGAAATATCAATTAGCAAGGGATAATAGTAGATAAAACATTCTCAAAGAAGCACTTTGAATGATTTGGCTTCTCAATAGATCTCCTACAGTTCTCTGCCCATAAAGCAGGTCCTTGGAAATAATTTACAAACCCAACCAAGGGTAGAGTGCGGAGGAGGGGCCTGAGTCCACTTTAGATAGGACATGGATCAAACCCTATGCTGTTGGCACTAATCTGAGCCAGACATTTGCTGTCTAGCCAGCTGAGTTAACCAGCCTTCCTTCTCAATTGATACTGACAGCAAAATACTGAGATGCTAATGTAACATTTTCCTGTTCTAAATATGGGCATGTTCCTTTTGGGTTTTTCTATTACAAATGTTTATGGTGCTTTTAGCATTAAAGGCTGACATAAAAAGTGTGACTACAAATTTGGGTGCAGGGAGTAAGCTTAGTGTACAGTTAATACATGTCAACAATTCTGGTTATTATGTTGAAGTGGAACTCTGGCTAGAAGAGTTCCTGCTAATCTTATCAATTCCTGCATCTGCAGCCAGATGAAAGAAAGAGGAGGAGCTACAGTAGGGGTTCTGAACAGGTCTAAATGGCATAGTAAGATGGACAATTTTAATTTACTATTTAAGGAAAAGTCAAACTTTATTCAGAAAGAAATACCATTTAAAGCAAGTCCTTTTCCCCTCTCTCCATGTATTTTTTATGTTGATTTATTACATTTCTAGAGAGAAGCAGCAAACCTGGCCTCAAACATCTTTCTTTGGGATTGATTTTAAGTGGTGTCTGGTTGTACAGCTTTGAACTCGCTCTCATTTTTATGAGATTATTACACAATCACAAGAGAGGCCTCCATTGTGAGCTATTCTTTAATACAGGAATGAAGCTGCTGCTTGTTGTTGTAATAATATGCCTTTACGGGATAAGAGCATGACATCATTAGGAGGGAATGTGTCCCGTCATCCAGTCTTAGGGCAGAATTTTGCCCTTGGTGGGCAGGCTTGGCAGGGGTGGGCAGGAGTGGTCGGAAAGCTGACTACCGCTCACGATTGGGACTGGATTGCGATTTCACGCTGGCAGGCCAATTAAGGGGCGCCCAGTGTGAAACACAAGTGGCAGCGCTCAGCACTGCTTGTAGGGGGTTTGGTGGGGGGTTGGGGGGGGTGGGGGGGGGTGAGTGGGGAGGGAGAACAGGCCGAGCATGAACTTAGTGCATGCACGCGAGTAAGCGCTTGAAAATCTCCTTGAGGCACATGAGCGGGAACATGTTGTTAATTAAATTTTTGAACATTTTATTTTATTTTGATTTGCTTTTGGACATCTTATCCTGCCCATGGATGAGGTTTCCAAAAAAATGCAAAGGCCGCTTGGCCTTTTCGCCTCCCCATCAACTGTTAGGTTGGACGAGCATTGAAAAATTTAAGTTAATCAATTATTTAATGGCCTTAACAGGCCTTTTAATTGTTGGCGGGTGCGCTGCTGACTCCAGTGCACGCCCGCACGCAGAGCGAAAATTTCTGCCCTTAGCTTCACTTTTGCTTTAAGAAGAGCATACACACACAGCTCTGATGTCTTCAAGCTTTATACATATGTATTGCTGTTCTCATGTGCCTAGTCTTAATAAATGAACCTACAACATGTTTATCCAATCCCCTATGAGTGCTTGGTGCCTTGTGTCATGTATATTAAATAAGGCCAAGGTATTATGTCATTATAATAACATGACACGGTCCTCAACGGTGGTCAAACAGCCTGGCTGCATGATTGAATACAGGTATGACATGGTGAACAACCTTAGATTGGGCTACATGGCATGAGAAGACCCTTGATGTTTTGATCAGGCCACGTGAAGTCGGAGCATCAGAGAATGTTGAAAAAACAGCGTGGTGGCTGCGAAGAAAAGCTTTGGAGACACAGCGATGAGCTAGTGCTCATGCAAAGAGCTGGTAATCAGACAGATCCTTTGCGGTGAGATTGCAGCACCTAGCTTGCCATGAGTGGGAGAGTGCATCAAGAGCACCAGCACTGGGTTAGCTCAGTTGGAAAAGGTGAGTGACCAGGGTGTGAGCTGGATTGACAGAGAGCAAGGGAGAATCAAATGAAACAAAACACAAATAATCCTCATAAAAATCAGGCCAGAGAAGGTTGCGATTATAATGGGAATTGCCAAACAATAAATTGACTAAAAAGCAAAGATGCAATTATTCTGTGGTTCATTCCCCCCACAACTTATTTTCATGGGCAGAGCTTCGGAAAAGTGCACAACAGAGGCGACAGCAACACTCATCGCTCACCTGACCTATTATCCAAATTCAAAATGTTTAAACAACTTACAGAGCTGTGGCTTCTTGATTCAGATGTGTCTGAACCAGACAAGCAAGCGATAAAAATCTGCCTAGCAATTAGGAATGAAGGTCTCCACAGGCTATATATGCCTGGATTAACAGAAGAAGAGCTAAAGCATCTGCAAAAGATATGGACTACATTGGAAGACCAATTCAGAATCAGATTAAACTTTTGTATTCATCGACTGCAATTCATGTCATTTCAATGACAGCCTACAGAATCTATAGACCACTTCATCAGCAGATGCAAAGAAAAGGGTACGCACTGTGCTTTTTCAAACACAGAACTAGCAGACAGAATTGTTGAGTTGGTGATCACATCCACTTCCATGGAAGCATTCCAGAAAGATCTAATAGACAAGCCCAAAATGTATGGCATCAAAGAGCTATTCAAGCATTGACATAAGTATGAAGTGATCCTCGCAGGTCGCCAAAACTTACAGGTCCTAAGAACAATCCCAATTGTTGACGCACTCATTAGAACATCCAAACCTAGCAAGGCTTGTGGCCTTCTGCATGCACCAAGGAAATACCCAGCTTTTCATCAATTCTGCAAGGCATGTGGCAGAAAGGGCTATTGGGAGAGGCAGTGCACTAGAGCAAAGGCTTATGCAACTACAAAGAGCTGTGCACTGATCCAAACAGACCGTACACAACGAGTACCTTCAGGCAATAAGAATGACCATCCAGTATCCCCTCAGAAACATATACATGAAGTGATTGACAAACCAGAAAATGATGATGATGTGCACGATGAGACGATGAGTGGTGAATACATGTTTCACACCATCAATCTCATGGAAAACGTAGGTGTCTTCACATCGTCTGAAGTGTTTGCCAAGAATCAGATTATCTGTCCTAGTAAAGTTGGTAATTACTCATTACTAGCCAAGGTTGACACAGGGGAAAGTGCCAAGATACAGCATCTGCAAATTCTGAAAGACATGTATTCACAGACATGGAGGGCCATGGCAAAACCTACTGCTGTGAAATTTTCAGCGTACAACGGTTCACTAATTCCATCTGCAGGATTCATAGTCCTGGAATGCAAGTACAATCAACCCTCCTGGGTGTCTTGGATGTTCTACATTGTTGAAACAATAGCCCCAATGATTGCAGGTCTACTGGCATGTCAGAAGCTCACAAGAGTAACAATCCATGGAATCAGTGTCATGAAGAGATATTAATGTCTATAATGTTATTGGAAATTATTTTAAAATGGAGTTGTAGTGGGGTCCGTGTCTATGTGTTGGAATGGGTGTGTCTTAATTGGATTAAAGCCAGCTAGTCTGTGTGCTTTGATGTATAGTTTAAGATGTTAATTGATTAAACAGTAAGGAAGTTAAAAGGTAAAGTGTACATTTGCATTTGTTGAATATAGCATTCAAGAGTGGGAGTAAAATCTTGCACCTAGCTGGGAGACGCCGAACAATGTGATTATATTACTTTTTAAAAATTCATTCACGGGATGTGGGTTTCACTGGCTGGGCCAGCATTTATGGCCCATCCCCAGTTGCCCTCGAGAAGGTGGTGATGAGCTGCCTTCTTGAACCGCTGCAGTCTATGTGGTGTAGGTACACCCACAGTGGTGTTAGGAAGGGAGTTCCAGGGTTTTGGCCCAGTGACAGTGAAGGAACGGCGATATATTTCCAATTCAGGATGGTGAGAGACTTGGAGGGGAACTTGAAGGTGGTGGTGTTCCCATCTATCTGCTGTCCTTGTCCTTCTAGGTGGTAGTGGTCATGGGTTTGGAAGGTGCTGTCTAAGGAGCATTGTTGAATTCCTGCAGTACATCTTGTAGATGGTGCACACTGCTGCTATTGTGCGTCGGTGGTGAAGGGAGTGAATGTTTATGGATGTGATGCCAATCAAGCAGACTGCTTTGTCCTGGACGGTGTCCAGCTTCTTCAGTGTTGGCAGAGCTGCACTCATCCAGGCAAGTGGGGAGTATTCCATCACACTTGTGCCTTGTAGATGGTGGACAGGCTTTGGGGAGTCAGGAGGTGAGTTACTCGTCGCAGGATTCCTAGCCTCTGACCTGCTCTTGTAGCCACAGTATTTACATGGCTAGTCCAGTTCAGTTTCTGGTCAATGGTAACCCCCAGGATGTTGATAGTGGGGAATTCAGTGATGGTAATGTCATTGAACATCAGGGGGTGATGGTTGGATTCTGTCTTGTTGGAGATGGTCATTGCTTCACACTTGTGTGGCACGAATGTTATTTGCCACTTATCAGCCCAAGCCTGGATATTGTTCAGGTTTTGCTGCATTTGGACATGGACTGCTTCAGTAGCTGAGGAGTCGCAAATGGTGCTGAACATTGTGCAATCATCAGCGAACGTCCCCGCTTCTGACCTTATGATGGAAGGAAGGTCATTGTTGAAGCAGCTGAAGGTGGTTGGGCCGAGGACACTACCCTGAGGAACTCCTGCAGTGATGTCCTGGAGCTGAGGTGACTGACCTCCAACAGCCACAACCATCTTCCTTTGTACTAGGTATAACTCCAACCAGTGAAGAGTTTCCCCCCTGATTCCCATTGACTCCAGTTTTGCTGGGGCTCCTTGATGCTACACTCGGTCAACTGCTGCCTTGATGTCAAAGGCAGTCACTCTCACCTCGCCTCGGGAGTTCATATCTTTTGTCTATGTTTGGAACAAGGCTGTAACGAGGTTGGGAGCTGAGTGGTCCTGGTGGGACCAAAACTGGGCATCAGTGAGCAGGTTATTGCTTAGCAAGTACTGCTTGATAGCACTGTTGATGACCCCTTCCATTTCTTTACTGATGATTGAAAGGAGACTGATGAGGCGGTAATTGGTCAAGTTGGACTTGTCCTGCTTTTTGTGTACAGGACATACCTGGGTGATTTTCCATATAGCTGGGTAGATGCCAGTGTTGTAGCTGTACTAGAACAGCTTGGCTAGGGGCGCGGCAAGTTCTGGAGCACTTCAGTACTATTGCCGGAATATCATCAAGGCCCATAGTCTTTGCAGTATCCAGTGCCTTTAGCCATTTCTTGATATCACGTGGAGTGAATCGAATTGGCTGAAGATTGGCATCTGTGATGCTGGGGACCTCCGGAGGAGGCCGAGATGGATTACCCACTCGGCACTTCTGGCTGATGATTGTTGCGAATGCATCAGCCTTATCTTTTGCATTGCTGTGCTGGGCTCCTCCATCATTGAGGATAGGGATATTTGTGGAGCCATCTCCTCCAGTGAGTTGTTTAATTGTCCACTACCATTCACAACTGGATGTGGCAGGACTGCAGAGTTTAGATCTGATCCGTTGGTTGTGGGATCGCTCAGCTCTGTCTATCATTTGCTGCGTATGCTGTTTGGCACGCAAGTAGTCCTGTTTTAAAGCTTCACCAGGTTGACACCTCATTTTTAGGTATGCCTGGTGCTGCTCCTGGCATGCCGTCCTACACTCTTTATTGAACCAAGGTTGCTCCCCTGGCTTGATGGTAATGGTAGAGTGGGGGATATGCCAGGCCATGAGGTTACAGATTGTGTTTGAGTACAATTCTGCTGCTGCTGATGGCCCACAGTGCCTCATGGATGCCCAGTCATGAGTTCCTAGATGTGTTCAAAATCTATCCCATTTAGCGCAATGGTATTGCCTCTATGTGAAGGCAGGACTTCGTCTCCACAGTGACTGTGCGGTGGCCACTCCTACCGATACTGTCATGGATAGATGCATCTGCGGCAGGCAGGTTGATGAGACTGAAGTCAAGTATATTTTTCCCTCTTGTTGGTTCCCTGACTACCTGCCGCAGACCCAGTCTAGCAGCTATGTCATTTAGGACTCGGCCAGCTTGGTCAGTAGTCGTGCTATGGAGCCACTCTTTGTGATGGACTTTGAATTCCCCCACCCAGAGAACATTCTGCACCCTTGCCACCCTCAGTGCTTCCTCCAAGTGATGTTTTTGTTTAATTTATATTTGATTTTGGAAACCTCATCCCGCTCATCATGTGTTAGCTTGAATGGGCAGTGAAAACTTCAACACAATTGATAACTTAATGGCCTTAGTCCTCCTTTTAATTGTCGGCAGACGTGCTGCTGGCTCCGGCACATGCCTGCCGACCAAACTATCACGCAACTGCGCATTGACATCATTATGCTCGACCAACGTCATCGTGCGTCATTTCGCACTCAGTTGGGTCGGGCGCACGCCCATCCGCCAAGCTAAAAATCCTGCCCATAGACTCCAAGCAGACACATGGCTTCCCGACTGACCCAGCCTGTCCCCGCTGATCCCGCACACTAAGGGCAAAATTCTGCCCTATGGGTTACTGGGTTACTATTGCGTTAGCAGAGATTTACCTGGAGTGATTAATTTGGGGATTTGTTTAAAAGTTATTAAGGCAGCAATTTGTAGACATGTGTATGTGTATAATTTGTAAATTAATAAATGTTTAATTTAGCTTTGTATAAAAAACATCTTGAGGCTCGGTGGTGTTATTCTTGAATTCAGAGCTGCATCTCAAACATACCAGTTGAAAATATAGGTTAAGACAGTTGTTTCAAGTTTCCCTCTGGGATTTAAACAACTCAACCTTTACCAACTGCTGTGTTATAATAATGTCAGATATCACAAGGCAGATCAACCTCAGAAACTACTCCTATTGCCTCAGTTCATGACCTAACATTGAAATATCCAGAATGTTTTGGCAAAATTGGAAGTTTCAAGGGAGCTGTAACATTGCAGGAGAATGCAAGGCTGTCAATTGACCCACTATGTAGGTGCAACATCCACGTACAAGACATATTGAAGGGCGAACTAGACAACATAGAGAAAGATGAAATCATTGGAGAGTCCAAGGGCACACAGATTGGTGCAGCTCAATCACATGTGTCATAAAGAAGGATGGATCTTTGCGAACATGCCTCGATTCTGGACATTTAAATACAGCTTTGAACCATTGTCCTTACCAAATACCCACATTAGAAGAGTTAAATTTGAGATTTGAAGGTGCAAAATTCTTCTTGAAGTTTAATGCCAAGCACGGTCACTGTTTAAAACAAGTTCCTTTTGGGCTGTTAACCAGGATCACTTTCAAGCTCACATGGATTGCATTACATGCACTGTACCAGGATACATCTGTGTCGCCGATGACATATCCGTTGTTGGAAGAATAAAGCAAGAACAAGACCATAATCTGCACTTATTGATGCAAGCAGCACATAATGAAGGTTTAGTGTTCAACAGTCTGAAATGTGACAACAAAATGCAGCAAATCAATTTCTTTGGTTCTATTTATTGCAGTGATGGCATATACCCTGATCGTAGAAAATAGAGGATATTATGGCTATGCCATCTCCTCAAGCTAAGGACAATCTGTGAAGATGTCTATGTCTGTTTAATTTCTTGTCTCCATATATTCCTAATTTCACTCAAAAATCTTCATCGCTAAGGAAATTGTTGAGAAAGGATGCACCGTCCCTGTGGTATGAAGACCTCTAATACCTCATTGAAGCACTGAAACATTCATTATCAGAAACATCGACATTGCAATTTTATGATCCTAGGGAGACAGCTACCCTGGAGATAGATGCCTCACAGAAAGGTCTGGGGACATGCACACTACAAAAAGGCAAACCGATTGCATTTGCTTCAAAACCTATGTCTGTAACGCAACCCAACTACTCCAACATCGAGCAGGAAGCATTAGTTTTAGTTTTTGGAATCGTGCGTTTTCATACCTGTCTATTTGGCAAAAGATTTGTGGTAGAGACCAACCACAAGCCACTGGAGGTGATTTGATGAAAACCTTTGACCAGTGCACCACCAAGACTGCAACATCTCTTGATAAAGATTCAAGTTTACAACTGTGAGATTAGGTACAAGCCAGGTCAAATCAAATACATTTAGCAGATTGCCTAACCCTGCTTATATCTACAAGTTAACTTCGTTTACATTGAGCTTGAAGATATTCTCCAAATTGATCTGGTACATTTTGCACAACACAAGTGCCAGCAGCCAGAAGAAGAAATGGTAAAAGTTTCTACACTACAGAAACTGTAGCAAACCTTCATTGGCTTGATTGAATTCAGTATGTCCACGAACAAGTGAGACTATTTTGGCCTTACTGGGATGAACTAGGCATCTCCCGAGGAGGCATTTTTAAAGACAGGCAGGTCATCAAACTGGAATCTTTGCAGCTTGATATTGTTCAACAACTTCATCACTCACACAATGGCATAGATCAGATAAGAAGACTCACAAGAGAGACAGTCTATTGGCCTGGTCTGAACAATGTCATTGAAGACATCATCAAGAGGTACGAGGCTTATCAAGAGCATAGGCCAAGTCAGCACAAAGAACCATTGATTCCACATGAAGTTTATACATTTCCTTGGTCCAAAATCATATCCAACCTCTTCCATGTCCATGGCACTGACTTCATTGTCATCGTCAACTACTTTACCAAGTGCCTCATTATTCAAGAATCGCACAATATGTCAATCACAACTGTCCTGCACACTCTAAGTACCATTTTCAGTTTATGTGGTGTGACTAGAGAGATCATTACAGATAATGGTCCGCAATTTATTCGCATTTATTCATTTCAGAATATGTGTGAGAAGTGGAATATCGATCACACTAATTCTTCTCCTCATTACCCTAGATATAACAGCCTAGCTGAATGAATGACTTGCATGGTGAAATCCCTAGTTCTCAAATGTAGACAGACCAAGCAAGGTCCACACATGGCAATGTTACATCCAAGAGCAACATCTTTAAGTGCATCTATTCCATCACTGGCAGAACTCATGTTTGGCAGACCAATGTATATCAAGTTACCTACTCTTACCCATCCTACTCTCTCAGAAACTAGAGAGCAACTTTTAAAACTACAAGTGAAGTTGACCAACGTGCACAAAAAAATTCAGGTACAGATTTGCAAGTTTTACAGTTTACATCCAAGATCCCACAGAAGGCCTGTGGCAACCAGCTGATGTGACAAGGATTTGTTCAGAACCAAGATCCCATGAAGTCATTATACACAAAAGCACAATGATGAGGCATAACCGAAGACAAATCAGATGCATCCCAGCTCCACAACCACCGTACAGTCCTATTGCGTCTGGAACATGATCACAAATGCAACCAGGAACAACATCCGAGAATGACAATCCCAGAGGTCACTGCAAGCAATTAAAGAAAACGCCAGGCAAGGTTATCATCATAAGATCCGGGCGTACCAGCAGATTACCTTTACACTTTTGTAACTTATAGATTTATCAGTTCGATACACTTATGTAAAGGTACCTAAACATGAACATGTATTGTAAGTAGTTGCACTTCTTTGGAAGGGGATGTTGTAATATGATGTTAAGTGATAGCAACATGACATCATTAGAAAGGAAATGTGCCATGTGATTAAGCTTTAGTTTCAATTTTGCTTTTAAATCCAAATAATCTTATAAATCTACACAAACACAGACACACAGCTCTGAGGTCTTCAAGCTTTATACCTATGTATAACTATTCTCATGGCCTGAATTTTATGCTGGGCGTGGGAGCACGATCAAAGGCACTGGAAGTGGATGTGAAATCTGCTCCCGCCTCAGTCGGCTCCTGAGAGTGATTTCATGCTGGCTAGCCAATTAACTGCCGGCCAGGGTGGAATGCGCTCAGCGGTTGTGGGGGGAGGGGTGGTGGTCCGGATACAGGCGGGCGATATCGCATGAGGTCCTTGAAGACTGACGATTGCTGAGAAGGTGCCTCAGGAAGCTGCAGAATTGTTGGAGGGTTATCAGCACAAAAAAATGCCCCAAACTCTGTATAATGATACAATGAACAACCGACAGTAACACTCATGAATCATCAAACCTCAAACATATTCGGGCCTCTTATTGCGCCCTGGATCGATAATGGTAAAAAAACCTGAACCCCGCCTGGCCGATTGGCCTGTGTGCCGAGCATAAAAGCGCACGGGCCACGTAAAATTTGGGACAATTGCATGTTTAATGGGCTTAATTACCCTTTTAATTGTTGACAGGCGTACTTCCGACTCCTGCACATGCCAGCTGACCGTAATATTGCATGAGGGCACCATATTGTTGGGATGTGCGCCTGACGTCTTCTCACACGATTTCTTGCGAGTTCGGGTTCAGCACGTGTCCGCTCAAGCTCAAATAAAATTCTGGCCATGTGTGTCTAGCTTTAATAAATGAACCCATAATGTGGTTACCCAATCCCCTATGAGCGATTGATGCCTTGCATCTTGTGTAGTAAATAAGCCCAAGATATTACATCATTATAATAACACAACACTTGTGATGTTCCAATACTGTAGTCATCAGTCATCATGACATGTAAAATGTTTTCCCTTCAGTGCATAGCAGTGTTAAATCACACCAGATGAAAATGTAAATTTTTCTTTGCATACACTTCAAAGTAATCATACACTGCTGTCATTATTCATTCCGAAATTGCCAAGGATCGGTGGTCATAATCTCTTTGGGAAGTTAATACTAGCCATCCCTCTCCATTTTCCAAATAGATTTAATTGAAATTTTATTTAAAATTCCTAATCCTTATGATGGAAGAACTTGATTCAACTCGACACTCTGCTGAGATCCTCTATACATCTTGGTTGGAAGCTAGGCAACTCCCTGCAAGGGAAGTGAAAGCAAGGAGCCAAATACCCAGGCTGTTGATACACTTCGCTGGAGGACAATTCAGCATTGCAGCAATACAGAAGTGACATTGTGATCCTGGAGTACATCAGTGTCAGCTGCCTTTGGGGAGACTGTCCCACCAGATTTGAGCTTGAAGCATTGTTGAGTCTCCTGGGCACTTTATGAATCCAAGTGAATCTTTCCTAGCATTTGAGGCAGTGGATGTTTCCGCTAGCACTCTCAAAACATTAAGGTCTCAAAATTCCTCGCAGCTAACTGCACTAATGAACCAGGATTAGTGGCTGCCAATTCGTGTTGAAGCTGCCATAACTTATGAGGCCAACTCTCCACTCTTAATTAGCACATTCTTTTAGATAATATTACCACCTTCAACACCTCTTTGTTCTTTTGTCTGTGACATCTTTTGGTTATCTCCTCCTATCACTGCTTGCTTGTCCCAATAACCCCCCCCCACTTTCTCCCCCACCAAACCAGCTTATATTTCACCCCTTTCCTATTTCTACTTAGTTCTGTTGAAGGCTCATAAGGACTCGAAACGTCAACTTTGCTCTTCTCTGCCGATGCTGCCAGACCTGCTGAGTTTTTCCAGGTATTTCTGTTTTTGTTTTGGATTTCCAGCATCTGCAGTTTTTTGTTTTTATCATTTAAGTATTCATTGGCAGTTCTCATGTGCAAAGCAGGAATACAGTGTTTCAAGCACTTGGAAATTGCAATGCAGCCTTTAACGATCTATGTTTGCAGCAATGTACTGTCATGAGGCTATGCTCCTTTATTTTGTGAAAATATGATTTTTCAACTTTCAACTGACTGGAAATTCAGCAACTTGAACTGAGACAGAGCAAACAGCTTAAAAATGCAAGGCCACATTCCAAGGTGTAGGAGAGAAACAAACAAATCATCGTCAGGGAAGTGTGAAGAGAGACACATTTTCCATAACCTAGACACCCATTGGAACTCATAAAACTGCCTAAAAAAGAGACATGAAAAATGCAAAGTACTGGATATTGAAATAATAGCTACCACAGACAAATGCACCCAAAACCTCTTGGAAATTCATGGTGCATGAAGTATTTCAAGGCTAGACTGCCTAGCCACTTAAGGGAGGTTCCAATTGACACAGACAGTGTCAAGAAAGTCTTCAGCAGAGGAAATGGGCTGAAGGCTGCTCTCTCTCTTTTGGAATAAGTGTGTCACCTGGTTTGAGAAGCTAACTGTATCAGAAACCTACCAGTGAACCGAGATCTCGTAACAATTGCAACATCTTCTAAATCTGACCATGTCCAAGAAACCAGCTAACCTAAATCAGCTGCAATGTTTAAAATCTGTGTCTCAAGGACAAGCAAAGGACACTCAGGGCAGAATTTTCCCCCCATCGGGTGGGGGAAGTTCAGGAGCGGGCGCGTGGAGGCGTGCCTCCGATTGGAGCCCCCAATTGGGGGTGCGCCGCCGTTTTACATGGGCGGGCCAATTAAGGCCCGTCCAGCGTGATGTCCGCCAGGAAGCGCTATGCGCTCCCTGTGCGGGTGTGGGGTGGATTCCCTGAGCCGAGACTGTGCTCTTTCACGCATGCGCACGAAAGAGCTCACTCAACCCCCTGAGGCTAAGTGCTGCCTCAGGGAGATCAGCTCCGATTTAAAAATGCTAAAAACAGAAAAATAAAATTTCCCTGACATGTCCCCTCATGTGACACTGTCACATGAGTTGGGACATGTCCATCATTTTTAGTTAAACTTCTATTAAATTTTTAAAAACCTACATGAAACCTCATCCCGCCAGTGGATGAGGTTTCATGCTTTCAATGAAGCCCGCGAGCGCTCCCAGCCTGCCTGCCAACCTTAAGGTTGGACAGGCAGCCCTGTCAATTATCTAAATTGTTTTATTAATGGCCTCAATAGGCCGTTGACAGGTTGGCGGGTGCACAGCTGATTTGGCTGAGCCCCTCCCGACCTGAAAATTGAAATGACGCAGGGTGACATCCGGAGTTCCGCCCAACGTCATCCAGTGTCATTTTACACATCGGCGAGCGGGCCCCGCCCCCCCCGCCCGGGAAATCCTGGCCTTAACCATCTATTCTTGTGTGTGTGTTTGTGTGTGTGTGTGTGTGTGTGTGTGTGTGTGTGTGTGTGTGTGTGTGTGTGTGTGTGTGTGTGTGTGTGTGTGTGTGTGTGTGTTTGTTTGTCCAAATGACTGCATGAAGCCCAATTGCATGATGTCGCATTTTTATTATTTTCTTGGATTTAGTGCTCAATAAATTTGCTCTTTCTTTGACTGAAGAAGGCCTTGTTTGATTGGCTCCTTATTGATCACAGCCTGAACAGTTAAATGTATTCTTATTTGGAAAATGCATATTGTTGTGAAAAAGAAACTTAAACCTTTGTTGTGACTAACTGAGGTGGGCGAAAAGAGGGAGCCTGTTCACCTTTCTCACCTCGTTGTAACAATACTGAGAGAAGGAGGCAGCAGGATCCTCTTACCTGTATATTGTTTGGGGAGTGGGAGGTAATATCTCGAAGAGCACATTACCCTCAAATGCCTTCATGTACTTAGTCCATGCTCTCCTGTTCCTCCTCCCTGATAATGTCCAACAAAAATATGCCCACTGGGAATCTCATACATGCTCCTGAGAAGCTGTAACAGAGGAGAGGAGTGGGTAAACAATCTTGGTGTTCTCGCAATCCTGTGATAAGCCAAAACCAAGTGAAATGTTGTCTCGGCTTGAGAGTCAATCGCTAAAAAAATCTAATTCCCAGCTGTCTTTAATCAGTACTGTGAATTTTGTGAGGCTGAAAGCTTCTTTTTACACCAACCAAAGCCAACCTTGGTGAGAAGTGTTTCTTATATTTCTCATTTTGACTTTTATGCCCAGTACATCCTGACTTTGCCCTGGAACTTCAGGTCAGCAGCATCCCCAACTTTCATTTAAAAATACCTAAGCAGGAGTCAGGTGTGGCTTTTCATGTGCTGGAACCGCACCATCCTGATTTGGTACTATATCACAGTTCCTTAACTGTTGCAGGATCAAAGTCCTGGAACTCCCTTCCTAACTGCACTGTGGGTGTACGTAGACCAAATGGACTCCAGTAGTTCAAGAAGGAGGTTCACCACCACCCACTCAAGGGCAATTAGGGATGGCCCCACTGCAATGCCCACATCCCATGAAAGAATAAAAAAGTTTGTATATAGAGTTTCAGACGAATTATACTTGAGTTTTGATATTTTCACGCTTAAGTTTTGGTCAATCAGTGGAGCTATTGACTTCTTAGTGGTAGGTGGACCCTGGCATTCCTATGCTCGGGGCCAAATTTTTCGCCAGGCAGGCGCAGCCTGGTCCGCCAAGCATCGCGCACTCGCGTGTTATTTCAGTCGGCAAGCATGCACAGGAATTGGCAGCGCGGCCACCGACAATTAAAATGCCTATTAAGGCCATTAAAAATGTAAGTGAATTAAATTTTTCAAAGAAGGGCAGGCGGCCTCTGCATTTTTTGCGAGACTTTATCCACGGGCGGGTTGAGGTTTCGATCTGCCATTGAAAAAAGTCAAAAAAATGTCATCCTAATTTTTAACATATCACATGAGGGGACATGACTTTTAACATTTTTAAAATCTTTATTTTTAATTTTCAAAACTCTTCATCTCCCTGAGGCAATTATTTTGAGATGACAAAGACCTAAGATTGTTTTTTCTAGTTGGTGAATCAGCAATAAGAAGACGTAGACTAATGAGGGAGAAGTTAGAAGCTTTACTTTTCATAAATAGGGCTATTGGAACACTGAATGTTTTACCAAAATGCTTATTAAGGCAGAGACTAAAACACCATTCAAAAATGAATGACATTTGAGAATGAGACTAAAATGGGATACAGAGCAAGAATGAAGAAATGGCTGACTTCAGTTGTAGAGCCAAGACTGGCACAAGATTAGTGAGTCACAGTTCTCCTTCCAAGTGGAAGCTCATTACAACATACAACGTATTAACTAGCCTGTATAATGTAGACCACAATATCACTTGGAATTGATGAGAATAATAGAGGCAGAGAACATAAATTTAAATTAATGAGCAATAATTTAAAAGTGCAAATTGTGGAGAATATGGCAGAAGTTTTGCTTCTATATTTTCTTTGGGGAATGGCACAAAAAAGCGCATTATGATTGCACAACCTTTCATTTTTTGCCTATTATTTTAATGGATAGAAAATTGTAGACTATACACACATGATCTTCTGTGATGATCTCCCTTCAAGTTCTTCTTCTCACTGGGAGTGCAGGATCGGCATGTAAGAACTCAGAAATGCTTGGAACAATCTGCCTAGTGAGGTATTAGCATCAAAGAATATTTAAAATGCAGTTGGATACTGTAGTGGGAAAGTTTGAGTCTGAAATGTTTGTGTTTCATCTGCGTTTCCTCACACTACAACAGTGACTATACTTCGAAAGT
This sequence comes from Carcharodon carcharias, assembly GCF_017639515.1. NCBI lineage: Eukaryota > Metazoa > Chordata > Chondrichthyes > Lamniformes > Lamnidae > Carcharodon > Carcharodon carcharias. The sequence continues at coordinate 124,038,588 of NC_054476.1, forward strand.
ACTTTATTGTCATAAAGGACTTTGGGACATCCTGAGGTTGTGAAACGTGCTATATAAATATAAGGCTTTTTTAAAATCAAAGTACAGATATTTAGCAGCATTCGTCTGTTCTACCTGTGGGTAGTGCTGTGATAGGGTTTCAATGTTAAGCGTCACACAATGCTTGCTGATAAAAAAAAGCACAGTGTATTGGGGTAGAGGTTTCAATTTGCCAGTTGGACTTTGCAGATTGGCCATCTGTTATAGAAACAACCTGTCTTTTATTTTCCTCTAAATCAATGGAAACGAAAAGCGGGTAATTTCTATAATGGGCAGCCAATGTGCAACACCAGTTTTATGCCTGGGTGGCAAGTTGCAGACCTACCCCAATTCAGAGCTAAAAAAAATCTAGTCTTTAAGCAGTTGCAGGATCTGGCCACTAAGTGTTGCTCTACAGCAGGCTAAGTATGCATTGGTCAACAGGTATAGAAGGTAAATTGTAAAGTTTAGAAGAAAAAAGCTAAATTGACACCCCCTCTTGATTTCTTCTCATGCCACCCCCATCTATGCAATGGCCTCTCTCTCATCAGATCTTCTTACCACATTGGCCAGTTCATCTGCTCAACCAATCAATGCATCCAACCACTGTCAATGCCCCAAAATCATTGGCATATAAATCAACCTATTCTAATCCTTCCACCCTCTCATTGAAAAGAATAATCATTGTGAGCATACTGTCCCATCTCCACCAAGTATTAAAAGGCACCCTACGAAATTGAATCCCCTCCATCACTGATGATCCAAATATCTCATCCTTTCTCCTTGACCTCCCTTCAGTCCATCTCCTTCCTTCCTCTATCTCATCCTTCTGCACTCTCCAACCTCCTCACCATTTTCTCCCCCTCTCTCTCATTCTCCCAAATCCCTCCCTCTCCCAAATTTTTTCTCCATCTCATCCATTCTCCTCCCACTTCCTCCTCCTCATCTCCTTTTCATCTCCCCCCCATCCACTTCTTCAGTCCACCTTGCCCCATCACTATCTTTCTCCTTTCCCTTTCCCTATACCACCCCTCTTCACTTTTCCTTGCTCTAACCCCCTTTCCCCACCTCTGTCTCTCCTCTATGCCCCCTCCTTTATCCCCTTTCCCCTCCCTGGCTAGATCCAGTTATTATTACTGCATTCTAACCTTTCTAGCCTGAATACTGCCTTGACCCCCTGTGTACAATGCTGCAGCAGATTGACCAGCTAATTGAATATACTACCAGCAGCTTGGTAGAAGTTAATTATACAGAACATACAGCAAACAAAACTGCAGTGTGATTGTTTATAATCAATTACTTTTCCATTTTCATGTGGTAATAATATCACAGAAAATCTTCACTTTTTATACTCCAGTCATTTTCATTTGTGCTGTCTTCCCATTGCATGCACTCGTGCACTGCTGATCGATGGATCATTTCAAGATGTTTTAAAATAAGATTATTCATCATACATCCTAGATCAAAAATATCATTAACTGATCTTTTTTTCCATTTTCAGCTTGTCTGTCATACTGGGTGAGCTGGTAATAGTAAGTGATTTGTTGTCACAGTTATGGATCAATAATTTTTAGACATATTAGATGTGACAGCACATAATTTAAATGATTCCAGCCAGATCTGTACTAGGATAAAAGCAAAATACTGCAGATGCTGGGAATCTGAAACAAAATCGGAACTATTCCTTCTATCCAGCTCACCTGCCCCATTCCCCTTAACAGTATAAATTTCATCACATTTCCACTTCTCTTCAGCTCTGAAGAAGGATCATACTCTGTTTCTCTCTCCACAGATGCTGCTAGACCTGCTGAGTTTTTCCAGCATTTTCTGTTTTTGTTTCAGATTCCCAGCATCTGCAGTATTTTGCTTTTATCAAATCTGTACTAGAATTGTTTTGATAGTTTTTCATGTTTGACAGTTTGTTAAAGTACAGACAGGTGAGAAGTTTGCTTAATATCTCAGAAACCACCGGACAGCTTTGGACATATTTTACACAAAGATTGGACCATGGGCTGGATGTCAAGTTACTGTCCTACTAAATATAGATTTTTAGTGAAATAAAACATGCTTCAATAGCTGGGTTCACTTTACTTGCCAGAGTTTGACTCTTTTGGTGACATGGGTATTTCAAAATTTGGCTCAATCTATCTAAATGAATAAGGTGGAGCAAACAGCCAAGGTTCCCATTGTTGATCAGTAGTCAATGACATAAAATGGGGTCGGCATCCGACTTAGTTGTAATGCCCCCAAAGTTGGATAGCTCGACATCATCGGTGGAACTGTATTCAGTGTGAGTTAATGTCTTCAAGAGAATGGAGAACACTGGATGGGAACTTAGAAAATAAAACCTCACCCCTTTGCATGTGCATATTCCAATGGAGTGATATCAGATTCATTCATGGGTTTGCCTTGTTGATGTTGCAAGAATAGTATCCTGTCACACTTCAGGTATACTATGGAGGCATTACCTTGCTCATGTAACGTTTCCGGGATCATGAGTATAGGTTTGAAAATGTCTATGTCTGGGTAAATTTTGTCCCACCAACCCCAATCAGCTATTCTAATTCTAATTCAAATATTACTCAATATTGAAAATTCATATGCTTAACAGAATTAGAGAATTAGGTGCTATTGGATTAATATCTCAAACTTAATTTAAATCTGCATTTACTCTATTTCCACATCTTTAACCTAGTTAGGACACTGGAGCACTTCAAAAGTACTGCAGTGGCCGGGAAGTGTGAAAAGTACAATACCAAATGCGCATTTCTTTCTTCATTTGAAGTGATTATTTGTACAGTTTGGTGGATGCGGATGCTGCCTTTGTCAAAGATTAGGCCATAGAAGAACAGAGAATATGGCATCACCCCAGCAATACTGCTAAGTGGGTTCTGCCACAATATCCCACGATGGAGAAATATTCATGCTTGATTTGGCACACAATAAAGATTTCACAATTCCCTCAATACCATTCAATACCATGCTGATGGATTTTGTCTCTTGAATAGATTTTTCCACTATGCCTGTTTGTTATATTAAAATTGCCTTCATTTGTAATACTTACCCCTGATTGAGTCCTTCTCACTTTGCCTTCAAGATAGAGGCTGCAACCACTAGGAAAGAACCTTCTCCTATGCATTTCTGCCCACCCCCACGGCTTGGGCAATCCCAATAGCCCCTTACGTGATCCGTGCCAGCTGGCTTTAAGCTGGTTACCTGATCATTAGATTTTCCTATCTTTCTAAAAGTATACTCGAATATTTGGAAGACAGTTTCCTGTTCATAGGCTGGAATGATTTTCCTCAGCACCTTGATGCAATTCCTCAAACAGCTTTTCCACCAAGAATCCGGGAAACCCCCTGTTATCGAGTTTCTACTGCATTTAGAGCAGTCTAAGTGGTTTCCTCCTTCAGGTGTAAAACAGTTGTAACCTGATTTGCAATGTTTTTGAACTGAAGTAAATCCCAAATACTAGTAGCAGTCAGTTATCAGGCTGCGTAACTATTTGCATAATTATTCACAATTCCAGGTCCAAGGAGTCTAGGCTAACTTCACTGATAGAAGAGGAACATTGCATGCAAATTTAAATTAGTGGAGGTGATTATAAAGGGATGTTGTGGGGAACTAGAACTTAAGGAGCCTTATAGAAAGCATTCAAAGGCATCAGCGACTTTTGCAAAGGCTGAAAAGGGCATAGAATTAAGAAGCAACGGGTCAGGATGAAGGGAAAGAGTTCCCTATTTGCAGCCATGAGCCTGTAAATAAATGATGATGGAGCCTCACACTTGGCCTCCTCTTTGATAGCTGCTGAGGTTGAGGTGGTGCATGTGACAAGTGAGGAGGATTTTTCTGTCACTCTGCATAGGACAGCCCTGAAGCATGATTGCGTGAAGGTGCTATCAAGTTTCAAGCCCAAGATGAGCATTGTGGTCCATGCCCATAGTCTACATTTCCTTAGAGGAAAGTCCATTCTCCACAATTATAGAAAATAACTGCTGTAGAAGAATGCCCTTATTATACTTTTAGGTTTGTTTTGTAACCATTTTAACTCTAATTTTACTTTTGTAGTGAGTCCTGGCTCCCTGCATTCAAACCCCGATATCTCAGTAAAATTTCATGTCATACCTGGAAATTGAAGAGAGTCCGTTCACTGATTCGATCTTGTGCCTTCATTGAGGCATTGTTTTCAGGAGTGGCAGAATAGCAATCTAAGACTTTTAAGCTTTAACTGCAAACAAGTTTTTTAAACATTAAGAAAGAAAGACACACTTTCATTTATACAGCACTATTCATGACTTTAGGACATGTTTTACTGCCAATTAAATACTTTGGAAGTGTAGTCATTGTTGTAAGACAGGAAATGCTGCAGCCAATTTATGCACAGCAAGGTCCCACAATCAGCAATGTGATAATGACCTGATAATCTGTTTTTGTGATGTTCATTGAGGGATATATATTGGCTGGAACACCAGGAATAACTCCCCTGCTCCTCTTTGAAATAGTGCCACGGGATCTTTCTCATGCATCTTATCCAAAAGACTCTACCTCCAGCCATGTACCACTCCTTCAGTACTGCACTGAAGTGTCAGCCTAGATTTTTGTGCTCCAGTCTCTTGTGTGGGACATAAACCCACAACCTTCCAATTCAGAGGTGAGAGTGCTACCAACTGAGCCACAAATAACACTACATTGATAAAGTATGTGAACAATAGCAGTACATCAGCATATATATTTTCAGTACTTGATTTTATAAAAAGTGATACATTTTCCTAACACTTGTTCTAAACTAGAATACAATTAATCATCTTATACAGAAGTTACTCTTTAACTTTTGTTACCAACTATTGAAGTTAGTTCACTTAACCGTTCTTCTTTAGATGTTCCAGACACTATACTCTAGATAAACATATTGCTTTGGAAAGATGGTCTAATAAATACCTTCAAAATTAAACATATATTTAAACAATCACAAAGAATGTTCGTATTTAAATTGAGTAGCTTGGTTCCTATCTCTGATGTTTATGTTTTAGAAAAATCAACAAAACTATGAAATAGTAACAAAATGATCTAGAACTTTCTTCTGTGGCTGAAATTTGTTTTTAGTCCTTCTGTAAGAGTTAAAGATTGAAGGAAGCCAGTACCAAGCCAGATCTTGGGTAAAGTGCTCCATTTGTGCCAGTCATTTTGTAACTATAATTGTATTTTCATCAAACTTTGTGCAACTTAAACTAAATTGGGTCACCATTAGATGAATGTTGTCATAGATGAGTTCATTTGTATGTATTCCAGGTATGTGCTTTTTGTGAAAGGCTGATTGTATAGATACAATATTCACTTCTCCAGAGCATTTTCATGGAGCCTTCATATTTCTCCATATCAGTGTTGTGGTTGTGTTTGACCACATTAGTCAGGGAGACTTCCAACATATTCTGATCCCAGTATTAGTATCAATACCTTGGTTAGTTTTTAGATTGAATGTAGAACCAAATTTTTCTGTCTTCCCATTTAGAAAATCAGCAACAGCAATGGAGGGAGAAGCTAATTATTTACATGAGAACTTTTCAGAAACAAACAAAGCAGCTCCTTGGGATACATCTGGAGGGAAGTAATTACCACATTTACATTTATCTCCTTGATGACCCTTCTTTTAAACCAGTATATTATGATTGTTTTTGTTTCCGTGGTTTAAATAAATGTAAGTGCTGAAAATAAAGGTCAGGCTGTCAGGCCTTGTGATATGAATAATAGCCCAGAGCTGTTTCAAAAATCTGTGTAAGAGCCATCAAATGCTCAGACAGGGTGATCTTTGTCTTGAACATATAATTACTTAAAACGTACGTGAGAGAAAGCACTATTACTTCCCATGCTGAGTCCTATTTCCCAAAAGCATGCCCACTGCATTGATGAGCCGTTGTGAGCCATATTCGGGTTTTAGTTTAAACTTTTGGAGATCCATTGCATCCTCATTAATCTCCTCTATTATCTTTAAACTGAACTTAGTCTCAAACAGCAATTTGAACTCATGTCCCTGGATTATATTTAGAGCCATGGATCCAAGTGATGCACTGCATTTTCCTTTCCCATGTTATACTCCAGATTGGCAGTTGGTGAAAGAAGCAAGCAGAGTCAGTCTTTATTTGGAATCAATTTATTCATAGAGTGAAACATTACATGTATATATCTCCTGATTCCATTCTTCTGTGTCAGTCAGTGTCTCTTTATATATGCTCAAGTAACCATCCAATCAATGCCCTTCACCTGCATGTACTTAACCTCAATTGATACAACTAACACCCCAATGGCCTGGGATTGCTAGCCTTCGGTTTTACTATGCGCCTATGATAAGTCCTGATGACCTTTCATTATAATGTAGGATTAGATCACTATAATAAAATATTTGGCTCTTCTTCCATTCAGCACATTACATGCTGGGGACATCACAGGACCAAGTTGTGTTTATTAAGTCAAGAAGCTCTTAAAGAGCTGTCTGTTGCCTTTAAAATTGGTCTGCAATGAAAAAGAAAATGGTTGAAGGTAGATAAGAGTTGAGAACATCAGTGACATAGCTTTGGAGATCCTGTTGCAGAAATTCTGACTGAAAAGGGTGGCTCTTTTTGGAGGTGAGGGCCACTCTGTAATAAAGAACAGCATCAATTGAGTTGGCAGCTTGAGCAAGTGACTGCTGTCTTACCCGTAGCTGAAACCAGGAGACAGCCGCTGAAAAGATTTGTGAGACTGTGCAAGTTTACCAAGCTAAGTGTGGCTTTGTGTTGAAATGTTGGCTTAAAATCTACCTTAAATGCAGTTCACGCTCTCACTGAAGAGGAATGCAGTGTGTCTTATTAGTTATTCATCTCTCTAAATGCACAGGTATGCTCATGTTGGTCTTGGGCGCTGTGTATTTTCCATATCAAAATGTTGATTGTGTGCCCATTAAAAGTGACAAGCACTAAATATGCTTCCAGCACAGGAATCTGAAAGCTATATGTTTATCCCCAGAAGGTAGCTATGGCCTGGGAACTTGGGTGGCACAAATATTCTCTCACACTACTCTATCCAGTCAGTGGCCCCTTCCAATTTGCATGCTGGAGGAGGATGCATACAACAGGAGAGAGTGCATGTGAATGAGAAGTGGGAGGTAACCAATGTTTAAACCTTGAGCCTGTTGAGGAGAGGGCCATGAATGTTCAGGGCATGAAGCCAGTAGAGAGAGGGTGAGGATATTAGCTTCTCAAAAATCATGGTTAGCTGTTTTTCAACTCTTATTTTCTCTTGTAAAGGACATTAGTTAATAAAATTAAGGCACATAATATTTAAGGAAATGTAGCAGCATGAATGAGAAGTTGCTTAACGGACAGAAACTGGGGGAAAGTAGGTTAGGGCTATTTTTGGACCAGATAAAAGATAAACAATAGTTCCTCTAGAGGTCAGTATTAATACCATTGCTTAACATAATACATATAAATGATTTATACTTGGGTACAAGGGATGAATAGCAAAATTTACATACAGCATAAAAATTGGAAGCATAGTTTTCTGTGAAAAATAACCCCTATGCCTGAATGGGTAGGCCTGGAACACACCAAATATTGGATCTTGGACCTCAAACTGGTGCACTGTGGACATCTGCTGGGTGTTTTCAATTATCTGATAACATCTTCAATAAGGAAGTAATGTAATCGGGAGGTGGGTGGTGGGGTGTGACAGGGAGAGGGTTGATGGGTCTGAAGGATGAGGCTTTGGTTGAAGTGGTGCTGAGGTGACCAGCAGTGATTGGCAGTGGTCCTTGTTACGGCAGTGCCTGTTTCAGGAATAAGTCCTGAATGCTTACATTTTGCCTGTAGGGCAAGCAGCAAACTTGCAACTCCTAAGGAATGCACGCATATTGCCTGCCATAATGGATGCTTGGAAACCTATTTCATGCCTGACAATGAGGAGTAGCATCATTGAATTTCTAGGCCAGTAACTTGAAAGCCTGACACACCAGTGAGTTCTTTAAGTGCTCTGACTGTGGACACTGCATTCAGTCATCTGCAGATATCATTAAACTCAAGCTTGTTCACACTGAAGAGAGACCATTCAGTTACTCCCACTGCAAAAAGAGACTCTTTAGCAGCAAGATTCAATTGTAGGGAACAGGCGTCCCCTGAAGCACCCCCTTCATGTGGGCGCTAAGTCTATTGGGCATAATTCATTCTTCCTCATTGGCCCTTTCCTTTATTTGCATGAGCATTTGAGGTAAGCAGCCAGAGGTACTTTTGGTTCACATTACTGAGCACTGTGTGCATCATGTTCTCTGTAGGCCACAGACTGTGATGAGTTTCATATGTTGGTTGTTTCATAAGATTCCTTAAAAAGCCACATTGTGACAGCAACAGAATCAAGCAGGAACAAATCCTTGGCTCGCTCTTTATTTCTCCTTTCACGGTTTTCAAATAACTTGGTCAATTGAATGTGTCAGAGCTGTTCCTCTGGTTGGCTTGGTAAAAACTGGGAATAAAACAGGCACCCGTTAGCGACTGGACGTCAGTATCACAAGGTAGAAGCAGCCTTTTTAAATTAGAAACATCCAAACCCAGTTTTCAATAGTGTATTGTAAACACTCGTTTCCCCCACGTACTTCTTGGAAGTTTTCTCTTCATTAAGCCATTCTTCAGTTTAGAAACGTTGCTGGACCATAGACTGGTCCCCAGCTGTCCCCAATCCTGTGATGACTCAGATGGAGGTGCCCATCTAAAACAGGGAAAATGTGGACAGTGTCGATATTTCCTCCTCTTGATGTACCAAGTTCGTAAAAGGGGAAAACTAGGTGAAAACTGACCAAATTCATTCCAACTGGCAGTCAAATTGCAATATCAGGAAGCTCTATAACTGAGCCCTTGCTGTGCTGCAAAGCCTGAGCTATCACATTCTACGTTTTCAATGGAAGTGGGTGGGTGCAGGCGACATATATGACTCCAGTAAAATTACATCTTGTCAGCTGTCAGATGTCAGAATCTGGCCTGCGGACAGATTTAAATCATAACATCAATTAGCCCAAAAATTGAATGGTAAATTCAGAATTTCAAACAACTGTTTCTTATTAGCCCAGTATCCATTTCCTACCTTTTTTCACCCTGTGGTCAAAATAACCCCGTTTATATCCTTTAAATGAAGCCGCTGGTGCTCTAAACACAAATTCACAGAATCATAGAATTGTTACAGTGTAGAAGGAGGCATGTCTGCACTGGTTCTCTGAGCATTTTAACTTAGTGCCAATCTCCTGCCTTTTACCCGGAACCCTGCACATCAATGCCCTCTTGAATGCCTCAATTGAACCTGCCTCCACCACATTTCCAGGCAGCGCATTCCAAACCCTAGCTACTCACTGTGTGAAAAAGTTCTTTCTCATCTTGCATTTGCTTCTTTTGCAAAACACTTTAATGCTTCTAATTCATATATTGCAGTATGTACCTTGAGTCTGCTATTAATTCAGGGAAAAACTGTAACATTGATTTACAGCAAATTTAGATTATGATACGCTTTTGTGTACTATTATCTCACTGGTATCACATTAAGTTTAGTGCAGCCAATCTTGCTTGTTCTGATTAGAAAGGTTTTGACATTAAAATTGTAACTTGTGGTTAGAAATCCATGTACGGAATTGCTTTATTATCAATACAAAGACATCTGGTCAAAAGCATCACATATCTCCCTGCAAGCTTAGACTTCATCCTGAATTTAATTCTACCGATGAATTGCAACTGCTAAAAAAAAATTCTGCTATTCATAGGATGTTTGTATTGAAGGTCATGAATTCAAAATAAACTTGACCCCATAGTGGAATAAAATAATTAACTGGGAGGCAGCTAGGTTTTACACTATTTGCAAAAAGCAAATGAATGACAAAGCACAGCTACTCTCCTGAAAATAGCTAAGCAAGCAAGAGAGTGAAGGACTGATGTGATGAATAGGCTCTTGCAACCCTAATAACTGGTTAACTTTCAGAATACAGAATTGTTCTTTGAGCCAACTGTATGAGTGCACTGGATAATGTTGATACTGGTGATAGTGTAAAATGGGCCTTATTGGGCCAGCCGCACATTTTACATTTTGGCTTTCCCAGCCCTCCAAGTCTTCTGGCATAATGCTCCCCCCATGATTTTGTGCCAAAAATAGAAGGGATGGAAAACCATTTACTATAGCCGGAACTTTCCGGCCCCATAGATGTTAGGCGTCATGGCGGGTGGGGGGTGCGAGTAGGGGAACAATATGGTGAAAAGGCCAAAACTTGGTTTCATGCCGCTGTGAGACCAGTTTGCGATTGTCCGTTCCACCCATAAATGATGAGCCGTGTTTCATGCCGCCACATGTCAGGAATGGGATTTTAATACATTTGGTCTAATTAAAGGCCCTGATCGCTGCATCACCTCCCCTCATCAAATTTACTGCCCACGTCGACGTGGCTTCAGAATGGTATGCTTCACGCCTGTCTTTAAAAGGCGTGAACCTGTACTTCAAGGGGAACTCGAGGGTGAATGCACAGCCTCACCGCAGCGCTCATTCGCAGGTGACACAGGCAAGTCGCTCTTTCCTGGTTGGCTTTCAGTGTGGTGCTGGGGCAAGGGCTCCAGTGCAGCTGTGGGGGAGCGGGTAAGAGGTCAGGCAGCACAGTCAGACTGAAATAAATACTCAGGCACATGCTGGTGGGTGGGGTGGCGTGGGGGAGGGGTGGTGGTGGTTGTGGGGTTGGTGGGTGAGGGAAGCAGCCACGTACTTAGAAAAGCTTGTCAAAAGTTAGCGTTCTGCAGCTGAGACCGTTCAGTTGCAGCACCATTGACATGCTTGGAGTTGGGCTTCTGAAGCTTTTCTGCCCACTCCAGCAAAAAGTTCCACCAAATACTCCAGAATTTTTCACCCCTTGGGTGCAGACTGCAAGCTAACATGTGTTTGAGGGGACAGCAGAGCAATTGGCTGGCTGGGCATGTTGTACAACCCACTTGTGAAAGGTGACCATGGAGCAGTCACTGGTGGAGGTGCTCACAGTCCCTTGCGATGGTTTTATTAATGTTTGGATCAGTATCCATCATGGTTCAAGCTAACAGTGCAGCCTTGCAGTGTGGGTTAGGAGAATGCCTACACCTGAGCTGAGAGCACAGCATGCAGCCCAGGGGGCAAAGCTGCTGTCAATCAGTCAAGTGGAGTGGGGCGGAGGAAGGTGGGGTTTTGGACAGCTAATGAGCACACTACACACTGGCCATCCAAGTGGCCTGCATGTGTGAAGGGGCCTTCAGACTTAACCAAGAGATGTTTTTAGTACACCCATGTTAATCCATGTGTCTCTCTCTTTGATCCTGCAGGAGGACATCAGGATCATGGAGCCTGGTGATTTAGCGGTATGCCTGTTTGCTTACAGAGACCAGAAAAGGAGAAGAAGAGAGTGGTGGAGGCGCCTGGCTCAGCAAAGGGAGGAGCACCTCCCTCAAAATGAAGGAGTGGCAGAGCCTGCTGCGCACGCGGCTGATGATGCACAACGAGCTGTCATTCGTAGGTGCCTCACTAGACCCAGGATCTATAGATAGTGCCTGTCATTCCTGCAGATGACTGAGAAGCAGTGTCACCAAAGACTGCGCATGTCCAGGGAACTGGTCAGTCACATATGCCATCTGCTGCAGGATTTGGCACCACGGGGACATAGAGGACATCCACTGCCAGTGGTTCCTTCTAGGGCTGCACAGGTGACCTGTACGGATCTTGCAAGCCTCAAGTGTATCCAGGAGGTCATGGATGCTATCTTCACAAAAGCACAGAACTATGTACATTTTTCCCGGGATCAGGAAAACTCAGTGGAAGGAAGCAAGAACACTGGGATTTGTGGTGATCTCTGGTTTTCAACAGATGCAGGGTGCCATCAAATGTACACATGTGGCCCTTAGATCTCCCTGGCAAAAAACAGGCAACTATGTTAACCACAAGGATTTCCACACGCTGAATGATCACTTGGTGTGCGACCATCAAAAATGCATCCTCCAGGCCTGCGCATGATTCCCAGTGGGTATCCATGACTCCTACATCCTTAGCAGGTCTCAGATCCCTGACATCTTCCAGGTTCCAGAGAGGCTGCAGGGATGGCTCCTCGGGGACAAGGGCTACCCACAGAGGATGTGGTTGATGATGCCTGTGCAGCGGCCTCAGGCTGCAGCAGAGCGACGGTATAATAAGACTCATGCCACCACCCGGACTTTGGTGAAGCAAACGATAGGCATTTTGAAAATGAGGTTCTGGTGCCTCAACAGGTCCGGTGGCGCCCTGCAATACAGTCCCCAGAGGGTGTCGTGCATCATCATTGCTTGCTGCGTGCTCCACAACCTGGTGCTGCAACGGAGGGAGGAAGTGGGTGAAGAGGAGATGGAGGAGTTCTACATCTCCTCTGATGAGGAGGATGTTGAAGGGTTGATGATGATGAGGTCCTCAAAGGTTAGGATGCCGGTGATGAGGCAGCGCACTGGCCAGATGAGGCAGGCTTCTTGGGAGTCCCTCATAGCCGCAAGATTCATAGAGGATGAGGACGAGATGCAGCAAGGACAGTCTTGACATCCTCACTTTGCATCTGTGAACGTTTGACTCCTGTGTGGCTGATGGAAGTGCACATACCCTCAGTGCTCGGGTTCATGTCATGGAGAAGCAGTGGAGGCCCTTATAGTCCCAAGTTTGCCTTTGCAGCTCCAGCAACTGAGCTACGACCGAGTCCAGGGATTCGTCAACTGTCTCGGACTCAGCAGGTTTCTGGCCTCCAGCAGTCCTCCAAGTGCCAGGAACCTGGGAAGTCCCTGCTGCTGCCTGCTGTGGGTCAGACAGTGTGATGTGCTCACCAGATTGTGACCCCGAGGCTATTCTAGAACTAGGTCCCACTGAGGTGTGTGTCTCTGCGTTGGTGGAGGGTGTGGGTGAACACTGTGAAGGGTCTTCAATTGGGTGTCATCAGATTCTTCTTTCATGGTGTTTTCAGGACTTGAGTTGAGGACCTGTGTTGTAGACCCCCCTCGGCTGCTTCCCAGATGTGCCTGTGAAAGCAAAGAGAGATAATTAGTGCATGGCAAGGAACTGCGAAACAGGGGAACTCACTCACAGCATGGCTGTCTGATGGATGTTGCACTGCTGGATCCTCACTTTGTTAAATACTGCCAGCCTCATTGTCAGCACAGGAATGTTGCCGGCCAGCTGGATGCCTCTGTTTTCAAAGTCTGTGAGGACCTTGATGCTGGGCATTCCTCCACCAGTCTGCCACCTCTGCCTCTTGTTGTGTGCCAGCTTATCCTGCATGAAGACAGATGGAGAGGGAGTAAGCAGGACTCCTGCCAGGCCAGATGATAAGGACGTCTGGCATGTGTGGGTGGCGCCATGGATGGGATGAGGACATGATCCGCAGGACGTGTGTGATGTGTGTGAGAGAGTGAATGGCGATGTCGCTTGAACTGGCAGTGAGTGAGATCCCTGTGGATGTGTGTTGGGTTTATGTGTGAGTGTGAGTTGAGAGTGATGAGAAGAGTGACTTACCCTGGTGCAACGGAGGAGATCATTCATCCCCTCTCAGCACTGGGTGGCTGTCCTCTTTTGCAGTACTGACCACCACTGCCACCACCTCCCATGCTGGATTGGTGACCTTGCTTGCTGGTCTTCGCCCATAGCAGGGGTTGACAACTTCACAGCGGGCCTCCACTGCGCCCCATAGGCACCTGAGGGAGGCGTCATGAAATTTGGGGGCAGCTCCCTTTGGCAGCCATGACTTTGCAGCAGTTTCTGATGCCTTAGAGAGAGCTAGTTCTGTGCAGGGTTGCCCTTTAAATATGGCTCCCAGATTGCTGAAGGCCTGGAGGTGACTGCGGGGCGGGCAAATCCGAACCCGCCCACCAACGATCTGCCGTGTTCCCGTTAATGCATTATGAATGAGGTGGAACATGCCAGGGTTGGAATGATATGGCGCGAAAAGCTGCCATTGCAGCCAGTGGGTCAGGTGTCCTTTTCCCTGCCTGCCACTGCACTTTGTGCAAATCTGGGACGATTTCACCCTATGGCTGGGATTTTCCAGCCCCATCGGGGCTGGGACCCGTCATGGGTGAGGGGGCCCCCCAGCCAGAAGTCCATTGACTTGTGGCGGAACCGGATGATTGCGGCGGTCGGCGGGTGCGGAAAATCCCGCCCTATGTATTTACAATTTCGAAATGGGCAGGGAGCAAACAGGGCATTACTAGGTAATGAAACTGGAAACAATATGTCACTTGATCTTACATTGTCACAGATAAAGTTACTCCTGTGTAATCATATAGACGGCTCAGAAACATTTCAATATTTACTCTGAATGTTAACCAATTACTCAGCCACTGTTTTAAGATGGCTGAATTCTTTTTCCAGTGTAGAAAATTCCAGGATATTTGCTGTCCTTCTGCTCCCTGTTTTTCTCAATACAAACTGCTTCTACCTGAAGCACATTGTACCTTGGATTTTCATATAACACAAGGATGGTAAGGATCCGCATTGTGTTTTGCATGAATGAAAGATCATTTGACGTTTTTTAACAAAAGGATACAAAGTGCAAAATACATTGTAGCATTGATGGGCTAATGATATTTGTTGATTTTGACCATTTTGAAACTGATCTCTAGGGGTTATTCAGTGTGTAATGAGATTATGTAAAATACCTCTTTCAGCATGTTGAAAATTGTCTGGGAAAATGAAAATGTATTTCTCTAACCAAACGATGCACATTTCACAGTCTAACCAAATGTTTTACTGAGGACAATTTTGAAATTTTAGCTGGTGCTTTTCTGAAGTAAAACTAAAGTGATTGAATGACCTCAATGGTACAGCAAAAGATAACTGCATTCCGCAACGAGGTTCAAAAATATATATGGCAGGACGCCTGTAGTTAGGTCAAAGTTGATCACTGGATCTAATCTTGGACACATGGTAATGTAGAACTGCTCAGGGTAGAATTTTGATTTGGGGGTGGGAGGTAACCTTAATATTTCTGGCAGGCCCAGTGTGTTGGCACAAGTACAACCACTATTAGCTGTGCATCCATTTCGGAATTAGGTAGAGCTGGGAGGGCCAAAGTAGGTGTCGCTATCTGGGCCACAAAGCCTGCTGCGATTTGTAGCTCTTTTCTGTCAAGTAATTACTAAAACTTTCACCCATAACAACTGGGCATGCAGACCAATGATTTCTGGCCTTCAAAGGGCTGGATTTTACACTGGTAGTCTGGTAGAATACATGACGCTTAGCTCAGAGCCCAGAAATCCATTAATTTGTTAAACCACCTGAACTCTAGAGAAAATATTGTTTGATTGGCAGCTCTGACTCTCTGATCTCTGTTGTCAATTGCATAACATTTATTTACATAAGGTTCAGATTTACACAAGGTCAGGTGCTTGCAGTTTCAGCTATTGAAGCTTTAAATGGTCGGGGTGATTGACACTTCTATTGCCCTGAAGTAAATGGAGGGGTGGGTAGAGGGGCATAGCTTGGCATGGGTGACATGAGGGGTCCATCGTGGTTGACTGGAGGCTATACCTTAGCATGGGGTACATGGGGGGCCAAAGGACAATGAGTGGCAAGGATGAGGTGGCATGGATGGGGCATGGGGTCGAGCGGTTGTGACAGTTGAGGGCTAGAAGGCCTTTCTGTTTCTATTTTAACCTGGATGAAGCTCCACAGCACCGACGCGGGCATTTTACCCACCTCAGCATCAGGCAGCCCTATGCCTGCCTTCAACCTTTTTCCCAGGTAGGCTGGCCAGACTTCAGCCCTCACTCGCACCCCCACAATGAAAACCCCATCCTTGTGGGCACTTTCTCCTGAGGTGCTTGGACTAAGCTGGGAATTTTCCTGACTCCCACTACCGGCCTCGATGTTGGAAATCCAGGCCTATATGCCTGTTTTTCTATCTGCCTTTAGACAAAAGCTGTATATAACCACTACTAATGCGTGCAGACATGAGAGCAGTCATCTAACACAGGACTGCTTCCAAAGAATGGGTCCTTGCGGTTTTGAGCCCGAAGGCATAGAAGGAGTGATAAAGAGTGAGGGAAGAGGCCTTCCCAGGATCATGGCTAGTATGAGCTTCTGTTTTTTCCATCTTCCACTCTATAATTAGCTGCTCATTAATTCCTTCAAGCACAGATATGTGCTCCAGCATCATGTCTAAGGTATATTCTACTTCTACTCCTACGTGTTTCTGCTCAGCCTTAAAACAGAGCACCTCACAGCACCCACTATGCTCATTTCTGCAGTGACCAACATCATCACAGCTAAATTGACTCCAATGGCGTGAGGCCCGAGAGGAAGCAATTAGGAATGAGGGCGAAAAAACAGATTATCTGGCCATTATTACATTGCTGCTTGTGGGAGTTTGCTGTCAGCAAATTGGCTGCTCTGCTTCCTACATTGCAACAGTGATTGCATTTCAAAAGCATTTAATTGGCTGAAAAATGCTTTGGGGCTTCCAGTGGTCATGAAGAGTGCTATATAAATGCAAATCTTTCTTTAGAAAGCGCAAAAAAGGTTTACAAGGATGGTACCAGAGCTGAGAGTTTCCAGCTATGAGGAAAGATTGAACAGGTTAGGTTTTTTCCTGTGGAAGAGAGAAGACCTGGTAAAGACCTTTAAGATCATGAGTGAGTTGGGCAGAATAAATGTGGAAAGAATGTTTCCATTTGAGAGAGCACCCAAAAAATTAGGGGCCCTAGTTATTACATAGTAATAATAAATCCAATTGGGAGGTAAATAGGGAGAAATGCTTTACCCAGAGAATAGATAGAATATGGAAATCACTCCCACAGAGTATAATTGATGAGAATAGCTTAGATACTTTCAAGATGGAACTGGATGAGTACAAGAGAGAAAAGGGAATAGAAACGTATGCTGAAAGCTTGAGATGAGGGAAATGGAATGGGGGAGGGAGTGCAAAGAATTGTGGGGAGTTGAGGCACAGACTAGTTGGGTTAAATGGCCTGTTTCTGTCTTGTATAATCCATGTGATTTGATGCAAAGGCTTGAGTCTGGCCGGCCGACAGTGATATCACGTTTACTATGAATCATTGAGAACTGTTGTTGATTACAGAGTCCTCAACCCAAACCAGATAAGATAGATATCAATGTGAAAAAATGTATTTTAAACAGTCCCCTAATAACATGCAGAACTAAGGTTCTTATTCATGTACAAAATGCTTCATCGCTCTTGTTCAGAATGGAAATGATTTCCAACTACTGGCTGACTGTTACTTCCCTTAAAAAATAAGTGGTCAGCAGCAGAAAATCAGTAGCGCTTCAACCAGCCCATTGGTAATTTCAGGCCTATTCATGGGAGAGCAGTCAACCAACTGAAACAGCTTAAATATACAAATCAAGGTCCTATATTGATTGTCTGAGCCCAATTTGCCTACGAGTAGCAGGAGACAACTCAGAATGGCGCAGAAAATTTTTCCATTTCAATGCTTATTGCTCTTGGGCCCACAAAAAGACCTCAGCCTGTTTTTTTTTTCATTCATGGGATATGAGCATCGGTGGCTGGGCCAGTATTTATTGCCCATCTCTAATTGCCCTTGAGAAGGTTGTGGTGAGCTGCTTTCTTGAACTGCTGCAGCCTATGTATTGCAGGAACACCAAGAGTGCTGTTAGGAAGGGAGTTCCAGGATTTTGACCCAGCAACAGTGAAGGAAGGGTCATATAGTTCCAGGTCAGCATGGCGTATGCCTTCGAAGAGAACTTGTAGGTGGCGGTGTTCCCATGTGTTTGCTACTGTTGTTCTCCGAGGTGGCATAGGTCACAGGTTTGGAAGGTGCTGTTGAAGGAGCCTTGGTGAGTTGCTGCAGTGCAGCTTGTAGATGGTATGCATGTTTAAGGTGGTGGAGGGAGTGGATGTTGAAGGTGGTGGATCAGGTGCTCATCAAGCAGGCTCTTTTGTCCTGGATGATGTCGAGCTTCTTGAGTGTTGTGGGAGCTGCACTCATCCAGGCAAGTGGAGAGTATTCCATCACACTCCTGACTTGTGCCTTGTCGATGGTGGACAGGTTTTGGGAGACAGGAGGTGAGTTATTCGCCACAGGGTTCCTATCCTCTTAACTGCTCTTGTAGTCACAGTATTTATATGGCTAGTCCAGTTCAGTTTCTGATCAATGAAAACCCCCAGCATGTTGTTAGGAGGGGTTGCAGCAATGGAGTCAGGAAGTGAGTTACTCACTACAGTATTCCTAGCCTCTGACCTACTCTTGTAGCCACAGTACATAATATGGCTGGTTCAGCCCTGTTCCCGGTCAATGTTAATCCCCAGGATGTTGCTAAGGGAGATTCAGTGATGGTAATGCCATGGAGTGTCAAGGGGAGATGGATGGATTCTTTCTTGTTGGAGATGGTTATTGCCTGGCACTTGTGTGGCATGAGTGTTACTTGCCACTGATCAGCCCAAGCCTGAATATTGTGCAGGTCTTGTTGCATTACGACATGGACTGCTTCAGTATCTGAGGAGTCGCGAATGCTGCTGAACATTGTGCAATCATCACCAAACATCCCCACTCCTGACCTTAAGATGGAAGGAAGATCATTGATGAAGCAGCTGAAGATGGTTGGGCCTAGGAAACTACCCTGAGGGACTGCTGCAGTGATGCCCTAGGACTGAGACAATTGACCTACAATATTATTTACACAATAATCTTACTTTGTGCTAGCTATGACTCCAACCAGTGGAAAGTTTCTCCCTGATTCGCATTGACTCCAATTTTGCCAGGGCTACTTGATGGCACACTCGGTCAAATGCTGGTTTGATGTCGAGGGCATCACTCTCACCTCATGTCTTGGGCTCAGCTCTTTTGTCTATGTTTGCTCCAAGGGTGCAATGAGATCAGGAGCTGAGTGGCCCTGGCAGAACCCAAACTGAGTGTCAGTGAGCTAGGTATTGTTGAATAAGTGCCGATTGATAGCGCTGTTGAGGACACCTTCCATCACTTTGCTGATGATTGAGGGTAGACTGCTGGGGTGGTAATTGGGCAGGTTGGATTTGTCCTGCTTTTTTTGGATAAGGGTGCAGCTAGTTCTGGAGCACAAGTCTTCAGTACTATTGCTGGGATGTTGTCACGGCCCATAGCCTTTGCAGTATCCAGTGCCTCAGCTGCTTCTTGATATCATGTGAAGTGAATCGAATTGGTTGAAGACTGGCACCTGTGATCCTGAGGACCTCTGGAGGAGGATGAGATGGATCATCCATGCGGTACTTCTGGCTGAAGATGGCTGCAAGTGCTTCAACCTTGTCTTTTGCACTGATGTGTTCGGCTCCCCCATCAATGAAGATGGGGATATTTGTGGAGCCTTCTCCTTCAGTTAGTTGTTTAGTTGTCCACCACCATTTACAACTGGATGTGGCAGGTCTGTAGAGCTTAGATCTAATCCATTTGGCTGTGGGATTGCTTAGCCCTGTCTATCACAAGCTGCTTCTGCTGTTTGGCAAGTAGTCCATTGTTATAGCTTCACCTCATTTTTAGGTACGCCTGGCGCTGCTCCTGGCATGCCCTCCTGCACTCTTCATTGAACCAGGGTTGAACCCCCGACTTAATGGTAATGTAGAGGGGGGGATACGCCAGCCATGAGGTTACAGATTGTGGTTGTATACAATTGTGCTGCTGCTGATGGCCCAGAGTCCTTCAGGTATGCCCAGATTTGAGTTGCTAGATCTGTTCAAAATCTATCCCATTTGGCATGGTGTTAGTGCCACACAACACAATGGAGGGCATCCCTAGTGTGAAGATGTTTGAAGCCATCCAGGATCACTTGCCTTACCACCCCCAGCCCCTGTGATAAACAAATTAAAAATGGTGGACAAATGCCTGGCAGAAAAAGACATCGGCAGTACATTTTTATCTTCACCGTCTGAGGTAATCTGCTGACTCAGATCATTGACCATTAATGGAACCCGTCTGATTGTCATCCATTGGAACGACAGGTGATGCACACTGTCACACTTTCGCCCAGGTGGTAAAGATCAAAGTCTCCTTACCTGAGCACCCAATTGCTCCCACAAGAAGTTACCACCCTCCTACACCAGGTCAGCTCTAATGGATTGGCACAAGCTACCCAGTGACACAACAGCCTCCTGAATGGCTTTGGATGGATCACCTAGCTGCTCCACTGACTTTGTGCCTATTTAGGTTCAGGTGGAAGTTGAACATTCTCCCCCAACTTTGTGTTACTATCATTTTGGGAGTAGGAATGATACTGAAAGCCAGAATTAAGTTTGAGGCAAGTTAAACATGAGTAGTGATTTTTTTTCCATCCTCAGCAATGGTATTCAAACAATTATTACTAGCAGGTTAGAAGGAATGAACAGGCTCTGCTCTATTCATCCATCACGGTTGGTTTCAACAAAGGTTTAAGTTTCTTTTTCACGAGAATAAACCTTTCTCGCATCCAAATGTATTTAACTATTTAGGCTGTGAGCAATAAGCAGTCAATCAATCAAGGTTTCCTTGAGTTAAAGAAAGAGAAAATTTATTAATCATTAAACCTGAGGAAAAATGATAAAAAGACAATAACAAGCCTTCATGCAGTCATTTGGACACACACACAGACACACACACACACACACACACACACAGACACACATATACACACAGACACACACAGACAGACACACACACACAGAGACACTCATACACACAAACGCACATACACACACAGACACACACACACAGACACAGACACACCACACACACGTATCAGCGATAAGGGAAATTAAAGTCCAATAAAGAAATATACGGTTAAGTCTCCTTGGATTGTCCTTGAAACGTAGATTTTAAACATTGCAGCTGATTTAGGTTAGCTGGTTTCTTGGATGCGGTCAGATGTAGAAGGCGTCGCCATTTTTACGAGATCTCAGTTCGCTGGTAGATTTCTAGTAACACTGGCTTATAAACCAGGTAATACACTTGTTCTAAAAGAGAGAGCACAGCTTTTCAGCGTGTTTCCTCTGCTGAAAACTTTCTTGACACTCCCTGTGTCACTTGTAATCTGTCTGCAGTGGCTGCAGACTGCACTGGTATACTTCACCCACTGTGTATTTCCAAGGGGTTTTGGGTTAGTGTCTCTGTGGCAGCCATTGTTTCAATATCCAGCACTTTGCATTTTGATGTCTCTTCCTTAGACAGTGACGTGTTTCAATGGGACTCTGAATTATGGGAAATGACCCTCTCTTCACACTCCCCTGAAGGTGTCTTGTTTACTTTTTAACCTTTACCTTGAAGTGTGACATTGCATTTTTAAATAGATTGTTCTCTGTCATTTCAAATTGCAAGATTTTGAGTGGATTGAACGTTGAAAAGTCATATTTTCAAAAATAATGGGACAAAGCCTTGTGGCACAATCGCTTAACAATTCAATGTGTATTTTTTTAATGTAAAGAATATGCCTTCAGTCATCATAGGATAATCTAATAATTGGAATAATTGTATTTCCACTAGGGCATCTCAACTAATAACTTGCAGACATACTTTGATGTCTTTCTGGCCATGGCTGCAGTTCTAGTGTATTACCATTTTATACAAATCTAACAGTATTTTAATACATTTCCATCTCTTTTCAGGGTTGAGCCAGTCCTGACCAGAATTAAAGATGACAGAAAGCGAATTATTCTTCCCTCCATTGACAACATCAAGCACAAAACCTTTGAGGTCCAGCGTTATGAGAACTGTGCCCATGGTTACACCTGGGAGCTCTGGTGCATGTACATTAGCCCTCCCAAAGAATGGTGGGATACAGCAGACCCTACGTTGCCAATCAGGTCAGTTGTGCTTTTTTGTTGTATTTGGAACACTACTCTTTCAGGCTATGATAAACAAATTTTAAAAGGTGGACAAATGCCTAGCACAAAAAGACATCAGCAGTACATTTTTATCTTCACCGTCTGAGATAACCTGCTGACTCAAGTCATCAACCATTAATGGAGTCTGCCTGATTGTCATCCATTGGAAGGACAGGTAATGCACTCTATCTTTGCCCATTTGGTAAAGATCAAAGTCTAGCCCATCAAGTTCTACTCTAGCTCCTTTGCCAACCTCTTTTTAAAAAATTGTACATAAGGAAGTAGTATTTAAAAAAATGCTGGGAATTCAAAGTTGAAAAAACACCAAATCCTGTTCCTGTAAATGCTAGAAGGCTGAGGGAATTCAGGGATGAATTAATGGAGGATTTAACCACAGCCTTTCAAATGATCTTGCATATAGAAGATGTGTTGGAGAACCGGAGGGTTGCTAAAATAACACCTCTCTTCAAACAGGAAGAGTAAAACCAAAAAGTATGGATCAATGAGTCTAGCAACAGCAATAAATCAGCTTCTGGAAGCCATAATATGGCATAAAAATTCAGTTAGAAAGGCATTGGTTAAATCAGGACAATTTTCATGGATTTGTGACAGAGAAATCAGTCTGACAAATTTAAAGCAGTTCTTTGAGCAAATAGATGAGATGTAGAGTGTATTAATAAAGTAAATGTAATGAATATTGCGTATGTGCATTTTCAAAAGGAATTTGATAAGGCAAAACATTGAAGGCATGTAGACAAAATAAAGCCGTATTAAACAGAATGTAGGCGCATGAATAAAATATTGGTTTAAGAGCAATAAAGAGCGAAGAGTGGTTAACAGAAGTTTACAGGACTGATTAGAATAGGTTAAAACTCTTGTCATTGGATGCAAAACTAGTGGTTGTGCATTGGGCACCCTTTGTGTACCCTTCCTAATTTTACTTTCCAAAACTCAGTAGATTGACCATCAGCTGAAGGGAAGCGATAGATTAACCTTTTGGGTGGGACTCTTCAGCTATAGTGTTTCTGAATTCCTAAAAGGCTTCACAGCAATGTCTCCTCTGTTAAAGTTCAAGAAGAATGAGTTTTGTATCAACTGTAGACCAATACATTTTTTTTTATTATTGACTTCACAAATGTGCTTGGGCAGAAAGGCATTTGCAGTGTTTAAATGAACTCTGTGGAGGAAACACTTCAGGCATGTAAGACACAGTAAATAAGTGAATTGAAGAATGCTCCAGACAGAACATCCTAAAATAATTGACCTGCTTGAATGATTGGAAAGTCAGAGACTTTAATCTGACAAATGCTTGGCTCACAAGGCCAGAGAATTGGAAAGCCAGCAAGTCATTTGTCAATGAAACCTGAACGTGATAATCCACAACTGGTAAACTTAATTAAACTCCTGAGATTTCAAGTCTGTCAGCATATTTTATAAACCTTATTCTTTATAGTTTTGAAAAGTAGCTGGGTTTATTTATTTTTGGACTCATCTACCAACCTGTTGATGGAGGTTGCAAAATTGAGGTGAGTGTCTCTGTGTAGGTATATAAATCAATGAAATGGCAGATCCCCCCTTGACAGCATGGCTGATAAGAAACCGGCTGAAGATTTTGAAGTAGTATTTCAACAGAGGAATCACTGTTTCAAAATGTTATCCATGCAGTCGAGAAACTTCAATTGTTGCTTTGGACAGATTATAAGAGATAAAGGACTTGCACTTAGAAAGGGACTCGATTGTCTTCACTCAATTTTTATTCCTTTTTTGGTGCTTTCTGCTGCACCAGATAATTGTCCAGAAGTTGAAGATGAAAATCCACCCCATAGTATCTTTTATATCTTCGGGGCTTTCCAGAACATTTCATAGCCTATGAATTATTCTGGAACATCTTCATTTTTGTAATTTAGGGAAGCCAAGCAGTCAGCTTGTGCAGGAGGCTTGACAGGGTTAATGCTGAAAGGTTGTTTTCTCTTGCTGGGGAGTCTAGAACATGCAGCACAGTTTCATGATAAGGAGAATGATCATTTAGGACTGAGATGAGGACAAATTTCTTCATTCAAATCTGAATCTTTGGAATTCTCCATCCCAGAAGATTGTGGATACACCATCATGGAAGGTATCTAAGGCTGGATCGACAGACCTTTGGTCTCTCAGGGGATTAAGAGAAATGGGAGCAGGTGGGAGAGTGGAGTTGAGGTCCAAGATCAGCCATGATCATGTTGAATGTCGGAGCAAGTTTGATCTACTCTTGCTCCTATTTCTTAAGTTCTTGTGTTCTTATGTATCACTTAGATCCCGGGCAGAAAGGGACTATCTACATTGTAACTCTCCTCCTCTTCCTGTTTCTCTACTCCTTGTTGCATTTCTTCTTCCTTCCCCTCTTCCTTCTCATCCTCCTCCTTTTCATCATGATCCTGCTCCTCAGATTCTCAACTGACAGGTGATTAAAAAGGGCTTTTCCCTCATAATGGCCAGGTGGTGTAGCATGGTGGGGCAGGGTGGGTGCGTACCTGCTGGGTAAATTATAGGTGGCATAGAAGACTGCCATAGAATGAAGGAATCATGACTACTGCCGCGATTTTTGGATATTGGACTTCCACTTGTATGATGTGCTGCCTGTGTTTGCACACTAGCTGCACTGCACATTGAAGGGGTGACATTCCCCTTGGTTGATGAATGTGGCCAAGTTGACATGAGGCGCACACAGGTCAATATGTGTGCCCCAATCTGTCTGCACTTTGGGTGTACCTACACCACATGGACTGTGGTGGCACAAGAAGTTGGCTCATCACCACCTTCTCAAGGGCAATTGGGGATAGGCAATAAACACTGGCCTAACCAGCAATGCCCACATACTATGAACAAATTAAAAAAGGGTCATTGACACCCTGTGCCATGGGGAAGCTTGCAATCTATGTGAAACCTTGTGTTCGCTTTACCTACTTATCTCTGGCAAGAGGGACATGAGATTAAATTGTTTTTTTGTATACAGAGCACCTCAGTGACCTCCCTATGTAGCTGTGTACTGAGAACGGAGATGTTGCTTATATTTCTAGCAGCAACCTGGAAGGAGCCAGACCAGAGCTGGTGCAAGAGTATTGGGCACCTTTGGCAAACCTTCAGCCTTCCGCCCTCCCCCTCACCCAATTAACTTTTGAAAATGCATACAGTAAAATGGCGCTAACATTTGTTTCTTGTCAGTCCCACACGCAACTGCTAAAAATAGTCGAACTAACTGGTAGTTGTTATTGGCAGCCTGCCACCTTTCCAGTCTCAGCCTCCTACTTTTCTGCAGCACCATGTTCCCTCAGCTCCACTCACTAAATTTGTGTACTCTGTTCCTGCACCTCTCGCAAGACCTCAATACCCGCATCACCATGAGATCACCCGGGAGCTTTCTGATTGGTTGAAAATGCAGATCTCTTCAATCATGTTCCCTTGATAAGGTGGATAGTCCAACAAGTCTTTCTTCCATCACTGAGGAACAAATGTATGTTGTGATCAACTTTAGCCTGGAAAAGGTTCGCTCACCATTGGCCACATAAACAGGGAGGGTCAAAAGGACGTGGAAAGCAATAAATGTGTTAGGGACACTGCAAGCAGAAATAAGCCAAGAGGCAAAATTAAACACATCTTGCGGTGATGCACACTTTGGAACTCATTTTGCAATGCCTTGCAATTCACTGCACAAATCTGAAGCATCAATATCTTTGGAGCCCCCATGTTTTCAAGCTTGCTGTAGCTTCAAGCAATGTTCCATAATTTGTTTTTCTATTCTGCACACTGTGAAAATCATAGAGGAAGCCAAACGCAGAACTAATCTGGAGCATCTGTGTGGCTTTTTCTTCAACGGATTATATTGCTGTGGCAAGGACTGCAAAATAAAAGTTCACTTTGAATTTTCCTTGGGCTACGAATAGGCTCAGCGTCTGCTTCAAGTGTGAACTGCTTCCCCTTTCCACTAATACAGAACATGGGCCGGATCTGATTCAAAGTGTGCAGGTATCTCCAGATCCTCAGCAAGTTCACATTCAGCTACCAGTGTTTTCTCAAATCTTTCAACTCTCCTGCAATCAACAAGAAGCTTCTTGGTTTCTCTCAGTTGATTAAAATAAAATTAAAGCAGAATTGTTATTTGTGCCAGTGTTGAGGGCAGTAGGAAGTAATAAATATGTAACTAAGGGGCAGGGTAAATAGATGTTGCTCAGAGTGGATAAGGAAAGTGGTGCACTGCAGGGGTCAGTACTGAGGTCTGCTTTTGCTTCTGATATCATGAGATAATTTGGATTTGGACAGAAAGGACACGATACTGATATAAAAACAGGAAATGCTGGAAATATTCAGGAGGTCAGACCGCATCTGTGGAGAGAGAAACAGACTTAATGGGCGGAATTATTCCAGATTTGCACTAAATGCGGTAGCGGGTGGGAAAAATGACATTTTACCTGTCGACCACAATGGCGGCTTCTTACACCGCATCGTCCCAAACCTGCCACATTAATTACGCATTTCTGGGAAACACGCAGTTTTGATGGCGGGTAGGCTGTCATTCGCCCGCCACGTCATCACCTCGCCATTTCATCACATCGGCACCATACTTAAAGTATAGCCACGCACACACCTCTCAGTGCTTCCAGCTCATGACTGCCGCATGGAAGACAGGATGGCCCCGAAAGGCAAAACGACTGCAGTCCCCCGGTTTAGTGCCGCATCACTTGAGTGCCTTTTGGATACCGTGGAGGCCCAAACATGATATCCCCTACCCCCACACTGGCTGCGGGAGGGGCAGCTGCATCACCAATCCAGGGCAGGAGGCAGTGGCAGTGGTAGTCAGTGCCAATGCCCTGCAAGAGTACAGCCATCCAATGCTGCTACAGAATGAATGGTGTCATCCGTTCCGCCAGGGTAACTCATTCACTCACACACTCACAAACCCATCACCCATCCACACGGATCTCACACCTCAAGGGACAACACCCTAACTCTCACACATACCCTTACACCTCCATCAGGCTCATATCCTCTCAAGCTCTCAAGTCTTCATTCTGTCCATGGCTCTGTTCACCACACAAACATTCCACTCAGTGCCATGTGTCCTGCTCACACTCTCTCCACCTGTTTGCATGCAGGAAAAGCTGGCTCACATCAGCAGGAAGAGATCCCAGACCAGGGATGGAGTGCTCCACATTAGGCACCTCAATCACTTTGAGGAGCATGCCATCGTGCTGAATGGTGAAGATGTGGACCGTGTCTGCGGTAATGGTGAGGTCGGTGGTGAACATCCTTGTGAGGATCCTGCACCACATCATCCCTCTCTCAATGCAACCGTGAGTGCTCTCCCTCCTGCTTTTGACTCTGCTGACATGCATTAATTACCTCTACTTTGTTTCACAGGGAGCTCTGCCAAGTGACTGACACCCTCAGCCAACCAGTCCCTCAGTTCCATCCACGTTCTCATCTCCAGCCAAGTGGACACCTCCTCCTTTGAAGAGCTGGAAATAAGCAGCCTGGAAGACCCATCAATGTGCTTAACCAACCCTCCACCAGCGCAGAGACACACACCTCAGTGGGACCAAGATTTTGAGCAGGCTCAGGTTCACAATTTGGTGGTCACTGCATGGACACATGTCAGCAGCAGGAGGAGGCAGGTTCAACTGAGCTTCCCGCACTTGCGAGACAGGTGGGGAAGAGGCATCTGTGAGGTCCAAGTCAGATGACAAACCTCTAGATTTGGCCTTCCAACTCATCCTGGAGAGTCAGCAGAAGGTATGGGAAAATCACGCAGAGCTGTTCCACTCCTCAACAGAGTGGCACGTGAGTCAGAGGAGTGCATCCGCCTGCTCTCTGATGAAGAGTTGCCCACATGTGCATGTATGGAAGCCTCCATGAGGAGGATGACAGGCACCATGGAGACCCTGGGCCAACAGAACATAGAGATGTGCGCAGACCCGCACTCTATCGCTTGAGCCATGGGTGAGCCCCTGCATTGGCAATGCGAGAGGGAAACGGGGCACCTCGATGACCCCCAGGTGCTCCTTCCCCTCAAGGGCACCCGAAGGGAGGAGGGGCAACAGCTGGGCACTCCTGGGTCATCCACTCAGAAATCTCAGAGGCTGTCCTCTCCCTTCAATCCCCTTTGCCTGTGATCCCTTCAGCCTCGTCCTTTGTCACCGCAGAGGGAGCAGCGGGCCAACGAGTGATTCTGGAGGGAGCAGTGTTTGTGTGGCAGGCCTTTCGGAGCCATGTACAAGCACTCTCCCACGCACATGGATCCTTCCCTATCACACACATCTCAATGTCCTGAGCATTTTCAATGCTGCCTGCTGGGGTTCACTTTCAGTTGTCCATCTGAGCTGACCTGCATCTCCACCCACCCACTGATCACACTCCCAAGCAGCACCTGATCTCGCCCACCATGACTCTCATTTCATTTTCGATTTAGACAGCATGATCTGAACTCGCTTTTTTGTCAGCACCCCCCTCTTTTCCCCTCCCCCAGTCACCCATTTCCTTTCCCCCATCACAGTTGACCCCTCAGGCATTACCTTCCACCTCCCCCTCTGTTACCTACCAGCAGCAGCCCTCTTTCTTCAGGGATGTCCAGCTGAGCATGTGCATTCCCTACCTTCCCGAAAATCCCACCCCCGTCCAAATTAAACTCCCTGACCTCCTCCTTCCTCCAGGATCCATGTCTGCCTCCGAGACCCCACCAACCACCCTCACAGTCCCTTCTATTGCTACTGTCGAACCCTCTCCCTCCCACCCTGCCGCCTCACTCTGCCCTTGGTCATTCACACCATTCCCTCATTCCATGCCCACCCTCAGTTTGCTCCCCAGGAGGCAGTCATGGACTCAACAGAGCCCTCCCTTTGCACATTCACGGGGACATCCCTCCCTCCGGATCACTTCCCCCCTTGGAACCACTTCCTCACTTAAAACCCCTTCACCATTGAAACCCCTTCGCCACTTGGAACCCCTTCCCCAGTTGGAAACCCTTCCCCACTTGGAAACCCCCACCCTCCTCCCTCCTCGGACTTCACCCCTGCTTAATCCTCCCCCCTTCCTGGTTCCTTCAGGCACCCTTACTTCTTCTGCCGCCCTTAGTCCTCCCCCTCTCCTGACTCTTTCCTCTGGCCTTATTTCTTCCTCCACGGAGACTCCCTCCCCTCTCTGCACTCCTTGCCCCCCCCTTCCCTCACCGACCCCTCCCGGACTCCCTGCCCTCTCTGCGCTCCTTGTCCCCTCCGTACTCCTACCTCCTCAGTTGCTGTCTTCTCCCCGTTACCCCCTCCACCCCAAACCACCCCCCCCAACGCCCCCAATGCCCTCATTCCCCCTCCAAATCTCACCCTATCCTGAGACCTCCATTTCCCCCCCCCCCAGCCTCACCCCATCCTGCCATGTCTTCCTCTCCCAGTTGATCCTAGACCTTCCTCCCCCACCCCACCCTTGGTACATCTTCCTCTCTCAAACACAACTGGGCCTTCCTCACCACAACGTCGACCATCATCTGTTGTGGGCAGACCCTAAACTTCCGTGAGCTGCTTCGCAGCAGACCCATGCCCATCAGAATCCACCCAACATGCCATGGACGTTCCTGTGGTGTGCTGTTGGTGTCAGGCTCCAGCATCTTCTGCTCCTCGGGTGTCTGCAATGTGAGCAAGGCTGTGGCGGTAAGTCCCGACTTCTACATGTCACATTTATCAAGACGTGTTCTGCATCGTCCTGCAATCACGCCAACGTGACCGGTCGATCTGGCAGGGGGGCATGATTCTGGCAGGCCTGCCCTAAAATGATATGTAGATGTGTTACGGTGAGGTTCTCGACGTCCAATGGTGGGGAACGTGGCCTGGACGATCACAAACTGGTTTCATGATGCCGTCAAACCAATTACTGGCCTTCTCACCATATTGTCTGCTCATGAGCTGAGCAGGCCCAATGTGGGCACAGAAAATTCTGCCCAATGTTTCAGGTCAATTACTTTTCATCAAAACGGTAAAATGTAATAGATTTTAATTCGTTTAAATGGGTAAGGGTGAAAAAAGGGCAATAGGGAAGTTCTGTGATTGGACCATCTTCAACTGCTTCATCAATGACCTTCCTTTCATCATAAGGTCAGAAGTGGGGATGTTCGCTGATGGTTGCACAATGTTCAGCACCATTCGTGGCTCCTCAGACACTGAAGCAGCCCATGTCCAAATGCAGCAAGACCTGGACAATATCCAGGCTTGGGCTGGCAAGTGGCATGTAACATTCAAGCCATACAAGTGCCAGACAATGACCATCCCCAACAAGAAAGGATTAAACCATCGCCCCTTGATATCCAATGGCACTACCATTGCTACAACCCCTCCGAACAACATGCTGGGGTTTTCATTGATCAGAAACTGAACTGGACTAGCCATATAAATACTGTGGCTACAAGAGCAGGTAAGAGGATAGGAACCCTGTGGCGAATAACTCACCTCCTGTCTCCCAAAACCTGTCTACCATCTACAAGGCAGTAGTCAGGACTGTGATGGAATGCTTCCCACTTGCTTGGATGAGCGCAGCTCCAACGACACTCAAGAAGCTTGACACCATGCAGAATAAAGCAGCCTGCTTGATTGGCACCCTATCCACAAACATTCACTCACTCCACCACCAATGCATAGTAGCAGTAGTGTGTACCATCTGCAAGGTGCATTGCAAAGCCCACATTCCATGAATGAATAAAAAATGTGACAAAAGAGTTAGTATGTAGAGACAAAGGAAGTGATAATGGGACAAGTAAAGAAACAAAGGATTTGTCTAGAGAAGGTGTGAATGGCTGAATTATCAGGCTGTCCAAAGGCAAAAATAAGAAAAACCATCCTGAAATTTGCTGATGACACAAATGTAAAAGATTTAGCAAGTGGTTTTGCTACCCTGGTCTCCCCCTCTACTGGGGTCCACTTGTTCCGGTGGTGGCTGGTCTGTCTCATCCTTCTTGGAATAGCAGCCTCTGGTCTCTGGGTCAAGGAAGTCATAATTCCCAATGTAGGATGCCCCAGCTTTGATCCTGTGGTGTTATTTGCCTTGTAAGAGCTTATGAGAGCATGCAAAGTCGGTGGAGACCTGATGTGTCTAGGGCCCTAGATATTTCACTGGATTCTTTCAACAAGTGTTATGATAGGAGTCTGGCAGAAATCATGAGGAAATTCGGGGCCATTGTCAGTTTGATGAATTACCCTGCTTTGTCTAACATACAACAACAATTTGTACTTATATTGTACGTTTAACAAAATAAAAGGCAGTTCACAGCAACATTATAAAACATAATATGACACCAAATATGCGACATAAGGAATAGTAGGACAAATAACCTAAAGCTTGGGCAAAGAGATAGATTCAAGGAGTATTTTAAAAGAGGGAAAAGAGGTTGCGCAGTCGTGGAAAAAATTCTAAATATTAATGCTCAGTCACCAATCAGGCAGTGATTAAAATCAGGGATGCTTAAAAAGCCAGACAGAAAAGTGTAGATATCTTGAAGTGTTGTGGGGCTGGAGGAGATCACAGAGATGGGGAGTACCAAGCTTTGTAGGGATTTGTAAACAAGAATGGGAATAGTAAAATTGATACACTGTTTAACTGGGAGCCAGTATAGGGGAACGGGATTTGGTACAAGTCCGGACATGGGCAACCGAGTTTTGGATGACCTCAAGTCTAGAGGCTGGTCAAAGCAAGCCTAAAGATTGCTATAATATGGTGCCAGGCTTTCAGCAGCAGATGAGATAAGGCAAGAGAAAAGTCTGACGATGTTATAGAGGTGGAAGGAGATAGCTGTGGTGATAGTGTGGATATGTGGTCAGTTCAGGGTCAATATGACATCAAGGTTGCGAACAGTCCTGTTTAGCCTCATCCAGTTGCCAGGGCGAAGGATGGAGTCAGCTGAGGGAAATGGTTAGTGAGCAGAAATTTTGGCTGGGGTGGGAGGAGGGGGCGGTGCACGGGGTGGGGGGAGCCAGTCTTCCATTTGGAGGAAATATCTGCTTATCCAGTAATGGATGTCGAACAAGCAGCCTGACAATTTGGAGACAGTGGAGGGGTTGAGAGAGATGGTGGTGCGATTGAACTGGCGTTGTCAGTGTACATGTGGAAATTGCTGCGCTTTCAGATGATGTTGTTGAGGTACAACATGTAGATGGCAAATCACAGGAGGTGACAATTACGCCTTCAGCAAGTCAGGTTTATCTGGGGCTGGAAAATATTACAGAGATTTGGAGGGGTGAGGCCATGGAGGAATTTGAAAACAAGGATGAGAATTTTAAAATCAATTCATTGCTTGACTGTATTACAAATGCAAACTTTATAAGATTATTATGTTTTGGGACTTCCTCTTTAATTTAGGGTAAAGTGGAGGAATGAAGGGCATTGTGTGACGTCTTCTGAATTTTGCCTGACAACAGTCTTAGTTGTTAAAATTAAAGGGGGCCCAGGTTGTTTTACTGGGAAGAAGGTGCAAAGTGTCCCTACCTGTAGACAATGGCAAGAGCATCTGTGATGGCTGTGTGTAGACTATTAGTCTCCAAGTCTCTTAGAGAATTGTTAGGAATGTTAGGTTTTATAAGCATTTATACTTCAAGCTTTCTATTTAATTCCAAGCTAGAATGGAGTTGGGGGTCTGGAGGAAAGCTACTTAGCATTTCTACCTGGATACAGGTCCACTTGATTCACATTGCCATGGAGATGCACTTTGAGAGCGAAAGAGCCCATATCAAGCCATTGTATTATCAGCTTACAGGGTTTTCTAAGATTTTTTAAGGTTCCCTGAATCTGATAGAAATAGGCCAGTCTGCACAAATCTGAAAGAGAGAGAGATAGAGAGAGAGAGAGAGAGAGAGAGAGACAGCCAGTACACCTGAAACAGAAAAAATACTGACTCTAATATTTACCAGAATGCAGGTGGGAGCTTGCGCTCACATTGAAGAGCCCAATTTTGTGAGGATTTAAATGGACTGGAAGAATTGCCTTGCTTTTGCTAGAGGGAGGAAAGTCAATCCTGGGGTGAGAAGTTACTTGGCTAGAAAGGGAAAGGAAGCAGGGCGGTGGGAGTGGAGAATAGCTTTTGTTATGATCCCAGTCACTGTTAATGCTGGCAAGTCAGGTCCCAGAGTGAAACCTGGCTTGATAGATCCTAACTTTCTTTTAGAAGCTGTGGGGGCAAGTTACTGAACAAATTCACAGGAGTCTGCTGATGAACTTTTAATACAAAGAAGAAAATATTTATTAAAACAAGAAAAGCGAACTATATTACACCAGACAAAAAGGTTGGAAAGATCTCAATACAAACAGAAGAAGATGATTCAAATTCCCACTATTCCTTTCCCCCAGCAATATCTTTACAGACAATAACCTATTAAAGAATTACCACTAGTTTGGCACAAAGGCTTCTCGCTTAGGACTGGCAGAGTTGCAAACCGTTTTCTTCTGGTGAATTCCTGAGCATTCACTTGATGCTTCTCACCCAACTTGTATCTCTCCCTGAGACACCCAAGAACCACACTCTGAACTCACTGTTTTGTCAACTGCAGAGGAAAAACGAAAAATCCCTAAACTCAGTCTTCCAGTAGTACCTCTGCTAACTGATCACTTTGATGAGTCCTATAACTGGTTATTCAGTTAACGACTGTCCCAATAGCCTTGTAGTTTTACTTCTGAGAGCTTAAATCCTGCCTTCTCTCTCTGATACACACTGAACTCACTCTCTCACCACTCTAGTCTTTTTCTGTCTTTGTATCTCTGGATTATTGTCACTAGGCAGCAATAAAGCTTTTTCTATTTTTTTTTGTTTCCCAAACCACCAAACTTCCAATCTCTTTTCACCCATCTTTTTCATTTCAGGGCTTGTCAGACCTCATTAAAAATGTATATATACAAACAAACCCAAAAGAACTGAAACCTTATAGCCACAAGTCTATCCAGACGCCCAGGCACCAAGGTTCATAAACAAAACCTAAATGAAATGAAACCATTTTTACTTTTCTTAACACATAAATATACATATTTTATCAACTTAAAATTATATATTGCTCATAACACTTTAAACTGGTTCTGGGAGAAAAAAGTATCCTACTTAAGGGACAGAGTAAAGTATAACCATGGCAGGGGATTTTCAATCATTTTAAAAGTTAAATGAGGAAAGCTTTTCTGTAGTTTAGAGTATACTTGTTGTGCGATCCTTCCAATCATTCACTGGACATTCAAATATCTTTTATCAATTATTGTACTCTACAAGGGTCATAACAAGTCAGAGCTAGTTGTATAGGACAGCCAACACATGGGTGAGAGGGGAACAGGACTTGGTGCAAGTTAAGACATAGACAGCAGAGTTTTGAATGACATCAAGTATACAGAGGGTAGAATGTGGGGAACCAGCTAGAAGTACTTTGGAAAAGTCAAATCTAGAGCTAACAAAGTCTTAAATGAAAGTTTCAGTAGCAGATAAGCTGAGACAGGCAAAGTTGAGCAATGTTACTGAGCTGGAAATAGGTGATCTTCGTGTTGGCATGAATCTGTGGTTAGAAGTTCACCTTGGGGTCAAAGCTTGAGTTAATAAAAGTATTTACAGAATAAACTTGAGGTAGAAATAGTACATGCTGTGAGAGTTTCTTGTGAATAGATATTGCTGGTGGCTATGAATATCCTGAATTTACCACTATAATTAGGTTGTTTCCTAAGAATAATCCTGTGTTAAAATGTCTTTACTGAACGCACACTTATTGATCTCACAGTACTAAAGCTGTACTGACAGCCACTCTCTAAGTCCAATAATTGGGGTGTTTCTTGACAAGTAAAACCATACTTCATTATGTGACTCATATTTGTAATGTTAACCACTGATTTTTTTGTTTTCATATTACATTCTGTTGTATGTCATGCAACTTCTGTATAATGTGAAAATGCTTGAGTGCCAGTCTCCTGATAACCTTGTTATAGCGTGGGTGAAGTGTAATCTATGAAGGTGAGAGGCACTACTATAAGCATACCAACAATCTTACTTGTGGATAGTTGCCATTTTATCCACATGTGGAAATTTTGCCTTGTGGTATTCAGTTGTGACATGAAATCGTCACAAAAGTTTTGCTTTGTGAACGCAATAGATTGTATGTTGGCAGAAAAAAACACATCACCCTCACTGCAGTGGTTTTTGGTCCTTCAATCTTATCATTTTATGTGATGAAATTTTTTCACTGCTGGTTGAAGTAAAGGAAGGAGATGAACTTCAGTTGTATGAAACTTGCACCAAATTACTGTGCAAGAATATGGGCTGGGATTTTACCAGCCCGTTGGAGGTGGGTTGGGAGGTGGGAGAGGAGCCTAATGTCTTCCCACAACCATGGGATGTTCTCAGTGACATAAACTGCAGCAGTGCGGCTACCCTCAAACTGGAGGTGGGTGGCCAATTAAACCAATGAAGGGCCAACTCTCATCCCCAACCAGCATCTTACTGGCGTCAAGAGTGGCTGTCGCCACGTGGAGAGATTGTCAGGTAAACCATGGCAGCCTCCCAACAGGTTCCGAGGGGTGGGTCATACTTTATGACTGGTCCATTGCCCATGGATGGAACCCTTGGCAGCAGTGGATGCCATCTCAGCTTCAGCACTGCCGGTGGTGTGTGCACCCTAACCCCTTGCCTGCAATCACCAGGGTCTGCCTGCCTGGCTCTGGCACAGTAAATAAAAAAAATTGCCTTTCAGGGTGCTTCAGCATGGAGCCGTCCATTTCTTCCTCCTGCAACCTCAGCAGCCAATTCTATTGATGGCACTGCTGAGCTGCCAGCCCTCTGTTTGGGCAGCAGCTCTGAGAGGCAGGTCGCCAGCCTAAATTGGATGGCAGCCCCGCTGGCAGCTTCTTAATTGGCCAATTAAATGATGCCCAGGGTCCTGATGCCTGCGCAGGTTCGGGTCCTACTTTCGTCCCGGTGGTGGCAGGATTACCTATTTTCTGATAAAATATGGCCATGGCTAGATTAATAGTCGAACACAGTGGGCAGAATTTTCTGTGCCCTCTGGCAGCGGGCGTGATAGGTGGCGTGCGCAGACAATCTGTTTTAAGATGGCGGGAAGGCAGGTAGCGATCGTCCGCCCAGCCCGCCGATGGTGGGCTGTGTTTCTCACCATCAGTCATCAGGGAGCTCATTGTCATGCATCAGCATATCATTAAAAGGCCATCCCACCAGGCTTTTGGACCCCACCAGATTGTCGGCCCACATGGCAGGAAAGCACGTTGATGTGCTTCAAAACAGCACACAGACGACGTGTATTTGGCGGCCTTCACTTTGGGGGAACTGAGATGAGTGAACAGCATCGTTCTGCAGAGCTCACTAGGGTCGGCTGTTGCTTTGCAGGTTTCAGGGGTATTGGGGGGGCCAGGGTGAAGTGCCGCCCTGCCACAGAAGTGACTGTTGTCGTGGGGGTGGGGGGGGGTGTGGTGCGGTGTGCAGGGGCAACTGCTGCCCAGCCTTGGAGGCGTTATCAGGGTGGGGGCGACTGCTGCCCTGGCATTGGATCCCATGCACAAGAAATTGGGGTAAGGGACAGGGTAGGCGAGGGAAGTGGCCATGCACTAGGGACACTTGTATAAACTGGCCATCCCTCTGCAACTGAGACAGTTCAGGCGCAGCCACAGTGATATGATTAGGGTTGGGCTTCTGGACTATCCAGCCACGCAAGCAACATGGAGGCACCAAAGTGTCACCAAGCACTCCAGACCTTACCCCCGCCACCCGACCCCCATGTCCCGTTCCCCAGCACAGACTGCAAGTCCACGACCACTTTACTGGACCGCAGAGCAGTTGGACTGTGCTCGTTGTATAATCTCCTCACTAACACTGGCCATGTAGCAGCCACTGTTGGAGGCGCTCACAGCTCCTTTCAATCTCAGCATCCTTGTTAGGAGCAGTCTCCCCCATGTCGCAAGCTGACAGGGGAGCCATGTAGTGCACTCATCTGTGGCCATCCGAGGGATGACCAGCACTCTCCGGGAGTGTTAAATGGCTGTCACACCAGGTCAGGAAAGGTACTAAGTACACTCATGCTAACCACGTCTCTCTCTCTTTCATGCCGCAGGAGGACCACATCAGGAGCATGGAGCCTGGTGACCTAGGTATATGCCTGATGGCCTGCAGGGAGCGAAAAAGAGGAGAGAGCGACTGAGGCTCCAGGCCGTGCATAGGCGGAGCTGCAACCTCAGGAAGAAGCAGCTGCTGGGCACCCAGACACGCTGCCCAGGAACAACAGTGAGCCATGGTTGGTTGGCACCTAGTGACACCCATGGTCTATAGGCACCGCCTGTCATTCCTGCAAATGACTGAGAACCAGTGTCGCTGATGACTGCGCATGTCTAGAGACCTGGTGGCTCACATCTGCCACTTACTGCAGTACTTGGCGCCAAGGGGACATGGAGGGCATCCACTGCCAGTGGTTGTGAAAGTGGCTGTGGCACTCAATTTCTATACCATTGGCTCCTTTCAGGGTTCCACAGGCAACCTCTGTGGGATACCACAAGACGTCACCCACAGATGCATCCATGAGGTCACGGATACTATCTTCTCTATGGCACACAGCTTTGTGCATTTCACCTGGGTCTGGGACAGCCAGGATGCAAGGGCCATTGGATCGTCCGGGATCTCGGGATTCCCACAGGCGCAGGGTGCGATTGACTGCATCCATGTGGCGCACAGGCCTCTGTCGCTGCACGTGGGTAGACTACATCAACTGCAAGGGATTCCACTCATTGAATGTGCAGCTGGTATTTGACCAACAGAAACATTTCCTGCAGGTGTGGGCACAGTTTCTAGGGAGTGTGCACAGCTCCTACATTCTCAGTCCGTCACAGGTCCCTGCAGTCTTCCAGGGTCCACAGAGGCTGCAGGAATGGCTCCTTGGGGACAAGGGCCGTGGAGAGGCCGTGGCTGATGACATCCGTGCGATGGCCTCAGACTGCAGCAGAGCGACACTATAACGAGGCTCATGCAGCAGCTCACAACTTGGTGGAGCAGACCATTGGGATGCTGAAGATATGGCTTTGGTGTTTGGACCAGTCTGGTGGAGTCCTGCATTGCAGTCTGCAGAGAGTGTCATGCATCACCTTCGTCTGCTGCACCCTTTACAACTGGCGCTCTAATGGGGTGAGGAGCTGGCTCAGGAGGAGACCGAGGAGGTGCACATCTCTTCCGATGAGGAGGATACCAATGTGGATGAGGGTGAGGGGGCCCTCAGAGGTGACAATGATGGGGATGAGCCCCTTGCACTGGCTTGATGAGGCAGGCCTGCTCGGGAGGCCCTCATAGCTGCCAGATTTGTGAAGGATGATGATGACATGCAGTGAGGTGACCCCATAGATCTTCACATCACAGTTGTGAATGTTTGACACCAGTCTGGCTTATGGCAGTGGGAATACCCTCTGTGAGAATGCTCCTGTGATGGAGGTGCAGTGGAAGCCCTAATAGACACTCGATTGCAGGAGGGGGATGATGACATGCAATGAGAACACTCCAAAAATCTTCGATTGGCCTCTGAGAATGTCTGATGCCTGTCTGGCCAAGGGCAGCTCACTTGCGCTCCATGGTCAGGGTCATATTGTAGAGATGCAGCCATGAAACTTCAGCATCTGATGCTGCATCTGCCTTCAGCACCTGAGTCCTTCAGGAGCTGGAGCACAGCATCAGTGGTCACAGATGCTGAGGAGATGGGGGACAGCCCCTCTTTAAAGTTGCTGGGAGTGCGCAAAGAGAATGAAAGAACTCTGTGGCACCTACCCATAACATTCTGGCAGCAATGACCAGCACTGTTGAGGTTCAGGCATCAGTAACGTGTCCAGGGAGTGTGAGGCTTCAGACTTTGGTCCGAAGGCTGCACAAAGCACAGGGAAGAGGCGCTAGACTGAGACACCTGCCTTTATCTTGTGCAGAAAGGTTTCACATCTGAGTGACAAGAACACTGCTCATCAGAACAAGGAGCCATAGGCAGGGAGACATTCTTGGGAGTTTATTGACTATAGTGAGACACCTGCCTTTATCTTGTGCAGAAAGGTTTCACATCTGAGTGACAAGAACACTGCTCATCAGAACAAGGAGCCATAGGCAGGGAGACATTCTTGGGAGTTTATTGACTATAGTGAACACTATGTACAAGTGATTAGCACCCATGCCCAGGCTGTGCAATTATTTCTCCTTAGCTTTCCTAACCTTGCTGCTATGTCTTAGTGCTCCCTGGACATCCACAGCAGAGGTGGAGGCAGCCTGCTGACTGTGACACCCTGTCTGTGATGAACTTGGCAGGCGACCTCCAGATGGACGAGACTTGGAGAGTCCTGGCCTGCTTTCGGGGTCCTGCTGTGTGGCAGTGGCATCCTCCTCGACCTGTGAAGCTGAAGGTACTGAGGTCACAGAAAGAGGGGAGTCAGATTGGCCGGACATTCTCAGAGTCACCTGGATGGATGGCCCTGGAGTGTGTACCTGCTGATCCTCCTCGCTACGGGTGCCCAAGGGCCCCGGCTGACTCCTTGAGAAGCAGGGGTAGCTGGAGTGAGATCGAGCTGCCTGGCACTCCTCTTGCGTACATGTTGTTGGAGGCCAACTATGGCATCAGCAATAGAGGTGAGTCCGCGTAATTGTGCATGGATGTCCTGCGCAATGTCCTGGACAATGTCCATGGTGGCCGCCCCCCTACCAGTGTTGCCCTTGATGCATTGGCATGCCAACGCTATCACCTCAGCCTGAAGGTGGACAGACTCCTCTATTGTGCCTTGCAATCTGAGGAGTGCAGTGGACATGATGTTCTCAAGCTTGCCTTTGCAACTCCAGCAGCTGTGAAATGACTGATTCTAGAAGCTTGTCATCTGACTCGGATTTAGCAAGGTTCTGGCCTCCAGCAGTCCTCCGAGTGCCGGGAACCTGGGAAGTCCCTACCTCTGCCTGCTGTGGACCACCACAGTGCAATGTGCTCAGCAGATTGTGATCCCGGGTTTACTCTAAAGCTAGGTCCCACTGAGGTGTGTGTCTCTTCGCTGGTGAGGGATATGGGTGAGTGACGTGACGGGACTTCAGGAAGGGTGCCTCCAGATTCCTCTTCGGAGGTTTCTTCGGGGCTTGATTGGAGGCCCTGGGTCATGGACTCTGTTGGCTGTTTGGCAGATGTGCCTGTGAAAGCAAGGGGAGATAATTAGTGCATGGCAGCAGCCTGTGAAACAGGACACATCACTCACATCATGGTTGCCTGATGGATGTTGCACTGCTGGATCCTCACTTGGCAGAGTAGCGCCGACCTCACCGTCAGCACAGGACCTGTCCAGGTCATGGGTGACCAGCTGGATGGCTCTGTTTTCAAAGTTCATAAGGACTTTGATTTTGGGCATTCCCACAACAGTCTGCGACCTCTCCATGTTGTTGTGTGCCAGCTTGGATAGAGATGGAGGAAGTGTAAGCAGGACGCCACACTGGCCAGATGATAAGTATGCCTGGCCTGTGTGGGTTGTGAGTGGTCCCATGGATGTGATGAGGACAATGACGGTGAGTGAGAGAGAGTGAATGGTGATGTAAATTGAACTGGCAATGAGTGAGGGCCCTGTGGATGTGTGATGGGTTTGTGAGTGTGTGAGTTGAGAGCGATGAGAAGAGTGATTTACCCTGGCAGAACGGAAGCGATCATTCACCCTCTTGCAGCACTGAGTGGCTGTCCTCTTCTGAAGGGGTTGGCGCTGACCACCGCTGCCACCACCTCCCAAGCTGGATTGGTCACGTTGCTGCAC
The DNA here is from genome assembly GCF_017639515.1 of Carcharodon carcharias. Taxonomy (NCBI): domain Eukaryota; kingdom Metazoa; phylum Chordata; class Chondrichthyes; order Lamniformes; family Lamnidae; genus Carcharodon; species Carcharodon carcharias. The sequence continues at coordinate 124,079,200 of NC_054476.1, forward strand.
ATCCTGCAGCCAGAGCGGAGTACAGGACATCCCGGCAGGCCTCCACAGCATCCAGCCGTCGCTCGAGGGACCTGTCGTTGAAGCGGGAGATGCAGTCTTTTTTCCTTTGCTGTCCAAGTCTCCTGGACAGCGGTGGTGAGCTTATGATCATGAACGCAGTGCTGGGGGCTGTCTTTTAAACATGGCGGGCGGCATGATGCAACAGCGGAGTGATGGTGGGGCGGCCAAATGTGAGCCCACCTGCCGTGGAAACGGCATGTTTCCCAGGAATGCATGAGCAATGTGGTGGGCTTGGGACAATTTGGTGTGAAAACCTGCCATCGCTGTCGGCGGGTGGAATGCCATTTTGCCCGCCCGCTACCGTACTTAATGTAAACTTGGGAAACTTGCGCCCAGCATTTCACATTAGATGCAATGTTTAGTACAATTTGCTACATCCTTCATCACCCTCTTTTCGAACAGTGAAATCACTAACAATATTTTTCTTTGTAATACTATGTTGCACCTGCACAGATAGCATAACAATACTAGCAGGCTGGGTCTGCAATGCAAAGTGGTTGTACATTTGAAAACCAGTGAAACCCAGAGTAAAATAGTGCAATAGCATTCATATCCGATTCAGGCCCTTAATATTTCTGTTGTGTACAGTAATTGTGTAATCTGTAGATGCTTACTTAGACTATACTTTTTCTGCTATTTTAGTGGAAATGCCAACTCATTTATTTCACATTAATTAATGCCCCTATTAAAAAGGCATCAAGTAATGTCATATGAATATATTAAGTATGTGCTAAAATCATGCACAGCAACGTTTAAGGATGTGCCACTCTGGTTCCCAATTACCTTGAGGTGCAGAGAAACCCAGAAAAGCTCATGCCATTGAGTATAGGGATATTTATATCGATCACCTGTTCATGTCATCAAATGAGCCACAGGCAATTTTCATCAAAGAGAAGGGACACAAACACGTGTACGTGTTTCTCATTATCATGTTGTAACGTGTGAGAAGCCACTCGCAATTAAAGTGTCGGTGGACACAGCAGTTTGATTTACATCCTGTAGTTCAGCAATGAAAAATGGATCACAGGAAGGGTTTGAGATCATGAGACTAATAAGTGTGTGACTAATATGATGTACAAGTAGTGCTGTGAGCAAGAAGAGAAACGTTTCAGAAGGTTTAAAATACAAATGCAGTGATATTTGATGAATTACTGAGACTTGTGTTTTTATTTGTACTTTGCTGAGGGCTTCATGAAGTCTTGCTCTGTTAGTGGGATTGTCATCATGTGATTATAGCCTTTTTTTGAGGGCCGTAATCTTTTTATTGTCATTCCACTTTGCGTAGACTGACTGTTTGCACTAAAAATTCCTCTTCTGAATTTTTGGATATAGATTTTAATGAATTTTGCTTTCAGGCTACTGTAGGCCTGGCTTTGGGTGTAGATTTTAGCTTTCTGCGTTAATGTAAAATGGGCAATAGAAGATTGGCTATTCTAAGCTCTCCTGATTCTTTTTCCATTGAAGTCATTACTTTTCCATTGAATATATCATTTTTAACCAGTATAGAAGATATTTTCCTTGAAGCAACCACATCTTTCTTGAAAAATATACATTCAAAAATTATGTATAAAAAAGGAATACACTATATAAATGTGCTACCCTCAATTATGAAAGGGCTGGCATTACATGACATCTTCTCTCACCATTATCATCCCATAATTAAAGAGAGTCAACCACTATGGTGTGCATATGAAGGCTTGCTGCCAAATGACCCATGGCTGACAAAGGTGAATGTGTGTCACATAGTTGGTTGGATCATTATAGAACATTTCCCATATTTCCCATTGTAGAATACTGTCGCTGGGTCAAAATCCTGGAACTCCCTCACTAATGCCACTATGGGTGTGCCTGCACTCAGGGACTGCAGATGTTCAAGAAGGCAGCTCACCACCACCTTCTCAAGGGCAATCAGGGATGGGCAATAAATGCTGGTGTAGCCAATGATACCCACATCCCATGAATGAATAATTTCATAGGACCACCTAGAATTCCACTTCAGCCATACAAATAATGTGAAATTAGCCTTCAGTCTTCTTTTCCTATGACTGACTTGGATGTCTTTCTCTCAACTACTCGCATCTAATGAGCAGAAAATCAAACAGTGCCAATGGATGCAGTCAGACGATCAGCATTTCTGTGGCAGGTTGCTAGGCTCCAATCTCACTGGCTGTCAAAGGGATAGTGTGCTGTATTCAATTATGCTATTGAGCATGCTTTATGACGATCACATTAAAAATGTTAGCTGAGCAAAGTTATCATGTCAGATCAGTATAAAGATGCATTGCAACAGAATATGGAACATTAATTGCACCGGCAGTGAAGCATATTGTTGATACTAAGCACCTGTACTATTTTCTGAGGATTTCTTTTGAATTTGCCCTGCATCCCCTGGCGGTTATGTATGTCCATCATGAATTGCTGTTGTTAAAATATAGAGGTGTGTACTCAGACCTCCTGCCCAGTGGAAGCTGGACAATGATATACCACCCCTGATGCTGTCGTCATTGTGGCCTGTGGCAATGTTTCCCCAGGCCTATTGCTTGGAGGCCAGAGCAGCCCCCTCAGTCAGCTGATAAGGCCACTTAAAACAGGTGATGAACCAGCGGAACAGTATCCCCAAAGTAGGTTCCTCCGTTTTTGTGTGACTGCATGGGAGGAGTAGTTGCACTCTTCCAGGGTGCAGAAATCCAACCGGGCATGCTGCAGCTCTGGCTTTCTCCCCTTTTCTGTAGATCAAGGTTTCCTGTTCTGATTTCATGACTGCAGCCCAACAACCCATTGAATACAAGACTTGGTCCTCAAACTGGGCTTTCTGAAGAGCTGACCTCTAGTCAGGCTAGCCGATCCATTCTGGTTTGGGTGAGAATTCAGCCCATAATATTCACTCTCAGCAAAGTAGTTCAGGATGCCGGTAAAACAGCAAGGGAACACAACTGCGGCTGACTCGCAGGACGGGATTTTCCATGCCCACCGACGTCAGGCGTGTTCAGTGGCGTAAGTGGACAATATGGCTAGAAGACCAAAAATCAGTCTCCCGAGGTAGTGAAATCAGTTTGCGATTGCCCACTCTTCCCGTCGATGGTGGGCCACGTTTCCCCACCACCAGATGTCAGGAACCTCATTGTAATACATCAGCATATCATTTTCAGGCCAGCCCGCTAGACTCATCAGCCCAAGTTGGCAGGAAAACATGCTGATGTGCTTTACAACAGCATATGTAAGGTATGCATTTGGTAGGCTGAACTTCGCTCGGGACTTCAAGGTTTGTTTGCCTACCTCGCTTTGGTCAGCACTCGCAGTCACCAGTGCCAGGCTTCACAGTCATCACCACATCTCTGCCTACCAGATCAGCCAGATGTGGGTGGTTTTTCAATGGCTGCAGGGCAAGGTCTTGCCTGGGGAAGGGGGAGAAGTGGCCTCAGACAAGGGAAGAGGCTGCAGAACAAGGGCTGTACTGGGGAAGGAGGGTAACCCAGGGTGTGTGTGGGGGCACATGTTGTACTGTGCAAGTGTCCTCAAGATGGTGAGGGCTGAGGAGGTGAGGCCAATTGGACATGTGAGGGTATGTGTGTGAGAACGGGTGGTGATGCCCCTCGAGCTGGCAGTGAGTGAGATGCCAGTGAATGTGTGATGGGCTTGAGTATGAGAGTTTAGAGTGACCATACCCTGGCTGCACGGATGAGATCATTCATCCTCTATCTGCATTGGACAACCAACTTCTTCTGTGCGACTTTGGCACTGATCACCACTGTCATCGCTTACCAAACTGGAGTAGTAATGTAGCTGCCCATCCTGCAGCCAGAGCGGGCCTCCATAGCGTCCAAAAATCGCTTAAGGGCTGCAGTCTACTTGCTTTTCAGGGCCACGTCTTCTTTGCAGCAGTCCGGGGCTGGAAGCACTGAGTGCAGCTGTACTTTAAATATGGTGCTCGGCGTGATGAAGCGGCGAGGTGATGGTGTAACGGGCGAATGAGAGCCCGCCTACCATGGAAAGAAAGTGTTTCCCAGGAACGTATAATTAATGCGGCAGGTTTGGGACAATATGGCGTGAAAACCTGCCATCACATCTGGCAGGTAAGATGTCGCTTTATCCGCCTGCTACTGCACTTAGTGCAAACCTGGGACGATTCTGCCCACAGTCTCCTTAGAAAAGTGCAGCCTACCCTCCCCCTCACTTCCTCAATAAACTCATGATCCAACAAGTGAAGGATATTCTTGGACAGAAGTTAGAAGTTTGCTATTATATATTTTATGCTTTTACATACTTTCTCAAAATTATTCTTGCAAGGACAAAGTCCCAAGCCCCTGCCTTAAAATACTGAGAAGTGCACCACACGGAATTATCATCAGATGTAGCTTGTTGCCAAAAGATTGAATGTAGTGCCAGTGAAGATGAAGAAAGAATGCAAAATGTCCACAGCATTGCCAGATGTCAACCAGATGAAGGGCTGAATTAACAGTCTCATTTACGAGCGCTGTTTATATTGATTTTGGTCCAAACTTCAGTGTGCTGCATGTATTAACCCTCTGAGCACTTAACTGCCCTTCAAACTGTTTCAGACATAGAATTTTGTCTGTCAGAAATTTAGATGTAGCCATTATTTGTAACATTTAATTAACAATGTGTAAAGATGATGGTTTATGACATATGGAGGGAATGGTTGTAACCTTATGCATCTGCTGGGAAACTGCTGAATTGGATTGAACATCAGTTGTCTACCCTGTCTGATTTTGTTCATTATTGATTGCAATCCTTAGCCACCACTGTTGGCTTGAAGTTTGTCCTTTTTACTATTTAGGTCTCTGCCTGACAACTAAAAGAGTTGAAGTTTCCTTCAATGCAATGTCAATAAAACTAAATATCTTGTTTTCGGTTCCTCCCAACACCAACATGGCTTTGAATCAGACTTCACCTAGTTCTCTGATCATTTGCTCAGGCTCAGTTGAGTAGTGGGCTGCTAGGTTTTTCCTCCCCTCACACGCGGCCCACCATGCAGACTGCATACCTCTGTCCCCTTATTCCCCAGCTCTCATTCTTTCCTCTGTATTCCTAATCATCTCATGTTCTTGTCCTTAACTGGCCATTTCTACATTTCATCAGTTAATCCACCTTGAGAACTCTTCTGCATGAAGTCCTGCACTCTTTCAGCCTGTCCTTAATTCCAAAACTATTAATTTCTAATCTTCTGTCTCATTTGAGAATACTTCTAAAGACTTCCTGCCCTTTCTGAGGGATCTTATCCAGCCATCTATTTCAACACATAACATCCTTTGCTCCTTTGATTTGAATTATTTCTTTTTGCTCCTTTTGCTTCAGTATCCAAGGTTGATTTCTCATCTGATACATCCCTTGCCTCTTCCCCACCTCATTTTATTTTACTGCCTCCATTCCCGCTCCCAAATTCTTATCTTTCCTATAAAATATGCAAAAAGGAAATGGTGGAAATACCCAGCAGGCCAAGCAGCAGAGTTAAAGGGATAAATTTTCAAGGGCCCTTGGAGGAAGATCCAGGGATGGGATGTGGGCCAAAAAACAGGAGGGAAATCCCATCAGGATGGCTACCCCCTGCTCATTTCCAACTCCCTGGGATCCTGCAGGAGGTGGCTGATGATGGGACTGGTTACCTGACAGTTTGGTGGGGAGCCAACTAAGCCTCTTGAGAGCTAAATTAAGGGCATTCTCCTGACGCCATCTGGGTTTTCCAGCTGTTGTACAGGTACCTGTTGAGTCAGGAAGCCATCTTTGAAAGGAGGCAGTCCCCCAGTGACAGAGACCAGCGATGCCCAATTTGCCCCGATACGGTGATTGCCAGGGTGCTGCAGCAGCTCTCCATCGTAATGTCCCGGTAGCAGTGGTCACATTTGATTTTTCTCACTATCAATGGTCTTCTGAAGATACTTACATCTTGATGCGCCCTCTTGGCTCCCTCCACCTTGATGTGTCCTCTCAGTCCCTTCAGCTTGATGCACCCTGTCGGTCCCCTCTATCTTGATCCGCCCTCTCTGTCCCCTCCATCTTGTTGCACCCTCTCAGTCCCCTCCATCTTCAGGTGCCCTCTCAGTCCCCTCCATCTTGATCCTCCCCTCTGTCCCCTCCATCTTGATCCGCCCCTCCATCTTGATCTGCCCTCTCTGTCCCCTCTATCTTGATGCACCCTCTCAGTCCCCTCCATCTTGATCCCCCCTCACTGTCCCCTCTATCTTGATGCGCCCTTTCTGTCCCCTCCATCCTAATCCGCCCTCTCTGTCCCCTCTATCTTGATCCGCCCTCTCTGTCTCCTCCATCTTAATGAGCCCTCTCGGTTCCCTCCACCTTGATGCGCCCTCTCGGCCCCCTCTATCTTGATATGCCCCCTCAGACCCCTGCATCTTGATGCACCCTCCTGGTCCCCTCCATCTTGAGGTGCATTTTCAGTTTTTCTCTCATCTCTGTCCATAAGACAGATAATGAAATCTTCCATAAAGAGAGAGATTTTGGATGGGAATCTGAGTTGTTCTTGAGTGAGTCATGGAAATCAGTTACTTCTCTCACACCCAAAGCCTGTGTCAGTTTATTTCAAGTCTTGGCTCTGACTGAAGATAGTAGACACCTTCTGATTCTGGGTAATTATAAATTATGAAAATGATTGGTGCGAGTAATGTTACAGTATCTAGATATCACTGTAAATTTGAATAATTATCCTTTCAATTTGGAACCTGGATTTAAATCCAGCTCTGAGACAGATTTCCGTTCCCTCTGACATCTGGAGCTGGATCTTCAAGGAGCCAGGAAGACTTCAAGGACCTTTAAAAATGGCAGGCAGGGCCAGGATGTGGAAGTCCTGCCACCGTTTCGGACAGATTACGTTTTTGCCGGTAGTGGAAAAGGCTGAGGCAAAAATCACACAGGAGGGAAACCCAAACTCATTAGGGCAATTTGAACTTCGCGCTGAGTTCAAACAGACCTCATTCTGCCTGTTGCAAGAGCCTTAACCCACAGTGTGGGAGTTACGAATTGATGGAGTAGATGTAAAAACTCTTGAAGGGTGGATAAGGTCTGTTTACTGTCACAATCTGATGTTTTTTAAATTAACCTGTGAAAGAAACCTGTCTGAATCTGTCAGTGATTATTAAAAAAACTCTGCTGGACTGCTTTAATTGTGGACCAGCTGTGGTAGCATCTTTTAGAGCTGTTTCAATTGAGTTATTTATTGATATTCCACTAACAGCTATTCATTATGAATGCTTGGCTGAATTTCAAAAACTACAATTATCTCAGTATGGGGTTTTGAGTTCACAGTTTGATTTACAGCTTTAGGAGGCTTTGAAAGGATTAGGGGTATGAACAGAAGTTTTCTCATTTTCATAAGTGATTAACCACTTGAGGAGACTTAAAAGCTCTGATACTTTCACATAATTGGAGTTTTTTTGAACTATCAAGCCTGCATGGTGAGAGCCATATTAGAAGTATTTTTAGGAGTTTTTTTTTACCTCCACATGACTCCTGAGGACTTCCCATGGTCGATACTGGGTGAGCTAACATTGAGTTGGCATAGAAGCATGAGGGACAATGAGGATATAGGGAGCATGAGTTTGCATTGAGTTGGCATGGAGAGTAATGGACGCCATGGGAGGGTCAATGGAGGGGTGAGGAGTTGTGAAGGGTGAGAGCTAGAGGTATTAGAATCTTCCAAAACAACTTGGACCAAGTCCCAGAGAACTGGGGCAGGCCTTCTAACCAGCCTGCCTCAGCAATTGCCTGCCCCTGTGGCTATCTATGCTTGCATCTGGGATCAGAGGCCGCACCAACACACCACCCCTCCCCCCACCAATCCCCAAAATCTTGTGATTTAGGACACCTTTTACCGAGGCAGAACCGGCGAGTTGGGAAGTTTCCCGACAGGAGCTACCTGCCTCAGTAGCCAAAATCTGGCCCTTGCTCTTAGATTATTGGCACAAATTATCGGCACAATTCTTGGTGGACTTGCTTCTACGAAACAAATAAACTATTCCCAAATTCAGCTTCATTTCATGAACAAATTTCCCAGTCTTGAAGCTACAAGGAAATTGAGTTGCAATCACCATGTTAGCACTGTCTGTTGTGTGGGACCAGACTATCATCTGAATATGTTTCATGCAGAGTATTTGCAATAAAAATGATATTATATTAATAGTTGCAAACAATGCTTCTTAAAAAAAAAATCAAGATTGTGCACTGGACTTTCTAAGCTGCTCCTGCCTTTTTCAAGGAAGTTTCTGGATGAGGATGTGTGGGAGATGTGCTGTGGGATGATATGGTGGGGGATATTTGTTAGGGATATGTGAAGCGATGGGGATATGTGATGTGGGGGAGATGTCTATCTGCATCCACCATCACCTTCACTGCAGTCATAATGATAGAACTACATCTTAGGAACGCTGAGCGCTTTGCTTTCTGGCTTCCTGGGCTGCTAAGATAGTACATGTTGGATTAAAATTTAAAGGAACCATAGACTAAATAATCACTCAATGAACCCAAACTGTGCCCAACTACCAGGAAGACTCAGAAAATCAATCTTCATAAGCAGAGTGATTATACCACGGGAATCCATAAAGTCTCGTGAAGGCCATGCTACGGTAATTGTCACAGTAGGCATCCTCCCTGCACCTGAGGAGGACAATTTGCAAGGGAGCCCAGCACAATTATTAAACTTTTTCTGACTCTAGAAGAATCATCAATGGCAGGACTGAGGCATGTAAATAGGTGCAAGTAGAGTGACCAATCATCTCAGATATTTTGGGTCCTTCCGATAATTTGGCCTTTCAGCCTGTTGCTCTTTCATCCTGGGACTTTTTTTGTCCTGGATTTCTGATGTTTCAGTAGGCCATCTTTTTTTTGCATGTGCATCAGGTGTGGCAGGTTCACGGCTTGTGTTTGGGACTGTCCTACAGGTGTCCATAGGGTGAATTCTGCAGGCAGCAGTATCAGAATCGGGGCGGGACCCCAGCATCTGCCCTACTCCCCTGCCACGTCTATTCTCACAGGTTCACCAGCACTAGAAAGGCGAAATGTCCCTTACTTTTTTCAACCAGAGCTGGTCACCCTGGGTGCAAGTCTGTCCTACTGCTGATTCAATGGAGTTCTCTCCAGGTATGGAAATCCAGGCTACATTTTCAATGCTGAAGGCAGGAGGGCTGATATCATGGTCCGAATTTTAACTGTCAGACCCACTCATAGTGGTGAGGCTGATGCCCTGTCAGGAACCCAGAGGTATCAACAGCAGGATAGTCTGCAGTTTTTTTTTTGCTCAGCCATGGTAATTGCATCTGATCCTGACCAATTTGAGCAGGTTTGAGTGATGAATACCCATAGCTGTCTGTTTCAAGGGACCCTATGAGAATCAGATTGGAAGCATTCTGGAAGTGCAGTTCCTGCTCCTGATGGTGATGATGCTGATCCAATCGTTCATTATCCAATGTCCAAGATTGAGTTGGATAAGTTGCTCCCATGCTGCTGAAAAGGCTGGTGGCTGGGAAGTGCAGATGAAAGGCGAAAAACTCCAAGGTAATAGAAAAGGCCTCCACAACATTGAAAATCACCTCCAAAGCAGTGAAACCACATTGTTGGAACAAACCATTGAGCAAAACAGTTAGGCAAAGAAACAGCTGTCAGATCTCAGTAATTTGATCCTTTATATTAATGCCCATTATCTACAGGACACCGATGATGCGTGCAGCGACAGACAGGAAAAGGCTCACTGGTCCATCCAATCTGTCTCCTCACAGATCCAATGCTTTGCGCATCACCAGAGATAAACTCTCCATCTCTTGCGAAACCACGGCCTGGATATTCTGCGACACAACCATCAATGTCGGATTGCTGCTCTGACCGTATTTCTCCGTGCTACAAAGTAGCTCCACATTTCTGGCCAGGTCTTCCAAGCCTGGCTTCTCCAGAAATGCGGAGTGTACAGTCCATTGGAGAACACCTTTACTGCACTATAGCATTGCATCCCCTTTTTACAGCACTGGCTGCCGTATGGTAAGTTTAAATGTCCTGTGTTAAGGTTGGTGAATTGGAAGAGTGGTAGGGTGGGTAGCTGGGTGAGATAGATGGATAATGGCATAGGGTGGCTGAGGTAAGTGGCTAGGGTGGTAGGTGAGTGAACTGGTAGGTGACTAAAGTGGCATGTGGGAAGGATGGGAGGTGGGTAGGGTTGCAGGTGGGCCGGGGGTAGTTGGGTCAGGTCGAGAGGGGTAGTCAAGTCAGTGGGAAGTCAGATATGGTTGGGTTGGGAAGGGTAGTCAGGTATTTGGGGCGTCATCCTGGTCAGGACGGGTGGTTGTGTCAGGTTGGGGCTCAGTTGGGGAGTAGTTAAGGGGTCAATGGGGGTAGTCAGGTGAGGTCGGGAGGGGTAGTCGGATCGAGTCAGCAGGTAGTCATAGGGTAAGCAGGGTTCCAGGAGTAACCAGGGCAGTGGGGGGGGGTGGGGGTTGGGAGAGAGGTGGGGGAGTCGAGAGGAGAGTGTGTGTTTGGGTGTCGATTCTATAGTTACCCAGGACTTAGACTAGGATTTTCCTGTCTAACATTTGACGGGTAACTACTTGGGTAAGTACTGCAGAACTGTCCGAAGCCTCCGACGCTAGCTCGGAACCAGAGCTATTCACAGAGTGTCCTGAGGAACAGGGGAATTGCCCATTGAAAGTTCAAAGTTCCTGAGTAAGTCCCTAGGAGGTCAGCATGTCAGGACTTCCGCAGGGTCCCAATACGTAGCTTGGGTCATACTTCTGGTCACTGACATTCCAGAGACCAGAAGATCTGGGCCTTTGTTATCTTCTTGGAGAATCAAAATAATATATAAAACCCAAGCCAATCAGAAGGGGAAGAATATCTGCAAACCCCACTCTAGTGATCAAAACTAGTCCAGGAAATCAGCCTGGCCCTGAAGAACATTAAGTACCTGATCTCCAGTCAAGCCAGAAAAAAGTACAGCTATCGCTTGAAAGAATTCAGCAAATCAACATTTACCATACAAGCTAACAGTTCTATTGGTTCACTATTCTGAATAAATATGTAGAATAATAGCACCATTTGATGATCCCAAAAAAATGAACAAATAGTTCTTGGAAGACCAGGAATATCCTTTGCAATTCCATGATCCCAATTAGACACTCATATAGCAACAGAGTATGATTAGAAGCACACCATCACCTGATTACTATTGAGCGCAGTATAGAGTCATAGATTCATTGACAGTACAGATGGAGACCATTTGGTCCATCGGTCCCATGCCAGCTCTCCATGAAGCAATTCAGTCAGTCCCATTCACCTGCTCAACCTCCACAGCTTTGCAAGTTTTTTTCCTTCAAGTACCCATTCAATTTCCCAGTATAGTGATGTTAAGACAATGATTCCATTGCCTGGAGCATTCAGACTGTGTTGCTGTACAATAAAATGCAATTCTGAATGCAATCTGAAAAATGCAATCCTTTGACAAAAATATTTGAAGGGCCCTGGGCCCCCTATTCCCTCCAGTGGGTAGATCTGTTGCATTCCAAGGCTTAATGGTACAGGAGTTGATGAGATGAATTCTGATGCCAAACAGAGTTAATTAGTAAAAGTAATGCACTAAGGCTCAGAGGCTCACCGCGAGACCTGAGTGGTAGTTGAGTGGTGGAGGAAACTGGTAGCCATAGTTTGATGCTGCCTGCTGACTGTGTGTGGAATTAGTGACACTATTAAGTTTGGACCACTGCAGAGGGTGGGTTTGAAGTTACGGATGCTTGTCTCCCAGATCCACAACAACCACTAGAAGCAAGCCAAAGTTCCTGAGAGGCTCATCGCAGTGGAGGCTTCATTTGCCTTTCGGGTTAACACTTTAAGAGTTTGACTCCTCCACTAAGGGGGAGAGTGACAGAGAGATAAGGGTGCAGTCCATGCACAAGGGAGTCAATGCAGTGACCAGGGGAGCCCCAAGGTTAAGCCTTGGATGTGGATGAAGAGGGGGCAAGAGGACAGCATCATGGCCACAGAAAGTGCTACCCAGTTTAAGGGGTGCACCGTCAGAGGCTCAGCTTCATCAAGGTGTCCCACAATGATTGCTTCTTCCCAGGGAGGTGGTGGAAAAGTTATGTGGTATGCTGGAGCAGGAGTTGATGGGAAGTGATGGGCACCCAAAACCTGTAGCAATAAATATTTTCGTCTGCATTTTATTCCAGAATTGCTTGTGGATCCACGTGGTATCTCTGAGTCAGTGGCCCTGCTGCATAAAGGGGATCACGGATGATATGTTGCATCAGACTGGCCAGTATATTACATTCACAATCGATCTTGCCAGTCAGGTCGAGAGGACAGTTAGCTTCGGGGCCATGGCTGGATTTCCCCAGGTGCTTGGGGGTCACTGATGGTACTCGTGACCGTCAAGACTCCCTCAGAGCAGCTAGGTGTCTTTGTGAATAGGAACAGGTTCCATTTGTCCAATATGTCATCTAAGGCTGCCATGAGCAGAATGGGCAGATGTGTGTGTGAGGTTTCCAGGAAGCTGCCACAACTCTTAAATCCCAAGTGCCTCAGCTATTCAGGCCTCCCAATCACCTTTACAGCTGGGTACCAGGAGACAAGGCTTCTCACCCCTGTACACAACCCTAATGCACAGGCAGATCACATAAACAGCTGCTGTGATATGACTACCAGGGCTACCATCGAGCAGGTTATTGGCCTTCTGAAGATAGGTTTAGATGCCTCGATAGATCTGGGAGAGCCTTTCAATGCACATCCTCAAGGGTGTCCTGCATCACTGTCAAATCAATGTTGCATCCAATGCTGCGTATTGCACAACTTGTTGCTCCAGAGGGGAGTAGTGCTGGAGGCACTGGTAGATGCTGAGCGAGCAGTATCTTCAGAGCAGGAGGATGAGAATGAGGCATTTCAATAGGTGCCAGCTGATGAAGAAGGTGCTGCAGGGTGTAGCTTACTGGACAGTGACATATGTGGCAGGGAGACTCGTGGCTCTGTTCATTAGATGCTTAGCATGAAGACAAATGCAAGGGGCCACTGAACCAAGAGGCTCCTTCCCAGAGGTGGCCTTGTTGACCTATCATAAGAAGTCGTTACCACCTCTGTACCTATCAGCACTATTTGCCAAGGACTCTGTCAGCATAGGCACTCATGAGGCATTCACTGTCATAGACTGTCCATATATTTCATTCCACACCTGGTCACTGTTAACTGGTGCAGAAAAATGAATACATGAGTTGTTTCACATTGCATCATAAGACCTATAACTCTCATGAAACATTAAAGTCTTCTGCAGTGAGGAAATAATTATCACCCAGTGAAACCCTAAGTACTATTCCATACATTTATGCGCTCTCGTATGGTTACTTCTACAGGATGCTCTCCCTGTGTCCGGAGTTGATGTGGGTGTAAGCTGCTGCCTTTCCTGCTCCAGTGCATGAGAAGGCTGTGGCCTGTGTCCTCTGGATGCTTGAGCCCTACTGAGGTCCAGCACATTCCACCTATATCTGTGGAGAGGCTGCCTCAGTCATCAGACCAGCATGCAGCATTTGTGTCATCCTCAAAGGGGCTGAGGACCTGCCTTCAACAATCAAAGTGCCTTCAGCCTGCTCCTCCTCTGCTTTTTCAGCTTCCATACCCACTCCTGTGGTTGCCTAAGCTTACAGGGCAAACCCTTCATATAGTACACATAATGACATTTCCCCCTTCATTTTTATTAAGATTTTTAACGTGCCATCCCCCTCAGTTGAGGACACATCTAACTTCATAATGTGCTTTATTAACCTCAACTGGGTACTCAAAATATAAAGGTCAGCACCAGACAGTATGATGATCTTGGGAATCGCCCTGTGAACAATGATATGAATACTCAGCACTTTCAGATCTAAAATCTCTGCTTTTCTTTCAAAAAGGGTAACCCACTTACATTAATGCCTCCATTGAAATATGAGGCAGAAGAATATAATGCAAATGTATGAATTGCTCGTACAGTCATATTGTGTACCATAATTTTCAGCGATTGAGTGCTGCCTTTCAGTTTCCTGTGCCAGACAGCAGACTTTAAACTATAATAATGGAGAAGAATGAAATTACTAGTACAAGTATTAGTCCATTGGGTTAAGTGTATAGATTCCAACTTCAATATCAGCTGTTTAACTATTTGATGAATAATGTGAAAGACCCTGGGGTTAATTTTCACTCTAATACTCAGGCGGTTGTCGATCTGCTGTTCATTATATATCTAACTCAATTTTCTTTTCTTACAATACCCTATAAAAGGGTGGTTGATCAGTATTTTAAAAAGGTGTGAAACAGATGCCCACAGTTGACCGTTGTGAGTGTTAAAAAGAATAATTTTTTTACATTAATCTTCCAGTTCCTGTGTGTGTAAGCAATAACCATGCTTATAAAGTGTGATTTTCTGAGTCTTCCTGGCAGTAGGGCATGAGTTGCAAAACCAGACTGAACATCCTGAGGTCCACGTTGCTGAATCAAATGAGATTGTACCTCAGGCATGTCTGACCCTTATTTATATTGAGTAATTATTTAGTGTCTGGTTCCCTTTAAGTTATAGCAACCTTGGACATCAGGAAACAATGGCGCTCCTGACACTCAATGTTGTTAAGATGTAACTCTATCGTTATCACCAGAGTGGAGGTGATGATGGAGGCAAGTCGATATCTCCCCAACCACATCTCCCCCATCGCATCTCCCCCACCACATCTCCCTATCACATCTCCCCCACCGCATCTCCCCCACCACATCTCCCTCATCATATCACGTCTCATTACATCACATCTCCCCCACCACATCACATCTGTCGTAGCACATCACCCCACACCCAACCTCTTCCACATACAAGTACTGAGAAACCGCCGAGGAAGGCAGGAACACCTTAGGAAATCCAGTGCAAATCTGTATTTATTTTAAGAAGCTTTATTTGTAACCATCAATACAACAGCATAACTTTCATGTAAATACTTATAGAATACTGTATTAATGAAGTCTGTTCCCACCATAACAGCTTGCATTGGCATGCGATTGCATCTCATATTCTCTGTAGCATTAAGACTGGGAAATTTGTTTGAAATAATGCTGAATTTGGGAACAGTTTATTTTTTTGCAAAGGCAGGTCCACCAAGAGCTGTGTTGATAATTGTTCGAACAGAAGAAGCTTCACTAAACCAATAGTCGTCAGCAGAGGGAGAGAAAATATTTTGTCGGAGCTGGGTTTGAATCCAGATTCCAGACTGAAAGGATAATTGTTCTAACTCACAGTGCTAGATACTGTAACTCCACCCATCCAATCATTATCATGATTTATTTATTTTGAACAAGTGAAAGTGGGTAGGGGCAGTGGTGTCAATTGATAGGAAAAGGGAAGATTCCGTTCGGCGGGCACCTGCCGGAGTCGGCTGTGTGCCCGCTGATAATTGAAAGGCCTATTAAGGCCATTAGCAAGGTAATTGAGTTGAATTTTACGCTGCCTGTCCAAGCTTATGGTTGGCGGGCAGGCGAAAAGGCCAAGTGGCCTTTACGTTTTTTTAGGAAACCTCATCCATGAGCGGCATGAGGTTTCCTAAAGCTAATGCTAATTAAATAAAAACTTTCTTTTGAAAATGAAAACATGTCCCATCTCGTGTGACCCAGCCATATGAGGGGGCATGTTTCATTACATTTTTATTGTCTTTAGTCATTTTTTAAAATAGCGCTTCAATCTCCCTGAGGCAGCTCACAGCGCAGGTCCAGTACGAACTGCACGCAGGACCCAAGTCTCCCTCCTCCCCCCGCCCGCGCAGGTAGTGCTCAGCGCTACCGCTCACGATCCACGCAAGGCGAGCCTTAATTGGCCTGCCCGCCTGAAATCGGGGTGCGGAGCTGATCGCGGGTGGCAGTCGGCTCCGTGACCACCCCGAGCCTGCCCGACGACTGGAAAACCCTGGCCATTGTTTGTTTTGGTGAACAAACCAATTCCAGGAGGAATCAGGATGGTGGCAGTCAAGCAAATTTCTTTTTCCTAATTTATGAAGTTGTTATAAAAAGGATAGTTTCAGAGTTCGGTGGTGCATTTGACTGGCCAGACAGGAAAGCTGATTCCAGGGGCAGAATTTTCTGGCTGGCGGGAGGGGCTGGACCTGGTGTGGGTGGGTGCGGACCCGATCGCCACCCGCAATCGGATCCGCGCTGCCATTTTACTCGGGCGGACCAATAAAAGCCCGTCCAGTGTGAATCACGGCTCCTGTGGACAGCGGGAGTGGGCGAGCAGTGGCAGGACTGCACTGACTGCCGGGTCCATTTGGGACCCCGCTGCCTGTTTTAAAAAGTTGCTACAGGAATCATGGTCAGTGGAAAAGCTCCCCAGAGCATTGCTAGTGAGCAGGACAGGCAGGAGGGTAGGCAGGGGAGGCACTGTACCCTTCGTTTTTCAGTTGATTGCCTTGCTGCCCTCCTGGAGGAGGTTGCAGCACGGCCGGAGGTCCTAGTACCCCAGGACAGGAGGAGGAGGCACCCCCAACAGGACCAAACGTGCCTGGGAGGAGGTGGCGGAGGTGGTGAGCTCCTGCGATGTGGTGCAGCGCACCTGGAGCCAGTGTCGCAAGCGCTTCAATGATCTGTTGCACTCGGGAAGGGTGAGTACCATGTTGGCATTGGTCACTTGACCCAGCAGGTAGACTTTCCCCCTTGGTGACCCGCCCTCCCAAAGTCTGAGTGTAGGGACTGCATTGAATCATTGATGGCATGTGTCCTTCGCTGGGTGGGCCAGCAGATATTACCCATGCCAAGGTCACCCTGAGAAGGTGGTGAAGAGATGGGTTCTGCCCATGCAGCATGTGGTACACTGAGACCGACATTACTGTTTTGGGGCAACCTGGAGGAGTTGCACCAAGACGCAGTGCTGGAACTCCAGGACATGTCAAAGCATGATGACATGCTGGGAGGGGAGCTTCAAGGTGGCGTGACACCGATTGATCCGCTGTCCTCTGCATTCCACGTGCTTGTGCCTCCTTGTTATGGAAGGTTAGACCGTGCAGTGCCAAATGTGATGTAGGCAGCATTTGGCCAAGGGGTTGGGGGTGGGGGGAACAGACCTAGCATCTTTGTGTGAGTGTTCAGCAGCAGCGGGGTGAGGAGGCACTGGAGCCCTGCAATGTCCCACTCTGGTTGGGGTGGGCTGTCTGCGAAGAGAGTCCAGGTACAAGTTGCACTAATCATTGCTCTTCTCTCCTTTTCAGGAAAAGAATGCACATAGTGCAGCCGAGCAGGTGAGGACTGACGGAGGGCTGGCACAGTTGGCGATTCTCAGCCACCTTGAGCAGGAGGGCCTAGATTTGGATAGGCGCCATGCGCCCAGGTCCACTGGTGTTGCTGAGGATGGGGTGCCACAGGCAGTTTTATTTGCCCAGCAGTGAGATCGCCATTGTTCTCCCAGCAGCCATGACAGTGCTGAATGTTAATTGATTGAAGTTTGCAACGTGGCTTGACCATTGCTTATGGAAGGATGAGCGCATATGATCCGGGGGACAGGGATACACATTGACATTTTCTCCACGTTAACTGATCCACTGTCCTTGTTCTTCCTTTCAGCATCAGCAGAGCAGGGCTGGGAGGAGGAGCAGCAGGAGCCCCCTCTCACATCTGAGGGCCCTGAAGTCTCACCAGCGTCACACCATCTCTGCCAGGCAGCACCAGCACAGACACTAGCACCTTGGTGGGAATTAGGACATCGGCTAGTGTCCTGGGGAACAGCGGTGAGGCCACTTCACAGTCGCTGGAGGAGCTGGCAAAGACAGAGAGTGCCCATGGTGCCAGCAGTTGGAGGACTGCAGGGGACCAGGCACATGCTCAGTTAGTGCCTACTGTGCTTCTGGAGTTGTCCACGACGCAGCAAGTGCAGGAAATGCGGCCGGGTGTGCAGGAGCACCTGGTGGAGATATCTGAGGCTTTGCTTGGCTTGGTATCTGTGGTAGAGGAGTCTACGCAGGCTATCACTGAAGCAATGAGCCTCATGTCCAAGCGCCATTCATCATCCATGGAGAGAGTGGTGACTCTCGTGGAGAGTCTCCTCCAGGGCTTCCTGCGGATGCGCTCGGACCAGCAAGCCTACACATCGGCATTGACCTGAGCTGGTCAGTGCCAGTGTGGGAGATGGTCTGGGCACCAAGTTTCCTAGCTCAGTGCCCAACCATCCACAGTGAGCTGTGAATTCCATAGCAACCTCACGTCGGTGCAGCAGCTGCCCATCGTCTCTGCGGGCACCTCTCAGGGCACTCTGGATGAGGGCAGCAGCTCCTCCGCCCCTCTGCCAGTGACTGATGTTTCCGATGAGGCTGCAGTGACTGGGGAGATGCCAGCTGTGGAACCGGCAGCTCCATCCCAGGTGGGGCCAGCACAAGCTCCACGAGCCAAAGGATAACTGCCAAGGTCATCGAGGCCAACAGGACAGCAGAGTCAGCAGCTGTCTCAGATGCCACTCCCAGCGAGGGGTCAGCACCAAGGCATAGCACGGGCGGGATGAGGCTTCACGAAGGGTTTATTAATTAAATGAAGAATTTTCAAACATTTGATAAACATGTCCCAGCTCATGTGATGCTGTCACATAAGGGGTCATGTCTAAATAAGTTTTTTCTGACTTTAATAAAAACTTACATTCCAATCTGTGCCTCAGGAAGATTTCTGCACTGTTTCGTGTAGCATAGGCCACGACTCAGAGAATACCCCCCTCCCGCCCACACAGGGAGTGCTCAGCGCTTCCGGGCGTGCGTCACACTGGGCAGGCCTTCATTGGCCCGCCCATGTAAAATGGCGGCGCAGCCCCAATTGGGGGCGCCGATCGGGTTCCTAGCTGCCCCGCCCACCCTTGCACAAGGGTATAGCTGAGAGCAGTAAAAAATCCACATCAGGAGATTGTTGCATTTGAACTTTGAAACAAAGTAATGTTGGATTTTGTATATATTTTTGATACCCTTGATGTTTGCTTCGATCCACAACAACATGTCCAAATATTCTTGACTGCTCCAACAAAATGGGTTTTACCCATTCCTGAATTTTGGGAAGTGGGATTCAATAGAATAATACATGGTGGGTTTTTTTAATGGATACCCTATATGTTTTTATTTGTGTTTGAGCTTTTGAATGGGTTATCATGGGTTGCCGGGAATTTCCTTGCAGTTATTACCCCTCTGTCAATGCAACTTTGCAAGATGTGTGACAGAAACCCTCTTACATACCTAAACAGAAGATTTCCACCAGGCTTTGGTGAAGTTACGGCAACAGAGTGAGAGCAACTCTGAGGAAATTCCAGGCCAATGGTTAAATATGAGATGCACAGCCGGTTCTACATTCTGGGCTACCTCCCACAGGACAAGTAGCCTCCACTGGGACATGTGTGGTGGAAACAGTTACAAAAGCATCACATGGCTGAGACAAAGAAGCAGAGGGCATTTCATTTCCAAGAGGCTCCCACTGCAACCAACTACTAAACCATTCCTGCCACCTAGAAGGAGCACACAGTTAGGTATTACAGAACACAACATGTACTGTCACCAAGAGGAAGCAGTGACTTAGAAATACTAGCTGCATACATTTATCATTTTGCTTTGGGAATAAAATATAGTTGCAGATAATTTCAACTGTGTCTGGGGAGCTTGCTTCTAATAAAGCAGGATCAAAGGCAGTGATAGTTAATATGAGGCAAAGGATTAATGTTTGTGTAAGTACATTAGGCCACAAGAGTCTGTATATTTGGAGAAAACCATTAATGCATTATGTGAATGTGGCATTTCACTGAAGGTCTGATGGCCTTGTGGCTCTGCTGGTGGCACTCCTGCCTCTGAGCAGGAAAGCTCCAGGTAGAAGTCCCAGGGACTTAATGGCCATATTAATCGATCTGCGAATCTTTCTCATACTCCACACTATTCTCCAAAGAAAAGTGTGCAGAGACCCCAAACAAACAACCAGCTAAAGGTGTTGTCTACAAGAGCCTGGTAAATGACTGGCTGCCAACCAAATTGCTTTAGCAGTGATAGCAAATGGCCATAACCTTGGAGACTTTCTCGAAGCTGTCTGGTAAAGCGCCTTTTAATTTGCTCACCTCCTAGTCACACACCACCCTGACTTGGAACTTTATTGCCGCTCCTTCACCATCACTGGCTCAAAATCATGGAATTCCCTCCCCAGCAGTACTGTGGGTGTACCTACACCACATGGACTGCAGCAGTTCAAGGAGAATTAGGGATGGGTGATAAATACCATCCTTGCCAGTGATGTTTACATCCCATGAATGGAAAGGGACCTGAAATCCTGTTTCATGATATCTACAGTGTGGTCAGTAATCATGGCTGGTGACTGCATAGACCACGTTGTTTGCTCAGTTTCTGTTTGTGTTCCTCTCAATTGTTTCATGAGTCAAAGCTAAAGAGCGCCTAGGGACCATTTCCCCAGTCTGCTTTCTGCAGATGCAAAGGATTTTCCTAAAACATCATCATCAACAACACCCCATCTTGATTTGGATATATGCCACTGTTACTTCATTGTTCCTGGTCAATATCTTGGAATCCTCTACCTACCATTAACACAAGGATGGCAATAATTCAAAGTGAAGGTCCACCATTACCTTCTCAGTGCAACTCTGAATCAGCAATAAATGCATCCTTGAAAGTGTCACCTATATATTGAGAACTAATAGTCAAAAATCTCTCACCAAGCGTGGATCTAGCGGTACAACTGGGTAGCATGCAGTACTTATATAACAGCGCAAACTTAGGAAATACTGAGGTTGTGAGCTCTCACCAAGAGCAGCAGGGCATTTTACTCATTTTACTTTACATCTATGTTTACCAATGACAGAGGAGCTACTTGATGAGCTTACTCTTCTGTTCTCTGACTGGAGGCAGGTCCAACCCACAGCACAACAACCACCACCACAGACAAAGGAAGGAGGCAGACTCAATCCCCCCAGCCAGAGTGGGGAATCAAGCCCTGTGCTGTTCACGCCAATCTGATCCACACCAGCCATCCTCCTAACTGAGCCAAGCACAAGGAGTCGGCATTGCTACGGTAACATACACTCCTACATGCATGTTGTAGCCTGGAATTATGGATTTCTTTCTATCACATGGCTGACCAGGAATCTCTCCCGCTTTTACTGCCTGCCACAAGCGTACATTGGAAGGATTTGAAAGTCGATACTCAACCTGTTTAGCTACTTATGAATGCCCCTTCCTTGGCCATCAAGTCCCGGAATGGGACTGGAATTTGGAGCTCAGAGGCAGAGATGCAACCCACTGCACCACAAGACCTCCACTTGACGAGCTAAAAAATAGTAAAGAGGAAGTATTAGAAAAACTGTACTTCTAGTTGATAAGTCACCATGATTGGATCAGATGCATTCGAGGATACTGAGAGAAGTAAGGGTGGAAATTGCAGAGGCACTGGTATAATCTTTCAGTCTTCCTTAGATATAGGTGTGGTGCCAGAGGAATAGAGAATTGCAAATGTTACAACCTTGGTCCAAAAAGGGTGTAAGGATAAACACAGCAAGTACAGGGCAGTCAGTTTAACGTTGGTGGTGTGAAAGCTTTAGAAACAATAAGCTTGGATAAAATTAACAATCACTTGGAAAAATGTAGATTAATTGATGAAAGCCAGCATGTTAAGGGAGAATCATGTTTAACTAATTTGACTGAGTTTTTCGATGAGGTAATAAAGAGGATTGATAAGGGTAATGGGCTGATGTGGTGCACATGGACTTCCAAATGTTTGATTAAGTGCCTCATATGGCTTGTCAATAAACTTGAAGTGCATGGAATAAACAGCATGGATAGGAAGTTGACAGGAAACAGAGCAGTGGGGAATGGTTGTTTATCGGACTGGAGGAAGGTTTATAGTGGGGGTTCTCCAGGGGTTGATATTAGGACCACTGTTTTTTTTTGGACAAGTAAATGACTGAGCCTTGGGTGTACAGGACACAGTTTCAAAATTTGCAAATGGCACAAAATGTGGAAATACTATTATCTGGAATGCTCTGCTTGAGAGTGTGGTGGAAGCAGATTCAATCATGGCTTTCAAAAGGGAATCGATAATCACCTGAAGAGAAAACATTGCAGGGCTATGGGGGAAGGGGTGGTGGGTGTGTTGGCTAGCTGAGTAGCTCTTACAAAGAGAGGCATTGACATGATAAGCTGAATGACCTCCTTCTGTGCTGTAATCGTCCTATCTTTCTACCATTGTGTATGTAGTCTAATTTCCATAACCCTGCTACTTTCTTTTCTAATATCCAATCACATCCTTATTCAGCACACCATTTTTCACACATTCTTTTACAATTATAAATTCTCTCATGATATATCTCATGTGTTGCAAATTTCTGGTAATATTTTTGCCTTTCCTTTGCATTTCTCCTTAAATTGTGCACGTCCTTTTGAATCTCCTTCTCATTCTCTGACTGGAAGACACAGACTTGAAGCTTTTGGTGAATTATTGCCAGGCTTGATACCATCTTTACATGTTAGGCAGCTGCCCTCCCTTGCTAAAATGTGCTCCTATCTCTCCTAACTGTGCTCATCGGGTAATTGCACAGCCTCCTTGCTGAAATTAACGGCTCAATTTCCATAATCTTTACATTATTTTGAAATTTAGAGTGATCAAGTGGCTCATTAGCTGCTTCAGAATTGTGAGAAGATTATTGTTCGAGATGTGTTATGTAATTACAGTAATGTAATTAGCAGATCTGTTAAACTTTGCTAAGCATGTTCTATTGTTATGATACGGCAGTTGATAAAGGCTGAGTTATTTAAAATCCTAGAGGAAATTTTAAACAACTGTCATAAACTATATTTTTAATTGGTATGTTTTGAGTTGCAGCTTTAAATTCAGGAATAAGACCCACTAGTTCTCATGAGGTTTTATATCAAACTAAATGAAACTTTTATTACTTTACAACAAATTAAACACATACACATGGCTACAAATTACTGCTATCATAACTTTTAATAAATTCCCAAATAATCTCCACTAAGACAACAATAACCAATAGACTTAACCAGGCACCAGACAAAGCACTTTTCACCTTACAAATTCAAAATGAGGTTCCTTTTAATTTGGTTCCTTTGAAGACAGTTATAGGCTTACAGCTGCTTAGAAATTACATGTCTCTGACCCGCACACACAAACTCCCTTCTGTTATACCCAACCTTTGAGTACAAATTCTCATTGTATCACCAGGCCCTTTGAACTCCACCTCTTCTAACAATAAAATCCCTTTCATAGTACAATTTTGTTAGTAATATAAACATATTGCTTGGTGTCTCCTCACAGGGTGCCATATTTCACCCCCACTTTTGAATGCTCTATTTAAAAATGCAAATTGCCTCCATGTTTATCGAATTACCATTTCAAACCTACTTCTTTCTATGCATCAAAGCACCAGACTAGCTGGCTTTAACCCAAGTAACACACACACAGACTAAATCTTTATTTAAATTAAAAAATCCAATAACATATGCATTAATATCTCTTCCTGACACTACAATGCTTATTCTTTGCATTATGACCAATATCAGACCTAAAGTCTCACAACTTGCCCTTTCATATTTGAAATGTCACACAACCTATGAAGGCATTCAACTTAAAAATGAATTCATATTTTTATGTCTTGCACACTAAATTCATCCAAATTGCACAAGACCTTTTTAATGCAGTCGGTGACTTTCTCGCTGATAGCATATGCTGAGTATTCAATAGTTGCTCACTGTGTATACTCTGGTGAATTTTGCTCCTGTTGGGTATGTAGATGAATGGTTAGGGCACACTTTTTCACAGTGTTTCATTGTCAGTATCAATGGGTATGGGAAGACTATGCTCTGCTGCTTCAGTGAAAGATGTGCAGAACATTGACCAAGTGTGGCTTGGTCCTAAAGAGAAGTCATTGGTAGTTATGGGGGTGGGGTGAGAGCATGATGTTGTAATAGGCCTTTCAATTGTTGGCAGGTGTGTGTCCGCCCGCTGAGGTAAAAATTTTACCCTCTCTTTTCGGAATGATCAATTTGTGCACCTTTAATTGTCAGGTGCCTCAAAAATGATGTTCAACCCTATGAGATTTGAGGATGAATTTCAGTATCAACATAGAGGGGCATTGAGAACAAGGGTAAAGAGGTAGGGATGAATTTATGCTAAACATCAGTTAGGCCAATATTTTCATACTGTAAGCAGGTTTGGGTACCTCATTATCGAACGGACATTCCATAGAGAACTTATGATTCACCAGAGCTCACAGGGATGGGAAACTGTATTCACAATTACATTAGATAATGCATATTTCCATAGCAACAAAAGAGGTTAAGGGCTGAATTTTGGTGTTGGCGAGCAGGGGGCAAGAAACCCCCGACGTCATCCCGCCCCATTTAAATTTTCAGGAAGGCAAAATCAGCTGTCCGCCCGCCAACCTGTCAATGGCCAATTGAGGCCATTGATAGGATCATTAAAACAATTAAAGGACCTGCCCGTCCAACCTTAAGGTTGGTGAGCAGGCCAGGAGCCCTGGTGGGCTTCAGAAAAAACATGAAACCTTATCTACTGGAGTTTTCATGTGGGGATTTAAAAAGTATAATAAAGTTTTAATGAAACTTATGAACATGTCCCATCTCATGTGACATTGTCACATGAGGGGGACATGTTAAGGATTTTTTTTTTCTATTTTTATTGTTTTTACAACTGTCAGCGATCTCCCTGAGGCAGCACTTAGCCTCAGGGAGATGTGCACTCTTTTGTGCACCTGCGCGAAAGAGCGTACTCTCGCATTTGGGGAATCCCCCCCCCCCACCCCAACCGCCTGCACAGGAAGTGCATAGTGCTTCCCACCGGACGTCATGCTGGGCGGGCCTTAATCAGTCCACCCACTTAAAATGGCGGCGGGGCCCGGTTCTCCGGCGGTGATCGGCTCCCCACCCGCCGGAGATTGGGTCAAGCCCGCCCCGCCTGCTAGGCAGAAAACTCTGCCCTAAGTGTACATTAAATTGAGGTTTTCAAAAGTATGAATAATTTTAATCGAATGCATCGGGAAAGTCTGTTTCCTCTGCTCAGGGTATTAGTGAATGATGAGGGTCATTAAATTAAAACTAAGGAGGAAGTTTCTGAGAAATATCTTTACAGCAAGGGTTGCTTTGCCAGAGGGAATGGTTGAGGCAGGGACCATTTCAACTTTTAAGGGAAAGTTGGATATTTGAAGGGTAGAAGGTAGTTTGGAATTTCTCTGGTTAAGGACCAGCATAGATGTGATTGGCCGAATTCACTCCAGCTATGCCATAAACCTACATAGTTTATTGTGCGATGGTTCAAGGCACGCTATGAGGGCTAATTTTGGAAAGCCCCAGGATCCTAGCGTCTATGGAGTTGTAATTTCTGTGCGCCAATGGATAATTGCCCTCCCGTCACTTGAAGCCTATAATTGGAGCTGTTTTTGAGTCATCAGAAATTCCTGGATGTTCATTTCCTTTCCAGAGGCTGTTGGCTATAATTTGCTAGTTTTTGAGGTTAGCATGTATCGATTTAACTTTTCAATAGTCTTAAAAGGCTTTTTAATTGCCGGCGGGTGTGCATCGCCCGCCGATCTAAAACTTTTACCGTCAGTCTTTTCAGAATGGTCAATTTGTGCACCTTTAATTGTTCAACCCTATGAGAGTTAAGGGTGTATTTCAATATCAACATTAAAAAAAATCTTTTGTTTATAAATCAAGACATGTCAGTAAATATGCTGCATATTTAAATAATTCCTTCATACTGATCAAACAGGGATTATGAGGAAAGGGCAGGGTCATGGGACCAACTGGATTGCTCTTTGCCAGGACCAGTGCTGACACAATGGGTCAAATGGCCTTCTTCTGTGACGTATTATTCTATGATTCTGTAAACGGTGACCGTTTCAAAAAGACTGAGGGTAAAATTTTTAGCCCAGGGGGTGGGCACACTTAAAAAGTTAATTAAAAGAAATTTTGCCTGCCCAACTTAGCCCATCGCAGCGCTCTGCCTCAGGGAGATTATGAAGCGCGTACTCACGCACATGCACGAAGTTCGCACTCACCCAGTCTGCACTTCCCGCTCCCCCTCCCCACATGTACAGGCAGCGCTTAGCGCCGCCGCTTGCGTTTCACGCTGGGTGGGCCTTAACTGGCCCACCAGCGTGAAATTGCCTTCCGGGCCCGATCGTGGGTGGCAGTCAGCTTCCCATCCGCCCTGCCCAACCCCACTGAGCCAGCACACCAAGGGCAAAATTCTGCCCTGAAAATAGTTAACATAAAACATGCAATTTAAGAAAACCTCAAAGGTGTCAAAGTTAGTGACGTCAGTGAAAGTCTGTGAATAATGAAAGTTGGTGTATCCAATTATTATTGGTTAAAAATATAGTATACACAATTGATTATTCATAGAGAATATGATGGGTATGGCAAGAATTTTGGTCTGTTTAGAAGTCAATTTGCTGCGGTATGGATATGACTCCCTGGAGATACTGAAGATGATTTCATTTTCTCTCTGCTGGAGAACATTTCAGTTCCTTTTGTCAGTCTAGAAATATAAATCTATTTTTATATTTTTCCTGTAGATTCTAATAATTTTGCATTAAAAACAAAGTGTACTCCTACTTATGATGAAACCTTGAATTAAATTGGCTTAATATAATTTTGTTTCCCATCCAACCAGGCAGAGAGGGTAAAGTGCCTGAAGGGAAATGAGTTTCAGCAATTCAAATATAGATTCTTGATGGGCCAATCCCACAGAATGCAATGCCCCTCGAATTCAATACTGATTTCAGCCAGTTTGGAGTCTTTTCATGTCTAATTTCCAATCACATTTTTTTCAATTCTTAACATCTTTAGCTTTGTTGTACCGCATCACATACCATTCTATGTTCACACGTCACTGTTAATGGCACGTGAAGTTAGTTGGTTTTCAAGATCAGCTTGAGCTGTTTATTTTTGAGAAATCTTGATGCAGGGCTAAAGGCCCATAGCACAAAGAAGATGAAGTAAAAGAAAGAAACAATTATCTCTCATAAGTAGCTCAAAATCTTTGCATACGATAAATTGCTTTAAAATGAAGTGATTAATGTTATGTTGATAAGTGTAGCAGCAAATTTATACGTAGCAAGATTCCACAAGCTGCAATGAAATTAAGTAAGAAATCAAAAAGTAGTGGCTCGATGACAGAAGACTTGTGTTTTAGGAACATAATGAATGGAGCATAGGAGTAAGCTGTTGATCCCATCTTGTCTGTGTTTCTAGGGGGCTTAGTTTCCATAGCCTAATATGCCTGTTTTCTCCTGATACCATTCTTTAAGTAATTACTAAAAGCTTTTTACAATTGCTGCATTTAGTATCAATCACCACTTGTTACATAGCTTTCCATATTTAAAGTTGATTGTGGGGGATGGTGGCGAGGGAAAAGAGTGAGGGCAAGTAAAGTTTTTGAGATTCTTAGGATGGGTTAGAATGGAACTAAGTTATGATTTCAATACAGTGTGCATTCAAGCAGGAGGAAGAGCAAATTTACTTGAGGCAATTTTACAAATTTCAAGTCTGCACTAGGTATTCTTTCCAATTCATTATCAGTCGCCCCGTTAATGGAACCTACATCTCCTACAAACTGTTTTCTCTTACATGAAAGATATGAATACGCCAAAAGCAGTCTTCTATTAAAAGTATGTTTCTCTACAGCTTAATTAAAAATAACAAAATGTGCCCTATTAATGCGAAAGCTGTCCCTGAAATGACTTTTCCTCTTATAGGCCTTAATATTTCAGCTTGAGTGTTTTTTTACAGCCTCCCTCTGTCTTACAAAAATGCAAAAACTCTCTCACTTTTATGCTATGCCAGATTTGGAACTCCTATAGATGGTCATGCCAGAGAGAGATGGCCGATCTCTGACTCCTCTTTCAGCTCTGCGTGTTAGTATCTGGCTCATGAAATTGCTAATCAAAGCTCACACCTTAATGCAAAACGTTGGGGCGTGAGGCTGTGAAAAATATCACTTTCCTCCCCCACCAAGCCCCTGATGGGCTTTCTTGTTCTGCCACCGAAAAAGTCTCAGTGAAACTTAGCCAGGCTACCCCACAGCCATTGAACATTCTGAGGGAGATGCACTTCTCAGTGCTGCCATTCAGTCTGGCTAGTAGTTCTCTGGTCCCAGTAGAAGAAGATTTGGGAGCCAAATGGCAGGTAAGTTGTGGAGGAGCAGGTTGGGGGTGGTGATGTCGTTGGGGTGGGTGGGATCTGGTTCTTGCCAGGGCCATTATAGGAGTTCCTGAGGTTTGAAGAGGCGGGGTGGGTGGTGTTGGGGGGTGGGTATGGTGGTGGGGTCAGTCTGCAGGGTGCTGGGCGGGGGTGGCAGCTGTGCCAGGCTAGGCGGCAGGTACACCGGGGTCGGGGAGAAGGGAGGAAGACCTTGGAGCTGAGTCGCCAATCGGAAAGGGAGGCCTGTGAAGAAGGAGCTTTTCTTTCCCACCTGAGACCCAAGCTGCTTGACACCCCTCCTGTTGCTGACCTACTCCTACTGGCTGAAAAACTGCGGCCAGGAAGGAAGCGGCCACTAATCCATTAATTGACCACTTAAGGGCTTCATTTGGCACAAGGGCACACCCACCTGCCGTGTTGCGTAGAGTTCTGCCCATTTTTTCTGTGATCAATTGTATACCTGTGGAACAGGCACCCAAGGGAGGCAATTGATTCAGTTAAGTACCAATTCAATAGTTTATTTTTAAGCAGATGATATTTTTGAGGTACAGTATAATAGTTAGTTAAGCCTTGATATATGGTAATTGGTAATTGGTAATATATGGCTTGCTTCCGAAGAACAAGTGACCATAACTCTGTGGTTTCCAAAGCGTTCTGCCACTGGGGCTTCTCTCACCTTGGTTGTAGATTAATTGATGGAAATTGGTTGCCATGATTAGTCACCAATTCCATCACTGTTGTTTCATGTGGCTACCAGATTGGAGAAGATGAACTACCTGGACCTTTCTTCATCTACCAATTCCTATGCTCCTAAGTGAGTTACAGAGCATCCTGTAGATAGTATGCGCACTAGCCACAGCATGTCGTGGACGGAGAGGGTGGCTATTGAGTTCAGTGGCATGGCATTGCAAACGGATTGCAAGTGTCCATAATGTTGCTGAGCATCTTGAATGTTGTTGCAGTTGCACTCATTTAGGCAAGTGGTAAGTATTCTATTTCACTCTTTAGCCTTGTTGTTATAGGCGAGCTGCCTCCGTCCTGCATTCTTCTTTACAAATCCCTCCATGGCCTTGTCCCTCCCTATCTCTGTGATCTCCTTCAGCCCCACAAACCAATTTCCATGCCTTCAGTTGCCTAGGCTCCAAGGTCTTGAATTCCCTCCCTATACCTCTCCTCCTCTCTTCCTTGCTTTCCTCTTTTAACTCACTACTTAAAACCTACCTCTTTGTTCAAGCTTTTGGTCATCTGGCCGAATATCTTGTAACATGGTTCAGTTTTATTTTTGTTTTAGAATGCTCCTGTGAAGTGCCTTCGGATGTTTTATTACATTAAAAGTGCTATAGAAATATAAGTTGTTATTGTTATTTTGGTTTTTGGCAGAAACACGCAGGCCCGGATTTTTGCAGGTCGGGTGTGGAGAGACGGGACAATTCCCGGTTCTACGAACCAGATCTGTAAAAATGACCTACAAAGCAGGTCGGATTTTCATTCCAGGGGGATGGGCTGGATGGGAACTGGGCCCGCTACCCTGGAATGAGTACAGAGGCTGCCGGTTGTGGAGATGGGCTGGGTGGAAGGCCTGCCTCTATATTCTGGCACTGTATCGAAATAAGTTAAAATAAGAATAAAATTTTAAAAATCCCTCCAACCCTCACCACCGCCCCCACACACTTCCTATGCCCCATTCATGCCAACCTATGCCATTTCATACGCCCACCCCATGGCTCCTTATACCTCTAATGCTCCCCCCACATCCCCATGGCTTTTCATAGATGCTATGCCATCTTTATGCCACCTCATGCCAACACATGCATCCTATTCACTTGCCCTTTGCCATTATCCTCTCTATGCCCCTTCACCTAGTATCCTTTGACAGCTCCTTGACAGCTTTGACAATTCCTTGAAAGCTCCTTGACAGCTTTGACAGTTCCTTGACAGTTGACAGTTCTTTGACAGCTTGAAGTTTCTTTGTCAGCTCTTTGACAGCTTGATAGTTCCAATGAGTTTGTGCCTAAAAAGTGCAAAACTATCTACACTATTAACAATACCAAAGAATACCTTACCACTCCCAAAAGTGCCTTACCTATCCCAAAGGGTGCTTTACCTCTCCCAAAGGGTGCCTTACATCTCCCAAAGGTGTCCTAGGACCATATCCAAAGGGGTACCCAAAGGTGTTCCAGGACCTTATTCAAAAGGGTACCTTACCTCTGCTAGCTATCTAAATGAATCCAACAAGTTCAGATTTTCTCTTACCTGTTCTAATCTGCACCCTTCTGGTTTCGCACTCCTGCTGAGCACATTTACATTACAGTGGCATGCAGACATATACAACATTTTACAATATCCCTCTTCACCAAAGAAAACTTTCCTCCCAATGGAGTATTACAATACAATCTTTACTTGTTATCATTTCTCCCCCCCACCACCTCAAGTCTCTGACTTTATAAATTCAGACGATCTTGAGGCTTGACTGTCTTCCACATCTTGCTGTGTCACATTTGAGGAATGTAGTAGTGCTCTATGTTTCTGATACTTGGTTATCTCCATTTGATTCATTTTTTGTGCTCCTTTGCGTTGTATTTCTCTTTATTAACAACTCATCTTCTTTCTTTGGACACTGTGGGTTTGTCCCATTCCTTCTGAGGGGAATGCACATTCAGTTCATTCCTAGAATGGACTCGAGTTTTCTTTTCCAAGGTGTCCGCCATGTTCTTGAAGGACATATAGGTTTCACAAATGGAACCTTCATTTCCACTTGTTTTGCAATTTTGGGTAAACATTTGTTTGCTGTTTTATTTTCAACTAATTTTGTAAACTTATGAATCCTTTCATTCAGTTCAATGGCTCTCAGCACATCAGAGACATCCAGTACTATTTCTTCTTCTAGTTCCTTGCACTTCAGTGTCAGATTTACATTTTCCAATCTTATTTCTGTGTTTTCCTTCTCTGTCAGAATTTTATCCATATCTTTCATTTTGGTTTCACTGTTAGCCAGGTCTGTCTCTGGTAAAGTCTTAACTTGTTTCAGTTCTGTAATTGTGCAATTCATGGCTTCGTTATCCACTCACAGTTCGGAAAGTTCAACGGCTTTTCAATGTCTCCTCTTTTCCATTCAACTGCTCCTTAGATCTTCATCTCTTTCTCGTAGCTTTTGGCTTCTTCCTGGAACATTGCTGAGTCTCCTCTGCCAGCTGGTTCTTCGGTTTGTTCAGAGTGATGTTAAGTTCAGTTTGGTCCTCTTCGTAATTTTCTGGAAAAATAAACTTTAATCTAAGGGATTCTGGTAGCATGTGAAGGTCTTTCAACAGTTTGTCCTTTTCTTTGCGAAGCTGATCTGTTTCATCTTGAGCTTTCCTGTAATTTAAAAAATCCCCTTGGGTTTCTTCTGCTGTGCTTCCATTCTACTGTTTTAATTTCTTCATGGTGCTGAGTGGTTACACATTTCTTTTGCATTTGATCTTGAAGGACAATCAATTTTTCTTTCAACTGGTTATTTTCTTGTTGATCTCTTGCCAACTCACTCTGGGCTTCAGCACATCATTTTGTTGCTACTGATAATTCCAACACAGCTTTTTCTGAAGTAATATTCAACATCCCTTTTAGCTCCTCATATTTTTCTATTGCTACATATTGATTCTTCAAGGAGTCTTTCAGGGTTGCAACTTCTTTGCTTGCCTTTTCTGCCTGCTGTTTTGCCTGGCTGTACATCTGGTTGAGTTTTCCCAACTCCTGCTTTAATTTACCAACTGTGGAATTGAGGGTCATCATTCTCCCTGATATCTTTGTTGCATCTCTGAAATTTGTTTATTCAGATCTCCAACAGCTTGTTTCATTGAAGATTTTGGTTTATTGTGTGTTTTCAAAGATATATGCTCAGCTTGAATCTTGTGCTTCAAATCTTCCATTTCAATGTGGATGCAAACATTTTCTTGTAGAACGGCTTCACTTACTTTTTGCACATTTTGCTTCCTTTGAGTTACCTCAGATAGCTCTTCTTCATTCACAGCCAAACACTCATCCCTACTGCCATTTGTCTCTCTCCCTCTGGGGTCTTTTGTTGCCCTCCCTCTGGGGTCTTTTGTTGCCCTTGGCACTTTATTGGGAGTTGCCCTCTCTCTGGTGCCTCTTGTTACCTTTGATACTCAACTGGGAGTTGCCCTCTCTCTGGGTTTCTTGTTGTTCTCAGCGCTTTATTGGGAGTGTGCTAGACTTTCTTCAAGAGTCTGCATTCTCCGCAACTTGGAGTTTAAAATATTTGTCAAAGCCATTTAATATCTCACCATACATTGTCAAGTCTGGATCTATATGTTGGCTGTGGAGTACTTTACCAGCAAATAAACCAAAGACAAATAAAAACTTATTAATTTGTACTTTTTCTAATTCCTTACTTATTCTTGTAAGTCTCCAGTAAACTAAAAATTGTCTTCTCCAAGGCTAGTCTGGCTTCCATTGCACAAATGCATTTGGCACCTCTAATTTTCCATCCGTGGCTGGATTTTCCTTTTGTAGTTACTGCTTTAAATGTTGTTACCGCTTTAAGAGCTGTCAGTACAGTAACTGTTTTTTTCCTAACAGGTAGAGGTTGCTAGGATACAATTGGCTTCCCTTTGTCTATTTTTGGAGGCTAGTTGTTGAGATTTTTGACTCAACTTTGAAAGAAAAGCTTTGCAGATGTTGTATTTTGCAACAAATGTACCAATGCAGGTACAGAGTGTTCCAGCTTTTGATCTTCTCCTGTATTGCACTGGGTTTGAAGCCTGAATCTGCTCTCATTTTAAAATGAGGATGTTTGAAGTTATTTCCTTTTGGTTTAGAGTGCTTTTAAAACTAAGATTTCAATATTTTGCTCTGTCCAAGAAACAGGGACCTGGCTGAAAAGGGTGCCCTTTCTCTAAGCTCTGCAGCCTTGTTTCTTCTTTCCCTGTTGTGCTCTGTAGGCTTGGCTCTGCCAGCCTTTTTAACTTATTTTGCTGCTGCCATTTTCCAGCTGCCCCCTCCCCCCCCCACCCCCCCCCGCCCTCCCCGCCGGATGCTACCTCTTCTAAAATGTAAGTACAGCTACCTTTTTATAATTTTTGTATCTTTGTTCACCCGTTTCTGACCAGGTTCCTTAATTCTGCAACACTTGGGATCTTGCAATTTTCATATCTTTGTTCACCATCTTGTGAACTGCGTCACTCAGGCTCTTGCAATTTTCTGTAATGGACTTCCTCTCACTCTGGTGCATTCTTCACTTCCAAGTCTGTAATGAAGATTCTTCAACTTTTTCTTCAAGTTTTCTTCTTAGGTGTGCATCTCTCTAGTTAGGCTTCAGTTGCTTACAGTGTTTCATACCTTGGGATGCTGTTCTGGGTTCATGTATTAATCTGCCATCTTTCATATCACCACGGATCACCATGCCAGATTTATGGTACTAGCTCTGATGTGATATCTCTTAGGAGATTCCACGGCTGACAACAATGTTGTATTATTCTGATGGTGCTGATATCCCATTGCTGCTAACCTTGTTGTAATGTGGTGCAAGGTGGTGTCTCAATGAGATCTTGAGACTTGTATGTTCAAACATGAACTCTTTGTTATCAATCTTTAACTATTTACAGACCCCAGGTTACAGTCATACATGGTGCTGTTACCTTCATGCAAGCTGGTTCTCTGTAGACTGTTCTCTCAGCCCATTACCATGTGACTCTATACATCATATCATGGGCAGCGCTGTTCTCCACATTAACCCTTGCTCATTTTTTAAACTCATTCATGGGATGTGGGTATCATTGGCTGGGCCAGCATTTATTGCCATCCCCATTTGCCCTTGGGAAGGCAGTGGTGAGCTACCTGCTTGAACAGCTGCAGTCCATGTGGTGTAGGTACACCCACAGTGCTGTTAGGGGGGGAGTTCCAGTATTTTGATCCAGCGACAGTAAAGGAACGGTGATATATTTCCAAGTCAGTATTGGAGCGCCTTTGCATTACAGTAGCATGTAGACACATATAACATCATACAACAGTCAGCATACATTTGAAAACTAATGCTGTGCCTTCGGATAATGTCACTGAGGGGCAGCATGTAGATGAAAAATAGGCATAAACATTGGCAAGCAGGTTATTGGTGAGTGGGAGTCACTTGATAGCACAATGGATGACTGCTTCCATCCTTGCTAATGACTGGAAGGACTGTTAGGGTGGTAATTGGCTGAGTTTCTATTTATGAGCCTGCTATTTATGGTTAGGACATACAGGCAACTTTCCACATTGTTGGATAGATCCCAGTGTCACAGCTGCATTAAGAAAGCTTATGTGGGAAAAGGGTGGTGGTGAGGGTGGGATTGGTTAGCATGAAGTGTTGGGGTGCCTAGTTCTAGTATACTGTGTTTGATTAGGTTTTTCTTCCCACTTAATTGATGCTGATGAGACTAAGTTATGAAATTCTTTCATAATTGAACACCTGTGAAGGTCATACTTGCAGAACAAATGGCAGCATTTTTCATCCCACGGGCGGGCAGCGCACAATGCGAATAGGAGTGAAATAGTGCGTGATGATATCCGGCGAACATCCTGAGGTCATCACGCACTCTCGCAATCTTTCGGTTGGCAGGCATGCGTGAGAGGTGGCAGCGTACCCGTCAACAATTAAGAGGCCTATTAAGAATCTTAAGTGATAAATAAAGTTAGAATTTTCACTGCCCGCTCAACCATTCGGTTGGCAGGCAGGCAAATAAGCCAGGCGGCTTTTACATTCTTAACAAAACCTCACCCATGGGCGGGATGAGGTTTCCAACACTTACTAAAAAAAAAATTAAACATTTTTAACATTATTTTTTACATGTCCCTCTTCATGTGACTGAGTCACATGTGGGGACATGTTTATCTCATATGGAAAATCTTTATTTTTCAGCTTAAAAGTCTTTGGCACCCTGAGGCAGCCCTGTGCCCTCAGGGAGCTTTCAATGAGTGCACCCTAGCGCATGCGCACACTTCAGCGCTTGTGCTCCTCCTGCCCCTACCCCGGCAGCACTGGGGTTATCATCGTGCGTTTTACGCTGTTTGGCCATTATTTGGCCAGCCAGCATGAAATCGTGGTCAGGGCCCGATCGTAAGTGGCGGACTGTTGTGTGGTCGCTCCCAGGCCCGCCCACCGCGCCTGCCCGATGAGGGGAAAATCCCGCCCAAAGAGTCCAGGGATTTAAACCTAACACTTTAGCTTATTAACCTGAAGTCTTAAATAAATTTTCAAATAATTTTAAAACACCATACACAAGATGGAGGTCTTGTGCATGCACTGAGGAACAA
This sequence comes from Carcharodon carcharias, assembly GCF_017639515.1. Classification (NCBI taxonomy): domain Eukaryota; kingdom Metazoa; phylum Chordata; class Chondrichthyes; order Lamniformes; family Lamnidae; genus Carcharodon; species Carcharodon carcharias. The sequence continues at coordinate 124,114,743 of NC_054476.1, forward strand.
GATTCATCTCAAACTCTAAAAAAAAGCTCACAGCACTTGTTTGACTTAACTCCTTATAAGCTGCTTTCAGAACTGTTGTTCATTGAAGTATTGTCTCATATACTGCCTATTATTTTTGCTCATGTTTCTTTTTATTTGTTCATGGGATGTGGGCATTGTTGGCTGGGCCAGCATTTATTACCCATCCCTAACTGCCCTTGAGAAGATGGTGGTGAGCTGCCTTCTTGAACCACTGCAATCCATGTGGTGTAGGTATATTCTCAGTGCTGTTAGGGAGGGAGTTTCATGATTTTGACCCAGAATTTGTGTTGAATAATTTGATTCTTGATTAAGCACTTTAGCCTATGAAAAAATGTTTGGTATGGCTGATATTATCCATCTTTTGGAACGATTTAAGAAATAGCAGCATCCTTCATAAAATTTGGTAACAAGGTGCTGACCTCACATCACATGACTTCTCATATGATATTAACCATAGGCAGTCAATGTAAGGAGCATGGGCTCCAAAGGAGTTTGCCTTTTGAGGTGAGTATAGGGTTCAAGCTTGGGAGTTAGCATTAGTGTGTTACAGGTCAGCAACCACCGCTGAAGCAAAGAAAACACAATTGCTTGCTCTTATTCCCTATTTAGTTTCAATGAACACCTCTAAGACATATTATTTGGTCAATATACATTATTGTTGTGGAGCCTTGTTGTGCACATTTTGGTTGCCGTGTTTCCTCCAGTACAATATGATTGCACTTCAAAAGTACTTAATTGGCTGTATAGCATTTTGGGGGATCCTGAGGCTCTGAATGGTGCTATATAAATTTCATTTATAAAAATGCAGCTGCTATTTTTCACATACAGTATTACCAAAATAGCATATTTTCTTGATTTATAAAGCGTAAGTTGTGTTGAATTGTGGGTTGAAGATTTGTTAAACACTAAATACAAATAAATCATATGTAAAATACATGGCTGATGCTGACAGATGCAAAATGACATAAAGACAGCTTTTGGCATAAACAAATGCTATTTGATTGAACAAAGTTTGGAGGGAAATGCTCAGTTTTGCCTAAGGCTCTGTTCTATTTATTCTTCGATGAAGTCTAAAACACTTAACAAATATTCAGTAGCAGAATCCCAGAGGCAAACCATGACTTACATGGTTCATCGCTGCCTAAAACTAAATGTTAGATAAGGAATTCATCTAACAAGTCAGACATCTTAGACCCAGTAAAAGCTGTGAGTAAGGTATGCTGTTTTCAGGGGACACTGTAACAGATCTTCTTGTCGTGCATTCAATTGCACGCATTTAGTCTGAGGATTGAAGTGAAAGCACTGAGGAATTCTTTGTCAATAATAATGGTGTTAGGTGTCAGTGAAGCTCTCTTTTTTAGCTCTTATAATTGAAATTACCACGATATTGTCTCAGTTAGCTACCACAGCACGTGTGGTCCACATGGTAGGGCTGCCGATTGTCAATCAGCCCAATGAACACCCGAGCCTCAGTACAGTTAGTACTTGTGAATCAGTCACAAGGATGGCCTAAATAGCCAAGTGGTTATGGTACTGGGTTTGTAACCCCAAGATCAAGAGTTCACAATGGCAAACTATGAAACAATGTAACTTCATCTGAACAAAAAACAGATGGAAATGTGTTTGTAATCGAAAGAGTTACGGCACTACACAGAAATTTATTCTCCCTACACCTTCATGTTTATCTATGCAACCCTTCTGCACTGTATCTCCTGCCAATGCAAGATGGCCACCAATTACTGAAGTGCGCATGTGCAGAATTCTATATCGTCATTCGCAGGAGACACAGTGCCTTTTGGAAGCCATTGACTCAGTTTCTGAGTCCCGCAACGGGCGGGCAGTCAGGGCACAGATCGGGATGGGGAGGGAGGGGAGGCTTCTGATGCACCCAGTGATGGCGGCAATACCGTTTACAGCTCCAGGTCTTGCTTCTCCCAGCACAGCATATTTAAGCACCAATAGGGCATGATGGAATACAGCTACATCCCTTGCACACTGCTGAGAAATTCTGCCACGGCAAGCTGGTTTTTTGCAAGAAAGGTCCCTTCCCAAAAGAATGGGGGGAAGAAAACACAAAAAGAAGTTAATGAAATCAAATGGAGTAAAAGTTGTGGGACCCCTGAGAGATTCTGCTGATGGTGCTGTAACATTTACAATTCCATAGCCCATGATGCCCGTGCATGTGCCCTGCTGCACATTGCCCCCTGTAAAGATGGCAGCCGTGCATATAACTGCGCATGCATGATGTTGGCAGCAAACGCAGCAGTCTTTCTATAACATTGCACTCTGGTCCCATGGCTCAGGCCTTCTGTGCATTTCCCATCCTTCTTCTCCATTATCAATGGTGGAACAGGCAGTTAGTCCCCATTCTCTGGAACTCCTTCACTAATACTTTTGCTTCTCGGTTCTCGCACAACACCTCCTAAATACTCATCCCTTTGAGTGAAACATGCAGCCACCCCAAAAAGGGCTTGCTGTATGTTTCTCTTTACCTTTGTGAAGCACTTGGGGATGTTTTCTCTTTAACAAACTTGCCACATAAATGTAAATCACTGTTCCATATCCTCAAATTATGTATTAGTTAGAATTTCATAAACTATGCAATTAAACATAGTTGGGCGGAAAGTTACTATGAGTAGTTTACCAATACAGCAGCACACAAGACTGTAATGTGGGGTTACAGCTGAGATTTGCCAGAGGTGAATTCACTGTCTCAGACTACAGGGAAGATGTGAGGAGAGTCACACATATGTTCCAAACTATATCACTCCTATAACATAGAAATGTTAGATTTGTACATAAATCCCAAAATCTGTATGATTTTATTTGATATCCTGCCTGTGTCTGTGAAGCAGTTTCCACTCACTGCACCACTAAAGCTGTCTTTTAAATCTAAAGTCAGGCCCTGGGCTGACTGGTGAAAAAATGACGTGAGAACCCAAGGAGGAAACTCTCATGTCAATTGGCTTCCATGTGGAGTAGGGATTTAGAAAGTGCATAGAGACACATTCTAGACTTTCTTCGGTTTCTTTTAAATATTTAGATAGTGTGGACTCTTTCTCCATTGCTGTCTAAAGATTTAAATTCTAACCACAGTGTGGATGGAAGACACACACAGAATTCTCTCCCATCTGGAAAAAATTGAAATGATCATCCCCGGCTACCTGGATGACACTCAGACTCTGCCTTTAACAGCGCAGGGCATATGTATCCAATTTCACAAGTTGTTTTGTTGGCATACTTTACATTCTTAATCTGCCAAGGCTGCTGAATGCTTCTGAATTGTGATGCTGTCACCAGTTGGATGCTGATCCTGTTGAGTGGAAATAACTGCTGTTAATCATTTTGTTTGAGTGTTTAGTTGTTACTAGTGAACTCTCCATGTTCTGGACAGACTCTGGATGGGAATTAGGCTCATTGGCACCATTTTCCGGGCATTACTAGTGCCCTTGGAGCTCCAAAATGGAGCCTGCGGTAAACATGCACACTTGTAGGGTGAATGGCACTGGATATCGTATTGGGAGGGCATTAGTGTATATGCAGTGATCATACACTGCAAGTAAGCAGAGCAGGAAGATCATTACGTGATCTGAGGCAGACACTGCCATTTGGGAGCTCAACTCTCCAACTAATCCCCTTCCTTGCCTCGCACAGCTGAACACTCATTCAGCAGCAGGCAGGGCTCCCTTACCAGTACAGTTTAAAGGAATCATTAGCTACTTACAGGTTAGTTGCTTGGGGATTCTTTGTTTCTGGCTGTTGCTTTGATTAGATAAGTATTCAGTGATTTTAATAGTTTTTTCAAGTTGTAAAAGTCCACAGGGAGTGGTGTGGTTCTGAAGGACCTCTGCCTGACTTCAAGACTCCTGCAAAAAACAGTTGCTCTCAGACATTGGTGCCCTAGTAGGCATTCCCCTTGGAATACCACATGACATGGAGAATGAACAGAGGTTATGCAGAGCAGGACAAGCTGCTGAAAGAGAGAGGAGTGGGATGGGGAGTAGGGTTCTCAGTTGGAGGCCATTTTCATCCAGGGTGGTGAAGGAGAAATTCTTCCACCTGAACCTCAGTGAGCAAAACTGTGGGAGATGTGTGTTTCAGTAGAAATGTCCTCACTGAAATCTGCCACTTGTTACAGCCACAACTTCAATCTCATAGCAGGGCAAGAACCACATGACCAATGGGTGTGAAGGTGACCATGACAATGAACTTTAGTTCTTTCCTGGCTGAAACTGGAGATGTTTGCAACATCTCACAGTTCACTTTTTGCTGTTGTATAAGGAAAGCCACTCTCTATTCAATGAGAACTAACTACATTTCATTCTTTACAGGTGCCATAATTCAACTCCACCCTATACCGGGATCGAAAGGGATTCCACTCATTCTTATGCTTAATTTTAGTAGGAAGAACAAGGAGAGACAATATAAAATAAAATATAAAATTTTAAAGGGGGTGCAGGAGCAGAGAAAGCTGAACGAATCATTGAAGTTGGTAGGGCAAGTTGAGAGCACAGTTAAGGAAACATAAGTTAAGTAAGTATAATCTTGTTCCTAATAGAGGATCCAAGTCTTATTAATGTTATAGAGACATACTTAAGATATCCACCAATATTTAAAGTAGCATTTACTTTAAACTCCCGAGTAGAAAGCTACAGAGCCTAGAGAGATACCTCCATCCCAATTAAGGGGAAAACAATCATCACAACACTACAACAGCTATGGCTTTACCTTGAGAGATGCTGGAGTGAATCCAACGAATCTAAAAATCTGACGGTGTGGTTCCAGTTTTTGTATCATTAAAGAGTTGAACCAGTAGGAAGCATGTTGAGCACTCGTGCTGGACAGCATCCTTTGTTTTCACCAACATCCTTCATTTTAATTGACATCCTTCAAGCAAACGAGATACTGAGAGACACTGATATTGGTCACTACACCCAGTTTCCAGGATATAGCTGACAAGTTATTTAGGGGCATTCTTAAGGCTATCCATAGATTGTGGTATCTTATAAATTATCAACACCTTACTGAGGTGATGTAGAGGCCAGTTTCTGTTTTTCTCAAGTCTGCATTCTGTTAGAGGATATATCATATCCTGTGCCACAGGATGCTGGTGCCCTTGAGCACACAGATGCCTTTTTAAACTTTTAAACCTTTGTCCAGCAGATGAACTTTGCTTTTAATTTTTAATCCCTACTACATAGGGGAATCACTATTTTAATCTTATAACTCCATATTTATACCTAGATTCTCTTATAGCTGTTTCTATAGCTGCATCCCTTCAGACCCCACCATGTCCATCATATACCCCCCAACCGCCCCCCCTTCCAAACCACTTGCTGGACCCTGTCAGCCTAGCCCCAGTGATTGTCCAGGTTCATTACTAAATGCCACGTCCTTGGCCTATCCACAGCATTAGCAGTGACACCACGCCTGCTGGTGTACAGAGCTGCCGGCCGCTGATTGAAAGTCCTGCCTCATACTAACAGGGCAGTTACCTGAAAAATTTAAGTGGGACGAGCCAGCATAGCAGAGGCTGGCTCTTTTTTCCCCATAAATATACTTTATTCATAAAATTTATAAAATTACATTACAAAACATTCCGACTTAAATTATAGAAAGTGCAATAAAATTCAACTTTTCTCCATACAACATGCTCCACCCTGAGATGCCTCAATACAATTGTAATACTTTTGACATTTACAGTGTACATTCCAGGTCAGGCATACAGCCTGAGGCCAAAATGTTTCAAATAGAAGATTACAGAAAGTGCAGTAGAATTCAACTTGTCTCCATCCAGCATGTGCCGCTCCTAGGTATCTCAATACAATTTCAACAGTCTTAATATTTACAATATATATTTCTTGTCAGGCATACAACTGATGGCGTTCTACACAGTTTCTAGCCCCTCGTGCTGAAAGGCCTTAAACACCAGCCTTTCCCCATTGAGCCTCTGCAGTAGCTGCCCCAAGCTTTGGTGCATCCCTCAGCACATGGTCCTGGACCTCAGAATGTTTCAGTCTGCGACACTCGGTTGAAGACAGCTCTTTGCACTGGAAGACCAGCAAGTTTTGGGCAGACCAAAGAGCGTCTTTCACTGAGTTGATGGTCCTTTAGTTACCAATGGTGGAAGGACTAACAACCAGAGAACACCAATTTAAGGTGATTGGCAAAAGAAACAATGGCGACATGAGGAAAACCTTTTTTACGCAGGGAGTGGTTAGAATCTGGAAAGCACTGCCTGAGACTTTGGTGGAGGCAGATTTAATCATGACTTTCAAAAAAGAATTGGATAATTATCTGAAAAGAAAACCATGGTGGGGGTGTGGGACAAGGTGAGTTACTCCTGCAGAGAGCTAGAATGGACACAATGGGCTGAATCGCCTCCTTCTGTGCTCTATTATTATTATTAGCTGTCCCTCATGAACGAGGATGGTTGTCTTCCATGGGTCTAAAGATGGCTGATGAGCCCAATTCGGGATCTGCAGACTTCATGGCATGTAGGTTGTTTGTTGTCATGTGGGATGTCTGGATTGTTTTCTCAGTTTGGGCCATGGCGTGTTCTTTTCACTGCTTTTGCTTTCCTCTTCATTTTTTCATCATTGGGTCTCAAAATGCTGGGATCCTTCCCACAGGCTGTGCTGCCATCTGGTTTGGTCCAAGCCGATGGACCCCCCAGGAGTTGAGGTCAATGTTGCATTTCTTCATGTTGGCTTTCAGCGCATCCTTGAAGTGCTTCTTCTGTCCTCCTCTGGTGCATCTGCCCTGACTGAACTGGGAGAAGAAGACTTGCTTTAGGAGCCTGATATCTGACATCCGAACTACATGACAAACCCACCAAAGCTGATGGCGGATGATCATAGCCTTGTTGCTTATGGTGCCTGCTTGTGAGAGGACACTGATGATGGTGAATCTGTCCTCCCACTTAAGATGTCAGGTCTTCCCCAGGTAGCGTTAATAGTATGACTCCAGTGTTTTGAGGTGCCTCCTTTGTCTGTGTTTCAGCCCACTCAGTAAGGAAGGGATCAAGATCACGTCATAGGCGATGAGCTTGGCTTCAGTTTTGATGCTACAATCTTCATACACTCATTTCCTCAGCAGGTTTCAAGTGATGCTAGATTTTTTCATCAATGCCAGCATTCTGCGAGAATTAACTTCCAAGGGACTGGAAATGTTCCACATTCTCCAAACACTCATCATGAATCCTAATCAATGCGGCTGGGGCGTGTGCATTTGAAGCTTGCCGGTGGAAGACTTTGGTCTTCTGAATGTTGAATGTAAGTCCCATCTTCTCCAATGCCTCAGTAAACCGATTCTCTGGAGATATGTTTCTGACACAGCACTTACTGTGCATTGGAACTCAATGACTGATGTTGGGGTGTTCTTAGTTTTTGATTGGAGTCATCCAATAAGCTGCACACTTGCAGGGAGCTTGCCCCCAGCCAGATGGAGCATGGTAGCAAGGACAATCAAAGAAAGAGCTGGAGTGATGACACAACCTTGTTTGACTTGTGTCTTAATCTCAAATGGGTCTGTAATGGAGCTATTGTTAATGATCATCCATCACATATTATCACGAAGCAGGCGAAGGATGTTAAACAATTTTGGAGGATATCCATGGCCAGAATTTTTAGGACAGTTCTCCCCATCCGAAAGTCCCCCGCTGACTCTGAGAACCCCGCTGCCATTTTACCCTATAACAAACGTTGATCAGCAATAGGCGGGACTTCCACCCAACACTCAGGAGGAAGTCCCGCCGTGGAGTGCGGCTGGCCAATCACGTTGCAGTGGCTGGAAGAGGCACTGCAAGAACCTTCCTGAGCCTAAGTCCAGGGAACCAGAGAAAAAGATGGGTCAGGAGTCTGTGTGGGGAGCGTAGGGAAGGCCTGGGGGGTTGCAAGGGGGACAATCAGGGCCTCAGGGGATAGGCTGGTGGGGGTATGGAGGCCCGCAGGTCACTGGGCCTTAAGGAGAGGATGCCCCCAGTCAGAAGGGGCTTCTGATGGAGCCTCCCCCCCACCATCACCACACACACACACACACACACACACACACACACCCCACCACCTTCCAGCCCAAGATTTAACTCCCTTAATTTCTAGGTCTCCCCCTGAGCTGTCATCTGTCCGCCAGCCTAAAAATTGAGGCTGGGTCTTAATTGGGACAAGGGCGGGCTTCCCATCTGAGGCCCTGCCCTCCCTAGTGTAAAATCGCGACCAGGTCGGACAGGCAGGAACCCAGAGGGAATCCCGTCCAAGCAATTTCACACTCTCCCCTTCACAACCTGGGGGGGGCGGGGGGGGGGCATAAAATTTTGGCCCATATTTCAGCAGAATCTTCCAGTGTGCCTCACGATTTACAGAGTCAAAGGCCTTTGTCAAGTTGAATGCTTTGTCGAGAGGTTGATGCTGTTTGTGACATTTTTTTTATAGTTGGCGAGCTGTAAAAATCATGTCGGCTGTGCCACTTAATGGCCTAAACCTATATTGAGATTCAGGGAGTAGCCCTTCAACAAGTGTATTAAATAGATTCGGAAAGGTTCTCCTGATGATCTCTCCTACAATGGAAGGCAGTGAGATGCCTCTACAGTTTCCACAGTTGGATTTGTCCCCTTTCTTGAAGATTGTCACAATCATGGCATCTTTGAGATCATTCAGGACTTCCTGTTCATTCCAGATCGATAGTACCAGAGTGATTCTTACCAATCTCACAAATGACATCCCAGCTGATAGTGACAAAGGTATCCCTCCTCACCTTCCTTGACCTATCTACAGCCTTTAATATGGTTGACCATACATTTATGCACCAATATCTCTCTGCCGTCGTCCAGCTGGGTGGGACTGCGCTTGCCTGGTTTCATACTTATCTACAGAAGCAAAATCCTTCAGATTCTGGACATCTGAAATAAAAACAGACAAGGCTGAAAATACTCAGCCAACAGGCAGTATCGGTGGAAACAGAAAGAGATAATGGACAGAATTTCACAGTTCTCCCCCGGCATGTTTTCAAAAGTCTGTAAGATGCCAAATCATTCTTATCCATGCTTTTCTGGCTAGAGAATCACTCGCAATGGCGTCTCTTCTTCCTCCTGCACCTTTAGCTCTTGCATCCCTCTTTACTTCCCTCTTTTTTTATTCGTTCATGGGATATGGGTGTCGCTGGCTTGGCCAGCATTTATTGCCCATCCCTAATTGCCCTTGTAAAGGCGGTGGTGAGCTGCCTTCTTGAACTGCTGCAGTCCATGTGCTGGAGGCACACCCACAGTACTGTTAGGGAGAGAGTTCCAGGATTTTGACTTAGCGACAGTGAAGGAACAGCGATATATTTCCAAGTGAGATGGTGAGTGGTTTGGAGGGGAACTTTCAGATGGTGGTGTTCCCATGTGTCTGCTGTTCTTGTCCTTCTAGGTGGTAGTGATCGTAGGTTTGGAAGGTGCTGTCTAAGGAGACTTGGTGAGTTCCTGCAGTGCATCTTGTAGATGGTACATATGCTGCTACTGTGCGTCAGTAATGGAGGGAGTGAATGTTTGTGGAAGGGGGTGCCAATCAAGCAGGACGCCTTGTCTTGGATGGTGTCAAGCTTCTTGAGTGTTGTTGGAGTTGCACTCATCCAGGCAATATCATCTGAAATCATGGTGCCAGTTTCCAAACGTACACTGACGATACCCAACTCTACCTCTCCATTGTCCTAAATTTTCAAACTGCTTGCCCAACATCTATTGTTGGATGAACAGAAATTTCTTCCAATTAAATATTGAGAAGATGGAAGCCATTGCCTTTGGTCCCTGTCACAAATTCTGTTTACTTACCACTGATTCCATTCTTCTGACATCTGTATGAGGCTGAACCAGACTATTCACAACCTTGAAGTTATATCTCACCCCAAGATAAGCTTCCTACCACACACCTACACCATTACTAAGCTTGCTATCTCCACCTTTGTTACATCATCTGCTTTTGAACTTGCCTCTGCTAATTTGCTGCTAAAACTCTCACCTATGCCTATGTTACCTCTAGATTTGATTATTCCAAAGCACCGCTGGCTGGTCTCCCACATTCTACCATCCACAATCTTGAGGTCATCCAAAAACCTCTGCTACCAGTGGCTTAAATTGCATCAGGTCATGCTCAACATCTCCCCTGTGCTTGCTGATCTACATCGGCTCCTGGTCAAGTAGCGCCTTAATTTTAAAATTCTCATCCCTATTTTGAAAACTCTACTTGGCCTCACCCCACCCTACCTCTGTAATCACCTTCTACTGTACAACTCCCCCTAGACCATGTGCACTGCCAATTCTGGCCTCTTGAGCATTCTCAATTTAAATTGCTCCATCATTGGTGGCTGTGTCTTCGGTGGCCTGAGCCCTAAGCTCTGGAATTCTCTCCCTCAATCTCTTTGACCCTCTTCTTTTCTTTCCTCCTTTGAGCTATTTTTTTAAAGCCAAGCTTTTTACCCAAGCTTTGGTCATTTGGCACAGTATTTCCTCTGTGGCATAGTGTCAAACTTTGTCCTGTTATGCCTTTGTAAAGCACCTTGGGGCATTTTTTTGTGTGCAAGGTGTCATCTAAATGCAAATTGTTCTTGTCTAATTTAGGCCCCTTTATATTTTTGCATGTGTGGGTTTCTATTCAAATAATTTGTCGGTATAGAATTTGCATAAAAGTTGTTTCTTTCTTTATGTTCCATGCTTTGGATTGTTGATATGATTTATTGCACCCTATTACTATACTTTGCTTGCAATGTTTTGTTTGACTTGAGATTAAATCGTGGTTGTGGAAGCAATTGTCCTTTATGATCTGATCTGAAATAATTTTCAATACAAAGGTAAGCGAGGTGTGGGTAATTGATTTTCTGCTTATTCATCTTAACCTGTTTTGTGGCACAGGCTGTAGACTTTCAATGTGTATTATGCATGTAATGTGAGGTTAGTCTGGCATGTATCTGTTTGTTGTTGTGGTCACTGAGATGAAATTAGCCATAATTCAAAGGTAACCTCATTATCAAGAATCTGACAGCAGAGAAAAATGAGCGCGTCATGTGCGCTTTTGAGTTTGGATGATCAAAGAGGTTTTACTTTATTTATTGTCATTTAGTACAACTGAGAATCTTTCCAGCTTAGTTCATATTTATTTCCCTGGTCCTGGAAAAGCTCAATTGTTGCAGTTCAGCACGGTGGTGTGCCTCTAATAATGTGCACAAAGTAGTGTGATTGCTAGTCTTCAAGATATAATCAATGATCACCCCCAAACCCATTTTCCTGTTTGTTTTTTGCCAGCAGAGGTCCTTATGAAGTTAGCTATTTATTTTGGGTCCCCTGCTGCACAGGGTGGACCGATTAAAGGACCTCTTGATGGCTTTGCTCGACAGCCTGCCCAAGTCTTGTCCCTTGTGTTGGATCACGATGTTGGTTTCCTCAGAGACAGAGTGAGCACCTCTTGAGCTGAAGCTTGCTTTCAGAGGACCCTTGAACACCGGTATTTTGTTTTTACTGGCTTGCAGGTTGCCTTCTGCCCCTGTGAGTACAGAAGGATCTTTTATTTTATTAACCCTGACCTTACTGTTTCCATTTGATTCAGTATTCCTTCATTCAACTAGTTTGGGCAAACCATCCAAACTTGTAATTTTATTGGTGTTTTCTTTTTAAAGGGAGGCACTTGTTGTGTCTTGATGCTGTCAGATCTCACTCAAATCCATATTTCCAATCAGAAAGTTTAAAATCAGACCCTTTCATGGTTATTTTCAGAATCAGGTCAGAAGATCTGAGAACTTCCTAGTACTTAGCCTGGCTGAATTTGTCACCCAAATAAATGATAAAGGGGTTTAATAGCTTAGATTCTGTGAAGCTATAATCTCTGGTAAGGAATCTAGAATGAGGGGAATACAGTGAAATCACAATAAGTCAAACTCAGATGACACAAAATTCAGTTATTTCAAAGTCATCACCCAACCCCACTAGCAGAGTAGCACATCCTATGGAACAATGCTCAGAAGAAACTGAAATTCTGCACTGGTAACTCCAAATTAGCTGAACTTGTCAAATGAACCCACCAGCCAATCATAGCAGAGTTATACCACTCAAGAGCACAAATCATGGAGCGCTGGGCAAGTCATCATTTGACATCAAGACCTCCCTTTCAAAGGATGTGCAAAGCCTGTGAGTATAGCTAAATTTGTGAGAAAGTTAAAATTTGACCTTGGCCATTTAGGAGTGAAAAGAGAAAGCACTTCTTCACTCAAAGGATCATGTAAATCTGGAACTTATTCCCTCAAAAGCCCATGGATGCTGGGTCACTTGAGATTTTCAAGACTGAGATTAATAGATTTGTGTTGGGTGAGGGTATCAGGCAATATCAAGGAAAGTTGGATAATTAGAGTTAAGGGTGTTAGGAAATAGAGACAGTTTAAGTTAGTTATATTGGTATTTGTGGGTGTTAGGAATGAGTTTCACCTTTAAAATTTAAGTTTGATTTGTATTCCTGCATCTTTGCGTTAAGAAAATGTCAAGTTGAGTTTTAGTTTCCCTTTAAAAGGTGCTTGCATTTCTAATGAGAGTTTACAACTAAGAGAAGTTAAGCAAGCAAAAGAGTAGAAAAACTGGGCTGTTGCCTAGCAACAGGGGTCCAGAGAGGCAGGTCCCTCCCACAGACACACACACAAAAAACTAGAAACAACAGTTTTTAAGCTCAGTTTTGAAAACAACTGCCAGGCAGAAGCAGCCTAGAAGCTCACATAGCCAGTTCAAAGCTAAAGTTGGTTGAAAGCAGCTGCCAGGGAGAGACTGGAGCAAAGGGGACAGGTAGCTAGTCCCAAGCTAAAGAAGAAAGTCCCCAAGAACCCAAAGGATTGGAACAGGAGAAAGTCCCAAGCAGACTTTTTAGTCAAAGGAAGGACAGGAACCTGGAAAAGATCCTGTCAAATGAAGTAAAGAGTAAGGAGCAGAGAAAGGCTCCAAGCTTCAAGCTTAAAGAGATAAAGGCTTGGGAATAGTCAGAAGGCTCAAAGACATAACTCAAAGTCTGTAACTCTTTGCTATGGACATATGGAGCAGTGGTGTACTGTTGACAGATGAATCAGTGAGATTACATGGAGGAAAGCTTGAATGCATGTGGTGACCCAGAAGAGAGGAATATCGGAAGGAGAATTCGAAACCCTGGAGGTGAAACCTTGCAGAAGGCATCTGGGAGAAGATTTCAAGGTGAGTTCTTGGAGAGTGGAGATTGGAAACCCTCATGTGAAAGACGGAGTTCAGTGAGACTGGTTGGCTCATGGTGTAACAAGCGTCTGGGGGCGGTGGGGGGTAGGCGGTGGTGAGTTGAGGAGAGATCCATCGCATCTGTCTGGGGTGACATCTGTCACTTGGTTTCAAAGTGTGGTGTGACTGACTGCAGATTGCCAATTGGTTTATATGGACTGTACTTACTGTGAACATTAAAGTATAAGATGGCTTTTGTAACTTGTGTTATCCTTACAAATCTGTATATATCTATGATGGCATAGTTGTGGGTGAGGGAGTATTGTAATATAGTTCATCTTTTCTTGTTTAATAAATATTTTATGCTTTTGTTAAAAGTTCATTAGCTGACGCCGGTGACTCTGTTCAGTAGCCTCTCTCCACTTAACTAAGCAAACAAATAAAAGTTGAGATCTATCAAGCTGGTTTCCACTCTGGAATCAGGCTTGTCCAGTGGTAACCTCAGCTGGGGATCATAACAAGTGTCAGATAAGCAATGATCTAAGTTAATGATTGAACATGCTCCTATATGTTCCACAGGCTCAGCAAACATGAGTATGATGGCCAGAATTCTTCTCATTGTTTTCCCACAATACAAGTTGCAGTTTGTCCCTGAGTTACCGCTTAACATCAACAGACAGTTTATTGGATGCCCTTTGTTATTGGTAGCCACCCTGTGGAACTTTCATTTTGATTACTTCTAAATTTTACCATTCTAATATAACTTTATTGCTTTAGTTTTTTATTTGTTTATTTTCTTTACAGCTGATTTAAGCGGGCCATGGAAAATTGTCTCTTTAACAAGGAGCCCTTTATTGGGCTCTGATAAGGCTGCACTAGGTTAGCTCAATCTCATCGTTTGCATGCTTCTACATTAAAGTAGGACCCTTCCATGTTATACAAATATTGTCTTAGGTTTTTGAACTTACAATGCCTGGTATAGATGGAGTGGCAGTGTCCCAACAATGGCTTACCACCCTGTTTACATGAAGAACTTTGTCAACCACTTTTTACTAATTCGAGTCAACAACATCCACTGAATTTCTCTCATTGTCTAATCAAATCCTTTGAAGAATTTTAGTAATTTTGTAGGATATGTCTTATTTCAGAAACTATGCTGATATCTCCTTGTGATGCGGTCAAGCACCTTTTCCACTTGTCTCATTAGTGCAAGAAGAGATAGCATATTCAGTACCATGCACACAAGAGCTGTCTGGCATATATTTGTATGAACAAACCAACAGTGTAAGAAATGTTGAAGAACCAGAAGCCTAAACAGGAACAACTGCATTCAGTCCACCATTGCAGATCTGACTACCCAGTTGCATTAAGACAGGAGTAGTGCTTGCTGTTTCATTAGGAATTTGCTGAGGAAAATGGTCTGACTTAAGGACCCACTTCAGAAAGGGAATCTGGTTTGTCATTATTTTTTCCAAGTGATTTAGTGCACAGGTGTGATGATATAATGCAATGATACTGAGTGCTGCAGGATATCTCACACTAATAGATGCAGCAAATAGCTGAAATTGAGTGCAGCTATTAATATAAAACCTTCCTGCCCAAGTCCCAATTTGTTCCTAACGTATTCAGTTTTTGCATCTTCCTTCTCGTTAAGCGCAAGTCTGAATACAAACAACTTCCTTTTATCCCTGGTGTCAATCTGGACCTCAGGACTTGCTCAGTATATTTAAATACATTTGGTAAGTACCTGAGGGGCTTTCACTGGCACAGGTCCTATTCGCACATCCAGAAGTCTGTTCTGTTGAATCACACCATCCTTCAACTACGCTTGAAAGGGGATGCAATGAAGAATAAATGCAACAGTCAGATCATTGCTTACTTTAAAAATTTCACAGATCAATTACTTCAGAACAAGCTGTTTGCTGTATTATAGCTGAGCAAATCTTTGTATAATTCAGGCTCGGATTTTTGCCACAGTGGAGTGCCTCTCCGTCATGGTGAAAATCCCGGAAATGTCTGGAAATCCTAATTTTCGCCCCTGAACACGGCATGTTCCATTTTCCCGAGTGTGGTTCTGCAATCAGGCTGGGGTTCATGCATGCATACTTTACGGAGGCAGTTGGTCATTTAAATCATTAGCTGCCTCCACCAAAATTGGGCTTTGGTAGGCTAGGAGTGTGAAACCTGGAGTGTGTGGATTAGTCAAGGTAAGAAAATGCCTGAACTTGGTGAATTCATTTGGATAGCTAAGGTACCCCTTTGGATCTGGGAGGTACAACTTGGGGAAGGGAAGACACCATTTGGGAGAGCTAAGGTATCCTTTGGGATTGTTAAAAGTAAGCATGATTGTGTATAAAAAGTGTATAAACTAATTGGAACTGTCAAGTTGTCAAGAAACTGTCAAGCTGTCAAGCAACTGTCAGGCTAACTAGGAATTGTCAACCTGTCAAAGAACTGTCAAGCGGTCAAGGAACTATCAAAGCTGTCAAGGAACTCTGAAAGGATACTAGGTCAGTTGGCATGGAGGGAGTAAAGGCAAATGGTGATGTGTGGGGGCATGGATTGGAACTAAGTTGGCATCGGGGCTATAAAGTGCCACGGGGATGTGGGGGGCATAGGGGCTATGAGGGACCTTGCGGGGTGGGTAGAGGGGCATGGGTTGGTATAGGGGTTATGAGGGGCCATGGGGTTGGTTAGAGAAGCATACCCCCTCTCATAGCAGGTATGAGAGGCTATGGAGGATGGGAGCATAAAATGACAAAGATTGGCATGGATGGGGCATGGGGAGTGGTGAGTGGGGGTGAGGGGTGAACATTGGAATGCCTTTTTGCTTTAATTATATTTGTAATTTAAATCAATGCAATGCTGGAGCACAGATGCAGGCATTCCGCCTAGCCCACCTTCCCACCTGGCAGCCTCTGCGCTCATTCCAGGGACAATGGGTGCGACTTCCAATCCAGCATCCCCATCCCCCACTGCCTGCCCCATAGCGAACACCTGGCCTGTGGGTGGCTATTTTTTAAGATTCGTTTGCAGAGCCAGGAATTCTCCCATCTTTGTGCACCTGACCCAGGAGTCAAAATCTCAGCCTGAGTTGGTTTTTCACAAGTAGAATGTATCCATAATGGATCCTAATTTTTATTTTGTTTTGTCCTGACTCCTATCTCCTGAATGGATAGTGATCGGGAATGGACGATCCATGGCTGTTCCTGCACCTTCTCACACCCTCCCCCACATGTACCCTCTGACCCCAACAACTTCCTTAGTTCTGGACACTGAAGCCTATTTTGCCATTATTACTGTAGTTTTGATTGAGTGCAGCTAACTTAGCAAAGACCAGACTGAAACTTGGGAACTTCCATGGCTAAACTAACTACCAAAGCAGCTATGGATCTAACCTTCCAATTCCAAGGGCAGATTCAATTCCATTTCTTATTTAAAAGAGAATCAGGGATCAGAAGGAGTTGTGAACTTGTGGAAGTTGGAGGAGTTTCACAGGTCGCAGTCTCTGGAGCATCCGACCAGAATAACAATTTATCCTCTTATAGTGCCTTTCATGTAGCAAAGTTGACATAAGTACTTTATGGTTGAGAGTCAGACCTGGGCAATAGAAGGGAAGTTAGAAGGCATGGTCAAAGTACACTTGAAGTAACATGTTTTAAAGAGACTTTCCAAAGCAGATGTAGTAAGATGGAAGTGTTTAGGAAAATATTCCAAAGTGTGGTGGCAAGATGGGCTCTCATCCAAGAATGCAGAATGAAGCTTGACTGAGAGCCCTGACAACCTTTAGACTGTTTAAACAGCTGGACCCCTAGGAAAACAATGCTTGATTGACAGCTCTTGTTCTCTGATCTATTCTGTCAATTGCACAATGTTTATTGACAGAAGATAAAGAGATTTCAAATGCTTGCAGCTGGGAAAATGTGTCCCTAAATGGAATAAAGGCGGGGAAATAGGATTTGAGTAAATCACTTCAACTAAGGTACTGACACTAGTATAAGTGCTGTAACTTCACCGGTTGCCCAGTGTAAACAATAATAGTGCGGTTGTGTGAATAGTTAATCCAAATCTTATTAACCAACACACTACAGGCTTTTGGATCTGTGGTAGTAACTCACGGCACTGCTGACAATACATGAGCTGTGATGATTAACGTTCAGCTTGTGCTGACCAAAAGTTGAGTCCCTCTTAAGATGCAGAGTTGTCTTGTGCTAAAGTTTGATGTTTAGTACAAAACCAGCACACTGGCAATTTCAGTTGCGAATCATAAAAACTATAAATAGGATCTTAATCCCAGTGCTGTCAGCGCTGGTAATATATGGGTGCTGTTGTACTCCTGCCCTTTACTGGTGTCTGCACATAAGTATGCATAAATTAGATTTAATGGAAAAAATGTCAGCATTGAGATTCTAACAGGATGTGCGTGTTAGAATTTGTTATACTGACAGCTAACATCCTGTCAGATGTTCAGATTTGTTAATCATTTACCTCTTGAGCCACAGCTACCTCAAGAGCCATTAACCTCCACAGAAATCTTGTCAGATGTGCAACATCTTTTCCTGCCAGTCCTTTGTTTTCCCTGGGTCTTGATTTACGTTGGGCACCATTGACCCTGGGCCCATACTGGTTCTTCACACAAGGGGTGGACATGGTGTATGAGACCAGACAGTGAAACCTGAAAGTTCCTAGGGAGGTTCTGAAAAGTTGGGGATGAGGGAGACGTGGCAGGGTGCATTCACACCACACAACTACCAAGCAATGACCATCTCCAACAAGAGAAAATCTAGCCATTGCCCCTTGATGTGCAATGGCATTACCATTGTTGAATTCCCCACTATCAACATCCTGGAGGTTACCATTGACCAGAAAAGAACTGGACTAGCCATATAAATACTGTGGCTACAATAGCATGTCAGAGGCAAGGAACCCTGTGCCAAATAACTCACCTCCTAACTCCTCAAAGTCTGTCCACCATCTACAAGGCACAAGTCAGGACTGTGACGGAATACTCCCCCATTTGCCTGGATGAATGCAGCTCCCACAACACTCAAGAAGCTTGACACTGTCCAGGACAAAGCAGCCCGCTTGATTGGTACCACATCCACAAACATCCACTCCCTCCATCACCGACGCACAGCGGCAGCAGTGTGTACCATCTGCAAGATGGAACTCACTGCAGGAACTTAACAAGGCTCCTTAGGCAGCATTGTCCAAACCCACAACAGCTACCATCTAGAAGGACAAGGGCAACAGACACATGGGAACACCATCACTTGGCAGTTCTCCTCCAAGCCACACACCATCCTGACTTGGAAATATATCGCCGTTCCTTCACTGTTGCTGGGTCAAAATCCTGGAACTCCCTTCCTAATAGCACTGTGGGTGTTCCTACACCACATGGACTGCAGCAGTTCAAGGAGGCAGCTCACCACCATCCTCTCAAGGGCAATTAGGGATGGATAATAAATACTGGCCTAGCCAGAGACACCCACATCCCGTGAACAAACAAAATAAAAAGAATATCCATCCCCACTCCCGATATCTGCATCTGCAGTCATTTAACGCTGTGAGGTTGCTAATTGGCTGGAGGCTGGCCATCTGCCCCTCTTGGGGAGGAAGTCATGCCTCAAAGAACTGCTGGTAGCTCTCTAGTCCCAGCAGCACCACCAGGAGCAGTGGCCACAGCTGGGATTACAGCCAGTCCCAGCGATGAAGTGCCAGGATCCAGATTGAAGCTGAGTACTGGGGTCTCTCTCTGGGGCAAGGCAGGAGACCACTGTGAGTGGGGGTGGGGTGATAGGATGAGGGCAGGTTCCGAATGCCAGGAGAGGAGGAGGTGCCTGGGGCAAGGGCAGACCTTGGGGGAGGCTTTGATTGGGAATGGAGACCTGTGAGGTAGTCTTGCTGAGCAGGTTACTTGCCCGCGCCCCAGTCCTTGACCTCCTCCTGCCAATCTGAGAATTACAAGTGGAAAGTGGCCCTTGAGTGCCCTCACTTGGGGCAAAGATATGCCATCCTAGGCCAGCCACCCCCCCCCCCCCGAAGCTGTAAAAGCATGGCCAGGTCGAGGAAGGTGGGTAGGCAGTGGCAAGAATAAGTGTAGTAGTGAAGAAGGCCACTTGCCTGCAAACCCACCAGCGGGGGACCATAAAATTTTGCCCAGTGAGTATCAACGGGCTCTTTGACAGTGAAGAGCACACATTTGTGATCCTGATGTTTATGCCCATGCTCTTTCCAGCAAACATCAATGGACAGTGATCAGGAGTGGGAACCCTGGGCAATTCTCTTTCTTGCTGCTCCAAAGGCAAAGAGACCAACTGTAGCCCCTATTATTGGGCCAGCATACGCTGAATTGCTCAACACAGAGCCGAGGGTAGGAACATAGGCCTTTCTGGTCTGCATGTCTTTGTTACACACTGGGAATTTCACTTACTAACTGAGCTATCCAGGGTGCTCCATCCCATTGCTTTTTTTCAGACTTGCATGGCATTAATCTCAAATAGGAACTTAGTGGGTATACAGGAGCAGCCTGAGAATTATAGGTAAATTCAATGAGTCACCAACCTTCCCATGGCAAGAATGTTTATTGCGAATCAGAGCACAGGGGTCAACACCCTAATTTTCAGCCTGCCTAATTTGCCACCATTCTAGTGTAAGCCATGAAGTTTACTCCAATGCTAATCTGATTTTAGTCCTGATTACCAGAGTAGTCAGGGGAGGGGATTGGAACAGTGACCGAGATGGAAAACTTAGTGAGTGGCTGGAAAAGTGGTGGAATACAGCATCCCACCACCAACTAGACCCGACGTTGGTCCCATCCCAAATCATAGGGTCAGCGAGCTGTTAAGACAGGCAGGGAGTCTTCATGCAACCCACCACTGGAGATTTATCTGAGAGGGAGAAGAAACCTCATGCCAGAGAAGGGTGGTGTGGCACCTTATTGGTGTTTAAAGAAGCAGTGGCAACAGTTAGGCAGGTGTTTGCAGCATTGTTCAAAAGGGACAGATGATGAATTGACCTTAACGATAGACCAGTTTATCAGTTATGAGTAAATTCATAATTCGAGGTTATGCTAGTGAGCATTTAGAAATGTATAGGTCAATCAAGGATTTGTTAAATGCAAATTGTGTTTGACAAATTTAATTAAGGTCTTGAATTTCCTCAATATGGCCTGTTACACCTTTAAAAAATGAGTTCAACATTTGCTGGTATCCAGAAGGAAACAAACAGAACTTTTATGGTTACCCTCATTTGCATATTCATTGGTAAAACTATTGATGTAAAACCAGTCCAAGCAGCTAAACCAGCAGGGAACTTATGCAGCCTTTCAAAATATATTGTTCCGCCTACACGCTTCATCACACACCGGGGGACAAGTGGGTAATACAGGACCAGTACCTGGTTTTTTAATTTCTCTTTCAAATTATTTAACTGCATATGTGACCAAAATTCATATTTGACTTGGGCAAAGTTATACTCAAGAATTATCTGTCCCCAAATGACAGGGGGCACAACATTAAGCTAGAAGAGAAGAAGGCACAACTCTTCTAGACTCCTGGAAGGCATGAACAAACTCGCGGATACTGTTGCCATCAAGTCAGGTTATGCCAGCTAGAGGGATATAGCAATGACACCTAGTGCCATCTGTTTCACCTCTGGGACTACAGAGCAGCACTACAAGAAATTCCATGTCCTCAGCAGGGTAGGGAAGGTAACACACTGCTCACCTCTCCTTTTACTTTCAGGTCCACACTGGGCACTAGTATACTCTTCATTCTTTTAATGAGGCATTTCCACAACTAATTCTTCACAATATTTTTCAGTTAAGGGAAGCGCCAACATGGCATCATGTCACTTTGACTACCAGCTGCCTTCACAACAAGTAGGGCACAGCCCTTAGCCTATTCCACCATTTTATACACCTTCAGACTCCCACTTATCTTTCCTCACCTCTCCTATGCCACTTGGCATGTGCTCCTCAACAGCTTGCCTTAGCCTCAATTGCAGGATTGTCTTGCAGGACATATATTGCTGCACATCTTCCACAGACAGGCCAGGCTGCCACATCAAGGAGAAGGCCATGCATCTCCTAGGGTTCCATGAGCAGCTGGAGATGGCGGGGTTGGTAGCAGTGGCACTGGGTTATGAACTGGGAATCTGCATTGTCATCATGTCATTCCTGCGAAGGACTTATGAGGTAAATTTAATTGCCGTGTGTGGTGCATTTGTGGCACTGAAGTAGCGTAGGGCATTTTTTTAGCTTGCTCAGCTTTTTAAAATCTTTCTGCCATAAATTATTGAAGACTTAAGCATTCAGACAACGTATGAGCAACATTTGGGAGAGGTTGTGAGAGGTTAGAGGGCATAACGTTGAGAATAATTGACCATCCGTTGAAGTGAGATTGCAGTTTAGTGAGACACAGATAGGGCAATTGGTTTGAAGCCAAGATTTGTGCTTTATTCAATCAGTGTTTAAGATACACCAGCAGCCATTAGAAATGCTCGAGCAGCAAAGCTTCAATTCCTAAATTAAAGCTGACTTTGCTTCCAAGGACATTTGAAGCAGAGTTTTTATGATTATGGGCATTCCTTGAGATCTGATTTCAAAGCCTTATAAAACCTGGAGCTCTGCACTGATGTGTTGTATGACATCTTTTTTTGTTATAGACTTCAGTAAATGAAAAATGAGGGTAATCTTTGTTGCTGTGGTTTCACAGATGAAGGTGCAGGGAGCAGAATGGGCAGGACAGCCAAAATGACATTATCTATGTGTACAGGAATATTTTACTTTGGATTTTTGATTTCGATGCAATGCTTATCCTCATCAGCCAGCACAGAGGTTCAAAACTGGGGGTTATGAAGCAAGCACTGCTAGCATCTTTCATATAAGCCCATAGACTATTTAATTATGTATTT
The DNA here is from genome assembly GCF_017639515.1 of Carcharodon carcharias. Lineage (NCBI taxonomy): Eukaryota > Metazoa > Chordata > Chondrichthyes > Lamniformes > Lamnidae > Carcharodon > Carcharodon carcharias. The sequence goes on from NC_054476.1 coordinate 124,136,869, forward strand.
CATCTTCAAAATTTCACTGCAAAATTTCATTTTAAGCTAGTTTGCAAAGCACAGATCACAGGTAATCTGTATTCAGTGTAGTATTCCTTTTAGAAATAGAAAAAAAAACAAGCATAATATACACTAATTATTCCTTGCCAGATCTATGTGACCTACTGCTCTTAAAGGTCTTTCAATTTCTGTCCAAGTGTTACAGTCAGCATTTGACACTTAAAAGCTCTTGTATGGTAAATTAGATCAGCTTGCTCAGAAGTGGTAGAATGGTGAATGCAGTTCTGAGGGTGTTGCAGGATTTTTCTGATATCACCGGCCTTTGTGAAACTGGTGATGATGCAGGATCACTGAAATAATTCAGATATTTATATCGAGGTTCTAAGACGCCAAGAGGACCCCAGTGATAATTTAGGACTCAACTGGGCAGAGTGTGCTCTGTGCATGCCCTGCCCAGTATCAACTCTCAACCTCCTCTGAAGAGCAGGCCAAAGGCAAATGTTATTTCTTTTCAGAAAATGAGGGTAATCTTTGTTGCTGTGGTTTCACAGATGAAGGTGCAGGGAGCAGAATGGGCAGGACAGCCAAAATGACATTATCTATGTGTACAGGAATATATTCCCTCAGCAGAGAAAGCAGCAACTGTGAGGAGAATCAGAGTTAATGGGTTGAATTCTAATCGAAACAATAAGGGGTTTGGATCTGTTGGTGTTGTTAAAGTCTGAAAAGTCTGTTTCTCGACTCAAACCTTCCTCTAATTCTTCCATTTCTGCCTTTAACTGAAGCTAAAAGTTAGGCAGAAGTTAGCCAGCCTGTTCCAGGGAAATGGTTTGGAACTTTAAATAGTGAAGCTCATTGTCATGCAAGTTTTGAACTTTAACTGCTGTTGGCCAGGTTTGTAAGCAATAGGAAATCCGATAGCTTTATTGAAGCAAGGACTTGGTGGATTCAGGAGGTTAGTTCTATCACACTTACATCCTGGATCCAGGTGCCTCCCTGACATGCCTCTATGATTGCGCAACCCCCATGACCTTCTCCCCCTGCCCCAAACCCTGAGGCCTCCAATTCCAACATCTCCCACTCCCACTAGATCCCCAATCCTGTACTCAGGCTTCCAAATGCCCTCTACCTCGCAACCTGGCCTCCAAACTCCTATTTACGCCACTACCCTCCCACTCTGCCCCCTCAATCTCTTGGCACCAAAGCATGCCACCATCAAGCTCTCCCCCACCAAGCTCCAGCACCCCCTCAGGCCTGTGATTCTCCCTCACCACAAGGCTTCTAAGCTACCTGCTGCACCCCTCCCCTTCCACTGTATCAGCAGCCCACCAGATTGGCCCGACCGATCAAACCTCCCGATCAACCTGTCCTGGTCCTGGCCCATGCTAGTTGCCCCTCCCTCCGATCGATCCCCTCCTGGATCGACACCCACCCCACTCCATGTACCCCACTGCCGATCTCAGTGACGTCATTGGCACGAGGGAGTCCTGAATTTTCTGTGTCCCCATGACCAACCCGCTCCCTCGAGTCAGGTAGATAAAGTTCCCCTCAACCTTCAGGTAGGTGATCTTTCTTATAGAAATATATATCTTGTATATATGAATATAGCTGTTGTTCAATATGGTTTTACATTTGAAAATGAGGGTTATATATTTGAAGAGTTGGACATTGAGTCGCTGACCAATGTTATTTTTCAGCTGTTACTCTATCATAAGGACCTTTGCTGGTTTTCAACTGTGGCATGAAGTTCCCATAAATGAAAACTAATCTTGTATCCTGAAAAACATTAGCCTTTATACTTATGCTTTTGAGTACGCTTTGGGAGCCTTTCAGCTGCCTTTATATTGAAGCATTTGTCTCATGTGGCAAATTTTAGGTAAATTTACTGGATTAGTTAAGACAAGAAAAATCCATTTTGTATTGGATGTTGATTTTTGTTACTGCTGTATCTGATCCAGGCATGTTAATGTTGAATATATGCTGCAATATAATACATGCTTTAAGTTGGTGGTTAAGCACAACTGTCCCCACTTGGGGAAGGATTTGGGAATCATTGCAAGAGTATATGAATCAAATCACTCTGGTTGTCTGGGTGGAACTGGGAGAGTCTGTGACTTTATTTTGTTGTCCTGGAAATAAACCTGTTTCAAGGTACAGGCTAGCTTCGGACTCATTCTTCCTCAACATACAATTATTGGAATTAACACAGTGGACGTCCTGTTGAGAGGGCAGTGACATGAAAACAGTCATAGATCTTTGACTGTCATGATGACACGTCATGTTGGCATGATGTTGGTGGCTTTCTGTGCAATAGTCAAGCCAAATCTGGGCAGGCACCACAGATTTTTTTTTCAGTCCTGGGATTTGAGTATCGCTGGCAAGGCAGCATTTATTGCCCATCACTAATTGCCCTTGAGAAGACGGTGGTGAGCCATCCTCTTAACCACTGCAGTCCAATGCTGTAGGTACACCCACCGTGCTGATGGGGGGAGACAGTTCCAGGATTTTGACCATTTGGTAGAGAAGGAACAATGATATTGTTCCAATTCAGGATGGTGAGTGACTTGGAGGGGAACGTGGAGGTAGTAGTGTACTCATGCGAATGCTGCTCTTGTCCTTCTGGGGGTGGAGGTCGCAGGTTTGGAAGGTGCTGTCAAAGGAGCCTTGGCAATTTGCTGCAGTGCATCTTGTATATGGTACACACTGCTGCCAATGTGCAATTCAGAGATAAATGTGGCAGAGTGATTCACTAATATTCTTTTTGCCCAACTCAGGGCTTCGTAGAGAAGCAATTTTTTTATTGCTGCCCTTGGTTTCTTGGCTATAGAAACTTTTACAAACTGAGGCTTCCTTCAGTTGCACAAGAGCTGATTCAGCTGCTCTAGTTTTGTTTGGAAAAGGGTTTGTATTTTATTGCATCAATTTAAGCATATAATTAATTTGTCCGCAAAGCAACACCATTAGGCTTCAGTGAGTAAAGATTTATGATACACATTTACTCAGACTGGCAGCTTTCTGCTTTTTAAACCCCAAAAATGTAAATTGTTTTCCAAGTATAATTTTAACTTTAGTGGCAGTCTAGGGAATGCATCTGTGTATAATTGCTTTTAAATCTATACTCTTTGTGCCCACAGGATCTGTGGAATATCATGAACAAAATTCACAGAAATGGTCTGCCTTCATCAGGCAATGCCCTTCACTTGGCATAAGATATTTTTATACAATAATATAAAATCTTATTGTATTAACAGCACTATGGGTGTACCTACACCACAGGGACTGCAACGGTTCAATAAGGCAGCTCACCACACCTTCCCAAGTGTCATTAGGGAAGGAGAATAAATGCTGGCCTAGCCAGTAACGCCCACATCCCTTAAATGAATTTTTTTAAATGATAGGTAGTGGGAGTAAATATTTTCCAATTTTTCAACTCACATTCAACCCAACTTCAGAATCCAGAACATAGGATAGATGTTCCTATTCCTGCACCTGAGATTGTGGATCACAGACAAGGTGAATAAGGGAGAATGGGGAAGACTGCACGGCACTAAAGGAAGCCGTAATTCGATAACCCCATACAGGGATGGGAAAACCTGTCTCCTTATTTTTAAATATTAAGTCTTCCATTTATTTACTGGGTGGAATTTTCCGAGCCCGCTGGTGGTGGGTGTGACAGGTGGTGCGCGCGGAAAATACGGCAGGACCCACTTCACGACAGCGTGAAGGCAGGTCACGATCTTCTGCTCAGCCTGCCAACGGTGGGCTGCATTTCCCGCCATTAGTCAGTGGGGAGCTAATTATAATACATTAGCATATAATTAAAAGTCCATCCCACCAGGCTCTTGGAATCCCTCCATATCATTCCTCCACTTCGGCAGGAAAGCACGCCGACGCGTTTCACAACAGCACGCAGGCAACATAAAATTGGTGGCCTTCACTTTGGGGGAACTGAGGTGATTGAGTAGCAATGTTCACCACAGCTAAGCTGTTGTTTACAGGCCTCAAGGGGAGGGGGCAACTGCTGCCTGGCCCCGCAGGCAACTGCTAAGAGGGGGAGTGTCTGGGGGCAAGTGGTGGTCAGCCTCGGAGGTGACTGCTGAGATGGGATGGGGTCGAGTGCTGCCCTGGTGCTGCATCCTGTGCACAGTCAATTGAGGTGGGGTGGGGTGGTGGGGGGGCGGGGGGGGCGGTGGTGCAGGGCAAGTGAGGGAAATGGCCACGCATTAGGGACACCTGTATAAACTGACAATGCCTCTGCAACTGAGACAGATCAGGCGCAGCCACAGTGATATCACTGGGGTCAGGCTCCTAACCTGTCCGCCCATGCAAGCATAACGGAGGCACCAAAGGGCCACCAAGCGCTCCATACCTTACTGACCCTCTGAACCCCCCTGCCCCCCACACATTGCCCACCGCCCCCCCACCCCAACACCCCGGCACAGAATTAGAGTCCCCACCACTTTATTGGACCGTGGAGCAGTTGGTCTGCACACATTGTACAATCTCCTCGCCAACACTGGCCATGTAGCAGTCACTGCTGGAGGCGCTCACAGCCCCTTGCAATCTCAGCATCCTGGTTTGGACCAGTGTCCTCCATGTCGCAGGTTGACAGGGCAATCGTGTAGCGCACTCATCTCTGGCCATCCGAGGGGTGACCAGCACTCTCCGGGAAGCATTAAGGGGCGGTCACACAGGGCCAGGAAAGGTGCTAAGTACAGTCTCTCACTCTCTTTCATGTTGCAGGAGGACAACGTCAAGATCATGGATCCTGGTGACCTAGCTGTGTGGTTGATGGCCTTCAGAGACTGTAAAAGATGAAGGAGAGAGCGACTAGGGCACCTGGCTGTGCAAAGGCAGGAGCAGCAACCTCATGAAGAAGGGGCAGCAGAGGCGCCCGCACACACTGCCCAGGAGTGACAGCGAGCCATGGCTGGTCAGCGCCTAGCCACACCCAGGGTCTATAGATGCCACCTGCCACTCCTGCAGATAACTGAGAATCAGTGTCACTGACGACTGCGCATGCCTAGGGACCTGGTGGCTCACATCAGCCACTTACTGCAGGACTTGGCACCAAGGGGACATGGTGGGCATCCATTGCCAGTGGCTGTGAAAGTGACCACAGCGCTCAATTTCTATGCCAGTGGCTCCTTTCAGGGCTCCACAGGTGACCTCTGTGGGATTTCACAAGCTGCCACCCACAAATGCATCTATGAGGTCACGAATGCCATCTTCTCCATGGCACACAACATTGTGCATTTCGCCCGGGACCAGGACAGCCAGGATGCAAGGGCCATTAGATTCGCCCTGATCTCGGGATTCCCACAGGTACAGGGTGCGATTGACTGTACTCATGTGGCGCTCAGATCTCCATCGCTACACTCACTGGACTTCATCAACCTCAAGGGATTCCACTCACTGAACATGCAGCTGGTATGCGACCACCAGAAACGCATCCTGCAGGTGTGCGCACGGTTTCCAGGGACTGTGCGTGACGCCTACATCCTGAGTCACTTACAGATCCCTGCAGTCTTTCAGGATCCACAGAGGCTGTAGGGTTGGCTCCTTGGGGACAAGGGCTACTCACAGAGGCCGTGGCTGATGACACCCATGTGGCGGCCTCAGACTGCAGCAGAGCGACGCTATAGTGTGGCTCATGCAGCAGCTCACAACTTGGCGGAGCAGGCCATCGGGATGCTGAAGATGCAGTTCTGGTGCCTGGACCGGTCTGGTGGAGCCCAGCAATACAGTCCGCAGAGGGTGTCACGCATCGTCGTTGTCTGCTGCACCCTTTGCAATCTTGCGTTCCAATGGGGAGACAAGCTGGCTGAGGAGGAGATGGAGGAGCTATATGTCTCCTCTGATGAGGAGGACGCTGACGGGGATGAGGGTGAGGGGGTCCTCGGTGGTGATGATGACGGGGATGAGGCAGGTATACTCGAGAGGCCCGCATATTTGCCAGATTTCTGGATGATGACGACATACAGTGAGGTGTCCCCGTAGATTCTCACACCGCAGTTGGGAACGTTTGACTATGAGAATGCTCCTGTCATGGAGATGCAGTGGAGGCCCTAATAGTCACTCGATCGCAGGAGGATGATGATAACATGCAGTGAAGACACTCCATAGATCTTCACATAGCCTCTGAGAATGTCTGACTCTTGTCAGGCCGAGGGCAGCTCGCTTGAGCCCCATGATCAGGGCCATCTCACAGATGCAGCCATGAAACTTTAGACGCATCTGATGCTGTGTCCGCCCTTAGAACCTCAGCCCTCCAGGAGCTGGTGCTCAGCATCACTGGTTATAGATGCTGGTGTGATGGGGGCCAGCCCTGGCTTAAAGGTGCTGAGAGCGCACAGAGAGTATGAGAGTGGAGCCTGCCCTCACATTCTGGCAGCAATGACCAGCACTGCTGAGGTACAGACATCAGTAATGTTTCCAGGGTGTGTGAGGCTGGACCATCACTGTGGTCTGAAGGCTGCATAGAGCACAGGGAAGAGGCCCTGGATTGAGAAACTTGCCTTTTATCTTGTGCAGAAAGGTTTCACATCTGAATGAGAAGAACACTGTTCATCAGAACAAGGAGCCATAGGCAGGGAGACATTCTTAGGAGTTTATAGACAACAGTGAACAGTATGTATAAGTGATGAACACCCATGGCCGGGCTGTGCAACTACTTTTACCTAACTTTCCTAACCCTGCCGCCAAGTCTTGGTGCTCCCTGGACATCCACAGCGGAGGTGGAGGCAGCCTGCTGACTGTGACGCCCTGTCTGTGATGACTTTGGCTAGCGTCCTTTGGGGGGGGGGGCCAAGACTTGGAGGGCCCCAGTCTGCTTTCGGGGTCCTGCTGTGTGGCAGTGGCACTCTCCTCAGCCTTTGGAGCTGGAGCTGCGGAAGTCACAGGAAGAGGTGATTCGGATGGGCCCGGACACTCCCAGAGTCACCTGGGTGGATAGCCCTGGAGCATGCACCTGCTGATCCTCCTCCCTCTGGGCGCCTGAGGGCCCTTGGCTGACTCCATCAGTGGAAGGGGTAGCTGCAGTGAGATCAGGCTGCCCAGCACCCCTCTGGTGTACACACTATTGGAGGCCAACTGTGGCGTCATCAATGGAGTTGAGCCTGCACAGCTATGTAGGAGTGACGTCTTCGTCCAAGGTCTCCATGGCAACCACCATCCACCAGTGTTGACCTCTGTTTGTTGCAATGCCGGCGCTATAACCTCAGCCTGAAGATGGCCAGACTCCTCCATTGTGCCTTGCAAATCTGAGGAGTGCAGTGGACATCCCCTCCTCGTGTTCCCGAGTTTGCCTTTGCAGCTCCAGCAACTGGGACATGATGGAGTCCTGAGGCTCATCATCTGACTCAGACTCAGCAACGTCTGGCCTCCAGATGTCCTCTGAGTACTGAGGACCTGAGAAGTCCCTGCTTCCACCTGCTGTGGATCAAACATTGTGATATGCTCACCAGATTGTGGTCCCGAGGCTACTCTAAAAACTAGGTCCCACCGGGGTGTGTGTCTCTGCACTGGTGGAAGGTGTGGGTGAGCACTGTGACGGGACTTCAGGGAGGGTGCCTTCACATTCCTCTTCAGAGGTTTCTTTGGACCTTGATTGGAGGCCCTAGGTCATGATGGACTCTGTCGGCTGTTTCCAAGATATGCCTGCAAAAGCAAGGAGAGATAACTAGTGCATGGCAGTGGCCTGTGAAACAGGACACACCACTCACAGCATGGTTATCTGATGGACGTTGCACTGCTGGATCCTCACTTGGTAGAGCAGCGCCGACCTCACCATCAGCACAGGACCGGTCCCAGTCATCGCCGGCCAGCTGGATGGCTTTGTTTTTGAATTCTGTCAGAGGTTTGATTTCTGGCATCCCTCCACCTGTCTATTACCTTTCCCTCCTGTTGTGAGCCAGTTTGTCCTGCACGGATAGAGATGGGGAGAGTGTATCAGGATGCCTGCTGGGCTAAATGATAAGTATGCCTGACCTCTGTGGGTGTGAGTGGTCCCATGGACGGGATGAGGACAATGATGGTGTGTGTGAAAGAGGGAATGGTGATGTCCCTTGAACTGGCAGAGTGAAGGCCCTGTGGGTGTGTGATGGGTTTGTGAGTGTGTGAGTTGGGAGTGATGAAAAGAGTGACTTACCCTGGCGGAATGGAGAAGATGATTCAACCTTTTGCGGCACTGGGTGCCTATCCTCCCCTGCAGGATGTTCGTACTGACCACCGCTGCCACCGCTTCCGAAACCGGGTTGGTGACATTGCTACCCATCCTACGGCCAGAGCAGGAGTAGAGCACATCCCGGTGGGCCTCCGTGGCGTCCAGCAGTCACTCAAGGGACCCCTTGTTGAAGCCGGGGGGCTGCAGTCTTTTTAGCTTTGCTGGCCATATCTCCTGGGCAGTGGTGGTGAGCTGGCGGCGATGAGCGCTTTACTGGCGGCTGCCTTTAAAGATGGTGGCCAGCGTGATGCAACAGCGGGTTGAATGCGAGCAGGCAAATGAGAGCCCGCCCGCCATGGAAACGGTGTGTTTCATGGGAGTGAATGTATAATGTGGCAGGCTCGGGAAGATACGGCGTGAAAACCCGCCATTTTCATCAGCGGGTAGGACTCCATTTTACCCGCCCACTACTACACTTAGTGCAATTCTGGGAAAATTTTGCCCACTGTTTCTACTACTTTGCGTGGGAGCTCAATGATATCTCCCGATGATCCTGCCTAAGGTATTACCAGCGGGATACCCCCTCTCCCCCTACACTTCACAAGCAGCTTTTGTGGAGTTCTTTCACTTCTCTTTCTTTCACCATCCATGATGTAGGATTTAGTTTTGTGTGATCCTTGTTCGGATCTCTGCTTCCTAATTAATTATCAAAAACCCAACTGAAGCCACTCCACACCCTGATGGACCCCTTAAACATCTGTGGGACATCTTGGGACATATTTTTGCATTTAAGATGCAAGTTACTGTTCTGTTTTCATCTTCAGTTTCTTTTTATGGGATGATATTCTGCCTTATACAATAATGCTTGAAAGTTGAATGAAACCTTGGAGGCAACAGAATTGCCTCATTCTCCACAAGACCATGATTTTATTTTATTTCAGTTAACACGAGTGGTTTAATTTCTTCAACCAGAAAGTACACTGAATATGTTACAACTGTCAGTCACATGAAAGGTGGAATGACAGTCATGTCCCGCAATCCCCACCATGTTCGTATGAATGGCTGAGAACTTTTAAGATAACCCAGTGTCACATTTTTACACAGGTTTTTAATAGCTCAGTAATAAAACACCTAAGACCCTGTAAAACAGATTTGGAAGTTAACAATTCTTCCACCTTCCTCCTTAGCAATCCTGGGTAAATAAAAAAAGATTATTAAAAAAATTCCCCTGGGGAAATTATCATTCCATCAGTCTAGGGGTGATACTGTAATCTGAAAGTGCGCAGTGTGTAAAGTTTCCAGAATGCATTTGAACTCTTAGTGTAAACAGATCCACAAGTTTCTTTCAAACAGGCTGTAGGATCTATTTTCCAAATAAGTTGCACACTTATTAGGAATTGTTTAATATTTAGTTCAGAGAAAACAGCACAAATTTGTAACATGAGGATTTAGGAAAATCTATTACTAATAAAAAAACTTTAAGTCAAGAAGATATCTCAGAAAAGCTTTTATTGACTTTTCCTATTCACCAACATCCAGGGATCAAAGTAAAATTCTACACACAAAATGTCCTTCACAATATTCTAAATCTTCTCTGAACACTTTATTTTATTTGGGGTATGTTCCTTAGCACTTTCTTCAAACTATCTCACTCAGGTTGGTCTCTACATCCAGTTCTTCCCTGACCATACGAACCTTGCAACTGCTTCTCTGCTATCACACATTTTCAATCATCTTTTATTGTTCTGTATATTAAAATGAACTTTCATCCATTCAAAATGATTTTCTTTATTTCACTGCAGTTATGTATGAAAAGTCTGTACCGATTCACTGTCACACAATTAATTCAACTGCTGTGATTGAAGGCCCAATATTGTAGGCCACCCAATACCTATGAGGGCCGCCTGCAAAACCTTGAGTTCATTCAGGATCCCAGATCCATCTCTGTCAGCTGTGGAGATTTAACCAGATCCCAACTTGAGCATACAAGTTAAAGTAAGATATGTGCTCGAAATTAAAACACAGTTTACAGAGAGGTCCCGAGGCCCACAACTTGCTGGTCTAAATTTTCTGATTATAACGACAGTGTTAAGTCCCATTCATTTTAAATGGGCTAGTGTTGATGTTGTTTAATATCTGGCTTCATGAAGTGAAGCACTCAGTCTTTGTAGATAAACTGCAAGTTCACCTACAGTCCAACCTTTGTTGATATCTCTCTCAGAAACAAAAAAAAGTAAAAAGAAACATTGGCTTTCTTACAATTTCAGCTCCTTAAGGAAATTGTTTCTCTTTGGTACCATTATGCTATATTCTAACTGACAGGAGTTGTGGAATTGGCTACTTCATAATATTATAATTGCCTTGGTTTCTTTGAATGCAGTGCCCCTTTGCGGCTCATCACTTGACCAATTTTGGAAATTTATGATTAACTGTGGAGCAAGTGTTTCAATACAGGTACTGCATTGCCCCCTTAGAAAGGTCATGTTAGTTGAAATCTAAGAATCTGTATGAGGCTGCACTAAAGTCAGTTTTGTCAGAAACAGGGGAAAGGTCCTGGTCCTTCTCCCTGTTCTTCTCCCTGTTGATAGATAACAAAGAAATTGACCTTTTAAACAGAAAGAATAATAGCATTTGAAATTTACATTGTGGGAAGGAAACAGTTTCATTAAATTGGGAATAGAAGCATTTAATAATGTGGTAAATTATTAATGATAGTATGTAAAGAAACACGGCCTGTTGCTGTAAAGGATGATCTCAGGCTCAGGGATTTAGCTATCCTGTAATAAAAAACAACTACACCAGGGCCGCAAAATTCAGCTCAGTAGAACCACATTTTTCAGTGGTATGGGTGCCATTCTGCTTCCAAACAATCCAGGCATCCATGGCACATGTACACACTTCTGGTACGAGCTATACTGGACCCCATTTTGGTGATGGTGTTAGTCCACTTGTGGGCAGTGACCATCACAAGTATAGACCACGTTTTAAACTATCTAACATTCTCAGGGTAAGTATGCAGGCAAGTCCTATGTATCTGGCCCAAGTCTCCGCCCTGAGCTAAGAATTGGAGATATTCATGGAGGATCTCAGGCAGCAGGGAGTCAGTCCATTGAAAGTTTATTCTTCCCGGGCAATTAAAACCCGTCTCCCAATGCATGTACCATCTCCAATGATCTGGAGACCGGAAAATTTGGACCACTGTGATAGTCACCAGACAATCTATTATTTAGCCAGGGTCGCAGTATTTGGATATCTGAAAGGAGTAAGGCCCAAGGGGCCTTGGATTCTGGAGAGGGGAGGTGCAGAGAGCAGAGGTGCATGCTTACACCATCAACAGCTTTGAATCAGAAAGAGGGGAATTGGGAGGTGAGAAGGAGGATTACGTATGACCACACCATCATTTTCATTAGTTGCAGTACTACCATTTGCCATTGTTTCAATCATGGCCTCTCCAGTGATGGTGAGCTCCATCTCTGTGGAGGTAATGGCACATAGCCATGTCCGTCCCCCACTGGTTAGGTGCTGCTGCATTGAATGAAACCTTGTCCAACAAGAGTGAGAAAAGTGGGTCAGTGAGTGTGGTGCAATGTGTGTGGGTGATGCAGCTATCATGGTTGAATAGTTAGTGGTGTGTGAAAACTGTGAGTTGCGGATGTAAGGCTTGCAATAGTGCTAAGTATGTGATATTGAGGTAAAGCAGTGAAGGTTAAATATGAGTTGTGATTGGTGCAGGATTTTGGAAGATGAGTGATAGGGGTGTGTTGTATTGAGCAGTGTGGGAAGCTAGTGATGCAGTTAGTAGGATGTGACATTTGCAGATACATTCACTCATCTTGACCAATATGTAAGGTCATTGAACTTCTTGTGACACTGCATCCAGGTCATCTGGGTCAGACTCGTGGCATTGACCTCCATGGCCAGCTAATCCCACTGCCTTTGCAGAACTTGTCCAGAGCACCCCTGGCCCATTGTCAGTGATAGCTGACATCTCTCCTCATCTCCACCTCCTGCTAAGGCCTCCAGTGCAATGTTGGACAATCTTGGAACCTGTTGTCTGCCACGATGAACCATTTTTGTGTCTTTCCATTGCTAAAATCACTTTCAGAATGACTGCCACCTTCTGGTGCATCAGAGTGGAACTCCCCATTAAGATAAGTTGACAGGCATTAAGTAGTGCAGGCTAGCTTAAACTCATTGATCCTAAGATTTTGTATCTCAGTTGTGCAGCCATTGAACAGTACATTTAGCATTGGTGGTACTCTCCAATTATTTAAATTAGCAAACAGTGTGAAGTTTGTATGTTGCCTGCACCAATGACCAATTATTCCACTAACCAGTGATTCCACTGACCAAAGGTTCCACTGACCAAAGGTTCCACTGACCAGTGATTCCACTGACCAATGACTTCATTGACCATTGATCCCACTGACCAGTGATTCCACTGACCAGTGATTCTACTGACCAAAGATTCAACTGAGTAGAGATTCTACTGACCAATAATTCCACTGACTAGTGGTTCCACTGACCAATGATTTCACTGACCAGTGATTCCACTGAGCAATGATTCCACTGAGCAATGATTCTACTGACTAGTAATTCTACTGATTAGTGATTCCACTGACCAGTGAATCCACTGATCAATGATTCCACTAACTAGTGAATGCACTGACGAATGATTCCACTGAATAAAGCAATTTGAAAACACAAAAGCAAGTGAAGACACAGATAAAAGTTGAACTGTTCTAGGATGTTTTAGGATTGAAACTTTTCATTAATTCCTTTTCAGAAGATTTGTTGATTACCTATATTCTGCATGACCCCTCCATACTTAGGATATGATCTAACCTTAATCTTTTAGATAAGCATATCTTATTTTTCTTGGTGTTTACTGATTCTGCCTTATGTTGCATTTGGACCAGTAATTTGAAAATGCTTCCCTCTTTCTGCAAGCATGTGGGCTTAACTAACTCAATTTGTGTTTGTAAAAACAACCAACCCACAACCAGCTTGCTCATCCCAGGGATTTCCATCTATAACTCTACAAGCATTTATATAACATCGCTATGAGTCAGTAATCAGTCAGCAAAGCAACAACTGGGTAATCTATATCTACAAAATCAATTGTGCCAATCTCCAAATTGCCAATCAATCTCCAAATTGCATAGATATGCCTTCAATAATTTTGGCAACTGCAGATATATATGACGAGGTGCTCAAGTCCTAATACAGCAAGGAGTCTCAGTTATTCCAAAAACTCTTGTTGAAAGCTGGACAATGAGGCAAGGTCAGCCTTCATTTTGTCTCCACCTCTATGTCTGGTCTTGTGCAGCTAATTTCAATGCACTTGGAATTGTTCGGTGATTGATGGAGTCTAAAGCCTATACGGTTACCATGCATTCAATAGCTGTTCAGCTCTAAAGAGTTACTGTGTTTAAGTAATGTTTGATGTTCAGTATTAGCTATGTAATTTCAAAGCTATGTAAAGCTATGTTAAATCTGTGATAAAAGGTTGTATGTTTAATGAAGTTTCTAATGTTTAAGCTTGCCTTCCTCAACCTGGGGCTGAATTTTATGTTCCCACGGTGGGACAGGTAAGGCCGAGGCCGGCCCATCCACCTTTCCTCCACTTGAGGCACTTAAGTGGCCAGTTAATGACCACTTAAGGGGCATCTCCTGTCCAACCTCAATTTTCAGGCTGGTGGGAGACATTGAAGGGAGAAGCCTGAAAAGGGCCCCCACTCAGGCCTCGGCGGGAAGTGGGTCTGACTCTCCCATCAACAGCCCCTTTTCAACATCGTGCGCACACACAAAGGTTCCCCACCTGCGGGTGCTCCCTCTCTCCACTCTGACCTCTCCATCAAGACTCCCACCGCCCTTCCCGACCACCCCCCCCAACACCCACCGTATGTCGCCTCCCCTCCCCACCCAGAGGCCCCGCACTTACCTGGTTCAGGAGTCCTGGGACTTAGATGCTAAGGACTGCTTGGAGTCACAGCCCTGTCCACTGCAGCTTCTGGCAGAGCTGGGACTAGAGAGCTGCTAGCCAATCAGTCTGAGGCAGGAAGTCCCATCTCCAAAAGTTACTTAACGCTGGTTGGTGTGTTAAATGGCTGCAGGGCAGCCAGTAACAGTGGTGTTGCATTTGCTGCTGACTCCTTGCATGGCAGGAAGGGAAGTACTGCCATCCTAAAAATCTTGGCCCTTTGGTTTGTGCATTACTAACTTCTGTTGGTATGGTCAGTCCTCGGCAGGAGCAGAAGGGAGGGGTGCTCTGGGGACATCTTTTGCAAGTTGTGATACCCAATTGCAGTGGGGATTTCTAGCAGTGCTATTCTGTTAGCTGAATCTGACGGGAGTAAGGTAAAATCCTTAAGATTGTCTTGGATATGTTTCTTCTTGCTTCTTCATTGTTGTCATTGAAGAGTCAGTGTTGCTTTTTAACATATTCCTACCTTCTAATAAGTTGTGGGTTGCTTTCAGAGTGCTAAAAAAGGGCATTCCTCATCAGAATTTTGAGTTGACCAGATAGATCTACCGCAGCTTATGTCTTAGTTGTGAGGAGCAAGATTGATCTTGTCAAAGACCTCTGGTTTCTGTAGTTCAAGAACAGTTCTCCAAAGGGCAAGTGTGCCAGCCATGAATGAGTAGCTTACCCTAGGCCCTGGGAAATTATTATCTCTGTGGTCTGGAAATTGAGGACACAACATACAAAGGCTTAGGGGATGTGAATCAGCGGGCATGGAGACGAGTTATCTGAGAAAACATTCTAGGCTTAATTCCACCTACTGCCCAGGTTGAGGAATCTTTGGAGGATCTCTTATGTGTTCTGCTTGTTTCTTTCCTAACATCTGGGATACTAAAAACTCAGTATAATTTTGCCACATTGCTTTGTTATCTTCTCATCACCTTTGAGAACATGATTCACAGTTCTTCTAATTGTCACATTTGAGAAATTCCATGGCTTTTCCTGGAGCAGCTTTGAGCTTTTGGGTATGGACAACTAGTCCAAAAAAATCAGTTTTCTTTAAAATTAGGAACACGGGGGGAACAGGAGTAAACTCTTTATCCCCTCAAGCCTTTTCCACCATTTAATGAGATTATGGCTGACCTGCAAGCTAACTCTATATATGCATCTTTGCTCCATATCTTTCAATATCTTTGTCAAGCAAAAATATATCAATTTCAGACTTAAACTTAACCAACTACCATTTCTGAAAGTGAGTCACAAACGTTTCTTAATTTCAATTCTGAAAGGTCTGGCTCTATTTTTAAACTATGTTCCCTAGTTCTAGACTCCCAAACTAACAGAAATAGTTTATCTCTACCTACCCTGTCTGTTTCCCTTAATATATTGAAAACTTTGATCAAATCACTCCTTATGTTCCTGGGCCCACAAAAAGTTGTGATCCTCTGCCACAACATTTCCAAAACTATTTTCCAATGTGACACTATTTTAACACTCGAATGAATGTGACCCAGATGCCAACAAAAACAATACAGCAATAAAGCAGCAAAGTAACATTCTGTATATAATTATTAAAGTTCATGTATTGTGGATCAATATGCAACACATCATATAAATATGAAAATGTGTGTTTTTAAAGTACTTTGTAAAGATGTTATTATTTTATGTACTCACCAGTTCATTACTTCATCTGAGCCGCTCCAGCTCATGGACCTTGGAGAGGAAGCAGCAGATGTTATTGACTTTCGCATTTGCACTCAGTATTACTGATCCATAGCACCATCACACCAAGGTTCCCTAAAGACCATCTTGTCAGCATTGATTTTATTGTGAGATGAGTCAAATAAACTTTTAATATGATACTAATGATTTCAAAAGACACAAAATAATGTTCATAGTCCCAAAAGCTGCAGTTTCACTGTGGATTCTGCTACACACGATGCAGCTTTAAAATAAAATGAATTTAATTCACAAGGTAAGTAAGCTACCTGAATATGGAGCCATGCTCCTCCCAACCTAGGCCTGGGCTTTATAAGGAAAGTGGAGTGCTTCTGAACTGGCATAGAATATAACATGCGACAGTTAATGGACACTGAGGTTTCAGCCAAGCTCTCTATTCCTCAGTGACAGAAGAAGCAGTGAAGCCTCTCTCCCTTCCCCACACACACTGTAATTAGCCCCTCTGCCTGCCCCCACACTCACACACAAATACTGTAATCAGCCCCTCACTCCCACTACACACGTAAAAACACTGCAATCAGCCCGTCACTCCCCCAACACAAACAAATACAAACTGCAATCAGCCCCTCTTACCCCAGCCCTCACAGAAACACTGCAATCAGCACTTGTCCACCTCACCCCTCGCACACACAGAGGAGCCAGCTGCTGATAGCCAGCGGAGAGGTGCTATAACTCTGACAGCCCAAGACCAACTCCAGCCTGAACTGGTGTGTGACCATTTTTAAATGGTCTTCAGCAGAAGGAAAAAATCTAGAGGCCAAGCAGGGCAAGGCTGGTCACTGTTGGGGCCTCAGTGCTATTGTGAGGCACAGTGTTGGAGGACAGGACGCTCACAACCCCCTTCATTGTTTTTGCAAACCCTGTTGGGATTACGACCCACATTTTGAGAACTACTGATCTACCAGCTCCAGTGAGGCACTCACAGGGATTCCTCTGCACCCAGGCTCTGAATGTCAGTTGGCTCCCATACTGAACTAGCTATTTTCCCACCCTCTTATAGCTTAGCTAGCTGCATCGTCACACCTGTTTGGTACCCTTAGCTCTTTGGTTGCATGAGGCCTCAGAATGGCTTGAGCCTCATGGCATTAACAATGGCACCCATATGTTATACCTCAAGATAGAATTGCCCCAATAACTTATTTTAAAAGGGCTTAAGTTGTTGCTTGAGAAAAACAAATTTAAATTTTAAAGCAAACGAGGAGAATGGAATTCAGTTAGTTGACCTGTGTGATGAAAATCACTGGGATAGATGTGATGGACTAAATGGCCTGATGATTTGCTGTAACATGCTATAGTCTAGACTTTGCAACTGGTGTTATTCCAGTCCCTTGGTTAACTCAATCACCCAGGTGGCAGAAACTATCCCATTGTCCATAGCACAATTGAAAAGCACACTTGACAACTTCTAGTTGTTATGTTATTGAAATTGAGATTACTATGGGAAGTATCACAGCTCCAGAGCTGTAGCTCGTGACTCCTATCATTCCATAGCACAGTATATTGAAGCATTGCCGAGATCGATCCTTGACGTGACCTTTGCTAGAAGTGGAGCAACATTGCCATGGATTGAAATTTTCATGGCTCTTGAAATATTAAGCAGTAAGACAAGGAATGTCAAGAAAGCAATAAGACGGGATATGCAATACAACAGTAGCATAATGCCCAAGAGCAAAATGGCACACATTCATATTTAATCTTTGCCAGTACTTTTAGCAGTTCCTCAGTAGTTACTGAACTCAGCAGGAAGTGGTCTAATGTTCAGTACATTAGTGGCACCAGGTGGTAATAAATCTTCAGCATTTATACACAGAGGGAAAAAAAATTACCCACTCTCTGCCTGCATTTAATGTAACATCCTAAGGAGAAGTAATTTGCAGCACATAAGTAGTTTAAGTAATTTACTTCAAGCACCCAAGCTGTACCCTTTAAAAACTGACCTTTGGGATTTTCAGCAAGCCATTTATTCAAATGGCGCTGGAAAGTGGCCGAATTTTCCATTAGCTTTTGGCTCAGAGATTTATGTATTTCTTAGTGAAGTGCCACATTTTGCTTAAGTTTTAATGAATAAAATTTCGCAATCAGGGTGAGACTTTGGCTGAAACCATGGGTGGAATTTTCCAGATTTGCACCAAGTGGCGTAGTGGGTGGGTAAAACGATGTTTACCCGCCGGCCACGATGGTGAGCTTTCACAACGTATCGTCTCAAACCTGCCTCGTTATTTATGCACTCCCGGGAAACACACTGTTTCCATGGTGGGAGGGCTGTCATTCGCCCGCTGTCCATCACCCAGCTGCCACATCATGTCAGGCGCCATGTTTAAAGTCCAGCCGCCAGCACAGTGCACAATGCTTCCAGCTCACCACTGCTGCAAGGGAGACATGGCCAGCAAAGGAACAAAGATTGCAGCCCCCTGCTTCAACAACGGGTCCCTCGAGCGACTGCTGCATGCCGTGGAGGCCCGCGGGGATGTCCTGTGCCCCCGCTCTGGCCGCAGGATAGCAGCAACATGACAACTTCAGCTTGGGAGGTGGTGGCAGCACCAATGCCCTTCAGAAGAGGACAGGAACCCAGTGCCGCAAGAGGATGAATGATCTCTGTTTTGCCAGGGTAAGTCACTCTTCTCATCATCTCAACTCACACACTCACAAAACCCATCACACAGCCACAGGGCCCTCATTCACTGCCGGTTCAAGTGACATCACCATTCACTCTCTCTCACTCACCGTCATTGTCCTCATCCCGTCCATGGGACCACTCACCACCCACACAGGCCAGGCATACTTATTCCTTCGCCTCCGTCGCATCTGTTCCGATGATGCTACATTCAAAAACAGTTCCTCTGACATGTCCTCCTTCTTCCTTAACCGAGGTTTTCCACCCACGGTCGTTGACAGGGCCCTCAACCGTGTCCAGCCCATCTCCCGCGCATCCGCCCTCACGCCTTCTCCTCCCTCCCAGAAACATGATAGGGTCCCCCTTGTCCTCACTTATCACCCCACCAGCCTCCGCATTCAAAGGATCATCCTCCGCCATTTCCGCCAACTCCAGCATGATGCCACCACCAAACACATCTTCCCTTCACCCCCCTTATCGGCATTCCATAGGGATCGCTCCCTCCGGGAAACCCTGGTCCACTCCTCCATCACCCCCTACTCCTTAACCCCCTCCTATGGCACCATCCCATGCCCACGCAAAAGATGCAACACCTGCCCCTTCACTTCCTCTCTCCTCACCGTCCAAGGACCCAAACACTCCTTTCAAGTGAAGCAGCATTTCACTTGCATTTCCCCCAACTTAGTCTACTGCATTCGTTACTCCCAATGTGGTCTCCTCTACATTGGAGAGACCAAACGTAAACTGGGCGACCGCTTTGCAGAACACCTGCGGTCTGTCCGCAAGAATGACCCAAACCTCCCTGTCACTTGCCATTTTAACACTCCACCCTGCTCTCTTGCCCACATGTCTGTCCTTGGCTTGCTGCATTGTTCCAGTGAAGGAACTGGAGGAACAACACCTCATCTTCCGACTAGGCACTTTACAGCCTTCCGGACTGAATATTGAATTCAACAACTTTAGGTCGTGAGCTCCCTCCCCCATCCCCACCCCCTTTCTGTTTCCCCCTCCCCTTTTTTTTCCAATAAATTATAAAGATTTTCCTTTTCCCACCTATTTCCATTATATAAAAAAAAACCCCACTAGAGCTATACCTTGAGTGCCCTACCATCCATTCTTAATTAGCACATTCGTTTAGATAATATCACCAACTTTAACTTTAACACCTATGTGTTCTATTGTACTATTGTCGTTGACATCTTTTGATGATCTGCTTCTATCACTGCTTGTTTGTCCCTACAACCACACCCCCCCCCCACTCCACCTCTATGTCTCTCTATCTCTCCGCCCCCCACACACACACCTTAAACCAGCTTATATTTCAACTCTTTCTTGGACTCGAACTCAAGTTCTGTCGAAAGGTCATGAGAACTCGAAACGTCAACTCTTTTCTTCTCCGCCGATGCTGCCAGACCTGCTGAGTTTTTCCAGGTAATTCTGTTTTTGTTTTGGATACTTATCAACTGGCCTGGCAGGTGTCTTGTTTACTCTTTCTCCATCTCTATCCATGCAGGACAAACTGGCACACAACAAGAGAGAGAGGTCACAGACTGGTGGCAAAATGCCTGAAATTAAAGCCCTCATAGATTTTGAAAACAGAGCCATCCAGCTGATCAGCTACGAACTGCACTGGTCCTGTACTGGCGGTGAAGCTGGTGCTGCTCTACCAAGTGAGGATCCAGCAGTGCAACATCCGTAAGATAACCATGCCCTGGGTAATATGTCCTCTTTCATAGGCCACTGCCATGCACTAATTATCTCCCCTTGCTTTCGCAGGCACATCTGCCAAACAGCTGACAGAGTCCATGACCCAGGGCCTCCAATCAAGCCTCGAAGAAATCTCTGAAGAGGCATCAGGAGGCACCCTCCCTGAAGTCCCATCACAGCGCTCACCCACACCCTCCGCCAGCGCAGAGATACACACCTTGGTGGGACCTAGCTTTAGAGTACCCCTGGGATCACAATCTGGTGAGCATATCACAATGTTTGATCCACAGCAGGCAGCAGCAGGGACTTCCCAGGGGTTGGGCACTTGGAGGACAGGTGGAGGCCAGAACTTTGCTGAGTCCGAGTCAGATGACTTGGTCATGTCACAGTTGCTGGAGCTGCAAAGGCAAGCTTGGGAACATCAGGAAGGGATGTCCGCTGCACTCCTCAATTGCAAGGCACAATGGAGAAGTCCATCTGCCTTCAGTCTGAGGTGATAGCACCGGCATGCCAATGCACCGAGGTCAACACTGGTAGGGTGGCGGCTGCCATGGAGACCTTGGTCCAGGCCTTTGCTCCTGCACTGCTAATCAGGCTCAACTCCATAGCTGATGCCATAGTTGGTCTCCAACAGTGTGTATGCGAGAGGGATGCCGGGCAACTCAATCTCACTCCTGCTACCATTGCTCCTCAAGGAGTCAGCCAAGGGCCCCTGGGTGCCAGTTGGGAGGAGGATCAGCAGATGTACACTCCGGGCTTGTCCACCCAGGAGACTCTGAGAGCATCCGGCCAATCTGAGCCCCATCTTCCTGTGACCTCAGCAGTTCCAGCTCCACAGGCCGAGGAGGGAGCCACTGCCGCACAGCAGGACCCTGAAAACAGGAGGGACCCTCCAAGTCTCGACCATCCAGGGGACGCCTGCCAAAGTCATCACAGGCAGGACGTCGCAGTCAGCAGGCTGCCTCCACCTCCACTGTGGATGTCTGGGGAGTAACAAGACATGGCAGCACGATTAGGAAAGTTAAGGAGAATTAGTTGCACTCCCTGGAGACATTACTGATGCCTGCACCTCAGTCATGCCTGCCAATGCTGCTAGAATATAGTGGGCTGGCACCGCATCTTCAGCATCCCAATGGTCTGCTCCACCAAGTTGCAAGCTGCAGCATGAGCCTCATTATAGTGTCACTCTGCTGCAGTCTGAGGCCACCGCACGGGTATCAGCAGCCACGGACTCTGCGGGTATAAAAACCCTTGTCCCGAAGGAGCCAACCCTGCAGCTTCTGTGGACCCTGGAAGACTCCAGGGATCTGAGACTGACTGAGGATGTAGGAGCTGTGCACACTCCCTGGAAACAATGCGCATACCTGCAGGATGCATTTCTGGTGGTCACATACCAGCTGCATGTTCAGTGAGTGGAAGCCCTTGCAGCTGATGAAGTCCACCGAGTGTAGCGACGGAAACCTGAGTGCCACATGAGTGTAGTCAATTGCACTCTGCACCTCCTGCACCTATGGGAATCCCGAGATCAGGGCAAATCCAACGGCCCTTGCATCCTGGCTGTCCAGGTCCCGGGTGAAATGCACAAAGTCGTGTGCCATGGAGAAGATGGCATCCGTGACTTCATAGATGCATTTGTGGGTGGCGGCTTGTGCAAACCCACAGAGGTCACCTGTGGGGCTCTGAAAAGAGGCACTAGTGTAGAAATTGAGCACCGCGGTCACTTTCACAGCCATTGGCCGTGGATGCCTCCATGTCCCCTTGGCCCAAGTCCTGCAGTAAGCGGCAGATGTGAGCCACCAGGTCCCTAGACATGCGCAGTTGTTGGTGACACTGGTCCTCGGTTATCTGCAGGAATGGCAGGCGGCCTCTATAGACCCTGGGTGTTGCTAGGCACTGACCAGCCACGGCTCGCTGTCACTCCTGGGCAGCATATGCGGGAACCTCTGCTGCCCCTTCTTCATGAGGTTGCTGCTCCTGCCTTTGTGCAGCCAGGTGCCCCAGTCACTTTTTCCTCGGTCTTCTACAGTCTCTGTAGGCCATCAGGGATACAGCTAGGTCACCAGGATCCATGATCCTGACGTGGTCCTCCTGCAGCATGAAAGGGAGAGAGACATGGTTGGTATGGGTGTACTTAGCACCTCTCCTGTGTGACGGCCCTTTAACGCTTCCCGGAGAGTGCTGGTCACCCCACAGATGGCCAGAGATGAGTGCACTGTGGGGGACACTGGTCCAAAGCAGGAGGCTGAAATTGCAAGGTGCTGTGAGTGCCTCCAGCAGTAACTGCTACATGACCAGCATTGGCTCCACAGTCCAGTAAAGTGGTCGCAGACTCATAGTCTGTGCCGGGGCGGGTGGTGGAGGTGGGGTAAGGTTTGGAAGGCTTGGTGGCCCTTTTTAACCTCTGCGTTGCTTGCATGGGCAGGCTGTCTAGAAGCCCGACCCCAATCATATCACTGTGGCTGCGCCTGAACTGTCTCAGTTGTAGAGGAATAGTCAGTTTATACAGGTGTCCTTACTGCGTGGCCGCTTCCCTCACCCACCCTGCACCACACCTGGATGTCTTGTGCGCGGGATCCAACTCCAGGGCAGCAGTGGCCCCCCACCCCCCAACCTCCACCACTGACAACAGCCACCCCCAAGGCTGGACAGCAGTTGCCCCAGGACAGCCCCCACCAACAACAGTCACCTCCGTGGTAGGGCAGCACTTCACCCCGGCCTCTTGGCGTCCCTGAAGCCTGCAAAGCAATAGTCGACCCTGATGAGCTCTGCAGAACGATGCTGTTCACTCACCTCCAGTTCCCCCATCGTGAAGGCCGCCCAGTGCACGTCGCCTGTGTGCTGTTGTGAATCACATCGACGTGCTTTCCCGCCGACGTGGACGGATGATCCATCCGGGGTGCAAGAGCTTGGCGGGATGGCCTTTTAATGATATGCTAATGTATTACAATGGGCTCCCCGATGACCGTTGATGGGAAATCGGCGCGCCGTTGGTGGGCTAAACGGATGATCACGACCTGCCTTCCCGTCATTGTGAAACCGATTGCGCCTTATCGTCCATGCATGCCACCTATCACGCCCACTGCTGGTGGGCACGGAAAATTCCCTCTCATATCTAATTACATTAAATGACTCTGTATCTCAGACCTTGAACTCTGTGGTAGTTAGCATGTTTCAAGAAGCTTATTTGAATATATCTGCCATTTCTTCAGCGAGCTGAAACAATATTCCGAACGTCAATTTGAAAATGAATTTCAACAGTACTGCTAATGTCATTAAGTATGAAATCACAGAAAAGTTAATCAGGTAGGATGTAAAACAGGCTTCCATCCAAACTGACCCATTCGGTAGATTGGATTAAAATTGGAACTTGTATTTCTTAATTACCATAGCCAGCCATTTAAATAATTCTTGTAATTGAATAGAATGGCTTCACTCCCTCCTCAGAAGCCCATTGATTTGTTGCAAAAACTCTGAGTGATGAATCTCCACCTATGGACATCAGTGCTTTCAATATGTGACCATAGGCCAGGACTTTACCGTCAGCGAGCGGGGTGTGGGGTCCGCTTGCTGAATCATAAAATGACGCATGGTGACGTTGGGCAGAACTCCCGACGTCACCGTGCCTCATTTAAATTTTCAGGAAGGCGGGGGCTCAGCAAAATCAGCTGTGTGCCTGCCAACCTGTCAATGGCCAATTGAGGCCATTGACAGAGTCATTAAACTAATTCACTAAGGTTGGCGGGCAGGCCAGGTGCCCTGGTGGGAATTAGAAAAAGCATGAAACCTCATCCAACGGCGGGATGAGGTTTCATGTACGTTTTTAAAAATTTAATTAAAGTTTTTAAAAAAATTATGGACATGTCCCAAAACTCATGTGACAGCGTCACATGAGGGGACATGTCAGGAATTTATTTTTTCTATTTTTAATATTTTTGACATTAGAGGCGATCTCCCAGAGGCAGCACTTAGCCTCAGGGAGATGAGTGTGCTCTTTCGCGCGCATGCGTGAAAGAGCACATTCTCCGGTTTAGGGAATCCCTTCCCGCCTGCACAGGGAGCGCACAACGCTTCCGTGCGGACATCATGCTGGGTGGGCCTTAATTGGCGCAGCGGGGTCCGCTTCTCCGGCAGGGATTGGCTCCCCGTCCGCCAGAGATTGGATCGGGCCCGCCCACCCAACAGGCAGAAAATTCTGCCCTACATTACTCATATTACTTGCATGCATATGTGGAGACTGCTCAGTAGAACATCACTGTGACCTATATTTCTTGGGTCCAAGGTAAACAATATCTCTGGATTAAACTTGTCAAAAACATTAAGGATCCTCAATACAGCCACTGAAATCCTTCTCGGTCTCCTCTTCTCTGATGCAAAGAGGCAGACTCTATAGTCCCTCCTTACAACTTATGTGTCGGATGCCAGCTGTTAAATGGTAGCTTTTGCTGCACCGTTATGGTCCCATGACCCTTTTGTCAATATATAGCACACACTGCCCCAGATATGGATGATCAAGTCTCAGCATCACACCTTATGATTTGCGTTCTGTCCAATTCACCATGCAACCCAATATCCTATCAGCCTTACTTATCATAACGATGCAGATAGTTTCAAGTATTGTCTCCCAATATCCTCAAGTCCTTCTCTTATGTTGTAAACTAACATCGTTTAGTTTATAGACCCAGAGTTCAATCTTTCCTAGTCTTACTTGTTTGTGCTGTCAACAATGAATTAAATTTTCCACTTTTAAATTGGTGGTAATTATGGTTTTATGTAATGTGTAGTATACCATTAAGAAGGATGTTATAAATGAAGATCACATGATCTTGCATAACCAATAGAGGAGTAGCGCGGGCAACCTCTGTAGTCAGTAGTCTATAGCTAGTAGTCAGAAGTATGGAGATAGGGTTTGATGTGAAAGCACGCAAGTGTAGCTGCTGAGTACCTTTGTAAATAAACAGAATGTGCTCCACGTAAGGTGCAGGGACGCTGAATAAATTTAAGGAGGAGATAGACAGATGTGTGCTGATCAATTCTGTCTACAGAACCAACTCGGTCATCCCACAACAAGTGTGCAACTAGGATCCATAAGTCCCAACAAACTGGTGACTAGGATCCAACAAACTGGCAACGAGGAAAAAGCAAGGAAAAAAACGAGGTTAAAGCAAAGATACAATAAACTGATGTCGAGAATAAAAAAATTAATGGAAGAAATCAAGAGAAACTAAATCGGGCTGTACCTCGCACGGTAATCATGAATAGAATTTCTGTTCCAAAACTTCAAAGCAATCCCCTCACAGAATGCTGCAATTCAGAAGAATTGATCCTTTTAATCTAGCCATGGATGATTGGTCTCATTATGTTGAACGCCTCGTGTTCTTTTTCCAAACGAACAACATTATGGGGAAGAGAAGAGACAAGCGATCTCTTACCTGCATGTGCGAATAAAGTCTATGGCTTGATTCGAAGTTTGATGGCACCCAGTGCCCCAGATTCGAAAAGTTTAGACGAATTGGTGGACTTCGTGAAGAGTCATTACCAGCCAAAGCCCTCGGTAACAATGCAATGGTTCAAGTTTTACTCAAGGAATAGAGCCTCGGGGGAGACAGTTGTTTGTTATGTGGCAAGTTTGAAACAGTTAACAGAACAATGTGCATTCGGCACATCTTTAAATGACATGCTCAGAGACCATTTAGTATGCGGTTTGAATGAAGACATGATTCAGAAGAGATTACTATCCAAAACAAATTTGGATTTTAAGAAGGCGCTAGCTAGAGATCACACTGGCCATGGAAATCGCATTGAGGGATTCAAAAGTCATACAGGGAACGCAAAATGGTGCCGTTCTCCACGTTGGGTGGGAAGCCCAGCCGAAAAGGGTGCGAAAAGGCAAGACTCTGCTGAGAAGCGGGAAACAGCCACCATTAGCAGAAAAATAAAAAGAATTGACTTAGCAGTGAAAACAAGGAATAATTGCAACATAAGAACATAAGAACTAGCAGGAGTAGGCAATTCAGCCACTTGAGTCTGCCCCGCCATTCATTACGATCATGGCTGATCTCATTTTGGCTTCAACTCCAATTTCCCCCCTCTCCCCATAACCTTTCAACCCATTACTAATTAAAAATCTGTCTATCTCCTCCTTAAATTTATTCAGCGTCCCGGCATCCACTGCACTCTGAGGTAGTGAATTCCACAGATTCATGACCTTTTGAGAAAAGTAATTCCTCCTCATCTCTGATTTAAATCTACCACCCCTTAGCCTAAAACTATGGCATCTCGTTCTTGAATGCCCCACAAGGGGAAACATCCACTTAACGTCTACTTTGTCTATCCCCTTTAGCATCTTATATACCGCAATTAGATCTCCTCTCATCCTTCTAAACTCTAGTGAGTATAGGCCTAAACTGCTCAATCTCTCCTCATAAGACAAGCCACACATCTCTGGAATCAATCTAGTGAACCTCCTCTGAACTGCCTCCAGTGCAACTTCACCCTTCCTCAAGTCTCACCTGGAGTAGTTGCAACAACACTTCCCTATTTTTACACTCTATTCCTTTAGCAATAAATGTCAAAATTCCATTTGCCTTCCTTATTACCTGCTGTACCTGCATACTAGCTTTCAGCGATTCATGCACGAGGACACCCAGATCCCTCTGCACTGAAGTATTCTGAAGTTTCTCTCCATTTAAATAATAAGTTGCCTTTTTATTCTTCCGACCAAAATGGTTAACCTCACATTTATCCACATTAAACTCCATCTGCCAAATTTTGGCCCATTCATCTAACCTGTCCATATCCATTTGTAAATTTCTTATTTCTTCACTGCAACTTACTTTCCCACCTATTTTGGTGTCATCTGCAAACTTAGATTTAGTATCTTCTATCCCTCAATCCAAGTCATTAATATAGATTGTAAATAGTTGGGCCCCAAGGATTGAACCCCTGTGGCACCCGACTAGTAACAGCTTGCCATCCAGAAAAAGACCCATTTATCCCGACTCTCTGCTTTCTGTTGGTTAGCCAATGCTCTATCCAAGCTAATGTATTACCCCTACCTCCTTGTGATCTTATCTTGTGTATTAATCTTTTGTGCAGCACCTTATCAAAGACCTTCTGGAAATCCAGATATACTACATCTACAGGATCCCCATTATCCACTTTGCTTGTCACATCTTCAACAGAGGTGGAAACAAGTAACCTTATAATGATTGGCAGTTTAAAAAAAATTGAATGTTTTTATTGTCTTCAAAATGGGCACATAATGAGACAGTGTAAGGAAAGGATCAGGCAGACTTTCAGACAAAATAAAAACCCAGTGAAATCTACCGTGTAGAAGAGCCTGAAACAAAAAATTCAGACATTTTCCGTTATTTAATCTGAAGGTAGGAAAGACAGAACCAATACATGTAACAGTGAAGGTAAATGGCAGACCTATTAGAATGGAAGTGGATATAGGAGCTTCCAATACAGTAACTTGTGAACACACCTTAAAATATCTGAATTATGGTGAACATAAATTAAATTTGGAAGAAACTGATGCCAACTTAAAAACTTACACAGGTGAAGGCATCCTAGCCAAAGGCATCAGCAGTGTAACTGTCCATTATGGAAGTCGATTGGTAAAACTACCCTTGATGGTGGTAGCAGACGAGGGGCCACTCCTCCTGGGATGAAACTGGCTAAAGAAGATGAAGTTAAAATGGGCTGAAATCGTCCAGCTGAGACCAAGTGGGTTACCAGAGCTACTACAAGAATATGCTTCAGTCTTCAAGGAAGATCCAGGGGCTGCAAGCAAAAATTCATATGGACCCAGAGGAACCCCCACCCCCCACCAACCCAATTCGTGAAGGCAAGACACCAAACTGGACCGATTAGAGAAACTGGGAGTTATACAACCTTGTGCAGCTCTCAGAATGGACAGCATCATTAGTCCCCATCCTTAAACCTGTCCAAAGCATTTGAATTTGTGGAGACTACAAACTGACAGTTAATAAAGTGACTAAGCTGGACAGCCACCCCATACTAAGCTGGCAGGTGGACCCACCTACATAAAGCTTGATATGAGTCAAGCTTATCAACAATTAAAGGTAGGAAAGGCTCCTGGGAATTTGTCACAATTAATACCCACAAAGGGTTTGTACCAATATACTTGTTTGTCTTTTAGCGTCTCCTCAGCTTGCACCATATTCCAGGGAACAATAGAAAGTTTACTGCAAGTTATAGTTTATTTAGATGATGTTCTGGTGACAGGACTCACTGACAAGGAGCATTTGGCAAACTTAGAAGAAGTCTTAAAACGTTTCTTGCAGCCTGGAGTGCATTTAATAAAAAGAAATGTGCACTTTTCAAGTGAGGGAGGTAATCTATTTGAGTCACAGGGTAGATTCACAGGGACTCCACCTGGTTGAGGAAAAAGTGAGAGCCATAAGAGAGGCATCTGCGCCAAAGAATGCCTCCCAGCTCAAATCATTCTTAGGAATGATCAATTATTATGGGTGCTTCTTACCCAATTTGACTATAGAACTGGCCCCCCTGCATTATCTACTCAAGAAGAATCAATGTTGGTCTTGGCAGGCACCACAGAAAGAAACTTTCACAAGGCGAAATAATTGTTCCATTCATCCAACCTATTAGTAAATTATGACCAGAGGAAAGAATTGGTGTTGACATGTGATGCATCTCCTTACAGAGTGGGAGCAGTGCTCTCCCATGGAATGACAACAGCATGGAACGGCCTATACGATATGTATCAAGAATCCTCACAGCGGAAAAGGGATACTCAGATAGAAAAAGAAGGCCTGTTAATCATATTTGGCATTAAGAAATTTCACCAGTATGTACACTGCCATCATTTTACTACCATTTCAGACCACAGGCCATTGCTAGGATTGTTAAGCGAGGGCAAGGTTATACCACCCTAGCGTCAGCAAGAATACAAAAATGGACGTTGACCCTGGCAGCATATGAGTATACTTTCATCCATAGGCCTGGAAATCAAATTGCAAACGCCAATGCACTTAGCTGTTTGCCCTTACCAGAAAATGATGAGGATGTCCCAGTTCCTCAAGAACTCGTTTTATTGTTAAATTTCTTAGATTCATCACCGGTATGTGCTAGACAAATCAGAGACTGAACAAGTCGAGACCCAGTCTTACCTAAAGTACAAGAACAAGTGCTTCATGGTTGGTCACAAGAGCATGTATCTGACGAATCCAAAAGGAAAAAAGCCATTGGTAATTGAACTACATAGTGCACTTCCAGGAATTTCCTGAATGAAGACCATAGCACGCAGCTATCTATGGTGGCCTGAAATGGATGGAAAAATAAAGAGCTTAGTGAGGAATTGTGTACAGTGTCAGCAATTGCAAAAGTTACCTTCAACAGCTCCATTACACACTTATGAGTGGCCAAGAAGGCCATGGGTATGATTACACATTGACTATGTGGGACCTTCCATGGGAACATTGTTTCTGCTCATTGTTGATGCCCACTGAAAATGGATGGACATATACGAGGTGAAGTCACCAACATTTTCTGCAACAATTGAGGTACATCAAAGTTTTGTCATTCACAGACTACCAGAAGTGGTCATATCTGATAACAGCACAGCACTAATGAGTGCTGAGTTTCAACGGTTTATCAGCCTCAATGGTATCACTCATGTAAAAATTTCACCGTGCCACCCTTCTTCAAATGGACTGACTGAAAGAACGGTTCAAATGTTCAGGTCAGGCATGAAGAAGTTAACCGGAGATTCCTTAGCAACCAAGCTAGCATTCTTTATTTTCCATTATAAGACCACCCCTCCCACAACAACAGGTGTCACACCTGTGGAATTATTGATGAAACACCATGTCAGGATGAGATTAAGCTTAATTGTGCCGCATTTAGCGGGGAAGGTGGAAAAAAATCAGGGAAGTCAGAAAACTAGACACGACTGGCATAGGAAATTTGCCGTGGGGGAGTCAGTATACGTGAAGAACTTTGGAGAAGGTGAAATAAGTGCAGTGACTGGACCGCTACGTGAAGGTAGAAGGCCGAGTCATACAGAGACATGTGGATCATCAAAGGAAGAGAGAAACAAATCACCAAGAAGTGATTCCACCAGAGCTCACAGCTGGGTCAACATTTCTTGTTGAGGGAACTCAACCTACTAAAGATGTGTCTGATGTATCTGTTGTACCTGCAAAAGTTGAGGAAACAGATTTTCAGGCGTCCGGCGAAGAACCTGAAGTACAAACACTCCAGAAAAGGAGGTTCCTGGCAAAGCATCTGAAGTTGTAGAGCTGAGACGTTCTACATGCATAAGGAAACCTCAAGAAAGACTGAATTTGTAAATTACTTATGTGTAACCAATTTGCTATTTTGAGAAAATTGTACCTGTAAATGTAAAATGTGTTTCCGAGTAAAGTGGGAGAGATGTGGTAATTATGGTTTTATGTAACATGTAGTATATCTTTAGAAGGATGTTAGAAAGGAAGATCACATGATCTTATGTAACCAATAGAGGAGTAGCATGGGCAATCTCTGTAGTCAGTAGCCTGCAGCTAGTAGTCAGAAGTATGGAGATAGGGTTTGAAGAGAAAGCACACAAGTGTAGCTGCTGAGTACCTTGTAAATAAACAGAATGTGTTCCACCTAAGAAGTGCTTGCTGATCAACTCTGTCTACAGAACCAACTCGGCCGTCCCACAACAAGTGTGCAACTAGAATCCATAAGTCCCAACAAACTGGTAACTAGGATCCAACAAAGTCCAACTTTCCAATCTGTTTAGGTCACTCTGCATCTGATCAACTTGCCCTTGATTGATGGTTTTACCCATATACCCACTTTACAAGCATTGGTTCATGGCTTGAATGCAAGACCTTAGCACTGATCCTTAGATCTCCATTAGCCACTTTCTGTCGCTCCAAGATAGCTTCATTTTAACCATTCTGTCTCCTTATTCCAACCAGTCGTCAATCCAATTCACCAACTACCCATCTGTTTTGAACCTTTCTGAGCGATGGTCCAATCTCTCTACAGTAATGTATCAAAAATCTCGCGGAATTTAAGCAGTGTCCATGAACTCTTCATCCAAAATCTCATACTTTCTCAAAAAGCTTTGTCAGCATTAACTTCTACCCAGAATACCTTACTGACTTGCTCTGATGATTTCATGCATCTCTAGGTGTTTCACTACAACGTTCTTCAGGAAATCTTCTAACTTTAAGACAGATATCAGGCTGCACTTTCTAGGGCAGTCTTTCTCCCCTTTGTCAAAGAATAATACACCTCTTGCTCTTTTTCAGGACTCCTGCCATGATTGGATGCTCATTTGTGGTGAATAGATTGTTTTTTGGTGAAATTGGCCTGTTGGATCCTGGAATGGATGTTTATGGCGGAGAAAACATTGAACTGGGGATTAAGGTTAGTCAATATCATCTTTAGAAATTGCTGATAATGGACTGTTAAGATGGTTGATTTTTTTCCTTGTAGCCTGTAATCTGACTTGGATTTACTTAACTGAAAAGCTTCCTGTCCATTGAAAAGGATGAATTAGCGCTATACCTATCACCTTCTATGAAATCTCATCTTGCTGTTGAAATTCATAAGGCACCAGTGGCCTATTGGTTTACAATTCAGAATGCCACACCACAGAAACAGGCCATATGGTCCATCAAGTCACTACTGGTTTTTCTCTCTAAGTGCTATCTAGTCTAAAACACTAATGCAACTCTCCTGCTCACTTCCCATAGACTTTAATATTCCTCTTTTTCAGCAACTAGCAAATTCTCTTTTAGAATAATTTATAGACTTTGCTTGAACAATGGTTCATGACAAAGAATTCTACCATTCTAACCACTCTGTTTAAAGAGCTTTTCTTATAACTATAGTTATATGAAATTAGTTATATAGTTGTAACTAATCCCTTAATAATTTTTTGTGACTGTTTAAAAGTTTCATTACTCTCTTACGAAACAATTAAGCAACCTAACACTATTTACTTCATCATAATCTTTCATAATTTTGAAGAATCTACTAGACCACTCCTGCCTCTTCTGATCCAGTGAACAAAGACCTTGCTTTTCAAATCTCTCTTCTTAATTTAACCCCTCATACTCTGAATGTAGATTACTCCATTTGTATTGCTTTAACATCCTTCTTATAATGGAGTGCCTAAAACTATACATAGTACTCCAACTGTGGCCTAACTTGTAAGTGCAATTTCAACAATAGCTCACTTCATTTATTTGTGCATTCTATGCCTCCAAATGCAAAATCAAAAGGAAAGAAATTTACCCACATAGTGCCAAGTGGACTTACCTCCGTTACCCAGGGGCAGGCAGCACTGTGGGCTGCATTCTGCACTGTCAGTGTTGCGTTTTTCAATGATGCCAATGAAGAAGGCAATGCAAGCCACGCTGATAGCATCCCTGCCTGTCTCGGGGAATCGATGTAAGTCTGCATAGGCACTACATGAACAAATATATCCCCAAAGACTCCATTTGGGCAGCCTTTCTTTGCTACTTCCATTGCCACCTTTAATGACTGAGGTAGCTGCCTCTCCTGCTCTATTTTAAATTTTGCCATTTAATGTACCTGTCCCCTCCCTATTCTTACTTTCAAAATGTATTCCTTAATAATGTATAAACATACAGAAAAACAATAGATCACAAAATATTTATAACCTGAAAATGTTTAGATTATTTTTTTCTCTTCTTATGGTATCATCTTATTTTATATTGATGTCACGCCTTCAGCTGTGCAATAGGTTTCATCTAAAAATATATATTTGTGAGCCCTCTGCCCTGTATTTGTAAAGCTACTTTTGGGGGAAAGTTTAAGCTAACCCTCAAAAATTATTTAGCTTCATAATCCATTAATCTTTTCCCCATGTTTTGGAATGATTGCACCTATTTCACCCTGGTCTGCAGAGTGCTGCAGTACTTCGGTTGCTGTGAGGTAAATTCTGACCAATTTCATTGGTAAATGGATTAATTAATCAATCTA
Organism: Carcharodon carcharias; assembly: GCF_017639515.1. NCBI lineage: Eukaryota > Metazoa > Chordata > Chondrichthyes > Lamniformes > Lamnidae > Carcharodon > Carcharodon carcharias. The sequence goes on from NC_054476.1 coordinate 124,170,043, forward strand.
AGACTTTCTTACACCAATGGGCAGTCAGCCCTTTACACATTCCAGGTGATAGCACTGAGAAATTTACTTTTGGCAACACCAATGGATGAATTCTTATTGCCTTCATATGGACATTCTCTGCTAGTTTAAGTGATAACCTGGTATTATAAATTGATTAACACCTTCACTAAAATATTGGATCATAAAATGGAATTGAAAAATGTCCCTTAATATTGCCAACCTGCATTCCTGGTTTATAATGAGCAGCCCGGAGTATGAGTAGAATAGTTTTAGTAATTGTTAATTTTACAGTAAGTAGTCTTAAAATATACCCACCGGAGTAAATGCTGTAATAATACAAAGATTGTGATAATAATATAAGCCATATACTTCTTGTGGAATGTGTGTTCTTTTAACTTTTTATATTTATTCTTTCATGGGATGTGGGCATAGCTGGCAAGGTCATCATTTGTTGCCCATTCCTAATTGCTCTTGAAGTGAGAGGCTTGCCAGCCCAATTGAAAGGTTATTTAACAGTCAACCACATTAGTGGGTATGGAATTACGTGTAGGCCAAACCAGGTAAGGGACAGCAGATTTCCTTCCCTAAAGGACATTAGTGAACCTGATGGGTTTTAATGCCAACCGTTGATAGTTTCAGGATCACCATTACTGAGATTCAATTCCAGATCTTTTTTATTAATTGAACTTAAATTCAGATTTGCATTCACACCCCCAGAACATTAACCTGGGCCATTGGGTTACTAGCCCAGTGACATTACCACTGCACCACCATCTACCTGTTGACTGGAGGTCACCAGTAACGGTTATTGGCTTAGTACAAAGAGGAGAAGTGTCAATTTTCTCTTAACTCTCAATTCGCTTTATTCACATCGTTAGATCATCTACATGTAACATACATCTGGTTAAATATAGACATGCAGTTTACAGCAGGTTATACAGTTTCATACCCAAAACTAGGATCTAAACGCATACCCACTAGGTTTCTCTGACACTCCTTGAGTGGTCACAGAATATAAAAGCTAATACCCGAAAAGGAGAGCTGCGCTGGCCAGGCGTTCCGTTCTCTCTCTCCTTCAACGTCGTCTCTACGTTGCTGACGTAGGTTCTTCCGATTCTGCGATGGTTGGTCTCCTGAGATCTTGCTGGCACCACGCCCAAGATTCTCCACTCTTATACTGAATCTTATCTTTTCAAGCTGTGCTGTCTCTCTCCCGTTGGTTTAGGCTTGCTTGCCTAGTCTGTGGCATCTTCGCATTGGCTCTGTTCCAAGGACTTAGGTAGCATTACCTCATTACTCCTTTCCTAAATAAGGACTTGTGTCTTATCACATTCCCTTTGTTTTTCAAGAAACTCAGCTTCTTCAAACCGGTTCCAATCAACTCAGGCCAGTGACTGGACTCAGGTTACTTCAGGTCAAAAGTTGCTTTTGCCTGTGTCAGCAGTTCAGCTGCAGCCCCTGGCCAACATACCCTTATCTTTAACTCTAAGGCTAAGCAACACGCCCGGTATGACTCATTGTAATCCATCAACATTTGAATCTTCTCTGAGACAGGCTTCAATGACCTTAAAAAAATTACTCCTCATAGAATGTTGCTGACTATTGTTTAATTAAAGAAGAATGATCCTACAATTGGCGAGGGGTTAGTGCTTATCATCCTTACGACAGATGACTAACAAAACACGATTCTAATCATAAGTCCTTGAAGAATTGTGGGTTTGATGATACAGCTAAGCAAGGAGACATGCACGTTTTGGATGTGAATGGATTTCAAACTTTCATTGTTCTTCCCTGGGTGTTTTTCAGATTCTCTCCCTCAGCTGCAATTTCTATATGTAACAGATGACTATAGGCAGCAAGTGACTTGAAATTACAAAGTCACATGGTAAACCAAAGATAGTTTGCTTTATGATGACTGGCTGTCAGTGCCTGCAAGTATAAATTGTGAGTTTTCACTGCTGTTCAGATGTTGGGATAAAATAAATCAACGCAAACCATTTCTTATTAATGGATCATTTTGCGCAATCAGAATTCATTAATCAGAGCCTGCAGTATTCCTTGAAAGAACAGTGCTTAATATCTGTGCAGTAATTTGCTCATTAAAACATCAAGGACAGAATTTTACATTTGACGTGTGGGCGTGCACCCGACATGCTGGAACGTAAAATGATGCGCGATAACGTCGGGCGTGTGTCCCGATATCGTTGTGAACTTGCGCGATATTTCATTCAGTGCACACGCACTGGGGTCGGCTGTGCGCCTGCCGATAATTTAAAGGCCTATTAAGGCTATTAAGTAGGTAATTATGTTGAACTTTACGCTACCCCTCCAACAGCATGGTTGGCGGGCAGGCAAAAAGGCCAAGCGGCCTTTACGTTTTTTAGGAAACCTCATCCACAAGTGGGATGAGGTTTCCTAAAGCTAATACTACTTAAATAAAATCGTTATTTTCAAAATAAAAACATGTCTCACCCATCTCATGTAACACAGTTAAATGAGATGGGACATGTTTCATTAAGGTTTTCATATCTATTTATTTTCTTAAAAAGCACTGCAATCTCCCTGAGGCAACTCCGTGTCTCAGGGAGATTGAAGTACTCTTTTGCATGCATGCGCAGACTGTGCACTAGGCCCAGCTCTCCCTCCTGCCCCTGCCCGCACAGGCAACGCTCAGCACGGCTGCCCACGATCCAAGCTGGGCAGGCCTTAATTGGTCCGCCCGTGTGAAATCACGGTGCAGAGCCGATCGCGAGTGGCGGCCAGATCCGCAACCGTCCCCACCCACTCCCACCCAGCCCACCCGACCAATGTAAATTCCTGGCCCAAAGCACATTGATGTTGGGCAAAACACAGCATCTATCCATATCCCAGGCTCTTTAATGATGCTTGAATAAGACATCAGTTTTATTATTGATTTTATTCTGTTAAAGTGGACTAAGTGCTCAGCAAATTTGACTGATCGCTGCAGTAAGCAGTCACTATCTGGACTGTGAAGCTTCATTATCCAGAATGTTTTGGATAGATATGCAATTCAGAAACTGGGGACCAGATTTTGGTTACCGAAGGGGGTAGCTCGAGCCAGGAACTCTCCCGACTTGCCTGACCCAACACGGTAAAAAGTACCCAGATACACACAGGTTTTTCTCTGGGGAGGTGGGTAAGGGATAGAATCGAGCCTGCCAACCTTAGAAGCAGAGGGCCAGTGGCCATAAATGTAGATGAGTACTGAGAAGGCTGGTTAGAAAGCTCACCTCAACAGTTGTGTTAGAAGTTTTTAGGTCCTCTAGCCCTTGCCCCCCTCACACCCCCTCACCTACCTGCAGCCCCCCACATCCCTTATGTTCCCTTAGCCCTTATACTTTCATGCCAACTCAATGTTAACACATACCCAAGCACCCCATGGCCCCTTTACATTCCATATCAATTCAATGCCAAATCATGACCCCAAGTCATCCTCCATAACCCCTTATGCTCTTCATGCCAACTTAATGCCAACTCATGGCCCCCAACCACTCACAACATGTGCCCTTATATTCTCCATGCAACTAAATTCCAACTCATACCCCTTCCATGCTGATTCATCCAGCATGCACTATGTGTATAGCCACTGAGCTATACAGTAACAATGGAATGTGTGGAACTAGTAAGAGATAAAAACACCCGTTCACAAATTTTCTTTTGAAAATAAACTTTTCTTCCTATAACCCTATTGAAGCAACGATCAGACAGACCATTAAAATATCAATAGTAGGGGCTTCAAGCAATTCACACCTCTTGATCATGTCCAAATAAACATTGAGCCATTGATAAAAGAGAACACAGAAAGAATAACTTATTATAACCACTTAAAGTTGTCAATCAAGCAAAGTGAACAATTTACTTCAGTTTTCAAAACAGAACCCCTTGCTGAGCTAATGCTTTTATTGGTCTGGGTTCACAGTCAAACAGGCAAAATCCCAGAATTGAGTCCTGACCACCGCTTTTAAATAGCCCCGGAGTCATTTTGATTCTGGGTACTGTTGATTGACATTAATGGATTGTTAGGCAGCAGATATTTAGTTTACAGTTTGATTCTGAGGAATCAGCTTGGCTCAACAGTTGCACTAGCACCTTTGGGTCAGAAGGTTGTGTGTCTAAGGTTCGCTCCAGGGCTAGGCCGGCACTTAAGTTCAGTATTGTGGGGGTGTTTAGGCGGCGTCTTTTACATGATATTTTAGGTCAGAGACATGCCTGCCTACTGATGTGGACATAAGCGATCCCATAGCACTATTTGAAGCAGACAAATGTATTAGGGTGCTTGGAGCATGTAACATGTAGAATGGATAAAGTGGATAGCAGATGGAGTATAATGTGGGAAAATTTGAGGTTATCCATTTTGGCAAGAGGATCAGAAGAGCAGAATATTATTTAAACGGAAAGCCAAGGCAGAATGCTGTGGTGCACAGAGATCTGGTTGCTCTCATTCATGAATCACAAATAGTTACAATTGCAGGTACAACAAGTGACTAGGAAGACAAATGAAATGTTAGCCTTTATTGCAAAGGGAAGGAGTATAAAGTAAGAAGGTCTTGCTCCAGCTGTACAGGGCATCTTGAGATCATAACTGGTGTCCTGTATACAGTTTTGGTCTCTTTATTTAAGGAGGGATATACTTGGATTGGAGCCAGTTCAGAGAATGTTCACTGGATTTTTCTTCTCAGAGGTTGTTAGTCTTATGAATTTTCTGCCACGGAGAGCAGTGGAGACTTGATTTGATATCATTGTTTTCTTTGTTGCTTGTGTACATACTTTGCTCAATGTTTAATATGTTGATACAAATCTTGAATCTCATTCCAGTACAAGCTCAGTGTTTGTACCATTAACATTGGTGTAGATTATTAAATGCAATTATGCAGGCATAAAGTGTGTTCATCCTTTCTCGAGTTTGTTGTGGGGTCATTAATAGAGAATTGGATCACATCAAAACTGAGGGGGTGGAAAAATATGCCACAACACATAAAGGGGAAAATCAAAAACACCTTTCTGTTTACGGATGGGTGATGAGAGAAGAGATCAGACTGTTTTAAATAAACCACCCTCCTGTCCGTAACACACCTGGAAGTACATAAATGCAAATTCATTTTATCTGAAGGTAGAAGCTGTACAGATGAGCAGACCTTTCTCATATAAGCGATGAGAGAGATTTTCAGCTTCGACTTGGCCTCCCTTGCAGCTGTATTGTGAGAACAAAGGATGCCTGGAAGGTCAGTGAGCCAAATTTCCATGAGGGTTGTGCAAATCTCCCTCCCTCAACAATGTTGATAGGAGTTTGGCAGAGCCCAGGAAGACAGTATAAATGGCTGAAAATGGCTATTTATGTTGTTTATCCTCTCGTTCTGTCGAGTTTCTGCTAAAGTTGTGACTAGAAATTTGGACAAGTCCCACAGAATTTTACGAGCCAGTCAGCGTGCAGCACTAGTAATATCTCAAAGCATGAATATTCAAACTTGGCAATATATAATACCGTAACAGTCATAATAAAAAAACCATCGGCTATTGTGATAGTATTGTGACTCCTTTAGGTCCCTGATTGGCCTAATATTGGATTTAGACCATTCTCCATATATTTTAGAAATGGAGGGATTTAGAGGAGTGGATTGAAGGACAGTTGCTCATTCTGCACTTTATGCCTGTATAATTGCATTTAATAATCTACATCAGTGTTACACTGAGCTTATACTGGAATGAGATTTGAGATCTGTATAAACATATTAAACATTGAGCAAAATATGTACACAATCAACATAGAAAATGATGATACCAACTCAATCCTTTCAGAGCAGAATTAATTATTTGCAAGTGTTGCAGGGTGGCCGAGTTGATGATAGAGTTGATCTGCAGACACTTTTTGGGTGGAAACATTAAGTTTATTTACAATATACTCAGCAGCAAATATATGTGTGCTTTCAACTCCAACTCGATCTCTATACTGACTGCGGAAGTAACCTGTGCTTCTCTCCTATTGGTTATTGCCAATCATCTTCCTTAACAAGTAATATTCTTAAAGGTACATTACACAGTAAATGAAATCACAATTGCTAAATTAAGCCAGAAAAATAAATATGCCCTCATTGGTTAGTTCCAAAGATTAATAGGTCAAAAAGATAAAATCAGAAAACTGTGGATGCTGGAAATCCAAAGCAAAAACGGAATACCTGGAAAAACTCAGCAGGTCTGGCAGCATCGGCGGAGAAGAAAAGAGTGGGGGCGGTGGTGGGTGGAGAGAAGTGGAGGGGGGTGATGTGGTTGTAGGGACAAGCAAGCAGTGATAGGAGCAGATAATCAAAAGATGTCACAGACAAAGGAACAAAAGAACACAGAGGTGTTGAAGTTGGTGATATTATCTAAACAAATGTGCTAATTAAGAATGGATGGTAGGGCACTCAAGGTATAGCTCTAGTGGGGGTGGGGGGGGCATAAAAGATTTAAAAATAATGGAAATAGGTGGGAAAAGAAAAATCTATATAAATTATTGGAAAAAAACAAAAGGAAGGGGGAAGAAACAGAAAGGGGGTGGGGATGGAGGAGGCGGGGGGGGTGGTCAAGATCTAAAGTTGTTGAATTCAATATTCAGTCCGGAAGGCTGTAAAGTGCCTAGTCGGAAGATGAGGTGGTGTTCCTCCAGTTTGCGTTGGGCTTCACTGGAACAATGCAGCAAGCCAAGGACAGACATGTGGGCAAGAGACCAAGGTGGAGTGTTAAAATGGCAAGTGACAGGGAGGTTTGGGTCATTCTTGCGGACAGACTGTAGGTGTTCTGCAAAGCAGTCACCCAGTTTACGTTTGGTCTCTCCAATGTAGAGGAGACCGCATTGGGAGCAACGAATGCAGTAGACCAAGTTGGGGGAAATGCAAGTGAAATGCTGCTTCACTTGAAAGGAATGTTTGGGCCCTTGGAAGGTGAGGAGAGAGGAAGTGAAGGGACAGGCGTTGCATCTTTTGCGTGGGCATGGGGTGGTGCCATAGGTGGGGCTTGAGGAGTAGGGGGTGATGGAGGAGTGGACCAGGGTGTCCCGGAGGGAATGATCCCTACGGAATGCCGCCGGGGGGGGTGAAGGGAAGATGTGTTTGGTGGTGGCATCATGCTGGAGTTGGCGGAAATGGCAGAGGATGATCCTTTGAATGCAGAGGCTGGTGGGGTGATAAGTGAGGACAAGGAGGACCCTATCATGTTTCTGGGAGGGAGGAGAAGGCGTGAGGCAGATGCGCGGGAGATGGGCCGGACACGGTTGAGGGCCCTGTCAATGACCGTGGGTGGAAAACCTCAGTTAAGGAAGAAGGAGGACATGTCAGAGGAACTGTTTTTGAAGGTGGCATCATCAGAACAGATGCGATGGAGGCGAAAGAACTGAGAGAATGGGATGGAGTCCTTACAGGAAGCGGGGTGTGAGGAGCTGTAGTCAAGGTAGCTGTGGGAGTCAGTAAGCTTGTAATGGATATTGGTGGACAGTTTATCACCAGAGATTGAGACAGAGAGGTCAAGGAAGGGAAGGGAAGTGTCAGAGATGGACCACGTGAAAATGATGGAGGGGTGGAGATTGGAAGCAAAACTAATAAATTTTTCCAAGTCCCAACAAGAGCATGAAGCAGCACCGAAGTAATCATCGATGTACCGGAGAAAGAGTTGTGGAAGGGGGCCGGAGTAGGACTGGAACAAGGAATGTTCCATGTACCCCATAAAGAGACAGGCATAGCTGGGGCCCATGTGGGTACCCATCGCCACACCTTTTATTTGGAGGAAGTGAGAGGAGTTGAAGGAGAAATTGGTCAGTGTGGGAACAAGTTCAGCCAGACGGAGGACAGTAGCGGTGGATGGGGATTGTTCGGGCCTCTGTTCGAGGAAGAAGCTAAGGGCCCTCAGACTATCCTGGTGGGGGATGGAGGTGTAGAGGGATTAGACGTCCATGGTGAAGAGGAGGTGGTTGGGGCCAGGGAACTGGAAATTGTTGATGTGACATAAGGTGTCAGAGGAATCACGGATGTAGGTGGGAAGGGACTGGACAAGGGGAGAGAGAAGGGAGTCAAGATAACGAGAAATGAGTTCCGTGGGGCAGGAGCAAGCTGACACAATCGGTCTACCGGGACAGTTCTGTTTGTGGATTTTGGGTAGGAGGTAGAAGTGGGCCGTCCGAGGTTGGGCGACTATCAGGTTGATAATTAATAGGTCAGTTTGGCCAATTGAAACTCCTATCATTTTACTATTTCAGTGATTTCCCTTTTATTATTATTATTATTATCAGACTGCTTGTCTCTTGACAAGAGAATTGCTAAGACTGCTTATCAAGTAAACAATTGTCCACTTTACTGATAGAAATGGGGTGAATAATGCAAAAAGCCTATTTGCAATGAGCTCAGCATGCTATAATGTGGCTAGGAAGCACCAAGTGCACAGAAACATCTTCCTAATTTAGTCCATCAGTATCAAAGAGCCTCCAAAGCTGTAGTTGGTCAGAGTTTAATGGATGCTTGCTGACAGCCTGTAAACCAACAATGTGTAAATCTTATTTAAATCACAAGTTGTATTTGTGTTAGAGAACAACAAAGCAACAACTTGCCGTATAGAAAGAGAGGGAGGTGGAGTGGTGGAAATGTTGAGGGAGGGACTTGCAGATTGTGGAACCTATGCAGCATATGATGGAGCATAATGCGATTATAGGTCAGCTGTAAATACTTAAATATTTCTCCAGGGTTGCTTTCTGCTTGTCATGTTTACTCACCTCCTGTGGATCATTCTTCAGGCAGGTGTCTCTGGCTGGCATTCAAAGCCCTGCAGCATTCCCAGCATATTATATATATGTATTAGACACGAAGAGTGCCACAAAAATATAGAAATGACCATGAACTATTAGGCTGATCAGCAGCCCCTTGATGTGTGCTCAATGCCAAGATACTTTAGTTGCTTAAGTGGTGTTCCAAATACACAGAACTCTATATTATTTTTCACAACCTGGAGGATGGGTTCTTTTATTTATTTACTTTTCTGAAAGTAGCACAGTGGCTAATGCAGTGAGACTTAAAGAAGAATTTTATCCACTTTTTTTTTAACTCAACACAATGATGTCCTTCCATTCCCTTTTCCCTTTAATTGTTATGATAACAATTTTATACAATGGTGCAGTGTATAAGGAGGATACATATCAGTCCTTTGAAAGAGCTTTCCAATTAGTTCCACTCCTCTGCTCTTTCCTCATAGTCCTGAAAATTTTTCCACTTCAAGTATTTATTCAATTCCCCTTTGAAAATTACTGTTGAATCTTCTTCCACTGCATTCCAGATCATCACAACACACAGGGCATTCTTTCTTTGCCTCATGTTGTCTCTCAGTCTTTTACCAATTACAATTAAATCTGTATCCTCTGATTATTGACCCTTCTGCCACTGCAAACGGTTTCCCTTTATTTTCTCTGTCAAAACTCTTCATGATTTTGAATGCTTCAATCAAATCTCCCCTTTAGTTTTTCTTATTTAGTTTCTCACGTCTCTGCAGGCCTATGAGGAAAGAGAAGTGGGACTAATTGAATAGCTCTTTCAAAGAACTGGCACAGAGTCTCCAGCTATGCTGTATCATTCTATAATTCTACAAAACTGTTATCATAACATTTAAATAAAAAGAGAAACAAAAGGACTTCACCATGTGGGGTTAAAATAACACTGAAGTCTTGCTTCCCAGATACTATTATCCATTAGAATTTCCTGTTTATGGCCTTGACATTTTTCCTAAAGTGTAGTGCCCAGAATTGGGCACAATACTCCAGCTGAGGCCTAACCAGTGTTTTATAAGTGGTTAGCACAGCTTCCTTGCATTTGTACACTATAGGCAGAAGACATGACCTGCGCACGTTCATGACTTACAAAACGCACACCCAACTCATATCTGACTTTGAGGAATTTGCGTCTTTTCACACAGGGATCGCCTGCACAGTGTATTTTGTGAGCTGCAATGGAGTGCGTGAAGCATGTGGGTGTGGAGGCGGGCCAGTTAGAAGGCCCACCTTAGTTCCTCAACACAATAGCCCAGCTCCCAACGTCATTCAAAGGCCCACTAAACTTCACCCCTCAACCACCACCCACCTCATGCTACCCTATGCCTCCTCATATTCCCTCATGCCACCCCACTTCCCCTCACATTCCTCCTGCCACCCCATGTCCCCTTATGTTCCCCCTGCCACCCTATGTCCCCTCACATTCCCCATGCCACACCATACCTCTAACAACCTAAGAAAATCCTCAATTCAAACTCACTATCATTGATACTGGACCAACTAATCCAAAGGAAAAAGTTTATTAGGTTTGAAAACAAACAATAAACACATCAAAGACATATTCTGCTGTGATAGGCTTGTAAAAGCTTCAATAGCTTTTGGATCAACAAGACCACCTGCTGAGCTTAAGGTTGAATCATCCCAGATTTGCATTAAGCGCAGTACTAGGTGTGAAAAACCCGTAATGGCAGGTTTTCACACGATATTGCCTGCTTCCCAACTGATTAATTATGCAACCACAGGAAACACTCCATCTTACTGACGGGCAGCCTCTGAATCGCCTCCCACGCCGTTACCTCACTGTTTCCTCAGTCCAGATGCCGCGCACACAGTTCTCAATGCTTGCAGCCCAGGACTACTCCAGTGATGGCGTGGCCCCGAAAGCAAAGAGCTCAGTGACTCATCACTGGAATGCCTTTTAGAGGCCTGCCATGATGTCCTCAACCCCAGGTCTGGCTGCAGGAGGTCCAGCAATCTCACCACTCTGGCTTGGCAGGCACTGGTAGTGGTGGTCAGTGCCAATGTTGCACAGAAGAGGTTGGCCATCTAATGCAGAAAGAGGATGAATGATCTCATCCGTGTCACCAGGATAAAGCAAGCATCTCATCACTTTAAACTCACACACAAGGCTATCACACATTCACTGGTATCTCACTCACTGCCAGCTCAAGGGACATCACCACTCACTCTCTCACACACACCCTCACATCCCCATCTGGCCTCATCTCCTCTGGAGACTGCCTCCTCAGCCCTCGCCATCTTGAGACCATTTGCACAGAGCAGCATGTGCCCCCACTCACCCTTTTCCCCAGTACAGCCCTCGCCCTGCAGCCCCTTCCCTTGTCTGAGGCCACTTCTCCCCCTTCCCCAAGTAAATCCTAGCCCTGCAGCCCTTGAAAAGCCACCCCCACTTTACGACTGGTCTGATAGGTAGAAACGTGTCTGTGAGCCCCCCCCTAAAAATGATGGGGTGCTGCCTGCAAAGCCTGGCGCTGACGACCATGAGTGCTGCCTGAAGCAAGGTGGGCAAACAAACTTCTAAGTTCCGAGCAAAGTGCAGCTCACCAGATTCCAGCAAGCAGGGCTTATAATGAGATGCTAAAGTATTGAAATTAGGTTCCTGGCAGCAGGAATCACGGCTCGCCATTGATGGGTGCAGCGGACGATTGCAAACTGGTTTCACGATGGTGTGACACTGATTTTTGGCTTTCTCACTATATTGTCCACTCACGCCCGCCGGCAATAAGACCAGACAGTTCTGCCCTAAGCTTTTGAAACCCAGGCAAGTATTCATAATGGAACAGCTGTGCGTTTTGTACATTAGACATTCCTGATGTGAGAAAATGCCAGTGGAATATTGCATGGGGTTGGAAAAGGAGAGGAAAATTGGATTTCCCCAAAAAAAAATCAAAATGTAGCCATTTGCGCATCGGAATGCACCTTTGCACCCAGAAGAAAATTCAATCCCTCCCTTTATTTATGAAGCCAAGGATCCCTAATGCCTTTCCAACAACCTCTAAATTTCTCCTGCCACCTTCAAAATTTGTGTTCGTATACTTTCAGGTCTTAATACCCCTGTACCCTTTTTGTAATTGAAACATTTCATTTAAATTGCATCACCTCATAGGGTAGCACAGTGGTTAATGCTGCAGCCTCACAGCTCCTGGGACCCAGGTTCAATCCTGACTTTGGGGACAGGATTTTTAGGTCACCGTGCGGGCACAATTAGCAGGTCCAGGAGCAGCTAGGGAATGGACTGCTGCCTGCGATTTCTTGCTAGCTGGCCAATTAATTGGTTGCTTTGGTTTCCCCCCAGCATCCAAAGATGTGCTGGATTGGCTATGGTAAATTATCCCCCAGTGTGCGTGTGAGTGTGTGCTCTGTGATGACCCTGGGTGTACCCTGCCTCATGTCCATTGCCAATGGGGATAGGCTCCGCCTCCCCTCGACCCTGAATCGGATGAAGCGGCTGTGGAAGAGTGAGTGAGTATCACCTCATTCTTCCTACTAAAATAAATCATTCATACTTCTTTGCATTAAATTTTATTTGCCATGTGCCTGCCCATTTCTCCTGCCTATCTGTATCCACCTGAAGTCTCACTGTTTACTACATTTCTGAGTTTCATGTGATCTTCCCTGTATACCCAGGTCTGGGTCATTAATATACATATATTGAAGGGGATTTTCCAATTCCACATTGTCCTGCCTCGAATTGCCACTCATTTAGGTGAATAAGCCAAAATTTGTGGGCCGGAAAGCACAGATTAGAAAATCCCAGTCTTCCACTAATTTGAGTTGTAATTTGTCACAATCTACAATATGTTGAACATGGTGCTGCCACTCTTCATTTTAACTTGTCTGATCCCATTGATTCAGTGTGACCTGATTTCTGATTTCCGGGATGAATGACACATTTAATTACATATAAATTAAGCATTACTGAGTGGAACCAAATATCATAGATGGTAGATAGAGGACCAAGATTCACACTGCAATTAAATAGTTAGGGGTTCAGTGTGAGGCATTATAGCTTTGAGAAAAAAGTTTATTCAATTCTCCAATAGGCAGGTTGTCCTCTTCTTCACAGTGGAGGGGGAAGAATGAAGATATAAATTACAGAACAGAATTCAATGTTAATGAGGGTGCTAAAGGAGGAAAATCAGGCTGTCTGAATAATGGCCAGTGATCCGCCACCTAACTGAATCCTACCCTCTATGCCAAGGCCCATTCACCAGTCACGCCTGAGTCTGTAAACTTACGTTGGATCACAATTCACAAACTCCTCAATTTTAAAATCTTCATCCTTGTGTTGAAATCACTCCATGCTGGCAACTCTCCCTATTGCTGTAACATCTTCCAGCCCAACAGCTCTCCTGAAACACTGTGTTCTTCCAACTCTGGCTGAATGTGAATTCTCCACTTCCTTTACTGGACCACTGTGGAATGTGCCTTCAGCTCTCTAGGTCCCTGATTCTGGAATTCCAATGCTAAGCTTGACTGCCTCTCTACTTCTCTCTCCACCTTTGCGATGTTACTTAAAACTACCTCTGTGACCAAGCATTTGGTCATCTCTCCTAATATTGCCTTCTTTAGATCAGAGTCAATTTCTGCCAGATTACACTCCTGTGAAGCATCTTGGGACATGTTACTATTCCAAAGGTGCCGAATGAATGCAATTTGTTCTTGTTATTCGCATAGGAAGAAGAGGAAAGCAGGTATGTTAGATCCAATCGGCTCCAAGTGCATCTCATAACAACCAAACATTTAGTGACATTGACAATGATCATGGAATAGTCTCGAGCTGTGAATTACTGAAACAACAGGGACAAAATAATCTCAAACAGCCTTTAAACATTGCACCAAGATGACTATTTAGCCCCTATTTACTTGGCTGGAAGTACAGTCGTTTGAAGAACATTTATTTTTAAATAATAAGCTGCTGCATCCCTAATTGCATGAAAATAATGCTCTAAGTGCCTTCATTTCTGCATGATACAAAATGAATGTGGCAGGTGGAGTCCCCAGTCCCTTTGATTATGCCTTCAAATCTCTGTCAGTGTTTCAAACACACACAACTCCAACTCAGATGCTGCTGGCAGAGTTAAACAATTGGGTTGCTATTGTTCCTAATCTAATTCCTGTTGACTGCAATTAAAGAAAGACATGAAAGACATACAAATACTAACCTGTCGACTGGGGAAACTTTGATATGCAGGGAGGCTGTCAATATGTGCTACTGCCTTGACATTATGGAGCACACACTGCTGAATCCCAATGGCAGGTTGGACACAGATCACTACAATATGATAATTGACAACCGAAGCCTGTAAACACACTGAAATCTGATCGTCACAGCATCCTAGTACTGAATACATCTGTCTTAATTGCAGTTCTATATTTTCAAATTAATAATGTTTAATGCATTCCAAACCCAATGGAACCAATACAAATCTTATTTTTATAATTAATTCCAATTTGATTAATAAGTTCTCCTGCCATCTTTCAGAAATTGCATTTGATTATAAGTTTATGATAATATTTATTTTCTTTCATCCTCAGCTTCAATGTAAAGCTGGGTTTTGGATGGCAGCTGTACCATCACTGTCACCATTTTCTTGCTAATAATCCACGCAAGTTGCTTTTAGAAGAGCAAATATTATATATCTACAAAATGGTACAAAGGGCATTGTCTTGATGGAAAGGTTTGATAAGCCAAAGAGCAATCACAGTATGCAGCATAAAAGGAGAAGTGCTTTTGAAATGATAGTGTGCCTTTATATTGCCTCACCCATTTAATACGTAACATATGTAATGGCTGTTGTGTTAAATACCAGTCCTAGATCTGTGACAACAGTAATCTGGGATATTTCTTTCATCTGACAAATTATCTTCCTCCCGCAACACCACACCCCCCCCACCTCCCCCCTCCCCACCACCCCCGCTGCCCACCACCCACCTCTCCTCCCCACCCCTATCCCGGCCACCCAACCCAACCCTCGCTTTGTAGGCAGCCCACTTACACTTTGGAAAGCAAAGAATATACATATATTCAATAATTATTTGAATATGTTATGCTAATTGAAAAATATATCTTTTATACAATAAATAATTGTTTCAGATACCCTGGGCTTTAAAAACTAGGTCATAACATTGTATCTTTTACCTAAGTCAAATTCAGGTTGAAGTCTGGTTCTGACTTAATGCAGTTTTAAGTTGATTTGGCCCTTGAAATTGGTTTCTTGATTAACATGCATTTTGCCCAGTAAAAGATGCAAAATTAATCCTGTTACAATTCCCAGCACTGTTAACCCAAGTTCACAACAGTAACATGTATTTGTAGGAGAATGTCCTCAGGCTTTTCACAGAGGGAAAAATGAAACAAAATGGGCACCAAACAGTGAGAGGAGAGTCAGGAGAGATGATTGAAACTTTGGCTTTGAGTTTGAGTTATGAATAGGCTTTGTATTTGTAAAGTTATATATAGAGGTCAAGAAATATAGGAAAAAATAGGGCTGAAGTAGCGGAGGAGTCTCACATTGATCATAAACTGAATTGGGTGGAGTTTGCTAGAAGACCAAAATGAAGGACAGAGTGTGTTTTTTATTCATTTATGGGTTGTGAATGTCACTAGTAAAGCCAGCATTTATTGCCCATCCCAAGTTGCCCATGAGAAGGTGGTAGTGAGCTTCTGCCTTGAACTGTTGTAAGTAATGTAGTTTAGGTACATCCTAAGTGATGTTAGGGAGGAGGTTCCTGGATTTTGACACAGTGACAGTAATATATTTCCAAGTCGGGACAGTGTGTGGCTTGGGGGATGGGGAGCTTGCAGACTGTGGTGTTCCCATGTACCTGCTGCCCTTGTTCTTCTAGGTGTCAGAGGTTGTGAGTTTAGAAGGTGCTGTTAAAGGAGCCTTGGCAAGTTGCTGCAGTACATCCTTTAGATGTTACACACTACTGCCATTGTGCAATGGTAGTGAAGGCAGTGATTGTTTAAGGTGGTAGATGGGGTGCAATCAAGCAGGCTGCTTTGTCCTGAATGCTGTTGAGCTTCTTGAGCATTGTGGGAGCTGCACTCATCCAGGCAAGTGGAGAGTATTCACACCTCTGACTTGTGCCTTATAGATGGTGGACAGCCTTTGGGCAGTCAGGAGGTGAGTTACTTGCTGCAGAATTCACAGCCCCTGACCTGCTCTTCTCGTCACAATATTTACATTATTTATATGGCTGGTTCAGTTAAGTTTCTAGCCATCGTTAACAGCCAGGATGTTGATGTTGGGGCATTCAGCAATGATAGTGTCATTGAATGTCATGGGCAGGTGGTTAGATTCTCTCTTGTTGGAGATGGTCAATGCCTTGCACTTGTGTGACATGAATGTTACTTGCTACCTATTAGCCCAAGCTTGAATATTGCCCAGGGCTTGCTGCATTTGGGTATGGACTGCTTCATTATATGTAGAGTTGTGGCTGGAATTGAACACCAGCAATCACCAGTGAACACCCCCTCTCCTGACCTTATGATGGAGAGGTGGTCATTGATAAAGTAGCTTAAGATGTTTGGGCCTATGATACTACACTGAGGAATTTGTGCAGCGATGTGAAAGGGGACGTAATCATGTAGGATTTGCAGAAGCAGGATAGTTAGACTGTGAAACAATTGTGAAGAGGACAAGTGTTTTACATTTAGCACATTGAGGAACAGGGAGCCAGTAGAGGTTAGTGAGGATAGAGTGATGGACAAGCGACACTTAGTTTGGTGCAGGATATGAGTGGCTGAGTTTTAGATGAATTACTTATTGATGGTGGAACATGGCAGAGCAGCAACTACATGGAAAAATTGAGTTCTTGAGGTGACTTTGTGAAGGGAGAGAAAGAATCCAATTGCTGGAGATATACTGACTATTGGAATGGCAGAACTGGAACCACTTAAGTGCAGCCCTGTGGAGCTGGATAAGAAAGGAGAAGTGATGGAGAGGAGTAATGCAGTTAGCCAAGTTGCAAGGTTAATGGGGAGAAGGAGGATTTATTGAAAGAAAGAATGTCTTGCATTTATACAGTGTCTTTCATGACCATCAAACATTTCAAAGCACTTACAGCGAATTAAGCACTTTTGAAGTGTAGTCACTGTTGTACTGGGATTAGCTGATAACCTCATAATGAAAGCACCCACAGGTAGCAACGATCATAATATGATTTAATTTTACATTCATTTTGAGGGAGAGATGAGTGTGTCCAAGACTATTATTTTAAACTCAAATAAGGGCAATTATGCGGGCATGAAAGCAGAGCTAGCTAAAATGATCAGGCAAATGAGGTTAAGGGATAGACCAATAGAGGTTCAGTGGCAGACATTTAAAGGGATGTTTCAGAATGCACAGAATAGATACATTCCATTGAGAAAGAAAAATTCCAAGGGGAGGGCCCATCATCCATGGCTAACTAAAAAATCTAAAGATATTATCAAACTTAAAGGACAAGCATAATACTTGCGCAAAGACGGGTGGCAGGTCAAAAGATTTAAAAGAGTATAACAAACAGCAAAGAATGACAAAAAGATTAATAAGGAGGGAAAAATTAGAGTATGAGAGAAAGCTAGCTAGTAATGTAAAGACAGATAGTAAGAGTTTCTACAGATATTTCAATAAGAAAAGGGCTAACAAAGTTGGCCCTATAGAAAGTGCATCTGTGGAATTGATAACGGAGAGTAGGGAGATGGCTGATGAATTAAACAGGTATTTTGCTTTAGCATTCGCTATAGAGGATACAAGTAACAATCCAGAAATAGCTGTAAATCAGGAATTGGAAGGGAGGAAGGAACCCAGGAAAATTACAATCACCAGGGAAGTGATATTGAGCAAATTGTTGGGGCTGCGAGCTGACAAATCCCTGGGTCCGGGTGGACTTCTCCCAAAGGTCTTGAAAGACGTAGTTACTGAGATAGTTAATGTATTAGTTTTAATTTTACAAAATTCCCTAGATTTGGGGAAGGTGCCATCAGATTGGAAAACAGCAAATATAATTCCTTTGTTCAAAAAAGGAGAGAGACAGAAAGTAGGGAACTACAGGCCAGTTAGCCTAGCATCTGTCACAGGGAAAATGTTGGAAGCTATTTCTAAAGATGTTATAGCTGGGCACTTAGAAAAATTCAAAGTAATCAGGCAGAGTCAACATGGTTTTGTGAAAGGGAAATCATGTTTAACCAATTTACTGGAGTTCTGTGAAGGAGTCACATGTTCTGTGGATAAAGGGGAACCAGTGGATGTACTGTACTTAGATTTTCGTCAGGCATTTGAAAAGGTGCCACATCAAAGGTTATTGTGGAAAATAAAAGTTTGTGGTGTAGGGGGTCACATATTGGCATGAATAGAAGATTAGCTAGCTAACAAGAAGCAATAAAGTGTAAAGGGAAGTTAGAGATGTAGCTGGAAAGGATGGATAGGTTGGCTGCACACCCTTTGAGTAGGATTTTGAAGAGAATCCAGTGATCACCGGATAAAAGGAGGAAGTATTGTTAAGTTTGAGGCCAGGAAATATTTACGTGGTTGGCTGAAGAACAGATCAAGACAGCAAGTTAATAAAGAAATGAGTTTGGATATGGCAGGGATTCATGGGAGACAAATTGCAGAGTAGAAAAGAGGAGGTTGGACAAGTGTATGGAATAAGATAAAAGCAAAATAATGCAGATGCTGGAAACCTGAAACAAAAACAGAAAATGCTGGAAAATCTCAGCAGGTCTAGTGGCATCTGTGGAGAGAGAAACAGAGTTAATGTTTCGAGTCCTTATGACCGTCCGTCTGAAGAAGGATTACAAGAACTCAAAACAATAGCTCTATTTCTCTCTCCACAGATGCTGTCAGACCTACTGAGCTTTTCCAGCATTTTCTGTTTTTGTATGGAGAAAAGGTAGGCAGTGTAATGCAGTGCAGGTTTACCTGGAATAATGACATATGGCTAAGAATACAAAAGAGAATTTTCATCAGGTCGACACATCCCTTGAGTTGAATATGTAGCCTTATGGCCAGAACATAGCCGCCCCTGCACGCCAACGCATAAAATGACGCTTGTTGATGTCGGGCTTGCGTTCCAATGTCATCCCGTGTCATTTAGATCTTCTGTTTGGCGGGCATGCGATGGAGGCGGCTGTGTGCCTGCCGCACTGTCAGAGGCCTGTTAAGGCCATTAGGGAAATAATTTAGATAATTAACAGCGCTGCCCATCCAACCTTAAGGTTGGCGGGCAGGCGAAGAGTCCAAGCGGTCTCCGCGTTTTTCAGGAAACCTCATTCACCGGTGGGATGAGGTTTTCTGAAGGTTTATTAAAATCAATAAATGAATTCTGATAAATTGACAAGCATGTCCCAGCTCATGTGACATTGTCACGTAAGGGAATGTGTGCAAATAAATTTTCTCTTTCTTTATTTAAAAATTTCAATATGTATTTAATCTTTATTTACATTTATACTGTTTAGATTCCTGTGCTCTTTTGCATGCATGCACGAAAGAGTGCAGGCCCCGACTCTCCCTCCTCCCCCCGCCTGCACAGGTAGTGCCACTACTGGCTGTGTGCCATGCTGGGCGAGCCTTAATTGGCCCACCCACGTAAAATGACAGTGCGCAGCCGATCATGGGCAGCAATCGGTTCTGCGCCCACGCCCACTCCCAACGCAGGTAAGTTTCTGGCCCATGTCCGGAGTGAATAGAATAGATTAGAATAGAGTGTGCAACAGGGCTAATGGTGACACTTGTACCACAGTATTGTGAACCAGCACATACCACACTTATTAATTCAGTAATTAACTGTTATCTTAATTTATTTACAAAGAAAGTAATTGCACAGGATCAGAACTGCACCACGAGAGAACAGCATTTTGTACTTGCCTTACTGCACAGTTTCCAGATAATGAAGTGCTTTTCAACCCTTATCAGGCCATTCAAATAACTTTTGAATGAAGTCTCTGATTAATTGTTACATGGCGCAGAGCCCCTGCACTTTGGAAAGAGTTGTCAAAACAGGATCGAGCTGGAGAGGTCTGGGAAACCTAGGAGTGAATTTCTGTGAGGGTTCTCCTGCTCATCCTCCATAACTTCAGTGGGAGAATCATAGGATTACATGGAATATATGGCACAGAAACAGACCATTCAGCCCAACCAGTCCATGCTGGTGTTTTGCTCCACTCAAACCTCCTCCCACCTTTCCTCATCATAATCAAAATAATCTATCATCATAACCACCCATTCCCTTCTCCTTCAAATGTTCATGTAGCTTCCCCTTAAATGTATCCAAACTAATCTCTTCAACTACTCCCTGTGGTTGCAAGTTCCACATTCTCACCACCGTTTAGATAAGGAAGTTTCTTCTGAATTTCCTGTTGGTAACTATCTTATATCAATGGCCTCTGCTCCACCCCACAAGCTGAAACATTCTCTCTGTATATATTCCATCAAAACCTATTTTAGAGATCTCTGTTAGGTCACCGTTCAGCCTTCTTTTTTCAAGAGAAAAGAAACCCAGCCTGTCAATCTTTTCCTGATAGATACATGTCCATGAATTTCTGGCATCATCTTTACACATTTTCCCTATACCCTCTCCAGTGCCTCTACATCCTTTTTATAATATGCCAGCCAGAACTGCATGAATACTTAAGTGTGGTTTAACCAAGATTCGATATGGGTTTAGCATAACTTCCCTACTTTCAAGTTCTGTCCCTCTTGAAATAATGCTTGTTTTTTTATAGCATTGCTAACCTTGCTTTTAGCAATTGATGTATTTGTCCTCTGAGATCCCTTTGTTCCTCTATCCCACCTAGACTTGTGCTTTCCAAGTAATAAGTCACCTCCCTATTCTTTCTATCAAAATGTACTACCTCACATTTATCTGTGTTGAGCATTATTTGCCAATTATTCTCCCATTTTGCAAGTTTATGGTTTCTGTTGAATCAGTAACACTAACACCCGAAACTCGTTGCTGAGGGAACTAAGGATGGAAAGTTCAGAGGCTCTGGCCACAATTTTCCAATCCTCCTTCGATATAAGAGCAGTACCTGTTCAAAAAAGGGGAGATGGGTAAAATCGGCAACTATGGGCCAGTCAGTCTAATATTGGTGGTGAGGAAACTTTTACAGACAATAATCTGGAGCAAAATTAATTTAAACTTGGAAAAGGAAGGGTTTATTAAATCAATGGAAGCATGGATTTGTTAAAGATCAACCGTGTTTGACTAAATTGATTGAATTCTTTGATGATGTAACAGAAATAATTGATATGGGGAGTGAGGTTGATGTTGTGTGTATGGACTTTCAAAAGACATTTGGTAAAGTGCCAAATGATAGATTTGTTACCAAAATTAAAACCCATGGGATCAAATAGCAGTGGCCATGCAGATACAAAGGGACAAAAGGCAGAGAATAGTGGTGAACAGTTACTTTTCAGCCTGGAAGGAATTATGCAGTGGAGTTCCACAGAAGTTAGTGTTGGGACCACTGCACTTTTTGACATATGCTAATTATCTGGATTTGGACATAAAGGACATTATTTCAAAGTTTGCAGATGACACAGAACTTGGAAATGTAGCAAACAGTGAGAACAATAGGATAGTGACAGACTTCAGAGAGATATAGGCAGACTGGTGAAATGGGCAGACACATGGCAGATGAAATTAATGCAAAAAAGTGTGAAGTAATTCATTTTGGTAGAAGGCGGAAAAGCAACACAAACTAAATGGTATGATTTAAAAGGGGAGGACCAGGGAGACTAAGGAGTATACATACTCCTTGAAGATGGCAGGACAAGCTGATAGGTTATTAAACAGGCAAATAAGAGTTCTTGGATTTGTCAGTAGAGAGATAGGGTATAAAAAGGTGTTATGCTAAATCTTTATAAGATACTGGTTAGGCCTCAGCTGGAGCATTGTGGCAAATTCTAGGCACCTCACTGTAGAAAGCCTTAGCGAGAGTGCAGAGGAAGTTTCTTAGAATGGCGCCAGGGATGAAAGCCCAGTTACATTGAGAAACTACAGAAACTGGTGGTGTTCTCCTTAAAAGAGAGAAATTTAAGGGAAGATTTGATATTGATATTCAAAATTGTGCCCGGTTTTGAGAGAGTAAATAAAGAGAAGCTGTTTCTAGTGGCAGAGGACACAAATTTAACAATATGGGCAGAGGTGCTCAAGGTGATGTGAGGAACAAATGTTTTACACAGTGTATTATAATCTGCATGTACACTGAACTGCACAAGTTGGGTTGTCCTGAGATATCATTGTTCATTTTTCCAATGTCTGTGTGTTATCAGTTTGCAGGCAATATGGCACATAAAGGTTGGCCAGAGCCATGGGAGCAGCCTCAAACCCTTAAGCAGCTGTGAGATGACCACTCCCAAACTTTCAGTGTTGTAGGGAGTGTGCAGTTGCACCCTTTCCCAAAACACAGGACTGGCAGCGTTCTTTGCTGATTGTTCCTTTTCTTCCTACCCATACTCTCTTTCACTCGCTAAAGCAGCATGGCAATAATTGGGTAGATTTGCTGATCCATTATGAATGATAAACTGGTATGAAGTGAACGTAACTGGTCCAAAAAAGGAGTGCCAATCTGAGTTATCAGGTCTCTGTTCATTTTTTGTAACTGCCCCTTTAAGTTGCTGCAAGTGCTGCAGCACCACCAGTTCTCCAGCCCCACCCAAGTTTTGCTGCCTTCCTTCTCTCACTCCATCCTGGCATAACCAGTTAATGGCAAGCTTACTGTCCTTGTCTGCCCAATATTATGCAAATGCATGACCCTAAGATTTGAGACTTGGCCCATCCTGGTACCTGCTGGCAAGTGGCATTTATAGGTTGCAGAGCAAGCCAACAGAAATTATGACCACTGGAAGTAAACTGTTGACACATAACAAGAAACAGATAGGGTTGACAATACCTAAGGCAATGGGAGACCTATGAAAGCATTGATCTCTGTTTCCAAAGATGTCAGCCACTGTTGTACATTTTCATGGGGTAGGATAGATAGGCTGATACCATTTCAGCCCCTGTACACCAGACTATTTAGTCAGAATGAATTATGTGGATAACAGCTTGTAAGAAGGCAGACATTGGTTATTCACTTCAATTATATGAGGCAGAGATATCAAGGTAAGCCAATGTGATCAATGATGAAATCCTTTATATTAATTTTTTTTTCTACTTCCCCAAACTTCATGGATAATGTTGAGTGTAGCCAGGTAGACAATGAGCACCAGCCAGTGAGGAAATAATTTTAAAACATGGCTAAGAAATTCAGCTCTGTATAGAGCCCGGGTATCTGGCATTATTTTGTGTCCAAAGTTGCGTCCACACCGTGCCCGCAAATTCTGGAGTGGGCTGTGCTGAACACCATTTTGTTAAAGGTCAAAAAAGAAGCTTCCTTTACCCATGTCAGAAGGAAGTGTTAGGCTATTAACCTTTGCAAATAAATGGCCTAACACCTGTTCCTGCGCCTTCTTGCTACTTTGGCTTGCATCTTAGGGAAGACCAAAGCTAAGCAGTCAGGAATAGAAAAACAATTGGTACTCACCTAAATCACGACTGCTTCTGATTCCTTGATCTCCAACTGCACTCCCAACACCCCCCAACAATACTGCAGACCCCTGCAGTGTTATTTGCCGACCCTTGACAGCCCTCCGATTGCACTCAGAGGCCTAACTGTTCCTCCTTCAGACCCCTGCAATCTTGCCCAATCACCTGCCTGAACGTTGGCAAAAAACCCCAGGCTCCTATCGCTGCACCATTTTATGATAATAAGGTCCAAGACCCAAACTCCAGGGCTCCTCAGACCTCCCCTTTTTTAGAATTCATTCACGGGATGTGGGCATCGCTGGCTAGGCCAGCATTTATTGCTCATCCCTAATTGCCCTTGAGAAGGTGGTGCCGAGCTGTCTTCTTGAACCACTGCTGTCCCTGATTAGCTTGAGTTTAGGTTGTTATCACTCTGCAGGTGAAGTGCTCAAGAATGGATGCTGCCAAATTTCTAGGCTAAGCAATTTGTCTCAAATTGAAAAATATAATCCTGATTTTTCGTTGGAAGAAGCTGGAATAGTTCTAGCTTGATCCAGGCGCATTACTCTAAGAGGCTGGGAGGTCAAAGCCGGTGTGGAGCTCAAATCCATTGGACTTCTATCCCTTTACTAAAAACATTAAGGGGGGAGCCTTGTAGAGGCCACAGGGGTCTCAGCCACCTGCTGGAGAGCTGCTGGGATCCCCGCATTGCCTGTTTTCAAAAAATTCTGCTGTATTAAGGGATAATTAGACATTTGACAAGCCAGTGGAGATCCCAATTAAGTCCATGGTGGGAAGGCCTGTAGATGGCCTCCTACCCTGCTGCTAGCTGAGGTCCTTAATTGGGCAATTAATGCCCACTTAGGGGATTCATCACACTGCTGCTGGTATTAACCCAGTGGCAGGCTGGGGTTTTAGCCATGTGGGGAGCATGACAATCAAACCCTGGCGTGTTTGCTTCCGGGTTCCCAAGGCAAGAGGAGGGGTAGAGGAGGGTGCCTTCTTCAAGGGCACTCTGTGCCTGATTGAGAGACACTGTATCTGGAAGCAGGAGGGGACTTGCAGATCTTCTTCTCTGAGATGAAGCATCACGGAGGTAGTTAGCCCAGCTCGCAGAGAGCTGCCAGGCATTCAGGAGGCCCGCAGCTTTCTGTGCTCAGCAGCCCCACTGGGGAGGCAGTTCTGCAGCCACCTGAGACCTCAGGTTGAGGGATGAGTGAAGGCAGGCAAGGGTCCCTGGGACAGGGGTCATGGGGGACGGGATAACAGCAAGGGCAGGGGAGTGGTCCTCTGTAAGCACCCCTTCATCCTGATGCTGTGTCCCTCGATCAGGCACTGATTGCCTTTGGACAAGTACCCTTCCTTGGGAACTCACAAGGAAACATGCCAGGGTTTGCCTGTCAAGCTCCTCATATGGTAAGAACCACCCCCCGACCCCCAACCCCTCCGCCCACAGCTGGGTTAATACCAGCAGCAGTGTGATGAATCCCCTAAGTGGGCATTAATTGCCCAATTAAAGGCCTCATTTGGCAGTGGGGTGGGAAGGCCCGCCATGGAGTATGGAACATGGCAGGGTCCTCACTCACCACACTCCTACCTGATCAGATGTCCCCCCCCTGCCACCAAACTCACCTTGTGTAAGGGCACAAGATTTGGCCGTAAGAATAGCACTCTTGGGAATTGGGGAGGGGGAAGCACATTTTCTGCCCTGAATAAATTTCAGTGTGTGACACACAGAGTACCCCATGTTTCCCGGATATGTAGTTTGAAACGCAATCACGGGCACAGCCTGCTGAGAACAGGCATAAGTGGCAGCGTGGATAGAGCCTAAATAGAGAGGTCTGCAGCTGAAAAGGCAAACAGCAGTGAAAGGATTTTTTTGCGGTTACGAATGAATATCCAGCATAAGAATACTGATTCAAGGTCCCCAGCATCTATGGGATGACTGCCTCAGTTATGCTGGTAAAGATACAAGCTCCACTCTACTAAATACTGACCCTGTCCCTGGGATTTGGCATACAGTCAGCACCAGGTCACTGTTGTAATATGCCTTTAAGGGACATCATCATGATAGCATTAAAAAGGAAGTGTGTCATGTGGCCCAGTCTTCATTTCAATTTTGCTTTCAGCAGAGCAGGCACACACTCAGCTCTGATGTCTTCAAGCTTTACACCAATGTAACTGTAAAACTGTTCTCATATGCCTAGTTTTAATATATGGGCCCACAAGGTGTTTACCCAATCCCCTTTGAGCAATTAGGTATTATATTATTATAATAACATGGTAGTCACGGCAGCAGTGAAGTCCTTCCCCATCGTATTTCCACACCTTCAAGTTGGCGCATGGAATATGTTTTGGCATATTGTCTTGATATGCATATTTGTTCGGTTAGTTTCTCATATATTATGCCAACCGATTGGGCACTTATGGGTTATTGTAGTGTGGAGTTACAGCATAATGAGCACTTTTGAAAGGTCAGCTATCTACTGCATGATTAGTAAATAAAATGATGGCAGGTTTGTGTGTGCATGTCATTACTAGCATACAATGGTGATGAATTTTAATTATATTCTCCAGAACCCTTACATTGTTGATGGTAAAGATTTTACAGTAAACCTTTGCAGTTGATATCAAGGCAGGAAAGTGGAGTTAAGGCCACAATCATATCAGCCATGATCTTCCTAAATTGTGGCGCTGGCTGGATGGGCCGAATGGCCTACTCTTGTTTCCTGTGATCTTTTGAGACAGCTTGTCATAAGGAGTTCAATCACACATGGAAAGGTTGCTGTACAGGATGGTTTACCAGTTTCACTTCTTGGCATTGACACTTTGTTCGATGTTTAAACCAATGTCAGATTGAGTAGAATTTGGAGATGGGCCAAGCAACCAAGTTCTTGCTAGCTTGTAAAACCTTTGAAGTCAATGGGAAGGAAAATTGAGCTGGCTGTATGACAAGTGATCAATCCAATATTGGCCGTGTTCCATCTCTGCTGAAGTTGACATTCCTCAGGTTACCCATTGAGGCTTCTACCTGACTCATTATGGTGGCAAAATGGAAGAAGCGCCAAGGAAATTACCAGTATTATTGTTTCAAATTGAATTCAACAAAAGTAGCACCTTAATCTGACTTTCTTTTTGAATACTATGAATTTTTCATGGTGTTAGTTGCAGTGAGTCAGAGGTTGCAAGGAGGAGGGGAATGCTGGGTGAAGAGCCTCTACCTCCAATAAAAGAATCTCGAGAAACATTTACAATAGATCTTCCCAAAGACAGCAAAGTAAGTGTGCCTGTCTAACAATAAGACCTGGATAAGTCAAAACCACCCTGTTATGTTCTACACTGGGGTCGCTTTGCTTGAGAACCGGTTGCTCGTTTATCTGTCAGCGGGTGAGTTGATAACAATATACTGCAGATGCAGAGACCAATATGAGGTGAAGCACATGCTATTTATTTACACAGCCAACAGAACACTAACATGATGTGTACTTCTCCAACTGGACCCTACAATAGACTAACGTTAACGTTGTAGCCTGCGCTACACAGTTATTGGGTTGTACAGTCACGTGGTCAATCTGTTCACATTCTCTTAAAGGTGTATTGCACCTCAGATTGCCACATCCCTCCCCTCTTTCTTGAAAGTACAATTTATAATATATTAACTATTTACATAAATAAGCTGTTTACATATTCAGTCTCTCAGGAGGCTTTTTCAGACGTGTCAACAGTGGTAGTTCTACAACTTCGGATGGTTTATCTGAGGCCTCCCTCTCAGGAGTTATCTGTCCACTCCGCTCTCCAATAGGAACCTGCAAGTTTGCCTCTTCGACTCTCTCAAACTCAATGGGTTCTACAGGTACTTCCGAAGCAAGAGGAGTTCCTGCTACCTGTGGTGTAGACTCCAACGGGAATGTTTTCACATTCTTTCGGGCCCTGTCGCATGTACTCCTTCTGCCCCTCCCCTCCAAGTTCAACAAGATGAAAGTCAACCACCAGGCAGGTTCTGAGAATCAGGATGTTGGGCAGGGCTAAATTCAACACGGAAAGATCAGCTGCCTGTCATGTAAGACAAAATTTGGGGGCTTTGTTAGTAATTGTGCTTTTTCTTTCCACGTGTCTTCTTTTGATGGGTTTTCTTCTTGGCAGCGCTGACTTTAATCTCAGCCTTCTTTACAATTTCCCTATCGGCCAGACTAGGTTCATGTATTAACTCAATTTGAGTGAGGTCAGTGGTTGAGTCTCCCAGCATTTCCTCATCTGTCAGCTCCTTTGAAAACACATGGGGCTCTATTTTCAAAACTTCTTGGCTTCCATGTAGCTGATTCTTCAGCTTTCCCATTTGTTTTTTATATTTGTCAGTTGTTTCCTGGAGAATTAAGTATCGTTGTGCTAATTGATTCTTCATCTCGGATAGAGATGTGCTGAATACTTACTGTTCTTCCTCATACCTTTTTAGTGGTGCAAGTTGGGATCTGAGGGAATCTTGCAATATGTGAAAGTCCTTCAGCGGGTTTTCTTTTTCTTTTTGGAGGTTACTGACTTCAACTCGAACTCTGTCCTGAAACATCAGCTCTACAAGTTCCTTCAGTTGAGTCCTTACATGCTCCTTTTTCCAAACAGCAACATTTCCTGCTTCTGATCAAGATCTCAGTAATCTCTCAAGATTGATCTCTCTTAACCAGTTTCTTCCCAGGAGACTTGGTCCTCTGCCTGCTATCACCATTAGGGGTAGATTAGCAGATTGGCTCCCATGCTTTACTGGAACCTTGCATATACCTCTTACTCGTACGTCTTCATCAGTATACATTTTTAATTTAACATCTGAGTTTTTCAGAATTAGTAAGTGGTCTCCTCCATTCAGATATTTGAACATATGTTCCCTTATAACTGTCGTGGATATCCCTGTATCCACCTCCATTCAGATGGGTTTCCCATTGACTTCCACATAGATTGGCTCTGTTTTACCCATTTTTAAGTTGTGTGTTTGACTCTGTTTCTTCTGGTTCCTCCATTATATAAATTTCATTATTTCTGCCTTTTTGTTTGAAATTTTGTTTCAATCTTTCTTTGCAATATCGCAAAATGTGCCCATTGCGATGGCAGTAGAAACACTCGATTCTTTTAAATTGTCGTTCACTTGCAGGCTGTCTGGTTCCATTTGTGCTATTATTAATGTGGATTTTCTCTGTTAAGCCATTGCTTTTTGCTGGCCTGTTAATAGTGGCTGTTTTCTACCTTTCTGTGGAGCCCAGTGCTTCCGCACCATTTCTAACTGGTGCTTCCCTCCCGACATGGTGGACAGCACCATTTTATGCTCCCTTGAATGCCTCTGAATCCCTGACTGCACTCTCCATTGCGAGCACCAACTCCAGCGCCTTGCTGAAATCTAAATTCGATTCTGACAACAATTTTTTTAGAATGGCGTCTTCGTTAATCCCACATACTAATCAGCCTCTTAACAAGTCATTAAGTGACATCCTGAACTCACGGTGCTCTGTCAGTTGTTTCAAGGCTGCTACATAGCAAGTGACTGTCTGTCCAGGGGAACGACACCTCGAATTGAATTTGAAACACTGCGCTGTTACTGAGGGTTTCGACTGAAAGTAGCTTTTCACAAGATTCACCAACTCATCAAAGCTCTTGGAATCAGGGCTGTTGAGTGCCGTTAGGCTACGAATTAGGCCGTATGTTTTACTGCCACGTGTTGATATCAGGATCGCCCTCCTCTTCTCCTTCCCCGATTTGTCATTGACCAAAAAGAAAAATGCAAGGCATTCAATATAATGTGACCAGTGGTCTGATCAAACAGTTTGATGCAGCCAAATTGTAGCATACTGGAGGGGGATAACTTTGACTTACAATCAGCCTGCAGGGCACGGCTGATTCCCTTCAGTTGAGTTTTCGCGGCTTTACTTGGTGTCATCGACTGGTCGTGTTTATCCTCATCGCCAGTTGTTATGTTCAACTGTGGCGTCGCTTTGCTTGCGAACCGGTTGAACACTTATCTGTCGGTGGGTGAGTTGATAACAATATACTGCAGACGCAGAGACCAATATGAGGTGAAGATCATGCTATTTATTTACACAGACAACAGAGCACTAACATGATGTGTACTTCTCCAACCAGACCCTACTCTACACTAACATTTACATGGTAGCCTGCGCTACACAGCT
The DNA here is from genome assembly GCF_017639515.1 of Carcharodon carcharias. Classification (NCBI taxonomy): domain Eukaryota; kingdom Metazoa; phylum Chordata; class Chondrichthyes; order Lamniformes; family Lamnidae; genus Carcharodon; species Carcharodon carcharias. Next base: position 124,199,530 of record NC_054476.1, read on the forward strand.
ATTGGGTCTTACAGTCACATGGTCAATCTGCCTACATTCTATTAAAGGTGTATTGCATCTCAGATTACCACACACCCTCTAGCTTAATATTGCTTAAACTCATATCTTCTATATTAGCTCCTATGGTCTCGGTCCAAGGTGGCCTCCACCTTAGACCAAGCCAGAAGGGCCAGAGCTTTGATTTATTTGAACCCAAGATCTATTTGTTTTCTCACATCCATTTTGTCACCAAGAATCCTTTCTTCCCTCCCATCCCTTCCCTGACACTGCTGCATTTTTAGTGCATGCCTTCCTTCATTCGTTCTTGGGATGTGGGTGTCACTGGCTAGGCCAGCATGTATTACCCATCCCTAGCTCAGTCGAAATACTAGAGCCACTCTTTGTTCATACCAGGTCCCGCACTCTCACCATGCCCATCTTCACTGGCTGCAGAGGTTCTCTGTGCCCCAGTAAATTGTTTTGTATAACAAATATATAACTAATAAAGAAAGTGGATTTTAATTTCATCAGGAGTTACCCCAATCTCTCACCATAACTTCAGTAGGAGACCAGTGGAACACCTGGCAAAACAGCATAAACCATAGTCTACAGTGATTCTCTGGAGATTCCACTGATAGAACAGTCCTCATAGAAGTTCAGGGGAATACTATAGAACCTTATAAAGATACTAATAAACATCTCAAAATATCTGCACAGGATTCATTACTCTGATGTGCATTGTCCATTCATCTGAAGTCAAATGCTATATATTTAGTGTGTTATGAATATGCCCCAACCTCAATTAATTTCAAGCTCAGCATGATGCTGAGCTCTCCTTCCATCATCTCCTCATCTGCACCCACTTCTTTGGTCAGGAGCCTTCCCCATCACAGGGAACCCTTTTCCTATCTCCAGTATTCTCCCTCCATCTGGATCCCTCTCTCTGGCGTCTCACCCTTTCTAGTTGTTTTCGTTGGGAACTGCTGGCATGACGTAAGTCATTTCAATTTCTCTATTCCTACTTATCTCTCACTCACTTATCTCCTGTTGAACTTACAGCACACTCTGTTCTTTCAGGTCCAGCTCTAACATTGTCATCAAATGCTGACAAGAATGATGCTGCTGTTTGGTGAACTGACCTCTAGCTCGTAGAGGCCGAGCACCAACTCTCTGGCATCTCTTCACTGTTGTGGTTACAGATAGGTATGTCTTAAAGAAGTCTCCGTTGTCTTCCGTAGGTTAAATGTAAGCCTTTATTAACTACTAGAACGATTTACACATGTACAGTAAAGGGTTGAAGCTAGGCGCTATTTCCATGCTTAGGTCAATACATGTCTCTGCTCAACACCACACTGACCCTGGGTCTGGTTCATGTGCCTTCTTACACTATTGTGTGGGTGGTACTGTACTCAGTTTCACATTAACCCTATTTGTGCCAGACTCTTATAGTACACTCACAGCCCTCTCTGGATCATGATCCCACCAGTAAACATCAAACCATCCTTTCCAAGACTGTCACTGGCCTCATCTGCTCTGGAGATCTTCCCTTTTTGGATTCCCAACTTCATTGTTCCCCCCAATCCCGAACATCCAGCTTCTACCACCTTCCCAAGGCCCAGAAACAGGAATGCCCCGGTAGACCCACCGTTTCAGACAATTTTTTTCCAATAGAACTAATTTTTTTCCCTTATGTTGACTCAATTCTTTCTCCCATTCTCCAATCCCACCTTATATCTTGATTCTCCCGATACCATCCTCTAATTTAACAATTCCCAGTTTCCAGGCCGTAACCATCTCCTTTTCACCATGGATGTCCAAATCCATTACTGCAAACCCCACCAGAATGGCCTTAGGGCTTTCCATTTCTGCCTTGAAAGGAAATCCAACCACTCCTCATCCACCAGCTCTCTCCTCTGTCTGGTTGATTTTGTTCTCACATTCAATAGCATCTCCTTTGACCCCACTCACCTCCTCCAAGCGCCTTCCCTTTTCTCCCCGTCCCCTTTTCCATGCCTCTGGACTTACTTAAAACTGGGTATTTATTTTTCCAGTTCTGCTGAAAAGTCATTGGCCTGAAAGATTGGACTGCAGTTTCTCGGCCCTGTGGAGGTGGGGCGGTGGGGCTGGGAAAATGGTGGGAAACTGCATTGAGATGGTGAGCAGCCAAGTAGGTTACGTAAGGGCCCGTTTAGGGGCCATTTTCTGATAGAGCTGGAGTCTTCATGCCTTTGGAGTGCTCTCCCCCCACACCCCCCCCTCCATCCTGTGCAGAGCCTGCTGACTCTCTTGATGTGGCCTCCTGGTGGCAGGTTAATGGGGAGCTGTTGATGCTCCCATAAATCACCACCCCTTCCAAAGCCAAGAGGATCAGAGATCTACGGCTATGACCACGGGCCATCCTGTGGAGAAGCGGTCCCTCCACAAAGATGCCTGGCTGCTGTGGCCACACTCACTTTGAGCAATTATATAAACCTTAAGAGGGCACCTCCTCAATCTTGTGGCTCCTTTGACGTCTCCCACCTACATCAGCAGCATCCACCTCTTTTGGTGCAGCTGTTCACTGCCTCGCGTACTCAATTTGGCCCACCCAATGAAATATGCAAAATTCTGAAGGGGCTTGATAAGGTAGACGCTGAGAGATTGTTTCTGCTGGTTGGGGTATCTAAAACACGAGGGTCCCAGTCTCAGGATAAGGGGCTGATCATTTAGGATTGAGATAAGGAAAAATTACTTCACTCAAAGGATTGCGAATCTTTGGAATTTCTCTGCCTCAGCGGGTTTTGGATGCTCCACAGTTGAATACACTTAATGCTGAGATAGGCTGGTCTTTGGTGTGTCAGGAAATCAAGGGACATGGGAAACAGACAGGAAAGTGGAACTGAAGCCCAAGATCAGCCATGAACGTTTGGAAAGGCAGAGCAAGCTCGTCGATCCATGTGGACTACTCTTGCTCCTAGTTCTTATGTTCTTATGTTCACCCGCCTGCACAGCCTGCCCACCGCCTCTAATTGGGTGGGGCTCCTGGTGGTGGCCTTTTAGTTGTCTGCTTCTGGGAAGGTCACAAAGATGGGCTGGTCTCAGTCACCATTAGGTTCTGGACCCACATAAAGTCTTGATCTGCCAGAAAATTCAGCCCATTAACTCTGTTTCTCTGTGGATGCTGCCTGACCTGCTGAGTATCCCCTGTTTTATTACAATTCTTTATGATTCTCTTTGTTATTCCCGATGGATCGCAGCTCTTTCTAAAGAATGCATTTTGTTCAATCCCAAATGTTTTGCTTTTCTTATGTGTGAGAAAAAGCTAATTTTATCCAAATATGAAGCGTATATACTTGGATTAGAGTAACTAGTTCAATGCATTTTATTGCCAACATATTTTTAATTTTCTAATGTAAATGTAACAGCATTTTAAGCATCTTCGCAGCAACTTAATGAGAAGTAAATTACTATGGCAACTTAATGGCAAATTACCACATTAGATACAAATTATTAGCTTTTTTAAAATTCCTTGATTGAATTGAAAGATGCGAGCTTCACTGGCAAGGCCAGCATTAATGTCCATTCTTAATTGCCCTTGAGAAAATGGTGGTAAGCTGTCTTCCTGAACCTCTGCAGTCCATGTGGAATAGGCACACCCACAATGCTGTAAGGAAAGGAGTTCCAGGATTTTTCCAGTGACCCTAAAGGAATGATTATATAGTTCCAAGTCAGGATGCTGTGTGACTTGGAGGGATACTTGCAGGCCGTGGTGTGCCCATAAGCCCACTGCTCTTGTTCTTCTAGGTGTAGAGATCACAGGTTTGGAAGGTGCTGCCAAAGGAGCTTTGACAAATTCACAGTAGAAGACACCAATAGCATTCCAAAACTCAATTATCAAGGGGCAAAAGAGGGGGAGGAAATAAGTACAATAACCATCAATAGAAAAAAAGTATTAGAGAAACTAATACAAAAATAAAAATAGCTGGAAAAACTCAGCAGGCCTGACAGCATCTGCGGGGAGGAATACTGTTAACGTTTCGAGTCCATATGACTCTTCATCAGAACTAAGGAAAATTAGAAATGAGGCAAAATACAAGCTGGTTGGGGGGCGTGGGACAGGTAGAGCGGGATAGAGGGCCAGTGATAGGTGGAGGCAAAGAGGAGATTGCCAAAGATGTCATAGACAAAAGGACAAAGGGGTGTTGATGATGGTGATATTAGCTATGGAATGTGCTAATGGTGAAATTAAGGGTAGAAAGCAGGACAAGCAAGTGACAGATAGCCCTAGTGGGGATGGGATAGGGGGAAGGGATTGAAATGGGCTAAAAGGTGAAGATAAAACAATAAATGGAAATACATTTAAAAATAATAGAAATAGGTGGGAATAGAAAAATATATTAAAAAAAATATTAAAAAATATAAATTATTGGAAAAAGGGGGATCGGGAAGGGGGTGGGGATGGAGGAGAGAGTTCATGATCTGAGGTTGTTGAACTCAATGTTAAGTCCAGAAGGCTACAAAGTGCTTAATCGGAAGATGAGGTGCTGTTCCCCCAGTTTGCATTGAGCTTCACTGGAACATTGCAGCAGGCCAAGGACAGACATGTGGGCATGAGAAGCTAATGGGGTTAATAGGGAAACTAATGGGCTAAAGGCCGTTAAGTCCCCTGGACCTGATGGGTTGCACCCTAGGATATTAAAAGAAGTAGCTACAGAGATAGTGGATGCACTGGTAGTAATCTTCCAAGAATCCTTAGATTCTGGAAATATCCCAGAGGATTGGAAAACTGCCAATGTAACACCCTTATTCAAAAAGGAGGGAGACAAAAAACAGGTAATTATATACCAGTTAGCTTAACATCTGTCATTGGGAAAATGTTAGAATCTATTATAAAGGATATAATAGCAGAGCATTTAGAATTACATAATCTAATCAAGCAGAGTCAGCATGGCTTCATGAAAGGGAAATCATGCCTAACAAATTTATTAGAATTCTTTGAGGAAGTAACTAGCAGGATAGATAAAGGGGAACCAGTAGATGTAATATATTTGGATTTCCAAAAGGCGTTCAATAAGGTATTGCATGTAAGGCTACTTAATAAGATAAGAGATGGTGCTGAGGGTGGTATATTAGCATGGATAGAGGATTGACTAACTAATAGAAGACAGATAGTTGGAATAAGGAGGGCATTTTCAGGATGGCAACCTGTAACTAGCGGAGTGCTACAAGGATCAGTGCTGGGGCTTCAATTATTTACAATATATATTAATGACTTAGATGAGGGAAGTGAATATACAATCGTCAAATTTGTGGATGATACAAAAATAGGTAGGAAGACAAGTGGTGAGGAAGACACAAGAGTCTACAGAAGAGTATAGACAGGCTAACTGAGTGGGCAAAAAGTGTCAGAAAGAATATAATGTGGGAAAATGAGAGGTTTTGTACTTTGGCAGGAAGAATAGAGGAGCTGAATATTATTCAAATGGAAAAAGACTGCAGAAGACTGCAGCACAGATGGATTTGGGGGTCCTTGTGCATGAATCCCAAAAAGCTAACATGCAAATTCAACAGGTAATAGGGAAGGCAAATTGAATTTTGGCTTTTATTTAAAAGGCAATGGAGTATAAAAATAGGGAAGTCTTGCTAAAACTATACAAGGGCACTAGTTAGACCATACCTAGAATACTGTGAACAGTTTTGGTCCCCTTATCTAAGGAAAGGTATACTGGCATTGGAGGCAGTCCAGAGAACATTCATTAGGTTGATTCCAGATTTGGAGGGATTCTCTTATGAGGAGAGGTTGAGTCAGTTGGGCCTGTACTCTTTGGAGTTTAGAAGAATGAGAGGCGACCTTATTGAAACACATAAGATTATTTGGGGCCTTAACAGGGTAGATGCTGAGAGGTTGTTTCCCTTTCTGGGAGAGTCTAGGACCAAAGGGCTTAATCTCAGGGTAAGGGGTCGCCCATTTAAGACAGAGATGAGGAGGAATTTCTTCTCTCAGAGAGTAGTTAATCTGTGGAATTCTTTACCGCAAAGGGCTGTATAAGCTGGGTCGTTAAGTATATTCAAGGTGGAGATAGACAGATTTTTAATCAGTAAAGGAATCAAGGGTTATGGGGAAAAGGCAGGAAAGTGAAGTTCAGGATTATCAGATCAGCCATGATCTCATTGAATGGCAGAGCAGACTTGATGGACAAAATGGCCTACTTCTGCTCATACATCTTATGGTTTTATGGTCTGCAGTGCATCATGTAGATGGTACACACTGCTGCCACTGTGCGTCAGTGGTGGAGGGACTGAAGATGGTGAATGGGCTGCAAACCAAGCGAGTTGCTTTGTACTGGATGTTGTCAAGCTCCTTGAATGTTGTTGCGCTCATTCAAGCAAGTGGAGAGTATTCCATCACATTCCTACCTTGTGCCTTGTAGACTGGGGAATCAGGTGGTGAATATTTCGCTGCAGAATTTCCAGCCTCTCAGCTGCTCTTGCAGCCACAGTATTTATGTAGTGCTGATGTTTGAACTAAAAATAATTTTAACAGCTTGATGGTGTGCCTGTTTAAGTCTTTCTCTTCTCCTCCTGAATCACTAGGGCTAATATCATCGTAGAAACTCCCAGTTACAGGGGTGTTCACTTCCCCCGAAAGTCTCCTCCCATGGTTCTGATTTATTGGTGACTTTATGGGAAACTGCAGATTTTGATTCCTTTACATTGTGGTCATTTACCTTGAGTATTTGCCACATATTATGTTGGTAAACAAGGAGATAAGTTTATGGGGAGCAGACAGAGTTGACATGCAAAATCACATCGGATGTAAACTGGACAAACTAAGCTAATAACAAAAGCTCTGTCGGGATCCAGTTGTCCATACTTGGTAATTCTGAACAATTTTAGGGCTCATTCCTAATGCTGGAGAGCACTACACACAATGATTGAAAGCATTGGCACCCCTTAACCTTTGTGAACATAGGGCATGGGTAAGAATGCAAAACTCAGTTATTAAAAGGAATTTGAGAACTTATGGGTAATGATTTGGGTAAGTACTTTGTATCAGTGTTGATTACATTTACCAGGTAACTGCGCAGGAAATGGCCTCAGATCTTTCTCCATTATTGGTTGTTTTTTCCCTTGCTGCCGTTCAAAGGTGCTGATATATTCAGACACTAAACTAATAGGCCATGATGGCAGAAAGAAATGGTGTCAGAAGATAATTTAGGTAAATTAACTTTTGTAAGTCATGCTATTATTGCAAGTACATAATAAAATTATGCACTCCATGTGTTAACCATTTCTTCATCTATGCAATTGCTTATTATTACTTTTTTTTTGCTCACAGTGGTCGGAATGCCCTAAGTGAATCAATGAGAATTCTGTTCATGGGGGATGGGGGGTGGGGGGAGGGGTGTATTTTCACTTAATGTGTAAAGAAGGCAAAGTGTGGTCAAAGGCACCTGCCATGCCCAAAGGCACCTGCCATGCCCTGCCCACACTTTCAACATGAGGCCTGAACCATTTTCATGATGAGACATCGCATTGATCAGGAGGGCAGGAAATCCTGTGACTCCTCTGAAAGGCAGAACCAGAGGCAGTTAGGAGAATTAAAGCCAGAAGGGCAGTGAATATTTAAGCTGATGGATGAGGTGCTAATCAAGTGAGCTGCTTTGACCTGAATGGTGTTGAGCTTTTTGAATATTGTTGGAGCTGCCCTCTTCCAGGCAGGTGGAGAGTATTCCACCTTACCCAGGTGGAGAGGAGAGCACTACTTCTGGTCACACAAAAACCATTGGCAAAGCGTATTTTATTACTCTCCTGAGCAGCCTGGAGGGTCCCTTCACTCAGTAGAAGACAAGTTTGAAAGAGAGCCTTAACTGTATCAGAGCAGCCTCATCTGCATATTGCAAGTGGGTTCCACCAGGTTTGAGCAGGAGCGCTGCTAATCCATTTCCCAGCCTGCTCCAAGATCATGGCGGACTGACAACAGTGGTTAGAGGGCGGCACTTTCTGAGCCAGAACGCTCAGCCTGCTGTACTGATCTGTTTCTGCCCAAAAAACAGAGTTAAGAATTGGTCAGTGTTGTTTAACTGCAATGAAATGGTTATTTGGGAAGGACTGATGCACAAATGGAGTTTCACAGAGTCATAGGAGACAGGCTCATGGGCATGATTCCTCTCAGAAGGTCACCTGCAATCTCCATTGTCATAAACTTTAAGCAAGCACAGAAGTAGCATTGCAAGTCCAGTTGAATCAACTGGCTGCCTGCCTCTCCAACTGGGAAATGGAGTCTGACATCAGGGACTTAAAAGATGAGAAAATTATGTTAAAATTTTATTTAAGTTTAGAAATGATTTAATTTCAATTTGCTTTAATTACATTTTGATGACACCATTGATATCTTAGGGTGTACGTTCACTCAAGTAGTAGATCTTGAAACACTTAGCACTTAAAACACATCAATAAAAATTCTTTAACATAGAAGCTGTTTCATTTTCAGAAGAAATATTTTTACTGCCTCAAGCAATATTTTGTATGATACATTTTATGAAAATTTCTAGATGCAATCAATTTTTTTATAATTCAAACACTGTTTGAGCTCAAACATTTGGTGTTGTTTCTGTACTCCAAGCAGTGAAAATATATATATTTAAATTTTATTCCAGCAATGGTAATATATTACGCATGTGTGCTTGAAAAGCTTGGCCCTCTCTTTCCACACAATCGTCGATTCAAGTAGTCAGGAATTTTTCAGAGAGATTATGCAAATTCCTCCTATCACATTCAATTATTTATAATTTAAATTGTCATATAATTTAGTTAAAAATAATGTTTGCAATAATACCAGCCAGATTCTCATCAACTACAGCTATGACAAACACACAGATCTAAGGGTTACTCCACAAACCACAGATAGCTCACTGCACTGATGTGTCTTTTCCCTGGAGGTACGTGCACAATGTCAATCCAAATTTTTGCTCACATTACAAAGAAACAGCAGTTTACTTCACAGGGAATGCCAATGGCCACAGAGCCATCTGAAGCAATGCCACTGCCATTGTAAATACCAAATGTCCTTTAAGGCTGAGATAGACAGATCTTTGGCCTCTCAGGGTATCAAGGGATTTGAGGAATGGGTGCCAAAGTGAAGTTGAGGCAGAAGATGAACCATGATTGTATTGAATGGCAGGTCAGGCTCGAGGGGTTGTACAGTCTCCTCTTGCTCCTATTTCTTATGTTCTTATATCCTCTTGAGACAGTATTTCCCAGGTGCATGGTGCAAATAACAAATATAAATGGCACCTGCTGATGGCATTAGGTTAACCTGGAAAGTTCCTCATCTATAATACCAGTTATATACACAAACGGAAAAGCTACATTTATGATTCAGTAGGATAGATGGTCCAACTCACCCCTACTGCTGCTGTAGCGCAACAGAGAAGCATTGTACTTTGGGTGTCTTGTTCCTGTCCAGCCCCACTATAGCCAGAATGTGTTTCTGGAAGGATGTCCCGCTTCCGACAGCTGCTGGCTAATCAGAGGTGTAGCAGCCCATGATAGAGGCCAGATTCAAAAATTGTCAGGGAGGCTTTGTCAGCCCAGTCAGGCAGGCCCTGGTGAGAGTTGTGGGGAGCTGCAATGATGAGGCCAGGAGGTTGAACAGGTGGGGTAGCCATCACCATTGGGGGAGCTTCTGTTGCGCACAGTGGTCCCGAACAGCTTCTAGGGGAGGGACCTGTGAGAGGAGAGGCACAGGCACAAGGGGCACAGGGCCAGCAGGAAGTCCAAGGCAGAAGGGGCTGCAGACGACGCCACTATCCTGCTGCCAGGGTTTACAGGCGGCAATACAGCTACCTCAATATGTCTGAGGTGCAATGCCAAAGATGGCTCCACCTCCCAAGGGAGACAGTGACCTCCATCTGTCAGAGGATCAGCCCTGAGATCAGCTCCAACTGTGTGGGTGGACACCCCATGCCAGTTGCTGTGAAAGTCACAGTGACCCTCAACTTCTATGACTTCAGCTCTTCCCAGGGCTCAGTGGGGGGTCTATGTGGAGTCTCCCAATCAGCTGTCCATAGCTGTGTCAAGCTGGTGACAGAAGCTCTATTCAGGTGGGTACTGACCTTTATTCTTTACTGTATGGACGAGGCCAGCCAGGCAGAGCGAGCCAGAGGCTTCACAGTGATTGCTGGGTTCCCCCGCGTCCAGGGTGCTATTGACTGCACATGTGGCCATCCCCAAGGCGCCAGTGAATCAGCCGGGTGCCTTTGTCAACAAGAAAGGCTTCCACTCCATGAACATGCAGATAGTGTGTGACCACAAGATACAGATTGTGCAAGTCTGTGCAAAATACCTTGGCAGCTCTCATAATGCTTATATCCTGAAACAATCCCAGGTGCCAAGGCTCTTCAGCACTCCAGCCCGAATGGATGATTGGATGCTGGCTGACAAGGGCTATCCCCTGAAAAGGTGGCTCATGGTCCCTCTCCGCCACCCAAGAACAGAGGCAGAGCAGCGTTACAACATGAGTCATGCCTCCACAACGGCAGTGATATAGAGGACCATAAGTCTCCTGAAGATGCGCTTCCAATGTCTGGACCATTCAGGGGGAGCACTACAGTACCCCCCAGAGTGGATATCACTGATAGTGGTTGCATGCTGGGCTCTCCACAACATGGCACTGGCAAGGGAAGACCCACTGGAGGAAGAGGATCTTGACACAGCTGCACAGACCAGAGATAAGGAGTCCAGTAGTGAGACAGAAGATGAGCATGGTGAGGAGAATGCTGAGGGCATGGAGGCAAACCTCGGTAACCTCCAGGGAGGCAGGGACGCCAGGGACTCCTTGATCCAATGCTCCTTCAGCTAGGCTACCAATGATTAGCTTCAACTCCACACCAGGGCTGCCTCCTCCATCTCGGATGTCTGAAAAGACCCTTTCCTTTGCACCCAAAGTCCACTCAATGCCTGTGTAATAAAGTATCCAGCTACTCACGTCCAGCATTACATACTAGCATACCCTGCACCAGAAAGAAAAGATGTGAAGCATATTCAGGCCATCAGAACCAAAGCAAATTTAATATTATCATCACAGTGAAATCATTATGACATTACAATTATTGGTGTTGATGTCCACACCAACAGACATATAAATCAAACATAAATTAACAGAAAATCACACGTGAACTACCCTCACAAGCTCATGGTGCCTTAAACTTACATTTGTGAGTGCTACGTCTTAGTGCCCACCACTTGCTGGCACTGGAAGTGGAAGCAGCCCGCTGACTCTGGTATCTTGTTGGCCTTGATGACCTTGGCAGTTGTCCTCTGGCCAGTGGAGCCTGTGCTGGCCCCGCCTGGGAGGGAGTGGCCAGTGCCATGGCTGGCATCTCCCCAATCATCGCAGCCTCATCAGATGCCACGGTCACTGGGAGAGGGGCAGAAGAGCTGCTGCCATCATCCAGAGTGTTCTGAGAGGAGCCCACAAAGATGACAAGCAACTCATGCGCCAACATGATGTCGTTCAGGACCTCCCTGCTCACCATGGATGGATGGGCACCTAGATGGGGCACTGGGTGCCTCATTCATCTCCCACACTGGCACTGACCACCTGAGGTCATTGCCTTAGTGAGGGCTTACAGGTCTGAGCACAACCCCAGGAACCCCTGATTCTGTTCCTGGAACTGCCTCTCCATGTGGGTCACCACTCTCTCCATGGAAGAGGCAGTGCACTCGGCCATGAGGGTCAACGTGGTGCTCACGTTCCACATGGACCCGTCCACAATGGAGAAGAAGGCACGCAGATCCTCATGGATCTCCGCCAGATCTTCCCGCACATCCCGCTGGACACCCAGCATCTGCTGCCTAATGGACAACTCCAGAGACTCATCATCTGCCTTTGACTGAGCATCATCCTGGTCCCCAGCAGTCCTTCGACTGCCAGCACCCTGGGCACCCGCTGCCTCCACCTGCAGCTCAGGTGAGCGTGAAGTGCCCTCACCGATGTGCACCAAAATCCTAGCCACTGATCTAATACCCACCGAGGTGCTGGTATATGCGCTGGTGCCTGCTTCAGAGAGCAGGTGTGACGCAGGTGCAAGTGAAGCCCTGTGGTCCTCTGGCATTAGGGGTGACCCTTTGAGGTCCAGAGTGCGAATGCGTGCTGGCGATTCTAAAAGGGAGTACAAGGACATTAGTTAAAGTCATCACACCATAACTGTGCATGCCAGGCACCCTGGTGAGACAATGGAGATCTGCATCATCTTTCAATGATCAATGGGGACTCCAGGTTCAAGGCTCCCATCAAGTAAGAGACAACACTAAAATGGTTGCACAAGACGAAACTCTCACCTCGATGCACTGCATTCTGACCTTCCTCTAGCACCCCCGCTCCTCCATGTCCCATTGCACGAGGAACATGCCGGCTCTTGAGCTCTAGGACATCCTGCTCGAACCTGGTGAGCAGCAGCAGGTTGGACGGGCCTCCGCCTGTACGTGACCTCTCTGCTTGGATATGGCTCCTCTTCTCCTGAAAGGAAGAGGAGCATGGATTACTCCACTTTCTACCTGCAACGCCATTGCAGCCCAGCCAACCCCAGCTGAGGAGTAAATCGCAGGGCACTTCTGAGCCGCAGGCCTCTCAGTCCAAGCAGCCAGGGCTCACCCCCTTGACCAGCTGCAGCATTATTGACAGTTTGCACTCAGACTCTAGCACCCCTGAGGTCCACGGGGGGAATGGCCATACCTTAACACTTCTGCACACTGACCCATGCCAACACAGTACTCACCCTTCCTGAGCACAGTAGGTCATTGAACTACTCCCGGCACTGCACCCATGTGTGCCGCACCACATCATGGCTGCTCACCAGTGCTGCCATCTCCTCGATGCCCTGTTTGGAAGGTGCGGTGGCCTCCTCCTCCCATCTCTGGGGGCAAGGGCATCCCTCCTGGCAGCCACCTCCTCCAGTAGGACCGTGAGGCACTCATCCAAAAAGCAGGGGGCTGAGTGCCCACACGACCTGCCCTCTCACCTGGTGTCTCCAGCCGCACCCGGCTCCATCAAGGCAACACAAAACAGATGCCCTTGCATGGCAGCCTTTCTGGGGCTGCCTGGGCCATTTTTAAACCGGCTGCCAGGTCGTCATTGGACCTGTCGGCCGACAGTGAAGAGTTCTGACCAGTGAAGAGCCGTGTTTCACGCTGGGCGGGCCTTAATTGGCCCGCCAGTGTGAAATCGCGTTCGGGGTCTGATTGGGGGTGGTGGGCTGTTTCCTGGCTGCTCCTGGTCCCACCGACCAAGCCTGCCCAATGGCCTCAAAATTCATCCCCAAGTTTCCCTTGTGGATTTGGTCCGCCTGGCGCACATAACCTGCCATATCATAACAAATTTGGGGACTCGTCCGGGATATTTGAATTCCTTGATTGGTTTGGAGTTGGTGAATCTTAAGGCTACGAATACGAGAAGCACATTGAATTCAAGAGTTGGTGTGAAGGATTTTAAAGTGGTGAAACTGCAAAATGGCTGTATCCATGGCTAATTTTTGGAAGCAGAAGATATAACTCTGATTGGGTTACAATAAGTAGCTAAGGGCAAGTTAACAGAATTGGTGGATAAGTTGCAGTTGAGGTTACCTGTAGGGGCAAAGAAAGCAGTCATACTTGAAGTGATAGCACAACATTTGAAATTGGAAGTGGTACCTGACACTGGTGAGTCACAACTAGAGGTAGTGAGACTTCAGTTACAAATGAAGAAGCTTGAATTTGAACAAGCAATGGAAATGAAAATAGAGGCAACAGAAAAAGAAAGAGAAAAAGAGAGTAGCTCAAAGAGAAATGGAAATGCAAAAACACGACCTCCAGAGGGAGAAGTTAATTTATGGAGGAGGGAGAGAAGGAAAGAGAAAGAGAATACCAGCTTAAAAAGCTAGATTTTAAAAAAGAGATCTCAGATGCTGAGGAAGGTTTTGATAATGAAAAACCTAAAATCCTGTGGGGAGATGTTTAAATTTGTGCAAGCTCTTCCAGAGTTTGAAGAAAGAGATGTTGAGGCTTTCTTTATTTCATTTGAGAAGATAGCGAAACATATGAAATGCCCACAAGAAAACTGGACATTACTTTAAGAGTCTAGGTTAGTGGGTAGAGCTCATGAGGTTTATGCTTCACTGGCAAAAGAAGTGTCGGTGGATCATGATGCGGTAAAAAAGGCTATTTTGAGTGCATATGAGTTGGTTCCTGAGGTGTACAGGCAGAAATTTAGGAATATAAGGAAACAGCCTGGTCAAACTTATATTGAGTGTGAGAGAGTAAAACAAAGTAATTTTGACCGATGGATACGGGCATTAAAGATGGAGACAACATATGCAGCTCTTAGAGAACCAATTTTTTTGGAAGAATTTAAAGATTCAATTCCTTCAGTAGTGAGTACTCATGTGGAGGAATAGAGGGTTAAAATGGTAAGACAAGCAGCAGAGATAGCTGATGATTTTGGGCTGAATTTTACACTGATCAGGTGGGCGTGCGCCTGACCCGATTGGGCGTGAAATCATGCGAGGTGGTGTTGGGCGAGTGCCTCAATGTTATCTCGCACTCGCGCGATATTTCGGTCAGTGGGCACGTGCATAAGTCAGAAGCGCCCCAACCTCCTCCTGCCCCTACCCCATTTACACTGAGCTTTTCAGCATGCATTTCATGCTGGCTGGCCGTTAATTGGCCAGCCAGTTTGAAATCACGGTTAGGGGGCAATCACAATTGGCGGTCTGTTTCCCAACCACTCCCGGGCCCGCCGATCGCGCCCGACCACTGAACTGAAAATTCATGCCTTCGTCATGCGAGATGTGTACACTGAATTCAGAAGTAATAAATCCACCAAGACTTTTAGAGATTTCAAAAATTAGATTAAAATATTTATTAACAAAATATAAAAGAGTTCAAGCACGTACATAAGACTGCAATTATTTACTGCCATAATTTTTCCTAAAATTCCTAATTAACCTGACTCCCAGTTACACTCCCTTTAAGGCAATGGTCCAAAATAGATTTTAAACTTAAAACAGAACCAACAAATTAACACAATACCCATTTGACAGTAGAATTCCAAATGGCTTTTCCACAACTTCGGTTTTGTTATATAGTAGACCTATGCACAAATGCTGGAGGCTTCATTAAGACTATTTCGCACACTTCTGTTAGATCTTACATGGCCTTCTGACATGTAGGGCTGAATCTTACCTATTTCAAGTGGGCTGGGCAAGAGTGGGCACGGAGCCGATTGCCACCCACGATCGGCTGCATGCTGCCATTTTACGTGGGCGTTCCAAAGGGCTCAGCGCTACCTGTGCGGGCGAGGGGAGGAGAGAGATTCAGGGCTTGCACTCTTTCGCACATGCGCACGTAAGAGTGCGGCAGTCTCCCTGAGGCACAGAGATGCCTCAGGGAGATAAGCTGATAATGAAACTTTTCAATAAATTAACTAAAAAATTATTTAAACGTGTTCCCTCATGTGACAGTGTCACATTTTGATAGTTCGTTTGGTGGGTATGCACCGGAGGTGGCTGTGCGCCCGCTGAACTGTCAACGGCCTTATCACCTGAGCTGGGACATGTTTGTGCATTTTGCAAACTTTACTTAATTATTTTATGAAACCTTCAGGAAACCCCATGCCGCCAATGGATGAGGTTTCCTAGAAAAAGCGAAGACTGCTTGGGCTCTTCGCCTGCCCGCCAACCTTAAGGTTGTATGGGCAGCATTGTTAATGACATCAATTACTCTTTTAGTGGGCACAGTTCAGCGGGCACGCAGCCGCCTCCAGCGCGTCCCCACCAAATGAAATATCAAAATGACGTGCGATGACGTTGGGATGCACACCCGACCTCATGGCGCATCGTTTTATGCGTCGGCATGTCAGGCCCGCCCCTGCAAGCCGACGGCAATATTCTGCCCATAGCCTTTCATTCTCCTTTATATATGTTTCTCTCTTTTGAAATGTAAATTCTGTTGTTTCATATGCCTTTGAAACTGTATCTTTCTCATAATTTAAAAACTTTTATGTTGCCAATATATTGTCAGTCACCTTTTTTGAAAAATAAACACACTTCTTAGCCTTGCTTATCTTGCTAGTTGTAAACAGCCTAAGGCCCCTTTGAAATCAAAATATCTTCATTTATCTAAAAAAAACTAAGCCAGCATCCATGTTTACTCATTAGCATGTCTACCTTCTTTTGATGATTTCAAACTTGCAGTCCACTTGACTCCAAATGTAATTAAATCACACACAGACCCAACTACACTTAGCCCCATAAACCTACTTTACAATGAACCAGAAAAATATTGTGAAAATTATTATACATGCATCACAGAGTGGTGTAAAATTCCACCCGTCATGTAGAAGTGGCCCAGTGTTCCCAGATGTTTAACAGAATGAGAGGTGATCTCTTGGAAATTTATAAAATTGTTCGAGGTCTTGAAAGGGCCGATGCTGAGAGGCTGTTTTCCCCTGGCTTGGGAAGCTAGAACTAGACCTTATCATCTGTGGATAAAAGGCTGGCCATTTAGGACTGATTTGAGAAACGTCTTCACTCAGGATTGTAAATTTTTGAAATTCTCTAACTCAGAGGACTGTGGATGCTCAGTCGATGAGTATATGAAATACTGAGTTTGGGAAATTATTGGACACCAAGATACATGGGGATAGGGGAAGAAAGTGGAATTGAGGTAGAAGATCAGCCAAGCTTGAGAGGCTGTAAGGCCTACTCCTGAACTTTTCACCTAGACGCCTACTACACACCAGCTAATTTTCTTGTTTCAAAGATTACTTACAACCATATGTATCTTGGTCTGGTGAGCAAGTGTCAAAGCATCACCAAGCTTCGCCATTTCAAATTCCAATCTTGACTGACAAGTTACCAGAGTTCTTTGTGGATATTATGGAGTTACTTTGCAATGAACCATGAACATGCAAATTATAAACTGCCCCTATTCCACCTCGGGTGAAATTGTTGTTGCCAGATTCAGGGGTGGGTGGGCTTCAGGAATCAGGCTCCAGCAGCATTTTGACTAAGCTATAGACTCTCCCTTTCTCCCTCTGTGAAAATTGAGGCTGCAATTTGAGGATGAAGGTAGTCAATCCATCTAGCAAGGGAGTCTCAATGTTACACTCTTTGGTCGCTTTATTGTATATCTTGATATTATGTAGTGTAAACTCCCAATTAGGCAGATGTACCTCTACTTAATAAAGAGACCAATGATGATAACTGAAGAGAATAATTAGGATCTGAAATTTGTAACGTGTCTTCACTTCCCCACACTAGCATCTTTCAACATATTAAATTCAAAGTCCCTCCATGGCCTTGTCCCGTTGATTCTCCATATCTCTTCAAGCCCCATCTGAATGCTTGATTCCTCTGAGTCTGGCATTTGTGCATCCCTTCTATTTTTGCCCACCATTGCTCACAGACTTCAGCCACCTCTACCCATTCTCTGAAATTTTCTCCTGAAATCTCTCCGCCTCTCTCTCCCAGTATAAAAAACTTCCTTCCACTGTCTCTTGAATGAGCTTTCAGTCACCCTTTCTGGTCACTTCCTTTCTGACTCAGCATCCATTTATCTCACTCCTGTTTGTTGAAGTACCTTGAAATTTTCTGTACATTAAAAGCATTATATTAAAACAAGTTGTTGCTGATAGTGGGTCACCACTTACTAGCCAGGCTGATACAGAAAGAACAACTACTTAACTGTGGTACAGGAATGTTACCATTCCCATGGAACAGATCATGGCAATGGTGCTTTCTTTGAAATGGTCAAGATCAAACAAGAATATTAAAAGGGAAAAAAGGAATATAGGCCTAAGGCAGTTTTTTGTTATTAACACTATCATTCTACTAGGATTCACATTGTGAATCTGTAACACCACATGCAAAGTGGATGTGCTTTCTAATGAAATAACCCTAGCAAAGATATCACAAACGACAAGAAGAAAAATTACAATTTATTATCTTCTTCTTGTCATGACAACTTTAGGATTGGTTGCTAATTTCGTGCCGATCAAATAATTTGCTTCTCAGCTGATTTGAAAATGAAGGGGCAATTAACTTAATTTCATACATGCAGATGAGAATTAACTGTCATTTGTAAACAGGGCCAATGTCAAGGGGTGACACATTTCAGAATTTTTTGACTATTTTTGCCTAGAAAGGATTTGGAACAACTCACATTTAAATGTTTAAAAACAAAGTGAATTTGTTCAAATTCAGGAAGTAACTGCAGCAGCCACTAAGACGGAGAGGATTTGAGGCTTTCCTAATGGGGGCAGAAAGCAATTCATTGTCTGAGTTGGTCTTGTAAACTTCCACTTCTCTTGTAGTAAGGATGATTCTAGTCATGTGAGCCTAGTATGAGGTGTCTGCTTAGAATATACTTCTAGGAAAAGAGATAGAGGATTTGGTTGACAAACCTGTTGGCAAATTCCTGGATGAGGAAGGAGTCAGATGCCCCATGCTTTTAGTTCCTGTGAATGCATACAGAGAAACAATGGAAAAAATTAATTTCCTTGATCTGTGATTAAAGTCTTGTCTAGTGAAAGCTCATCTTGCTCAGCTCAAGCCCAGAGCTAGTCAGAGCCAAAAGGCTAACCAGGGAAAGTTACGTGAGCCCACTAATTAGGATAGTATGAAGTATTTTCACCATTGTTCTTGTCTTTGAGAAGCGTTCTGAAGTTAGATAGGTTGTGTTTTGATTTTAACCAGCATTTGGAATGATAAAAGCAAAATACTGCGGATGCTGGAAATCTGAAACAAAAACAAAAATAACTGGAAAAACCCAGCAGGTCTGACAGCATCTGCGGAGAGGAATACAATTAACATTTCGAGTCCGTATGACTCTTCATCAGAATTAAGGAAAAATCGAAATGAGATGAAATATAAGCTGGTTGAGGGGGTGGGACAGGTAGAGCTGAATAGAGGACCAGTGATAGGTGGAGGCAAAGAAGAGATTGCCAAAGATGTCATAGACAAAAGGACAAAGGAGTGTTGACAGTGGTGAGATTATCTAAGGGATGTGCTAATGGGGGCATTAAGGGTAGAAAGCAGGACAAGCAAGTAGCAGATGGCCCTAGTGGGAGTGGGGTAGGAGGAAGGCATCAAAATGGGCTAAAAGGTGGAGATAAAATAATGAATGGAAATACATTTAAAAATAATAGAAATAGGTGGGAAAAGAAAAAATATGTATAAGAAAGTATATATATATATAAAAAAATATAAATTATTGAAAAAGGGGAGATCGAAAAGGGGGAGAGGATGGAGGAGAGATTTCATCATCTGAAGTTGTTGAACTCAATGTTAAGTCCAGAAGGCTGCAAATTGCCTAATCGGAAGATGAGGTGTGTTCCTCCAGTTTGCATTGAGCTTCACTGGAACATTGCAGCAGGTCAAGGACGGACATGTGGGCATGAGAGCAGGGTGGTGTGTTGCAATGGCAAGGGAGGTCCGGGTCATGCTTGCAGACAGACCGAAGGTATTCCACAGAGCAGTCACCCAGTCTGCGTTTGGTCTCTCCAATGTAGAAGAGACCACATTGAGAGCAGCGAATACAGTAGACTAAATTGAGGGAGGTGCAAGTGAAGTGCTGCTTCATTTGAAAGGTGTCTTTGGGCCCTTGGATGGTGGAAGAGGGGAAGTAAAGGGGCAAGTGTTGCACCTTCTGCAGCTGCATGGGAAGGTGCCGTGGGAGGGGGTTGAGGTATAGGGGGTGATGGAAGAGTGGACCAGGGTGTCCCGGAGGGAATGGTCCCTATAGAATGCCGACAGCGGGGGTGAAGGGAAGATGTGTTTGATGGTAACATCATGCTGGAGTTGGCGGAAATGGTGGAGGATGATCCTTTGAATGCGGAGGCTGGTGGGGTGATAAGTGAGGACAAGGGGGACCCTATCATGGTTCTGGGAGGGAGAGGAAGGCGTGAGGGTGGATGCGCGGGAGGTGGGCCAGACAGGATTCAGGGCCCTGTCAATCACCGTGGGTGGAAAACCTTGGTTAAGGAAGAAGGAAGACATGTCAGAGGAACTGTTTTGGAAATTGGCATAATCAGAACAGATGCGACGGAGGTGAAGGAACTGAGAGAATGGGATGGAGTCCTTACAGAAAGCAGGATGTGAGGAGCTGTAGTCGAGGTAGCTGTGGGAGTGGGTAGGCTTGTAATGAATATTGGTGGACAGTCTATCACCAGAAATTGAGACAGAGAGGTCAAGGAAGGGAAGGGAAGTGTCAGAGATGGACCATGTGAAAATGATGGAGGGGTGGAAATTGGAAGCAAAATTAATAAATTTTTCCAGGTCCAGGCGAGAGCATGAAGCAGCACCAAAGCAGTCATCGATATACCGGAGAAAGAGTTGTGGGAGGGGGCCTGAGTAGGACTAGATCAAGGAACATACCCCATAAAGAGACAGGCATAACTGGGGCCCATGCAGGTACCCATAGCCACACCTTTTATTTGGAGAAAGTGAAACGAGTTTAAGGAGAAATTGTTCAGTGAAAGAACAAGTTCAGCCAAACGGAGGAGAGTGGTGGTGGATGGGGATTGTTCGGGCCTCTGTTCGAGGAAGAAGTGGAGAGCCCTCAGACCATCCCGATGGGGGATGGAGGTGTAGAGGGATTGGATGTCCATGGTGAAGAGGAGGCGGTTGGGGCCAGGGAACTGGAAATTGTTGATATGATCACTTACTGACAGAATAAACTAAGCAATCTGACTTCATTTCACTGAAGTATTTTCAGTCACCTACTGAAAGTTTACAGAAGTGCACACGAAATCTTGTGAAAGACCCAATATACAGATCAGGTCATGAGGGAATACTCTCATTATGGTTTAGCGTTACGCTGTTGTCTGATTGGATACTGGCACCAGTATCAGATACTGTTCCTGAATATAGTTGCAGAAATTATTTACAGGAGCGACTAGCACCACTGAAACCAAGAAAATATCTGAGGCTGACCCGGATTTATAACAGAGAGTGATTAGGAGCTACAATCATAAACTTTGTGTTATCTTTGGAATATAATAGTTAATTTGGCCTGTGTAAATTCTTAAAATCACTTGTCCACTTAATATGTTGTTCATGTTCACCTTATCAAAATGTATGATCACAATTATTTCAGTTCTTATTCAAGAGCATTGTAATTGGCTGTGTGTTTCTATGGCTTCCATCAATTAACTTTTCCCAAATGTGTGAAGTCGCTTCAGTTCAAATAATAAATCTATGCAAAATGGGTGGCCTTACAGAGTCATTTCTAAGCTGTGGAAATTAGTCTTGATAATTGGTTGAACGTGGAAACTACTAATTATCTAATTTCCATATATTTAATTTCATAACTGCTGCTGGCCCAAAGGACAGGATCTGAAAAGCTTCATTGGTATGTTTCGACGCACACTGAGGATATTTTGTTTTCTATCTCACAGCATATCTTCCGATGTCAAGACTGGGAAAAAGCAGAGGGTGGAATTTTCCCATAATGAAACTAAGTGCGGTGATGGGCAGTTTGGGCAGCGCCCAGCCCACTGTCTGTAATGGCGGTAACTCACGCCTGATTCTGCGCCTGGAACCTCATTAAATATGCAAAGGCGTGTATTGGTCCGAATCACCATATGGGCCAGGAGTTGGTTCGTGCGGCCGCTGTCAGCTGGTGGGTTCGCAGGTCCGGGCGCCATTTTTAAAGGCCAGTCCAACACATAATCTCACTCTCTCCAGCCCACCAGAGATGTCTGGCAGCCAGAAGAGGAAGGTCAAGAGCCTGAACAGGAAGGTAGCACCCTGCTTCACGCACCAGGCCCTCCGAGCCTTGATCAGAGGAGCGCAGGCACACAAGCAAATGCTCTATCCCAGGGATGGCTGCAAGAAGCTCAGCAGCCTCCCCTTTCCAGCCCAGGAGACCATCGCGGAGCAGGTTGGAGCGGCTGGCACCCAAGCCTGAAGTGCCACCCGGTGCAGGAAGAGGATGAATTATCTTATCCGCTCCACCAGGGTAGGTCATCCTTCAACTCTGTCCAATATCAAACCCTCATCATGGCTTCATGCACTCTCTTCAGTGGTCTCACACAATTAGAGGGGACACATATCAACCCCCGTTCTCTCACCGAGAGTTTCACATCACCATCATTCCATCTATCATGTTGCTCACACTCCATCCTCTGGTCCTTCTGGGGAGGGCTCACCACACACAGGGGACATGCATCTCACCCAACCTCTGCTCCATCCCTTCTCATCACATGTCTTTCCTTCTCCTTCATACAGGCCAAGCTGGCGCACAATAGGCACAAATGATCGCAGACAGGGGGAGGGATGTCCAACATCCTCACCCTTACTGAGTTTGAAGAAGTTGCAGCTGAACTGGTTGGGGACAACAGGGATCGCTCCTGTGGGGAAGGGGCCTCTCCCACCTACCCAGTACAGATCACAGCTCCATCACTTCATCAAATCCTAGCATTCACAGTCTTATCTAGCTCATGCTCATGAACTGAAAATATTTTCTATTTTCTGGGCACCAGCAGATCAAGGCCCCGAAGCCACTTCAGCATCACCAGTGCGAGTCCCCAGACTTCATCTGAGGAGGAAGCTTTGGAAGAACCATCACGGCACTGACACGCACCCTCCACCAGCTCAGAGACACATGCCTCGGTGGGGCACAGGTGTAGATTAAACTCAGGCTCACTTTCTGGGGAACACCTCACTGACACATCCCCAAAATAGTCAGAGACAGGGACAGCCCAGGTCTCCGGCACTCGGAGGGCTGCTGGAGACCAGCCACCTCACCCAGTCCAATTCAGATGATGAGCCTATGGAAGCGGCCGCCAAATCTATGCTGGAGACGCAATGACAGGCGGCGGAACATCAGACAGAGATTTGGCAGTCATTTAGCAGACTAGAGCGAACGATGGAGGAGTTCGTCCGCGCCTGTCTGATGTTGTGGCTCCGACATGTGAGGTTGCCATGGGAAGGCTGGCAACCACCATGGAGACCTTGGTCCAGCAGGTCTTGCCGGATTTGCACTTAACCCAGCACTCCATGGCCACATAGCCCCTGGTGCGCATCATCAGGATGTAGGTGACGTGGGAATGAGACATCTTGACCCCCCTCCAGGTGCACCATCTCCTGCAGGAGTCAGGGCAGGGCTCTTGGCACCCACAGGGAGGATGAGCTTCAGCCCGACACCCTGGGGGTCTCCTCTCAGAACACCCTAAGGGTGTGCAGCCACTTACAGCCGCCTCTGCCTGTTACCCAATCCACTCTAGCTTCTCAGGCCACCACGGTTGCTTCTGCCCCTGAGCAGGTGACCCTTATCAGGCCGGGGCCCTCCAAGCCACGGGCCACCAGAGGACGTCCGCCAAGGTCATCACAGACATCAGGACGTAGCAGTCAGAAGGCTGCCTCCACCTCTGCTGCGGATGTCGGGATTGCACCCAGGCATAGCGCTAGAATTAGGAAAGTTAAGAAAAATTGATGTCACTTTTGAGCCACGGGTGTGCAAGACATGTAAATAAATTGTACTTTTGTGAATGGTTTGATGGTTATGTGAATGTTCCTGTCAAGTTAAGGTGTGGTGATTTTGTGCTTTGGAATCCTCTTATTTCAAGATTTACCCACTCAGTGATAGTGTCCCACTGTGAGACTCTCATTCCTGTGACGCGTCCTCAGTTGAACTAGTTCCTGCACCTTTGTGTGATGTCAGGGAGATGTGTTTAAATCTTTATTGGAAGTGTGTGATGTAGCGTTTCTAACCTTTCTTCTTCAGGGAACACCATTGAGTGAGGGCAGCTTATCAGCATTGATATTCGAGCGGCATTTGTGTTTCCTCAGTGTTGTGGCAGAAGAAAAGACACGCACGGGAGGAGGAGATCCCTAGGGATGTCCACATCTCAGTCACAGCAGTGCTTGCATCATTAGATGGCTTCAAGTCTTCTCTTGCATCACTCTTGTTCCTAAGTGGACTCTCAGTTCCCAGAGTGAGCTCACTCACAGGGCACCATGGACAAAGCAAAGATCATGGCCTGGTGATTCATGAGGCCAGAATGCACAAGTGTGAATGCGGGACTCATTCTCGCTGCAAGTGGGTTGACATCCCCTGAGTTGAAAGTAAATGGCCTTGAGGGCTAGGAGAGAAGTGGCCATATTCCCTCACTTGACTTTACTCATCCTGGAACCTGTCAGCGATTAATGTATCACAGGAACATCTCCCCTGTCTTCCTCCATGGTCACACTTAGCAGCCTCCTGAGGTCTCTGGGCCTCCGAATCTTCATCCTTCAATAGGCTCTCATCCTCCTCCAGGTCATCCTCTGGCAGGGGGTCACCTCTTTGCATTGCCAGATTGTGAAGGGCACAATACACTGCGATGATGCGGGAAACCCTATCGAGGGTGTATTGTAGTGAGTCACCTGAGCGGTCCAAGTATCTGAAATGCATCTTCAGAAGCTCCATGATCTGCTCTATAAGGGAGTGTGTGGAGCTGTGAGCAGCATTGTAGTTCTCCTCAGAACAACTCTGACTCACTGGTGTTATCAGCCAGCATTTCAGTGGGTGACCCTTATTCGCAAGCAGCCATCCCTGCAAACGTAATGACCCCTTGAACATCTTAGGCACCTGAGAGTGACTCAGGATGTAGGAGTCATGGCAACCCCCAGGGTACCGTGCACAAACGTGCAGTATGTGTTTCCAGTGATCACACACCAGTTGTACATTGATGGAGTGATAGCCCTTGCGGTTTATAAACATTAGGGGCTGCTGCCATGGCGCCCGTATAGATACAAAAGTGCAGTCTATTGCACCCTGCACTCTTGGGATGGTGGCAAAACTGATGACTCTCACAGCCTGGCTATCTTCATCCAGAGCAAACCTGAGATAATGATGGGCCTTCCTGTAAAGGGCATCTGTGACCTCCTTTATGCGGTGATGAGTTGCAGATTGAAAGTCTGCCACATAGGTCACCTACTGTTTCTTGGAAAGAACCAGAGGCCAAGAAATTGAGTGCCGCGGTCACCTTCAAAGCCACTGGCAGGGGATAGCCTTCAACCCCTTCAGTCATCAGGTCTTTATGAAGAATGTGGCATATGTTGATGTACCAGATCTCTGGATAAGCGCAGACATGCCTGGCATTGCCTGTCACTCATTTGTAAATGCGAGGCTCTCGGATGATAAACCCATGTCTGGCGAATCGCCCCCACTGCTTAGGTCTCTCCTCCTGATACTCCTGCTCATGCTGTGGCTCTGCTGTACCATGTCCCTCCTGCTGTAGCTGCGTGCGGTGTCAACTCTCCCTCCTTTGCCTCCTCTGTTGCATTAGGGCTCTGATAAAAGGCAGCTTTGAGTCCTGGGTCCAGATCTGCTTTTGTCTTCTCTCTGAAAGGAAACATCGAAGACATTAATGATTCAAGGGGCAAGAAAGTGAAGCTCAGAAGATGACACATTTGGAAACTGTAAGGGTCCATAGTTTTTTCTGCCCTACTTCCCTGGTGGTTGATGCCACCTTGTCCTTGAGACACTAGCACACACATCGAGGTGACCAAGATGGCATCACAGATATGCAACATCTTGAATCCTGTGTGGGATGCTAAAGTTTAATTGAGGTGAGTGACCCAACCTAGCTCTGTGCTCCAGTCTCTGATGTGACATATCAATGACCAATCAGTTGCTCATGGTCAATAAGTGGACATACTTTTGCCCATTAGAAGTGTCACATCTGGTGAACATGTGACAAGTCTTCTTTGATAGAATGCCATATATGATACAGCTGTGCCTCCTTCACTACTGCCTGCATTCCCAATTTCTACATTTCTATGTGAAGCTTGGCTTAAATAGCCAAGTGGTTATGGTACTGGGTTTGTAACCCCAAGATCAAGAGTTCAAATCTCACAATGGCAAACTATGAAACAATGTAACTTCATCTGAAACAGATGGAAACAGGTTTACTCAAAAAGAGTATCAAGAGTTCAAATCTCACAATGGCAAACTATGAAACAATGTAACTTCATCTGAAACAGATGGAAACAGGTTTACTCAAAAAGAGTATCAAGAGTTCAAATCTCACAATGGCAAACTATGAAACAATGTAACTTCATCTGAAACAGATGGAAACAGGTTTACTCAAAAGAGTATCAAGAGTTCAAATCTCACAATGGCAAACTATGGAACAATGTGAGTTCATCTGAATAGGAACAGATGGAAACGTGTTTGTACTCGAAAGAGTTACATTCCTATATGTTACTCCTGAGATACTGTGATGTGAAGCCACCAATTTTGGAGTACCCCTTTAACAGTGCTAATGAAGTCAATGGCTTTAAGCAGCTTTCACTGGGATGGAAAAATTCCAGCCAGAGTCTCTGAAAACAAAAACTGAAAGGGCTGAATTTTATGTTTTCCACAACTGTGGCTGATCCCGCACCCACACCCACCCACCCACCCCTGCACTTCAGCTCATCACTGCCTCCCCCTCCTTTACCAATACCGCTGATACCTGTCAAGGGGGTGAGACAACAACCTCCTGCCCAGTTTTCCTGCCTCGTCTGCATGGGTCACACTAGTTTGCTGGTGGGACCGATGCAAAAATTCAGACCTGAAATCTCTGACGTTTATGTGTTGTTAATCTGAACAATGCTTTGGAAAACAAGACAGTGGTTGTCACGCTGCTTCCCATTCATGCACACAGCACACTAATGCCATCCCTTAAAATCAGCTTTTTTCCTGAGAAACTATTGATGAATGGACATTGATCCCAATTGCTTTGCCTATTTTTGCAAAAAAAGAAAGGGAATAAATATTAACAGATGGATGCTGTGTTATGCTTTTGGACATCCTTTACGTTTTCTTTTAATTCTTGTTCTTTTTGACTTCTGCTTCTCAGAATACTCTGACAGAAGATCCCTAGCTTCCCATATCCCAGAGTGTGTATTCTTTGGTCCTGTTAACTTATTGAAATTGTTATCATACCCAGCTAATAAACAGAGAACCCTTGTTGCATTATTTCAGCTACCAGTTCTATGTCGTACCATATGATGGGACTTCCCAATTTATTGAGTAAAACTAAGGTAAGATTTCTGTCAGTGAAGCTGGTTTTCAAACACTTATGTGCAGTGATGGAATTAGCAAAGTCATCAAGCTGAATAAATGCTATGGGGAATTTTTATTTATCATATCCTTAATTCCTTTGTCCACAATTTTAACTGAGATGTTAGCCTAGCCACTTAATTGACCTTTGTTAAATTCACAGACTGAGGAATGTCATAAGAACAAGTTATGTTTTTGATCTCTGAGTTTTCTGGCCAGCTGCCCACTCAAAATGGATGGAAAGTGTTAGCTGATGAGTGAGGAACATTTTTCTTTATTCTCTCATGGGATGTGGGCGGCATTGGCAAGGCCAGCATTTGTTACCCATCCCTAATTACCCTTGAACTGTGTGGCTTGCCCCACCATTTCAGAGGGCAGTTTAGAACCAACCAAATTGTTGTGGGTCTGGAGTCACATGTAGGTAAGGATGAAAGGTTTCCTTCCTTAAAGAACATGTATGAACCAGATGGATTTTTAATGACAAACAGCAATAGCTTCATAGTCATCAAGACTAACTTTTCAATTCGAGATTATTAAATTAACTTAAATTCCACTAGCTGTCATGATAGGATTTGAACCCTCACCCCTAAACATTACCCTTGGCATTCTGGGCTGTTAAATCCCATGATATTACCACTACACCACCATCTCTCCTCTGGAGTTCAGAGGCTGTAATCTGGTGCTTAAGGAAGGCTTGACAGTTAAGTCACAGGGAGGTGGCTTCGGAAGAGTCACAGGAAGGAAAGGAATGCAACTTGGGCAGCAGGGGAAGGCCTTTACTTTCCTGGTGGGGCCTGGAGGAGTATTCTGTCCCTACTGGTTGGACCCATAAAATAAGGTATTACAATTATCTTGGAGCGTCTCTTCTGTCTGCAGACCGGCTGAACCCTGATAGAAAAAGCACAGCACCCTCCCCACACATGCAGGCCCTGGGTAAAATACAACCAGGCTTCTTTAACATACTGTGGCCTTGAGGTACATAAATGCATAAGGCCCTCACCTGCTATAGGTAGATACTTGATCTGCATGCAGGTTAAAATGGGATATAATGAGAAAGGGTTGAGTTTCAAGCTTGGTCTAGAGCTTGGTCTGGGCGCAATTCACTTGAAATTGACAAGCTGGCATAAAAGAGCAAGGAATTTGAAGCACAGGTTTCATTGAATATAAATCAAGTTTTCATGATCTTTGATGCTGGTTTAAAAAACACTGCGCTGGCAGCTGGCCCCCAATACTGGTCATGCTGCCAATTGAAATCATGAGCATGACAAAGTTCTGCCGATTGTGCCCATTTGTATACATTCAGCGAGGCTTTTCATTATGGTATTTTTCAGATGCAAAGGCTTTGTCTTCAAAGTTTATAAATATTAAAAATTATTTGATTTGCTAAGAAACTGACTAGCGTGCACCAGTGAAAGTGGTTAATGGTTTAACATAGTTTACTTAAAGTCATTTTCAATGATTGAAAATCAGGCTACTCACAGACAATGGGCCAATAACAATGCTTATTTTTGTGATAAACCCAATTTTAGTTGTATAAAACTGCACCAGGTTGCCACTGTCAAATGTATTGATGAATATTTTTTTTAAGGGAAAAAGAAACAATTGCTTTCAATTCATGGCATGGTACTTGGTTCATGGAAAATTTTATGATTATGCAAATAAGTTTGAGCAGAAACTTGAACCATGACTTCATTTCACTTCAGAAAGCCAGGGCAATTTCAGACATAGTTTTAACCCAGATTGCCGACTGCAGCGAAAGTGGAACCTCTATCCCCTTGTTTCTAACTGTCCACTTGCCCAGTTTATGTTGGGAAGAGTAAGGTTAAATTTGAACCGCACATCTCTGAAAATGCGTAGAAGAGCACCAAGATGGAAAATATTTGTTAATTGGTATTCACATTCTTAGCTCCTCTTGAACATTGCACTGGTAGCTGGTCCCACTCACAAAACTGGTCACGCTCCCAATTGAAATCAAAGGATTTAGCTCAAGAAGAGGTAAGAATGTGAATAATAATTAACAAATATTTTCCAAATTTCCCACAATAGTTTGGTTGGTAAGCGTGCCAGCTAGTCTGTGCAATGGAGCTCATTTACAGAGCATGAAAACTCCAGCTTTGACCTCAGCCTGAGCTGAATTCGCTCATTAACTTCTGTGCCTGGGATTAAGAAGCAAAAATTAGCCTGATCACTACTTTAGAAAAGTCTTCCATCAACCTCAGTCCATTAAGTTATCAAACATAATTTTTATTAAATCTTCTTAAAGCCTTGGCATCAAATCAGATTTCAGATGAGACTTGACAGCAAGTTTATTAAATTCTCTTTATCCAGCAGGGAACAAACCACATAATGCTTCATGTGAGCGCTTTGAACTGATGCAACTAATTATTTTTGGTTAGCACTTCCATATCAACTGTTGGATTCCTCTTTATACATTAAATTTAAAGAAGATGTGCTAAGACATTGCAAGTGTACTCTATCTGCATGTGTAGATACACTGTTGCCCACTATTCACCAGAAGTTTGTATAAATATACATTTCAATCATTCACCATGTGTAGATATACATTCTCTAATGCTCTCCAGCTGCATGTGTAGATATGCATCCATCCATTTTTGTTGTTGTGAACAGCAGTGCTTCTCAAGTTGTGGGGTACACCAGGGAATTAAAATATTTAACCAGTAGCTCCTGCAAGCCTGTAGATGGAAGGGTGAGTTAAACTGAGTAATACTGGGGGAGGGAGAAACACAGATATTCATTAGGACAAAAGATATTTTTAATTGGGATTTTCAATTTGGCAATATTGAGAGCAAAAGGTTTGCAAGAGGTTTTGGTGTGGCCCATACTGGCAGGGCTAAGGAACAAATGTATACTCAACAAAGAGAAGGGCCAGGTTGTCAGGATGGAGTTTCAATAAGTGTATCTTTAAGCTGCACACTCTGTGGGTCCACACTGGGTTTTTATTGTTGTGGCTAAGATTAGGAACAGCTTGGATCTTTTGATGATTTTCCCTGAAATTTGAGAAGTTGTGGAGTTTGAAGTGTCAGGGACAGGTGATGCAAGGCAACATGTTTACCTGTGCATAGTGCTGGAGAATGATTCTGTCATTTAGATGTGCTTCAAATGGATCACCTTCAACTGGATCACCTTTGACTGGGTCACCATGAGTTAGTGGTAGTGTTGCTCAAGTAAATCGATGAAAATAAGCTACAGATTCAATCAATCAAAACCTAAAACATCTACATCCCTGATTCCTGCCTGCTCTCTGGTGAATCTGGACAAGACATCTATTTTAGTCTCCGCCCAATTTTATTCAAGCCTGACTTCAGTGGAATAAAATCAGTAGAGGTAAAGAATGGGTAGCTGGTCTGACATTACCCTATCGCACAAAGTTAAATTGCCTCCAGTCAGTCTATTCATAACTATCGGTCTGTATGTTCACCTCTGAAATAAAACAACAAAACAATTGATAAGTGGATAAAAGCAAAATGCTGCAGATGCTGGAAATCTGAAACAAAAACATAAAATGCTGGAAAAACTCAGCAGGTCTAACAGCATCTGTGGAGAGAAAGACAGAGTTAATGTTTTGAGTCCCTATGACTCTTCTTCAGAGCTAATTTTTACTTCTCTTTAGCTCTGAAGAAGAATCATACTGAATAAGTGGACTTGTCCTACTCGGTTAACCTTAGAGAGAGGCATGTTTGGCATCGTGTGGAACTATCCAAATGAGCAATAAATCAAGGACTGTGTTTGCACAATGTGTTGCTAAGTGCCCCTGGTGTTTGGGCTCAATGCTGGAAGTGAACAGTTGGAATTTCTTTCAACCTCCATTTCTTACAGCCATCTGCCCTTTCAGCTGGGCTCTTTGTTTAAGCAACCAAAGTGGGAAGGATGGATACATACATCACTATCCCAGATGCTGCTTCCTAAATATGTCAGAGAAAGCTATTGTCGGCCTCTCTGCTTCCCAAAGGTGACTGTGCTGTGCTATTTCATGTGTCAGTTCCACCTCATTGATAGCATTCCTGCCTCTGAGTCAAATTTCATTGCATTATTTAACAAAGATGGATTTTGATAAACGTGTCCACACAGCAGCAAAGTCCTGATGGCAGAAAGCAGCCTGGACTTACAGGCTATTCACGTCAGAACTGAGGGGCTACCGTGCAAATATATTACTTTAGGACACCAATGACTCAAGCATCATTGAATATACAACCATTAAAGTTGATGAATGTCACCTGTGCATTCAGGTCATACTCTAGAAACTTCCATACCAAACCTAGGCGGAGAGCCAGTAAAATACTTATTTTTGTGATAAATCCATTTTCAGCTGTATTACTAAAACTGTACCAGGTTATCACCCTCACATATCAATGGATATTTTTTATTATGAGGTAAATAAGAAACAATCTTACTTTCCATTGTGTTTCGCGATGGCACTTGGTTCATGGAAATTTTATGATTATGCAAAAATGTTTGAGCGGAAACTTGAACCATGACTTCAGTTCACTTCAGAAAGCCAAGGCAATTTCAGACACAGTTTGGATCCAGATTGCTGACTGCAGCCAAAGTGGAAACTCTATCCCCTTATTTCTAATTGTCCACTTGCTCAGTTTATGTTGGGAAGAGTAAGGTTAAATTCAACCCACATGATACTGAGTAAGCGTATACTGAAAGAGTGCTGCACTGTCACCAGTGCTGATTTTCAAATGAGATATTAAACCAAGGCTCTGTCTATGGAGCTATTCAAAGAAGAGCAGGGGAGATCTAGTGCATGTCCTAGTTCTAGCGCATATCCTAGTGCATGAATCACAAAAGGTTAGTATGCAGGTACAGCATGTAATTAGGAAAGCTAATAGAATGTTATAATTTATTGTGAGGGAAATTCATTACTAAAGTAGGGAGGCTATACTTCAGTCGTACGGGGCATTGGTGAGACCACATCTGGAGTATTGTGTACAGTACTGGTCTCCTTATTTCAAGAAAAATGTACAAGTGTCAGAAGCAGTTCAGAAAAGGTTTACTTGACTAATACTAGGAATAGGCAAGTTGCCTTATGAGGAAAAGCTGGACAGGTTAGGCTTGTATCCACTGGAATTTAGAAGAGTAAGAGGCGACTTAATTGAAATCTTTAAGATCCTGAGGGGTCTTGACAGGGTAGATGTGGAGAGGATGTTTCCTCCTGTGGGAGAATCTAGAACTAGGGGTCACTGTTTAAAAATAAGTGGTCACTCATTTAAGACAGAGATGAGGAGAATTTTTTTTCTCTCAGAGGGTTGTGTCTTTGGAACTCTCTTCCTCAAAAGGCAGTGGAAGCAGAGTCTTTGAATATTTTTAAGGCAGAGCTAGATAGATTCTTGATTAACAAAGGAGTTACAGGTTATCGGGGGTAGTCAAGAATGTGGAGTTGAGGTTACATTCAGATCCCTTACTCAAAAGTGGAGCAGGCTCAAGGGGTCGAGTGACCTACTCCTGCTAATTTGTATGTTTGTATGTATGTTCATATGTTCTCCCTGGTATCCTGGCCAATGCTTCTCCCTCAATCAAAATGACAAAGGAACAGATTATCTGGTCATTGCAAATTGGTTTCCATGTTTACTGCATTACAATATTAACCATAATTGATAAGTGCTTCAATGGCTGTAAAGTGTTTGGGTTGATCTGAGGTCATGATAGGTGCTGTATAAATGTAATCTTTGTTTTTCTTGTTGGCTGACCTGCAGACAATTTGTATCACGGGGCCAGCTACTGGTGGCCACAACAAGTCACATTTTTTTATCCCACAACTACATCGGCAGTCAGGAACGAAAACCGAAACTGAAACCAGCATCCGGCATTGACCTAGGCACCGGAAACAACAGTGGCAAACTCAGTCCTGTTGACCCTGCAAAGTCCTCCTTTCCAACATCTGGGGGCTTGTGCCAAAATTGAGAGAGCTGTCCCACAAACTAGTCGAGCGCAAGCCTGACATAGTCATCCTCACGGAATCATACCTTACATATCATGTCCCAGACTCCAGCATCACCTCCCTGGATATGTCCTGTCCCATCGGCAGGACAGACCCAGCAGTGGTGGCGGGACAGTAGTATACAGTCAGGAGGGAGTTGCACTGAGAGTCCTCAACGTCGACTCCAGACCCCATGAAGTCTCCTGGCTTCATGTCAAATATGGGCAAGGGAACCTCTTTCCGATTACCAAGTACCACCACCCCCCCCCCAACCCTCAGCTGATGAATCAGTTCTCCTCAATGTTGAACACCGTTTGGAGGAAGCACTGAGGGTGGCAAGGGCACAGAATGTACTCTGCGTCGGGGACTTCAATATTCATCACCAAGAGTGGCTCTTTAACATCACTAGGTCAAGTCCTAAAGGACATAGCTGCTTGTCTGTGTCTGCAGCAGGTGAGGGAACCAACAAGGAAAAACATGCTTGACCTCATCCTCACCAACCTGCCTGAAGCAGATGCATCTGTCCATGACAGTATCGGTAGGAGTGACCACCGCACAGTCCTTGTGGAGATGAGGCACTGTCTTCACTTTGAGAGTACCCTACATTGTGTTGTGTGGCACTATAGCCATGCTAAATGGGATAGATTTTGAACAGATCTAGCAGCTTAAAACTGGGCAATCATGAGGTGCTACAGCAGAATTGTACTCGACCACAATCTGTAACCTCATGGCCTGGCATATCCCCCACTCAACCATTGCCACCAAGCCAGGGAATCAACACTGGTTCAATGAAGAGTGCAGGAGGGTATACCAGGAGCAGCACCAGGCATACCTAAAAATAAGATGTCAACCTGGTGAAGCTACAACACAGGACTTATTGCATGCCAAACAGCATAAGCAGCAAACAATAGACAGAGCTAAGCAATCCTGCAACCAACAAATTAGATCTAAGCCCTACAGTCCTGCCACATCCAGTTGTGAATGGTGGTGGACAATTAAACAACTCACTGGAGGAGGAGCTCCATATTTATCCTCATCCTCAATAATGGGGGAGCCCAGCACATCAGTGCAACAGATAAGGCTGAAGCGTTTGTAACTATCTTCAGTCAGAAGTGCCGAGTGGATGATACATCTCACCTCCTTTGGAAGTCTGCAACATATCAGGAAATGGCTGAAGACAGTAGATACTTCAAAACAATGGGTTCTGAAATATTCCAGCAATAGTACTGAAGGCTTGTGCTGTAGAACTTGCCATGCCCCTAGCCAAGCTGTTCCAGTACAGCTACAACACTGGCATCTATCCGGCTATGTATCTCCTGTATACAAAAATCAGGACAAATCCAAAATGGTCAATTACCATCCCATCAGTCTACTCTCAATCATCAATAAAGTGATGAAAGAGGTCATCAACAGTGCTATCTAGCAGCATTTGCACAGCAATAACCTGCTCACTGACACTTGGTTTGGGCTCCACCAGGGCCGCTCAGCTCCTGACCTTATTACAGCCTTCGCTCAAACATTGACAAAAGAGCTGAACTCCAGAGGTGAGGTGGGAGTGACTGCCCTTGACATCAAGGGAGCATTTGACCGAGTGTGGCATCAAGGAGCACTAGCAAAACTGGAGTCAATGGGAATTAGGGGGAAAAGTCTCTGCTGATTGGAGTCATAACTAGCACAAAGGAAGATGGCTGCGATTGTTGGAGGTCAATCATCTCACTTCCAGGACATCACTGCAGGGTAGTGTCCCAGGCCCAACCATCTTCAGCTGCTTCATCAATGACTTTCCCCCCATCATAGGGTCAGAAGTGGAGTTGTTTGTTGATGATTGCACAATGCTCAGCACCATTCGCGAGTCCTCAGATACTGAAGTAGTCCATATCAAAATGCAGCACGACCTGGACAGTATCCAGGCATGGGCTGACAAGTGGCAAGTAACATGTGCACCTCACAAATGCCAGGCAATGACCATCTCCAACAAGAGAGAATCTAACTATCGCCCCTTGATGTTCAATGGGCATTACCATCACTGAACTATCAACTATCAACATCCTGGGGGTTACCATTCACCAGAAACTGAACTAGACTCACCATATAAATACTGTAGCTACAAAAACAGGTCAGAGACTAGGAATCCTGCAGTTGGGAATCACCTATCTCCCCAAAGCCTGTACGCCATCTGCAAGACACAAGTTAGGAGTGTGATGGAATTCTCTCCACTTGTCTGGATGAGTGCAGCTCCAACAACATGCATGAAGCTTGACACCATCCAGGACAAAGCAGCACACTTCATTGGCAACCCATCCACAAATATTAACTCCCTCCACCACTGATACACAGTCGCAGCAATGCGTACCATCTACAAGATGCACTACAGGAATTCACCAAGACTCCTTAGACAGCACTTTCCAAATGAGTAATGTGGTGTATGAATTTCTGTACTAGTGTGACGCTAGGTATGTAGGCCCTACATCCCAAAGGCTGGTGATTGTATTGTAACAGCATGTCCTTTCCGCTGTTCCCAGCCAGCAAGGTACGAACCATACCCAACCAGCCCATGTGTGCAAAGCTCAAAACACAGTGTCCAACATTAGATATGATTCTGCAATTGGACAACATTTGCTAAATAATCATCACCGTGCTAAGAATTATGCTGGCAATCAATTTAAGATTGTCAGTCGGGCTTACAGTGTGGTGTATTTGTGTGTACTGGAAGCTGCATATATTAATACACAGGGCCCTGATTGTTGCAGACAGAAAGAACATGTACACACATTGTGCCTGTTTCACCTAAACAAAATAAGTGACAGCCATTCGCTGACTCATTCCTCAGGGCAATGTCTTGACCAATCAGAATCAATCTGCCTGGTTTAAATTTCAAACAATGGTTGGCAATTAACTGTCAATCACAATCAACTGGTGCATTCTCCATGGCAATGCCTCTACTAATCAGAGTCCACTTGCCAACCAATCGGCACTCTTTTCTCATACAGTGTAAATATGTTGCTTCCCCTGACATTGGTGTTTTCTTGCGAATTATCCTGACCAGTGCAAGACGAAAAGCTTCAACAAAAAAATTTCTTTTCTGAGCAATACTTCAGTTCTGTACTACCATACGACTATTTGAAAATTATTCTAATAACCTGATCTGACACGCTTTCATGCCGTGTCATCAGATGCAGGCACTATGGTTTGGTTTTGACGTGGCAACTGTCGTGTTGATATAATGATATAAAGGCATATGGGATTGGGTAAACATGTTGTGGGTTCATTTATTAAGACTAGACATGTGAGAACTGATATATGTGGATGGAAAACTTGCAGACATCAGCAACAGAACTGTGTGTGTGTGTATGCTGTGTTCAAAAAGCAAAAGTGAAACTAAGACTGGCTTGCATGATACACTTCCCTTCTAGTGATGTCATGCTGCCATCCCTTAAAGGCATATTACAACAGCAACTAGGAATTCCCAGCATAGGCTTTGCTGTGGGCACAATATCGAGGCCAGTATCTCATTCATCTGTGGGTTTCAGCTCCCAAATTCGATATTCATACAATATATCTTTTCTAAAAACAACCTATTTTAGACTCTTAGTCTGCCTGTGACTTCAGTGAAAAGCTTGAATGGGGTCCATGTGGAAAATTGGTGTGAGGAATTGTGGCAGATCATTAGGCAACAATGTACTGGTTACACTGAAGGCCTATTTATGATCTGTTACTAATTCCTGTATGGAATAATCACTGTTGGTCTCACCTAAGCTGCTTAGTGAGGTGGCTCCACCAAGGGGAGGGTGGATATGAGATTGTTCTTTCCATGATATAAAGTTCTTGCTGCACCAATGCATGAAAAACAATTTGGATGTGTTGCTGTCTGTGCTGATAGCTTGGCCTTGCTGAACCCTGGGACTTCATTTTCAAAAAACAATGAGTCAGTGTTTTTGAACTGTTTGTGCAATTATGGTTTGTTAATCTTTTCCTTAGCAAGGCCCTAGGGAGCTCTCTTAAAGTTTATATGATTGAATGCTTTAGATTCAAACTTTGTTCCTGCTAATCTTCAGCTCTGGAAATGAATTGAAGATGCTTCTTGCATGTAAACATGAGGGTTATGGCTGGTGATGCCCATATATTGGAACCTCTCTATTTTCAGTATAGTATACGAATCACATTTCAAAGGTCTGTGTACTCTATAAGTTTGTGAAATGTACAATGTTGTAATCAGGGCACACACAGGTACATTTTCAGCAATGGTGTGAGAAATAAGAGGTGAACACCTTAACCCATGATATTCCTGTGATGGTTGTGGGGAGGTGGAAGGGTGCTTGGGGTGCAGTGCTGCAAGATCACCTGCTAAACTGCTGATCAGTGTCACTTCTGGGCAAGAAATTGCAAGGATAAAATAATAAACACATCTAAAAATATCGTAATGTGTCAACTACAGAAATATTCCCCGCCTGTCGATTATAAATAATAAAGTCATTGTTTCAATTATTAAAACATCAGTATTAACTGCTGAACATGTTCTAAACACATGTAAATAAATTATAACTGGCATGCTGTTAATGTCAAATAATACATTTAGTTAGTTTGTGTTATTTATGCTCCAATTATCTGAGCTAATTTGAAAGCTAAAACAACAGGCAAATTTTAACATTTGCTAAACTCTTGTTGTCTTGTGATAGGTACAGTCTGTTCCTTTCAAGCTGGATTGCTCATCAGTAATACATAGTGATTTTGAAATAACAGCAGAACATATGAAACAGGAGGGAGTCTCTAAAAAGATAAAAAGAAAACGAATTGAACAATTAAGAGACTGGATTTGTTCACTTTTTAGGCAAAATGGCAGATGCGCCAGAACTGCTCTGCTCTTCTCCGATTAATCATAGGACCTTTAATGCCCACCCGAGAGGGCAAACTATTTAATGTCTCACCAGAAAGATGGCACCAGCAACAATGCAGCACTCCCTAATTACCACACCGGAAGGTCAGCCTGGATTTTCTGCTCAAGTAGAACAGGAGCCCACAGTAGATTAAATCTCGGGTTTGTTTTTGGGCTTTGATGACCCCATAGCATTACTTGATGAAGAGCAAAGAGGTTCCACTGATGTCCTTGCAAATATTATTCCCTCAACCAGCACCACCATAAACAGATCAACCACTCATTCATTCATTTATTATTTGTGAAACTTTGCTGTGTGTGAAAATTGGGCTGCCTGTTTTGCCTAAATAACAATGGCTATTGTATTTTTTAAAAAGCAATCTTTTGGTGGTGAAGCATTTTGGAACCTCCTGAGGATTATGTGATGTTGTGCTTTATAAGTGAAGATTATTACTATTTTATAGTTAATTTCCTGCCAGCCCTCGTTACCATGGAAACAGTGGGCATTGAATGCTGCTGGAGGTGCAATATCAGCAGCAGCACCATTAAAGGGATTGGTACAGTTAAGACCCAAGGTGGGTGGGAAAGGGGGTGGTGCTGGTGGGGGTGATAGTCAAATCTTTGCTTTCATGCAGGATCTTGTATCTGGATACCTTTAGAAGGTTTGTGATAATCTTATTTTGAATTTAATGTGTGCCAGAAGCTGCAAATTGAGGTGGTCCTCATGTGAACTTAAAGGTGCCAATCCTTGTGTATGAGTTGTTGCTGTGGTGTCGTTGCTTGAGTGGCAGAAGCAACTTGAGCAACAGTCTGGAGACATGTGCAGTCATGCTTGGAGGGAGTTGGTACAGAGGGCATTGCAGTGTTGGCAACCAGCAGATGGAAGAATAGGGTAACAGGGTAAAGAAGGGTGGGCATGAGGGTTGGTACAGGAGAATAAGAGGATGGCATCAATTTGACAGCAATATGATCCCTTCTGTTTTAGGTAAGATGTAGCAGCTATATGGTTCAGGAGCAGGGTAGGGTCAATACGTATTCTGTGGTGGGGAAACACTTGTTGTAGCTCAGGGCAGGCTCGGATGAAGAAGTTCAGCAACTGTGAAGAGAACCTGTGGTTGGTTAACCTGTCTGCATAAGCTATATTTGAAAAATGGGAGGGGTGAAGGATGTCTATCGCTACTGTAGGACTATCTCTAACTGTCAAAAACTCACAGAATTCAGTGGAACAAGAAATTATTCTTTTGTACAAAGAGTGAAGAATAATGATCCATCTCAGTGGCAGCTCAGGAATCAGTAGTTAATGAAGCGCAATCATGTGTTAGTGGGGGACAATTTTGTCCAGACCTGTCCATTCACTGCATTCTATCCATAATGCTCTATGGATGCAGGGCAGAAGAAAATCAGTACTTAGAATAAAAAAAGTTTGAGATAAATAATTAGCCTAAAAGACACAAAGCTTGAGATTTTTTTTGAAGCTTGTAGATTTTACAGGGAAGGCTATGAGGGGCATAAGGAATTTCACACTTTTGAGGTTCTGGAAATAAACGAGTTGAAATTGCAAGTTGGGTTATGTGAGATTTCAAAATGTAATTTTCTGACTTTACAGTCTGAGACAGGAGCTTCCCCAGTGGGCAGTACCTCTCAGAAATCCTTGTGCTGCATGTGACCTTTCAACCAAACTATTAATTCTCAGGCAAAAATGCAGTCGAGTGACGGTGGGGAAAACAGGCCAGTACTAATGCTAGATTTAGCAGATAACAGCCATGCACAGCATTTTTTTCAAAAGAAGGTATTTTAGCTCCTGGAACCTTTAATGCTACGCCTCCTTAACATTTCACAAGGAAGCTGCCTGCCTGAGAAAAGAGACAGTTAAAGGAAGGGAGACAGACAGACAGACTGCCGCAGTATGGACAGAGGGAAACAGCAATGTGAAAGCAGCAAGAACAGGTAGGGAGGACATATTCCCTCATCACT
Source organism: Carcharodon carcharias (assembly GCF_017639515.1). NCBI lineage: Eukaryota > Metazoa > Chordata > Chondrichthyes > Lamniformes > Lamnidae > Carcharodon > Carcharodon carcharias. Next base: position 124,239,351 of record NC_054476.1, read on the forward strand.
GTGTGCAGTGTTAATGGGCATTGACTAATATTTTAAAAAATAGGTTGGTTAGATCAAGAGAGATGGATTGATCATTTTCTACATCTGAATATAAGAGAGCCTTATTGCTTTAAGTAAATAACATAAATCACCATCTTCTGCAATTTCATAATTAATTCAGTATGAGGATTATTTATTGTAGATTCCACGACGCCAGTTGCTCGAATCAGTCATTGGAGATGGACGCAGTGAAGCTAAAAACCAAGCGGACCAGTGAAAAAACAAAATTACATATTGGATCATCAAAACTGATTGATTAGACTAATAAAGAGCACTGTTCGGCAGTGAGCTATATACCTTTTCTGTCACTGTGGAGCGAACACAAACTTTAACTTATTATTGCTGAAAAAAGAGACATTTTTGTTGAAGCTTTTTTGTTTTGCCCTCATCAGGACAATTCGCAAGCATACCAAATGAAAGATACCAAGGTCAAGGTGTCTGAAAAATTTGAGCAATAGTCGAAGTTAGCTGTTTCATGCTGCTACTACGCAGTAGCCACATGAGTGGCATTCACCACTAACAGGATACTGCTGTCAAGCCAAAGATACGTTCAGTGGTATAATATGAGTAATGTGGTATATAAATTTCAGTGCCAGTGTGATGCTAGGAATGCAGGCCCTACGTCCCAAAGACTGGTGGATCGGATCAAACAGCATGTCCCTTCTGCTGCTCACAACAAGCAAGGCACAGACCGTACCCAACCAGCCTGTGCTTGCAAAACTCAAAACACAGTGGGGCAGAATTTTATGTATGATGTGCGGGTGGCGGAGCCCGCACATCAGCCCTTAAAATGGCGCGCACTGAGGTTGCACGAACATCCTGACGTCAGCACGTGCCATCGCAATGTTTAAGCGGGCGGGCGCGCTATGAAGTGCAATGCATGCCCGCCATTAATTTAAGGCCTTGTTAAGGCCCTTAACTTGGCAATCAACGCTGATTTTGAGGGGCCCGTGCGATCTTCGTCTCAACGCACAGGCACAACAGGCAGCCGGGTAAGTGACTTTTTAACAAACCTCATCCACGGGTGGGATATGTGGGATCAGAGGGGTTATTAATGTTTTATCTGAAGTATTTATTGCAGAAAGTGTTTTAAATTTGCCTGTGTAATTGTTAGCAGTTCAGTTCAATTTTCAACAGCTTTCTCTGTGCTTTGAAGCTTCAGTTCAGCAGTCTGCAGTCAGGAATCTTTATTGGGCCTGCAGCTTTCCAGACGCTTCCATTTAGCCTGGGTATGGGGTCCGACATCTCCAGTGGAGGCAGTTCTTCCGAGGAGGAAGGGAGGGATAGAATAAGGAGAAGGCCAGGAGTGGACAATCAGACTCCAGGGGAGCCACCTTTGGGAAGCCAGACGCAGACACAAGGGGTGCAGGGCCAAGAGGTTGTCCAAGATGGAAGGGGCCGCAGAAGTTGCCACTATCCTGCTGCCAGGGTATACAGGCGGTGAAGCAACTACCTCTGTATGACTGAGGTGCAGTGCTGAAGGAGGCTCCAACTGTCAAGGAAGACAGGCAACTATATCTGTCAGATGATTGGCCCTGAGATCTCTCCTGTGTGGGTGGACACCCCATGCCAGCGGCTCTGAAGGTCACAGTTGCCCTCCACTTCTATGCATCTGGCTCCTTCCAGGGGTTGGTGGGTGATCTTTGCAGTGTCTCCCAATCAGCTGTCCACACTTGTGTCAAGCAGGTTACAGATGCTCTGTTCCTGTGTGCATTGACCTTCATCCACTTCCGATGGGACCAGGCAAGCCAGACACAGTGACCTAGAGGCTTCGCAGCAATCCCTGGCTTCCCCTGCATCCAGGGTGCAATAGACTGTACACATGTGGCCATCAAGGCGCCAGCAGGTGAACCCGGTACCTTAGTCAACAGGAAGGGCTTCCACTCAATGAACGTGCAGATAGTGTGTAACCACAGGATGCAGATTCTGCAAGTTTGTGCAAGGTACCCAGGCAGCTCCCACGATGCCTACATCCTCAGACACTCCCAGGTGCCGGGGCTCTTCAGTGCTCCAGCCCGGCTTGATGGATGGCTGGTGGATGACATTGGCTATCCCCTCAGAAGATGGCTCATGATGCCTCTCCACCATCTAAGAACAGAAGCTGAGCAGCGCTACAATAGAAGCCACGGCTCCACAAGGGCTGTGGTGGAGAGAGCCATCGGTCTTCTCATGATGCGTTTCCTCTGCCTGGACCACTCAGGAGGGCACTCCAGTACCCCCCAGATCACGTCTCAGTGATAGTGGTAGCATGCTGTGCTCTTCACAATCTTGTGCTGGAAAGGGGGGATGCTGTTGATGATGAAGACCTTGACGCCCTGGATGAGGCTGCACATGATGAATCCAGCAGTGGCTCAGAGGATGAGGAAGCACAGGGCGATGATGAAGGGCAGCACACCAACCTGCAACTACATCAAGGAGGCAGAGACACCCAGGACACTTTAATCCAATGAACCTTCAGCTAGCTCCACACACATCGATCAGCACGGCCAGCATTGCCTGGCGCTTCCACACGTGGCACATAGGTGCTACATCTTCCACCTCATCAGCTGCAACTAAGGGCTTAGTACAGAAACATTAATGTCCACTCAAACGCTCATGATATGTCTGGGAAACAAATAAATGCAGCACAAATGAAACACCCTCAGCCATGGTCAGAAATGTGGACTTTATTGCCACCAAAATAAACAACAAACGTCGCTCTGACGCAGATAATGAAATATTCCCAAACCTAGGGCCAACACAAATTCACCAGTGACAAACCCATGGAGTGCCTAACGTGCCTTATGCTTATGTTTGCGGGTGCCGCTCCATCGCTCAGAGTGGCTTGTGAGACAGCCTGCTGACTCTGCTGTCCGGTTGGCCTTGATGACCTTGGCGGCCATCCTCTGGCCTGTGGAGCCTGTGTTGGTCCCACCTGGGAGGGAGTAGCCAGTTCCAGAACGGGCGCCTTCCCAGTTGTCGCAGCCTCAACGGATGCAACGGTCACTGGCAGAGGTGTGGAGGAGCTGCTGCCCTCATCCGGAACGCCCTGAGAGGAGCTCGCAGCAACGACAGGCAGCTGCTGCGCCGACGTGAGGTCACATTGGACCTCCCTGCTCACTGCAGATGGATGGGCAACGAGTGCCAACACTTGGTGCCCAGAACATCTCCCACATTGCGAATGACCACCTGTGGCCATTAGCGCTGTGAGGGCTTGCAGGTCAGAGCGTTACCCAATCAGAAGATTCTCAATCTGTTGGAAGCCCCTCTCCATTAGAGTCGTCAATCTCTCAATGGAGGAAGCCTGAAGCTCTGTCCTGAGGTTCATGCCATCACTGACACTCTGCCTGGATTCCTCCACCACAGAGACCAAGTGAAGCACACCCTCATGCAACCCTGCAGCTGCAGCTACTGCATGGCAGACATCCCCAGAGGCACATCATCACTGCCTGACTCAGCATATGCCTGGTCCCCTGCAGTCTTCTGGCTGCTGGTGCCATTGGCACTCTCTGTCCGTGCCATTTCCTCCAGCGATTTTGAAGTGCCCTCTCCACTGTGCTCCAGGACACTAGCCCACGTTATAATCCCCACCGATGTGGTAGTCGCTGCGCTGGTGCCTAGCTTGCTGAAATGATGTGATGCAAGTTGCAAGTGATGCCCCTCAGGTGTGGAGGGAGGGCTCTGGACTTGTTCCTGGTGGCCATGCAATGGTGATGCTGAAATTAACAACAAGGACAGTGCATCAGTTAGCCTTCAGTCAGTAAAACCTTTCATCCCTTTCCCCCCCAGCCTCATAAGTCGCTCAACCTTCAAGAACCTAAGGACACAAACATTGGTGGGGTGGTAAATAGTCAAGAGGAGGCCCAAACGTTACACGCGAATACAGACAGGCTGGTTAGATGGCCTAAGGAATGCCACATGGAATGTTATGTGGATAAATGTGTGGTTAAGCACTTGGGCAAGACAAACAAGGTACAGGAATATATGAGTAATGATAGGACTATGGGAAGTCACAACAATTACAGGGATCTTGCTGGGCAGACCCGTTAAGGTAGCAGAACAGGAACATAAGGCATTTAACAAGGTCGAAGCCAGATGTGCCTTTATTAGCCGAGGAATAGAATGTAGGAAAAGGGAGGTCATGTCGCAAGTGCAGAAAATGCTGTCAAAGCCACATCTACACTTCTGCATTCAGTTGTGACCTGCGTTTCTTGGGAGGGATGGCATTGGAGTGGGGAGAGTGCAGAGGTTCCTGACCTGGATGCATGCTGGCCTGGAGAGTTGGAGTTATGAGGAAACATCGCAAACGCTTGCGACATTTGCCATGGAGCACAGGAGATTGACAGGTCACATTATTGACCTTTATACCGTTAGGAGGGGCATAGACCAGGTTGGCAGAAGGCAACATTTCCCCTTGGAGCAGGGATGACTAACATGATGGCATTTATTTAAGTTGAGTGCCATGAGGTTGACAGGTGAGGTGATGAGGACCTTTTGGACAGAGTAATGTGGGATGCACTACCTGAAAGGGTGGTGGAGGTACAAACCCTCCTAAGATGCAATAAGTCTTTGGATGTGCAGCAGCGATGCCATGGCATGTTAGGCCATGGGGACAGTGGTCACAAATGGGATAGGGCAGCTTTGGAAGGTGCTAGAGACACGCATCCTCAAGGAGCCGAGGGACCTTTGAGTATGACTTACACGTCTGACTGTATCAGCCTGTGAATGAGCAGTGTTGCTGCATTAACGATTGCAGTAACTGTCAGCACTTTGGATAGTGGGGAGACAGAGTGGATGGGACTGTGAGCCTCAAATACCTGGCCACTGCACCCCAGCCTTGCCAACACCTGCTGACCTGGCCTCTTGCCTCCTCCCCAGCTCCATGGCCTGCTCCTCAAATGTGGTTACGTGCTGCAGCATGGCGTGCCCACCACCAGTCCGCAAACGCTCCCGGCTATTGTGTTCTGTTTTTGCCTGCAGAACAGAGAAGAGCATTTATTGGGGCTGATCTCTCATGTACTCTGCACGCGCACGCTACACCCCAACCACAGTGGCCCATCTGAGGCCTCCAGTGGCTCCTTCCACACTACTGGTGATCAGTCCCCAGAAGATAGTACAGCTGCTCCCAACCCTCTCCCCCAACAGCCACCTTGGACACATTCGGCATCCACTTTGAATAACATATGGGTCTTAGCGCCTATGGCAAGGAGGCACAACTAGGTGCGGCAGCAAGGCCAGCAGATGGTTCTTGGCCACGACACCTTAAGGTTCCCCTTCCACCATCTCATCACCATCAATATGACATGCGTTGGAGTTCTGAGTATGTGTCTAGCGGCCTCCCCTGCAGGTTGCCCCCAGACTACTTAAATGCCACATACACCAACATATGCTGCGGGGAGAACCCATCTTCTCCTCAACCACTAAGGCTGATGTAAGCATGGTCACTATCTGTTTGCCCACCCAGCGTGCGGCAAATGCCCAATGCAGTAACGACACTAAGACGTGGGGGGTTGGCGGGGCCTCAGAGGCTAAAGCTACCTGCTGGGTTAAGTGGCCAAGTCCGACATGGTACTCACCCTTTCAGAGCGCAACAAATCGTTGAAGCGTTTGCGGCCCTGTGTTCCTGTGCAGTGCACAGCATCTTGAGAGCTTAGTACCTCCGTCACCTCCTGCCACGCCTGCCTGGTCACGTGGGGGGCCTTCCCCCTCCCATCCTCCGGAATCAAGACCTCCCGATATGACACCTCTTCGAGGAGGGCAGCAAGGCATGTATCAGAGAACCGAGGGGCACATTGGCCCCCCTGCAGCCTGCCCTACTCCTCCTCTTCTGCCCTGCCCTCCTTTGGAGCCTGGTTGCTGGCCATGTGAACAGCCTAAAGGAGGCTGTCTGGCCGCTCTTTATACAGACTGCTGGTTCCCCATTGGAACCGGTGGTCTATACACACCTGCTGCGCATTTGAAATTCCCGCTGTTCGCGGGAGTCTGAAACGCACTGGATGAGCCTTAATTGGCCTGCCCACACAAAATGGCAGCGCAGCCTGTTTCGCCGGCAGAGATCAGCTATGCGCCCGCTGCTGATTGGGTTGGGCCCACCCACCTGACAAACATAAAATTCTGCCCAGTGTCCAACATTAGATGTGAATCTGCAATTGGACAACATTTGCCAAATAATCATCAGTGTGCTAAGAATTACGCTGACAACCAATTTAAGATTGCCAGTTAGGCTCGCAGTGTGGCACATTTGAATGTACTCGAAGCTACATATATTAATACACAGGGGTCTGTTCTTTGCAGACAGAAAGAGCATGTATGCACATTGTACCTGTTTCAGATAAACAAAATAAGTGACAGCCATTTGCTGGTTCATTCCTCAGGGCATTGCCTTGACCGATCAGAGTCAGTCTGCCTGGTTTAAATTTCAAACAATGCTTGGCAGTTAACTGTCAGTCACCATCAACTGGCGCATTCTCTATGGCAATACCTCTACGAATCAGAGTTTACTTGCCAACTAATTGGCGTGCTTTTCTCATACAGTATAAATTGTTGTTCCCTTTATATTTGGTATTCTTGTGAATTGTCCTGATGAGTAAGTCATGAAAAGCCAATTACAACCATGAATTACTGACGGGCATATTGAACTTTTTAAGGAAGAATTCTAAGGAAGCAAACCACTGAGCAAAAGATGGCTGATAATGTGTGACCACTTACTGAAAAATTCCTATGTGGATTATGCTGACAGACCTGGCCTAAGGGAACATGGTATGTCGCACCTGTGAAGGTGTCATAGTCTTCTTCAAGCAAAAACACTTGAAAAGGAGATAGGAATGATAGAAAAGATTGGGCTTTAATCTCCTGTGGTTGCATAGAGAAAAGACTAATTTACATGCCTCAGCAGTCACCCAAAAATCTTTGGCCTGAATTTCACACTTGGCGTGCACACCAAGTTGGCAGGCCCAGAAGCGGACATGAAATGTGCTTCCACCCACGACCAGCTCCCGAATGCAATTTCACACTGGCTGGCCAACTAATGGCCAGCCAGCATGAAATGTGTGGTGAGAAAGCCTCCATGCTACTGAAGGAGGCGAGACGAGGGTGGGCAACGATAAAAGTGAGGGTGCAGGTGGGTGCCTCTAGCGAGCTTCCTGAAGACAGATAGCTGCTGCAGAGCTGCCTCAGTGAGCTGCAGACCTGGACACATTAAGTGACTAGAAAAAAATGCACCAAACTGTGTCTACGCAGCACGTTCAAGCACCTGACAGCAGAATTCAAAAAAACATCAGCTCCCAGATCTTTCTTAAGTTATGTTTCACCCCGGACATTTCATCCCACCCTTAGATGAGGTTTCATTAAAAATGAGCTACCTGCCTGCCCGTTTTGCCCGTGTGATGAGTGCAAAATCGCACGGGCAACATTAAATTGTGGACAATAGGGTTTTCAATGACCTTAATTGGCCATTTAATCGCTGGTGGGCACGGCTCTGAATCCCACGTGGGCCCACCAACTTCAATATTGCTGACGTGTGCAATGATGTCGGGACGCATGCCCAACGTCACCATGCAATTTCACGTGCGTTCAGGTTGGGCGCGTGCCCACCTGATCAACATAAGATTCTGGTCCTTGTCCTGTTGACTTATATCGCAAAATATGTAAATAGTTCTGTTATGAATGCGAGATGGTTATTTCCTCTCCTGGAATACATAGGAAAAAATAGGGTAAAAAGCTGGCTGAAGAGCAGTGCAATGTGCACTGTGAGAGTGACAGCACAAGAAGACCAGCTAGTCACCCCCACGGTTGCAGGCAAAGTCTTTCTCTCTCTCTACTGCTGGAGGCAAGACTCAGCAGTAGAGAGCCACAATCACAAAGGAAGTAGGGCAACCTCTTCAGCTACCCTGCAGAACCAAGCATCTCCAAACCAACTGTGAAAATGACAAAGTCAGCTCTACCGAATCCCCCAATTTAATGGCTGCAATGTATCACCTTCCTCACAGACAAGCCAAAGACTGGTTCATTTTTTTAAAAACTTTTATTTGAACTCTTAACTTCTCATTTCTGATCTGCATGTTGTGTGTTGCATTGTTATTATTTTTTCTAGGGTTTCAGTAATGAATAAACTTACTCTTTCTTTGACTCAAGAAGACCTAGTTAAATTGGCTCCTTCTAAAAGTAAAATCATTTGGATTGGGAAAAGGTGTCCAATTGAGGGGTGGGGGGGGAAATCCCTTTTAAAATAACCTTGTGGTGACCGAGGGAATCACCCAGCCTGACTGTCTGCTCTGCTTCTATAGTGACATTTGCGGCCGGGTGTCGTTGAAGAGGGAGCACGCGATTGAGGCCTTCCGTGCCCGGTGGGCACTGCGGGGGGCTAGGGTGCTTTCTTGACCCCTTTAATCACATTTTGAGTTGATGCTGTAAGTTTCCTTTCAGATTAGTTTTTCTTTTTGCAGTATCCCTTTAAGAGGCTGCTCTTTTAATGTGTCCCTTGCTTTCTTAATTTAGTTTAATTGGTTGCTCAGAAGAGTAAATTAATCTTGTTGCAACCAGCCAAGGGGATTGAATAAACAAAGGGAGTCAGCTCGTTCCTTCTTCCCCGGAAGCAGAACAAAATTGTGGTCCTGTTCAGGAAGTTAACAAATTGGGGCACTTTGCCTGGTCATAACAAGTGCAAGATGAAAAGCTTTGACAAAAAAAAAGTCTCTTTTTTCATCAGTATTCAAGTTCTGTATTGCCAAATGACCATATAACTTATTAATCAGTGATTTAAAATTCTCGACATATGACACCATCTCTATTCATTTCGGCACGCATTTGTTTGGCTCAATGGTATGCTTCTGAGTCAAAAGGTTAGGGTTCAACTCCTGCCACAGAAACTTGGGCCTGAATTTAATGACCCCCCAAAAATGGGGCTGCTATAGTCCTAACGTCATGATGTCGGTTTTGTAATAATACAATGGGTGGGCAGACTCTGAAATCAGCAGCCCTCCTGCTATTTTAAAATTGATAATTAATGCCCGTTTAAGCTCGTTAGCAGTCCAATTGACTGCAATATCACATCCCCAGAGCCATAATACAGTACCTGTACTCGAAACCCGCCAGGTGGGAACCTCATATTTTTCATTGCCATTGGAGAGGGTGGGTATAAAGGCTGGAGGTGGGTCTGTGCCAGACTTTAGCAGGAGAAGCTGCTGACGGGCATTTCTCTGGGAAATCTTTAATGTCCATGAACCTCTGAACTTTATCAAGGTATACCTTATTAAGGTGAATGCGTATTTGTTGCCGCTGTAATCTACCATCACTGCAGCATTGTTGCTGAGTCCAATATGGACATTGTCTATTTTCTTGTAAATAGCTCCTGCAGTGAGGAGGAGAGGGAGACGGAGAAGGAGAAGGCAAGCTGAACAAGGGCAGGAGCCCCATGAAGTAGAGGAAGAAGTGGGGAGAGAGGGGCTGCCAAGGGCAGGTGGCAGCAGGCACACAGTTGCAGGCAGAGGCCTTACCCTGTGTACAGGTGTGTATGACGTAGAGACAGTGCCTGCAAAGACTTCACCTTTTGTGAGCCACCGTGATATCTATGTGTGACACATTTGCCCCAGAGATAGCATGCAGTTGTGTGGGTGGCCATCCGATGCCTGAAGCATTAAAAGTCACAGTGATGCTGAACTTCTTCACATCCAAGTCATCTCAGGCTTCCCGTGGAGACCTGAGTGGTATAGCCCAGCCTGCAGCATGTCACTGCATAAAGGTCTTTACAGATGCCTTTTTTTGCAGTGTCCATCAGTTCAGTGAATTCACTACAGGCTTTGGTAGTCAGATGGAAAGAGCCAGTGGATTTGCAGCCATGGCTGGCATCACAAGGTTGCAAGGCATCATTGATTGCACCCACATTGCCATCAAAGCACCAGCAGGGCAGCCAGGGGCGTATATAAACAGAAAGGGTTACCACCCCATCAATGTCTGCTCAAGATGAGGTTTAGATGCCTTGACAGGTCAGGTGGGTCTCTCCAGTAGGGATGGTCATAATTTGTTGCGCACTGCACAATCTGGCACGACAGAGAGGGTAGGACCTTTTGCAGGAGGATTCATGGGAAACAAACTGTTGCTCTGATGAAGAGTTAGAGCAGGCTGGGGATGGGTGGAGGAGTGGGCAGGGGAGGCACATTTCGATTTTTCTCACACCCAGTGGGCTGATGAGCAATTTTCTGAAAGATTAGGTCTGGTGTAACATTAAACATGAATTTCAAAGAACAAGCTGGCAGATGAAAAGAACAACTTCCTGAGCACAAAGAAATCACAACAATAAATTGGTAATTACAAAATGAATAACAAATACAGACGACCATTAGAGTGTGAAAGGTTGAGTGTGCTTGTGTCCAACTCACTCCCACTCTTACAGCGCTTACTCGACCACCATCACCCTCTGTCAGACTGGGTGACAGTGTGTGAAGGTGTGTGGGGCTGAGGGTGAATGAGAACCCTGAGACTGGGAGTGAGCCAGATACACACACACACACACACACACACACACCCTCTCCCTCACACACACACACCCTCTCTCTCACACACACACTCACACACCCTCTCTCTCACACACACACATCCTCTCTCTCACACACACACACTCACACACACCCTCTCTCACACATACCCTCTCTCACACACACACTCACACTCACCCTCTCTCTCACACACACCCTCTCTCTCACAAACACACACCCTCTCTCACACACACACACACACACTCACACACACCCTCTCTCTCACACACACACACCCTCTCTCTCACACACACACACTCACACACACACCCTCTCTCACACATACCCTCTCTCACACACACACACTCACCCTCTCTCTCTCACACACACATCATCCTCTCTCTTTCACACACACGCAAACACACAAACAACCTCTCTCACACGTACTCTCTCTCACACACACACACTCACCCTCTCTCTCACACACACACACTCACCCTCTCTCTCATACACACCCTCTCTCACACACACACACTCACCCTCTCTCAGACACACACACACTCACACTCACCCTCTCTCTCATACCCACCCTCTCTCACACACGCACACTCACCCTCTCTCAGACACACACACACACTCACACTCACCCTCTCTCTCACACACACTCTCTCACACACACACACTCACCCTCTCCCACACACACACACACACACAGACCCTCTCTCACACGCACACCCTCAGCCTCTCTCTCACACACACACACCCTCTCTCTCATCCACACATGCACAGACCCTCTCTCTCACACACACACAGTCACTGTCTCACACACACACATTCATTCTCTTTCACACACACATACACACTCTCACCCTCTCTCTCACACTCACCCTCTCTCTCACACTCTCTCTATCACAGACACACACAGGGCGGAATTTTCCCAGATTTAAACTAAGTGCGGTAGTGAGCTGGTAAAACCACATTTTCTCACTGGCTACGATGGCAGGTTTTCCTGCCATATCATCCCAAACCCGTCTCATTATTTATGCACTCCCGGGAAACATGTCGTTTCCATTGCAGGCAGGCTCTCATTCGCCCGCTCGCCATCACCCCATCGCTTCATCATACCGGGCGCCATATTTAAATTCCACGTTTAAAGTCCAGCCACAAGCACACCTCTCAGTGCTTCCAGACCACCACTGCTACATGGAAGACTGCAGTCCCCAGGTTTAATGACAGGTCCCTCGAGCAACTGCTGGATGCCGTGGAGGCCCGCTGGGATGTCCTGTACCCCTGCTCTGGCTGCAGGATGGGCAGCTTGGGAGGCGGTGGTCAGCACCAACACCCTTCAGAAGAGGACAGATACCCAGTGCCGCAAGAGGATGAATGATCTCCTCCGTTCCACCAGGGTAAGTCACTCTTCGCATCACTCTCAACTCACAAAACCCATCACACATCCACAGGGCCCTCACTCATTGCCAGTTCAAGGGACCTCACCATTCACTCTCACACTCACCGTCATTGTCCTCATCCTGCCCATAGGACCACTCACCACCCACACATGCTAGGCATACTTATCATCTGGCCTAGCAGGCATCCTGCTTACACTATCTCCATCTCTATCTAAGCTGGCACACAACAACAGGGAGAGGTCGCAGACCGGTGAGGGAATGCCCAAAATCAAGGTCCTCACCTACTTTGAAAACAGAGACATCCAACGGGCTGGTGAGGATCTGGACCGGTCCTGTGCTGATGGTGAGGTCGGCGCTACTGTGCCAAGTGAGGATCCAGCAGTGCAACATCCATCAGATAACCATGCTGTGAGTGATGTGTCCTCTTTCACAGGCCACTGCCATGCAAAAATTATCTCCCTTTGCTTTCACAGGCACACCTGCCAAACAACTGACAGAGTCCATGATCCAGGGCCTCCAATCAAGCCCCGAAGATGCCCCTGGAGGAATCTGGAGGCACCTTCCCTGAAGTCCTGTCACAGCACTCACCCACATCTTCCACCAGCGCAGAGACACACACCTCGGCGGGACCTAGCTTTAGAGTAGCCTCAGGATCACAATCTGAGGAGTACATCGCACTGTCTGATCCACAGCAGGTGGAGGCAGGGACTTCCCAGGTCCTAGCGCTCGGAGGACTCCTGGAGGCCGGAACGTTGCTGAGTCCAAGTCAGATGACGAGCCTCTGGACTCAGTCACATCACAGTTGCCGGAGCTGCAAAGGCAAGCTTGGGAACATCAGGAAGGGATGTCTGCTGCACTCCTCAGATTGCAAGGCACAATGGAGGAGTCCATCCGCCTTCAGTCTGAGGCGATAGTGCCGGCATTGCAACGCACCGAGGTCAGCTTTGGTAGGATGACAGCCACCGTGGAGACCTTGGTCCAGGATGTCACTCCTGCACTGCTGCACGGGCTCAACTCCATCACTGATGTCATAGTTGTCCTTCAACAGTGTGTACGCAAGAGGAGTGTCAGGCAACTCGATCCCACTCCAACTACTCCTGCTCCTCAACGAGTCAGCCAGGGGCCCCCGAGCACCCATAGGGTGGAGGATCAATAGGTGCACCCTCCTGGCCCATCCATCCAGGTGACGCCAAGAGTGTCCAGCCAATCTGACTCCCCTCTTCCTGTGACTTCAGCAGCTTCAGGTTCTTCACAGGTCGAGGAGGGTGCCACTGCCACACAGCAGGACCCTGAAAGCAGGCCGGGGCCCTCCAAGTCTCAGCCCTCCAGAGAACACCCAGCAAGGTCATCAATGACAGGGCATCACAGTCAGCAGGCTGCCTCCACCTCCGCTGTGGATGTCCGGGGAGCACCAAGACATAGCGGCAGGGTTAGGAAAGTTAAGGAGAATTAGTTGCATAGCCTGGGCACAGGTGTTAATCATTTGTACGTACTGTTCATTATTGTCAATAAACCCCCAAGAATGTCTCCCTGCCCATGGCTCCTTGTTCTGATGAGCAGTGTCCTTGTCACTCAGATGTGAAACCTTTCTGCACAAGATAAAGGCAGGTGTCTCAGTCCAGGGCCTCTTCCCTGTGCTTTGCGCAGCCTTCAGACCAAAGTGATGGTCCAACCTCACACTCCCTGGACACATTGCTGATGCCTGCACCTTGGCAGTGCTGGTCTTTGCTGCCAGAATGTTGTGGGCAGGAGCCACAGAGTTTTCTCATTCTCTCTGTGTGCTCTCAGCACCTTTAAGGAGGGGTTGGCCTCCATCACACCAGCGCCTGTGACCACTGATGCTGTGCTCCTGAAGGGCTCAGGTGCTGAAGGCTGACAAAGGATCAGATGCTTCCAAAGTTTTATGGCTGCGTCTCTATGATATGACCCTGATCACAGAGCACAAGTGAGCTGTTTTTGGCCAGACATGAGTCAGACATTCTTAGCGGCTATGTGTAGATTTATGGAGCATCCTCACTGCGTGTCATAATCATCCTCCTGCAATCGAGCAACTATTAGGGCCTCCACTGTGACTCAATGACAGGAACATTCTTACATTGACTCTGCCATAAGCCAGACTAGAGTCAAACGTTCACAGCTATGATGTCAGGATCTACGGGGACACCTCACTGCATGTCTGGCAGCTATGAGGGCTTCCCAAGCACGCCTGCCTTGTCTAGCCAGTGTGAGGGCCTCATCCCCATCATCGTCGCCTCCGAGGATCTCCTCACCCTTGCTCGTTGGTGTCCTCCTCATCGGAGGAGACCTCCTGCTCCTCCATCTCCTTCTCAGCCAGCTCCTCTCCCCGTTGGAGCACCAGGTTGTAAAGGGCACAGCAGACGATGGTGATCCATGACACTCTCTGCAGACTGTATTGCAGGGCTCCACCAGACCGGAACAGGCACCGGAACCGTATCTTCAGCATCCCGATGGTTTGCTCCACCAAATTGTGAGCTGCTGCATGAGCCTCACTATAGTGTTGCTCTGCTGCAGTCTGAGGCTGTCACATGGGTGTCATCAGCCACAGAGTCTGTGGGTAGCCCTTGTCTCTAAGGAGCCAACCTTGCAGCTTCTGTGGACACTGGAAGATGTCAGGGCTATGTGACCGACTAGGGATGTAGGCATCTTGCACACTCCCTGGAAACTGTGCACACACCAGCAGGATGCGACTGGAAGGTCATAGCCCGATGTACCCCAGTCGATGCGCTGGGTGACTCCTCGGATGACCCCGCGCAAGGACTACACGGGGAGTTTCAACTTCCGTTGGACAATTACCCTGTGAAACTATGATTTAAGTCAAAGGCTTTGGGTGGTTACAAATTTCTTAGAATCATTACCTTGGAAAAATTAGAAGGATTAAAACCAGTTCTAACTCCTCGGTAACTATTGTACTGGATCCCCGACTACTCTCCCCAGCCTGACCACCCCTGACCTCCCGACTACTCCCTGACTCCCGACTAACCCCGTACCCCTGACTACCCCCGACCCCCCATACTACCCTCAGACCACATCCCCAACTCCCCCACCCATGACTACTCCCCCACCTCCCCACTCCCTTAACTATGCCCTTAACCCCTGACTACCCTGACCCCTTCAACCCCGAGACTACCCCACACCCTCAACCTTGTATAAGATCCCCCCCAACTTTCGAGCCCCCACAAGCCCCCCCCAACTATCCCCCGCCCCCCAAACTACCCCTGACATCCCAACCCTCCTTGGCTACACCCCCACCCCTCGCGTCCTCCCCGAGCACCTGAACACCATCCCACCCTGCGACTTTCCCTCCCAACTCTCCCTGGCCATACAACCCCACCCCAGCCATCCAACTACCCCCCCACCCCCCCGATCCATCCTACTCACCCACTTACCTTTTCTCCTCGCTTGATGAAGTGGCATTTAAACGAAGGGGCATTTAAACTTACTGGTATACAGCAGCTGGTGCCGTTAAAAGGTGGCATAGCTTTGCTTCCCCCAATGCTCCAACACCACACTGAAGGACTCCGGGAGCAGCCACACTCCACATTTCTCAGCATTCATTCCCATTCAGAAGTTCGGGTGAGAAACGTGGAGCTCCAGTCTCAGGTAGGAAAATAGGAGCTGAGTGAATCTGACAGTGATTGCCACTCAACAGAAGATGGGCCTAATGAGTTAACAGCCTGATGCTCTCTATCTCCCTAAACACTTTACCTTCATTCGGGTATGGTTCAGCTGCATTCCAATGCTGTTCCTGCCTTGCCAAAGGTCCTGAAAACCTCTCATCAGTCGTAACAGATGCACATAGTTAAAATTTTTCACTCACCTCTTGCTCTGGTTCAGGTTGTTTCTACTCAGCAGAAGGACTTTCAGATTCTCTCAAAGCTGCAATCCCTTGTGCAGCTGGCACAGTCCTGGCAGTCATTAATTGGACGCTTCACGTAATATGTGCCACCTTTCAAAGGCGGGGTGAGAGCCGGTAAGCCACCAATCTCTGGAACGGACTGTCGCCCACTGCCAAAGTACATAAAATCCAGCCCCTGAGCAAATAATCTAGGCTGACACTTTAGCGCATTACTGAGGGAATGCTGCACAGTTGGGGCAACATTTCCCCTTCAGTTGCAAATCAATTCTAATTTGGTTTCAAATCTTTCAGAGCTGTCTGACTCTTAGCTGTAAGCAACACATCAATTTTCCGGTCCAACCGCATTTATTCATAACTCCAGATAAGCCTTGGGATGACAGTGCTAGTGGAAAATTGTGTGCCAGTCATATTTGAAGGGATGGAGTCAAAAAATCTTCTCATCAGGGATGAATGGCATCTCATCCTATCAGCTGCCTTTGCTAAGGCTCACTTTTTAGGAGATTAAGAAGTGGCAGGCCAAGATGAAGGGAAATTCAAGAACCTGCAGACAAGTGATAGCAGAGCCCAGCATCTGGCTTCTCTTTGATGGGTGCTGAAGTCAAGGTCGTGCTGCAATATTTGTGTTTCCTCATTCCAGGCAGCATGTTAGTAAAACTATGTTGGAGCTCACTAAAGCCTTGCTTTTTTTTGTCCTTATCAAATTGACGGGCAGCCTTTAGTTAAGTTGAACCCCCAAATCCCTCGGCTCTTATGTAGAGATTGCCATTCAGAATGTACTTAGTGCTGTTTACCTTTACCAAAATGGGTCACCTCATGTTTACTGGTACTGAATTCCATCCTTTGCTTTTTTGCCCATTTCTCCATCTTATCAATATCCCTTTGCTGTTTTATTTGACCTTCTCAAAAATTAATTACACCTCTTATTTTGGCAGCAACTACAATTTCAATACCTTTCCCCCTGGGCATCACAGAGACACAATCAAAAGAATGGATGCCAATCCAGCAAATTAGTCAGAGAGATAGTGTGTGTGGGGAGCATTAAAGTGGAGGGAGATGAATTTAGGAGGGAATTACAGCATGTGGAGCATAGTGACTGAGGGCAGGGCCTCAAAGGGTAGGTAAAGGGATGGGGGATGCGCAAGAGGCCAGAGTCACAGGAGTGGAGAATTGGTGGGGAGGTAGTTGTGCAGTAGGCAGAGGTTACAAAGGTATGGTGGTTCAACGCAACAAAGGGATTTGAACACAAGAATGTGAATATTAAATGTGAGGTGCTGGGGAAGAGGGGTCAAAATTCAATGTGGGGTAATGAGAGTAGGGGTAACAAGCAAGATGTGTGGAATGGGATATGTTCAGGAGATTTTCATGAGCTGATGTTTCTGGAGGATGGAGGATGGGTTACCAGCCAGGAGAGCATTGGAATATTTTTCTGAAGGTGACAAAGACATGGGCCTGAATTTTTCAGGCAGTGGGCGGGCTAGGCGGGAGGGGGTGGGGGAGGTTGCAGGGCCAATCACCGCCCGCGATCGGCTCTGTGCTGCCATTTTACGTGGGCACGCCAATTAAGACCCGCCCAGTGTAATACGCAAGACATAACGCTCAGCGCTGCCTGTGCGGGAGGGGGTAGGAGGGAGAGTCGGGGCCTGCACTCTTTCACGCATGCACACGAAAGAGCACTTCCGTCTCCCTGAGGCAG
This sequence comes from Carcharodon carcharias, assembly GCF_017639515.1. Taxonomy (NCBI): domain Eukaryota; kingdom Metazoa; phylum Chordata; class Chondrichthyes; order Lamniformes; family Lamnidae; genus Carcharodon; species Carcharodon carcharias. The sequence goes on from NC_054476.1 coordinate 124,256,820, forward strand.
CTCCGTGCCTCAGGGAGATTGAATCGATGTTCAAAAAATTAAATAAATGATTGAAAAATTTATTTAAGCTTGTCCCCTCATGTGACTGTGTGCCAAACGTGTGCCATGTTTTTATACGAGGGAATTTTTTTTTATTTATTTCATAAAAGCTTTAGGAAACCTCATCCCGCTAGTGGGTGAGGTTTCTGAAAAAAACGAGAAGCCGGCTTACCTTTTTGCCGGGCCCGCTCCCGCACGCCGACTGAAAAATCCAGGGTAAAATGGGAAAATGGAACAAAACCTATGTAGACTCTTCCACCTGAAGATTATGCTCCTTTTCAATTCCACACATTTAAATGAATCACAGCAAATTGGCGGTCTTGCAGCAACTGTGTTTGTTTTGAAGATTTTTTTTGAAATCGCTGGAATTGAAATAAAATTGCCTACCATGGATCCTCAAGGGCTAAATTTAAATCAACGTTCCAACTAATTTGCATACATCTGAGGTTGCTGACACTAACAGGTCAGTTTGGATTTCTCCAGTATTGACACAACATTGGCAAAAACAACTCTTCAAATCTCCATATGTATTCTTGGGGCTTGGACTCAATACTAAATCCCAAAGTATGAAAATTCTTGTTGGGGAATAACCTTATTTGCGAAAAGGACAACCACTAATTTAAAATGCAAACTAGCAAGATTTGTTGAACAACAAAGATTAATACTGAACATTCCACTAGCCGAAGTATGACACGAGGCAGAAATTAACACCTGTCAGATGTCTTCCCATGGATCCCAGGACTTCTGGGTCTTCTCTTCTTGGATCTTTGAATCAGGCCACTTGACTCACAATGTCCTTCGAGATTTTAACATAGCCAACTTAACTCTAACTTACGTACAAACCCCTTTGCAGCTTGAAGACTTCAGCTCTAGCTTCTTATTCTACCTGAACTGATGTAGCTTTCAGCCCATCTTAACTGCTAAAGCTGCTGCTGAGTGTTTCTCTCTCTCTCTAGCTGAAAGCCTGACAAAGACTATTGCAAACAAAGACTAGTCACTTTCTCTTAAGGCAATTATCAAATATTGGATACTTATGGCAATCCCCAACCTATGACAATTACCCATCGACTGTCCTTCCTGCCTCCATCATCTTCAGCAAGTGTCCTGTGATGAGTGCTATCTCCTGGCAAGTGCGAAGTCCTCATTCATGCACTCCTATTTTTATACCCATTTTGTAGGTAATTTTGCATTTAGCCTAATTATGTGCATCTACACATCGAACAACTCCTAACCAAATATTTGCAACTCTTGAGCAACAGAAGGAGTGCTGTGAGGTTTCCCACCTTCTTTGAGACAATCAGTCTCACAGCCCTGGTGCCCCTTCTAACTACTAATTATAATTTGTATCTTTTGACAGAAGGTCCTGGGTCACCTGGCACTCTGACCATCTTCCTGACCATAACCTCAGATATATTTTTGTAAAGCTACATGCCAACTTTAAGACTTCTTAAGAACACATCCCAAAATTCAGCAATTATCCCAATAATACATACAATTTAAGATTTTTCATGACTAAGCTTATGTACAGTACAACTTGATCACTTTTAAGCCTTATTAATTACACAAATATGCAAATGAGGTGAAGTCTAACAGCATGAAATTCAAACAAGACAGAGAATGAGACATACGAGTACAACTAGCTGTGAGTTCCTTGAGCTTTGAGGGCCAGATTTCCCAGGCCTGGGGGGAGCCACAGGCTGAATTCCCTTGGCTCATGGGAAACAGGCAAGACTGAATAATTTGTAAATTAAGGTAAAAGGCCTTTGTTCTAGCTGTAAATTAAAAATGTAAACTGTCAGAGTATTAACAAGCTGCTCAGATTCCAGACAAAATGTAAGCTTTTGCTCATTAGCATCCTATATAATTGTCCCTGCATGGTGTGTCTTAATCATGAATGATTGGCAAGTTTTAGGTTTCAAGTCCCACTCCAAGATTTGGAGTACAAACAATCAGGGTTGACATTGCAATGCAGTACTGAGGGAGCCAACCATTATTAGAGGTGCTGTCTTTCAGATGAGACACTAACTGACTGTCCTCTCACGTGGATATAAAAGATCCCATGGCACTATTTCGAAAAAGAGCAGGGGAAATATCTCCAGTGCCCTGGCCAATATTTATCCCTCAATCAGTATCACAAAAGCAGGTGATCTGTTTTATTATCACGTTGCTGTTCATGGGAGCTTGCTGTATGCAAATTGGCTGCCATGTTTCCTTACATTACAACAGTGACTACACTTCAAAAGTATTTAATTGGCTGTAAAACAATTTGTGATGCCCTGTGGGCGTGAAAAGTGCTGTGTAAGTTCAAGGTTTATTTTGAAACTCAGATTTTAGAAGCTCATGGGCTGAATAAGTCCTGTAGGACACTCCAGTAGTCTTTTGTTCCGGTCCAAACCCCATGAACAAACAAAAACTCACATTGTCACATGCTGCATCTCATCCTGCCAGTCTATAAAACAAACCAAACACCAGACTGTTACTTCAAAAACAGCTTGCTGCAAAACTTGGTTGCATGGCACCTGTATTTTTGGCACTACAGGTGCCGCTTTGAGCCCAAAATGGTGTCTGCACTATGTGTGCACATTTCTGTTGTGTGCTGCCCTGGGTGCCATTTTGGGTAAGGTTGTTAGTGAAGACACTAGGAGTATACACTGGAAGTATAGTGTAGGCAGACTCCGATGTCTGTCAATGTGTAAGGCTGATTTGATCCAAGTGCTGCTGTTTTTGATCTTAAAGCTTCAGCTAATGCTCTCTCTTAACCTCACTGAGCTCTAACGTATGTTCAGCAGCAGGAAGGGCCCCACCACCCCCCTCCCCCACCAGCGCTATTTGAAGGGATCATCTACCACTTTCAGATTAGTTTCTGATTGCTTTTGTTTGGAATGTTTGGAGTTTTGTACTGCTATTTAAAGTTGGTGAATTCTGCAGGGAGTGGTGTGATACATGGTGAAGGTCCTAGTTCTTACTTGAGGGGTTCTGCTCAGACCACTTATTCCCAGTCATGGGTGCTTTATTTTCTATCCTCCCTGGGCCTGCATCATGTCAGGGAGAATGGGCAGAGGAGGCCAAACTGCCCAATGAGAGAGATAGATAGGGGGAGAAATCTTCTTTGCAGGAGCCCAACCTCTCAGTGACTTCAGGGAGCAATTTTCAACCTCAGTGAGGAACAGTGTGCCCAACATCTGTTTCACTAAGAAGGTGCTCATTGAAATCTGCCATCTGTTACAGGCAGCCTCAGAGCAGGGTGAGGATAACATTGTCAGTGACTGTTAAGTGACCATAAACTTCTTTGTCGGGCTCCTTGCAGCTGGCGCCTGTGACATCTCGACCACCTCATAGTTTGTCATGCACTGTTGTATAAAGAAGGTCATTGACACTCTGTATGCAAAGAGAGTGGAATATATTGCATTCTCTCTGCGATAAGCACGGGGAGTGAGCATGTGGCTTCTCCATAACAGACTCCCTTGGTACAGAGTGTCATTGACTGCACACATTGCTTTGCAAATGTAATTTAAGAGATGTCCCTCAACATCCCCTAATGTTTGATCATATTCAGTGCATCATGCAGGTCAATACCCATCATCCCTGCAGCAGTCACAATGCCTTTATTCTGCATCAATCCACAGCACTATCAGCATAGAAACCAGAGGGTGACTGCTGGAAAACAAGGGTTATCCGCTGACCACCTGGATCATGACACCTCTATGTAACCCATACAACCATAGACAGCGTTCATATAGCGAGGGACATGCTATGAAACCAAATGCCCTCAAGCAGACAATTGGGATGCTTAATCAACTATTCTGTTAGCTAGACAGCTCTGGAGGAACCCTGCAGTACTCTCCGGAGCACATGTCACAATTCTTCAAAGTCTGCTACACCCTGCACACCCTCGTCATCATGAGAGCACAGCCCTTACCACCAGGTATATGGTCACCAGATGAGGAGGAGGAGATGATAGGAAAAAAATAGAAGCAGGATGAAAGAACACATTCCCTTTCCCCGTGGGCTGTTTGTAATCCCACTTGTATAATCCCTTGGTATCTGTCTTCCATGTGCCTTTGCCTGTCCTAATGCCTACTGCAGTCATGCAGCATTATCCCATTGGCTGCAGCAGGACTGGTGGCCACCAGCTCTCCAGAAAGCCACTGACTTTCAGTGAAAGGGACTGCAGAGAGCTTTGTAGGCCCTTGAAGGCCCAGCTTTGGAGTGCGCCAGTTCAGTATGGGTGACGGCAGTCTGAGCTGGTTGGTTGACAGGCAACAGGAAGGTCACGAGTGGAATGGTAGTGGCAGGAGGACAAATATTGTTATCCTGACAGAGGACAGCAGGTTTATGCTCCACAGCTTCACTGCCATTCCCTCAGAATGATGCCTCAGAAATCCTAACAATGTGTTGAAGGACAAGTTGCTGGACTACTACAATACTGTGAGACCCAGGAAACCCTTTGAACATTGATATCTGAAGCCATGATGGAATAATCTGCGCTCTCATGGCAACAAGCTAAGCTTGCATGACTTCAGTTAGAGCTTCCACTGCAGCACTTAAATGTGGGGTTGGTTCTGCTTATGCTGCAATGGAAGCTGAAACCAGTCAATGAATCACGGTTGGGTCCACAAGTGTGGTAAAGGAGTTGACAGCCACTTCCATGCTGGAAAGGATGGGTTCCAAGCTCAGTGTGATGTCCTGTGTCACACTGGAGTTGAACTCCTCGATGCTCCTTAATAGTGATTGCAGGCTTTCTGGCAGATCTGCTGTAACACCAAGCATTTCCCTAAGTACATCCATCAGCGTTCTTCTGTATGCTGCCCCCATCAAAGTCCTCATCTGAATCTCTGCAGCAGGACCCATGTGTGACCTCAGCCTCCAGGGAGCTGGCACCTGGGCTACCTTTTTCCTCTGCCTGGGCTGCAGGCCACTCATGCCCAGTGCAGATCTCACCTCTTAGCTTCCTCTAAAGCGTGTCCAGTGCCAGTTTCTGAGCTGGCGGCTGCAAGTGCGTGAGTGAGTGACAGTGTTTCTGCATCATTTAGTTACTTCCTCCTTTTCCACTTCTCGCTCCTGCACCATTGCCTGTCCAGGGGGCAGTTCTTGGGTATGTGAAAGAAGAGAGGCACGAGGGTAAGGTTGTGGTGTGGGAAGTGGGGAGAAGGCAAGAGGTGCATGCTTACATCTTGTGCAAATTCAAAATCAGAAGAGATTATGGTATGTAAGGGAAGTTGCATGTGAGAAGGAGGGTGAGGTATGAGCATACTGTCATCTTTGATGGTTTCAGACTTGGCACTGGGCACACGGCTGCCTCAATGAAGGCGTATCCTCCATAAGGGTAAGGGCTTGCAGCCATGTCTGTCCCCTGCAGCTGCCAGCAGTTGTGCACTACCTTGTCCTCCAAGAGAGAGCAAGTGTGTCAAGGAGAGCAGCCAGGAAACAGGTGTCCACCACCAAAACTGGTGACATCCCAGCCAAATCGCTCTCCAGAAGTCCCAAGGGAATAAAACCCCTAATTGGCAGCAGGAAGCCTTTCACTGAGCCTCCCAACTCCATGGTTGACATTTAATTGTTGCATTTTCCCCAGTAGGGTGGAACTCCCATCCCCATGACCCGCCGGCCAATTGGGCCTTCACCAGGGTTCACCATTAGGTCCCTGGAAAAAGGCAAGTGAGGGCGGGATGGGGGGTCGCCATTATTGGTGGGGGGTGTGGGGTGTGGGGTGGGGGAGCAAAGAAAAGTCCAACCCTCCCCCACCCCTTCTCAATGCCCAGCCCATTGACTGGATATTGAGTGCTTTTGAACGAGGGACCCTCCCCACCCCAATAGCTTGTCTGAGTCCCTCACCCACCACTGGTTAAACATCAGTGGCAGCAGGATGAGGCACTAAGGTGGACATTTGTTGCACACTTAAGGGCCTCAATTGGCATCTGTGTGGGAAGGCTGCAAGACTTAATTAGGTGGGGGTTGATAGGCAGGGAGATGGTGGTATCCCCATCCCACAACTACCTGCCCGATCAAAGGCTCCACTCCCACCGCCCACCCACCCCCACCCCCCAGCCATCTCCGGAACTGAACTCAGGAGGGGATGGGGGCCATTAAATAACACCCATTGAGTGTGGTGCAATATATTTAGGTGATGCCCCTATCATGGTGAAATAGCTGACAGTGTGTTAAGTTCTGAGATTTGGTTATGAAGCCCTAAATGCATGAGGATGAGGTGAAGCTCTGGGATACGAGTTATGCTTAGCAGAGATCTTTGGTAGGTGAGTGAAGGTACAGTGGTGAACTGAGCAGTGTGTGAGGTCAGTAGTTTATTTGTAAGGATATGGCATTTGAAAATGCATTCATTGACTGTAATCACTTATGTAAGGTCATTGAACTTCTTACGGCACTGCATCCAAGCCATTGTCACTGCACTGCTGGCATTGACCTTGACGGCTATCTGCTCCTACTGCCTTTGCAAAGTCTGCTTGTCTGTCCTCCTCTCCCCTCCTGTCTACCTTCTGCATCAAGGTGTTCAGTGCTACATTGGAGAACCTTAAAACACGCTCTGTGCCTGTTGCACCATTTTCCTGTGCTCTCCGGGCTCATACATTCTTTGCCAGCTACTTCCAGCACCATCTCCAGTCAAAATTTACCCCCCCCCCCACCACGTCATGAAGAGGTGCAGGCTGGTTTAAAGTAGCGCAGGCTATCTTTTGATGGTGCGAGCCTCTCTCAGTTTTGCACCACTGCTCAGATGTGCAGCTAATCAGCAGTGCATGTAACACTGGCTGAAGGCAACATTCATGGTGCTAAGCAGGCAGCTCAAAGTTTGTGTGCTGCCTGCATCAGAAGACATGTTCATTGCCAGCCCTTCAACTATTTTTAGGCCTTATCGAGTATTGCATCTCTTGTTTCTTATCAGGGTCAATCAGAAACACCTTTCCAAAAATGTGTATTACTACTTTGAAGACCGATTCTAGTTCTATTGGTTACTTAGTGTAGGTGCTGCTTGGTGCCTTTATGGTAGATTTTAACTGGTGTCACTGGTGGAAACATGGTGGTAGTGCCCCTATAATCACGAGGTGGGTGGATGGGGAAGCCGACTTCCCCATTCAATAGCCAAACAGTTTCTCTGAAATCGGTCTCTGATTTACCAAAATGCTTTTCGCCAGTACAGCACCCAAGATGTCAGACTTCACTGAGATAAAAACAAAAAAACTGCGGATGCTGGAAATCCAAAACAAAAACAGAATTACCTGGAAAAACTCAGCAGGTCTGGCAGCATCGGCGGAGAAGAAAAGAGTTGACGTTTCGAGTCCTCATGACCCTTCGACAGAACTTGGTTGTGTCTTAACTCCAGGAAACCACAGCCAGGGGCGGCGAAAAAGTCACCGCCAAGGGCCGCAGATCGGGTGGAAACGGAGCTCGAGGTCACTTGGTCTTGATTTTCAGCCCGAATTTAAAATTTGGCAAGCGTGGATGTTTGCCACTTAGGTAGCGATGAAACCAGGAAGCCGGTCACAAAGTTAGTGGTCCGAAGACCTACCCTGAATTACATCATCTGATGTGTGTTACTTTATTAATTACTTATTTACATTAACAAAGGAAAAAGCCGTAATTAAGTTAACATAACTGTAACCAACCTTAAGTAACACTAACAAATGGTTAAACAGAGTTCTGTCGAAGGGTCATGAGGACTCGAAACGTCAACTCTTTTCTTCTCCGCCGATGCTGCCAGACCTGCTGAGTTTTTCCAGGTAATTCTGTTTTTGTTTTTGTCAGACTTCACTGTCCATTTGGACTTGCGCCTCTGACTGGATGCATCTCACTAGCTTAATATGCAGTTGTTATCATTATGATGACATTACCATGCTACAGGAAAGCCCCTTCAATCAGTCCGATGCATTCCTGCAGCAGAGTTGCATTTTCTATTTCAGTTAGATTTTTAGCACAAACTGTGTGAGTGTAGTTTGCTCTAAACTGATACAGGGCTCCCTCTGCTGTTGTACTCTTGGCTGATCAGTAGAGCAGGATAGGCTGGTGCAGTGTTCCAGCTTCTGCTATGTTTGCCACATCATTCCTGAACTCAATAACAGTATTTCTCAATCTGTGATATTACCTCTCTCCCCGTGACACCATCACTAGAGTTTTATGAAGTCCTAGCACAATGTCCCTGCTCTCATACTCCAGGCCTCAGCCAATAAAGGAAAGTATTCCTTATGCCTTCTTGACCACCTTATCTACCTGTCCTGCTATCTCAGGGATCTGTCGACATACAGTCCAAGGTCACTTTATTCCTTTACACTTTCCAGAATTATACCATTTATTCCTTGTCGTGTTTGTCCTCCTCAAAAGCATTACCTCACACTCCTCCACATTGCATTTCAACTACCAATTTTCTGCTCATCTGACCAGTCCGTTAATATTTTCCTGTAGTCTAAGCTTTCTTCCTCACTATCAACCACACAGCCAATTTTCATATCATCTGGAAACTTCTTAATTGTGCCCATTACACTTACATCTAAGTCATTGATATATACCATGGACAGCAAGGGACTCAGTGTTGAATGCTGCAGAACTCCACTGGAAACAGGATTCCAGTCACAAAAACCCCCATCAACAATAACCCTTTGCTGCCTGCCACTGACCCAATTTTGGATCCAATTTGACTCTTTCCCTTGGATCCCATGAGCTTTTAATTTGTTGTGAGTAAATAGTGAACTATTGTCACCAGTGATGGGCAAATGAGGAACAAAGAACTCTCGCTGCACTCTGGGACCATCACAAGATCCAGGAAATGGCGAGAATGACTGACAATGGCCCATAGACATGTTGTGGAGTTGAGAGGAATGTTCCTGTTCCTCCATGTTTAACAGAGAGGAGGATAACCATCTGTCCATTCGAAAAACAGTTCATAACATGTTCTGAGCAATTTAATTTCTTCATTTAGTTCACCTTTTTAATAAATTTAATAATTTGACCAAAATTTAAATGAATACATTTGAATTGTAATGAGTAAATAAATGTATGTATCAAACAGTCCAGTGGAAGAATTTTAATTTAATTTTAATCATATTTAATGCATATATGTTTATGTGATAGAAAGTTGAATTAAGATGCGATGAATTGCAAGGTAAGGAGACAGCTCCAGTTGTAGAGCTACCACTGCAATGATGTGCTGAATGGCTTCTGAACTGCAATGCTTCACACCTACATTGTGACTGGTATTTGAAAATAGATGGCTAGTTGGATTGATGGATGGACGGACAGACACATATTGATGAGTGAATAACTGGAATCTGTCACAGTGTCGTATCAAGAGAAAAGTTATTTAAAAATATTATAAACTTAAGCCTTGAAGTTGCTGTTGTTGATATTAGCAGATGATTGCTTAAACATGTTATGATATATCTTTATTTGCTATTTTAGCCATGGATTCTTGGTTACATCGAGATAGTGTACAATACAATAGTTTCTAACTATGCTAAGCGTTCATTGCTGCTATCACCAATAGTAATTTCCAGACTGTATATACTCATATACTTGAGAAGGTGTCAACAAAGTACAGTTGTTGAACTGCTTAGCTGACTGTCCATTCCCAATTAGGTTGAGGACAGTTTTGTTATCAAACTTCACATAGCTTTTTTTGTAATGGCAGAATACCTCCATACCCAAAAGGCTAATCCTTCAAAATTCCAGTTTTTTTTTACAAGAGCATCTTCTATTTACATATACAAGAATAGCTCTGGTAGATGATGCAGGCCAGCTGTTGTTTCTCTCCTGCAGTATGCAGATCTGTCTATGTTCATCCATCACCGCAGTCATAGTGCCAGCACCGGATCATTAAACTACAGTCGGGTAATAATTATTGTTCTGAAGAATCACATAGGGTGGCTGTGCCCTCAGTGGAATGTTGGACAACCACTTGCATACAGTACAATGCGTGACTATCTCTGTATAGTGAATAATGTTGATTGCATGTAATAGTTCAATGTCTTCTGCTCCCACTGTAGGGTTTTCAGCAACAACATAACTCCAAATACAACAGGATATCTGAAAATTAATACTTTGGCCCCTGTAGTTGCTGGAACTGTTTTTATTTGTCTTGAGGAGAAGAGTTTTTCAGTGATGATTTTTTTCCTTACAGATTTTTATACATATTTTTGTTCTTTTATTTATTTATTTTTTCTACTTTTTCCCCGACCCCACCACCACAGACCATTTTCAGGCTAATAAAGTGCAAGGCCAGCCTGGAGTGACTCATCATCTGATTTTTCCTCTCTAGATGTTCCTCAGTATGTATAGTTCTCAAGCTATACTGTTCTATTATATCCAAGCTCTTAACTCATCAGTACATTATCTCTTAAATTGCTCCAACCACTTGAGAAAGGCAAACTAAAATTGTTATTTTATTGGAATCCATTGCATTATATGGATACTGTTGTGTTCAATTGTTCAGTGTTTGATTGTGTGTATCTGTTGACTGTGCATCGTGCTGTGTGCTGTTCGTCAAGCCTTGGTGTGGTTACAGTGAAACTAAAACAAGCAGTAAGCATAAGAAAGCAGCCATTTTAAAAGCATTGATATAAACCACCTGTCTCACAATGATCCTGGCGATAGTGTCATCTCTGCATATCTTCAAGGTACAAAACACAGTAGATACAAGAAGAGATTTAATAGCTGCCTGTCTTCATGAACTTTCTAATACACCTCAAAATGACCACAATGGCTTCCTAATCCAGTACATTTCTTGGAACATGGCAGAGCATCCCAGTAGACATTTTCTACCATGTCTTGCTGCATGGACTTGGGTATAAAGAGACTATAGTCAGGAAACGGAAGAGAAACAGAGAGTTGGCAGAGAATCACAGATGGGAAACAGATAAAGCAGAAGGGAAACAAAGAGGCTGCAGAAACGGTGAAATGAAAGCAAAGATGTGCAACAAGAAAGCTGAAGAGAAAACAGAGGCTGCCAGAAAAAATAATTGGGGGAGTAATTGAGCTTGTGCTTAAATGGCAAGCACCAAAGTCGCAATCAGAAATTCATCCCACCGTCATTTATTTTGCACCTAAAATACTTGTGGAACAAAGTTGAATTATTCCCAATATGCAAAAAGAAGCAAGTGCAACTGCAAAAGGAGAGAACTACAGTCACCAAATATTCCTGACTCCTTAAAGGATTTTTCCATGTTCATGAAGCAAACACATCAAAGAAAATGTTGACATAGGAAACTACACAGGAAAACAATCAATTAGGTAGAGGGAACTCTGATCAAATAAGAAATGGTTCGAAATGGCCTAGCAAGCCACTCAGTCATATTAAACCACAACAAAGTCTAAAAAAAGAATGAAATCAGATGGACTACACAGCACCAACCCAGGCACAGGGAACGACAACGGCAAAGCCAGCCCTGTCAACTCTGTAAAGTACCTGAGACTAACATCTAGGGCTTGTGCAAAAATTGGGAGAGTTGTTCCAAAGACTGGTCAACCAGCAGCCTGACATAGTCATACTCACCTAATCATACCTTACAGACAATGGGTAGAATTTTGCCCTTGGTGGGCGGGCCCCACCAGCTCAGCAGCGGGTGGGCAGCCGAACTCCGCCGCCGAAATGGGGTCCGCCGCCATTTTGAGTGGGCAGGTCAATTAAAGTGGGCTACCCGATGGGAAGCACTATGCCCTTCCTGTGCAGGGGGTGGGGAGGGATTCCTCATCTGTCAAAGTGTGCTCTTTCCCGCGTGCGCACAAAAGAGCACACACCTCCCTGAGACTAAGTGCTGTCTCAGGGAGATTACTGACAGGTTAAAAAAACTCCAAAAATAGAAAAATATTAAAATTAATAACGTGTCCCCCTCATGTGACAATGTCACATGAAATGGGACATGTTAATAAGAAACACATAAATTTTATGAAACCTTTTAAAGACGGACATGAAACCTCATCCCACTAGTGGATGAAGTTTCATGTATAATCTGGAGCCTGCTGGGGCTCCTGGCCTGCCCGCCAGCCTTAAGGTTGCACAGGCAGGTCTTTAACAATCTTAATTAGCCTGTCAATGGCCTTAATTGGCCATTGACAGGTCGGCGGGCAGACAGCTGATTTCGCTGTCTGCCCGCCTTCCTGAAAACTTAAAGGGACCAGGGTGATGTCGGGGGTTCCTCCTGATGTCACCCCGCGTCATTTTCCCGTTGGCGAGCGGGCCCCGCCCCCAAATCACTGACAGGAACATCCTGGCCAATGTCCCAGACACCACTATTACCGCCCCTGGTTAAGTACAGTTACAATGGCAGGACGGACTTACCAGAGATGACAGCACTGTGGTATGTAGTTGGATGGGAGTTGCCCTGGGAGTCCTCAACATTGACTCTGGAATATATGAAGTCTCATGGCATCAGGTCAAACATGGGCAAAGGAAACCTCCTGTGAATTACCACCTACCCCTCCACCACCACTTCTCCCACAGTGAAGAATCAGTGCTCCTCCATGTTGAACACCAATTGGAAGAAGCACCAAGGGTGGCAAGGACACAGAATGTACTCTGGGTGGGGGACTTCAATGTCCATCACAAAGAGTGGCTCAGTAGCACCATTACTGACCAAGTTGGCTGAGCCCTAAAGGATAGAGCTCTTAGGTAGGGTCTGCAGCAGGTGGTGAGGGAACCAACAAAAAAGATAAATCTACTTGGCCTCACCCTCACCAATCTACCTGTCGCAGATGCACCTGTCCATGACAATATTGGTAGGAGTGACTACTGCACAGTCCTTTGGAGACAAAGTCCTGCCTTCACATTGAGGATATCTTCCATTGTGTTGTATGGGACTACCACCATGCTAAATGGAATAGATTTTGATCATATTTAGCAACTCAAGACTGGGTAACCATAAGGCATTGTGGACCATCAGCAGCAGCAGAATTGTATTCAACCACAATCTGTAACCTTATGGCATATAGCCTGGCATATCCCCCACTCTACCAATATCATCAAGCTGGGAGATCAACCCTGTTTCAATGAAGAGTGCAGGAGGGCATGCCAGGAGCAGCACCAGGCATACCTAAAAATGAGGCGCCAACCTAGTGAAGCTAGAACACAGGACTACTTGCATGCCAAACAGTAGTAGCAGCATGCGATAAACAGAGCTAAGCGATCCCATAACCAACAGATCAGATCTAAGCTCTGCAGTCCTGCCACACCTAGTTGTGAACGGTGGTGGACAATTAAACAACTAAGTGGAGGAGATTTCACAAATTTCCCCATCCCCAATGAAGGGGGAGCCCAGCAAATCAGTGCAAAAGACAAGGCTGATCCATCTTGGCCTCCTCCTGAGGTCCCCAGCATCACAGATGTCAGTCTTTAGCCAATTTGATTCACTCCACATATATCAAGAAACAGCTCAAGCAAGGCACTGGATGCTACAAAGGCTATGGGCCCTGGGAACATTCTGGCAATAGTATTGAAGACTTGTGCTCCAGAACTAGGTGTACCTCTAGCCAAGCTGTTCCAGTACAGCTACAACACTGGCATCAACCCGGCAATGTGGAAAACTGCCCAGGTATGTCCTGTACACAAAAAGCAGGACAATCCAATTTGGCCAATTACTGCCCCATCTGTCTACTCTCAATCATCAGCAAAGTGATGGAAGGTGCCGTTGACAGTGCTGTCAAGCGGCATTTAATCAGCAATAACCTGCTCACTGACACTCAGATTGGGTTCCACCAGGACCACTCAGTTCCTGACCTCATTACAGCCTTGGTCCAAACATGAACAAAATAGCTGAACTCCCGAGATGAGGTGAAAGTGACTGCCCTTGACATCAAGACGGCATTTGACCGAGTGTGGCATCAAGGAGCGCTAGCAAAACTGGAGTCAATGGGAATTGGGGGGAAACTCTCCTCTGGCTGGAGTCATACCTAGCACAAAGGAAGATGGTTGTGGTTGTTGGAGGTCAATCATCTCAGTTCCAGGACATCACTGCAGGAGTTCTTCAGGGTAGAATCCTCAGCCCAACTACCTTCAGTTGCTTCATCAATGACCTGCCTTCCATCATAAGGTCAGGAGTGGGGACGTTTGCTGATGATTGCACAATGTTCAGCATCATTTGAAAATCCTCAGATACTGAAGCAGTCGAAACGCAAGTCCAAATGCAGCAGGACCTGAACAACACCCAAGCTTGGGCAGATAAGTCACAAGTAACATTTGAGGCACACAAATGCCAGGCAATGACCATCCCCAAGAGGAGAGAATCTAACCATCTCCCCTTGACATTCAATGGCATTACCATCCTTTAATCCCCCACCATCAACATCCTGAGGGTTACCTTTGACCAGAAACTGATCCAGACTAGCCATATAAATACTGTGGACAGAATGTTACATCTCACAGGTGGGTGTGTGCCCGACCCATCCGGCTGCGAAATAGCACGAGATGACATCGGGCGAGGGTCCCAATGCCAACGCGCACTCATGCAATATCTCGGTTGTGCACCCCGCCAACAATGAAGCGGGCAATTAGGCCCATTAAAAAGGCTATTGAAAATGATTTTTCATGGCCCATCCAGTTTTATGGTTGGCGGATGGGCCATTTGATCAGGCTGCCTTTACATCTTTGCTCAAACCTCGCTCTAGGGCGGGATGAAATCTCCTTGGGGAAATAAAATAAAAATAGATATCTGGGTATTGGTTTTATGCTTTCAGGTGCACGATTGTACTGCATGGACATATTTTGCAGCATTTTCATTGTTTTGTTTACTCTGTGGAGGTCTGCAGCTCCCTGAGGCAGCTGTCTGCTTTCAGGGAGCTCACTGGAAGTGCTCACCAGCACCCACGGCGACATCGGCATCCGGCCTCTTCCCGCCCCCACCGACAGTGCTGAGCCTTTCTCAGGGCGTGTTTCACGCTGGCTGGCCATAAATTGGCCTGCTAGTGCAAAATCATGGTCAGGGGCCAATCGTGCTCGGAACCCGTTTCCCATCCACTCCCAGGCCCACTGATCACATGCACCTGATGAGCGAAAAGTTCAGGCCTTTCTCTACAAGAGCAGGTCAGAGTCTGGGAATTCTGCAGCGAATAACTCACCTGTCTCCCCAGAGCCCGTCCACCATCTAACAAGGCACAAGTCAGGAGCGTGATGGAATACTCCCCACTTGCCTGGATGAGTGCAGCTGCAATAACATTTAAGAAGCTTGACACCATCCAGGGACAAAGCAGTCCACTTGATTGGCACCCCATTCATTACTTTTACCATTCATTCCCTCCACCACCAAGGCACAATAGTAGCAGTGTGTACCATTTACAAGATACAACAACTCACCAAGACTCTTTCAACAGCACCTTCCAAACCCATGACCTTGACCATCTAGAAGGACAAGGACAGCAGACACATGGGAACACCACCACCAGGAAGTTCACCTCCAACCCACTCATCATCCTGATTTGGAAATATATCTCCGTTCCTTCACTGTCACTGGGTCAAAATCCTGGAACACCCTTCCTAACATCAATGTGGATGTACTTACACCATGTGGACTGCAGCAGTTCAATAAGGCAGCTCAGCAACACCTTCTCAAGGGCAACTAGGGATGGGCAATAAATGCTGGCCTAGCCAGCAAGGCCTACATCCTGTGAATGAATATAATTTTAAAAAGTGCTCCTAAAAGTTGAAATTATAGTTCCAGTACTTCACACAGAATATTAGAGACATTACTATTCAAGTGTGGAATTAATTGCATTGAAATGCATGTCATGGTCGTTATTTCATTTATAGTTATTGTCAGATGATATAATTGTGCGCAAATGCAGTCAGATATAATTTCCTTGTCTTCTTCCTTTTCAATATTCTGCAGACAAAGTCATAATGTACAAAGCAGACACCATTTTCAGGTTAAAACAGAATTACTTGGAGAAACTCAGCAGGTCTGGCAGCATCGGCGGAGAAGAAAAGAGTTGATGTTTCGAGTCCTCATGACCCTTCAACAAATCAAGTTCTGTTGAAGAGTCATGAGGACTCAAAACGTCAACTCTTTTCTTCTCTGCCAATGCTGCCAGACTGCTGAGTTTTTCCAGGTAATTCTGTTTTTGTTTTGGATTTCCAGCATCTGCAGTTTTTTGTTTTTAACCATTTTCAAGTTATTTTATGATTCACTCCTTTAAACTCTTGGAGCAGGATTTTACGTGTCGGCAAGCGGGGGCGGGGCCCGGTAGCTGACGCATAAAATGACACACGGTGATGTTGGGCGGAACTCCCGACGTCACGCTGCACCATTTAAATTTTCAGGAAGGCAGGGGCGGAACAAAATCAGCTGCGCACCCGTTGACCTGTCAATGGCCGGTTGAGGCCATTGACAGAGTCATTTATGTAATTAAAGGACCTGCCCATCCAACCTTTAGGTTGGCGGACAGGCCAGGAGCCCCAGTGGGAACTAGAAAAAACATGAAACCTCATCCACCAGCGGGATGAGGTTTCATGTAGCTTTTAAAAAATTTTAATAAAGTTTTTTTGAAAATTATGCTCATGTCCCAACTCATGTGACATTGTCACATGAGGGGACATGTGAGGGAAATTTAATTTTTCTATTTTAAGGTTTTTTGACATTTACAGCCGATCTCCCTGAGGCTGCACTTAGCCTCAGGGAGATGAGTGTGCTCTTTTGTGCGCATGCACGAAAGAGTGCACTCTCAATTTTGGGATTCCCCCTGCCTGCACAGGGTGCGCATAGCGCTTCTGCCCGCCCACATAAAATGGCACCATGTCTCCGATCAGAGGCGCCGATCGGAAGCGCGCCTGTGCGCACCTGCTCTTCAACTTCCCCCCCTGACGGGGGGAAAATTCAGCCCTTGGTATGATAAATCAGTTGATGTTAATTTTGGTACTGAATCTTTAAAAAGAAAATAAACCAACTGCTATTTGACCAAAAATATTCAGATCCTGAGCAGAAGTGATAATAGGGGCGCAGCAAAGAGTCCTTCTATCCATTCAAGCGCCACATTAAAGACAGGTGTAGGACAATATAATGGACACTAAGGAAATAGCAGAAATGTTAAATGAGTAGTTTGTATCCATTTTTGCAATGGAAGAAAGGGTGAAAATGCCATTGAGAAAATAATACTGCTTAAGACATACAAATCTCCAGGGACTGATAGTTTCCATACCAGAGAGCTAAAACCAAGGTAAGGATATTACAGATCCATCAGTCATAATTTTCCAAAGCTCTTGAGGTTCAAGAAATGTCTCTTTGGAATGGAGAACTGTAAATGTCACTCCTTTATTTAAAGAGAGGGAAGGAGAAAACAGTTGTGGGGAAGTTGCTGGAAATCTGTTGTCAGTGAGAGAGGGGTGAATTTAAAGACCCGAAAATGGGTAAGTTAGAGTCAGGTCAGAGGTTAAAATTTAAAATATTTCAAACCTCACCTGAAGCTACCTCCAACCTGCCCATATATGGGCTTACCAACTTACATATTTTAATGAGCCTCAAATTGAATCATTTTAACAGTGACTGGCCAGGTTTCCCAGACTTCAGGAAACCCAGCAGCTGAAGGGAAGCATGGAGAATAGGAGCAGCACTGCTTGTTATTATGGTACAATTTTAAGAGATAAGGTTGTTTCCAACATACCGCAGTGTAAAGGATGTGATCTGACATACCATGTGACTTTGGTATGCCGGCAGTCTGAAAGAGAGACATGTGCAGTGCAAACCTGTCTACATGGCTGAACCCTCCTTGAATAAAGAATCCACATTATTGTGTTACTAATCCTGTCTTGAGTGGTTGGTGGCTTGGGGTGCATGGTAGTAGCTATCACAGAGGTTAACACCTAGTAGCTATCACACAACACAATACTTGTGAGCCAGGAGTCTGTGATTCACCAGAGCCCCCCAAGCTCATACCATATCAGAGGCCTGCTCCTACACCTTACAGCAACACCCAGGAGGCAGGGATCTGACCATCCCTGCCAACCCCACCCCACCAGCACTTGGCCTGCCCCCACATCTATCCTGGAATTGGAGCACCTCACCAGGGTCTGGGTGCAGCCCGCCTCCTGTGGCTTGTTCAGAAGTACCCACCCAACCGCACCCTCCCGTCCCCCAAGCCCACCTGACTTGTGGACTCGGAGCATGTCAAGTAGAAAAGTTAAAACTTAACAGCATGAATGGAAACCTAGATTTCCATGATTCCCATCCGAAACATTAGGGATGGGCAATAAATGCTGGTCTTGCCAGCGTCGCTCACATCCCATGAAAGAATTTTTAAAAAGCCAATGCAACCCACCCTGACTTAAATACAGGTCCAAGTAACTGAGCAATTGGACGAGTACAAACTGCTCAGGGTCAATATGAATTTGTAAATGATAGGCCTTGTCTGATTAATCTTGCTGCATTTTTTGGGGCCATCATATGATGGATAGGGCCTATGAATGTTGCCTAAAGGAGCTTCCAGAAGGAATTTGACAAGGTTCGGCACAACAACTGGTGTATGACCCCATAAATTTCTGCCTATTTTGGACAGGAACACCGGTCACCCGTTAAAATAAAAGCAAAACACTGCAGATGCTGGAAATCTGAAATAAAAACAGAAAATACTGGAAAAACTCAGCAGGTCTGGCAGCATCTGTGGAGATAGAAACAGAGTTAACATTTCAAGTCCATATGACTTCTTCAGAGCTAAAGCTGATGCTCTTTAGTTCTGAAGAAGAGTCATAAGGACACGAAACGTTAACTCTGTTTATCTCTCCACGGATGCTGCCAGACCTGCTGAGCTTTATCAGCATTTCCTGTTTTTATTATTATCACTGGTCACCCATTTTCTGATTTGCTTGAAGATTGAGTTAAGTTGGCCCTGTGATGTCTTCTGGTTCCCATAAGTTAGAAATAAACACACTTTAGACTCAAAATGCTGGATCTTCAAGTGTATTTCTTATAGCTCTCCATGTGGCTGGTGAACATTATTATGCAGCATATGACTGCAGTATTGCTGTAAATGTAGCATTCTGGATGTACATTCTCATAACAATTAGTTCCTAGCTCCTGAATAATATGACAATATAACAGACTCAAACACAATATCAGCACTAGATTTTTTTTTAAAGTCCTACTACCACCCTGTGATACCAAAATCAGGGTGGTAACGGGACAAAAATCTTGCTACATCCAATCCCACCCCGCTCCACCCACACCCAGGTTTTGAGACGAAAAGAGCAAAAATGCCTTTGTACCTTTTCACATTGCACTGAAGCACTTTCTCGCAGAGGTTCGGTAACTGCAGTGTCAGCTACACCAATTACATTGCTACATTCTGTTAGAAAGCAACATCATTGGGCGGAATCCTCCACTCCCGTTGGAGGCGGGTGTCATGGCAGGTGGGTGTGGGGGGAGAATTCGGCAGGAGGGGCAGAAATCAGTTTCATGCCAGTATGAAATCACAGCAGGACCTTCCGATGGTGTCCGACATGGCGGATTTTGAATCCTGCAGGAGGCCGGCGTGAACCTGAACTGCATCTGGCTATTGGGGCGTAAAGCAAGGCCTTTTTTTTTAATCAGTCACGAGATGTGGGCTTCGCTGGCTGGGCAAGTATTTATTGCCCATTTAGTTGCCCTTGTGAAGGTGGTGATGAGCTGTCTTCTTGAACTGCTGCAGTCCATGTGCTGTAGGTACACCCACAGTTAGGAAGGGATTTCCAGGATTTTGACCCAGCGACAGTGAAGGGACGGTGATATATTTCCAAGTCAGAATGGTGTGTGGCTTGGAGGGGAATTTCCAGGGTGTGGTGTTCCCATGTGTCTGCTGCCTTTGTCCTTCTAGATGGTAGTGGTCGTGGGTTTGGAGGGTGCTGTTGAAGGAACCTTGGTGAATTCCTGCTTTGCACCTTGCAGATGGTACACACTGCTGCTACTGTGCATCGGAAGGTGGCAGATCTCCATGCAGTAGCTTTAACTTTGCTGAGGCTTCAGAACTTCACAGACTTCGCCATAGGTTCGCACCATCTTCCAGGGTCTCCATCGATGCTTCAGAACTGCCTCAGTACTTCATGGACTTCGCCATGGGCTGGATGATCAGCGAGGTGGAGAGGTTAGGTGGAGAGGAATGCCTTGGTGTGAGTGGGAGAGGAAGGTGTACCAGGGTGGGGGGGAGTGCTTGTGGGGGTGGTGGGGGGGTGGTGAAGTTGGGAGGGGGCAGCAAGGGTGTCAGGGAGATGAGGTTGGGGAGGGGCGAAGGCATCATGAAGGAGGTTGGGAGGGGGAAGAAGGGTGGCCGGGGGAGGAGGGAGTATGGGGGGTAGGGTGTAAAGGGGGAGAATAGTGCAAGTCGGGAGGAAAGTGTAATGGGGGAGGAAGGTGCAAGGGTGGGAGTTCAGAGGGGGGAAGGTATCCAGTGTAAGAAAGGAGTCCAGAGGGAAGAAAGTGTCTGAGAGGAGGTCAGGCGGGTTAATGTGGATGGGGGGTGGGATTCTCAGGAAGATAGGGAATGTGAACGTTCACCTGGACATCCTGGAAAGACAACTGTTCGGGCTGTAGGGTAATGATGATGAGGTCAAAGGTGATGCAGGAGTGGACAGTGATGGGGAAATGACATGAGTGACTGGGCGAGAGGAAACAGTGAAGGAGTTTAGTTCAAACTTGACAACTACCATTTTGCAGAAATTAAAAGTTTCTTGTTGGATGGGCACAGGTACTACTTGGGAGTACAATCATTGGGTGGGTGGAGATGCAGGTCAGCTCAGATGGACAACTGAAAGCGAACCCCAGCAGGCAGCATTGAGAATGCTCAGGACAGTAATATGAATGTGGTGGATGAAGGCCCCGGGTGTATGGGAGGGTGCTTGCACGAGGCTCCGAAAGGCCCTGCCACACACACACACACACACACACACAGACACAGACACACCCTCAAGAATCAGCCCTGGTCCAGCTGCATGCATCTGAACTGCTAGTGGGGGGTGATGCAGGTGGAGGACTCGTGAAGCCTGTAAGTGAAACTGAAAGACAGCATTACACATTATTCAGTGAAAGTGAATATATTTTCCAATTATTAAGTGACAATATATGTTCACCTGTGCAACCACTCGTGAGCAGAATTTCTTAACTTTCCAAGGCTTACCACTTCTTCTAGGTGCTGCCCTTAAATCTGCAGCAGGGGTGGAGACAGCCTGTGCAACGGTTGGCCCTGTTGCCTCTGATGACTTTGGCATACGCCCTCTGGAGAACCGAGGCCCTGGGGGACCCAGCTTGCTTTGGTTGTCCTCCTGTGGGCCAGCTGCTCCATCTGTGATGGCAGGATTAGGTTGAGGCGGGGTCACAGGCAAAGGGACTCGGACGGAGCGGACAGCCTCTGAAATTCCTTAGTAGCTAACCCAGGGATGTCCAGCTGCTGCTCCTCCTCCCGAGGGCCCCGGCCTGACTCCTTGAGGGGAAAGAGCACCTGGAGGGAAGTCAAGGTGCCCGTTTCCCCCTTGCATTGTCACTACAGGAACTCACCCCTGGCTCCCGCGATGGAGTGCATGTCTACGCACATCTCTGCAGTCTGCTGGACCAGGGTCTCCATGGCATCCTCCATCCTTCCAAAGGAGACCACCATGCACGCACATGTGGGCACCACTTCATCAGAGAGCAGGCAGATGCACTCCTCTGGCTCGTGTGCCACTCTGTTGAGGGCTTCAAAAAGCTCTGAGTGATGTTGCCCTGCCTTCTGCTGAATCTCCAAGGTGAGTTGGAAGGCCTAATCCAGAGGTTCTTCTTCTGACTCGGACCTCACAGAGCCTCTTCCTCTGCAGTCCTCCGAGTGCCAGGGAGCTCAGTTGAACCTGCCACTCCCTGCTGTGGACACATGTCCGTGCAGTGACCATCAGATTGTGAACATGGTCCTGCTCTAGATCTAGGTCCCACTGAGGTGTGTGTCTCTGTGCTGGTGGAGGGTGTGGGTAAGCACTGTGATGGGTCTTCCAGGCTGCTTATTTGCTGCTCTTCAATGGAGGAGGTGTCCTCTTCGTTGGAGGTGCAGACCTGGTTGGAGCTGAGGGACTGGCTGGCTGATGGTGTCGGTTGCTTGGCAGACCTCCCTGTGAACCAAAGTAGAGATAGTTAGTGCATGGCAGCAGAGCCAAAAGCAGGAGTGAGAGTACTCACACTTGCATTGAGAGAGGGATGATATGGTGCAGGATCCTATGTGGGTGTTTGCCACCGACCTCACTGTTGCCGCAGGCATGGTCCACGTCCTCACCAGTTAGTGCGATGGCACGCTCCTCAAAATGAGTGAGGGGTAACTCCACCCCTGGCCCGCTGGGACCCCTCCCTCCTGTTGTGAGCCAGCTTCTTCTGCATGAAAATAAATGGAGAGAGTGTGAGCAGGAAACACTGCGTCTGATGTTTGTGTGGTGAGCAAAACCATGGACGGGATGAGGACGTGAGCTCCAGAGGACATGAGCCTGATGGAGGTGTGAGGGTGTGTGTGAGAATTAGTGGTGTTGTATCTTGATGTGTGAGATCCCTGTCAATGTGTGATGGGTTTGGCAGTGTGTGTTGAGAGTGATGAGGTAGTTGACTTACGCTGATGGAATGGATGAGGGCATTCATCCTCTTCCTACATTGGATAGCTGACTTGCTCTATGCTCCGTTGATGCTAACCTCTGCTGCCACCACCTCCCAGGCTGGATTTGTGACTCTGGTGGACCTCCTGCAGCCAGAGCGGGGCTGAGGAATTCGCAGAGGCCTTCCAATCCAATGGGCACCCCAGAAGGTCATTTGAGGGCTGCCGTCACCTTTGCTTTCAATGCCATTTGTCGCCTGGAGCAGTCCTGGTCTATAGACATGAAGTAGGCTGGAGTCTGGTACACTTTAAATATGACCCCCGGGGCAAGGAAGTGCTGAGTTTACGGCTTGGCAGGCAAATCCGAGCCTGCCTTACAGCGATCCAGTGTGTTTCCGGTGAATGCATTATTAGTAGGTGGAACATGCTGGGAAGGACAATATGGCCCAAAAACCCGCCATTGGGGCCGACGGGTAAGATGCTGTTTTTCACGCCCATTACACATTTAGTGCAATTCTGGGATGATTCCATCCATTGACCACCCAAATGGGAAGCTGCTCATTTGCATTCTCATTCTCATGCTTGCACAGTCCCTTCGGATCTTCAGACAGAATGGCAGACTAGAAAAAAGCCGGTCCATGTCTTTTCAGGACACTGCACAGATCTCTGTCTTGAGTCCTATTGCTCGGCACAACTCTTTGAACCATTTCACTGGTTCTTAATGAAAGCTCTTTTCACCAAAGTGGCTGCTGTGAGGTCATGGATTAAGTTCTCCGCATATCTCATTATCTGATTGGAATGATTCAAGTGGAAAGCCTTTCGATATTCAACAGCTCTTTGTCCTTTTGTCTGTGACATCTTTTGGTTATCTCCACCTATCACTGGCCCTCTATCCAGCTTTTCTTGTCCCACCCCCACCCCTTAAACCAGCTTATATTTCACCCCTTTTCTATTTTTCCTTAGTTCTTTGAAGAATCATGCGGACTCGAAACGTTAACTGTGTTCCTCTCCACAGATGCTGCCAAACCTGCTGAGTTTTTCCAGGTATTTTTGTTTTTGTTTTTGATATTTAGTTTATTTAAGTGTAATTTAGGCTGACCCAAGTACAGCAAACTAGGAACTAGTTACAAAAGACAATAATTGAAATCAATAGTAGCAAGTTGGCTTGACTCCAGATTTTTTTTTAGTTAAGTGAAGTTTAACACTGATTCCAACCATTATATGACATTGAATTATTAGCATAAAATGTTAGTTGTCTGTCGCTAAAGTAAACACCTTATTTGGCTATAATCTTATTAAAGTGACAGAGCCCACAGAGTAATCCAAGGAAGGTGCTGTCCTGCTGCCACTGTCAAGGAAAGAAGCTCAGTGGCATGGGCGATGGGAAAGGGAGGAGGAGCTCATTTTATTCTTGCCGTGGATTCATTAACATGATTGTCAGCTGTGTGACCTGTAAAAAATACCTCTGCATCAAACAATGATTGTTTTACATGAGCGGCAATGCTGAGGCAATGCTGATGCCTGTATTCTGATTTCATTAAACCCAATAAATGAATTTGAACTGCTATGATGAGTAATTCTATAATCCAATTCAATAATTTACACTGATCTCTAGCAAATTTAATTAATCCTTCCGTGTCCCACAGGCTATGTTTATCCAGTCCAGTTATTTTGAAGGGATGTTTCAAATTCTGTAAATCTGTTATTATCAAAGTGGATTTCCTTTAAAGTCATCTTTGGTTTTGTTGCTTCAGGCACTGAGATTTCCCCCTCCTGTTCCCAAGTGTAAAATAGATTGGAGCTGACTCGACAAAATCCTGGTCACAGTCCTAGATGATTAATGAAGTTTGCTTCTTGCCTAAGATTCAAAAGATTGTGGGTTCCAGCTTCACTGCAGATTGGAGAACATACTGTAGGATGACACTTCAGTGCAATGCTACATTTTTGGATGTGGGATCATACAGATTACGACACTACACTTAAGCCCTATCTTGAAATTCAGGTGACCATAGATGATCCCTTAGCACTTAATCAAAGAAGAGGGAGTTCTTCCAGTCTCCTGGTCAACAATCATCCCTCAATAATTAACAATTTAACTGGATATTAATCTTTATTGCTGATTGAGAGTCCTTGCTACACACAAGTTTGCTCTGTTTGCCTAAAAAACAGCAGTAACTATACTTTATTGTGAAAGAGGCCCTGATGATATGACTGACTCTATATAAATGCTTTAATATACTGCAAGCTGTGATGACTTTAATATTAATTTTGCAAGAACGGTGCACTATTATTATTATTCATTGGCCTTTTTTTGTGTTTACTTGTGTGATATTTGCCTGTGTGAATGTGTTTCCATTTTGAGCATACAGTGACAGATTCTAAAAATCTAATTTTAGTGGGTGAAATGCAGTCGAAAGCTCCATCTTCATCGCTTTCTCAAACCAGCATCCTCTGCCTGTAATCCAATCTTTCCATGAGCCATAATGTTACCATAACCAAGCCACCCTGCCTGGTTTCATGTTGTTTGTCATCTGCACAGCCTAGTGTGATGTCTCTTTTCTGCTGATATTTATTATAATTAACTTAATAACAACACCTTACATTGGGTGACTAATCTGCCACCTGCGATACTCATCTCTACAGTTGCAATCGTTTGCTTCCTTTGTTCAGTAATCCCAATGGTTTGGTCGAGCAAATGGTACAGTTAATAGAAGATTGGCAGTCATCTTCTAATCTCAACAACATCAACATTTTTCAACATGTATCTTTGCCAAGTGATGGAACATCCTGGCATTGTTTGGCAAACTACAGAGAAAACACAAGTCTTGTTCCTAGATTACATGAAAAACCATACACGCCATTTAGGTTTTTTAAAACCTTTTTGGGGGATGTAGGCAGCCTTAAAGGTTTCATGTCTTGTCCATCCCTAATTGTTCTGAAAAGCTGCTGGTGGGTATTCACCAGCAGTATTTAGCAGACTTCTGCTAAGTGGCTGGAGGCTTTCCCCCAAGGACTGCTTCACATGGTGTACCTTTTGATCTCCCATGGTCATCCTCGACCCCCCCACCCTCACATAATGTAACATCCCTCTTTATATATGTTTTCTCTCTCTGTAATCAGTAAATCCCATTGTTCTATAGATTATTTGGAAATTTACATTTCCCATAATATAAAAATCTTTCATGTTGTCAATATACTTTTGGGAAAAATAAACATAATAACCTTGCTCTATTTATCTTGTTAGTTGTAAACATCCTACCATCCCTTTGAAACCCAAACACCTTTTCACTTATCTTAAAATGCAAATTTCCTTCCCATCCTGCATGCTGCCCTCATCCATGTTTACCCATTAGCATTCCAAATGCCTTTTTACACCTAACTTCTTTTGATAATTTTAACCTTGCAGTTTGTCTGATTCTAATTCAATTAAATCAATCACACAGACAGAACCATCTGCATTCACACCCATAAACCTATAATAATATTATGCAAAATATTATAGTTTTGTGACGCAATTAAGGTTAGTCTTACAAAATATTCCCCCAAAAACCTCACTACTTGGTCAAATCCACAAGTAAACATCTTCTAAGTAACACTTCCTTCTAGATGTTTAACTATAAAATCCAGTAATATTATCCAAGGCAAACTGCTGTAGCTTCAATAAAGACAAACCACATGACATCTACTTCTCACTCTGCAGTGGAATCTAAACATCAGAATAAAACTGTTTGTTGCAGCCCAAGACTTCTCTGGCTTGACTGGATGATTGCTTCAAACTGCACCTCCTCCAAGCCCAGAGCTAACAGCTCCCAGCTCAGCTCCAACTATCTCCATTCTAAACTCTCCCCGTAACTCTAAAATACTGTTTTTTTCCTTTTATCTCAGGTTCCATTGTTCTCACACCTCTTTAAAATTCAAATCCTTCCAAATGTAAAGTCTTTTATGTTTCTATCTTGTCTTTGCTTTTGGGTCAATAAAATATAACATCCCACAACTATTTACCTATGGGTTAAAAACAAAAAACTCTGGATGCTGGAAATCCAAAACAAAAACAGAACTACCTGGAAAAACTAAGCAGGTCTGGCAGCATTGGCAGAGAAGAGCAAAGTTGACGTTTCAAGTCCTCATGACCCTTCCATAGAACTTTACAACAGAACTCTGTTTTTCTGTTTTTGTTTTTATTTACCTATGGAACTCCTGCAAGATACAAACAAGCTTCTTTGTACCTCTGATTCCCTTTTGATATTCAAACAAACTTTCAACTTATCTAAAGGTGCAAATGTTAGATCTAACCTATTTACTTGTACCTAAACCCAACACCTCTATCCTTTTCATGTTTCCCACCTATTTTTACATTTATTTTGATCTATCGTTTTATCTCCACCTTTTAGCCCATTGTGATGCCTTCCTCCTACCCCACTCCCACTAGGGCCATCTGCTACTTGCTTGTCCTGCTCTCTACCCTTAATGTTCCCATTAGCACATCCCTTAGATAATATCACCACCGTCCACACCTCTTTATCCTTTTGTCTATGACATCTTTGGCAATCTCTTCTTTGCCTCTGCCTATCACTGGCCCTCTATCCAGCTCTATCTGTCCCACCCCCTTCAACCTGCTTATATTTCATCTCATTTCTATTTTTCCTTAATTCTGATGAAGAGTCATACGGACTTGAAACGTTAATTGCATTCCTCTCCGCAGATGCTGTCAGACCTGCTGAGTTTTTCCAGCTATTTTTGTTTTTGGTTCTACTCCTTTGTATTCTATCCTTCTAGGTATAAAGGCCAGCATTCCATTAGCCTTTTTGATTATTTTTCATACCTGCCCATGACACTTGAATGATCTATTTATATAGATCCCTAAGCCTCTTTTAACCTCCACTGATTCTTGCTTTTGTTTATTTTAAAAGTACTCTGGGGTGGAATTTTACGCCAGCGGGATTTTACGTTCCCGCCAAAGTCAGTGGAGCTTAGAATGGCTCGCTGCATTTTATGGCCCCGTCCCAGCTGTGACGGGCTCGTAAAATTCCAGCCCTGATCTCTCCTTTTTAGGTCTAAAGTGAATGAACTCACACTTACCGATACCGAAATCAATTTCCACAGCCTATTAATACCTCTTTGTAGTTTTTTGCTTCCATCAACACAGTCCCACCTATCTTTGTGTCATCAGTAAATTAGATTATGTGGCTTCTGATGCTATCATCTGAGTCATTAATGAACACAGTGAATAGCTCGCGTCCCAACACACATCCTTATAGGACACTGCTACTCAATTAGTTTACCTTCCCATTTATCCCTACTCTCAGTCTCCTACTTGTAGTGTTCAATTGTTCAGTGTCTGATTATGTCTGTCTGGTATCTGTTCTTTATGATTAGTTAAAACTGGGTGTGGTGACGGAGAAAGAGAGACTAAACTGAGGCAAGCAGCTGCAAGTATATGAGACCTGACATTTTAAAGCACTGTGAATAGAAGTCCTGCACAAATAGAACCTGGTGTATCATCTCTGCATGTCTCTGAGGCATGACACACAGCATTGCCAGTCAACCAATTTTCAAGCCAGATCAATCACTTTAACTCTCAGGCCTCCCTTAAATGTTATGGAACATTCTTCCTTGCCCAGGCCTGAAGAGCGTGCAGAGTGGCTGCAAGCAAGCAAAGATCAGGTAATCCTTGCTCCAAGTGTAGGGCAGAGCAGGAGAGGACACACATTTTCTCATAGGGCCTGCAAGGTCCCCCTGGCCTCCATTAAGGGATTTTTTTCAGTCACTGCCTGCATCCTTCAGCCTTCTGACTGGTTGCTGACCTGCTTGAACCTGGCAGGAAAGCAGCAATGACTTGCTGACTCAGGCCCCAATCAAAACATCACTTGGGTACAAACACCATCGGACCCTGATTTGCATTTGTGCAGGAAGCTCCCACCTGAGTTCAGCAGATGCCTCATCCTCTGCCAAAACCTGCGGTGGTAAAATCACAGGTCAACAGGAGGGAAGTGGGAAATTGAGTTACCCCTGCAGGAATGAGGGTGGTGTGTGGGGAAGCGTTAAAATTCTCCTCATTGTCTGGACATTAGTATCTGAATGGCATTTTTGATGGCTTCTGAGCTTATCAACAACATTTGAAATGATCCACTTCAATTTCCAGGAAATAATTGTAACAACCGGAAGAAATTATTATGTATTTCTGATGCACTTCCTTTTGCCTTATCTAATATTTTAGGTCTGGCTGTGTGGTGGAAGTATGGAAGTGCTCCCTTGCTCTAGGGTGGCTCACATAGAGCGCATGAAAAAACCGTACAACAATGACATTGGGTTCTACACAAAGAGAAATTCACTCCGGGTAGCTGAAGTATGGATGGATGATTACAAATCCCATGTCTATATTGCATGGAATATCCCCATGGATGTAAGTAGACTCTATAAAATAGGATGCAGTCTGAGTTACCTTAAGGTCAGGTCTTTGGTTCATCGTTGAGCTTGAGTGTACTTTGAAATGCTGCAACATATTAAACGGTTTAGACCACAAATTGCAACAGGAAAGAAATTGCAAACGATCAAAACTTTGAATTGTTCCTTTCTATGAAGTGCAGTGCAAGGGGTGAGTTTCACTGCCAGCAAGAGTTCATTTGTATTAGTACGTTTTCAAGGATGTGCACATTATAAAGTTTCAAGCAGTTTTTAATTAAATTTTGACATGCAGCCATGAATAATGCCCTGCAAATATATTCATAAACTAAAATATTAAGCAGAGCTGTTGTGTGATGTACGTTAAACTGAACCTCTGTTTGCCCTCTCAGGTGGGCATCAAAGATCCCATGGTACTATTTGAAGAAGAGTAGGGGATGTTACAAATGATGTTCCCCGGGGATCTGTACTGGGGCCTCAGCTTTTCACCACAAATATTAATGATTTGGATGAAGGAATAGAGAGTTGCATGTAAGTTAGGAGGCATAGTAGGTTGTGTAGAAGGGAACAGGAAGTTGCAACGGAAAATATGCATGGCAGATGCAGTTCAGTGTAGGGATAGGTAAGATCATCCACTTTGAGAAAGGCAAGTCAGAATATTTTTTAATTGTGAAAGACCAGGATCTGTGGAGGAGCAAAGGGACTTACATGTCCATGTGCAACAATCACCAATAGCTAGTGCATAGGTCCAGAAAATAATCAAATGACCGATGGAATATTGACCTTTATCTTGAGGGGATTGGAATGGAAAGAGGTGGAAGTGATGTTTCAGTTCTACAGAGCTGTGGGCAGGCCCTATCTGGACAGCTGTATTCAGTTCCGGGCACAGAACTTCACAAAGAACATGCTGGAAATGCTGAACAGTCTGGCAGCTTCTGTGGAGAGAGAAACTATCTGTCTGTAGGCACCAGGACTGCCACCCCCCTCCCCCTATCCCACTCCCACCTTGAGGTCGTACTCCAGCTGCTGGGTGCCCTTACATGCTTAAAATAAAATGACGATTATAAAATGTCTCTTAAACTGACCACAGTAAATATCAACTATAATCAACACAGCAAATTCCTTCTAAAATCACCACAGCGAATATTTCTTAATTTCACCACAGTATCACTTAAATTGGATCCAGCAAATATCACACAAATCTATTTAAGTTGGCTACAGCAAATATCTCTTAGAAGGTTCCCCACCCCCTTCCAATATTGAGCCTGCAGACCCTGATTTCTCTCTCAATACCAAGCCCGGAGCCCAGGTTAGGAGAGAGAAAGAGAGTTAGTATTTCAGATCAATGGCCTTTCATTCGCAACTGGGGTTTTCCCCTTCCCCCACTATGGTTGACATGGCCCTTGATTGTGTTTGTTCAATTTTATGCATTCCGGCTCTCATCCCTCCCACTCCCTCTCAGATCCATGATAGTATTCCCTTTGTCCTCAATTTCCATTCCACCAGCCTCCGGATTCAACGGATTATCCTCCACTGTTTCTGCCACCTCCCATGTGATGCCACCATCAAACCGATCTTCCCCTCCCCTTATCTTTCAGCCTAATACACTCACAAATTATACAATTGCCTTGTGGAGACTTTAGAGCGCAAATTCACCTCTGTTACCAGAGTTAATGAGGACAGATTGCATAAACATTACTTGCAGTCATGTGAGTTTTGAAGGCTGAGGGCTGATTTAGTTGATACCTTTAAAGTGATATGGGGATTCAATGGGCTGGCTATGTAAGTTATATCCTCTGGCTGGGGCATTCAGAAGTTGGAGGGGGGATAATCTTAAACTAGAGCTGGACCATTTAGTGGTGAAATCAGGAAGCACTTTTTCATACAAAAGGTAATGGAAGTTTGGAACTCTCTTCCCCCAAAAAGCTGCTGATGCTGGACCAGTTGAACTTTTCAAGACTGGGAAAGATAATTTTTTATTGTGTAAGGGTAGCCAGAGATACAGAGTAAACAGGAGTAAATAAAGATAAGCTGTAGGTCAGCTGTGACTTAATTAAATGGTGGAGTGAGCTCAACATATTCCTGGTCCCCTGTTCCTAAGCTAGTCACTTAAATAAATTTTGTGACAACATTTGTTAAGTTGTTTAAATTTCTATGTTACTGCTGCGAGTGATGTATGTCTTAAATAGTGTTTCTCTTTTTTGTGAAGTTGCTTCCTTTTCTGTTTATTACAAGTTTTCCTTTCTCTTGTTTTGTTTTCTTGTTGTCAAGCTGTGAGGTAGCATGTCAGCCGGCAATACCATCAGCAGCTTACAAACATAGCCCAAGATGTCTTCCCCACTGATTCATTTACCAACTTCAGAGAGAGAAAGTAGCTGTTTTCTCATGGCATGTGCCCATAATGGTTTGGATCAGATTGTCAAATCAGGCACAGAATTGCAGCCAGAAACCCATGTACTGGCCAGAATTTTCCAGACCCTCACTCTGGCGGGATGTTCCGGTCCTGCCGATGTGAACGAAGATTTCAATGACTCGCTTGCCCTGCCACAGGGGGACCTGGCTGCAAAATTCCGGCCACTATTCTTCATTGCATTGCTGCACTACGCTGTGCCTCTACATCACTCTGATACACCAGGCATACCTCATGAATGATTCGACTTTCTTATTGCCCTGTGCAACAAAAGGTCCATTTGTACCCCTGGCGCAGCCAGTTACAATCCCAACTTGGCAAGCTCACTTCAACTAAGTAAACATAGCTTTAAAGAACTGAACCATTTTAGCCCTTGTGTATCCTACAGGTATACTTTGGTGTTGTTAACAAGCGAGCAAGATTCAGTTCTAGAGCTGGATTTTTGACCTCGACAACTGGGTCATTTCTGGGCCTGGACCCTGCGTTGCACTAGCATCAGTGACATAGTGCAATTTTTGAAGGCAAAAAGGCCAAATCCTAAGGTGATGTTATTGTCCAATTAATGGCACTGAGAGAGGCCTGCAGATAGGACCTCATGACAGAGGGCAATTCTAAAAAGCAAATGGCAATCATGACTGGGCTTGCCGTTGTCTGGAGGAATGGAGCAGGCAGGAGAACACAGAGCCAGCAGCCTCATGGTCCACACAAGTGCCCAAACACTCACTCCTCAGGAACTCAAGCCACTCTGCTCAAGTGATGACAACTTTCTGCCATTGCATGAGCACCTCAGTTTGACTATTCCTTCTTTATACATGATTTTTCATCAGCAGCCACGATGAATAATGTCGTCCAGCTGCGTTCCTGACAGCTGTGCCCCAAACCGTTTGCTCTTCCTGTTATTAACACTGAAAATTTGATTCTGTCCCTCTCCAGTCTGTTAACCAGCTCTTCCATAAACTTAGCTGCAAGTTAATTGGAAATGTGTGGTTTGCCAGCTCCCTGACCCACTCCCGATCTCCCTTTAAAAATTCCAACGTGTCCCAGAGACCTCGGAAGACTGACACACCACCTAAGTACATGATTTTCAATACACACCAGCACCCAACCTCGACTCGACCAATGATTAAAAATCCAGCCATATGTCAACGACATGAGCATCCAATAATAAGAGCTTTGAAATTTTGTACTAAATGTATGCGTGGAAGTGGCATAAGTGTTGCACTGAAATCTTTAGGCACAACTATTGAAAACAAAGTGGCTCCAACTGCACTGTCTCTACTGATACAGCAATGACAGTGGTCTGACAGTAGATTAATGTATCTCCTGCCAGTCTAACATCTGGAGTTTAGAGAACACCACATAAATCAATCCTTGTCATCTCAGTACAAACCCTGAGGCTGTAGAAATTTATATCCTTGTTGAAGTCATGTCAAAAGCTGTGCCAAGAAATATAATGTGCAAGTCACACCTGCTGGCACAGCTGTTGGCACTTCAACTCTGATAGGTGTTTTGAAGTGAGGACCTAACTTTCGTCAGCTCATTTTCTTGTCAACTCAACTTAATTGAACACCAGCTTTGATGAATAGATGCTTTCAAAACGCCTTAGCCGAGCCTTGGACCTCATGTGAGTACTTTGAGCAAGCTGTAAATGCCTGACCGGCCTTCAGAGGCACCTTACTCATTTCCAAGGCCTTGATGGCACCACCCAGAGGTTGGGTTCCAGGTAGGAATAGGGAAGGCCAGTAGCATGGATTAAAAGTAGCAAACTTCTGGGAAGAATGAGGGAGATTTACAGAAAGACCTAACCAGGCTATAATTACAAGATGCAGTTTAATACATAAAAAATGTGAGGTAACACACATCTGCAATAATACAACAGATACTGACCTATGAAAGGTAACACTGATCTGTGCATAGCAATAGAATTTATACAGAGGATAATTATTATTTTATTGCACACTACATGCATTATAACTGGAATTACTCCGAACAATTGTTCAGCACTAGCTGCATTCTTACCAATGTGTCACCTCTGATACTAGGTATTCTACCATAATCACAACACAACATGCCCATCTAATAGCAGTTTATCTGTAGTAATGCTTTAATAAGCATAAAATAGCAATTGAAAGCAATCTTAAAAATATGCTCACCATGATATTCATGTAAAAGTCAACACTTGACAACTAAACTCTCCCAAACCAATATGAGCAAAAACAATTAATCTGAAGTTTCTTCTTTGGACTGGTATAAAATAGTGAAATTTGAGCTCCAGTATGTTTTTTAAATTATTCTCAGTTGATAAAATGTCCTATCAAAATGTAACCAATTTTTTTAATAAGCATCTCCTACTTCAGATGCACCAGTCAGAATGCTGCAGGTTAATGAATAGTGAACTTTGCATATTCTCTTCCTTGCAAATATGCATTCTAATTTTCAGAATAAGCAAGAAAGAATAAATGTAATTTCTAACACATCTTTCTTTTCCAGAATCCAGGGATCGATATTGGTGATATTTCTGAAAGAGTAGCATTGAGAAAGCATCTCAAGTGCAAGAATTTCCAGTGGTATCTGGACAATGTGTATCCTGAGATGAGAAGATATAATAATACAGTGGCCTATGGTGAGGTAATAGCTTTTTAAAAGAGATTTATTTTTGCGTGAAATCAAAGGTTTGTTTCGGGGACAGGTGCTTTTGCCTGTGTTCATCCCTCCATCATTCATCATTGGATCATAATACATAGAAATTCTGGCAGAGTGGGGCTTCCTCCAGCTATCTGGCCTCACCCAAATCCTGCAGATGGATCATCTAAATATTAGCAACAATCTAATGAGCCACTGGCCCAGCAGGGTAACTTTGGCCATTTGTCAAGGTGGGGGTGCAGATCTGAATTCTAACCTACTGTTCTGACACTTGCTCACTGGTTGATTACTGTTTGGATATGGCATGGCCAGACACACATACAAGCCCATCTGGCCAGTACCTTGAAGGCATGCTTATGACCAGACAGGAGGCATTTATGGTGAGGTTTCTGGGAGAGCGTAGGATCCTGTCAAATACACACCTGCTCTACCCCTCCCAAAAAAGCGTCAGGAAAGAGGGGAGCTAACAAAAGAAACACCAACACTCATCTGTCAAAATCCATACAGGTGAAGCTTGGCAGTAATGGGTTCCTTCTCAACTTCTTGTCTTTCTACTCAATTAAATTTGTAAGCTATGATCCAGTTACCTGCTCCATTCCAGACTCCCTTGTTTTACATGGAGTGATAACTTCTGAGCTCCACCCCAATTGTCCGCCCAGCCCCCAACTGTCCATACCCCCCGACTGTCCGCTCCCCCCGACAGTCCACCCCCCACCCCCCACCACCACCCCCTCCCGACCTGACTGTCTGACTGTCAACTCCCTCCACGGTTGTCTGACTCCCTCTTGACTGTTGGCCACCCACCCCCAACAGCCTGACCATCTGACCCCCATCCACCAACTGTTGGCTACCCCCCTGACTGCCCAATCGCCATCCCTGACTGCCCGGTCCGACCCTGATCAGAATACTGGACCTGAAACCCACCGCCACTGCCTGACCTGACCCCTACCAGACTACCTGACCCATCCCAGCCCCTCCTCCCATCCACAAATTCTAACCACTCACCTGCGAAATCTACCTTCTCCCTGACTTGAAAGTGGCTGGACCGTTAAACCTATCTGATTTACGGCAGCCCAGTGCCGTAAAAAGTAGCTTCCATGCATCTAACTGTGAAGCCCTCGACAGAGGGCTCCAGGAACGCATTGCCCTGCACAGTTCCTACCCAGCCTGAGTTGGAAGATCAGGCGAGAAAGAATCAGAAGAATTTGAAGGTATGAAAGTAGAAATTCAGCTCTTATTATCATTCTATGGAAGTTCATACCTATGGTTGTTTCCTATTAAATAGAATATTTATTTTCCTTTTCGCCCTTTGCAAGTACTCACTCCTTAGTTAAACAAATGAAAATGCTCTAGGAGGATGTCTTGTAGCACAGTGGGTAGCATGCTGCCTCTGAGCCAGAAACTCCAGGTTCAATTACCACCCCACGACTTAATGGCCAAAACCCGGCCAAACAGGTTGAGTTATCAATCTGCAAATCCTTCCACCACACGCTAATGGCAGATGATAAGAGTCAGAGAAATTCCTGGTCAGCCATGTGGTGGAAAGAACATTGGAGCCTCTACCATCACTATTCATAGCTCCAGGCTACAACATGCATGTAACAGTGCTGTTGCCACAGTAGCTTGGACTCCCTGAATGATTTGTAACATTCCATCCCATCACCAAATGCCCTTAAAGATGGATGAAGCTTCCATGCTTGTGGCTTTCTGGCCACCCCTGTTGCAAACTCCCAGTTACTGTTAAATAGGTGAAAACTTGTATATTGTAGATTTATTGAAGAAAAATACTCTGGCAAATATTCGAGAGAAATGTAATTATTCCACATTTTTGACAAATCAAGGTTTAGCAGCCTGCAGTCCTACATTTGTTGGAGCTAAACTAATCTCACACAGTATAGTGACAGCTGGATAGCCGCACTGGGACATACTTTTCACCTGGCCAGTGTTAACAGGGGCCAGTGGGTTCAAGATAAAGTTGGTAGACTTGACACCCCCATGAATGCGAACAATTCAGCTGCTGCCATATTTAATGGGACCTTCTCTTGGATGCCTGGAGTGTCTTAACTAACTGTTGAGGTCAGTTAGTAAGCCTCAACAAAACCAAATAGGGCTGTATGATATAGTTAGGATCCTCATTGCTGTTCTCAGGAATGTAAAAGAGTTCATGCTCCATCTACGTTTCCTGTTATTCAATGGCCTACCCAGTACAGGCTATTCTGATTGTTTCCCACTTCCTGATGGGCACAATGTACTGCTGTTTTTGGAGCCCATACCTAGATTGCCAAGCAATGCCTCTTCCTTGTTCCAACTTCATGAACAACAACTTTACTATCCACCAATCAAAGGCTAAAACACCACTACATCACTTTCACACATATTCTATTCTGTGCCTTGACACTGAGCTTCTTTTCACGTCAGTTTTGACTGGCAATTCTTCCTTTCTCTCTGCTTCCCCTCTGCTCCTCTCCCCAACATCAATGACAAATATTTGAAGCCCAATTTGAATCTTTATAAAGGCTGAAACAGTATTTGTCCTTGTGAAGGCACTTAATTTTAGCTGTGAAATTCCTTCAAATTTGAGCTGCTAGTCAGGATTTCCAAAGGGCCAACTGAGTGAGTTGCTGACACAAAACCTGGGAGTTTATGGTAGTCATATGCAATCAGCTCTGTATGTTATGAATGAGCTTTGCTAGGACCATAATATTGAAGGTTAGACATTTCTAGAAAGTTGGAACTATGAAATGCCAGAACAGGGAATAGTCTCTGTTTCAGGCTGTGTATGCTGAATTTAAATCATACTTTGCAATAGAACTGAATATATTTTTGCTATTTTCTGTCTCATTGGAATAATTTGTTTCTCACATAGGTTCATAACAACAAAGCAAAAGATTTTTGCTTAGATCAGGGTCCACCCGAAAATCACACAGCTATATTGTATCCATGTCATGGGATGTCTCCTCAGGTAGGCAGATTAATTGTATTGAACCAGTGTTGATGTTGCCAATAGATGGCTAGACTTTGTGTTTCTTTTACAGTAGACTGAGTGAGTACATTGCCAGCGAAACAGTCAAGGAATAACAAGAATTAAAAGCGATTATCAGTAATCATGTAGTGGTTAAAACAAAATAACATGAGGCAATTCTGCGATCTTCAGCAGCAGAGTCACTCTCAAAGGAAGTTTGGGCAGGGATCATGTTAATAGGACCCAAGACGGTTGGTGAATCCGAAACCAAGACACAGAGCTTTTCTTTATTGAGAGAGTTTGTTGACTTGCTCAGTCTCACAGTTCCTATCACACTCAACCCAGTGTCACAGCTATCCCCTATTCAAGTGTGCTCAAAGGCAATTAACACTCATCACCTGTTTCTCTTAACCTTAACAATGTAATTGACAAGGTATTAACAGATTAGGCTTAAGTATTAGCCCAAATGTTCTCCTCCCCTACAGCAAGCATGGTATCATGGAATTACCCTTCATTCTGAAGAAATTTTAACCAGTGTAACTTTCCAGACTGGCATTACCAAAAAGCATTCTGTTGTTGGATGATCCAAAGCACGTTGGAATTAGATTGCGAATACTGAGCATTTCCATTCACGCTTCTAAGAGAGGTGAGTTTATGGTGCAGTAATGTCTATGGGTTTTTCTATTTCCATCAACTCCAGGGAAGCCTTGCCTATTGCATTATAGGATTGACTGCATGTAGCCAAATACACATCCATCATGTTACTACAGTTGTGGGTAGTGACTTCTTCAACTAAGACACCCATCCCAATATGCGGCCAAATCATATTGGACAGACTTTAAAAATGGTGACCAAAGCCTGATTCCGGGATTCCTGCCCCATTGCTGATGCCAGCAATTTTCATCAGCGAGAGATAAGGGGAGGGTCACAAGCCCACATGCTGATGTCCCAACATTGTTGGCACAATTGTGGAAGTGGACGTTTCAGACCTTCCACAATTTTCATGGAATCAGGCCAGTTTTGGAAGGCAGCGGGTTGCACATGCAGCAGTTAGGTGTTATGAATCATGGGGGAACCATAGTTTGGAGTTGGGAACCATATGAAAGGTAAGTTACAAAGGTGCTGCCAACTTCAGATGTCGTAAAGAAATGTTGTATCATAAGTTATAGATGCATTTAATGCAGTGAATGATGATAGGGAATTGTTTTGAAAAGGTAAGTGACCACTAAATGATGAGGGGAGATGATAGCGTAGTGGTATTGTCACTGGTCTACTAATCTAGGGACTGAGTATAATGCTCAGGTGACCTGGGTTCAAATCCTACTACAGAAGATGGAGTGGAATTTGAAATCAATAAAAATCTGGAATTAAAAGCCTAATGATGACCAGAGGCAGGGTCTGTTCACTGAGGTGTAAAATGGCTTGTGGTGACATCAGGCATGCAGCCTTATGTCACCACACGTCATACAAATTTTCAGTTCGGCAGAGCCGAACTGTCAAAGGCCTATTAAGGCCAATTAACTATCGATTAAACTAATAAACTGAGCTACCCGTCCAACTTTAAGGTTGGTGGGCAGGCCAAGAGCCCAGGCAGCCTTTGCATTTTTCATGGAACCTCACCCATAAGCAGGATGAGGTTTCATGAAGGTTTTTAAAGGTTTGAAAAAAATTTTCATAAAATTCATAGACATGTACCAGCTCATGTGACAGATTCACATGAGGGGACAAGTCCTAAAAATTTTTTTTTCCTTTATTAAAATTTTTTAAACTTAAACTTATCTCCTTGAGGCAGCTCTGTGCCTCAGAGAGATTTCTGTGCTCCCCGATTCAGGCAACCCCCACTCCAGCCGCACAGGGAATGCTCAGTGCTTCTGGCTGCACGTCACACTGGGAGGGTCTTAATTGGCCCGCCATTAAAATGGCGGCACCCAGCCAATCGTGGGCGGCGATCGGCTGTGTGCACACCCGCGCCCGCTCCCGCACAACCACCCTAACGGGGAAAAAATTCTTCCCCAACAAACCATTGTCAATTGTTGTAAAATCCCATCTGGTTCAGTAATGTCCTTTAGGGAAGGAAGTCTGCTGTCCTTAGCTGGTGTGGCCTACATGTGACTCCAGACCCACAGCAATGTGGTTAACTCTTAAATGCCCTCTGAAATTGCCTAGCAAGCTACTCAGTTGTATCAAAGTCTCAAAAAAGGAATGAAAGCAGATGGACCACCCGGCATCGATCTAGGCACCGGAAATGACAATGTCAAACTCAGCCCTGTCGACCCTGCAAAGTCCCCCTTACTAACATCTGGAAGCTCGTGCCAAGAGCCATCTCACAGACCAGTCAAGCAACAGCTTGACATAGTCATCCTAACGGAATCACATCTTATGGATAATGTCCCAGACGCCACCATCACCATTCCTGGGTATGTCCCATCCCACTGGCAGGACAGACCCAGCAGAAGTGGTGGCATAGTGGTATACAGTCGGGAGGGAGTTGTCCAGGCCCCATGAAGTCTCGTGGCATCTGGGCAAGGAAACCTCCTGCTGATTACCACGTACTACACCAACCCCCCCCCCTCAGCTGATGAATCAGTGCTCCTCCATGCCAGACACCACTTGGAGGAAGCACTGAGGGTGGAAGGGTGCAGAATGTACTCTGGGTGCGGGACTTCATTGTCCCTCACCAAGAGTGGTAACGCCACTGCTCACCGAGCTGGCCGAGTCCTAAATGATATAGCTGCTAGACTGGGTCTGCAGCAGGTGGTGAGGGAACCTCCAAGGGGGAAAAACACACTTGACCTCATCTTCACCAATTTGCCTGCCACAGATGTATCTGTCCATGACAGTATCAGTAGGATGACCACCGCACAGTGATTGTGGAGACAAAGTCCCGCCTTCAAATTAAAGATACCCTCCAATGTGCTGTGTGTGGCACTACCACAGTGCTAAATGAAATAGATTTCAAGCAGATCCAGCAACTCAAGACTGGGCACCCGTGAGGAATTGTGGGCCATCAGCAGCAGCAGAATTGTATTAAAACACAATCTGTAATCTCATGGCCTGGCATATTCCCCGCTCTATTATTACCATCAAGCCAGGGGATCAACCCTGCTTCAGTGAAGAGTGCAGGAAGGCATGCCAGGAGCAGCACCAGGCACACCTAAAAATGTGGTGTCAACCTGGTGAAGCAGGACTACCTCCGTGCCAAACAGCATAAGCTGCAAGTAATAGACAGGGCTAAGCGACCCCACAACCATTGGATCTGATCTAAGCTCTGCAGTCCTGCTACATTCAGTCATGAATGGTGGTGGACAATAAAACAGCTCATTGGCGGAGGAGGCTCCACAAATATTCCCATCCTCAATGATGGGGGAGCCCAGCACATCAGTGCAAAAGACAAGGCTGAAGCATTTGCCACAATCTTCAGCCAGAGGTGCTGAGTGGTTGATCCATCTTGGCCTCCTCCAGAGGTCCCCAGCATCACAGATGCCAGTCTTCAGCCAATTCAGTCACTCCAAGTGATATCAAGAAACGGCTGAAGGCACTGGATAGTGCAAAGGCTATGGGCCCTGACAATATTCTGGCAATAGTACTAAAGATTTGTGCTCCTGAACTTGCCGCGTCCCAAGCCAAGCTGTTCCAGTACAGTTGCAACACTAGCATCCACCCAGCTATGTGGAAAATTACCCAGATATGTCCTGTATGCAAGAATCAGAACAAATCCAACCCGGCCAATTACTGCCCCATCAGTCTATTCTCCAGCATCAGTAAAGTAATGGAAGGGATCACCAAAAGTGCTATCAAGTGGTATTTGCTTTGCAATAGCCTGCTCACTGACACCCGGTTTGGGTTCCGCCAGAGCCACTCAGCTCCTGACCTCATTGCAGCCTTGGCTCAAACATGGACAAAAGTCCATGAGGACTCCAGAGGTGAGGTGAGAGTGATTGCCTTTGACATTAAGGCTGCATTTGACTGAGCATGGCATCAAGGAGCCCTAGCAAAACTGGAGTCAATGGGAATCAGGTGGAAAACTACTGCTGGTTAGAGTCACATTTAGCACAAAGGGAGATGTTTGTGTTTGTTCGAGGTCTGTCATCTCAGCTCTAGGACACCACTGCATGAGTTCCTCAGGTTAGTGTCCTTGGCCCAACCATCTTCAGCTGCTTCATCAATGACCTTCTTTCCATCATAAGGTCAGAAGTGGGGATGTTCGCTGATGATTGCACAATTTTCAGCACCATTTGTGATTTCTCAAATACTGAAGCAGTGCATGTCCAAGTACAGCAAGACCTGGACAATATCCAGATTTGGACTGACACATGGCAAGTAACATTCACGCCACATAAGTGTCAGGCAATGACTAACTCCAACAAGAGAGAATCCAACCATCATGATGAACAATGGCATTCCCATCACTGAATCCCCACTACCAATGTCTTGGGGGTTACCATTGACCAAAAACTGAGCTGGACTCGCTATGTTAAATACTGTGGCTACAAGAGCATGTCAGAGGCTGGGAATTGTGGGAATTACTCATAATTCCCCTCCTGTAATTCACCTCCTGACTCCCTAAAGCCTGTCCACCATCTACAAGGCACAAGTCAGAAGTGTGATGGAATACCCCCCACTTGCCTGGATGTGTGCAGCTCCCACAACACACGAGAAGCTTGACACCATCCAAGATAAAGCAGCCCGCTTGATTGGCACCACATCCAGAAATATTCACTTACCCCACTATTATGCACAGTTGCAGCATTGTGTACCATCTACAAGATGCACTGCAGGAATTCACCAAGGCTCCTTCGACACCACATTCCAAATCCACAATCACTACCACCTAGAAGGACAAGGGCAACAGATAGATGGGAACACCACCACCTAGAAGTTCCCCTCCAAGACACTCACCATCCTGACTTTGAAATATATCACTGTTCCTTCAACGTCGCTGGGTCAAAATCCTGGAACTCCCTTCCTGTACCCATAGTACATGGACTGCAGCAGTTAAAGAAGGTAGCTCACCACTACCCTCTCAAGGTCAACTCGTGATGGGCAATAAATGCTGGCCCAGCCAGCAAAGCCCACATCCCGTGAATGAATAAAAAGATATGCATTTGGCAAGTTGTCACTCCTGATGTGTGGCAAGCTGTCATGGGACTGAATGGTATTGTGAAAATGGAAACATCTTCAGATGCATTAGAGTACATTATGCATTGGATTAAGTGCTATTCTATATTGTAAAATAGTAAAATCCAATATGCTGGTGTGAAATGTCTCCATTCCTTTGAGTTTTTTCCTTGAAGTTCAGCTTAGCTATCTGTTTGGCTGCTTCAAACTTTGACAGATGGCTGAGCTTCTGGCTATCTTCAAAGGCTTTAATGTATTCAGCTCAGGAGGGTTTGTTGATGCCATTGTTCAATAGAATATCATGATAATGTTTGACTGAGTTCCAAACCCACTAATGGATTCAGCTCAGCAGAGGCTGTTTATACAGTTGTGCAGTGCAATTTCATTATGACTGTTTGGTTGACCCCCAACTCACTAATGGATTCTGCTCAGCAAGGGTTATTGACACAGCTGTCAACGGGAAGTTGATCTTGGTTATTTGGACAGATTTAAAAGCTATTAAGAGGATTATGTTTGTTAAGTGGACCTTCACGTAATGCCTTTTGTTTAGTTTGACAGATTTATGATGTGCTAGGAATATTATGGTTTTTAAAGTGTACAACCAAGTTATATTTGCCTATTTTGACAGATTTATGAGTTTCCCAATGTTATTATAGGACTTGTGAGTTCTTTTTATAGTGGACAATGGTTGAGTGTTTATGGGGGTGAGGGAGATTATAAGGGTGAGAGGGTATGAGCTGAGGGAGATGTTGGGGTATTGGGGTTGAGGGTGGTAAGTATTTGAGGATTATGGAGCCTCACACTCATCTCTAGAACTGGTCTCTTTAACCTGTCCACACCACTGTATCTGTCTCAGGCCTGCTACGCTGCTAGGAAAATAGCATGGGCAGGCACTGCCAGTCAGGAGGTGGGATTGCAAATTTGGTAAATCGTCTGACTCTTGATTCCCATGTCCAAGATGAAAATCCATCCCTGTTCTTTTAAATGCCCAGCTCATTAAAATCTGGGCCTGAGGTCCAGATCTAAGGACAAATGTTTCCTGCCCCTCCAGCCAACAATGATTGCCTCCTCAGCTTCAACCCCAGTTTCCCTTGGCAACTTATGCCTTGTGTGGCACTATCACTTCTGCATGGCTAACAAAGTTATCCCTGGTTAACTGTCTTTAGGCTGCATGTAAGGTGGAGGTACAAGGATGGGTTTGGTGGATGGGAGATGAGTGTTCTTGGACCAGGTTTGGGGGTGGAGGGGCACACCCTTGTTGCATTCATTCAGCTGGCCACTGTATCACAAGTAAGAGGACAGCAAAAGGAGAGAAAAAGCATGATAAGATGAGCTGTATAGTGACCAGTATATTTTCAGAGCAAAGTATGACCTTAAGCCTCAGAGATGTATTGTAATGGCAGATTACATCTGAGCACTTGGAACTAAATATTATAATACAAGAAGTTTTCTGACCAATCAGCAGCAGGTATGTCCTTTTCTACATCTCCATTCTCACTGATTTCCTAATGTTTTTAAACAGGAGTCCACAGGTATACCCTTCATGAGAGATGAGAGACCAGATCCTATGGGTTCATCCGCCTGTTGCAGATTCTTGTTTTTGATTGTGGGCTACTTTCTCCTTTATGAAAAAATGTATGATACCCTATTAGGTGTTGGTAAACTTTCCTTCATAAGGTGGTTAACAAGTCATTCCCTATTATCCTTCACATTGAGCAAGGGGTGAAGAAAGAGCTTGTGAAGGGCATTTTGGTACATTATGCATATTTCAGGGAGTTGGTATATAATATCCAACCCAGAGAAGGCAATGCGGCTGTGTGACAAATGTGACAAATATTTATATTGTTGAGCTAGTTCAAGTTGTGATTGTCTGCTCTTACCTTGACTGGCCTTGTGAGATCATTGAACTTTTAGCAACTCTGAGTTGACATAGCCTACTGAGTCGCCTCTTTCCATTGTGGTTAGGTCACCCCTTTGTTTGGGCTTCTTACCTTAGTGCTAAATAACTGCTCCTTCCTTTCCTTTGTTTTGGCCTATAAAACTACTACTGAGCAGTCTTCAAACTTTGGCTTCATAGCCTGTAACAGAAACCTCAGGCATGCTTCTCCTGGTCTTAGTTTGTGCTATTTTTGCTCTCAAAATGGTTGTCATGCACATTTAAGGTCCTTCATCAGCCAGTTGGACCCTGCAGCAGCAGCACTGACCTCCCTCTTGCTCTCCAGTGGTGAGTGCCCATACAGACACAAGAACTCTAGAAGACCACAGACAACATTAAAATGTAGTTGGCCAAGAAAAATAAGACAGGTTATGGGAGGTTTAAAGTAATGGTTAGAAGTCTAGTCCAAACATACTTCCAGACAGAAGAATTTAGCTACTCAAGTCTTACTTTTATGGTATGAATCAATGTCCAATGGTTTATCAGAACAACAAACAAACCCATTATTTTCTATGTACATATAAGTCAAGGGGGTATGATGGCGTAGAGGTAATGTCACTGAACTAGTAATCTAGAGGACCAAGTTAATGCCCTGGGGGCATGGGTTCAGAACCCATGTTGACAGCTGGTGGAATTTAAATTCAATTCATAAAATTTGGAATGTAAAGCTAGCCTCAGTAATGGTGACCATGACAACTATAATCAATTGTTGTAAAAACCCACCTGGTTCAGAAAGAAACCTGTCTGGCCTACATGTGTCTCCAGCAATGTGGTTGCCCCTTAACAAACCACAAGTTTCAAGGGAAATTAGGAATGGACAACAAATGAA
The DNA here is from genome assembly GCF_017639515.1 of Carcharodon carcharias. Classification (NCBI taxonomy): domain Eukaryota; kingdom Metazoa; phylum Chordata; class Chondrichthyes; order Lamniformes; family Lamnidae; genus Carcharodon; species Carcharodon carcharias. Next base: position 124,301,650 of record NC_054476.1, read on the forward strand.
GGCCTTGCCAGTGGTGCCCACATCCCATGAAAGAGTAAAAAATAAAAATGTGTTTGGAATGCACGGCTTTCTACACCATATCTCCAGGCTATTGTTTTGAGGTGAGCAACCAAGAATAATTTGAAATTCCATTGCTGGAATGTGATTGAAAAAGGTTCTAATATCAATTAAAACAGCTAAGTAAATGCGCTGTTGAATTAATTTGAAACTAAATGGCGATAAATTAACATGCAGTGTAATCGGTACATCAGAGATGTTTGCAATTGTAATCCATTTGTGGTTCCTTAATTATTTCCTCTTCTTATGCACAAGATAACTCCCAATGCCAACTTATTTAAAATAGAAAGTTTAGCACAGAAGGATTTTCAAGCATGTCATGTGTGCTGAATTTAGACCCTACTTGATGACTGGTTTAACAGATTCCCATTTTATTGTTACCTCTTTTAATTTTTATCTTCTTTTTGTGAATACTCAAAACATTTTTGAGTGTAGTAGTAGGTTTAATATCAATTAGCATTTGTGGCAAAGCATTTCACTTTTCATGTCTTCTCATGAAAACATATATTCTAAATTCCCTCTTCATATATTTAGTGATCAGCTTGAGATCATGTCTCATGCCTTTGATTTACTTACCAATAGAAAGGATCCATGTTTTCCTTGCTTATTCCTTTTATAATTTTGATCATATTCCATTTGAATCTTCTGAGCTTGATAGAATGCAACTCCTATTTATGGCACCTTTCCTTTTAGTTTAGACCCCTTGACCCTGACATAATTTAGTGCTTCTACACTTGGCTTTCTACACTGCTATCCCATTCCTCCTGTAGTCAAGAGCCCAAAGTGGACATAGTTGGGAAAAATTTCTGCGACAGCACATTTGGAAGGCCAGGCGCACAATTTCACGATATATGCTCCTAGTGAAAATTAAAAATTTACCTCAGTAAATCAGATGTAGTCTAGCCGTAGATTGGTACAAATGCAACATTACTTTTGTGTTAAATCCCAAAATTGTATTTAATTTTGTTACAATCTCCATAAAGGCAAATAACTTTAAAAAAAGATTTGGACTTCCAGTTAATAGTTGAAAGAACAGGATTTCATGTTTTAAAACTTTTACTATAACAAATGACTGAAAAAAACACACTATTGACTCAACCCTATTTTGTTTTTGTAGGCAACTTATACTTTAAACTACAGAAAGAAATTTCCCCCTTTTTATACTTACCACATATCACACTCTCCACTGAATTACAGCAAACAGTCCTCAGTTGCTCCCAGTTTCCAATGAGTTTCCATTTCCCTGTTTTGCCAAATAGTAACTTCAAATGACCAACTCCAGATGCTTTCCTAAATGCACTACCAGCAGTTAAGCCTGTCCTCATGATTCTTCCCCTCTAGCCAGGTCAGGATGAATTTCCAAGAATTGTGAGATGCATCCCTTCAACAAGAGACAGTCTCCCTCTCATATCCGGCTGTGGTAGATTGCAAAGGCAAGCTGCCTCTTCTCTCTGCTGACCACATAAAACCTCTGTCTGTCTGTGATATTCATTGACTTGGGAGAAGCCTGTAAGTTTGTCTGTACAATGACTTTCTCTGCACTGTTCCCTATGACAACAAACACATTAGCTTTGCATCCAGGTAGAAATGCCAATTAGCTATTCTTGCCCTCAACTCTCCTTCACCTTAGAAGCAAATGGACAGGCTACAGCACAACTGTTTGCAACCCAATACTTTCAACATCTTTCTAGGGCCTTAGGGAACTCAGAGTCCACCCTTTATGAACCTGGAGACTGCTAACATTATCTCCAAATACATTGCATTTCCTCCCAATTAAAATGTAAGCCCTTCTTTGATCTCTAACAATGAAACTGCACAGGCCTACAGTCAGGTAGATTTCATAAAATGTCACATAACCTCCTTCATTTTACCTTAAACTTGAAGACACAGTGCCAGAACATAACACTCTTATAAACCTCATACAGATACTCTTATAAACCTCATACAGAAAGTCCTCACTTAAAGCTGTGGTTGCATTCCTAAAAATCACAACTTTAAGTGGATCATGGGATCCCATAGGAATCAATGTTAAAGCCGGAGTTAGGTTCCTTTGGACATTTCTTGCCAGGATGAACCAACGTACCATACTGTCTCTTTCTCTCTCTCTCTCTCTTCCCCCTTTCCCATTCTGTTTTTTTTCTCTCTCTCCTTTCCCACTCTGTCTCTCTCTCCCCTTTCGCATTCTGTTTTTTCTCCCTCTCCTTTCCCATTCTGTCCCTCTCTTTCTCTCTCCTTTCCCACCCTGCCTCTCTCTCTCCCTCCTTTCCACTCTGTCTCTCTCTCTCCTTCCCTCTCTCTCTTTCTCCTTCACCACTCTTCCTGTCTGTCTCTCTCTCTCTCTCTCTCACTCCTCTCCCATTTCTATCTCTCTCTCTCTCTCCTTTTCCACCATGTCTCTCTCACTCTCTCTCTCCTCTCCCTTTCTCTCTCTCCGTTGGAATCAGGAAGGCCACGCAAGGAGCTGAGGGAGTGGCAGGGCAGGGCATGGGTGTGTGTGCATGAAAGAAGCTGGGAGTGCCACAGAAGAAGCAAAGGGGGCCACGGCAAAAGCAAGGGAGCCATGGAAAAAGCCAGGGGGGCCACACCCTCACTCACTCCCACATCCACACTCCACCACCACCCCCCCCCACCCCTCCCCCAACCCAGCTGTCCCGGGTTACTCACAGTTCATCATCTGTTCAGCACTGGTAGTTTCCTGTCCCTGCGCTGCACTCCTGTGCCCAGATCTCAGGCCTCGCTCTCTCTCCCTGCAGCCTGGACATCTGGTGACTGCGACAGCTGCTCCAACATCAAAACATGGCGGTGGTTGGCCTAGAGTTCAGCGCATGGGGCGTGGGGCCGGAATGTAGATGACATCAAATTGACAATGACAATGTAACTTGAAAAATGTCCTGAAAAGTAAACGATGTTAAAGCAAAACGACTTCAAGCAGGGGCCATTTCGGGGTCCAGAAGAACAATTCTATTCCTCCTGGCCCCACAAAGGGAAGAAAATCACTCATACTTTAAAGCCTCTTCTGGGGTTGATCAATGCCCAATTTGTTCCACCTGGCAGGAAAGCCACAGTGGCTTCCCTGCTCAACCCGGAGTTAAAATTGCAGTCAGGTCTTAATAACATCACTGAGACCTGACTTAGGTATCTAACGAAGGTACCCACCAACTTTAAGATTGGTATCCTTGCCGTCTAGTAAGGGAAGCAGGTCAAAATCATGGACAATGGGATGCTGGGAGTGGATAAGAAAGCTGGGGACTTTTAACTACCCACACTACTGTGCTTTTGCTGGACACATAGAGTTTAAAACCTCCCCTGGTACTCCAGACACTGATCTCAAGGGTACCTTAGCAACCATCACCTTGCTGTCCAGTTAACATTCATTGATGGAAGCCCTTGGCATCTATATTTCAACAATATCTATACTTCCATTTTCTCAGTTATACATGGGCCTTAATCTTTTACAAACTTTTAACAAATGCTTCTGGAGGTCCATAGAAAAAGCATAAATCGCATCCCTCAGATGTAGGGCAGAATTGTCCCAGATTTGCAAGTACGATAGTGGGTGGGGGAAATGATGTTTTACCCATTGGCCACAATGGCGTCTTCTCACGCCGTATCATCCCAATCCCGCTGCACTAATCATGCATTCCTGGGGTACACACTATTTCAATGGCGGGAGGACTTCCATTCACCCGCCACGCCATCACCTCGCCGCTTCATCATGCCAGGCACCATATTTAAAGTGCAGCCGCGCACACACCTCTCGGTGTTTCCGGCCCAGGACTGCTGCACAGAAGACATGGCCCCAAAAGGCAAGAAGACTGCAGCCCCAGGGTTTAATGACGTGTCCCTCGAGCACCCTTTGGGCACTGTGGAGGCCCGCCGTGATGTCCTCGACCCCTGCTCTGGCTGCAGGATGGGCAGTAGCATCACCAATCCAGCATGGGGGACAGTGGCAGTGGTGGTCAATGCCATGCCCTACAAATGAGGACAGCCACCCAGTGCCAAAAAAGGATGAATGTCCCACCAGGGTATCAATCTTCTCATCATTTTCAACTCACAGACTCACAAACCCACCACACATTCACAGGAATCTCAGTCACTGCCAGTTCAAGGGACATCACCATTCACTCTCACACACATACCTTCATTGTCCTCACCCAATCCATGGGACCACCCACACATTCCAGGCATACTTATCATCTGGCCCGGCAGGTGTCCTGCTTACACTCTCTCCATCTCTATTCATGCAGGACAAGCTGGCACACAACAAGAGAAAGAGGTTGCAGACTAGTGGAGGAGTGCCCGAAATCAGGATCCTCACGGACTTTGAAAACAGAGCCATCCAGCTGGCCAGCAACAATCTGGACCATTCCTGTGCTGATGGTAAGATTGGCAGTGCTCTACCAAGTGAGGATCCAGTAGTGTAACATCCATCAGACAACCATGCTGTGAATGATGTGCCCTGTTTCACAGGCCACTGCCATGCACGCCTTATAAATGCTGTTGTGAAACATGTCGGCAGCAATCACGCTGAACGCCTCAGATGATTCAGCAAGGGGCGGGTAGTCCAACGGGCTGGCCTTCTAATGGCGTGCAGATGTATTACAATGAAGTTTTGGACATCTGAAGGCAGGAAACATAGCCCACCATTGAAGGGCAGAGCAGACGATTTCACAACATTGTGAAAGCCATTTTTGGCCTCCTTGTCGAATTGTCCACTCATGCTGCCAAACACTCCCGACACCAGCGGGCACTGAACATTCCGCTCATACTTTCCATGAATGCACTGAAGCCAACTAAAGATCATCGATCACAAATATTGCGCCACAAGCAAACAAAAGAGATATTTTTTCCAATCATATAATTTTTGAAAAGCCTGTGCCAGAAAGGCAACCTCATACAGACATTCTTGGAACATCTACATATTCAACATTCTGTTTCGCAGTCCAAGAGATTATTAGGGCTATGCTAGTCCTAACCTACGATGAGCAAGTTCCCTCTAGGCAGGGCATTGCTGACCTTCTGTGGTGAAGTGAAAACCGTCCCCATCATAAACATGTTGCTGAAGCACATTTGGGGCATACCCCAATTAGAGAAAGCAATGTGCGGTCTCATCAGAACCCTCTAGGGTATATTCAGAGTGGTTGAATGTGTGGATGACATGTCATCAACCTGAAACGGTAACTATTTCTCTCACCATAGATGCTGTTGAGTATATCCAATATTTTCTGCTCACCACCCTATCGCAGACCTTCCCTTTGGGGGAGACCAAATCCAGGGGTCATAAGTATAAGATAGTCACAGATAAATCCAATAAGAAATTCAGGAGAAGCTTCTTTACTCAAAGAGTAGTAGCAAATTGGAACTCGCAACTACATGGAGTGGCTGCGGTGATTAGCATAGATACATTCAAGGGGAAACTAAATAATCATGTGAGGGAAAAAGGAATAGAAGGACATGGTGATTTGGTGAGATGAAGTAAGGTGGGCGAAGGTTCGTGTGCAGTTTAAGCACAGGCACAGACATTTAGGAGCAACCAACCTGGTTCAGTGCTGTAAATTCTACCTAGTTTTACGTAAAACACTAAGAGACTAGGAGGAGTGTAAAGTAGGTCAGCATCACTGTGAAGCAGACCTAAGCAACGTGAAGCAGGTCAGCATCATTGTGAAGCAGACTAGGAGCAGTGTGAAGCAGGTCACGATCACTGTGAAGCAGACCATGAGGAGTGTGAAGCAGATTAGGATCACTGTGAAGCAGACCAGGAGTATGTGAAACTGATCAGCGTCACTGTGAAACAAACCTGAAGCACTGTGAAGCAGACCGGGAGGAGCATGAAGCAGCTCAGCATCACTGTTAAGCAGACTGGGAGCAGTGTGAAATAGACCAGAAGGAGTGTGAAGCAGGCCAGGATCATTGTGAAGCAGACCAGGAGTGCGTGAAACTGATCAGTGTCACTGTGAAGCAGACCTGAAGCAGTGTGAAGCAGGTCAGGATCACTGTGAAGTAGACAGGAGTGTGAAGCAGGTCACAACACAATGAAGTAGACCGAGAGGAATTTGTAGCAGGTCAGCATCACTATGAAGTAGACCAGGAGGAGTGTGTAGCAGATCAGCGTCACTGTGAAGCAGACCTGAAGCAGTGTGAAGCAGGTCAGCACCACTGTGAATCACTGTGAAGTAGACTGGGAGGAGTGTGTAGCAGATCAGATCAATATGAAGAGACCAGAAGGAGTATGAAGCAGGTCAGCATCACTATGAAGCAGGCTGGGAGGAATATGAAGCAGGTCAGCATCACTATGAAGCAGGCTGGGAGGAATATGAAGCGGGTCAGGATCACTGAAACAGGCCGGGAGAAATGTGAGGCAGGCCAGCATCACTGTGAAGCAGACAAGGCAACTGTGAAGCAGGTCAGCATCACTGTGAAGCAGACCAGGCGAGTGTGAAGCAGGTCAGCATCACTTTGTAGTAGACCAGGAGGAGTGTGTAGCAGATCAGGATCACTGTGAAGCAGACCGGGAGATGTGTGAAGCAGATCAGGATGAATGTGAAGTAGACCGGGAGGAGTGTGAAGCAGATCAGGATCACTGCGAAGTAGACTGGGAGCAGTATGAAGCAGGTCAGGATCACTGTGAAGCAGACCAAGAGAGGGTATTAGATAGACTGTCTGTACTTAAAGTTGATAAGATACCAGGTCCAGGTGAGATACATCCAAGGATACTGAAGGAAGTGAGAGTTTAAATTGCAGATGCTCTGGCCACAATTTTCCAATCTTCCTTAGACTCAGGGGCATTTCAGAGAACTGGAGAATTGCAAAAGTTACACCCTTGTTCAAAAAGGGTATAAAATAAAAAAAAACAATAACAGAATTACCTGGAAAAACTCAGCAGGTCTGGCAGCATCAGCGGAGAAGAAAAGAGTTGACGTTTCGAGTCCTCATGGGTATAAAATAAGTTCAGCAACCACAGACGTCAGTTTAACCTTGGGGCTAGGGAAGCTTTTAGAAACAATAATTCGGGACAAAATGAATAGTCACTTGAGCAAATGTGAGTTAATTAAGAAAAGCCAGCAAATCGTATTTAACTATCTTGCTTGAGTTTTTTGATGAGGTAACAGAGAGGGTTAATGAGGGTAATGCTGTTGATGTGGTGTACATGGACTTCCAAAACCCACTGGATAAATTGCAGCACAACAGACTTGTGAGCAAATTTAGAACCCATGGAATAAAAGGGACAGCAGTAATATGGGTGTGGAATTGGCTGAATGACAGGAGACAAAAAGTTGTGGTAAACAGTTTTTTAATCGTTTGTTATGGAGTTCAACAGGGATTGTTTTTAGGACCTCTGCTTTTCCTGATATACATTGATGACCTAGACCTTGGTGTACAGTGGACAATTTCAAAATTTGTGGGTGATATTAAACTTGGAAGTATTGTGAACCATGAGGGGAATAGTGTAAAACTTCAAAAGGACATAGATAGACTGGTGGAAAGGTTGGACATATGATAGATGAAATTTAATGCAGAGAAGTGTGAAGTGATTCATTTGTTAGGAAGAATGCAGAGAGACAATATAAAATAAAGGGTACAATTCTAAAGGGGATGAGGTAGCAGAGGGACCTGGGTGTATATGTGCATAAATCATTGAAGGTGGCAGGACAGGTTGAAAGAGTGGTTATTAAAGCAAACAGCATGCAAGACTTTATTAATAGGGATATGGAGTACAAAAACAAGGAAGTTGTGTTAAATCTGTATAAAACATTTGTTTGGACTCAACTGGGGCATTACATCTGTTTTTGGTCACCACATGTATGAAGGATGTGAAGTTATTAGAGAGGGTGCTGAAAAGATTCACAAGAATGGTTCAAAGGATGAGGAACTTCAGTTATGTAGAAAAACTAGCAAAGTTGGTGCTGTTCTTCTTGGAGAAAAGAAGCTTGAGAGGAGATTTGGGTACACAAAGTCATGAAGGGGTCTGGACAGAGTTGATGAGGAGAAATTGTTCCCATTGGTGGAATGATTGAGAACCAGAGAGCACAAATTTAAGGTAATTGGCAAAAGAAGCAATGACGACATGAGGAAAAGCTTTTTCATGCTGTGGGTGATTAGGACCTGGAAATGCACTGCCTGAGAGTGTGATGGAGGCAGGATTAACAGAGCCTTACAGAGGGGAATTGGATCATTATCTGAGGCAATAAATCGCAGAGCTATGGGGAAAAGGCAGGGGAGTGGCACTAGGTGTGTTGCTCTTTCAGAGGGCCAGCACAGACACAATGGGCTAAATGGCCTCCTTCTGTGCTGGAACTATTCTATGATTCTATAATTCTATATTTTTGATTGACCTGAGAGAACTAAATAGGAAAAAAGTTTACATCTATTTGATTAAATTTGAAGAAAATATATTACTTTCTGAGTAGTTCTGTTTCTGTTGAAATTTAATAATACTTCTCCGTATTGAATACCATCACTTGAGGGACTGTTGGAATTGGTTAGGATTGCAATAGAGCAGTCACAGTATTTTGTAATCTTATTCCTGTATCTCAGGAGGGATATCAAACCTTAATCAGATCTAAGAACAAGGTAAGAAATTTGCTATTTTGCAAAAGCACTATAAAACAAACATAAAATAATTGGGAATTGATGTCAAAGATGTACTTGACAAGATAATTAGATTTTATAGGCTTGAGGCTTCTGCTGTCATCTCTTGTATTTTCCAAGATTTTGTCCCTGACCTTCATCCTTATCAATTCATATTATAGAAACAAGGATCCTGGTGGATTTCATCCTTGGGTCTTAAAAGAGGTGGCTAATGAAAAAGTAGATGCATTGGTGTTAATTCTCCAAATGTCCCTAGATTCTGGAAAGGTTCCAGAAGGAAGGGAGGCAGAAAACAAGAAACTAGGCCAGTTAGCTTGATGTCTGTCGTAGGAAAAATGTTAGAATCGACCATTAAGGAGGTTATAGCTGGGCACTTAGAGAAACTCAAGGCAATCAGGAAGAGTCAGCATGGATTTGTGAAAGGGAGATCATGTTTAACCAATTTATTGGAGTTTTTTGAAGGAGTAACTGCGCTGTGGATAAAGGGGAGCCTGTAGACGTACTGTACTTGTATTTCCTGAAGACACTTGGTAAGATGCCATATCAAAGGGTATTGCGGAAAATAAAAGCTCATGGTGTAGGGGGTAACATTTTAGCATGGATAGAAGATTGGCTTGGCTGGCAGAAAATAGAGAGTATGCATAAATGGATCTTTTTCTGATTGGCAGGATGTTATGAGCAGAGTCGTGCAGGGGTCTGTGCTGGGGCCTCAACATTTTACAATTTATATCAGAGACTTAGATGAGGGGAGTGAAAGCATGGTAGCTAAATTTGTAGATGACGCAAAAATAGGTAGGAAAGTATGTTGTGAAGAGGACATAAGGAGGGTGTAGACGGATATAGATAGGTTGACTGAGTGGGCAAAAATCTGGCAGATGGAGTATAATGTAGGAAAATGTGAAATTATTCACTTTGGCAGGTAGAATTAAAAAGCAGCGTTTTACTTAAATGGAGAATGGCTGCAGAATTCCAAATTGCAGAAGGATCTAGATGTTCTAGTGCATCAGTCACAAAAAGTTAGTATACAGGTACAGCAGGTAATTAAGAAAGCTGATAGAATGCTATCCTTTTTACAAGAGGAATTGAACATAAAAGTAAGGATGTTATGCTTCATTTATACAGGGTGTTGGTGAGACCACATCTCAAATTTTGTTTGTGCAGTTTTGGTCTCCCTGTTTAAGGAAGGATGTAATTGCTTTGGACGTGGTTCAGAGGAGGTTTACTAGATTGATACCTGGAATGAGCAGTTTGTCTGATGAAGAAAGGTTAGACATAGTGGGCTTGTTTCCACTGGAGTTTAGAAGAGTGGGGGGTGACTTGATTGAAGTATATAAGATCCTGAACGGTATTGACAAGTTGAATGTTGAAAGGATGTTTCCTCTTGTGGGTGAGTCCTGAACTAGGGGGTACTATTTTAAAATTAGGGGTTGCCCTCTTAGGACAGAAATGAGCAGAATTTTTTTCTCTCAGAGTGTAGTGCAACTTTGGATCTCCCTGCCTCAGAAGACCGTGGATGCGGGGTTATTGAATATTTTTAAGGCAGAGGTAGATAGATTCTTTTTAGGCAAGAGAATCAAAGGTTATCAGGGGTAGATGGGAGTGTGGAATTCAAAACACAAACAGATCAGCCATGATCTTGTTGAATGGTAGAGCAGGCTCGAGGGGCCGATTGCCCTGCTCCCGCTCCTATTTCCTATGTTCAAATTTTTCTCTGCCTCGTTCCATCTGTGCTTCAGTTCCTGGGGCTTTGGAGATTAGGAATAGGATGAGAGATCTGCAAAAGTAGATCTCTATTGAGAGGAAGGTGCTGGTGTATGAGAAAGAAAGGAGATGCTTGTGTTTATATAGTGCGGTCACTGCAATAATATAGGTAATGCAGCAAGCTATTTGCACATAGCAACGTCCCTGAAACAGCTGCGTGATAATGACTAGGTCATCAGTTTTAATGATATTGGTTGAAGAATAAATATTGACCAGGACACTGGGAATAACTCTCGTTCTTTTTCAAAATAATGGGAACTTATATGTCACCCTGAGTGACAGATTGGCCTCAGTTTAGCAACACATCTTGAAAGATGGTACCTCCAACAATACTGCACTTCCTCAGTATTGCCCTAGAGTTTCAGCATAGATCATGTGCTGAAAGCTCTGTGTCTTTCTGTTTTTCTTTGTACTTTTCCAGAGGCACAAACTTTGACCTGGGGGAATCTTGTCGTGTGTGAAGGTCTTTCAACAGGTTTTCCTTTTTCTTTGTCTTGAATTCTGTCATTTAGCAGGGCCTCTTTGAGTTTCTTCTGCTGTTCTTCCATGTCTTTGTTCGAGATAGTCTGCATTTCTTCAGGTTGTTGAGTCCTTACTCACTTCTTCCTCATCCTGTTGCAGTCCTTGAACTCTCCAGGCTCTTTCTGCCATACTTTGCCTTGTTCCTTTTTCAAGACATGAACTCTTCCAGCTTCCTTTCAAAATCTCACTGGCCAATCAAGGTTGATTTCCCTTAACCAGTTTCACCCTAGAAGGCTTGGTCTTTCACCTACTACCACCATCACAGGTAACTGTGCCAATTAGTTTCTATAATGGACAGTTACTCTGCTGATACCTTTTAATTTGGATTTCTTCGCCTGTGTATGTTTTAAACTTGGCAGATGTTTGTTCTAAATTTAATTGATGTTCACCATTATTTAAACATCTGAAAGTGTGTTCTCCAATTACAGTAGTGGAAGCTCCCATGTCTATATTCATTTTTACTGGTTTACGGTTCACTTGTACTGTAACAAATATTGGCTCTGTCTTCCCAACGTTCATGTTAAACAATGAATGGATGTCAGAATTTGTTGTTTGAGGCACCTCCACACTGCAAATTTCATTGGGCTTCTTCTGTAGGCAAGCCTGTTTAAATCTCTCTTTGCGCTGTCTCATTATATGTCTACTTCTGAGATAAAAGTAGCATTCTACTTTTTTAAGCTGCCAGTTGCTAAAAGACTGATTGTTTTCACATCGATTGAAGTTGTTCTTCAATTTAGCTGCTAAAATATTTCTTCTTATTTTTAGGTTAGTGGGAGCTATTTCCCGCTTCGCAGCGCAGTCTCGTTTTCTCGCATCACTTTTGGCTGACTGTTCCTGCCCGATTTGGAGTATGGCACCATTTTGCACCTCTTGTATTGCTTATGAATCTCTTACAGTACTTTCCATGGCTGGCACTATTTCTAAAGCCTTCTTAAAATCTAGATATACTTCAACCAGCAATAGTGTCTTCTTTCACACTGCACTCTAAACGATCCCTGGGTATGTCATTCAGAGTCTCGCTGAACACGCAATGTTCCATTAGTTGCTTCAGATTTGCCACGTAGCTAGCAATTGTCTCACCCAGGACTTTATTTCATGAATTGAACCGGAACCGCTGCATTGTGACTGAGGGCTTGGGTTGAAAATGTCTTTTCACAAGGTCTACCAATTCTCCGAAATTCTTCAAATCTGGGGCAAGGGGAGCTGTTAAACTACGAATCAAACTGTAGGTTTTGCTTCCACAAGTACGCAAGAAGATTTCTTGCCTCTTTTCCCCTGTGATTACATTCATTTGAAAGACGAATGCGAGGTGTTTTATGTACTGAGACCAATCGTCTATAGCTGGCTCAAAGGGATCGATTCTGCCAAATTGTGGCATTTTGGGTCAGTATATTTTCTGTTATTTTATACGTATGTTGATGCTCACAATCGCTGGGCGAGGTACAGTACTGATTCCGATTTATCTTGATTCATCCTGATCCCATCCTCATCGCCAGTTTGTTGTAGTGTGGCATTGTCGCCTGTTTGTAATAGAGTTGGTCTTCAGACAACGTTCTAAGTGGAAACATTAGGTTTATTTACAACACAGCCAGCAGCAATTACACGTGTGCTTTCAACTCCATCTCTATCTCTACACTGACTGTGGAGGTAGCCCATGCTGCTAACACATTGGTTTACGCACATCATATGATCTTACATCACAGGACTATTGTTAAAGGCACAGTCCAATATTTAACAAAACCATAATTATTACAGTAATGTTTGCATGTAGCAGGGCCTGTTGGCTGTAGATTCTGGCAGTAGCCAACAAGCATGAATTTACTGTCAAGCCTGTGCTGCTACAGACCTCACCCAATATATGTAAATTATCTGAACCTGGAAATTTGGATAGGTTCAGCCAAGGTCAAGGTAGTTATTTATGAAAAGTCCCCTGTTCCTACTCCTACATCTGCCTTTTCTTCCTGTCCCTGTTCTTGTTCCCTTTTCCCACTCCCTGTTCTTGTCCTTACTCTACTGAAAGCAATTTCGGAGTGAACTCCTTGTTAGAGCAATCTCTGCTCCTGTTTACTTTATAAACATTTCATTACCTTGAAAATATCAATTAGATCTTCTACTAATTTCTCTGCCCCAGTGCAAAAAAACCATCACATTTACAGTCTTTATATATAACTGCAATCCCTCGCCCTTGGTATTATTCTGGTGAATATTCATTGTACCCATTCTAAAGCTTTAATATCCTTCTTTTAATGGGAAGCGTGCAACTGTGGCCTAACTAATGTCTTATACAAATTACACATCAGTTTCTTACTATTATATTCACTGCCTTATGTGTAATGCCTAGAACCCATTTGCCTTTTTGAAGCACTAATGTATTTGGTTTGGTTTAACGCTTACTTTGAATATCAGCAAGTAGTTTTATGTAGTTTGTGCATTGTAAGCATTTGTGGAATTTAAGAACCAATTATGGCATTTTTGTTTTGAAGAAATATTTCAGGACTTTAGCAATAAAATAGCCATTCTTATCCTTGTCTATGATCCGAAGTTAATCAATTCATGTTTTGGTTGACTGGGGCTCCTGTGAGTTTGATCTGTTATATGTGTAAGCTATCAAAACTATCACAGAATTAACTTCTTGATATCCTGGACTGTGTTTGTATTTTTAAGAATGCACAAGGCAACTGATGGAGCTTTTGGAACTCCGGACATAGCTATCTGGAATGGGACATATGTATTTAATACTGATGTTTATCTCTTTAAGTTCTAGCTTTCTTAGGTCAAAACTAAAGCTTTGGTTTGCTCAATAATTTTGATGTGGAAACGTATTGTGAAGTCATCATGAATGGTTTTGGTGCTCTAGAATGATGTAAATCCAATGGTTCTTTGGTGTTAACCTAGTTTCACTGTATGCCCAGGTATAATACAAGTCTTACGATTAGCTTCATGGCAGCTGCTCTGGGACATTTCAGAAATTTCTTTCCTGGCTGATGGAACACTTAATTAATTTGTTGTATCTCAATTACAGTAAAAGCAGCCAGGCAGAAACTGCATTCAGAATCACCTCATCATTAATGTCAGGCTCTGACAAATAGGGATAGCAAGATGATTACAACTTAGCTGAGGTTCCCATGAGCTTAACAGCTTGATTAGCAAAGCAGGCAACATCTTCTTCTGAGTGAGACTACAGGCTTGTACATAACCTTGGCACATTCAGAGATTCCATTTCCAAAGACAAACTGTGGCTGCTCCATGACTTCAGTGTATTTCACTTACAGATAGCCACTTAAAAGGTGTCATCCTTGGTTCAGTTGGTAGGATCTCCACCTCTAGGTCAGAAGGTTGTGGGCTGAAGTCCCAATCCAGAGACAAGCTGACACTTCAGTGCAGTACTGAGGGAATGTTGCATTGTTGGAAGTGTATCCATCAAATGAGACATTAAACTGAGGCCCTCAGATGGATGTAAAAGATCTCAGGGCACTACTGGAAGAGGAGTAGAGGACTTCTCCCTGATCAATGACTAACATTAACCAATATCATTAAAACAGATTATTTGGTCATTGCTGTGTGTGGGAGCTGGCTATGTGCAAATTGACCACCATAGGTGAAATTTTATGGCCTCTTCCGCTGGTGGGATCTTCCACTCCCACTGGCGGGATCTTCCACTTCCGCTGGCGGGATCTTCCACTCCCGCTGGCGGGATCTTTCATTCCCGCCGAAGTCAATGGAGTTTTGATTGGCTCGCCACATTTTACGGCCCTGCCCCCGCCGTGACGGGACAGTAAAATTCCGCCCCATGTTTCATCCCTTACGAAAATAACTACATTTCAAAAGTACTTCACTGGCTGTAAAGCATTCTGAGGACATGAAAGGCACTGTGATAACACAGCATAAACAGCAATATTATCACAATGCTATGTTGGCATCTTCAATTGCTCAGTTATGTGTGATAGACTTTAAGGAAGGAACCTGGATTTCTTATACTCTTGCTCCACACCTGGAATAAATCTGGGCCTGTGACATCAGCCGATTTTACTCTCAATTCATTCTGAGAGTGGCAAAAATAGCTAGAAGTTTGCTACACTTATATGTGATGGGCTTTTTCATTGCAGCTTGGAATTACATAGGCCTCCTGGAACATCTGCAGGAGACCCACTGCCCCACCCCCAAGTCCTGCCCCACAACACCTTAACAGGGGTTCTAAGTAGAGCTGTGGGTTCTCTCAGAAGCATCAAGCTAATGTTATTGAATACATGAGGCTCCAGTCTCCTTGAGTTGGTTTTGTTATTGGAACCATCTGGACAAGACTAAACACAGGGCTTCTATGACTTCACATCACCTCCACAGTGTGTCCTCACAGACGGTGAAAGATGCTGAGGGAGTACCCAGCATTTGTGGCATGGCAGAGCAAAGAATTTATCATTGTGACTCATCTTCCATGACACCTACTTGCTCCACTCAAAGGGCTCATGAAGAATCAGAAAGGTGGCTGTATCCAAGCTGTACCCCAATGGCACAAGTGGTGCCTACAGTTGCAGGAACATCTTTTGACCCTGCTGAAGAAGATAATAAGCCATTCCCAGCCACCAGCTATTCACTGCCTTCTCTTACTACAGTGGCACCTGGAGGATGCCCTTGGATAATGTTTAACTGGCAATCACCATACAAAATCATCAAGGGATAGCACCAGGAGAACAAATGTAGGCCACTCAAGAAGTACTTATTTTTCATCAATATATTTGTCACATTTACACTTAAACTTGATGTTGAGAATTTGTTTATGTTCATTGATCACCTTCCACTTATGCACAGGTGGAGGTGCATTCATAGTGTGTGAGCTACAGAAGAGGTCATAAGATTATGTGAGATTACTGTGCCAGTAAAGAAGAGCTTGGAACAATAATTATTGTGCTGGGAGGGTCCCAGTTTTCTCAGAAAGCTAAATAGCTGTAAACTGGTGAATCCTCAGGAAAATACTGAGATAAATTTTACCTCCCCAGGGTGGGCAGGGGGTGTAAAATTTGGCACAGTGCCATGGGCTCCATTCCTGCCTCCCCAGCTGCAATGTTACATGTGGCAGGGGAGGGGTTGGGTGGCCCACCCACCTATGACCTATTGAGGCCTTTAAGTGGCCAATTAAGTTTTCTTGCAGCAGTCTGCACCAAGTGGGAAACCTGACAGCTTTTAGTGCACAGGCTGGTGGTGGGCAGGGGTAGGGGCTGGGGACTGTACCTTCTTGTCCCCTGTGTTGTCCACCCTAGACCCCCTTCCCACCTCGTCACCTTCGTCAGGGCCTGTAAGCCTGGCACAGGCAATGCTGCCCCTCCCACTAACCTCAATGCCTGGCTCCAGCTCCAATCACCACTGGGGACTGTGTGCAATTCTATCAGAGGCCACAACTCCCAATAATGTTGCTGGGACCCAAGAGCTGCCAGATGTTTGATTGGCCAGCAGCTCTCAGAGATGGGACTTGCTCCCTAAATGGGAACAGAAGGCCCGGCTTGAGCCATTACTGACCTGGCGACCATTAAATTGCTTTGGGATGAGATCATGGTGGTGATGAGGGAGGGGTTGCAGGGACTCTGATGCAATGTAAAATTCCACACAGTGTTATTCAACTGTCCCTAAAGCACTAATGAGGTTTGGTCCATGGAGCAGGACAAACCCCCTGTTTCCCAGTGCAGACCCATTGAAATCTGTGGAAGGACAAATCCAAAACAAGCCCCCTGCCCTCAGCTTTCTGTATCCACAAACCAGGTAAACAGGAGCATCATATCAGCCCATTAAGGGCCTTTACGATTGGCACTTCATGCAATGGAAATTCTCTTAACTATACTTCAGCTTTTTCTTCCTTACACTTGTGCTGTAGGTTGAGGATAATTCAACAAAAAACAATCTTATGAGAAGCTGGTGGATCAGTTGGCATTGGATAGTCACATCGTGGCTTTTAGTAAATGTGTGGCTGCAGGAGGTTTTGCTGGAACTGGAGATCACACTGTTTAAAATCTGCCAGTTCCCAGATGTCGAAATGAAAATAAATGAGTAGCCACACACAGTCAAAGCTTTCAGTAACTGCGCTGCATAACAATGATACTGTTCATTTAATAAACTTGTTAACAGTTAAATGGATGTGAGACAGGAAGTGAAATGGCTTTGGCAGCTTGCATAGTTTATTTTCAAAATCATGATCTCAATTCTTTACACATGAGAATTACAAAATGGAGGGGAGGGTACCAAACTTCAGTTTTTACAGTAATTTTGCTTATACTTATATATGGTGTAGAAGTATTTGTAAATCTGACCAGCTGTTTAAAGGTGCTAGGGCCTACAAGGAGTGGTGTGGCAGATGCTCAAGGCCTTGGTTGTGACTTCAAGGGCTTTGGACAGGACACTTGCTCACTGATGTGGATGCAGTAGGATGCATCTCCTTCGGCCTACAGCACAATAGGGAGAATAGGCAGAGGTGAAACAAGCTGCTGGAAGAGGAAGGAGGAGAGGGAAAATGTCTCCCAGCAGGAGCCATATCCATCCAGGATCATCAAAGAACAATTCTCCTCCCTCAACCTCAGTGAGGAACAGTTTGTCAGACATTTCTGCTTCAATAAGGACAACTTTACTGAAATCGCCTGTGGTAGCCACAGAGAATGACAGAGACTTCATTGCTGGGGGCTGTGAATTGGTTGGCCATAGTCATGAACATTTATTCATCTGGCTCCTTCCACATGATATTTACATTATCTCCAAGTTCACCATCCACTGTTGCATAAGGGGGGTCACTGAGCCTCTGTATGCAAACAGAACTGAATACAATTCATTTTCTCGGGACAGAGAGAAGCAGGCAGACCGAGCACATGAGAGGATTACAGACTTCTCATAGTACAACGTGCCATTGATTGCACACATGTCACTTTGCAGGTGCTGCATGTGAACACTGAGATGTACCACAACCAAAGGAGACACCACTCCCTCAGCTGGTCTAGCTGGTTTGTGAACAGACTCAGAATATCATGCAGGTGGATGCCCAGTATCCGGGTAACAGTCAAGGTGCCTTCATTCTGCTACACCATCTGCATCTGAGCAACAACAAACCAGAGGGTGGCTACTGGGTGACATTGGTGATCTGCTGACCATATGGCTCATGATTCTGGTGTGCATGCCAAGCACACATGCAACAAAAGCAAGGCAGCCACAGGAAATGTGATATAGCAGATGATTGGATCATAATGCTTCTGCTGTCTGGTATGCTCAGGTGCAGCCCTGCAGTACTTGACAGAGCGTGTGTTAATGCTCTGCGGCATGTTGCACAACCTCAACATCTTAAGGTCAGTCTTTGCCACCAGGGAATGAGCAATCAGTTGAGGAGAGGGAGTGGGGTGGTGGGTGAAGAGAAAGGAGGAGCAAGGAGGAGGTAACCAAATATCTTCATCCTAATCAGGCTACTTGTGATCAACTCATCCAACTGCAGTGCCAGAAAACACAGCCACAATTCCTCACTCTACAATATCGATTCCACAGCTGACATTTTCTATGCTACTGACCATCATGGTGTATATTGACACTATACTGAAATAAAAACTACCACAAAATAAACATTCCAAAGCAAATTTATAAATAAAACCATCCAATATTTCATATAAGGGCCAACTAATCATCTTTTTCCTTTCTCTGAGTGCCTGGTTTCCATGTTCCTTTGTCTGTCCCAGTGCTATGTAGTGTCATTCCAGTGTTATCCCAGTGACTGCAGCAAGGGAGGTGGAAGGCTGCTGACTTGCAATGGAGGTGACTGCACCTGGACATCAAAATGACCTCAACTAGCTCTGGCCCTAAAAGGTCTAGCTTCAGACTGCTTCACCGCAGCATGAACAGCAACAGTCTGGGCTGGTTGGCTGACAGACAACAGCAAGGGTACTGGCAGAGTGGCAGCAGTGGAAGATAAATGTGGTCTTCCTGAGGGAGGATAGTAGGTTCTTTCTCCAGGGTGCCTGTACCACTCCTCTGGGTCAATGTCTTACCAATCCTAGCCATATGCAGGAGGACAGATTGTTGAACTGCTGTGACACCCTGCAGCCCCTTTGCACTCTGGTACCTGCAGCTATGATGGCAGCAACTGGAGTTTACTTGGCAACAAGCTGAGCTTGCATGACTTCAGTCTGAGCTTCCAATGTACCACCCAGATGCTGGGGGACTTCTTAGGTGCCTTCTGCTTGTGTTTCAATGGAAGCTGAGACCATCAGCCATCTGATGCTGCATCATGGTTGGGTACACAAGTCTCCTCACCACTTCCATGCTGGAAAGCATGGGCTCTATGCTCTGTGCAAAGCCCTGTGCCAAGTTGGTGCCAAACCCCCATGCTCTTTGATATTGACTGCAGGTCTTTTGGCAAGCATTTCAGTGTCCATGCCCATCAGCATTTTTCTGTACTCCACCCCATTGAAATTCTCGCCCAAGTCCTCTGCAGCAGAATGCCTGCGCAGCCTCACCCCCTGTTGAACTGGTATCTGCATTATTCTTGCCTCACCATGTGCAGATTCTATCTCAGTGCTACCCTCTACAGTACAAGTAGGGTCAGGAACTAATCTGGTAACTGCAAATGTGAGAGTGAGTGACAGTGTTTCATCTTCACCATTGTCTTCCTGCTCTTCCACCTCTGGCTTGGCCAGGTCACAGTCTTTGAGTCCCTGAAAGGAAAAAGGCACAAGGGTACGGTTATAGTGAGAGGAGAGCAGTGGAAGTAAGAGGTACATGATTACACCATCTGCAGCTTGAAAATCAGCAAAAATTGTGAGATGCTGGAGAAATGGGATGTGACATTATGTATGAACATACAATCACCTTTAATGGCTTTGCCTCATCATTGGCCTCAGTCATGCCTTGTCTAACCTTGCAAAGCACCATAAGGTAAGAACAAGCAGCCATGCTTGCCCCCTTACTGACTAGGTGTTGCCAACGCCAGTTAGATGCCATCTTGTGTTGCAAGAGGGAGGGAATGTGCCAGTGAGCTGGTAGTGTGTACAAACTGTGAGATGTGAGTGTATGAAGGTGAGGTGGAGTTTTGAATAGTGAGGTTTGAGTTTTGATTGATAGAGATTGTTGGTAGGCGAATGAAGGGGGCAGTGGTGAATTAAACAATCTGTAATTTTAAAAAGCAAGTTTCTATAATCACACAAAATTATTGGTAATAACAAACATCGGTATATTTTTCATTCAATAAATTGACCTTATTCCCCTCCTTAAAATAAACATGTATAGATATGTCACACAAAAGTAGTATTCTTTAATCAGAACTCTTTAAGAAGAAAAAGGCGATCCGCTTTGAGAATCTTTAGTAACTTCTTGGGAGCACGCTCCACTTTTAGTGAAGCAGCCAGATAATTGGTAGCTGCTATCAATACATTTGACCTTGGTAATCTCCTTATTCTTGAGCATCTACTTTAAGCTTGCAATGTCAATTTGCAATCTCCCCTCTTTAACGCACTTCGTAGAGTGAACATTCTCCCAAATGACTTGTTATCTATAAGGTATTCTGGCCTTGTTTGTTTGCCCAGCCAATTGAGTTAGCCAATTAGACTTCTGAGTCCCTCTTTTCCTGTTTCAGAAGCCGCTGTATCTTTCTGGGAGGCCCTACCATAACTATGTGCAATGGGATTGACGTTCTCTGAATAGGATTGCTGGTGTAAAAGGACATGTGATCTGCTCTGCCTGATTTCCAACCCAGTATACTTAAATGCATCAGAAGCCCAACTTCCAATTTTAAGCTCCATTCTGAGCCCGTTAATGACAACTGTTTCAAATTCGCTACTACAGCTCCACAAAAAAATCATCTACATGCATTATAAAGATGCCTGCAAATTTCCCTCCATGGTGCAAATAAAACATTTCCGGATCTGCTTCCAACTGAAGACAACCCAACTTTAACAAAACTAAAACAAAAATAAAAATACCTGGAAAAACTCAGCAGGTCTGGCAGCATCTGCGGAGAGGAACGCAGTTAACGTATCGAGTGCGTATGACTCTTCAACAGAACTAAGTAAAAATAGAAGAGAGGTGAAATATAAGCTGGTTTAAGGGGGGTTGGGACAAGTAGAGCTGGATAGAGGGCCAGTGATAGGTGGAGATAGCCAAAAGATGTCATAGACAAAAGGACAAAGAGGTGTTGAAGGTGGTGATATTATCTAAGGAATGTGCTAATTAAGGGTAGAGAGCAGGACAAGCAAGGTACAGATAGCCCTAGTGGGGGTGGGGTGGGGTGAAGGAATCAAAAAAGGCTAAAAGGCAGAAATAAAACAATGGATGGAAATACATTTAAAAATAATGGAAATAGGTGGGAAAAGAAAAATCTGTGTAAATTATTGGGGGAGAAAAGGGGGGGATCAGAAAGGGGGTGGGGATGGAGGAGCGAGTTCATGATCTAAAACTGTTGTACTCAATATTCAGTCCGGAAGGCTGTAAAGTGCCTAGTCGGAAGATGAGGTGCTGTTCCTCCAGTTTGCGTTGAGCTTCACTGGAACAATGCAGCAGGCCAAGGACGGACATGTGGGCATGAGAGCAGGGTGGAGTGTTGAAATGGCAAGTGACAGGGAGGTCTGGGTAATGCTTGTGGACAGACCGAAGGTGTTCTGCAAAGCGGTCACCCAGTCTGCATTTGGTCTCTCCAATGTAGAGGAAACCGTATTGAGAGCAACGATTGTGGTAGACTAAATTGAGGGAAGTACAAGTGAAATGCTGCTTCACTTGAAAGGAGTGTTTGGGCCCTTAGATGGTGAGGAGAGTGAAAGTAAATGGGCAGGTGTTGCACCTTCTGCGGTTGCATGGGAAGGTGCCGTGGGAGGGGATTGAGGTGTAGGGGGTGATGGAGGAGTGGACCAGGGTGTCCCGGAGGGAATGATCCCTGCGGAATGTCGCTGGGGAGGTGAAGGGAAGATGTGTTTGGCGTCATGCTGGAGTTGGCGGAAATGGCGGAGGATGATCCTTTGAATGCGGAGGCTGGTGGGGTGATAAGTGAGGACAAGGGGGATCCTATCACGGTTCTGGGAGGGAGAGGAAGGTGTGAGGGCGGATTTGCGGGAGATGGGCCGGACACAGTTGAGGGCCATGTCAACGACTGTGGGTGGAAAACCTCGGTAAGGAAGAAGGAAGACATGTCAGAGGAACTGTTTTTGAAAGTGGCATCATCAGAACAGATGCGATGTAGGTGAAGGAACTGAGAGAATGGGATGAAGTCCTTACAGGAAGCAAGGTGTGAGGAGCTGTAGTCGAGGTAACTGTGGGAGTTGGTAGGCTTGTAATGGATATTGGTGGACAGTCTATCACCAGAAATTGAGACAAAGAGGTCAAGGAAGTGAAGGGAAGTGTCAAAGATGGACCATGTGAAAATGATGGAAGGGTGGAAATTGGAAGCAAAATTAATAAATATTTCCAGGTCCAGACGAGAGCATGAAGCATCACCATAGCAATCATCGATGTACTGGAGAAAGAGTCTTGGGAGGGGGCCTGAGTAGGACCGGAACACGGAAAGTTCCACATACCCCATAAAGAGACAGGCATAGCTGGGGCCCATGCGGGTACCCATAGCCACACCTTTTATTTGGAAGAAGTGAGAGGAGTTTAAGGAGCAATTGTTCAGTGTGAGAACAAGTTCAGCCAGACAGAGGAGAGTAGTGGTTGATGGAAATTATTTGGGCCTCTGTTCGAGGAAGAAGCGGAAAGCCATCAGACTATCCCGGTGGGGGATGGAGGTGTAGAGGCATTGGACGTCCATAGTGAAGAGGAGGTGGTTGGGGCCAGGGAACTGGAAATTTTTGATATGATGTAGGGTGTCAGAGGAATCAAGAATGTAGGTGGGAAGGGACTAGACTAGGGGAGAGAGAATGGAGTCAAGATAGCAAGAAATGAGTTCCGTATGGCAGGAACAGGCTGACATGATCGGTCTGCTGGGACAGTCCTGTTTGTGGATTTTGGGTAGGAGGTAGAAGCGGGCCGTCCAAGGTTGGAAGACTATCAGGTTGGAAGCTGTGGAAGGAAGATCTCCAGAGGAGATGAGGTCAGTAACAGTCCTGGAAACAATGGCTTGATGTTCGGTGGTGGGGTCATGGTCCAGGGCGAGGTAGGAGGAAGTGTCTGCGAGTTGACGCTCAGCCTCTGCAAGGTAGTAGATGTCAGTGCGCCAAACAACAGCACCACCCTTGTCAGCAGGTTTGATGACAATGTCATTTTCACATGGTCCATCACTGACACTTTCCTTCCTTGACTTCTCTGTCAATTTCTGGTGATAGACTGTCCACCAATATCCATTACAAGCCTACCGACTCCCACAGCTACCTCGACTACAGCTCCTCACACCCCGCTTCCTGTAAGGACTTCATCCCATTCTCTCAGTTCCTTCGCCTCCGTCGCATCTGTTCTGATGATGCTACTTTCAAAAACAGTTCCTCTGACATGTCTTCCTTCTTCCTTAACCGAG
The DNA here is from genome assembly GCF_017639515.1 of Carcharodon carcharias. Lineage (NCBI taxonomy): Eukaryota > Metazoa > Chordata > Chondrichthyes > Lamniformes > Lamnidae > Carcharodon > Carcharodon carcharias. The sequence continues at coordinate 124,325,033 of NC_054476.1, forward strand.
GTTTTCCACCCACGGTGGTTGACAGGGCCCTCAACCGTGTCCGGCCCATCACCCGCGCATCCGCCCTCACACCTTCCTCTCCCTCCCAGAACCGTGATAGGGTCCCCCTTGTCCTCACTTATCACCCCACCAGTCTCCGCATTCAAAGGATCATCCTCCACCATTTCCGCCAACTCCAGCATGATGCCACCACCAAACACATCTTCCCTTCACACCCCCCGGTGACATTCTGCAGGGATCGTGCCCTCCGGGACACTCTGGACCACTCCTCCATCACCCCCTACACCTCAATCCCCTCCCACGGCACCTTCCCATGCAACCACAGAAGGTGCAATGCCTGCCCATTTCCTTTCCCTCTCCTCACCATCCAAGGGCCCAAACACTCCTTTCAAGTGAAGCAGCAATTCACTTGCACTTCCCTCAATGCAGTTTCCTCTACATTGGAGAGACCAAACGCAGACTGGGTGATCGCTTTGCAGAACACCTTCGGTCTGTCCGCAAGCATTACCCAGACCTCCCTGTCGCTTGCCATTTCAACACTCCACCCTGCTCTCATGCCCATTTGTCTATTCCTGGCCTGCTGCATAGTTCCAGTGAAGCTCAACTCAAACTGGAGGAACAGCACCTCATCTTCCAACTAGGCACTTTGCAGCCTTCCGAGCTGAATATTGAGTTCAACAATTTTAGATCATGAAGCCTCTCTTCCATCCCCACCCACTTTCTGATCTCCCCCTATATTTTTCCCAATAATTTATATAGATTTTTCTTTTCCCACCTATCTCCATTATTTTTAAATGTATTTCCATCCATTGTTTTATCTCTACTTTTTAGCCTATTTCGATTCCTTCACCCCACCCCCACTAGGGATATCTATACCTTGCTTGTCCTGCTTTCTACCCTTAATTAGCACATTCCTTAGATAATATCACCACCTTCAACACCTCTTTTGCTTTTTGTCTATGACATCTTTTGGCTATCTCCACCTATCACTGGCCCTCTATCCAGCTCTACTTGTCCCACCCCCCCCCCACCCCTTAAACCAGCTTATATTTCACCTCTCTTCTATTTTTACTTAGTTCTGTTGAAGATTCATACGGACTCGAAACGTTAACTGTGTTCCTCTCCGCAGATGCTGTCAGACCTGCTGAGTTTTTCCAAGTATTTTTATTTTTGTTTTGGATTTCCAGCATCCCCATCTTTTGCTTTTAACAAAACTAATCTCATTCAAATTCCAGAGGCATCATTTAAATCGTATATGCACTTATTTAGATTCCAAAGAGTCCCCTCTGAGTTTGGCGCCTCTTTTATGAACGGAGGAAAACTTCCCTTTGAAGTTGGTGTCCCTGCAAAAAAAAAAGTAGTTTAAATATCAGTGGACTTACATTCCCAAACATTTGTAGATAATAGAGCTAAAAAGATCTTCAACATAACCGTCCCTGCCGTAGGTGAATCTACTCTTATATCCCAGTCACCCAATTTTTCTTCAAACCCTCGTGCCGCTAGCCTGGCTTTAGCTTTATAGGTCCCGTCAGGAAACACCTTTTCCGTGCATAGCCATCTATGAGACAAAGCTGGTTGTCTCCTATCTGGCACTTCTGTGTGTACCCCAAATTCTTTCCAACTATGTAGTTCTTGTTATTTGGCATCCTTTATTAATTTATCGTCTAATTTGTTTGAAGCTACTAAGACTTCTTCATCACATGGTCTTCTACTCCTTGTAACATTACCAGTCTTAGCAACATTCCTTGGCCTCGTTGAGCTACGCCCTCTATCCTGCATTCTATCACGCTCCAAACTATTACTGTTTGATCTCCCTTGCCCATTTATAAATGTTCTTTTAACAATTCATGATCTCTTTCTAGAGAGATGTTCACTCCCAGACCCACTGCCTGAATTGATATTGCATTTCCGTGCCTTCCATTTTCATACTTCATGTTCCCAATCCATAGGCCTAACCTCCTGCCCTTTATCTCGTACATTTAACCAGTTTTTATAAGTTCCAGTGGCCTTCCCTGCTGTACTTACAATCGTCGCATCCCACCATTAACTGGCCCCTTCTGGCAAGTATGTAACTTTAGTGCCAGCTTTCGGCTGTTGTCCTCTGGGACAAATCACTTCATTTTCTTCGTCCAAATTACTGTCTCCATCTTCACATACCCTGTCAACTTCAGCTACCTAGTCCTCAAAATCATGCAACATATGAGTTTGCGAAGTACATGGTTCCTCGTCCCTTCCTCCGCTTTCTGAACCCGCAAATTTGTAGTCTGCGCCAAATAACCTTGGTTAGTGTACCTTAATAGTCTGGTTCCCATGTTGTAAAATGATTGTTTTACCATCTTTACCTATAATCTTTCCCAAGCCTTTCCCCTCATTAAGTCCTTCTCTCTTATAGTATACCATGTCTCCCTGATTGAAAATAGTTTCCAATGCTTGTACATTGTATCTTAGAGCTCGCTGAATTCTTTCTGAAATTTTGGCTTTAAGGAATGTTCTTCCAATTGCGTGTAGTGCATTTAAATGCTCAAAAAAGTTAGAGCTAATCGTAGTTCCTTCCCAGGCTGGGGGAATAATCACTCAGGACTGAAGAGATTTTTGGATTTCTACCAAAAACCAACTGATATGGACTGTAGCCTCCAACCATCTGCAGTGAATTCTTGTCATGGACAGCCCATGCTAGAGCTGATGTTAATTTACAGCTTAGCCCATCCGCCAATATCCTTTCACACACCCCATTACTAAAGGGGCTTTCAGCTGTGGTATTCATACTATTATATTCATATTTTTGCACATATCCCGGAACTTCTCGTTAGCAAATTGCACCCCATTATCAGTGTGGAATTTCGCTGGTGGTCCCAATCCGGTCCCAATCCACTTCTCCATTCCCTGATTCACAATTATTTTCTTTTCCTGGCTGTATATGATTGCTGACTGGCTAAACGTTGTTGCCAAATCTACAAATTGTAAAATAAAAATGTTGTATTCTTTAACCCACACCTTTAAATCCATTGCCACAACTTCATTGATCTCTTGCTAAAGGTAAAACTCCCTATCGGCCTTGACGGTGTCCTTCTGTATTTCTTACATGTATCACATCTATCGCTTATCTCCTCTATAAGTTTAGAGTACTCTCCATCCCTTAGCAAAATTTTTAATTTTTGCGAAGAAGACTGGGCAAACTGCTGATGCAATTTTAACACAATTTGCTGTTTGTCTTCCAAATTCCTATCCCCTGACATAACACTTCTTTAGTCTCCTTAATAGAAAAGTTATGTCTCGTTAACGGAATACAGTAGTGTTCAGATTGCGTAAATTGTAAATCCACAGGTTTTCCAAATACAATGGCCTTGTCATTTTCCTCGTCCAGCTTCATTTGTGCTTTCTTCATCAATGGTCTAATCAACATTAATGGTATTTTGCTAGACACTACATCTGTGCTGATGAAATGATTGACTCCAGCTATCTTAGAGGGAATCACTACTCTTTTTAAAGATTTTAGGGTATCATCATCTCCAAATCTAAAATTGGTGAAACTCTCAAATTCTCTAACCTTATTCAAATCCTCGTCATTTAAGGAATCCAAGTAGCATTTAAACCAGTCTATTCCAAAGCCTGTAGACATGCATCCACTATCTAGCACTGTGCAGTTGAGGGACTTTGCCACCAAGACATTCATCACCGGGCTGAAACTTCTTGTAACTAATACAAGGCCCTCTCTTTGGTCAATATCTCCATCTTCTTCTGAGTCTTCTGTCTCATATTTAATCTCAAATGCCTTATGATATTATCTGGGAGAGTTCATTGCATAATGGTATTTTGAATCGCGTCTAAAACACTGATTGACTGCACCCTGGGCATTTCTGGTGTTCCTCCTTTTGTTGTAATTCTTTTCTCCTGCCATAATTGTCCAAGGTGTTTCTGTCCCCATTGTTTCTAGTTACAGATTTCCTTTCATACTGACGCCTGCAGCCTGTTTCTAAACAATCTCGCTGTCCTGTTAACATTGTATCCTCCATTTTCTGTCTTACCATCAAATGGCTCATTTGTGCCATGAACATTTCTGGAAAAGAATGTTTTCCGAGGAACTTTTTTAGAGCTTCTGACATCTGGTCTAGCAGTGTGTGTCTTTCTGCAAACTTAACTCCCATTAGAACTAGAAGCCTGTCCATATTTGATACTTTGGCACAGTCTAGTAATTTGAACGCCAGCACCAAATGGGGAATTTCTAGATGGAACTTTTGCAATCTTGCATATAGTCTACTGAATTCCATTATGTAATCTTCTATGGAATTTCCTTCCAACTTTCTAAACTTGTCAAAATCGGACCATGCTTTGTAAGCACTTAATAAATCATCTTTTTGATAGATCTTATCCATATTAAAGTTCCCAAACCTTCACCTGTGTCCAAATGCTCAGTCTCCAACTCCAAAAATACTTTGCATCTTATTTTGCTTCCATACGGTAGCGAAAGTGCCAAAGCCTTCCCCTGTTTTTCCTTTGGCAAGAACATAACCCGTGTCCACATGGTTACTTCATTCTTCCATTGGTCAGAAAACATCAGTGGGTAATCATACCCGACTCTCTACATTTTGATTCAGCCATTTTTTTTTGTGACTCAAAATCATGCCGCTTTTAAGGTTAACTCCAAATGCAGTCTTTTGTCCAAAGAAAGCTTAGCTTCCGATCTTCTTACTTACAAGCAGGAACCATTCTCTGCTACCACTGGTAAGCTCCAAAAGTTGCTTAGAAATGAAGACCAAAACCAAGACAGACTCCTTCAGATAGTTTTATTATTTGTCACTAAACTCTCCGCAGATACACTAGTCTCAGCTGTTACCCCTTTTATACAACCAAATGGACACTTAGTTAAACAACCTATTAGCAATTGAACTTCTTTAACTGTTTCCTTCCCTAACATGTAAGGTTGGTGGTTCAGTTGTAAAGAAAAGGCATTTGGAGATGAACTCACTGACCTTGACCCGTTGTGTGAGGTCATTAAGTTTTTTGCAGCACTGTATCCCGGTTGTCAGGGCTGCACTTCTTGTATCGACAATGATGTCTACCCCCCCCCTACCCTCTCAAAATTTGTTTGAGGAGCTATCTGGATCCCTGTGGGTGGAGAACATCTTTCTTCCTGTATACATCCAGAACCAAGGCCTTTAGCGCTGGATCTGAGAACCTGGGAGCATGCTGTCTAACTTATTATGCCATTAGTCAGTGTTTTTTTCTGCTCCAAATGTCTTCCCAACCACATCTGCAGTCAGGATGCACCTTTCCTTTATGTGCAGGCTGGCTTTAAGTGATGTAGGCCAGCGTTAAGTGGTGCCAACCTCACAAAGTGGGACCCCACTGAGTCATGTAGCTACTCAACAGTGCTTTTAGTGCAGGACTGCACAAAGCTATCACTTAAATTAGCAGGGAGCAAAAAGTTATCGCACTGCTTACATTGGAAGGAACAATCAGAGGTGCAGTAACTATGGTTTTATTTAGTGTGTAATATACTTTTAAGAATAACACTTGTTAGGTAAGATTACATGATCTATAGTACCAATAGGAGAGTAGCACGGGCTACCTCAGCAGTGCGTGTAGAGATAGAGTCGGAGTTGAAAGCACACGTATAGTTGCTGCTGAGTATATTGTAAATAAACTTAAGGTTTCCACCCAAGAAGTGTCTGCTATCTATCATTAATAGCACAACTCAGCCACCCTACAACAAACTGGTGACAAGGATAAAACAGGATTGAACAGAAGAAATCAAGTTAGAAAGAAAATGGCACTGTACCCCACCCAGTGATTGTAAATAGCAAACTCCATTAGAAAGTTATCCCTTCTCAAAATGCCATCCTTTGGGAGAATTGATCCTTTTGTATCTACCATTGATGATCAGTCTCAATACATAGAATGCCTCATGTTCTTTTTTCAAGCGAATGAGATTAAGGGGGAAGAGAAGAGGTGAGCGATCCTCTTGAGTGCTTGTGGGAGCAAAACCTGCAGCCTGTTTCAACGTGCCTCCCAGTGCCTCAGATTCGAAGAATTTTAATGAATTGATGGACCGCATGAAGAGTCACTTTCAACCAAAACCCTCTGTCATGATGCAGAGGTTCAGGTTTAATTGTCAAAGTAAAGCCTCGGGTGAGACAATTGCATGCTGTGTGGAAAATTTGAAGCAGCTAACAGAACATTGTGAGTTCGGTATGACTCTGAATGACATGATCAGAGATTGTTTAGTGTTTGGCATGGAAGAGAACACTATTTAGAAAAGATTATGCTCTGAGGTGAATCTGTATTTCAATGAGGCATTACAGATAGTGCTGGCAATGGAAAGCGCAGTAAGAGACTCAAAAGCAATATAGGGTGCGCAAAATGGCACTGTCCCTCACATCTGGTAGGAAGCCTCAACTGTAAGTGGCGCAAAAAAGCAAGACTTGGCTGAGAAGTGGGAAACAGCCCCTGCTAGCTGAAGAATAAAGAAAAATAACTTAGTAGTGAAATCGAAGAATAATTTTAATAGAGGTGAAAGCAATCAGTCTTAGCAATTGCAGTTTAAAAAATCAAATGTTACTGTTGTCATAGAAGTGGACATATGGTGAGACAATGCAAGGGAAGATTCACCAGGCTTGTAAACAAAAGAAGAAGCCCAATGAAATCTACAATGTAGAAGAGCCTGAAACAACAAATTCAGACATTTGCTCTAAGATAAAAGCAAAATACCGTGGATGCTGGAAATCTGAAACAAAAACAGAAAATGCTGGAAAATCTCAGCGGGTTTAACAGCATCTGTGGAGAGAAAAACAGAGTCAACGTTTCGAGTTCGTATGCCCCTTCTTCAGAGCCTCTGAAAATTTAAGCTGAAAGCTGGAAAGACAGAACCAATATTTATCACAGTGAAAGTAAATGGCAAACCTGTTAGAATGGAACTGGACACAGGAGCTTCCACTACAGTAATTGGGGAACACACCTTCAGATATTTGAATAATGGTGATAGTTCCTCCAGAGGGAAGGGAGCCACTTTTAATTAAATGACACAGTGCCCACCCAGGAATTTCCCGAATGAAAACCATTGCATGCATCTATTTATGGTGGCCAGGGATATACGACAAAATAGAGAGTTTAGTAAAGCACTGTATGAAATGTTAGCAACTGCAAAAGTTGCTAGTGACAGCTCTGTTATACTCATGGGAGTAGCCAAGTAGACCCTGGGTGCGGTTACACATTGACTATGTTGGACCTTTCCTGTGAACAATGTTTCTGCTCATTGTCAATGCCCATTCAAAATGGTTGGACATATACGAGGTGAAATCACCAACATCGGCTGCTACAATTGAGAAACTATGTCAGAGTTTTGCCATTCACTGACTATCAGAAGGAGTTGTTTCCGATAACGGCAATGCATTTACAAGTGCTGAGTTTCAACAGTTTATCAGCCTCAACGGTATCACTCGTGTAAATTACACTGTACGATCCTTCTGCAAATGAACTGGCCGAAAGAGTGGTTCAAATGTTCAAGACAGGCATGGAAAAGCTAACTGGCAAATCCTTGGCAACCAAGCTAGCACGCTTTCTTTTTCATTACAGGACCATCCCTCACACAACAACAGGTGCCGCACTGACAGTGTCATTGTTGAAACGCTGTCTCAGGATGAAATTGAGCTTAATAATGCTGAATTTATAGGGGAAGGTGGAAAGGAGTCGGGGAAGCCAGAAAACTAGACATGACTGGCATAGTCGTGAGTGGAAATTTACCGTGGGAGAGCCAGTATATGTAAAAAAGTTCAGAGAAGAACCAAAGTGGTTACCAGGTAGAATAAGTGAGGTGACTGGACCTCTATCTTACCACATGGAGGTGGAAGATCAGATCATTCATAGACAGTGGACCATTTAAGGAAGAGAGAGACAAATCACCAAGATTTGGTTCCACCAGCGATCATGACCGAGTCTGCGTTTCCTGTTGAGGATACTCAACCAGGACTTAAATGTCTGATGATCCTGTAAGAGTTGAGGATACAGAACTGCAATAGCCCACTGAAGCACCTGATGTTCAGGCAACTCCGGAAAAGGAGGTTCCTGACAAAGAATCTGAAGTTGTGGAGCTGAGACATTCCACACATACCAGGAAACTACTTGAAACACTGAGCCTGAAAATTCCTTACCTAGTGTAAATATTATGTGGTCTTAAAAAATATGTATTACATGATCTATTGTAACCAATTGGAGAGTAGCGTGGGCTACCTCAGCAGTCAGTGTAGAGATGGGGTTGGAGTTGGAAGCACATGTGTAGTTGTCGCTGAGTATATTTAAATAAACTTATAGTTTCCGCCCAAGATGTTTCTGCAGATCAACTCCATCATTAGTAGTACAACTCAGCCACCCTACAACAAGAGGTTGATCGTGTACGTTGATTCCAGTTTTCAGAAGCTATTGAATTTTTCCCCACTTTTGTATAGATGCACTATGTAAGAAGACAAACATTGACCAGCACTAGGCATGGCAACCATTAAAGGATCTGCTCTTAGCTTCCCCAATAGCAAGATGGGCAAATGTGCCACACTTGGTGGGGTTTCCATTCAATCTCAAGCCTTTACTGATTTAGTTTATCTCAACTGGGGATGTATTTTTGGGGTTCTATAATTGACCTCAATACCCCAGTGCTAGAGAGGGGAAGGTTAGCTAGGTGTTACCACCCTAAGTCACTAATTGCTGAATAGAAACTGTGGATGTTTGTTGAGGTGAAAGGGGGCAGATTTGGCTCTGATGCCCCTCTTGTGGAATTGTCAGTCAACATTTGCTATCCAAGATCACATATGAATACTGGACACTTGCATGTTGTACTGGAGCACTGCCAGCAGGGTTGGAATGTTAACCCAGAAACAGCGAGTGCCTTCTGGAGAAAGTAGGATGTCAACTTACTGTGCCAAACACTCTCAATCTTATCTACTGTTTCTCCAGTCTGCTGCTGAAATCTTCAGCCAGTCTCAACTTTTTCAAAACTAAAACAAAAATAAAAATACCTGGAAAAACTCAGCAGGTCTGACAGCATCTGCGGAGAGGAACACAGTTAACATTTCGAGTCCGTATGACTCTTCAACAGAACTAAGTAAAAATAGAAAAGAGGTGAAATATAAGCTGGGTTAAGGGAGGGGGGGAACGGGTAGAGCTGGATGGAGGGCCAGTGATAGGTGGAGATAGCCAAAAGATGTCATAGACAAAAGGACAAAGAGGTGTTGAAGGTGGTGAAATTATCTAAGGAATGTGCTAATTAAGGATAGAAAGCAGAACAAGCAAGGTACAGATAGCCCTAGTGGGGGTGGGGTGGGATGAAGGGAAGGGATCGAAATAGGCTAAAAGGTAGAGATAAAACAATGGATGGAAATACATTTAAAAATAATGGAAATAGGTGGGAAAAGAAAAATTTATATAAATTATTGGGGAAAAAAGGGGGGATTGGAAAGGGGGTGGGGATGGAGGAGGGTTCATGATCTAAAATTGTTGAACTCAATATTCAGTCCGGAAGGCTGTAAAGTGCCTAGTTGGAAGATGAGGTGCTGTTCCTCCAGTTTGCGTTGAGCTTCACTGGAACAATGCAGCAGCCAAGGACGGACATGTGGGCATGAGAGCAGGGTGGAGTGTTGAAATGGCAAGTGACAGGGAGGTCTGGGTAATGCTTGCGGACAGACTGAAGGTGTTCTGCAAAGCGGTCACCCAGTCTGCGTTTGGTCTCTCCAGTGTAGAGGAAACCGCATTGGGAGCAACAAATGCAGTAGACTAAATTGAGGGAAGTGCAAGTGAAATGCTGCTTCACTTGAAAGGAATGATTGGGCCCTTGGATGGTGAGGAGAGGGGAAGTAAATGGGCAGGTGTTGCAACTTCTGCGGTTGCATGAGAAGGTGCTGTGGGAGGGGGTTGAGGTGTAGGGGGTAATGGAGGAGTGGACCGGTACCCAGGAGGGAACGATCCCTGTGGAATGCTGCCAGGGGGTGTGAAGGGAAGATGGGTTTGATGGTGGCATCATGCTGGAGTTGGCGGAAATGGCGGTGGATGATCCTTTGAATGCGGAGGCTGGTGGGGTGATAAGTGAGGAGAAGGGGGACCCTATCATGGTTCTGGGAGGGAGAGGAGGATGTGAGGCCGGATGCGTGAGAGATGGGCCAGACACAGTTGAGGGCCCTGTCAACTACAGTGGGTGGAAAACCTCGGTCAAGGAAGAAGGAAGACATGTCAGAGGAACAGTTTTTGAAAGTGGCATCATCAGAACAGATGCGATGGAGGCAAAGGAACTGAGAGAATGGGATGGAGTCCTTACAGGAAGTGGAGTGTGAGGAGCTGTAGTCAAGGTAGCTATGGGAGTCAGTAGGCTTGTAATAGATATTGGTGGACAGTCTGTCACCAGAAATTGAGACAGAGAAGTTAAGGAAGTTAAGGGAAGTGTCAGAGATGGACCATGTGAAAATGATGGAGGGGCGGAAATTGGAAGCAAAATTAATAAATATTTCCAGGTCCAGACGAGAGCATGAAGCAGCACCGAAGCAATCATCGATGTACGGAGAAAGAGTCGTGGGAGGGGGCCTGAGTAGGACTGGAACAAGGAATATTCCGCATACCTCATAAAGAGACAGGCATAACTGGGGCCCATGCAGATACCCATAGCCACACCTTTTATTTGGAGGAAGTGAGAGGGGTTTAAGGAGAAATTGTTCAGTGTGAGAACAAGTTCAGCCAGACAGAGGAGAGTAGTGGTGGATGGGGATTGTTCGGGCCTCTGTTCGAGGAAGAAACTGAGAGCCATCAGACCATCCCGGTGGGGGACAGAGGTGTAGAGGGATTGGACATCCATGGTGAAGTGAAGGCGGTTGGGGCCAGGGAACTGGAAATTTTTGACATGATGTAGGGTGTCAGAAGAATCACAGATGTAGCTGGGAAGGGACTGAACAAGGGGAGAGAGAATGGAGTCAAGATAGCAAGAAATGAGTTCCGTGGGGCACGATCAGTCTGCCGGGACAATCTTTTCAAAGTTGCATTCCCAATTTGCAAAGCATTGCAGCATACTCCCATGTTATATGCGAATTGTGCTAAAGAGCTGCTAATGGTAAATTATATATGCTGACCCCACAAATTACATATATAGGTATATAGTTACATAGCATTTACAGCACAGAAACAGGCCATTAAGCGCAACATGTCACAATGGTGTTTATGTGCCATGTGAGCTTCCTCCCACCTGACTTCAGCTTCTTTCTTATCTTGAAATGACTGACCCCCTCCTAACTGTTTAAATTTAGTGGGCAGCATGTCCATAGGAACATCACTCTAAACAGCATGGTCCCTTCCTCAGTTACACAGATTAGCAGGCTGATTATCAACCTGTTGAATTGCATCATGAACAGTACTTCCATGGCCAACAACTCCTGGAGTGGGACCCCATAAACCCAGAGCTTCTGGCTCAGGAGCAGGGGCTCTACTTACTGAACTAGAAAACCTCCATGGGTACTAATGATATCAGCAGACAAGCAAATAACACAATCCCCTGCCATTGTTTTGTCTGCTGTTTTAATTTTATTTGAAATGGATTAGCATTCAAACAACGTTGTTGAAACACACGAGGCCAATAGCAATTGCTAGCTTTATATCATTGTTCCCATAAACTTGAAATAGAAGTTGCTGAAAAACTTCAGAAAAGCACAGGATCAGAATGGTTTGATTTTTTTCTCATTTCTTTGTACCACAATTATTCTATGGGTGATCTATGTTGCATATGTTTCAAACAGGGATGAGAGGGAACTGAAAACCCAATTCCCTTCCCTTACTGTCCATAATCGGTGTCCTTTTGAAAAGGAAGATGTGTGTGTTTCTTAACCCCTGAGTCTGTGGTCAATTTAAATAACCAGCAGCAAGCTATTATGGTTTAAATAAAGCATTATTTATTCATGCATTCACCCCAAAGATCTAATGCTATGGGACTTACTTAGCACTCATACACACACATGAGAAAAAACAGTTAAAGAGACTAATGCACTGTTACAAGTCATAAACAAAAGAATAGTTTGTAACTCACATGTTTGGCTTGTCTTAGGAAAAAAGTGTTTTCACTCCTGAAGGGTAGTATAGATGAAATCGGTAGCCAAAATCATATATCAGGGTTATTGCAGGATTCCCTCACAGTGGTGGATTTTCAGCAGGTCACAAAGTTAGCTACCTCTTTCCAGGAGATCAAATTTCTGTTCTGGTGTTCTTGAAAAGGAGCAAGCTGGGAGGCCTCACAAAGCTGCAGTGTCAAGTTTTAAGGCATAGATGGTGCTGCTTTGTGGCTGATGTTTCTTGCCAATTGGTTTGCAGGCTGACTGACTTCTCCCTGGTTCTTGGGTGGCCACATGATTAATACTTCTATTGTCTAGCCAGAATGATTTGCAATTCAAGGCTATTGCTACATAATGGGTGATGAATGGCGGCCATTCACACCTACTTTGGATTTAACTAGTTTCTGCAGCTGTCTTTTATTAAGCATCGAGCTTGGAGACAGTGGGTCTAGAAGTCCTTGGACTTTGTGTTGTGGGTAAGTCCACAAACAAAAGAAGGTGTGAATTCCACATATGGGTTCATCTTGGTATATTCATTCAAAGGAGGCACTCCACCCATGGTCATTCAATTAGGAACTTTCTGGATACTTGTGATACTTCTATTCTGTGCAAAAATTGTAAAAGTCACCTGACACTCGGAGCCATCTTAGCAGCCTTTTAATGCCCATTAAAAAAAAGTCAGTTTCAGAAAATTCTATGCTGAATACAGTCCATGTTTAAATTTATATATATGACATGCCTTTACTGGACATGATATATAGAACATTGGACGAGCTTCCTCAACATTGATTTAACTTGTGGAAGATTGTATCATTATAAAAGTCTCATGTAAATTAATTAAGGTTTCTCGGTTCAGTTCAGGCCCAATTAGCATTGATTTCTTTATCTCACTCAGAAAAACTATGAAGGATATAAAGAAAGAACTTGTATTCATATCATGCCTTTCATAACCTCAGATTACCCAAAATACTTTACAGCCAATGAAGTATTGTTCAAATGTATTCACTGTTGTAACATAGGAACAAAGGAAAATATCCTATACAGGTAATTGATTAAACCACACCTGGGGCAGAATTTTACACCTTGCAGGCGGGCGCACACTCGACCCGATCGAGCATAAAATAGTGTGAGAAGACGAAGGGCGAGCGTCCCGACATCATCCCACACGCACACGACCTTCAGGTCGGTGGGCGTGCGCGGGTCTTGGAGCAGCACCCGCCGGCAATTAAAAGGCCACTTAAGGCCATTAAAAACCCAATTTCTCCTGATTTTACGTTGCCCTTGTGATTTCGCACTCGTCACACGGGCAAAATGGGCAGGTGGGCAGCCCACATTTTGCAAAGCCTCATCCAAGGGCAGGATAAAAAGGATCAGCAGCACTGCCATTGTGAGCAGTGAGGAGTTTTGGAGGTAGTTTGCTGCTGGTTGCTTATTGGTACTTGGCAGCTTCATCTCTGTTTGGGGCTTCATTCCTAGCATTTCCAGGCTTCATTTCAGGCCTCTTTGGTGCCTCCAAGGCCCACAGAGGATTCAGACGTGTGGACCCTTCCAGACATCAGTCAGCCTTCCATTACCCTGGTAATGGGGATTGTGGTCTCTGCTGGTGGCATCTCCTCTGAAGAGGAATAGAGGGGCAGAAGTGAGAGCAGGCCAAGTGTCCCAATGCAGCCTCCAGGGGAGCGACCTGTGGGAGGAGAGGCACAGACACAGGGGTGCATGGCCAGCAGATAGTCCAAGACAGAAGGGGCCACAGAAGACGCCACTATCCCACTGCCAGGGTTTACAGGCGGCGATGCAGTTACCTCAATATGTCTGAGGTGCAATGCCAAAGGAGGCTCCGCCTCTCCAGGGAGACTGTGACCTCCATCTGTCAGATGATTGGGCCTGAGATCACCTCCAACTGTGTGAGTGGACACCCCATGCCAGTGGCTCTGAAGTTCACAGTGGCCCTCAACTTCTTTGCCTCCGGCTCTTTCCAGAAGTCAGTGGGGGATCTTTGTGGAGTCTCCCAATATGCTGTCCACAGTTGCATCAAGCTGGTGACAGATGCTCTGTTCAGGTGGGTAATGACATTTATTCATTTCTGTACGGATGAGGCCAGACAGGCTGAGCGAGCCAGAGGCTTTGCAGCCATTGCTGGGTTCCCCCACATCCAGGATGCAATTGACTGCACACATGTCAGCGGGTCAGCTGGGTGCCTTCGTCAACAGGAAGGGATTCCACTCCATGAACCTGCAGATAGTGTGTGACCACAGATGCAGATTCCGCAAGTCTGTGTTAGGTACCCTGGCAACTCCCTTATATCCTGAGACACTCCCAGGTACCAAGGTTATTCAGTGCTCCAGCCCAACTGGATGGATGGCTGCTGGGCGACAAGGATTATCACTTGAAAAGGTGGCTTATGATTCCTCTCCACCATCCTAGAACAGAGGAAGAGCAGCGTTATAAAAGGAGTTATGCCTCCACAAGGGCTGTGGTAGAGAGGACCAAAGGTTTTCTGAAGATGCGCTTCTGATGCCTAGGCCATTCAGGGGGAACACTACAATACCCCCCCTGAGTAATGTCACTGATAGTGGTTGCATGCTGCGTTCTCCACAATCTGAAACTGGCAAGGGGGGACCCACTGCAAAAAGAGGATCTTGATGCAGCTGCACAGGTCACAGGGGATGAATCCAGTAGTGAGTCAGGTGAGGAGAACACTGATGGCATGGAGGCAGATCTCTGGATCCTTCAGGGAGGCAGGGGCGCCTCGATCCAACACTCCTTCAGCTAGGCTGCCGAAGATCTGCTCCCCCCTCACGCCAGGGCTGCTGCCTCCATCCCGGATGTTTGAAATGACCCTTTCATTTGAACCCAAAGTCCACTCAATGCCTGTGCAATAAAGTTTAGAGTCACTCACATCCAGCATTACATACTGGCATATCCTACACCAAAGAAAATGTGAAGCATAATCAGGCTATTACGACAAAAACAAAATTTATGTGATTTTCACAATCAAAACAAATTAACATTACTATCTCTGGTGTTCATTTCCACACCAGTAAACATAAACAAAACATTACAGAACAGAAGATCACCTGTGGTCAGTCCCTCTTGTGCTCATGATGCCTTAAACTTATGTTTCCGAGTGCTACATCTTGGTCCCCACCCCCCTCTTGCTGGCACTGGCATTAGAGATAGCCAGCTGACTCTGCTGTCTGTTGGCCTTGATGACATTGGCAGTCATCCTCTGGCCAGTGGAACCTGTGCTGGCCCCGCCTGGGAGGGAGTGGCCAGTGCCATGGCTGGCATCTCCCCAGTCCTCGCAACCTCATCAGTTGCCACGTTCACTGGCGGAAGGGTGGAGGAGCTGCTGGCATCATCCAGAGGGCCCTGAGAGGAGTCCACAGAGAGGACAGGCTGCTCGTGTGCCAACATGAGATCGGTCTGGACCTCCCTGCTTGCCATTGATGGACGGGCACCCAGATGGGATATGGGGTGCCTTACCCACCTCCCACACTGGTACTGACCACCTGAGGTCATTGCCTGTGTGAGGATTTGCAGGTCTGAGCGTAACCCCAGGAACCCCTGATTCTGTCCCTGGAACTGCCTCTCCATGAGAGTTGCCACTGTCTCCTCATGGACTCCTCCTCATGGACTGACTTCATTGATCTCCGCCAGATCCTCCTGCACATCCCACTAGACATCCAGCGTCTGCCGCCTAATGGACATCTCCAGAGGCTCATCATTTGCCTTCGACTGAGCATCGTCCTGGTCTCCAATACTCCAATGACTGCCGGCGTCCTGGGCAGTCTCTGCCTCCACCTGACTCTAAAGAGAGTGTGAAGTGTCCTCACTGCTGCGCTTCGACATTCTAGCCGTCGATCTAACACCCACCAAGGTGCTGGTATCTGCACTAATGCCTGGTACAGAGAGCGAGGGTGAGGCAGGTGCAGCTGAAGCCCAGCGGTCCTCTGGCATCAGGGGTGGTTCTTTGGGGTCCTGCGAATGAGTGCCTGCTGGGGATTCTAAGGGAGAACAACAACATGTCATTAGTTACAGTCATCACCCTGTCACTGTGTATGCCAGGCATCCTGGTGAAACAATGGGGATCTGCATTATGATGCCATCGTCTTTCAATGATCAATAGGGACTCCAGGTTTGAGGCTCCCATCAATGAAGAGACTACACAAGAATGTTTGCACAATCTGAGAGTCTCACTCTGTGCACTGCACTTTACCTTTATCTGGCACCCCAGCCTCTCCAGCTCCAAGGCATCCTGCTCAAATCTTGTAAGGATTAGGAGGTTTGGGGGCCTCCGCCTGTCCATGACCTTTTCAATGTTGTTATGGCTCCTCTTCTCCTGAAAGGACAGAGGAGCATTGATTATTCCACTCTCTACCTGCAGCGCCATTGCAGCCTGGCCAACCCCACTTGAGGAGCACCTTGCAGGGCACATCCGAGTTGTGACCCTCGAGCTGCAAGGCACTCAGCCCAAGCAGCCAGGGCTCACCCCTTTGGCCAGGTCCGGCCTCACTGACAGTTGACACTCAGACTCGAACACCCATGAGCTGCACCAAGGGACGGCCAGCCCTTAACACTTCACCACACTGATCCATGCCAACACTGTACTCACCCTTCCTGAGCGCAGCAGGTCTTTGAGCCTTTTGTGCCACTGCACCCATGTACACGGAACAACATTGTGGCTGCTGACCTCGGCTGCCACCTCCTCCCAAGCTTTTTTTGTCAGGTGTGGTGGCCTCCTCCTTCCACCTCTGGGGATGACAGCGTCCCTCCTGGCAGCCGCCTCCTCCAAGAGCATGGTGAGGCACTCGTCCGAAAACCAGGGGGGCTGAGTGCCCACCCGACCTGCCCCCCAGCCTGGCGTTTCCAGCCACAGTTGAGGCCATAGCTTCGGGCTTCAGCAAGCAGAAGATATGTTCTTCCCTGACAGCGTTCAAGTAGCTGCCTGTGCCCTTTTTAAACCACCCACCAGGTCGCCATTGGACTCGACACCCGACAGGCCCCCCTGCCCCCGCCAGGCCCTTCCTGACCATTGGGAAGATGTGTTTCACGATGGAAGGGCTTTAATTGGCCAGGCAGCATGAAATGGCGGTGGTGGGCCGATCGTGGGCGGGGTCCTGTTTCCCGACCAGTCCCGGGACCTCCGATCGCGTGCGCCCACCAAGGGTAAAATTCAGGCCCTGGAGTAACTCCCCCACTTGGTGCATGATATAGTGACCTTGGAAAAGATTCAGAAGAGAATGATTCCTAGAGGTAGATCTTCAGTTAGGCTCGAGGGCCTTGGTCTATTTACACCAGAATAGCTTAGCGGTGATCTGATAGAAGGGTATAAATAGTCTAAGGGCTGGATAGCTTGCCTAATGACAGATTATTCCAGTTGAGGAATAAGTATTATCGAGGACACAGGAGAGAGCTCCGATGTATAGAGCTGAATGGGATACAGGGTAGAAAGGTCACCTGCCTTCAGTGTTGGGCAATGGCTGCTCTTCTGTGACTCAGCTGGAGGTGCATTTTCAAGAACAATGAAGATGATTTACATTTGGTTGGCTGTTACTTCATGCTGTACCTGGTGCAAAAGAAGACAGTCCATTCAGTGCCTCGGCTGCCTCTCAATTTTATGAGAATAATTGCTTGAAAATGAGTATGCAAGAAGGATCATGTAGAAATCAGAATTCTAGCTGTATAGGATATATATTATTCCATATGTGCTGTGCATGAGGAATGCTATAAAAATGCAAGTTATTACTATAAGCATGCCAAGAGGAGGTCAGTAGTGGAAAATGCCACTTGATTGAACGATTGTAGTGAATAGGCAGCCAATAATACACCATGGCCAATCTTCCTTTCTATATAAGTCGATGGTGGATTGTAAAATTGGAGGCTAATTGACTCCTGCCCTTTCTGCACCAAAGTTGAATATCGCCCCTATAATATTCCTTGGAGCACCCTGTACCATTATAAGCAACGAACCAATGTAAGATTAGGAGAAACCTGATATAGCATACATGTGTATGGGGTGTTGGCTTAATCTTGAATCGTTACCGTTCTCAAATGTCTCACTTTACACCAACTTTTTTGTTGAAACAATTTTGGATAACTTTAAAAATGCAAAAACAGTACCCAATTTAGGTATTTTAAAACAATCATAATGTTTTAAAAAGTCAATGATACAGTAGTTACTTGTCTCAACATAATAGCTTTTACAGCTGCAAATGTAACTTAGTTATCAGGTAACAAGATGTAATTCTTGAGGTAAAGAATGTAGCCATGTGAAGCTTTGTGGAGGACAGAAGTTTTGTTACTTCAGTGTAAAATGTTCCATTGCTGCCCTCTAATGCCAAAACATGCACACTACAGAGATCGACTGTTAAATTTTGCACGTGTGATAATAAGATGTTGACTGAATGCAGCTTATGCTGTTTTAAGCACAATAGATTTTTTTTGTCTCTGTGCTGGATTTTTAACCTGCAAAATCAAAAATAGCATGCGAGGATTCATTCCTAATTCTAAAGACTGAACAAAATATCCTTGCCAGCAACAGCTAACAAAAGAGAGGAGTAAGTCTTTTCAGACATTTCAGTAGTTAATCATCCTGGGGAGGGGGGTGTTATTTACAATCCCAAGCATGTTATCCTATTGTGGTTTGCCCTGTTTTCCTATATAAGTACCTCCTGATGTTGAAGATGTTTTTCCTATTCAATTCATACAGCACGGCATATGGACAGTCAAACTTCTGGGAACCCCCTGAGCAAACACTAGGATACCTGGGGGTAGACTTTGATTCTTAGCCATTTCTGAGGCCTTTGAAAAATGGACAGGCTCCTCTGTGGTCGACAGCTGGAGGGCAGAGATTTTCATCTTACGGATTGAATTTAGCAGTTCTCAGAAGAACAAAGCAGGAGCATGTGCGAATTTTGCAGCCGGCAGGCAATGAGCTTATCTGTGTTTTAAAAGGCCAATACAACTTGGCCAAATAAAGCTAGAAAGCAGTCTACAGTTTTAGGGACCTTGTTTAGAAAGGAGATATTTACGTATATTAAGTAATGTAGGGAAAAATACAGTTCATTGTTTTAGCTGTTCATCTACCTCATAAATTTTTTTTTTTTAGTTTGTATTGGTAAGAGTGTTTATCCGGTCCAGTCAGCTTTCATGTTACTCGGTGCCTGTCTGAGCCAAATCTGCCATTAAAAGCCTCATTTGAATGGTAACAACAACATGCGGGTATCCTAATGCAACTTGCTGATCGAGCCCGGGCAATTCTAGACCCCTGGGCAGGGAGATAAGCCAAGAGAGAAGAGCCCAGGCTGGCAGCAGCACTCAATGTTGAAATGGGGCTATAGCTTGTTTTTTGAACAGTCTCCAATGGCCCCTTTAAGGATGACTGATTCAACCATTCAAGACCTGGTGCAACCAGGTGGAGCAAGTTCAATCCAGTTATATTGGAATCTTGCATCGGGGATCTTACAACCAGCAGAGAGTCCCCATTTCCCTTGTCAAGAGGCTTGTTTCAGTTGAGCAAGCCCACACGAATATGGTATAATTGTGCCCAGGGCATCAATATGGGCATCGAGATACAAAACCGATTTTCAAATCCTGACTGCCTGTTTTTCAGATGCAGATAAATGATTGTGATTTAACCCCATAGGTTTATTTCAGCATGAATGAGCGAGGTTGGGTCAATGATGGTTATCATCTTGTAGCATTATAATCTTATGAACCAGAAAGAAAGGATTAAAAGAGTATTTTATTTATCCCAATCAAATGCTTTCCTCTCTTGAATGGATTGAACCCTTGCTAAGACATTATTGCACAGGCGCTGGGCTATCTCCAATATTTTGGCTTTGACTGTTAGTCAAATGTAAACCTTGACAGTGAGCACTGGAAGACTATTCAACATTGAGTTATCACAGCCAAGCCCAATTCTTTCTTTAACCAATATGTGCAATTCCAGCAGTGGTCATTGAACAGCTTAAGTTGAGGTCAGTTGCCATGTTGCTGTAGTCTGGCCCTGGTGTGTTCGATTCACCTGACCTTCCTGCTTTATTGGCTCAGCATACCACAGGGGTGCCTCACTGAGCAATGGGGGAGTTTTGTGTTTTAGGTATCTAGTGAAAATGAAGTGGACATTGCTAATAAACAATAGTTATATTGCAGCCTCCTTTTTCCAATGAAATTAGCAGTTGTTATGTATTTCTTTTTTCAGCTTGTGAGATATACGACGGATAGATACCTGTACCTCGGATCCCTGGGGTCTACTGTGCTGCTGCCAGATACACGCTGCCTGGTGGACAATAAGAAAAGCCGATTTCCTCAGCTTCTAGATTGTGAAAAAGTGAAAAATGTCTACCAGAAGTCCTGGCGTTTTGTGCAGGTTAGTGGTTAGGTCAAAGCACCCCTGTGTTGGGATTTTCTCCCTCAATAGCGGAAACATTGCAAAAATATAAATCTCATAACGAGCATCTTCTGTTCTTTCAGAAGAGGAGCTAACACGACAGGGGATAATTTTCTAAATGTTTGCATCTAAATGTGGAACTGCACCTGAGGTTGTGGATCGGCAAAAATCCCACCATGGGCACTGATGGGCCTGTTGGGCGGGCGGTGCAGGAGCGGGTGCAGGTGGCTGCATGCCTCATCGCCACCTGCACCTCCATTTTACACAGCCGGGCCAATTAAGTGCCGCCCAGCGTGAATCGCGGCTCCCGAGGACAGCGGGAGTGGGTGGGCGGCGGTGGGACTGCACTGACTGTCGGGTCCAATGGTGACCTGGCCTGTTTTAAAAAGCTGCTGCAGCCTTTCAAAGGCTGCGAATCCTGGCCAGTGGAAGGGCTCCCCAGAGCGCTGCTGGTGGGCAGGCCAGGCAGGAGGGTAGGGTAGGGGGTGCACTTTGTCCCTCCTTTTTCAGTTGATTCCCTTGCTGCCCTCCTCGAGGAGGTGGCAGCACGGTGGGAGGTCCTAGTACGCCAGGATGGGAGGAAGAGGCCCCCCCCCACATAACCAAACGGGCCTGGGAGGTGGTGGCGGAGGTGGTGAGCTCCCGCGATGTGGTGTCCAGTGTTGTCAGTGCTTTAACGACCTGTTGTGCTCGGGAAGGGTGAGTACAATGTTGGCATTGGTCACTTAACCCAGCAGTTAGACTTACCCCACTCCCCCCCCCCCCCACCCCCCCCCCCCCCCACACAGCCACCAACTCTGAGCGTAGTGACTGCCTTGAATCATTGACGGCGTGTGTCCTTCACAGGGTGGACCAGCAGATATTGCCCATGCCGAGGTCACCCTGAGAGGGTGGTGAAGAGATGGGTTCTGCCCCCGCAACATGTGGTACACTGAGACCCACACTATTGTTTTGGAGGCAACCTGGAGGAGTTGGACCTTGGCACAGTGCTGGAACTCCAGGACATGTCAAAGTCAAGGTGATGACATGCTGGGACTGGAGCTTCAAGGTGGTGTGGCACCGATTGATCCGCTGTCCTCTGCGCTCCATGTCCTTGTGCCTCCTTGTTATGGAAGGTTAGACCATGTGGTGCCTAATGAGATGCAGGGAGCATTTGGCCGAGGGGGTGGGGGTGGAAGGAACAGGCCTAGCATCTTTGTGTGGGTGTTCGGCAGCAGTGGAGTGAGAAGGCACTGGAGCTCTGCAATGTCCCACTCTGGTTGGAGTCGGCCGTCTGCGAAGAGAGTCCAGGTACAATTAGCACTAATCAATGCTCTTCTTTCCTTTTCAGGAAAAGAATGCACATAATGCAGCCGAGCAGGTGAGGACTGGCGGAGGGCTGGCACAGTTAACAATTCTCAGCCGCTTCGAGCATGAGGCCCTGGATCTGGAGAGGCGCCATGTGCCCAGGTCCACCGGTGTTGCTGAGGCTGGGGTGCTACAGGCAGGTATGTTTGCCCAGCAGTGAGGTCAACATTGTTCTCCCAGCAGCCATGGCAGTGCTGAATGTTCAGTGATTGAAGTTTGCAACATGGCTTGACTATTGCTTATGGAAGAATGAGCGCATAATGATCCCTGGGGGACAGGGATACACATTGACATTGTCTCCACGTTAACTGATCTTTGTTCTTCCTTTCAGCATCAGTGGAGCAGGGCCGGGAGGAGGAGCAGCAGAGGCCCCCTCTCACACCTGAGGGCCCTGAAGTCTCACCAGCGTCACACCATCTCTGCCAGGCAGGCACCAGCACAGATACTAGCACCTCGGTAGGAATTAGAACATTGGCTAGTGTCCCAGGGAACAGCGATGAGGGCACTTCACCGTCGCTGGAGGAGCTGGTAGAGACAAAGTGCCCGTGGTGCCAGCAGTCGGAGGACTGCAGGGTGCCTGATAATGTGCCTCTGGAGTCGTCCACAATGCAGGAAACGCAGCTGGGTGTGCAGGAGCATCTGGTGGAGATACATGAGGCTATGCTTGGCTTGGTGTTCATGGTGGAGGAGTCTCTGTGAACCATCGCCGAAACAATGAGCCACATGTCCGAGCACCATGCGTCCTCCACGGAGAGAGTGGCGACTCTCATGGAGAGGCTGCTCCAGGAGAACCATTAGGGCTTCCTGGGGATGCGCTCTGACTAGCAAGCCCTCATATCGGCATTGACCTCAGCTAGTCAGTGCCAGTGTGGGAGATAGTCTGTGCACCAAGTTTCCAGCTCGGTGCCCATCTCCATCCACAGTGAGCAGGGAGGTCCGAAGCGACCTCACATCAGCGCAGCAGCTGCCTGTTGTCTCTGTGGGCTCTTCTCAGGGTGCTCGGGATGAGGGCAGCAGCTCCTCTGCCCCTCTACCAGTGACGTTGCATCCGATGAGGCTGTGACCACTGGGGAGATGCCAGCTGTGGAACTGGCAGCTCCATCCCAGGCAGGGCCAGCACAGGCTCCACAGGCCAAAGAATGACCGTCAAGGTCATTGAGGCCAACAGGACAGCACAGTGAGCAGGCTGTCTCAGATGCCACTCCCAGCGAGGGGTCATCACCAAGACATATCGGAAACATAATCATAAGGCACCTTAGGCACGCTGGGGTTTTATCACTGGTGCTTTTGTGTTGGTCACAATGAGGTCTTTATGAGTTGGTGTGACTTTTAACATCTTTTTCATTTTTTTTTAAGTTCCTTTGGTTGTAATATTAAATTCAGACATGTCACCATGGCTGAGGGTGCCTCTTTTCTTCTGCAGGTGGATGGTTTCCAATAATGTTATGAGTGACTTGTGGGACATTCAGCTTTATTAACAAGGACCTTAGTCAATGTTCCTAACCAGGCGGATTTACACTTAGTTATCGAGTATGGAGTCTGCAGCCCAGGCTTGTTCTGGAGGCCCATATGTGGTGTGCTAGCTGAAGGCTTGTTGGGTTAAAATCTCCTGGGTGTCCCTGCCTCCCTGGAGTATGCCAGGTCAGCGTCTACCCCCTCAGCATTTCCCTGTGCAAGCTATCTCCCTCATAACTGCAGAGATCTTAAGTGAAATGAGTTAAAATCTATGTTGTTGGGGGTATGATTACATGATATAAAAAGAAACGTTTAAGTTAACTCTAATTTACAGTCTCAGACAACTAGAAGGACAGATAGGGTATTAATAATTGCAAACCTTTCAGGTGAGGGCAGCATCCACTCCGAAGGTTGGGTAGAAGTTATTATTTTTTTTTAAATTGGAGTTAATATAACTGTCAACTAAGCTCACCTTTTGTCTCCTCAGAATGGATCAATCCTAAACCTGGAAACTGGCCGTTGTTTGGAGGTGGAAAATAGCAAAAAAACTGACTTTGGAATGGAGCTGATTTTACAGCAATGCTCAGGACAAAAATGGACAATTAAAAATGTCTTAAAGCAAACAATCTAGTCATGAACCAGGATGATCCAAAGGAAGCTGGATTTCTTTGGACTGCAATAGACTAGTAACTTTAAAATATTGTTGTTATAGACTTGGATATGGGAACAGCCTCAAGTCTCCAACATCATTCGGGTAATTATTGCAAATCCAAAATGGATTATGTCTTCAGGCCAGGATTTTTATTTTATTTTTATTTTGTGATTTTAAAAAAAGATACAATTTTATTGAACGTTATATATTATCAAGTGATAAAGGTCAGTTCGAAAAAATCTGTACAATAAATTAAAATATTCTGTGTTTAAAAATTGAAAGAACACACTGTAAGGTGCTTTGGTCAAAGCTAACCATTGATATATGGAGCTAAATGAAACAAGCACTGCTATTACTTCTCGACAATCATTTGCCGTTTTTGTTTCATTTTGGGTTTCATGCTGATTCTCAGCCTTTGAAGGTTGTGTGCTCTGAGCTTGACCGTTGTCATCCCGATGTGCATGAATCCATAAGTGCTAAACTGCCTTCGCATTGACGCTATTTAGTCATCAAGTACTCGTACAATATACATCAAGTAGAAATGCCATAAGGAGTATTGAATGGAAATACAGCATTGATGCATTACAAGTTGATCTGTACTTGGGGTTACAATACTTTGCTGGATCAATGCAAGGGTGGAGAGTCCTGCACTGTATCCGGCTGTGCTAAACCTGCTCTCAAATTTCTCAATGTTTTACAGTACCACTATTTCTCACCTTGATAAACACATATGGACTTAAAACCAAACAAATAATAAAACCTGTCAAATTTCATCATTGGATACCATGGATCCTCTTATTACTAGAATCACTTTGCAAAGGGGAAAAAGGTAAGGATGGAAAAATAAATAGAGTTGAAATGGAATCCTGTGTGGTATAGATCAGAAGGGACATTGCATACAATAGGATGGACTAAGTCAGCAGCAAACTAGGGCTTGATACAAATTTCTAAATAGCATTGTCAGGCATTTCCTTGTATCAATATTGCATTTACTGTCTGTGTGTTGTAAAAGTGAAATAAAGATGTGGCAGAGCCACTAAAAGATACTAAACAGTTGGAAAGGATGAACTCAAAAGTCCTGAAATGTTTGCAAAGCACCAGTACAAATGTAAATCTGCTCACAGGACAGCACACATCACTGACACCAAAGTTTTGTGTGGAAATATGTTACTGGGGTGGTTTTCCTCCACATTACACTCCACATCCGCCTCTTCCCAGGGCATGATGCAGAGTAGGGCAGAACATCTTGCTCGTGGCTTCCACCTCATTTGCACTTCACACACACATTTCCAGTCATAGTACAGTCAAAGCCAGAGTCAATACACCCAAATTCCAATTCAAATTAAATTTAAAAGACGTTCAAGTGACATTCTTAACAGGAGGAGTGGCTTAAATCTTTATGGAGTGCTGGCCCTCAGGTCTGCTGCTGGGAGAAGGGTTTCCAGCCCTCCCGGAAAGACCAGGGCCAGAATCTTCGGGTCAGCGAGCGAGGACGGGGCCCTCATACTGATGCATAAAATGACGCACAATGTCCCGACATCACCACGCGTCATTCAGGTCTTGAGTTTGGCGGGCATGCACTAGAGTCGGCTGTGTGCCCCCCGAATTGTCAAAGGTCTATTAAGACCATTTAAACAGCAAGTATAATGATTAACTGAGCTGCTCGTCCAATACATTTATCACAAAACCTCATCCACGAGCGGGATGAGGTTTCATGAAGGTTTTTAAACTTTAATAAAAATTTTCAAAAAAATTCATAGATATGTCCTAGCTCATGTGACACATGTCTTAATTTTTTTTCCCTTTATTTAACTTTTTATATATCATACTGATCTCCCTGAGGCAGCTCTGTACCGCAGGGAGATTTCTGTGCTCATTCACGAAAGAGCGCAGGCCCCATCTCAGCCTACTTTCCCCGCCCACACAGGGAGCGCTCAGTGCTTCTGGGTGCGCATCACGCTGGGCGGGCCTTAATTGGCCCACCCACATAAAATGGCGGCGCACAGCCGATAGTGGGTGGTGATCAGCTGCGCGTCCAACCACTCCCGCTCCCGCTCAACCTCCCCAACAGGGAGAAAATTCCCCACCAGGAGTCTCTTGGAATTGGCTTTAATATCCTGGTGGCCAAAGAAAGCCCTCTGGGAAATTTTAAGCTGCAACATCAGTGGCAAGGGGAGCAAGCACATCAACCAGACTTGACAAGGCAGAGTTTTTCCTCTCATCTGTGTTTGTTTGGACTGTGTCACCATTAATGCAGGTAGCTGACACTGCGTATGTGGGGCCTGTGACTGCGCCTTCACTGCTTGCCAAACATTCAGACACTCTAGCTGGCTGCTGATTGGACACTTCTGAGTGGTGAGTGCAAGACAGTAGTTCTGTGGCGATGATTGGTTGCAGCAGCTCAGGCCCAGGACTTTTAAATGATCCAGGAGCAGCAGGAGCTGGAGCTGGGAGTTTACAGGTAGAATTCTTCTTTGCCCAGGACAGTCCAAAACCAGGGGACGAGGCTTATGATCAGAATAATGTGCACTCCTTGTGTTAACCTTTTTAGGCAGGGAGATATTTCAGACAGAGATGCTTCCCTGGGAATGTGTTGGTATTTTCAAGCGTTCCCAGACCTGCTAGCTCCCACCATGCTACTGGCTTTCACTTCCGCTGACGTCTCCCAGAATATGCCCAGCCAGAGTTGGCAACCCTAACTTGTAGGCAACCTTATTTCTCTGGCAATGTTTCGGCCATGGTAGGAAGCCCACCTGCCAACTCGAAAATTCCAGTCAGCATGGGAAAGGGACCTTAATATGCAGCTTAATAAACCCACTGAGACTTTGTAGCAGGGGTTACCATTGACCAGAAACTGAACTGGGCTAGCCATATAAATACTGTGGCTGCAAGAGCAGGTCAGTGGTCAGGAATCGTGCAATGAGTAACTCAACTCCTGACTCCCCAGACCCTGTCTACCATCTACAAGGCACAAGTCAGGAATGTGATGGAATACTCTCCACTTCCCTGGATGAGTGCAGCTCCCACAACAGTCAAGAACTTGACACCATCCAGGACAAAGCAGCCCACTTGATTGGCACTCCATCCATAAACATTCACTCCCTCCACCACCGACACACAGTAGCAGTAGTGTGTACCATCTACAAGGTGCACTGCAGGAATTCACCAAGGCTCCTTAGACAGCATCTTCTAAGCCCACTACCATTACCATCTGGAAGGACAAGGGCAGCAGATAGATGGGAATACCACCATCTGGAGGTTCCCATCCAAGTCACTCACCATCCTGACTTGGAAATATATCGACATTACTTAGCCATCGCTGGGTCAAAAACCTGGAACTCCCTCCCTAACAGCACTGTGGGTGTACCTACAGCACATGGACTGCAGCAATTCAAGAAGGCAGCTCACCACCACCTTCTCAAGGGCAAGTAGGGATGGGCAATAAATGCTGGCCCAGCCAGCGAAGCCCACGTCCAGTGAATGAATAAGAAAAACCCTACTGGTGGTCACTACTTGCAGACAGCCGACCATTTTGCACCTGACCTGACCTCCTCAAAAATAGCTGGGATTCAGGACTGTGTCGGCTAGAGTCAGGAAATGTTGGGCCTGTCAGCCTCTGTTTCTCAGCCAAAATCCCACCCATGTGTTGCAGATTTCTAGTTGGGTCTCGCAATGACTTCCAACAATTGCTCATGCTGGAAAATCAACACCCTATTTGTGGATGCACCCCAGAGATCAGGATCCTCATGCTCTGCAGTTATAGACCAAGCAGTTATAGATCAGTTATAAACCAATGCAACTTCGTCCTCCAGCTAGATGCTTCCTATTCCTCCAGGATTATCTCCAACTGATCCGGCACATTTGGACCCTGTGGATAACCCAGTGTCCTGGTCTCAACCTGACTGTCTAGATCTCATGGGGTGGTTGGATCTGTATTAGCGTTAGGCAAAGTAAGTTTGAGTGACTGGGTGCCCAGGTATTTTCAATGAGATATGAGAGTTCTGATCCAGCTTCTGCCATACCTGCAGACCTAGAAAGAAGAAAAGCATTATGAAATTATCTTCTTAAAAACCTACTGATAAACAGCCTTCTACAAATAGCTAGCAAGGAGCTACTGTTGTATACCGGATTGTGTGTCAGAGATTGTTTAATTGAATATGAAAGAATGTAAAGTAAGGATAAGTGTTGAAAAAAAAAAGCATGAACAAGCCATCGCATTTTCTTCTGCCTCTCTGGATTTGGAAGGCCTATTTCTTGAATGGGGTCAAAGGTTGTTGTTCCTCCGTTGCGGATATCTGCCTCCTGTTATGCGCTGTAGGTACTGGTCATGGAAGGCATTGGCAACAGGTTGCCTGGGCAATGAAAGTATTGGAAAGTGCAAGGTAAATTATCATGGGCACATATGGGAAGGTAAAAAGAACATGAAGGAATGCATGGGTAAGAATGAAGAGATCAGCATTAACTGGTACTGTGTATGAGTTCTGACTGTGGAACTATATTTTGGCCACTCATGATGAAGTCATTGAACCTATTCCAGAGGTGCAGAGATATTCTCTGGACAGTGCTGGTGGCAGCAAGACTGCCTGCCACATCCCGTCATGCTCTTCACCCCACAATCCCTCTGGCCAACTTACAAAACTTTGGAAAGAAATGATGAACGTTTAAGCCACAGCCAGCCAGGTTCTCCCTTTTGGAAATGCGCCCAATTCAAGGTGTTATCTGCATCCAACACATAGGGTTGGATTTTTCCCTTCGTCGGGCAGGCACGGTGGGTGGGCCCGGGAGCAGCTGTGAAACAGACCACCTCCCGTGATCAGACCTGACCGCGATTTCACGCTGGCTGGCCAATTAATGAAAGGCATGCTGAAAGGCTCAGCAGTGCAGGGGTGGGGGTGGGTGAAGAGTGAGCTTGGAAGTCTGCGCATGCACAGGGGAGTGCGCGCTGACAGCTCCCTGAGGGCACAGCACTGGCTCAGGGAGCTGAAGATTTGGACAAAGGAAAATAAAGATTTAATAAATGATATAAACATGTCCCCACATGTGACTCAGTCACATGAAGAGGGACATGTTTAAAATGAAGTGGAAATTTTTTTTTTTTACCCACCATTGGAAACCTCGTCCCACCCGTGGATGAGGTTTCGTAATTTGCCAGCCCGCCAACTGAACAGATGAGCGGGCAGCAAAAGATACAACTTAATTAATTGCTCAAGGGCCTTAATAGGCCTCTTAATTGTCAACGGGCTCGCTGCCAACTCTCGCGTGCGCCCGCCAACCGAAAGATCGCAAGAGTGCGCAATGACATGGCACGTGACTTTACGCCCAATCAGGCCGGTGTGCGCCTGCCCGAAGAATGTAATATCCTGCCCGTAGATCTTGTAAGCTAATGACCTGAAGCTGGAAATAGAGGGAATCAAACCGATTGGAATCAGGAACATTTAGCCAGTGCACTGCCCAAGTTGCAATCAGGGCCAGGAAAGTAGGCCCATTGTGTCTATTTAATTTATCTGTGACTGACTGATTTCATCAAACATCAAATCTCATAAGGTAAAAAGGGATAAGACAATGTAGAAATTAGTTGAACAAAACAAAACTCTGCAAATGCTGAAAATCCGAAATAAAAACAGAAAATGCTGGAAATATTTGACAGATCTGGCAGCATCTGCGGAGACAGAAACAGAGTTAACATTTTAGGTCATGGCCTTTCATCAGAAATTACACGTGTGAACATTTGAATTAGGAGCAGGAGTAGGCCACTCAGCCCATCAAGCCTATTCCACCACTCAATAAGATCATGGCTAATCCGATTGTAACCTCTACCCCACATTCCTGCCTACCCTCAAAACCTTTTCAACCCCTTGTTAATCAAGAATCTATCCAGCTCTGCCTTGAAAATATTCAAAGACTCTGCTTCCACTGCCTTTTGAGGAAGAGTTCCAAAGACACACAACCCTCTGAGAGAAAAAATTTCTCCTCATCTCTGTCTTCAATGAATGACCACTTATTTTTAAACAGTGACCACAACTCCTAGATTCTCACACAAGAGGAAACATCCTCTCCACAGCCACGCTGTCAAGACCCCTTAGGATCTTAAAGGCTTCAATTAAGTCGCCTCTTACTCTTCTAAATTCCAGTGGATACAAGGCTAACCTGTCCAGCCTTTCCTCATAAGATAACCCACCCATTCCTGGTATTAGTCTAGTAAACCTTATCTGAACTGCTTCTAACACATTTACATTTTTCTTTAAATAGGGAGACCAGTCCTGTACACAGTACTCAAGGGGCAGAATTTTCGCTCAGCTGGTGGATGCACACATGACCTGAACAAGAGTAAAATAGTGCCCAATGACATTGGGCTAGTGTCCCAAGGTCATTGCGCACTCTCGCGATATTTTGCTTGGTGGGCGCCCGCGAGAGGTGGCAGTGCTCCTGTTGACAATTAAGAGGCCTATTAAGGCACTTAATCAACTAATTAAATTGCATTTTTCACTGCCCGCCCAACTGTTCACTTGGTGGGCGGGCAAATAGGTCAAGCAGCCTTTACATTTTTTATGAAACCTAATCCACGGGCAGGATGAGGTTTTGACCAGCGATTTTTAAAAAACTTCCAGAACTCATTTTTAACGTGTCCCTGCTCATGTGACAGAATCACATGAGGGAACATGTTTTCCTTATTTTTTAATTCTTTATTTTTAACGTTAAAAATCTTCAGCTCCCTGAGGCAGCTCTGTGCCTTTAGGGACTTTTCACTGCGCCCAGCCCCGCACATGCGCACACTTCAGCATTCACACTCCTCCCGCTCCCACATCGGCAGCACTGAGGCTCTGAGCGCGCTTTTCACGCTGGCTGACCGTTAATTGGCCAACAGCATGAAATCATGGTCGGGGTCCAGTCATGGGCAGCGGTCCGTTTCGCAGCCGCTCCCTGGCCAGCCCACCGCGCCTGCCTGTTGAGGTAAAAATTCCGCCCCAAATGTGGTCTCACCAATGCCCTGTACAACTGAAGCATAACTTCCCTACTTTTGCAACTCTTTTGAGTACAAACATGGTTCCATCTGTTTTAGATGAAGTTACATTGTTTCATAGTTTGCCATTGTGAGATTTGAACTCTTGATACTCTTTCGAGTACAAACCTGTTTCCATCTGTTTCAGATGAAGTCACATTGTTCCATAGTTTGCCATTGTGAGATTTGAACACTTGATCTTGGGGTTACAAACCCAGTACCATAACCACTTGGCTATTTAGGCCAAGCTATAAAGTTACATTGTTTCATAGTTCACCATTGTGAGATTTGAACTCTTGATTTTGGGATTATAAACCCAGTACCATAACCACTTGGCTATTTAGGCCTAGCCTTCCCTACTTTTGTAATCAAGTCCCCTCACAATAGATGATAACACCCTATTGGCTTTCCTAATCACCTGCTGGACCTGCATATTAAGCTCTTGTGATTCATGCAATAGGGCACCCTGATCCCTCTGAATCTCAGAGCTCTGTGATCTCTCACCGTTTTGATATAAGCTTCTTTTTTATCCTTCTTGCCAAAATGAATGATTTCACATTTGCCCACATTATACTCCATTTTCAAGATCTTTGCTCACCCACTTAACCTGTGTCACTTTGTAGCCTCCTTACGTCCTCTTCACAATTTACTTTCCTATCTATCTTTGTGTCATCAGCAAATTTAGCCAGCATTCCTTCAGTCCCTTTATCCAAGTCATTCATATAAATTGTAAAAAGTTGAGGCCCCAGCACTGATCCCTGTGGCACACCACTCGTCACATCCTGCCGACCAGAAAAAGACCCATTTTTCCCAACTCTCTGCTTCCTGTTAGCTAGCCAATGTGAATATATTACCCCCTACACCATGCGCTTTTATGTTGTGCAATAGTCTTTGACGTGACACTTTATCAAATGCCTTCTGGAAATCGGTAAGTGCAATACATCCAGCGGTTCCCCTTTATCCACAACACATGTGACTCCTTAAAAGAATGCCAATAAATTGGTTAAACATGATTTCCTTTTTACAAAACCATGATGACTCTGCCTGGTGAATTTTTCTAAATGCCCTGCTATGACATCTTTAATAATAGCTTCTAACATTTTCCCATTTGACAGGTGTTAGGCTAACAGGCCTATAGTTTCCTGCTTTCTGCCTCCCTCCCTTTTTGAATAAAAGAGTTACATTTGCTATTTTCCAATCTAACGGAGCCTTTCCCGAATCTAGGGAATTTTGGTAAATTAAAAGCAGTGCATCACTAGCCACTTCTTTCAAGACATTAGGGTGAAGCCCATCCAGACCTGGGGATTTGTCAACCCGACAAAATTATCTGAAAAATTAGTTGAAATGGTTTTGGATTTTGAGTTAAAAGATGGGCCGTAACTTCTGACTAGTGTCGGAAAGTGCTGGCCTGCAGAAATTAGAAGAAATAAATGCACACTTACATGGTCTTGAACATTACGTTGCCACTTCCGTTCGCTGGAACTGCTTGGGGCCTGCATAGAAAGAATCCTCACAGGCCTCAGCGAAATCTAGATTCAGTGAATTCAAGGTGCCACGCCCCCTTTTTTACAGCAATTGCTGCCATAAAGCAAGTAAATTTAAGGGGCCAGGAAATTTGACAGGCCGAGGAAGGTAAGTGTCGAAGGTAAGCTCATACGATTCTGGGATTGGGGTTGTCTGGAAACCGGGGTTTCCAGGTCTGGGGCAGGGGGGCTCCGAGGTCTAGGGAGGAGGGTCCGAAGGCTGGGGGGTGTACAAGGTCGGTGGGGGGGGGATCCGAGATCGAGGGGATGTCTGAGATTGGGGGAGGGAGGGGTCCGAGATTGGGGAGAGGGGTAGTCTGGGGGTCAGGTGTGGGGGACTGGAGGTTGTGGGGTCCAGAGGTTGGGGTCTGAAGTCAAGGGTGGGGGGGCAGGACCAGAGATCCAGCGGTGGGGGTTGAGGTTGGGGTGGGGGGCGGCGGTGGGGGTCCAAAGACTGGAGTGGGGGCGCCTGGAGGTTGGGTGGGGGTTTGGGTCTGGAGGTTAGTGGGGTCCAGAGGTTGAGGACCCGGAGGTTCGGGGAGAGGTGGGGGCATTCAGAGTTCCTGGGTCCAGAGGTCGGGAGGGAGGTGGGGGTGTTTAGAAGTCAGAGGGTCTGAGATCTACGCGGGGGGTCCGAGCTGATGGGGGTCGGGGCCTAGGGTCAGGCGGGGTCTGGAGGTTGAGAGAATTCTGGAGGTGGGGGAGGGGCGTATGGAGGTTCTGGGTCTGGAGATTGGGGGGAGGTGGGGGCGTTTGGAGGTCAGGGGGTCTGAGGTCTGAGTGGGGGGGGGGTCCGAGGTCGGGATCGGGGTGGGAATCCGAGGTTTGAGGGGGGGTGGGGGGGTTGTGGTGTGAGCCGAGGTCTTGGGGGGGTGAGGTGCTGATGTCAGTGGGTGGGGAGGATGGTGGGGTTCTCGGAGGTTGGGGGAGGGATAGGGGGATTCCCGTGGGGTTTGGGGGTGTGGGCCAGCCCCGTGGCGTCAGTCTGGGCCTTTACAATAGTTATCCAGAAGTTGGAAGAGGTTTTATTTCTTTGAACTTTTTCTGGGTAACTATTGATATAACCTCGGCGGAACCATCGAAGTTTGCGATTTAAATCACATTTCAGATGGTTTCCAGTGGAGCACAATTGTCCAGAGGAAGTTAGCACTTCTGGGCAATTGCCGTGCAAACCTTTACCTGGGAACTTACCAGAGGATTCCCCAGTGCATCTTGGGGTACCCCCCAAATCCGACGCTGGGAAGTGTGGAAGTTATGGACCGATGTTTCAGGCTGTATTGAGCAAGGTGGCAGACGAAGCCAACATCAGCTTGCCAAGAACAGGTACAAACTGAAAAAGGATCAACGACCTTACAAAAGAAGCTATGTCAAATCTAAGCACTGGTGCGAATGCATATTTTCTATCACTCACGTCCTCCACTCAGCTTACTTGGGAGATAATTGGTGTCCAACAATCATAGCACAAAGGAAGATGATTGTGATTGTTGGGGGCCAATCAGCTCAGCTCCAGGACATCACTACAGGGGTTCTCAGGTCAGTATCCAGATTGCAATTATCTGTAGCTGTTTTATTAATGGCCTTACCTACAACATAAAGTCAGAAGTGGAGCTGTTCTCTGGTGATTGCACAATGTTCAGCTTCATATGTAATTCCTCAGATAATGAAATAGCATTTGCCTGCATGCAGCAAGACCTGGACAACATCCAGACTTGGCCTGATAAATCAAAAGTAGCATTTGTATCATACAATTGCCAGGCACTGACCACCTCTAATGAGAGAGTATACCCACCTCCCCATGACATTCAACAGAATTATTATTGCTGAATCGCCCACCAGCAACATCCTAGGGTCTGCCATTGACCTGGAACACAACTAAATACTATTCAGAAAGGCTGTGTATTCTGCAGTGAGTGACTTAACTCCAGGCTCCTCAGAGCCTTTCCACCATCAAGGCACAAGTCAGGAGTGTGATGGAATACTCTCCACTTGCCTAGACAGGCCCAGCTGAAACAACACTCCAGAAGCTTGACACCAGCCAAGACAAAGCTTGATTGGTACCCCATTCACCACCTGAAATATTCACTCCCTCCACCACCAACACATCTTGGTTGTAGTGTATACAACATACAGGAAGCACTGCAGTAAATTGTCGAGGCTTCTTAGCCAGCACTTCCTAAACCTGCTACCCTCACCACTTGGAAAGGCAAAGTTAGCATAGGAACAACATGATGGGCAGGGTTTTTGGGTTGTTGGCGGGCGGGTCCAGGAGCAGCCAGGAAACGGTCCACCGCCCATGATCGGCCTATGACCACGATTTCATGCTGGGTGGCCAGTGTGAAAAACTGAGAAGCGCAGTGCTGCCGGGGTGAGGGCAGGAGGAGGGCAAGCGCTGGAGTCAGTGCGGGCGAGGGGGAGCGCACAGTGAAAGCTCCCTGAAGGCAGAGAGCTGCCTCAGAGAGCTGAAGAATTTTAAATTCAAAAATAAGGACTTAGAAAATCTGAAAAAAAACATCCTCACACAGGACTCACTCACATGAACATATACATAGTCAAAATTATGTCAAAGCATTTTTTAAAATTAATGTCAGAAACCTCATCCCGCCCATGGATGAGGTTTCCTCAAAAATGCAAAGGCCACCTGGCCGATTTGTCCATCCGCCAACCCTAAGGTTGGACGGCAGCGAAAAATCTCTCTTAATTAATACTTTAATGGCCTTAATAGGCTTCTTAATTGTCAACGGGTGTGCTGCTGACTCTTGCATGCGCCCACCGACCGAAATATCACGTGAGTGCGTGATGACATCGGGATGCTCGCCCAATGTCATTGCGTGCTATTTTATGCCCGATTGGGTAGGGCGCGTGCCTGCCCGTGAGATGCAAAATTCTGCCCCATGTCCAAATTTCCTTTCAAGTCACACACCATCCTGACATGGAGATATATTGCCCTCCTTTCGTGTCACTGGGTCAAATTCCTGGACCTCCTTCCTGCACTGCACTGTGGCACTATCATTACCACATGGTCCGCAACAATTCAAGAAATGTCTTTTAAAGAGCAACTAGGGATGACAATAAATTCTGGTTTTGCGATTGACACTCACATCCTGAGGATTAATATAAGATATCTATGGGACGAATAACCATGTCACTCATGTGCATTTAACATCTCATCTCTTCTTCTAATGCTAAAGCTCACTGAAAACCATTAAGGAAAGGAACCTTACACTCAGGCCTTAAGCAGACAGATGAATGAGATGTTGGAAATGGTAAGGTTGGAAGTGAGGTGGCAACAGAAGGCTAGTAAAAGGCAGGCAAGGCTCATCATGCATGCTCTCAGCTTTATCTACTTTTGCAAAATATTCCAATGCTTTTACATTCCTTTAAGGCAAATGCCACTGTTTGCACATCGAAATAAAGACTTGTTTCACATTATAGTGGGAGTTTACCTGTGAGGGAGCAGAGTGGCTGTATAAAGAGCAGATCGAGTTTACCTGTGAGTGAGCCAGTTCTCACCCAGACACTCAGTGGCGCTGGAATTCAAAGGGAGAGACGTCAGGACATGGGAGAGAGCTCGTAGGTAGGTTGATTTTTTCCACTTTAAAGCAACATTACAGAAGGTTAGAGTCTCAGCATTTGTTTATTTTTAAAGAAAAACGAAGTCATTTTCTACTTGGCTTAAATTTAAGGAAATAGTCTTATAATTAAAAACAATCAAAAAGTATGGCAAGGGAGCTTAGTCCCATGTGTTGTACGGCCTGCAGCATATGGGAATTCTTAGTCACTCCTTGCACTCTGGATGACCTTGTGCAGGAAGTGCCATCGGCTTGACCAGCTTGAGCAACGGGCTTCGGAGCTTGAGCATCAGCTGGAGACGCAGTGGTGCATCCGCGAGGCTGAGAGGTACATGGACAGCACGTTTTTAGATGTGGTCACTCCACAGCTTAAGGAAGTGCAGTCAGAGATGGAATGGGTGACCACAAGTCAGAAGAAGGGAGGCAGGCAGGTGGTCATGTAAGCCCCTGAGTGCATCTTACTCAAGAACCATTTTTTTGTGTTGGAAAATGGTGAGGGTGAGGGTTCCTCTGGAGAGTGCAGCCAGAGCCAAGTTCACGGCACAGTGGGTGGCTCAGCTGCACAAGGGAGGAGGAGTAAGAGTGCAAGAGCAATAGTGGTAGGAGACTGAATAGCGAGGGATGCAGACAGAGGCTTCTGCAGCCGTAAATGTGACTCCAGGATGGTGTGTTGCCTCCCTGGTGCCAGAGTCAAGGATGTCACAGAATGGCTGCAGGGCATTCTGAACAGTCAGAGGTCATGGTTCACATTGGTCCCAACGACTTGGGTAGAAAGAGGGATGAGATCCTGCAACAAGAATTTAGGA